>NC_139410.1:12741290-14037408 GCF_905368555.1 Meleagris gallopavo
CAGGGAGCACTCAGAATAAGGGGTCCCTCTCTGCAAGGAAAAATGACTGAAATGCAGCGAGAGAATGAGAGGGGGAAGCAGGCGCCCCTGGCTGCTGACTAAGAGCTGCAGAGTTCCCATCATCCAGCAGGAACCAGTCTCTCCTGCTTGATGCTCTCCTGCCATCTCATCCCACAGTCTTTGCCCCTCCTCAGCTCCCAGAGTTTACATAGTAAAAGTCAACCCCCTTAGTTTTTAGCAGTTATACTTTGAGCAGGATTAGAGATATTTTTGCAGGCTTTTTCAGGCTTGTGGTTTGCACTGCATTCCCTCTGAGTGTAATCTGCATAGAGAGGAAATGAATCTTGCAGAGTAAATCCTACTGTGTTCAGATGCTGTTCAGTTCACATTGTTCATGGTTTCAGAGGACTAGGCAGCAGTAAAGAAGGCATGTAAAAGAGAAATAGCATTTCATAGTCACTTCATCCCATGTCACAAATCACTAGTACACTGTCCCCCCCACCCACCTCCCAAAAAACCCAACCAAACAAAAAAAGAGAATTCAGAAAATGCCCACTGCAGTCAGATCCCATAAGCTCCTGTTCCTCCAAACACAATCCTTTATTTTCCTCTTCATTTTTTTTTCTCTCTAACGCCGTATGTACAGCTTGAGGTTATGCTGGAACATATAAATCTCATGTGAGCCACAAAGCATTAAGCCACCATTATCCTTATAATTTCATTATCTCCATTCTTCTCCTAAACCATTTAAAACTAATTGAACATTTGAGGTTTTTCTGTGAAGTTTACTTCCTAAACATTATTGAAGTTCTGTTGATAAAGCCAAAATGTACAAAGTCAGCACTTCCTTAAACAACCTGATTTATTAAAGTAGAATGCTTTTTTTATGAAAAGGATGGAATGCCAGATAGTTCTTATCACTGCATGTTTCCATGCTGTGTATTCTAGTTGATTTCCAGGAACAACTTCTTAACTTCCATGAAGTTGTGCCAATTTCCCTTTCCCTCATAATATCGCTTTAAGATGCTTGCCAGTTTGTTCTTTTTAATTATGAATTTACACTGTGGGTATTTTCTTTATCTCAATTTAAAATATTTGGCTTTCAGTATTCTCGATGTCACAGGCCGTTTCTGATACCTGTGATACAGGGATGCTGCTAATGGTTCCCAAATCTTCTCATGCTACAATAAGCTATATTTTTCAGTAGAAATTTATTTTATATTCTGGGTGAAGTTCTTAGCATAGGAGACCTGTGTAGCATAGCAGGTCAGGCTAAATGATTATTATATTTTCCCTTCCAACCTGTAGAAACAGTAAAATGAATTCACGTGCATACAGGCTGCTGTGTCATTAAAGACAGATCTGCCTTCTCCAGCCTCATGATGTTTCGATGATGTTGGATCCAGCTGCAAGTTGGACTAGAATTTAAGTTCGATGGTTTTCATTTGGCTTGTTATAAAGGCACAAGCTGTTATATTTTTTCCAGAATAAAGAATGACACTCATGCTTCCAGCATGGAGCCACTTAGATTTTGTAGGAACTAAAATATATATATATTTATATATATATATATGAAGGAAGATGGAAGGATCTGAAATTTCCAGGTTTTATGCGTTATGTACAGGTGGTAGCAATATTAAGCATATTGGCAAATACCAAAGCAAGAATTAGAGCAGCTAGTTTACTGCTTAATATGTGATGATAAACTACTAGTAAGAAATTCTCACCCCCAAATTCAAATTCTGTTGGTGAGCTTGAATCTAAAGCTGAACTCAGACCTTTATTTGATGAAGAGCTCTCAAACTGGCTGTGTTGTTTTCTCAGTAAAATAAATGGAAGAAGTTGCACAGAAGACAGAGATTTTTAAACTTCATCCTGCTGGGTTGCTCTTCCAAGTAGTTCTGTTGAAGTCACTGAAACTTCAGTTCAAGCTCAGCAGGCAGAATTTGGCCTCTTGGATCACTCTGGATCTCTGAGCCAGCCATGACAATAGACTTCAGTAGCTGTTTTACTTGTAATAGCAGATTTCAAGTTTAAAAAAAAAAAAACAAAAAAAAACAACAAAAAAAACACAACAAAAACAACAAAAAACTGAATTGAGTAACAAGTGAAAAATGAATCTTTCCCCTTTTTAAAATAAATTGCCAGCAGTTGCCATAGTAACTGCTAACAGTCAAGCGCTTTGACTGTCTTTATTATGAACTGCAAAGTAAAATATTCTCTGTTATTGGAAGTGCTAAGGAATGTTCATCCAAAACAATGGATTAACTAATCATTGCTTGCCGAGTGATTCGCTTTCAAGTCGCAGATGGACAGGAGGTGGCTCTGCTCCTCTGTAGTGATCAGCTGAAAACTGCAGAGCCGAAGCAGGATTTGTTTTTTCAATTAGTTGTATTGTCTGGACAGGGAGCATCATAGAGGACCTGGAGGCTGGCCTTTTCTGTCACCTCTTAAAGTGACTTCTGCTAGTTAGATATGAAATGTAGAGGAGTTGATGTGTAGAAAAGCCAAGTATGTGTTGTTGTCGAAGCTCTCCAGCTGAAACTATTTCCTGAACTAATTCCCTAATAGGAGAAAGATTATCAACTCTTCACATGTTTCCTACACTAAAACCTCTTCCTTTCCATTTCTTCTATTCCTTGGATCACCTTTCTTATTTTCCCATCTTGTTTGCTTTCACAGCTACTTGTGTTTAAGCCCTTAAACGCAAAGTTCTGGGGTCCCTGAGCCCAGCAGGTGAGTAACACTCAGCACGAGGACTCTCCAGGCTGGAGCAGATGTCAAAACCACTCTGTGCTCAAGCACAACAACAAACTGAAAGACCAGCAGGTCTTATGTCATGCCAATGAATATTGGCACTGAAGTCTGAGGTGTGGGACTGTGATGCTGAAACAGGCCTGGGGATAAGTTCATGCTAACTTGCTTCCCTGAAAAATATAGGCCAGCTCACCCACCTCCCCAGGAGCCCTCACCAGATTGTTTTTACTGAGAAATCTTCTGATGCTCTGTCCAGTTAAATTTGACTAAATTAAATGGTGGAGCTTCCAACACAGCCATGCCACAACCAATTGCAATTGCACACATCACCCTTTCAGTCATTTTTTTTTCTCAAATCTGCTTAGGCCACCTTATTCCTGTTTGTAGGGGACGGACATTTTCTTGAAGAGGATGAGTAGCAGTGCAAATGCCACCAAAAGTACCAATATTCAGCAAGGATGTCCAAAGAGTGGCTGGGTGCAAAGATCAAGTTATTCTGCTGTTCCTCAAGCTGACTGCTGCCAGTCAGCTTAGAATGCAGAGAGAATACAGGAAAGCATGACCTGTCACTTCGTGTACTTTGTGCTCAGACAAATAGATCAGAATCAGGTGTGCTGACATCCTCAGTGAAGAAGTATTTCCCTCTTAAACTGTGTGGCACCATCGTGATTTGTACATCTGAGAAACCTGCATTTCCAGTCAGTTCACATTAAAATCCTTTTCAGCTGCTTTTTTAGTCTTCATGCAGATGGACACTTTTCTGCCTTACATCCCTTATCTTCTTAAAGAATAAAAGAAAGCCATACTAAATATATTTAAATATCTCCTCCCTTATCCATCATTCCATTAATCAGATTTGAATTCCTTCTAGTTTGCCAACATCTGCTGGGCTCTCAGGAGCCAGGTGAGAGAGAGGACAGTTCCTGCTGGCTTCTCTACCTAGGCAGCCAAAGGCAGCAACACTGGACCAGCCTGAAGTCCCATAATGCTTACTGTTGGGCATGGGAAACATGATATGCATCAGCCCAAAAGTAAAGGAGCAGAGTCAAAGTATATCTGGGGAGTGTTCTGTGTTGATGCCAAGTGAAAACTTAATCATTTTTTATGCCAGAAAAATATTTAGGATATATAGCTTGCAATTACAGCTGTTAAAAGTAGTTTTTCAGGATAGCTGTCACTGGGGAGTTACTACTGGAAGAATACAATCAAAGTAGGAGTGCTGCTTTTTTTTTTATTAAAAGAGTTTGGGCATAATATTATTATAAACATTTATTTTCATGTATTTCTGCACACAAAATGGAATACAAAGTGTGAACTAGAAACAGAGACCAGTTCTGATAATGAGGGATTTCTGGAGTTCCACTCCCCCACTCAGAGCAGGGCTAGCTTAAAAATTACGATAGCTTGCTCAAAGCCTCGATGTTTGCACCACAAACATTTATGCTAACTACTCTCTGATATGTATTTCTGAATGAGCAATCAAAAACTTTCTTCAGAGAGGCTGCTCCAGATTTCCAGGGCTGGGGCAGAACCTGGGAAGTCAAATTGGAGAGTTAACCCGTAAGACTCATACTTAGCTCCACTAACAAAAATATGTAATTAATAATATGTCCCTGAACAAACAAGAAAATGCTAATTTTGCACCAGTGAGCCATCAGGTCTTGTATTTTAGATCTTTTAAGGCAGGTTTCTATGACTTCTGGCACAGTAATACATAGGTGTAAGAGTAGATATGTATCCACAGGGACAGCAGTTATATATCACCAGGGACAGAAATTAGTGAGTGGGCTTGGTGCTGGCTGAAAATGAACAGTGCTACTCCATTTCAGATAGGAATGGAGGAGCTCCTGGAAGCCTTGGTCTGATCCTACAGGCTGTGGCTGCCACTTGTGGGCCTCAGTGCTGCAGGGCCATCTCTAGGTCACTGGAGTGAAACTTGTCACCCTCTCAGTTTCTTCAAAGATTGTCTCTTTTTGTATTTTTGTGATTAAAAAGTTTGGTTAAGACGAAGGTCTTAGAGAACATAATCTGATGCCATGTTACTAGAGCTAATTGGGCACTCAGACCTGGCTTTGGTTCTGTCTGGTCAGACTTCACGAAAAAAAGACTTCAGAATCTCGCCAGAGCAGAAGATAAAAGCTGGTGTCAAAAGAGACAGTGTGTTCTTTCCTACTCTTTCTTTTGATGATGTAAGTCCTGGTGGTTTAATAGTGCTGGTAGTTAAGCAGGAAAGTTTTCTGTAGTTAACTATTTGCAGTGACAGAAATTAATTGGTTTTACTTTGACAGCAATTCTTCAGTAATACCTCTTCAGTGACAATTCCTATCTGACTGATTTATAACAACTCTTTACCCTCTATTAAGGGACAAGTTAAACTTAAGCTTAAATCTTATTACTCGTAATTGGAGCTTGGAAAAAAAATAGTGTAGTCTTCAGACTTTTAAATTTTAATTACGAGTGCGTTTAATACTCATGAAAGTGAACATCTAATTGCTTTGGTTTGAACTAGACACAATGTGTGTTCTGTACAAGCCTCATCTTGTAGTTCAGTCAGTACACCTCAACCTTGAATCCTGTTAATCTAGTCTTGCTTTTTTTTTTTTTTTTTTTTTTTTTTTTTTGCTACGGGACAGCCACTTTGTCAGTATTTTTTATGAGCTACACACACAAAAAAGGAGCAAGGCTGGGATCACCAAATTCTTTCTGCATCCAAAAGCAGGCTTTGAGCTTACAGCTGCAAGAGGCAACTGCTGATGCAATAGCCCGTTGTTCAGCAGCAACCTATTTCTTCAGCAGCTGAAATTCAATGTAAGTGCTTGTCCATAAAACTGGTAAATTTTTTTTGTCAAATTTTTTCACCTAACTTCATTGTTCCTAACAATATTTCATTGTTGTATGCATTTTTAAATATTCTCTCTCTCTTTCTGGATAAATGTTCTATCAAATGCCTGTTCTTTCTATTATTTATTTTCCTTTCTTTGGAGATTGGGTGCATTTTGATGTGATAATAACTTCCAGCTTGCAGTACTCGAAATGAACGTCCAGAGTATTGAAAAGCTTGCCATAGATGTTAATAATCCTCTTTCCGTGCTGTTTTTGTTAGTTCCATCTATTACCACAGGAAGGATGATTGGGTAATAAACCTGTGATTACACCTTTACCACAAAACAAAAGAGAGGAAATGAAAAGTCAGCAAAAATGTGCAGTGTGACACAGTCATGTTTGGCAGTACTTTTTGTGACTTAAGGACTCTTACAAGAATGTTCTTACTAATGCCCATATTTCTGAAGTTTGGAATTGGAATAGGGTACATCTTTCCAGGATGCCTCTGCTGAAGAACTGCAGCATCTACTGAGAACCAAGTGGTGCCCATATGCACTATAACGCAATTTAAACTTCAGCTTCAGGCTAAGATAGGGCTAAGTTGTAGCATTTTACAATACTGACAAGATATCCAATGCTTTAATTTGAAAGCCTGTATCTAAATGGCCTATTTGTGATCATAAAATGTCCATATTTCCATGAGTTGTTCTAATTTTGCAAGTCAGCCATTCTATGGCTCTGTTGGCACAAAATCGTTCTCAGCCCACAGAGGTCTGGGCTTTCTTCCAGCATCTAGAAAGAGGATCAATACACTTCATGACTATCCTCTCTGCATTCATATGCTGGGGATATCTCGGCCCCAGCAGCCACACAACCTCCTTTCTTTCTATCTTACAAGCTCAGCTGGATTCTCCAGAGCTCTGAAACCACATGCAGGTGGTTCCCAATTTTAGTAGCATCTAAACATTGACTGTCATGACATTCGGGACAAAAAATCCCACACCTCTCCGATACAATGATCTTGGACTCCTGATGAGTTTCTGAGAGGCCCTGAGTACACTGTGCTAGAGAGGAAGCAGCTGAGCAGCTGCAAGTCTTCAGTGCTTTTGTGGGAAGGAATGAGAGTCTGGCAATACGGGTCATTTGGGAGAAATCTTTCTTGTCCTGCAGTGGAGGTATAAACATTTTCACAGTGGTGTTAGCTGTGCAGGCGGTGCCTTAAAGGCTAAAATGCTCCATGCTGAAGACTTCTTCCAAAAGATAATAGCAATCTCTGGCCTGGCTTGAAGTAGTTTGTGGAATGTAAAGGGTACTTTTCTCATTGCTTTTTAAATCCATTTTTGATAGGAGTTTCAGTTACCAGGCTATCTTCTCATAGCTGCTTCTGTCATTTCTTTTGGTTAGTCCTGACAAAGTCAGGCAGTTCAACTAGATGCTATTTGAAGGTCCCTTACAACTGAGGTATTCTATTCTGGTCTGTTCCTTCTACAACAGCTTCTGCACTTGCCTCTGCATCTTCTTGCCTTTCAATAAATTGCAGTGTGGAAAAAAATGAAGTCTCAATTTACTGACAAACCTAGGTGTACCTGCAGGTCCATGAAGTTCTTTCTGCTAAGTGTGGCCTTGCACTTTTCAGCCCTTCCTCAAAACACACAGGTTATTCTTCTGCTCAGACCCTGTATCTATTGCAGTAGCTTGCATCTGGTCATAGCTGGTAAGTCCTCAGTGGTCCAAGCTCACACTTTAGAAGAGTGAAGTCAAACCCTTAGAAGCCTCAGATGTCGGGGTATCTGAACGCAAGGCCTTTGGTGAATTAACCAGAGCTGTATCTCTTCACTGTGTCATCTAAATGTGCTGCAACTTCTAAAAAGTGTGTTTTTGAAATCACTGTGGAATGAAAAAGAAAAAAATCTTTCAGTGACATCTTCCAGCAGCACTTAAAACTTCCATTAATATTATGAATGAATTCAGCAAATAATCTGCTGCTGAATCAAAATTTCCAGCACTGTATTCCAACTGCATTAAAAGCTGCATTTTCATTAATGTAAAGAATGAATCCAGCATGGAATATACTGCTGAATCAGAATTTATGCAAAAGGTTAGTTAAGAGGCTACAGTCAATTACTATAACACAAATTATCTGTAGTCTGTCCTAATACTACAGCCACTACAACTAAGAAACCAATGGCAAGTATGAAAAATATATCTGTCTATGGATGATGATCCATTTCTCTAAACAGTGATGTGGACAGAAAGCAAAGAGGTTTGAAAAATAGTCTCTGAAAGCAGAACAGTCACCCCCTCTGTAAAAAGGATACTACTAGAATCTGTTTTCTTGGGAGGCGATAGAGCATGCATCAAATACAGTACAATAAAAGAGTAAGAAAAAAAGGGTTTATAGAAAGTGCAGTAATGTGTCTATTTTGTTAAAAAAGAGCCTTAAGACTCTCCAGTGGAACTTAGTTTTCTCTGAATACCTGGATCCTTTTCCCTTATATTTTGTTATTTTAGCAAATCCTGTATTTTGTAAGGTTTGTTACCTCATTTGCGAAAGCATCTACACTACTCATCCAGGCATTTTTTATTTCACTGTCAGGACTCATAGGCAGGGGAATCCACAAAGATCTCAGCAACTCTTTCCCAAGTCAAGAGACTTAAGAAAACTGGAAGGCAGCAGCTCAGTCTGAGAAAGACAGAGATCTGGTATGGCTAATAGGTTCCCTGGAAGTAGAGGGAGACTCTTTCAGATTCATGGGAAGCAAAGAGACCTGGTAGGAGTTCTACTTCTTTGAAACTGAGTCCTACATTTGCAGATTATCTTCCTGTGTACCAGACCAGCTTTGAGGAGACAGAGAACTGCCTTGGGTGTTTTAGTTTGGGTACCTCTTTCTTCTCTCTTCTTCCCCCTCAGCAAAGAACTGCCAGTGGCAACATGTACCTGCACCATCTCTCCCAAGACATGGCAATATAAAATTCTACTAAAGATTATCCCTTTACAATTTCAGTTCTACTCTGACAAGCTAGGATTTTACTAACAGGTTTATTGCCAAGTTTGATATCTTGGGAATCAGCATTACTCCGTCTATGTCTTTATTATTGGCCACATTCTTTCAGTCCCTCTCTATACAGTTCTTCTGTTAATTTTCTTTTGTTACTATTCTCATCATTGTCTATATTTTTTTGCACTTACTATAGATACATTTTTTACTAATACTAAAATCTCTTTATCTTTCCTTTAATACTTGTATACCTCTTCTATTCAGAGTTTTAATTTTAGCTACGCACATTCTTCTCAGAACATCTTAGACATTCTCAGTCAAAAGCAGCTGAGGATGTGCAGTCCTTTGCAGGATCAGACCCAGACATGAGAGGAACTTCTGTGCTCTCTAGATATATTAAACTAATTACTTTGACTTCCGTACACTTATTGTGGGTTCAAAGGCCAACAGCTGGGCATCCTATTCAAGAATTTCAAGGGAGATGGCTGAGTACAGGAGAGGCTGGGAGCAGGTTTCAATTATTTTATTAGACAGAGGTTAAGAGTCATGCCTGGGAAGAGAGACAAGTGTTTCTTGACGTAGGATTTGGATTGTAACAAGGAGGACTTGAGAGCTTTTGATCTGGCATCTTTCTCAAACATTATCTCACTTGAAAAAAAAAGAGAAAGGGAGAAGAGGAAAGGATGGAAGCATCTCCTAGACTGGAGATTTCATAATGAATTCTGGCAGAAAGAGGATTTTATGAAATATTTTTTTGGTTTCAGTTAGCAAATCCTGGGGCAAATAAAATTTCGTGCTAAAGTGGTAAGAAATCCTGTTCACTCAGAACAACCTTCCATCTTGATACTTCCAGCAATGGTTGAGGAAACAATCTTCCACGTTTTGGACAGGCTTGGGTATTAAGAGTTATGGCCTGGAAAGGCCATTAAGCAAATAACTGTAGTAAAACTGTGAATCAATTATGGAAGAATATTTGAAATACAATTTTAGTTTATGGATGCTTTCAGGCAATAAAGTGTGACGAGTTAATTCTCTTATGCTTATTTCTAGAGCTTCAGAGATGAGATTAGAACTTGCAGATTTCTGGCACCATGTCTATGCTGAGTCCACAGACAATTTAACCTCTATAGCATTTATTGTGCTAATGCATGGAACCTGGTAAGTATTTTAATATTACTTTTCCAGACTTCTGTTTCCCTATTTTGCATACTTGTAGTTTTTCAATATGAAACTCAAATTTAACTGCTGAAAAAAACGTGTAACAGGCAAATTGCAAAATAGAGTGTAACTGGCTCCCTTTTCTTTGACACACCATAGAGTGAGCCTAGGACAGATGCCTATTTCTATTCTGTCTTTCTATGCAGACTGGAATGTCAGTAGTCATTTGAATGAAATTGTATGCTTTGATTTAAAAACAGACAGTGGAACTGTTTAGTGTAAAACCTGGGATTGAGCTGTAAAATGTGTCAGAAATACTACAGAATCTGCTATAGCATTCAGTAGTTTTTATTCAAAGTTACTTTCAGAATAAAAGAGTCATTTCAAGAAATACACCTCAGGAGAGAAGAGAAACATGAAAAACTGTATAAGGGTGTGCTAAATTCAAACATCACTTTCATACTTGTAACAAAAAACAATAAAAGCATTGTGTTCTCCAGATGCTCCTGATATGAATCAGTATGTCCATGAGTAGGTGTAAATAGAGTAAGATAACAATTCAGCTCTCTTCCTGCCCCCTACACCACTACAGCATTTGAATACTTCACAATTATTAGTGGACTTTTGTTTCTCTGATGTGATATGCCCTCCTCATTGAAAGGTAGGAAAATAGCCCTTCTCAATTCTCAGGTATTTTTCAAGCCAGATAGAGAAAACAGAGTTGTCTGGTAAGTGTTTGGTTTCTAAAGAAAGTGTAAGCCAAACTGATGCATAGTGGTGAAGGGCTTCAACAACATTCATCTACATTTACCAAGTTTTCTGTGTACACCAATACACCTCAAAAATCATATAACATGGTGGCTTTGAAAGGCTTGTAAATACTCACTTGTCCTTCTTTCATATCAATTATTCATGATGCACCAGTTTGTACTATTTCCTCTTTCAGTATAGCCTCTAGTTACCCATTTTGGTAAGTGAACATAGCGTGAAAAGTTGTTGTTATTATTCCTCTACAGAAGTCGGAAAAGTAGAAGGGGTAAACACAAGGAGTGGAGGTAGAAGTGCACTCATGAATCAGACCAACAGTTTGTCATTCAAGGCTTGACCATATCTCCTGCTGTTTTCATAAGTGTCCCTGGTCCTTATGCTGTAGGACTTGACAAAAGCAGTTCCACCTTTACTCTCGAAAGTACTGATTTCAGATGTTGGAAGTAGAAGAAGAGAGAGGATGAAAGAGCATTCCATGTTTTTCTTAGAGTTCCCTGACTGCACAGTGGTATAAAAATGTGTTTGTTAAGGATCTGCCTAAAGTAGAGCTCTAGAGAACACAGAGCAATACCTTTTTGATGGCTGTGTCCTGCCCTTGAAACCTAGCCCCCCATTTACAGATTCCAGAATCAGGGAACAAAATTGGTGGCTTAAAAGTGGACATTTAGTGCCTGCAAAGGAGCCTGTAGGCTCTCTGTCTTGTTCAAGGAGCTTGTTTGGTACTTAGCCTACATTTTCCATTCTTTAGAATTATTTTTGTGTTTGCAAGCATAGACCCATAAACTACATTGAGTAATTCCTATCCTTTCTTGATTTTCATTTTCTCTGCATATTTATCCTGTCTCGCTCATGCTGTCACTGTGTCAGGTTACGCATTACAAGGGCTTTTTTTAGCTTGTTCTCTTCACTAGATTATCCCTATGCTATGGTAATTTTAGTTGTGTTTTCACTTCACTTCGATTTTCTTGAATAAGATTTGTATGTTGGCTGACTCGTGTATCTTTTATTTCTAGAGACATTTGGTGTCTGGTATTTCTCAGCTCTCTGACTAGTTCCTCCTAAGATCCATGAAGGTTTCTAATTTCAGATATGCCCCTTCCTGTAGTCTCACTGTTCGAAGCCGGGGCTAAGAGACAAAATTGGGAAAGAAAAACAAATATGTGCCTGTGAGCCACCATTTCCTATTAGTGGCTTTATGCAACCGTCTCCAATTAGGGGCTTCACGCAGCTGTCAGCAGAATTGCTGCTGAATCAAAACCTTGGAATTAAAATTCTGGAGCCCTGGGGGGAAGGAGGCTGCCGCGGTTCTGAAACCTGCTGCTCCGGTCCCTGGGCCTCCTCTCCGCCCAGTTTCTTTTGAGGCAGACCTCTCGTTGCGGAATAAATGTCTCCAAGGATGCAGCGTTGGTGCCCTCTTGTGCCGGGAGAAAGAGATAGGAAGGGAGGAAAGGAAATCTGGCACATCAGTAGGACAACGTTTAGAACAGATTAGAATGGATTGTTTTGGCAAAGGGTGGAGATGGGGATTTCACTCAGCTATGCAGAGACTTGGCTGACAGGCGCTAGAGGGCTATTGGCAAAATGAAATTTCAACAGGTTGCCAGGGACAGATCTGCTGGTTTCCCTGATGACTTGTGTGGCATGGCTCTACATTGTGCAGTACAGCTGAGAGAGGTTGGTGTTGGTGCCACAGTAGGCAGCATACCATGCCCTGTAGAGAGCCCAAATACCCCGACAGTGGGACAGCTGCCCTAGCACCACTTCTCTGGGCTTCCGAGGCACAGCAATGAGCTTGGGCCCAGCTCAGCCTAATGGAGCTGCATGTATATGAAGGGGTTCAGTGCCCTCTGACACTAATTTCTTTCTCTTCTCTTGTATGGCACAAAGGCCTTGCATTTCATCATCTCACATGTATCACCTTTGGAAGGGGACTGTACGTCTATGGGGGGGTATTTTTGGTTTGTCTATATGATCCTTGCTCACGGTGTTTCATGTCTGCATCTTTGTTCTCTGCCTTTTCAAGATCCCTTTTGGCTGTGAAAAATAGAGTCCATAATATGTAGCAGAAAATAGAATTCTCTCCATATTTTAGTTCTGTGCATTTCCTATTCTCTTTTTATTTGTTGTTAAATAACTGGTGTGCTATCTTTTTAAGAAAGCATGAGTGCAGACTGTAAGGTATGAAAACAGATAGGTTCTTCACCTGATATTCCAAACTTTCACAGGCTGCCTTTCAGTCAGTCACTTGACCAGATATCTGAGACATTCTTTAATTTTTTCCCACAGTTACTAGTTCTGGTTTTAGCTGACTAAAAGAAATGCTTGTGAATACTGAACAACTTCTCCATACAAGGATTTGTGTTTGTAGGTAATATGTGGAAAAAGGTAGCTGAGTCTTTCTGAGGTCATGGGCCATTAGATTCCACTTTCCTTAAGCACACAAAGAAGGCTGTGAGCCAGCAGAATCCAACATCAAAACATTCATGGAGAAGAGAACAGCCTTACTGAATCAATATTAAGCAGTGAATAGTAAGTCATAAACCTAAACCTAAAGCCTTCTCCCAGGCTTGACTATTTTAAGATTTCTGTCTACATTTTTTTCTAATTTTAAATTCTCTTGAAGATTTAAAAACTCTGGGTTAATCCATTTGCAGGTGATAGCTCTGCTTCTTTAGGCAGATCCTCACTGGTGAAAGTTCACTAAAGTGAGGGGACTGTCTTTTTGAGAAAAGTCCTGAAGCCTACTACAGGTTTGGTTAGATTTTAAGGTTAGCTGCCATCATGCACAAGCAATGGCTGTACTGCATGAACCAACACCAGAATAGTGACAAAAAATTCAGTATTAAAGTCCTAAACTAACTATGAATAATAGGTAAAATAATTTGAAGTAGAATCTAATAGAATGCATGTCTGTCACTCAAAGTGAACAGAGAATGATATTTCTTGTGTTCCTTGCCAGAAACATGCTTGTAAGATTGGTCACCTTCTTGACGTCCACTTTGCTCAGACTATCTGCATTTCATTATCAATTATGTACAGTCCTACCTTGAAGCGTTTCAACCCAAAAGTCAAAGTCTTGCAGCACACTTATTTGCGGAGTGATGTGTGTCAAATCTGCCTTATCACAATCTGCCACCAGGGTTTTTACACGTGTAACTTTCATTACAGCTGACAGGAGTGATATATGCAAATATTCCACAAAGCAAGAAAATAAACACTCTTTTTTTCAAATGATCTGACTAGTAGAAATACACTTTGTATACCACAATGAAACAAAGGCAAGACTAAACCAGCAAAATCTAGTAAGAGGTAAATATGATATGCCAAAATAAATTATTAAGCCTGCTTTAGAAATGGTTAGTTAGGTCTATCTGTCCATCCCCTCTTTTGGGTCAACCAAGAGAATGGATATTAGCAGTTGTAGTGTGTCACTTGAGATGTAACAGGCCAAAGCATGAAACAAACAACCAGGAGCTCGGGAAAGGATCTAGTGTCCATCCTTGAAGGCCAGAAAATTTGAATCAAAAAAAGTTTCATATAGTTTCTCAGGTAGTGAGCAAAGAGCTTGTTTCAGCTTGTCACCAAACACCTACTGAAAGTCAACATGCTACAGAGTACTTTGACTACAGAAATGCTTTTACTGGCAAAACAAGAGAATGTATGCAACAAGGCACAACATTCATATACATTAAAGCCTGTGAAACTATCAAGTTAGCTGCTGACTAAAAGCTTCCAAATCTGTAGTCGGCTTACACTCAAGCAATGAAAGTAGTGTCAGTCTGGTGCCACATATGTGGGTGTGCATCGGTGCACAGTCTGAGTTTACAGGATATGTGGCAGTAAGCAGTTGGGTATCAGCAAATAGAACAGGAGCTCTAATCTATTATAACTATAAATTGGTTGGCTCTTTTCCAGGGCTGTGTAGACATGAATTTTATTTCTGGGTTCAGCTCCCACGAACTTCCTGTTCCTCTCAGACAAGATTCAGAGCCCGATTCTGATCTTTATTTATTCCTTCATAAATTCAAAGTAATTCAGATGAACTCAACACATAGCAGTTGCTCAAAACTACCCTAAATGAGCTCAAAAGAGGATGCAGAGTGCCTCATTTCTTCATCTGTAAGAGGACGAAGGACTCTTCTCTCACCTCTCTGTCTACCTTTTTGGCACTGTAGCAGAAACATGGTTGCCATGCACATATTGCTAAAATGTTAGGTGGGATCTCTATCTGCTAATATAACACAAACAACAAACGAGTATTCACAAAATAATCGAGCATTTTCAAATTGCAGTCCCAAATTCTAAATACTTCAAGGGAAGCAGAAAACGACATTGCCCCAGCACAGAGAGAGTATTTCAGAAGGTAGCCTGACTGAAAGGATTTAGCTACACAGATAAAGGACCATGATTTTAACACTAAGAAGACTAAGTAGCATCATTAAAATTTCAAAAGAAATGGTAAGACTTCTCCATTTCTTGCTGCCTTTACTACGTGTACCTTTTTTCCATGTTATGTTTTAATAAAACACAACATTTTGTCTTCCTAAAAAAGACAAGCTAGAAAAATTCTATATTCCATCTGTTTAAATAAATCAAACTTTAAAAAATAGTGCTCTAAACCTTTTAAGTCATTCAGGCCTAAACTGGGGAGACAAAACACAACAAGGATTCAGAATGAAGAACATAAAAAGAATATTCATACAAGAACCTGAGAGAGGTTAGGCAATAAATTGCTCTAGGCTAATACTGACATAGTATTTCTATTTTCAAAAGACACAACTTAAATAATAAAATCAAAGAGAGGCCAGATTTGCATAAAGTAACACTGTCCCATTCTCAGTTTTGGAACTGACTGTGCTTAGTTCTCTCTAAAAAGTGCAATTTGCAAAGTGCATTTGCAAAGACACCCTTCTGTTAAGTAAGTGTTCAGACTTCGCAGAAATTGGAGATTAAAATATATTTTGTTCTTGAAATGAAGGCTATTTGAAAGTGAATTACCCAAATGTAAAACACAACTGAGTAGTCTGTAAATCCGTTCTTTTTTTTTTTTTCTTTCATTCTGTCAATTCTTTCAAATTTCCAGAAAAAAATACCCTGCTTCAATCTAAATCATCTTTATTGTGTAGCCATTTTTGTCAGAGGGTGAAAATTACTGAGTGGATTATGGAATCATGTACCTGAAGATCAAATGTTATTCTTGAAAATCATAGAATCATAGAATGATTTGGGTTGGCAGGGATACCTCTCTCTAGACCAGGTTGTTCAAAGCCCCATCCAGCCTAGCCTTGAAATCATACTAGTTAATAGAAGTGACTATATTTTAAAAATAAAAACTGGGGCACTTTTGCACTGACAAGTTTTGGGATTGTGAAATGCTTCTGTGAAAGAGAGGCACTTTTTGTAAAAAAATAGAGTATACTGAACACATTGAAAAACGTTAGGTGTAGCAATAGTATAAACTTTTTTCTGAATAAATGTTTCCCATAGCTTGATGCCTGAATCAAAGTCTTCTATGAGCACTGAAATCTGCTATTTACTCTCTGATAAAGAACAACTTTAATTCCTCCTGCTTCCAAATGTTGGTCATCACACCAGACACCCATTGCACTGGTTGTTTGTTTTGTGATAAAGGCAGAACAATTTGATCACTGCACGTTGGGCAGACATGATTTAATCATTTAAGGAAAACAAACAAACAAACAAAAAAAAAAAGAAACAATTTGATGTGAGAAAATGAGATGTAAAAGATTTTGGTTTTGCACATTCAGAGTACATTGCACAGAAATCTGTTTGCACCAACATAAAAATTCAGAGCATATAGATATTTTAATAGAGAATTTACATGCACTGAATATTAACATTGTTAAAGAACAGTTTTCTTAATATGGGCAGCACCACGGCTAGAAGAATCTATCATGTGAAGTGGCTATTTCTGCAAAATTCAGAAGGAAAGATATAGAATGAAAGGGGTAATTAGGTATTCTTTGTGTATTTGAGATTTCTTTCTCTCTGCTTTGTTTCCTTGGAAGACTAAAATCAGCTGGTTGTGTGTTAACAAAGCAATAAAAAAAAATACTCTTTTAAAATGATTCATGTTTGCAAAATTCAGGTTGGTTAATTTCTTCTTAAGCATGAATGCCTGTGTTATGTTTACAGATGGTTCTGACCCCAGATTATTTTTGCTCATGAATGACATTCCTCATTGGTGTTAACAGGGCAACAGGTCTTTATGCTAGGACCTCCCATGCATGAAATGATAGAGCAGTAGGGAAAATGTCTCTGCTTCAGTATTCTCCAGAAGATGCTTGGGAAAAGCTGAGATGAGAAGAGCCTAGTGATTAGAAAACAGTAAATCAAATGGATTTTTTTTGTTTCTGGATTGAGTCTTGTAGAATTGCTAGGAGCTTTTGAGAGGAAAACAGGTTCTGAGTAGCTGGAATTAGGGAGCAGTACAGACAGCTGGAAAAATAAGAGCTTGGCTTTACTCATTTTCTGTAGTGGTGGCTTTTAAGGAACAGTTTGAGTAACATCTGTTCTGTCTCTACAATTCACTTGGAGGCAGATGGATTTCAGGAGTGAGCATTACGTAGTAAGCCATTGGTTGGAAGCCATGGTATGAGGAAGGTCTGCCCTGTGTGCCTGGCTTTGATCTCTGTGGCTGGGCACCAAGTTAAGAACAAAGTATTTAACAAGCAGGTGAAAGAGCCATCAAATACACCAGGCAAAGAGAGGCTGCTCTGTGCCTGTTCTAGATTCTACAGCAAGTCTAGTTCTGGGTGCTTTGATAATAATAAAGAAGCTACCCTTGAAGTTTTTAAATGGTAATGAGCTTTAAACTGTAGAATTGGTATGCTGACAAGAATTGAAGGATTAAGCTTTCTGCTAGTTGACAGCAGCTCCACAAAACAAATTGCCTATTCTAGGATATCCTAGTGGATATTAAATTTAATCACAAAGGGCACTGGATTCTGGAGTAGCAAGAAATTTACAGAAAGAGCACAGTAAAGTACCTTTTGTGAATAACTTTCCATGGTACTTGATATGAGTATATCATAATTCTTGCAGACTGCTCTTTGAGGTAGGGGCATGTTAGGTTGCTGGGAAGTGCTGTTCTGCGAGGGGGTCATGATGATCAAATTGCCCATTTCTGCACCATTGGCAAGATGCAACAGCAGAGTGGAAGGGGCTGGGAATTCATGCATGGATGTTAAAGCAGAGAGTGCGATACAAAATCCAGGAGTTGTGTTGTGCTGTGTAAATAGGCCAGTCGGGGATGTACCTTTGTACTAAATTAGCATGGCAAGGAAATGATGAGAAAAAACTCCCCAGCCATCCTGCTAATGAGTCTTATCTCTGATCTTGAAGAGCCTAAAACAGTTTACTTTCCATGCCTATGTAAGCCATTTGTGCTAGTAAATCAGAAGTGCTCCATATTCCATTATCTTCTGATCTGCCTCAATAGCCACAAGCTGTGTAATGCCAAAAAGGTAGGACTCTTAAAAAGCAAAAAAAAATTGAAGGCCCTTTTGATCTAAATTGAATCTCATTCAAGTCTGTATAAACCCTTACGTCTGTGGCACACAACACAGGCTTCACAGCCTTGTTCCATTGCATTCATAGCGAGGTCCTGTGGTTTCCTTGTCACTTTTTGCAATCAAGTCATGAGAAATATATTATTGTCTACCTTGTTCTGATAATCTTGATACCACATTTTCCTGTTGCACAAACATCTTTTTCTAGGTGATTTGATCTAAAAATTTATGTCTAGCAGAAAGGAAATAAAAAGCAAGATTTTTTTTTTTACATCCTACTTCACCACTCTGAGAGCTTGTTCTAACTGCTGCATCCTAAATATAAGTGTTGCAATCAAAGTGGGGTAAAGAAACGATGTAAGGAAAAGGGTCATATCTTCTTATGGCTATGAGACCATCAGTATCCTTCTGAAGCTATGAGTAAGATACTTTGATTTCAATTCCAATTGTGAATTTTGTACCCTTTATGATCTCGCTCTGTGAGAGAACAAAATTCTAGTAACTGCATGATGAGGTGTTTCACACAGGCTACCACATTATGTTGAGGTTTAGGCTCGAATCCAGGCTCCCTGCCTGCGTGTTCATTTTCATTCTACTCTTTCTCTTGCAATAGAGGAAGACAGGCTACTGGCACATTTCTGCTCTGTGGCAGCATGCAGTACAAAAGTAACTGACTGAAACCATTTGATTCAAGAACTGGAGCCCACTCTGGCAGCTGGCAGAAGCAGTGAAGACACAGTCTTGCTTGCATGCTGTCAGTTTCCATATCCCCTTTATGGGGAGGTCCCGTAGCCCCAGTCACTGCACCATCCTTCACTTCCCCCATTTAGAAAACACAGCAGATTACCACAGCTCAAAACCAACATCCATTAATTGTCCCACAACAGGGACAGGATGAGTAAAAACAGAAATAGTGTTGTCAAGAAACGCTTTTGTTGAGCTTTGGCTATTGGCTGTCACTGATGTCAGTGAAAGAATGACTCAGTTTGCGTATTTCTTGAGTCACCTGTGCTGAAACTGGCAATATGTGTGCCAGTAAGGACTGCGTCAGCTTTAGTTCTTAGTGAAATGAGCACCTTTCCCCTCTTTCCCTCTAACACTAGGCTGAGACCATCGTCTGATAAAACCAAATTATGATCCTTCCAGAGAGGAGAACCTAGATCAAGACCTATCCAGAGATTACTTTGTATAAATTATTAGATAAATATGTAATATCACATAAATCCAAGGCAGCAAGTGTGCTAAAGCATCTTTCCCACTGTTCCAGCTGTCTGGGCTGAATGTAGCATCAGAATCCTATCCTCAACATCCTGCTCTTTTGGAGGTGTAGGCCACCTACTCCATCAACAAGCAAAACAGCTTTCAGGTATCTGATTGAGTGATGAGGGGCTGCATCTTACTTCATCTTCCCTTTTAGGAAGTGCAAGCCACAGTCCTTCTCTGTGGGAAGAGAGTGCCTGCAGCTGGTGGGCTGTCTGTCAAGGAGGCGAGGCCACGTCACAACTGGGAGCTGGTGCCTGGTGTCCACCAGCTCAGCTTTCTCTGTCTTTGCACTTCATTGCACTGAGGCTAAGTCTCCTAGATAGTGACCTAATAAACACACATACATGGCAGAGGGGAAACAGCCAGTGAAAAGAGCAAGTGGGTATGGGAAAATATGGGAATAGATTAACTAGATCAACTATATCCAAGAGTAGGAGTACGCTGTATGTCTGAACTGCCCTTAAGCAACCTCTAAATTCCTTCTAATAACAGCAATGAGATCTGGTTATAATCACTGTCAACACCTGGAAGAAGGGCTGCAAATGCTTTATCCTTTGCCTCTTAAACTTTCCTCTTAAGTCCAGCCCTATAGAAGTATAAAAAGTGAAAGAAGATAAGAAAGGGGAATGGGCCAGAGCCTCCTTTTACCACAGGGAACTGTTAGAAATCAAAAGAGCATTTGAAAAAGGTTATTAGCAGATGTAAGCCAGTGACATTTTCAAAGTCTTAGAGTTATTAGTGTGTAGAGAATGACGTGCCAAGTAAAAAATTACTGGGGAAGAGCACTGTCTTTTTTAAACTCCAACAATTGTGAAAAAGTCAACTTCAAACATGGTCAAGGTTTACATGGTTGAAATCACTATAGTTTTAAGAGGAAAGAAACAGTTACTTTGGAAGTAACTGGGGTGGCATGCTGAATTCAGCAGCTGAATGGAAGTCTCAACAGCTTGCTGTTAGGACGGGGGTGTTTTCAGGACAGAGTATAGCAAATAGAGCTTTTAATGCACTCTACCCAGCAAAGCATGTCCTGGAGTTTGCACGCAAATCAGCTCATGTTTTATAGTCATGTCAGTTAAATCTTCAAATCTCTCACCATCTTGGGAAGAATGGACTCAGTGGGAATACACTATCCCTGCAGCTGGAACAACATCTTTGAAGATATTGCTTTTCAAATCTCTTGAGGAAGGTAAGAAATTAGCATAATTTAAGCTGCAGAGCTATTTTTCATCCCTTCAAGAATTATTCATCCAGATGAACAAAGTAAGGACAAGTAGCCAAGTTGCCCAAGATTCTACTAAGAGTGAATAGATAACTGGAAAGATTATTCTGAAAATCTCTAATTATACTTAAATGTTTTCCAGGGATGGAAAACTAGCCCATACATTAAGTGATACTTCTGAGTGGCTGCTCAGGAATGACTCTCCACCACAGAGATTCATTAAACATCTCTCTTTGCTGCATACTGATGGGCATGGTAAAGCTGTGGCATGTGGGGGACTTTCTATACATGGGTTATGTTGCATAACCTCTAAGGAAAAGAATAGTGTTTTTTGTCCTCACATAGGATAGTGAGTTCCTGTGGGTAATATTGAGGTCAGTACCAAAGAAATAAGGGCAAGTAAAACCGTCGTAATATGTCTTCTTGGTAAGGTGATGGTCAAGCTAAGTACCAGATCCTCAAAAAGCCTTTGGAGTTTGTGTAAGAATAGTTGCTGGTTGTGATAAAAGTTGTGAGGATCCTTCTGTACACCAGGGTACGTCCTTCAGTGGATTCCTGATTTGTTGCGATGAATGTGATGTATGTAGGGCACATACTTGATGCTCTCTAGACCGCTGTACCGTTTCTGAGAAAAAGCCTAGAGATTGCCAAGCCTTGTGCAGTGGTAGGATATTTTGAATAATGTCTATTTTGTCCTTTCAGAGAAGTCTTGTGTCTGATGTGTGGGGAAAAAAAGGAACTCCAAATGAAAAGAAAGCACTTAGTTCTTATTACAAGTCCTCCCGAACCTTTAGAAAAAAAGGTCAATAGGCAAGGGATTTTTCATTTGTGAGTAAAGGTCCCTCCTGCATTGCTTATCAACACTTATTACTGAGGATGGCCTTGGTGACGTGGATTTAAAGTATCCCCACTAGGGATGCTCCAGCCAACATTCACTGACAAAACCAAGGAATCTGAGGGCAGAAATTTACAAATTTACATTGCAGGGATCTAAAGAGATCACCACAGTTAACAGGTCTACATGGGGAGTTTTTGATGACAATATAGAGAGAAATCAAAGGACAAGTTGGCTACACTCAATTGTAGACACTGCTCTGCTCATCTATATTCTATGAAGATACTGCATATTTGAAGATGACATTCTTAGATATGTTCTCCTGAAAATGACTCTGGTAACTTGCTCATCCTAAACTTATGGGTATATGCTTTCACGTGTACAGCATATATAATGCATGAATGCTGGCTGACAGTGTGCCTGATAGTAGATTATTTTTTACTATTTTGGCCAAGCCATGAGCAACTCTCTTTTCTAGAGTTGTGATAAAATTTATTCTTGGTCAGTTCAAGCAGATTCACTAAATACAAGAAAACAAGACCTTCATTTTGTTGCATCTGCCATTGTATGTGACACACACCACGGACTTAATAGACTTTCAAAACTCAGATGACTGACTGCTGATGTAAATTGTAGAAAGCAAATGAGTTTCAAGCACTTGGTATGTTCACAGATCATTTTCAACAAGTTCGACAATCATACTTCTTTCATCTTATCCCTTGAGAAGTAACCTGCCGTTTTAATTTAAGTAGTATCTTTTTTTCTCACTCATTATTTTTTCAGCTACCCTACAAATGACATAGTGATCTTAAACTTGAAGAAATGTTAACTGGAAAATAAAAAGTAATGGACAGGGACTTGATCCATTGTTTTTTTGTTTTGCTTTGTTTTGTTTGTTTTTTGTTTTTTTTTGGTACTTTTTCTTGGTTTTGTTTTATAGGTGGTGGTACTGCTGCATTTGTATCCACCTTAGTCGGATTTTTCATACCAATGTCATACAACAAAATCTTCGTGTGGAGTTGTGACACTGTGATATGCATCAAAAGGAGTTAAAAGGCGTAAGTCATTCTAAGAGGATGTTTGCATTGACACATTTTATTAAACAGCCCTTCAGCCTGTGAATGTAAAATGCTGAGTCTCTTCTGCACTTCCAGAACAGCAAGAGCAGTGATCTCCGGAGTCAGCAGAAACTTGGCAAGCTCACACTGCTCCTGATCTGAGACAGCCTTAAGTTTCCCTTATCCACATCACTTGGCTTGGATTGTGCCAGGTATTTTTGAAACATGGAGGAATAGGACTTGGCTTTCCTATATACAAATAAGCACGTCCTTTAGAGAGTAGCTCTCATTTCAGTCACCAGCGAGTTTCATTGTGATTCTAGTATTTTCTTAGAGGAAAAGACCTTAACCCTGACTCAGCTGAGGTTGGGCGCAAGGTTTGGTATACTTTTTCAGACAAACTATTGCTGAATCAAACAACAATAATCAGAGGAATGGAAAAAAATCAGCATTAAAGTGATTAGCTCCATACACATCCCAGTTGTTTCTCTCCCTGTTTGTGCTTTTAAAGCCTTTAGTTACTCACCCTTTTTATGTGCTTGTATATCTTTCCCAGAATGCCAGTTGGTGGCTTCTCAAAGTCATTTTAAAGCACTGAATGTTTTCTGTGACTGTAGCCACTGTTGACTGAGTAGAATAGAGTTATTTTGCACAAGGAACAGAACAGACAAGAAAGTCTAAGAGCCACATTTCTCCTCGTCCTCATGTTGTCCACTCCTGTGGCAATCTCATCTTGAAGGAGAGGTTATTACCAGCCCATCTTGATTCATATCCAGTTAACAGTGAAGATATTCTGGCCTAAATACAAGGCAGTCAGATCCCTGTGATATATGTATTCATAAATGCACTTTCATTTTCACACTTTCACAAGAAGAATCCATCTTCTGCAGTAATTGTGTTTATTTTTATGGCTGAGAAAAAATGGATCATCATTAACAGAAAGTCGAAACTCCCACAGTATTAATGAAAGAAAATTATCATAGTGATTCTTCAGAAAAAGTTTGCCAGCTTTTATAATACCACTTAATATTTTCAAGCAATCTTAGCGTCCCCATTTGTATAATATAAAATAACTTCTAGTGTGGTTCCTGAGCGCTGCAAAAACGATAGGAATAGGATACTTCCACTGTCAGTCAATAAAATGAAAGATTTAATCCTTTTGGTGATAACCTTCTTATCAAACCACTCTCCCAGTATGGTAAAAAGCTTGTTTCTCCTTTTAGCTCTCATCTAACTTTGGTTTCGCACAAGCACTAGTTACCTCTTTCTTTTAGGATTCTTCTCCAGGAAACCAAGCTGTAGTTCAGAAAATATTCGCTTGAACTGTCCAAGCTACGAGATTTGCATGATCAGCACAGTGTATAGCAATCCTGATGACACTTACACAGCCTTTCCTCATTAGCTTGTACTCATGCTTTTTCTGTCTTGCCAGCAGTAACACTCAAGACCCTGTCTGCCAGGAGATAATCTGTGAATTCTTCTGAATTACCACTTAGAGAAAGGTTTTGTTTTCTTTGGCACCTCAGATATCAGCAAATCTCTGTCATGATTGAGGCAGACATTTTGCAATTGGTGTCATAAGTTGCATCATTCTAAATGAGTACAAACAGTAGTAAAACAGACTTTGAAATATGTTTGTATGAGTAATGAGTGCAGCAGCTTAATCTTTGACATATTGCTGTGTTTTGAAGAGGCATCTCTTTGCCCCTCTCTTTACCCCTTACTTCACAGGATGTAGCCATTTGTTCTGGGGAAAACTGACATCAAAAGTACTTACCAGCATCTTTCATGGTGCTGAACTTGGAGAGGAATTTTTGTCCAAATTTATTGCACATAGATGACTTATATAGTTTTACTGTTTGTCATTCAGTGAACTTAACCAGTTTCATGTGTCTATATTAACATGTTCCTTTCCTGACATGAATTTGCTAATGTTCTCCTTTCCTTTTCGAAGGATTGTATGCCCTGAGGGAAATCCTGAGGCCTCTTGCTTCTGCCTGAAATGGATTTCTTTTCATAACAAGAAAAAGAAAGTTATGTTTCTCTTCAAAATGACAAATATTGTAGATTTTTTTGCTATCCTCTAATCTTAGCTCTGATTCCCCAGGAGGGCACTTTCCTAACTGTGTTTCCCAACACCTTCTTTTGTATATGTGCTAGAGAGAGAAAGTTTGTTACCTACTCTGATAAATGGTGTGAGGGAGAAAAGCCTTCTCAGAAGATGTTATAGCTTTGGAAATTCTAGGTTATTTTGAGAGACTGTCAACACTACAATGATTGGATTTGAGATATCCAGGAAGGAGGATATAGGCTGCTAAAATCATGAATTTCCCTGTTGGGCTTGGATTTGTGTTACAAACACATAGTATTGATTGTTTCCCTTAATAAAGAATATCTCCAGGGACCAGGGCTGCTGTTGTTGAGCTTTCTTTAAAAAAATCATGGGCTTTGTATCCAACTCTGGCATTCACAAATGGTCCAATCAGTATGCTTAGAGATACAAAGAAATAATTCTGTACCATGTTCTGCTGAAAAGAAAATTGCATATTGGTCTCCTTAATGGGTATCACCCTGCTTTGCAATAGCAGGACAAAAAAAGTGGGGGAAAAAATGTTATTTTCAAAGGCTAAGAGTTTCCCAGTAGGAACTGAATTTAGATGCTCCCATCCTTCAGTGCATGACAGTTATCAGTGATCTCTTTGTGTGACATGCACAACAACAATAGTATTGATGGGATATAATATATTTGTCTGTGATAGCTGCCTGAGGGGAAGTGCTGTATTTCAGGACTTTAAAAACATAATCTATATATAGCCGTGCTGAGAAATACCAAAGTTGTGTACTGGTAAGGCTTTAAGTACTTTTTCCTGTCCTGAACTTTTCCTCTTCTTTTGTAACAAAGGAGTTCTTCATCACTGATGTGATCTGTTGCCTATTGAGGATTCAGGCTCACCTCAAAATACAATCATTCTGCTGGCAGCACTGAAGAACCTTGTTCTGCAGATCACAAGTTTTAACCCTGTTGTTTTGAGACCATTCTAGAAACTCTGCTTCTTCCCAGGCCTCATGCTGTCTGTGCCGTAGTATTCCTCCTTCAATAAGGTACCAACAAGAATTCCCATCATAATGGCCTAAAAATTGTGTCGAGCCTTCATATCTGTTGTCATAGGGGACTCTGTCATTTTTTGTAGGTGAAAAGATTGATCTGTGAACTGAAGGCTCACGGACTTTGTTTTCATGCACACCGGATCAACTTCCTTTCCCTGGGTGCTCAAGTCCTTGTCTTAATCCATGAACTGGACCCACAATTTAAATAGCCTGGGTAGCTGTTAGAATGTATCACTCTTCAATCACAGCCCACCAAATTTGTGCCCATGAATCTTTTACTAAATTCTGGTAGACACTGCTCACCCTTAAAGCACAATGTTCTTCCTGTTCTGGGGTTATTGCAAAAACATAACAGCATATGTATCTCCTTCTCTCCTTATATACTCAGAATCATATCATTTTCTTGCTCTTCCAGGTCTTCTATTCAGATAGTAAAACAGTGTTCAGCTCAGTTCTCAGAAATCAAAGCCACATATGCGTCTAAGCAGTTTCTAGAGCAACAGTACCGTCTGCAATTAGGGCATTTCAAAGGCCACTCTGTGTTGTCTGCATCTGCACTCAGAAACAAGGCGATACAAGCATTAATGGCTTTGCTCAACATGCAAATATTTCTCATTCAAGTAACATAATGAAATCCACACACACCAGAATGAAAACACTTTTGGACCTCATAGGAATACCACACATAAAAAAATAATGAACAGGACCTTTATTTCGCTGGGAGGAAGCATCCAAATATTGACCTATACAGAGTTTCAAAATGATTTGGTATTCCGTGCACCGATCTTTTTACCACAACGTCCCAATACCTCATTTTTGATTGTTCCTATAATTGTGCTTCATTGCATCTCCTGAAGGCATGAGAGACACAGAGATAGATGCAGATTAATGGTTGCACTGTCATGGTACCTTCTCTTTTTATGTATGAGAACACCCTAAGGCATAAAGTAAAAAATGCCTTACCCTCACTGCCCGGGTTGTTACCATAGCAGCAGCTGGTAGTTGTGTTTCAACTTCTGTTTTTCTGTGAATGCTCCTCAGAGCTGCCACTGGAGCACTGTTTTTTGGTGGTGGCCTTTTGAAAACCTCTGAAAGGAGAAATAATCTTGTGTCTCACATAGCAGAGAGGAGGCAGAATGAAAAATTTGTTGAGGATTATTTGGGATCTTCTGAGTTCCTCAGGGAAGATCACAGACAAGCTGCTGATGGTGACAGAGGCAACTTTTTAGCTCTCCACAGTACCCATGATGTCTGGGCCTGAAGTGCACAAACTCCACTTGCCCTTGATACACCCATTTCAAACTCTGCTGTGTGGTAAACAGGTTCTGGTACATACTTGTTCAACTTTGAAAGATGAAGGTCAGGACCAGAGTTGAGTGTTGATGCCTTATCAGCTTACATGTAGCAAGGCACACTTGGCTGTGGCTTCACAGCATGCACAGAAGTGATGCCGCTGGGCTGGCACCTGCAAGGCTGCTGCTGCCTTCCCTGATGCATGCTGGGGCCAATGGAGGTCAGAAGATGCACGAAGATCAGCTGGGCTTTTGTGATTTAACTTATTTATACTGCATGTACTGGAAAGGTTAGAAGGAGTGGTGAGGGCCTTGCAGTATCTACCCAGTATACAGCATGCTTACTGAACTAAGGAACCTTCATGTTAAAGGCAAAAGACAAATATGAAGGAGCAGGAGGGGAAGAATGAAACAGAATTATATAGAGAGAGCAAAACGATTTGTGCAATGTGCCATGTTAGCTCCTCGTATCACTTCTTATTTAAGAAACTGTGAGGAAATATATGTATTTATTTGGCAACACAATAGGCTTATAAGAAAATCTGCAACAATTCTTTGCTCCTCAGAAACACCTCTTCATATTGGATAGATTAAGCTACTTGATCACCAGAGTCTCAGTGCGTTTAGATAAAATACAACTTTCAGAAAGAGACTTAGTTCGTAGAGCTTCACTTCCTGGAAGTTGCGTGCTTAACCAATCATTTCAATATCACTAGTTTTATCTTAGTAATACTGAAATCAATATTCTCAAAACATGGCCAATCTTGATAGAAGATTTCTGACCTTCTTCCCCGAGAAAGAGTCTTGCTGAAGTTGCTGATTTTGATCCCAGGCTGTCATGAGACACTGTCTGGGTTTGTTCAGAAGGCAGACTGCTACAAGAAGCCTATGCTTGTCTTGATCACAAGCAGGGGGAATCATCTTTCACCAGATCTGCCTACTATAAGCATTTAAGGTTGTATACGCTTTGTTTCATTATAAGGATATTTCACTTATTTCTAGCTCCTGTAGAGAGGTGACACACTAAGAAATCTAAGAAAAGCAGATAGATGCTGTTTTGGCCTTGCCTACTGGACTTCCAAATAGAGACCTGGGCCTCCGTGTGCATTCTCACATTACTGTTATTTTGATTTACTGAAATTTATGAAAGTCGTTACCTGCTACATGTATTGCACCACTGCATGAGGATCTCAAACATTTTTCTGTATATGTTCAGTGGAACTGCTCCCCTACAGTTATCCACAGATGTGGATGCCAGCAGAACTGTGCTGTTGGCCCAAATCCACGTGCGCTGCCAGAGATCAGCTGCTTTTCAAGTTCTTTTCAATTTTTTTCAACCCTTTTTGATGTAGCAGAGAAAACTCTTTTAGAAGTCTGTCCACTTTCAATCCTCTGTAAATTCTTCAAAGTTAACAATAGTCAGTTTAGGCTATTTGCTGTGCTGAGAGCTCTTGCTGACAGCTTGGGACGTCTGTGGCCCTAAAAAAAAACTTGAAGAGCTAGAAGAGATTCCTGAAGAAAACCAGTTACCCCAGAGAGCCACATACAAGGAAAGATCCCAGGGCTTTTGAGGGCAGGAGGAGAGATTTCAGGGAGAGTTGTGCTGTAGCACTGCTGGAGCTGTCCTGTGAGATGTGAGCAGTGATTGCCTACAAGACTTTGTGCAGTTCAGCATGGAGGAGAAAAAGCTATGAGGGTATCTCAGCACTGTTTATAAATACCTAATGTGTGGGAGTCAAATGGTTGGGGCTAGGCTCTTTTCAGTGGTGTGCAGCAATAGATCAAGGGGCAGTGGGCAAAATCTAGAACATGGGAGGTTCTATGTAAACATGAGGAAGAACATCTTTACTGTGGAGGTACAGAACACTGGAACAGGCTGCCCGGAGAGGCTGTGGAGTCTTATTCTCTGAAGATACTCAAAACCTGCCTGGATGCTTTCCTGTGCAACCTACAGGAGTGAACCTGTTTCAGCAGAGGGATTGGACTCAGTGACCCCAGAAGGCCCTTCCAATGTTCTATTGTTTTGTGATTCTGTAAGTCCAAATCATTTTACTTCTGCTTAGATTTGCTAAAGTTAATCAAGATTAGTTAGGGTTAGCTAGTTTTGTTAATGTAAAGTTGATTTACATAATGAAATAAAATGCATTACTTTAATACATGAGGAGCAGTTCAAACCTCTTCATCTGCTTGGCTTTGCTTTGGTTTCTTTTTCCTTCTTCCCTCCAAATGAGACAGTTCCATTGACAGACATTGAACAAATCTTCCCTCAGGTACAAAGGGGACCTCATCTGGCTTGCAGAGCAAGTTTCACCTCGCCCACCTGGCTTCCTTTACGAGCAGAGCTACATGCAAAGCCGTTCTCTTCTTCCTTTTCCCCAGAATCACTGAAGGCACCACAAGAAGAGGTTCCTACAGAGGAGGAAACTAAGTAGCTGGATCATAGAGTCCCTAATAGGAATTCTGTAACCCAAAGAGGTATGACAGGATTACAGGGAGCTAGGGAGGTTCTCCTTCTTCCTACATTTTCCTGAAAGCTCAAAGTTCCTTCCCTCCAACCTGCAGTATTTTTCTCATTACCTTCATTGTACCAAAGCCTCACTGCCAGCTTGAATTTTGTTTGTGTGTTTGAGGTGCAGTGAATGGAGGTAGCTCTAAAAATGCTCAACGCTTTTCCTACAGTAGTATTAATTAGTGACACAGGAGGCACTGGTGATGTGTGAGATAGCAGACAATGATGGTTGCATAAAAAACATCCCAAAACTCAAAACTGTTGCACATGTTCCCATCTCCTTGGCAGATGAGAATCCCTATCTTCCTGCAGGTACAGGTAGTAGCCAACATCCAGCTGCAAAATGCTTGGCTGAGGTGATTTGTAGTTGTGTCAGCAGCATGTGCTTACCCAATGCTGTGCAGGCTGACTATTCTCCTGGTTGCCAAAGGGCATCTTGCAGGAGAAGAATCCTACAGCAAGCACATGGGAGAGAGAAATCCATGTAGTTTCCAAGTTGCTGGCAGTCAGTTTGAGGAGGGACAAGCCAGAGTTCCATGCAAAATCCATTTTGGAACTTCATCCCTGAATTTTTCACAAGGAGTTCATAGGCAATGCTCAGGATGGTACCTCAGGTGTGCAGACATCAGGTTGCAGGGCTGTGCTGTATCCGCCTCCTGCTCTGCAAGCTACTGTAGTCAGGCACCTGGGGTAAGAGACGTGGTGTTTCAGACAGTGCTGCAGCATCCACTGCTAGAACCTAACACCCATTCACTGGACTGGAGAATGAGATCCTTGTGGATCTTGCTCTAGATTCACGGTCTTCGTCTGCATTTGCTAGCACCACAAAAAGCAGAGAAAGTGCATCTTGAAAATGACTCAGAATTGATTCCATCATCATGTGGTGTAATGATCTGGTTTGGCATCAAAGCAATTGACTGCATAACTGCATAAAAAAAATTCCACTGCACACATTTCATTTCACTATCAAAGCTGTAGCAACGCTTTTCTTCAGATTCTTCAGACAGTTATTTTTTTTATCAGTGCCTATGAACCAAATGCTATTTATTCATGGAAAGGGAAATGAGTCCCCATTACTGGAACACAGTTCAGGTCTCTGAAAGTTGCTTTGGATATTCGTACTTACAGAGGAAGAGATGTGTTCTTGTATTTGAATTAGTAACTCTGCATAGTGTTAACAGCTTTCTCAAGAAAATGAAGAGTCCTCTTTTCTCACCAAATAAAATGCAAGTTTTCATCATCTTTTGTGAATAGGATATTTTCTTTAACTCAAATTTTCAGTGGAAATTATGATTCATAATCTATTATTCAACCTGGGCAGCCATTTTCACTGATGTGTCTGTTTTCCGGTAAAGAACACATCTTTTCTCTAAATGGAAAGATTACCAACAGACTTAGCAGAAAAGACAGGGCTTCTTTCATCTAAGTCAGAGTCCTGATGGAGATGAAGTTTCCTTTAGCTTTTGAAGCTAGCGTGACAGATGTTGTGGCAGGAAGTGCTTTGTACCTGTTTGCCTTTGCTGTATGAAAAGACGATTCAGAAAAGGTGACTCCTCGGTTTGGGGGAGTTTCAGAAGTGCTCATCAGCACCTCCTGAACTGCCCCATGCTGCACCTGGTCCAGGCTACTCCTGCTGCAGCCATACCCACTCTGATGGCACAGCCCTGGCAGGGGAAATAGGCCCTGCTAGGGCAGGGCAGTGTCCCATCCCACCAGTCCTCTGTGCAGACATGGAGCCCCAGGACAGGGGATGTTTCACTGAATATATATGTGGTGCTTGGAAAGAGATCCATGTTCACCACCAGATGCATGATTCAATCAGTCCCTTAGCAGTAAGGCATGTCTTTCTGTGACCTTCTCTCAAACTTCTGTGAGTCTAGACTTCTTAGAGGTATAAATACAAAAAGCAAAGTAAAATGATACCCTAACCAAAAAGCCACAGCCCCTTTCCAAATAACGTGCAAAAATATAGAGTTGGTTTTCAATATGTTCTTGAACCTCAAGATTCACTCTAAATATCAGCATTACTATTTTTTGTTCTGACAGTATGTCCTGAGAGCTGTTTGCTTTGCTCTGTTGCAGTCCACAGAAGTCACTGCTTGCCTAAGGTTTCGTCATACAACTCGATGTATGCCAGGCTTAATTTTTCAGGACAACCCTAGGGCAGCAAATATACCTTCCTTCTTGGATGCAGGATGAAAGCAATACCAGCTTGTAAGTCTTTGCTCAATCCATGCCTTAACTCCTTGCCTCAAATTTGAGATGGCAACAAACTATGCAAGATTCACGAAAGCTAAAGCTGAAATATGATGAGTGGTGGATTTGCCAACAATACTAAAAATTGGGAGAATTGATGCAGGGTTTAATATAAAGAAGATGTTCAATTTTTCAAAGTTGTTAATGCTTGCAGTTTTTTAAAAATGATGATGCTTGACATGTGCAGCAGCTAAATCTTTCCTGTTGACAATCAGAGCTGATTCATCTCTTAAAAACTGATTTCGTGCCATACAAGATCTTATTACTCCCCAGAGGAATTAAATAGCTAAGGCACACTCATTTAGATTAAATTCGCCCACTGACCTCTTCTTCGTATCTCCAGTTCATACCTGTCCAACTCTTTTTTGCCAGAAAAGACGTTCAATCCTTCCTATTCCTCACTCTAGCAAAACCTCAATACTGATTTGAACTCATAACCATAGAACATAAATACAAATCAAAATTTAGTCTATAAGGGAAATGGGAAATTTTTATGACAGTGAGTAGACTGTTTTAGCAGTGAAGGATTGGACAACTCAAGGGACTTAGATTTATGGAGTGTTTCACAGACTCACAAAATCATAAGGGCAGAAAGGAACTCCTGGAGAACATCTAGTCCAACCCCCGGCTAAATCAGGTTCCCTGTAGTAGATTTCACAGGAAAGCATCCAGGTGGATTTCAAATATCTCCAGAGAATGAGACTTCACAATCTCTCTGGGCAACCTGTTCCAGTGCTCTATCACTCTCACAGTAAAGAAGTTCTTTCTCAAGTTGATATAGAACTTCCCACATTCTAGTTTTTGCCTGTTGCCCCTTGTTCTGTCACTGCACACCACTGAAAAGAGTTTCATTGCAGTTAAAGTCAAACCAAAAGCAAAGACTTAGATACAGCTCCCCAGTAAATATTGTATGGGCAGAAGTCCCCAGTAAGCAATTGGATTTATTTTTAACAGAGAAATCTCAATAACCTGTACTTTTTCTGCTTTTATTATTGATATGTTCTTATACGTGGAAGTAACAGATTCACGTGTGTAATGCACTCTCCACATGCAAAACACTTTACCAGTGACAGGGAATGCATATCTGCGGCTTTGATCACTGTTCTGATTATTTGTTTGCTTTCCCCTCATTCCAGAGCCTCTTTTCCCTTAGCCATAAACAAACTTTTTAAAATCTGTAAAAAAATTTGACAGAATTTAAATCAATTGAACTTTGAAAATAATGAAATACCCATGATAAGGGAAAAAGGCCCACATCAATTCACAACGCCATTTCTTCCACAGTGTAATATATTAGGTACAAAACTGCAATCTTGAATTCAATCACTAAAATCCAAGAGCATATTGATTTGTGTTCATGATTCAGGCTAGAAGGTAAACTTACAAAATATATATCGAGATTTGGATTTCAAATTACCTCAAGATATGCAGGTGTTCAAATTATGAGATTCTTGTTGTTTTTCCATACTTAAATTTTGGAGTAGCTGTGGTTGCCACCCATAATATCTTTCACCTGTTCACAGAAGTTTGTATTGCCATTTTATCAAGATCAGGTTCACTTGAGCTTGCTCAGATTGTAAATTTTTATTCCTGCAGTTAATTCTTTGCCATACAAACCTATTGGGTTTACTATTTACTGACTTCAGACAGTCCACACAGGCAGTGGCTGGGAGGATGTAAAGGGCATTACGGAGTTTAAATAAATGTTTGGCAATTTATAACAAGGATAGATCAGTAAGGATGAAAGCCTCTTACTGATCCTGGATCTTGTTACCCACATGATAGAAAACGATTCTTAGTGTACATGTTTTTGAGAGACCTCGTTCCTGGAATAGCCCTAAGCAAAATCCTTTTTAAATTCTGTTTACTGTAAAAAATGAAGATGGAGAGGCCTAGGTTGTAGAACTCCCTTCATAGACTGCTGCACAACTGGAAAATTACCATTACAATCCTAAACTTTTACACTGCAAACAAAGGAAACAGGTTGAGATTGCTTCTTAGTAGTTTATTTCCCCACCCCCAAAATCTCATTTCCTGGAGGTTGTTTGTATGTTACTGATGTTTCTGCTTGTAAGTGGATTTTATACAAGAGTTGACTGAAATATTTCCATTTGATCTTTTTTTTTCTTTTTTTCCTGTTAAAATGGTATTTTCCCAAAACTAGGAGTTTCCAAAAAGAGTTTTGACTTTTTGAGTTGCTGGCCTATGAGAATATTGGACTTTTTGTTTATTCTTCTTGATTCATTTTTTCTTCTCTTTTATTTTAGTTCTTTTTGTCACTCAGTCTGTAGACTCAGCTCATGTTATTTTTTTCACAGATTGTTTCTCATTCTGCTCTTATTCATTTTCTTCCCTCTCCTTTTAATTTGAGGGCACTAAAGTGGCAGAAACTGAAAAATGTCCCAAATATTCCTGAATGTTACTGTATAGCATAAGGGATTAAAAGAAATGAAAAACAAGGGCAAGAAGAAAAAAGACATTTTCATGAAAAAAAAAACCAACAGGAAATTAACCAATCAAAAACAGCATAATTACCTCACTGCATGGAAACATCTCCAAATTCTTGGTTTTCACCTTTTTTTTAATCTTTTTTTTCTTCATTTTTTCCTCTTCTTATGTTTCCCATTGTGGTTATAAACTGCCCCTACCATCTCCCTCTTGAAGTGTGGAGGTTGGAGAGCTTATTTCTTTATATATGACATGTATGCACTCATTGTATTTCCTAACGATACATGGTATAACAAAAAGAAGTTCTATTAAGAATTAAAAAGCAGTGATGAAAACTGAAACTTCCCAAAGCTTTGTTACAGTGGATTTAATCCTTTTTTTTTTTTCTCTAGAGTACAACATATTTTGACATATCTTTTTCACAGCAGCATCTTAAGACAAACCTCAGTTTTTTCATTCTTTCAGTAATTCTCTACTCCATGAATTTCTTTCTCAGTCTGGTTGGAAGTTCCAGGGAGTAAGATTTCTCTGTTACACAGTATTTTATATCAAGCATTTATCATAAGCAGTAGAGGTTATTATTCACTGATAATTTTCAAATCCAATGTTTTTACCAATGATTTTCAAAATATTGAAACAATGCATTTGTGGATGTATTTGTGGGGGATAGTTTTGTCTGTTAGGGAGCTTAAGAAAAATGGCAAAATTATGTGATGGAACAACAGAAAAGAATCTTACCCAGCATGCCAGGCTGCCCCTCTACATCTGTACCTAGGAGCTGGTTGTCTTAGTGGGTTAGCTCCTGCTAAACTGGCAGGCCTCACTTCTTTCAGTACCTTTCTACCTTTCTCATTTTCACTTTTCTTAATGTAACAGTGAACAATCTGCACCTTTTCTCTGCGATACCTCTACGTATTTAGACTTCTTTTGAGGAAAACTCTGGTCTTGACATAACAGCTTACTTCCTTTCTGTGCCTGATGATCCCTGTTTACCCTATCAAATTTGAAACCAGATTTCTGTTTATCAGACAAACAGCATTGTATCCTCTGACCAATATTTGTTTTGCCAAAGAATTACAGAGACTCGACAGTGCACTGCTCTGCTTCATGCAGCCAAATGTTGGCAATATATTCAGGTAGAATTTCCAGTTGGTCATTTATGGTCCAGAGTTTTGGTGGATTTCACAAATAGAGTGAAGGATTGATCATTTAATTCATTTATTCATTCATTCAATTATCTCATTCATATTATAGGCTCTGAGAAATCCGCTGGTCAAGTAACCGCTAAATCCACTACGGAAGTGGATAATTGGTAGATAGTTGCAAAGCAGAGTCATGAATACACTGGTTTTGTGGACTGTGTTGTATTTGGGCTGTTAAGACATGAAGAGATCTTACTTCCTAGTTGAGGGAGCAATTCCGCAGGTTTGAACTGATTTAAAGAACAGTTGGAGTAAAAATTCCTCTTCTGATAGGAGAATCCAGAATTTAATTAAATAAGAGACCCCCTAATGTACAAATGGCAAAGATGTACCGACAGCACAAATATGAGAAATGCAGCTGCGTGTACTTGAGGTTCTGAGTCATAGTAAAGTCTCTGCTGTGCTTTCTCAGGTTTTGTTTCCCTGCTGTCTCACAGTTTGCAGGAGAACATGTGCATACTGCTCACTCCTAGTGTGGTGCAAGGAAGTTCGACAGCGAATATTAGGATGAATTCATGGCATCATAAATTAGCCCTAACAAAAGGGCTTGTGCAATGCATTGGCATTGGCATTGGAGGTAGTCTTTTTCTTTTGTCCCCAGTGGAAAGTTTACCGTAGAAACTGTAGAAAATAGAAGTTCCCTCTGTTGCAGCACTACGGGAATCTACTCTCAAGCAAACACAACATTTTCTTCAGCTAAAAGCTGACATCTTTAACACATTGCTAGCACTTCATGCACAAGTCAGTGGATCAGGCAGTGTGCCAGTTAACACGCAAGGTGAGAGCAAAACAGCTTAGAACAGTATACTAGAACATCAGTATCATGACTGAGCACAGGGCCATCATAAGAACTCAGGGAGGCAGAGGAAGGTGAAGAAATGCTGATTTCCTGTTATCCAGGTTCAAGTAGCTAGAAAACTTCTGCTGCCAAAATTTCTATCCCATAAGCAACTTAAACCTGAAAGAGAAGTGGAGAATAAGTTACATGCAACACATGTATATTTGAATCAGTCCAACCCCTGCTTCTGTTCTCTATCCAAACTGTTTCTGGCTACTGGCAGTGTTTGAGTAGTTAGGAAATTACTCATTCCTTACAGATTATTTGCTGCCAACCAGAAACCCTGAGCAAATCTTAGCAAATCACTTCCTCAGAGAGATCTTGAGTATCGCACAGTATTTGAATAATCTGAATGGAACAGTATACATTCCTTCCTCATGCATGAGATCATTACTGTGCACTGATGTGAAGCAATTGCATTTCTAGGAACCAGCCCACCATTCTGATTCAAAAGCTTCCCAAAGATTTTGCTTTTTTTCCCTTTCCTGCTACGTGGCAGCAAAAACTACATTAACAAGATACTGTGCCAACCCCTCCCACCCATCTACCTGCCTAGAACCAATGGGAGACACAGCAAGCTGTTCTTTCCTTCCCAGAGAAAACTTTGCAACAGATACAAGCAAAGTTGAAGCACTTGTAGGCTTAATACAACCTCAGATTCTTGGTTTTTTAGCTGCATTCACTGCTGCCATGGGCATATATTCACTGTTGTACTCATGGGAGCTGGATTCACACTGCTGATTCTGCAAACAGAGAGAAAATGCCATGAATTTAATTTGTGGCCACTAACCTCCACCACTCCTCCTGTTGTTCTTTAAAGAGGGCAGTTAATCTGACTGTTTTCAGTGGGAATATTAAAACCTGAATAGACAGGCATCAAGGTAGAAAACTTGGGATAGAACAAACTAAAAATGAAAAACATACACCATCCAGAAAAATGACAAATGTCCCTGATCTCCTTTCTTTCCTGAGCTGACTGGTTCTTTGTTTTAATGGTTTTGCTCCAGAACAGAGCTGGAATTGCTCCACTGATGATTTGTTTTCCCCTCTTGAAAAAAACAATCAAGTGAATTGCTTACCAAAGTAATTCTGCTGACCCACGCATCTTTTTTCCTCTTTTCTATGATTCCCAACCCTTAAATCAATAGACAGTTCTGTTTTAGAAAAATTAAATCTGAGCTGCTGTCATAGGTGACTGAATTCCAGTGGTAAATTAACAACTGCGTCTCTGTCAAAAAACACATTACTTGCGGAGTATGTGCCTGTTCCACTCTCTAAATCTTATAAAATGAAGTTCCCTATCCATGACCTCAATGAAGGAGGGTTGTGCAGAATCTTATGGACTTCTTTACCTTGTTCCTTAAGCTACAGGCTACTACGCAGCAGACACATGAAATCAGGGCAAATGCAATCAGGCCAATAATTATCCATGACATGATTCCTTGTGAAAAGCAGTCTTCCTTATCTGGAGATAAAAAAGCAAATAAGTCATTGCTGAAAATCAGCACCATTTGTTCTCCTATAGATGACTTTTCAAATTATTTCCCCTTCTTTCTTTCATATCTGATGAAACAGACAAAGTGTGTCTGGAGAAGGATTTCCCTGAGTTGAAAAGCTGCTTTGGAAAACTGTGTACAGCAGGAAAAAGAACACTGTTGTTTTCCAGAAGGAAAGGTGAAACCCTAATTGTTGGTGCAGAAGGCTAAAAGAGTAGATTGAAAAGAAACCAAGGCAGTCTTTAGAATGTGATGGTATTACAGGTTTGGAAATGTGAACAAGGTGTATGCTTACATTCAGAAAGAAACACAGGTGATATAAAAGGTGGCCTGCTCCAAAGAAGAGGGGCCTTTGACATTCATGTTTGGATAGAAAGGCAAGCCGGGGAGCAGAAGATGAACCTTGCTCAGGTCTGGGAGAAAATACAATAGGGCATGAAACAAGCAGCAATAGCTACGAGTGCCCATCTATGAGGACAAACAGGAATTGACAGGAATTGACAGGAATTGATCAGGAAACACTGCTGACAAAAAAAGGATGTCACAGCTTAATTCTGAGATCAACGTGTTTTAAGTGCAGAGGGGGATAGTAGATCATTTGACTCAGTCACATGATATAAGCCTCAGTATTTCTGCTTCTATCTTTGTTTATACATGATGTTGAGAAATGGGAAATGATGGAGAGGGAAGGACCGCAGACAGTACAGTAGTGCTATTCATCTATATGGAGAACCAAGAAGAGGAGAAAAAAATATATTAGCTGTTTCAACTTAATATACTAAAAAGCCATCAAATGAAAGGTCATTCAGAATTAATGTCTGTGTAGTAAGTCTCCTGGAGTTAGTCCAAGTCCTTTTCTATGTAACTTGGGCATCCCCAACAATATGCAGAACTCAGCATAGGCTGCAAACCTGCCAATTAGGACAAATAAATACAGGGAGGACTTGTTGAGCTCTCAATCAATACTGTTCCACTGCCACCAGTTCCTTACTGAGTATTCTCTGTTCTCTTGGAACTGTCTGTGCAAACTTTAGTCACATTTTTCACTGCTGCTTTCAATAAGCTATGCCTACTGTCTACTCATCAGGAAGCTGAAGTGAGGGGAGAAGGAAAGAAAACTTACCTTGGATGTACAAATAAGTTTCTTTCAAGTGGCAGTCTATGTAAGGGGGGGGTAATAAACTCTCCAGGCAGCAGGTATAAGTGTCGATGTGCTTTCTGTCCAGATTTGTCAGAATGAAGGTGGTGCTGGTATTTGAATGCTCTGCCTGGCAGTAGGTAACATTACTCTCTGGGACAGCTTTATTCTTACTCACATGGAGCGCACAGATTGCCTTCCTTTCATGCCCTTTGAGGAGGGTCATGCTGAACTCACTCACATTTTTGGGGTTTTGGAATATTAACTTGAAGTTTCCATTTTCAAATTTTACTATCCCCTGGGGGTCCGAGACCTGAAGCTTATCTGAAAATATGAGAACAGTTAAGTGCAATCACTCAAACAGCAACAAAGAAATTCTCAAAGATGTTAAGAAACTCATTAAAACAAAGCAAGTGAACCATATGATAGGAGCTTAACAATCAGAACTCAGAACAATCTGGCTTTGCAAAGCAGCCCATATCATGAGATGCTAGTGCATCATTCAGGTTATGTCATACACTACTGAGAAAATAAATGAGATTAACAGCTGGACTGCTGTGTGCTGCAAAGCTGGACAGGCACTGGGTCAATGACTTATTTGATAATGTTTAAAGGTCTCCTTTGACCAAAGAATGTGTGGTCATATAATCCCTACCTCAGTCTTGTCGTATTTGTAGATAAAACAAGACAAGATGAAGATGATGATAATGTTTTCTGATTTAGGGTTTGTAATCAGAACCCTAATGCTGTAGCTGAAAACGTGAAATAAGATTTGAACCCCAAAATTCTACATATGATGCTTTGACCACAAGATTTTCCTTTTGAGATACTGGTTTGAGACATGCCATAAGGTTTAAGCACATTTTCTTAGATAGCTATATGAGCTTTATCACCAACATGATGAGAGAAGTAGAGAACAAATATGACTGTGTACATACATTCACACACAATTCAAAAATCATATTTGACCTTCTCCAAAACATTGTCAAAAAACATTGACAGATGTTGTACAACTCTCTAATTCTGGACAATGTTTCTAATTTGATTTCCTTGGAGAAGAAAAAATGAACTAATTGAGGACCTCTTGGTATCTCACTTTTGTAAAGCCAACAATCAGTAGCATAGGAATACTGTCAGAAAAAAAAAGTTGAAGTGTGCTATTAAAAAAAAAGGACAATCTACTTCTTTGAGGGCAGTATTTTCTGATCTAGAAAGGCACTGAAACCATAAACGAAATTATGCAAGTGTCTTACCTATATTTTTGCACAATCTTGATGAGCATGTATCAGCTCCTGAAAAATACAAAATTGTTGCCTTCTTAAAATTCAAGAAGAGAGATGCAGGAACAAAGGCTGAGCCATTCAATATTAAGATGCCAAAGTTATATTCTAGTGTTCGTACCTGTGTCATAAGCCTATCTGATCTTGTCTCAGTGCTACTTTGTAAAATCCCATGGTACAATAAAAGCTCCAAGTGTAAAAATTAGTGTAGAAAAAAATGAGTTGACAGGAATTAATATTGACAACATATGTAACACTTAGAAATCCATAAAACACTTCTGTAGAAACAATAGGTGTACTTAATAAATCATAACTGAGATGAGAGTAAAATCTCCCCAAAGATACTGAGGAAATCCACCCAAAATTAAAAAGCATACTGTTGTTTTTTCTCACAAATCCAGCGTTGCCAATAAGCTTACATTATACTTTGATCCCAGACCTTAGAGACTTCCCACTTCATTGAATGTTTTTTCTGTTTCCCCTGCACCTCAGCACTGCATCAAAACATCTTGTGGCACATGCTGGATGAATACCTATTTGGAAGGTGCTACAAGATAAACAGCAAGAAAGTATCCAAGCAGTGCATAGAGCTTCGTTCTTTTTTCAACAGAAAATTTACTTCATTCATGATTATCAAGCTGCATTCAGTCCATCATGATTAGGCATGGCACACTTTTAATAATTATTCTGGACTTTTTTGAGTTTCTGCCTGCATCACCATCCATCATGGAAACACTGAGAATTTCCTTTCTGCATCGGTGACATGTACTACTTTGAAATACTTTGTATGTCAGTAGCAGGCATAGCAGAGCCTAGCAGTGTTTCATTTAGACTTTTTCACAATGCTGTAAAATTAGAGGTTTGTGTCATACACAGACAGGTGTAAAGTTATGAAACTTATATCTGCTTTTCCTGTCTTCTGGTTGTTTACGTTCTTAAGAAGTTGCTTAGACTGGAATACACTCTACATTAGGATTTTATCATGCTAAGGAAATAGTGGGCAAATATTTGCATATAAAGATGTGATACAACATCATATTCTTGTTACTGCTACATGGTAGTCTAGGTCCACACAGAAGCATTTTACTGCTGTACTGGGTATTGCACTGGTTGCACAGCATAAATAATCCTTTTCCCAGGACACCTATAATCTAAGACATCCAGCCTGCATATGCACAGGGACAGAAGATTACTGTCATTCATGTACTGTCATATGTTCTCAGTTCTCTTTCTGAACTGGGATAATCCTTTAGTGTCTGTGCTTTTTTCTGCTTTGAATTCTTGCTTCCCGATTATCACCACTGGCGAGGACATTGCAAAGAATGGTTGTTTAAAATATTTTTATTATGATGCAAAGATAATGGACTTCTGGAAGATGCTTTTTGGTGCGCAGTTGGAAAGCAATACAAACTGTTATCCCTTTTTGATTGTTTCTCTCTTTTCCCAGTTATCACTTTCTTCCCTGGCCCACTGTGCACAGCCAGCGACCCTGTGCCAAACAGCAACAGTTCCAATATCTGTACCTCTTTCAGGACTTAAATGTGTGATAACAGACAAGGTAACTTGTACTGCTAGTGTGAAGATAAGATGGAAAAAGCACACAACTTGTCAAACAACACTGAAACATAGGCCTAAACGCAATAAAGTCCCAGATACAGACTGTTTAAGCCCTCAGAGTAGTGTACAGCCTGACAAGCTGGGAGCAAAGGTCAAAGAAGGAAACGGCTCTCAGTGACTTGTATATTGAGTAGTGAAAGAAAACAGCTGCTACGAGAACAACATTTGAAATGAAGGTGTTTTAAAACACTGTGTAGTTTCAGTGTACTGTAGTTTGATAACATATACTTTTAAAATTAGGTCCAATAGCAGACTAATTATTTAGGCACAGAAAGAAAGCAGGAAGTGGATTGATACAGCAGAAGCTGAGAGCGTGGTGTGTGTGTAAGCTGGCCAGATACCACTGTTGGCTGAGGCTTCTGCGTTTACCAATGCTAGAGGAGAAGGAGATGGAGAGGGAGAAGGAGAGAGAGAGTTGAGAGGGAGAGGGAGAGAGAAGCAGAGGCAGAGGGAGCAGGTGCTGACCCAGGGCCAGGCAGTTAGAGTCCAGCAGTACCACAGGCCCCCAACTACTCTGCTCACAGCAACAGCTTGGAATTTCATTCCTCTGATTGCCTCTGAGAACACTTTAATTCTGCTGTTGGCTAAAGAAATTGCCCTTTCATACTGGGTGGTTTGAAATCTTTGTTAGAGATTGTGGTTTTAATCTTTGTTTTTAATGGAAAAGGGCAGGGAGAGGTGAGTTCATGTACCTTGCAGCAAGCTGAAAGATCATCTTGCATCCTCTCAGGCCCAGAAGCTGTAACTGGCTATTTTCAAGAAAGTCTCAATAATGTATTTCTGTGATTGAGCATTCTGGAAAATGCAATTAGTATTCTTCTGAAACAACTGACCATACAGAGGAGTGTATTTAGCATAGTATGAAGGCAGCACATTTTAAAATGAGATTAGCAGTGCCTGAGATTAAAATACAAAATTATCTACATGGATAAACACAATGAGTGAGGTTTAATATGAATTTCCAGCTCGCTAGCTATTCTGCATCAGTCTTGATGTGAATTCTCTCACTCTCTGCATACTAAAATGTAGCTTATTCCCCCTCCCCACAGCTGAAACTCTCATTCTCCTGTGCTCATTTATAGCGGTTCATTCCTAGGGTAATCCTGTGGACCCTGTGGGTAATGGCCAGACACATTTGCAATGTCATTTGTCAAGCCACTATCGCAGTAAATGTACATTTAGGGGAATGGAGGATAGGACATGGAGGTTAAAATGTACAGTAACATTGAAGGATTTACTCATAACACCCCCCAAATATATATATATAAAAAAAAAAGGTGAATAAAATACTACATCATGTTATGGTTGAAAATGAACAAAAAAACATCACTGCAGTAGTAAAACTACTTGCATTTGTCCATTTATTTTTCATAAAACAACGGATTCAATTGTAATACAAGGAGTGTCTTAGCTTCAGCTAGGATGAAATTGTTTTCTTCAGAGTGTTTGGTACGGCACTATGTTTTTAATTCTGGTAGAAAAACAAAGTTGTTAACACACCGGTGTTCATAGCTGCTGCTAAGCATTGCTGTACAGAGCAGAGAATGCTGTACATTCTCAGAGAAGGGTCCAAGGAGTTGGGAGAGAACAGAATTAGGACAGTTGGCTCAAGCTGTCCAAAGGGATATTCCATACCGTATGACATCGTGCAGAAGGAATTCTGAAGGAGGTGGAAGTTCATCTGGTTCTCTTCCACTGCTCAAGGGGCTAGCTGGGCATCGGTCAGGTGGTGGTGACAATCACTTGTGCATCATTTGTTATATGCAGTCACAAAAAGGTATGTAGGCATAACTATTATCCTTTTCCTTTTCTCTATCTTAGTAATTAGTTTTATCTCAACTCATGAGTTCTACCTTTTTTTCCCTGATTCTCCCTCCAATCTCACTGGGAAGGGGGAGGGGAGCAAGCGAACAACTGTGGTGCTGAGCCACCTGCAGGGTTAAACCTCAACAAGGAATTTGAGATAAGAAGAAACAAAACTTTCATTGATATTATAGAAGTGTCACACTGGTCTTGTGTAGAGCTGTTCCTAGCTTACCTCATGTAAAGCAGATCATGTGGTCAAGTGAATCCAGAGGATGAACATGTATATGAGATTAACGTCTTGTTACATTAAACTATGAAAGTGTGTGCATATGTGCGTATGCACCCACATATACACTTGCATATACATAGTATATGCATACTTACAGTCATGTAAATTTCTATAAGAGGTTACCTGGATAACAGATATGTCCATCTCATTTGCTTTAATAGACTTACTTACTTTAATCTTTACTGCAGTGGAAAATACTTTGGCAGAAGCTTTGAAATTTCTGTGGTAATGGTGCTTGGACACATAAGCCACTGAAAGGCAGGTTATTTTCATTTTAATGGGACTGCAACTTTGAGCTTTCTCATTGCTCTTTGGCAGACCCAATGCTATTTGCAAATATCAAGATCCACTGTACATTTTGGTCGTAATAGATTAATTTTAAAACATGAATTTTAGGGTAGGAGAATAGAATAGAGTATTCTTTCTTGGTTTACTTGCATTTTGTTTTACCTGCCCCAGCTTTCAGAAAGCTAATTATCTGATTAAAAGAACAAGCATAATTTCACTTGAATGTGTTTGCCTCTGAAAATGATCAAGTATGGTGCAGACTCAGCTTTCAAAACAAGCACTTCTGCTATGTTAATGCTAAACACATAATGAAACTGCATGCTGTTTTTACAGTTTTGTTTATATTGTTTGTATATTGTTTTATTTAAGCAGCTATAGTTTTTTAACCTTTCAAGGAAAGATAACACTGTCAATTCAGTGTAATCAGTCATTAACCTGAAATTAACATGCTCCTATCATTTGAGAATCAGAGATTAAGAGAGGAAAGCAGTGCTTCTGGGCAAAACTAGTAGCAGCCAAAATTACTCAAAGAAACTATCGCTTGAATTATTTTTATGGTGTAAGATCTGTTGTGAAATATGGAAGCAGTTATAAAATATACCGCCAGCACAGGAGCCATTGCTGGTGCTATTTCAGACACCCTTCTGGGAAATGACCATTGTTTCCTCCTGACAGCCAAAGATCTGTGGGTAAACAGTGATAATGCTTTGCAAATGTTGGCCTGCAAAAGCTCACGTACAGCATTTCAGAGCCCAGAGCCTCATGTGCTGTGGAGTCCTACAGCTCCATATTCTGAAATCCTGATGCCAGTGTTCATCTATGTAAGAGACTTCATGCTCTTACTATTTCTTGATCACAGTTGGGTTACCAAATTACATATACATATATGCACTTATATATCACCTTCTGTGAGCTATTTACATTGAAATAAAAATCCACAGATCAGAAGTAAAGCTTGCTAAAAAATACACAAATAAACACCCTCAGTTACTCTGTTTTTACTCCCAAAAATCTGCCACAATTCCAGAACGCTAACTCACTCCCTAAATGAGGGGATAGTGCTAATGTGTATTACACCAACTCATGTTTTACAGTTCTCTTCTTTTTGCAAATAACAATAATAATTAGTACTTGTTATACCAAAAGCACTGTAAGGAAAAAATGTGAGAAATACCACTCCTCACATTTGGAAGAGATTGGAAACAATCTCTTTCTCCTGCCATCTCCTCTTACTAGGCCCTGCCCCAAGTTATATGCTCTGTGTTGGAAGGAAGACAGAAAGGGGAAAACGCCGGTATCAGGTAGAAAATTATTTCACCCTTAGAATTGCAGCCTATTTCTTCCTACAGGAAATTTCATTGTAGGTGGCTCCAACCACGTGTAGAAGAGTGCTGGTGAAGAACAGCTGCTAAATTGACTACCTGAGAAATTGAGAGGATGTTTTAGTTGGTAGATTTCAAGATAATTTTTTGGAGAGAAGAAAACACAACAGCTTGTGTCCCTTTAGAGATACTTGCCACAATCTTCCTTCCCTATGAATTAACCCAATTTTTTTATTTTTTATAGCACGTATAATACCATGCTGGCCATGATATATGTAGGTTTCAGAGAGGCCACAGATAAATGTGATCTCTGGTATTTTACTTTGTATAGCTGTGATAAAACACTGAACTTTGCAAAATGCGAACATCAATGCAACATTGCAACATCTATGTTTATAGATGGACGAGATCAACACCGTCACCCTGCCCCTTAAACACAGCCTTGGAAGATCTACACCTCCTTTTAAGTCATTCCACATTTCAAGCCTGCATCAGAATGATCTCATCCACTCTTGCATACAGGAGACATTTTTCACAGTACAAAAATTCCCTGCCCGAGCATGACCTCAATTAATATCAATAACTTAGCTTTTGTTATTAAGCTATTTGTTGTAAGCAGTTTGCTACTGTAAGACTTTGTGCCCAGCAATGGAAGCTGGCTAGAGCATACGGTCTAAACAGCTAGAGGATAACACTGAGCAGAAGAGCTAAAGAATACGAACAATGCAAACTTGTACTTTGTTTCAGCCTAAACGCCCTGTGCTAGCAAGAATTCTATTCCTACCAGCTCTAGCGATCTTAAAGTTGAGAGCAGACTTTTTGCAGCTGTTTCCCTTAATTATTGTAATTTCTCCAACCCCTTGCTATCACATCTCATTTACTCTCTCCCTTCACTTGGTAGGTTATATTCCGTAGAAACATCACTACAAGGAGAATAATCCAAAATACTACTTACCACACAAGGCTTCAAACTGAAAGCAGAAGAGATAGAAAGTTACTGCAACTGACTTCATGCTTGCCTGACACAGAGGCATCAGCTTTCTGTCTGCTGTGAACATGGAGAAGAATTCATGGGTAGAAAAGGAAGTGGTTTGTGGGCAATGGGGGAAATTATATGATAATCAGAAGGACCTTTTTATTTAACCCCTGACTACGTTACAGCTATGTCAGCATTAGCTGTCGCCCACACCTGTGGAGTTCACTGCTTATTTTTTTTCCTACCTCATGGCTTGCTGTCACAGACAGGAAGATGAAAGATATTCTTACATTACCTTTGATGTCCACTTCCGCAAATGTTACTTCTGGTTAAATCTGTCACGATAGATGTTGCTGTCACCACCAGCACACTTCCTGCAGATAGCCATTGATCAGAGATTTCTACCTTAAGTTAGCTTACAGTATGTGTGTGTTTTCTTGCTGCTGGTGGCCAGGCTTCTCCCACCAAAGCTGGTGGTACTGCTCCGTGTAGTAACTGATATCCAGTAGGGCAGGAGGCTCCTCCTGGTCCCGGTCCTGGAATTTGGTGGAAGAACAGAGCTGGGTCACAAGAAGGATTCATTCATCCCTGTGTCATCTTGGAGGCTCACTCGTGTCAGACTTCCACCCTGAAGTTCTGGCTTGCTCTGTGCAGACATGAGAAACTTTTGAAAGAACTAACTCACTGCCCCAGGGCCTTAGGTCAGAAGCTTCTCTCCCTCCCTCCCTCTGCTTTTGTGCTACGCACTGTATTCTCACCTGTGATCCATCTGTATCCAGGAAATGCTTTAGGACTCTCTAGGATAAAATATTCTACAACTATTTAGAACTGGCTATTTATTATGTTTGTAATACTAATTTTAGGGCAGGTAACATGTTGGAAAAACAGTTTCTAAATGATGTTTAATAAATTAGATGCATTTAGCATTCCTGACTGTCATACATATGCTAGTAAACACAAAAGAGTAATTTGGTGCCTGAGGTTGGTGTCTTTGTAATGCTCATACAGGTCTTTGCAAATACCTGCAAATCTTCGTCTTTTCTTAAATGAAAATCCGGGCTAAGTCAGAGTCAAGGCAGGATTTGATCTAAATTTTTAGCTTGAGTCTCTGAAACCAATCTCAAAAAATTCTAACTACAGGAAGTTTCTGCAGTATACTTTTAATTTTGAAGCTAAAGAGTAGCATCTGAAGGTTCAAAGCATGGTAAAACTAGAGAAAGATATATCTCACTCCTTAAATTTGCCAAGGAAGGTGCCAGGTAGGACCGCATTTCCTATCCCTGAAAACAACTTATGAGAAGTCCTAAAATAGCAGAGGACCCTTCTCCTGGGACAGGACTTTTACTGCTCCTCAAGTAAGCCTGAGGCAAGCAGCCAGACAGACTGATAATTAATGAAAAGAGCTTCCACTGATGCACAATGAAGGGAGGAAGAGAATAATGTGTGAAGTGCCTCCATCAGTAACTCTGGGGGAGCTTGCTGGCAATGTATCAAGACTGAATGCCACAAAGCATAGCACCGGCTGGGAGGGCCAGTAAAGGTGCAGATTAAAATATCCATTTGAGCAAAATTTTAGCTATTTTTTCTGTAAAAACAAACTTTAAAACAAATCAGGGTTGTTAGGATCCAAAAATATGATGCCTTTCTTCAAAATTTAACATTTTGCCAGGAAAATCATTTTAATAGTGATTTTTTTAAAAAAAACAAAATGCTGTTCTGGTGGAGCTCACTTCTGCCCTCCTTTCTCAGGGACCTCATCAGTTATACCAGTGCAGAAATGATAATTACATTCCTTCCTTTGGTGAAAGTAGCTCCCAGCAGAGTTTCACTGGCAAAAGCTGTAACAATTGGAGCAAGCTCTGATGTCCAGTAAACAAGCTGCATTTGTTTCAAAATGATCCAGCCCACAGTACCCTTTGGGGTACATTTGGCAGCACTCTGAAGGTTGATCACAATCATATATTTTTTTTTCTCAGATGGTGTTTGATGATGAGCCAGCAGAACCTGGGGCACTCAGTGTTTGTTCTCAAGCTAAAAGACACAGCATTCAGGGCTGAGTGTGAGAGATGCTCACCTTGTAGCCCCACTCTAACAAGATCTTTTCTTGCCTTTCAACCTCTTTAACTCTTTCCAACTTTGCCTCCCTCCTCTGTTCAGTGCTTTCCTACTTCACAAAGACACTGTGACTGCAACTAGAAACGTTTCTGACAAATACACTGTTGGTTGCAGTTAACCACCTGGGTACAAGCAGTCTGTTCTTCCACAACACACTTCCTATAACTAAGTACTTTGAGTCATGAACACGTGCTTCCTTTTTCCATTTTCACTCATTTCTCTTCTTCCTTCATTTTGATTTTCACTGTCTTCCATCCACATGTTCCTCTCATATCTCACTTCTTTCCTCCTCTAACCTCATGGTTCCTGGCCTCTCTCCACCACCTCCTTAGGCAGAAGCTGCCCTCCACACATGTAGTAACTCTTTTCTGGAATGTGGTTCCTCCTTCCCCAAGGCTACATTCTTTCTACATTATCTCACCCCCATAGCTACTATCTCAGTGATAAATTTCTTCTCTCATATCTCACCTCTAATTTGTGTGCTGGATTTGTTTGGGGTAGAGTTAATTTTCTTCATAGTAGCTCATATGATGCTATGCTTTGAATTTCAGATGAAAACAATGTAGATAACCGAGATGTTTTAATTGTGGCCAAGCAGTTCTTACACAGAATCAAGATATTTTCTGTTTCTGAAACTGCCATGCCAGTGAGGAACAGGTGGCACACAAGAAACTGTGAGGAGACACAGCCACACAAACTGTATCTTGCTTCTTATCCTACACTTCAGTGTCTGGCCTATATTCTCATGACTCTAGGTCATTCTCTCAGCACTGGAAGAGAAAGCCTCCACACTGCTGTTCTTTCCTTTCCCATTCTTCTAATTGAGGAGAGGAGCAATGATTTTCACTGTGCTATTTTTAAGTTTCTGTGATGGATTTAAATCCTCCTTCCCATCCACATCACTCCCTGTTAGCCGTGTAAACTAGTTGCAGTCACTGAGGATGTACAGGTTTCAATTTGCAATGCAGCTCATATGCTCCCTTATTGGTTCTGATGCCTCCTCTGCTAACGTCCATGGGGCACACAGCAATATTCTGGTGAACAATGCATTAGTGAAAAATACCGGGGCTCATTTCAGCTCCAGGGCACGCAGACACCTCCCTGCAAAGTAGACCTCGGGGCAAAATCCCCTTTGGATGGCCTTGCATCTTGGCACCAGCTCAGTTACCCATGTATCACTGATTTTCAGATAGTGCTTGAGAATATTTTGTTGTCATAGACTTTGTTGAAAGAAGAAAAAAAAGTGTGTCCACCCCTGAAAGTGTTCAAGGCCAGACTGGACAGGACCCCGGGCAGCCTGGTATCTGGTAGGTGACAGCCCTGCCCCTGGGAGGGGGATTGGAGCTGTATGACCTTTAAAGTCCAATCTAACCTAAGCCATGGTATGATTCTGTGATATGATTCTATGCTAATTTACATGCAGTAAATTCAGTCAATAGGAGCTAAATGACAAATGCAATTTGTCTCACTGCCACTTCAGTTCCTGTGGCTCTTTCTGTGCTGGCTGGCAGAAGGTCCTGCGGGCTATCTAGGCAAAAGACGCCCTCCAGCTGATCTCAAGAGCTGGTGGGCTAACAAGGTACCTAATAACTTCTCCGGGAGCATGAGCATAGGTAGACATGGCCCAGTGAAGGTCAACATGCATATGCTGGTGGCATGGCTACAGTTCTTTGGGATGGTAGTGGAAGGTGTCCTGACAAGGTGACAGTCTTCTGTTCTGGGAAGTGGACTGTAAACAGCAGGTATCTTGGAGTGGTATATGCCTGAGTGTGCAGGAGATGCGTATGTAGGAGAACAGACGTGCTGCAGGCAGCCTGCGCTCACGTGTGCTGCTGATCCCTATTGCTAAGCCAGCCTATATCAGGAAGGAGGATACCTTCTGAAGCCATTGCGCTTCTTCTGTGACCAATGTGCTGCTGCCTGGGACTTTGTCACCGGCACTGCTTACATCTGGCTTCAGAAGGGAGGTCCTCCAGAATGGGCAATAAATATACAAAATGAAAATGAAGTGCATACATGGGAACACTTGACAGTTTTTATCTTGTGCAGAGTGCTACAAGGCATGTAGAGCTATCTGCATCTGAGCAGGGTGATCATGAAAGTGATTCTGCTCTTGAGTTTGAATTTAATCCTCCTGTGGATGCAACAGTAATGAATTAAACACATTCTTTAACATTTTCACACCCCAGCTGTTTCAAAGCTTGCAGTGGGGCAGGGACTCCTGTTATGTGGTTATCTGGTCAGCTGCCTTGAAGGGGCCGGGGCTGAACAATCTGCACGCCATAGTGGAGCTGGGGTTTGTGGTGTGACTTTTATCTCAGCACTGGGGTGATTATGTTTTAAAGGTAAATTTTTGCTGCGCTTGCATTGACAGCATAACAACGGAGAGCTCTCCCTGCAGAGGTAGCCCCCGAAGCTGCAATGCATTCTTGTAGACAAGGGAGAAACCAAACGGCGTGCTGAAAACTGCAAAGACGGATCTAAGAGCGCAACCCAGGCTTGGATTATCAGCAAAACGGAGGTGCCTTAGGACACCCATGCTGCTGCCTGCTTCCTTTTTGAAAATCTATCTTTCGAGTCTTTTGGGTCAGACTTTGGTCACGTCCCCTCTGCAGCCGTCACAGCCCGTGCTCGCGGTTTAGCCCCGGCTCACACCCCACTCTCCGCACGCTCCCTTCTGAGATTGGCTGCCAGGCCCGGGAGCTCCGCACGGCCGCAAAGCAGAGGCCGCGGGCGGGGTGCCCCGGGCGGGGGCTCGAGGCGCAGCCTGGCCAACGGCTCGCACCGCCGCTAGAAGACCGCACGGGGGCGCTGCCGGCACGCGCTCCCGCCCTGCAGGCCAGGTTCCCGCGCAGCGGCTGCTGAGGGGAGGGGCTGCGTCCAGAGCAGAGCGGACGTAGGGGGAAGTACTGCTCCTTGCTGCACCATCAGTAATGGTTCCTGAGTCTAGCTATGTTGACGACCCTGCTGAAATCAGAGCACTTAATTGATAAGATTAAACGTGTGCTCACTTCTGATCGGCGCAGCTTGAGCGACCGTGCAGGATCTGGAAACTTCTGTTATGGAAAACGTGTTAAAGGAGGTATGTGACACTTGTTAAACTAAAAAAGAGAACAGAATTCGCACAGAAAAACACAAATTTAATAGTATCCTCAAGACAACGAGAAAGAAAATCATGCTAACACCTTATCCTGGCATTGCTACAAAGCTGGGGGACTGAAGAGAACTTGATAACAAAATGAATTCTGTTACAGTGACCGTGAGTTCTGGATCCTGGCCAGAAACAGTTTTGTGCAGCCCAGCCCCATAGAGATTCCAGGGATCAAAGGCATCATACAGTGTGCATGGCAGACCCAGAGCCTGCAGCACGAGGGCACTGTGGGTACTGAGCCGCGTAAACTCTTCTGATGTGCTTTTTATCTCTCCCAGACTACTTCTAATCCAGCAAAACGTAGCTTTTTCTCTGGTTAAAAGACTTTTGTGTTCCTTCGGAGTTCACTGTAAGGAAAGGGTCTAGGTGCCCCATTTTTACCCAGCTTTGTTGCTATCACCACAAGAAAAAGGATTTGGAGTAAAAATTAGAATGACACTGAACAAAACCATCAGATATCAGATATCTGTTTCTAGAGAGCATAACTATCAAAGTGACTACTCTAAAACATCACTTACTCTGATGACATTACAGGCCATCGGAGAATATTCTCGTGAATTGGCCTTTGTCATGCACCTCCTCCACCTGCTGAAAGGCAGTGGGACCAATGGCAGGACTTGTCAAGCAGTGAAGGAATATGGACATTGAGACAGTGGTACTTAAGTATACCTTCTCCCTTGATATTTTATATTCAGTGGCTAATGTTCCTCAAATACATGCTAGTAGTTGGTCTCAGAAAATCTTGGAGCAGTGAGATCTAGTGAGTAATTAAGTTCTTATCCTCATCAATGAAGGTATTACCTTAGTTTATTGGCTCTTCCTTTGTTGAAGTATGACGGCCAAGGGCACCAGCTCACATCCCAGTGGAGCAGTCATGACTCGAGTACCACATTGTGTAGCTGTGGCACTGGTGGACGTGGTTATTGGACATGATAGAGATGGGCTGACGATTGGACTAGGTGATCTTACTGGTTTTTTTTTCCCCCAACCTAAGGTTGTAAAGACTCCAGATTTCATAACTGTAGCTCCCAGTCATCATATGCCTCTGAATGCCCCTGAGAAACAAGCATTATGATTTGTACAGTTTCTTCATTTCTGAAACTCCAGAGCAGTAGCATTCATCCTTATTTGAATGGTGCTCCATATTCACACATCACCATGTCCACATCAGTTTGATTCTCAGGGACTTCATCCTAAGAGAACAGAATAAGTTGCAGGGAATGCAAGTTACAAAAGTCAGTAGGGCCAAGACAGAGCATCCATAGCAAATTCAGCTAGCTCCGCAGCTGCTCAGCTCCTATCTTGACCAGCTGTCGTTCTGTGACTTTAGTGCACACTTTATATACTTCAGGGTAGATTTGAGAACTCTCTTGTTCTCAGGATAAATCCTTGTTGAGCTCTACTCAGCCTTCACAGCTGAGTACACAGCTAGTACTGAGTTGGCCCAGGGAGATTTGGACACATCATATAGAAACGTGCAGCTCCCTGCTTTCCTGTGATAGACTGCTAGCAAACCTTAAAGAAGAGGCTCTTTACTCTTGGTCTCTAATCTCAGCTATGTGGTTACTGATAGTTAAAAGTGAAAGTTTGCTCAGGGGTGCTTTTGTTGTCCTAGCCAAAGTGTTTCCTCTGTTTGGGGTCTGTAGCCTCAAGTGGCGCTGGCTGAGCCACAGCACAGCACACCCATATCCAGAGATACATCAAGCATCAGCTGGAGCCTGTTGCAGCATAACAAAGCTGGGGAAATAGAAGTGTCCGTGTTGCTGTTATTTTAGTATCTAATCCTTAATTTAATCATAGCACTTTTCCCAAGGCTAAACTTAATAATTCCCCAGGAATATCCTTCTGGCTGGGAGTTTCCTTTGGTTTGCCACCAGACCAAAAATGGAGCTACATATTTTCAGCTAGCCCTGGAAAATATGATGTGAAAATTTCCTTTTTTTCTCCATCGATCTGTTTATGGATCTGCTGCTCATCCCTTTGCTTCAGGTGACTACTGAAAATTCAAGTGCATAAATACTTTCTCTTTTGACTTCAAAATTAACTGCTTGCCTTGGTCAGTCTCCATTATTCTTTCTGCTTAGACAGTCTGCTGTATTACACCAGCAAAGTCAATGCTGGACTACTGGAAAGACATTAGTGACAAAGTGGTATTCAGTACGTGGCACAGAGATACTATTGCTACTGGTGTTTTTATTAGCTGAACTATCCCATCTTTAACAAAAGTATCCCTTTAGACACTGCTGCATACTTCTTCAAAGGTGCTCTTGGATGTGTTTGTATGTTTATTTGTGGTCTCAGGTCTTTTTTAAGGTTTATTTCCATCTGATGCTGAGGGGTGCCTGTTGTGCCCCAGGAATGCATAACCATTGCTTGTTTAGTTGGTGTTCATAGTATGATGAGAAGTGTGCAAATGCATTAAATTGTTTGTAAATGCAATCCACAAAACATGGGATTCTTTAGTTACCAAGTCCTTAATTAATTATATTATTGATTTAGGCACAATAGATTGATTTAGGCATTATATATTGATTCAGGAACTAAGCCATTTTTTTCTTCTGAGCTTAGTAAGAAGAAAGCAGTAACAACAACAACAAAAATCTAAGCTAGTCACGCCACTTTATTTCTCATTGGGTTGCTGTGGTTACACTATGTTTTCTAGTGACATCAGTGAGGGCTCTGTAACACCTGCGTGATGGACTGGTTTTGGTGCCTTTTTGCTTTAAGAAAGAAAGGAACCGAAGGGGAAAAAATTAATTTGTCCATTTGCATCTTTCCTTCTAGTCATGTTTTTGTAGTTGGATGATTAGTGTTAGTGGTTTACTGAGGAGCAAGCGGTGATTTTTTAAAGTTAGTTTTATATGATATAGTTACAAATAATTCTAGCTGATATGGAAACATTAAAGTTTTTCATCTAAAAAAAGAAACATTTCATTGTTTCCAACCTTTGAAAACTACCTCAGATATTTTCTGCCATTCTCAGGGCCATTTCTGTTTTTTCAAGTTTTTCCATTTCTTATGTAATATGATGAATAGATCAGAACAGGATCAGAACAACTAGAACAGCTGATCATTTTTGTTTACTTGGGTTCAAAGTTCCTCAGGAATTCAAAAAGTGACAATGTAAATCCATGGAAGATAAATCACTCAAGTTTTTTAAATACACAGAAATCACCTTGTGAAGTTCCTGAGCTGTTGGTGAAGGAAAGCTGAAACAGTATACTGGGGACATTTCATAGCAAACTTTCCATGTTGTTATACTCTTCACAGGTATCAGCTCTTGTTAACTATCAGAAGTGGATAGTAGAAAGAGAACACCATTTGTCTGACTTGCTGTGGGCTCAATTATATTCTTATGTACTCCTTGCTGCTGCCTGTGATAGCAAATTGCAATTTGGTTTGACAAATAAAATCAAATCCTAAAATATGCAGTGTACTCCACCTTGTGTGAAGGTCATAGCATTGCAATGCCTTCCAGGTGGGTTTATTGCTTTGTAGGGAAAAAGTGCTATTTTAGGGTCATCATGTAGCTCAACAGCTACAGGTTCTCAACTGATCTACCATTTACCTTACAGGCCAGCCAGCTCACCTGTGTAACACAACATCTCCTGCAACACAGCTGGTGGTAGGAGGAATTGGATGTATTCTGTACAGAAAGAGGAAGCCATCAACCTTGCAAAAAAAAATCACAGAGCTCTATGAACAGCCTGCAGGCAATCTGCTTAAAGTAAGTAAAAAGTATAATCTCCTAACAGTCTACCTGGTTAATTATACACCCAAGATGTTTTTTGCGTTACATACACAACTTAGACATAAACACTTTCAGGTGCAATTGTGTAGAGGAAAGCAATTTGCATCTGTGTTATTCCAGTATTATCATGAATTCCCTAATATAAACCTGGGGAGCAAGAGTACAAACGCAAATACATTTGATTCATAGATGTTCCAGTGAGGAAAGAATGTACCAGTGGAACTGCAGCGTTTAGAGAAGATGTTGAAGTGGAAATTTGATGTGTGGTCCATTATATTCATTTGTTGTTTTGTGTACATGGCAAGGGCTACTCTTGATTTCGCAGAGACTGGGAATGTTTACCTTTAAGAATGGTAAATTCAAGAGGTGTCCTATTGGTGTTTATCCATACTTGGGTAGGGGAAACACATGGGTAAAGAGGACAGAGCCAGACTCTTCTCAGTGCTCAGTGACAACAGGACAAGAAATAGTACAAATAACTCCACCTAAATGTAAGAGAACATTTTTGCTGTGGGTGGTCAAACACTGGTATAGGCTGCCCTGAGAAGGTGTGGGGTGTTCATCCCTCAAGGTACTCGAAACCCAGCCAGACACTGCCCTGAGCAACATGTTCCAACTGACCCTGCTTTGCACAGGTGGGTTTGGACTGGGCAAACCCCAGAGGTGCCTTCCCACCTCAACCCCATGATTCTCCATTCCTTTGTTCCAGACATCTCTACTGTTGTGCACATAATTCTCTATGATGTGTCTGTTTAAGTTTTAGGTTTCATCCTCACTCACCCCTTCCAACAGAAACAACAAAGGGGAAAGACTTTCTGCTTCACCACCTAGGAATCCAGAGGTGGAAATCACCATCTATTTTACTGCTGCAGCGTCTATCTACCTTTGCTTCTGCCTGATATGTCTGGTCTTGAGTCAGATCTGGAGATACTGTAAAGCAAATGCTATTTTATTCGCACTCATTTCTACTCATTTGAACATTCTTGATTATTGCAAATAGTATTATCACATATAAAGTACATTCAAGAGATACTGGTTATCAAGAGATACTAGTTTTGTTAACAACAAAACTAAACTTTTGTTGTTCTCATAGCAAGTGCATTAACATGGCCTGATTTATTTTGCATCTGTGGGATGAAAGAAATTTCAAAAACATGATCTACAGTATCTCATGCTTAAATATCTACAAACTGCAAAATAATACACATGACTTCAGCATGTGTGTGTGACCTGAAAGGATGATAGAACAAGTAAATAGAGTGTTACCAGCACAGATAACATTCAAACCTTTGTAGCTGGCAGCACAGAAATTGACAATACAATATGTATGAGTTTTCAGGGATCTTTCTTGCATAAGAATGAACAATGATTAAGAGTTTTCATAAAGTGATAGAATGACTTGGGTTGGAAGGGACCTTTAAGATCATCTATTTCCAGCATCTCTGCTATAGACAGGAACACCTCCACTAGACCATTTTTAACCAGTTTCTGCTGTGTAAAGAACTTTTAAGTGTCTCAAAATTGTTGAAAAGAGCAATTCTTAATTCTTCTGCAAGACATAGATTCATAGTACTGATCACTAAATCTGCTGCTGATCCATGCTGTAACAGGGCAGTGTTAACAACATACTCTCTTAAGAAAACTTAGAAAGCTTTAATACAACAAATAAATTATGATGGCATTTACTATTATACCTATCATGCTTCACAATAAGAATTTCCCATTCTGTATCAGAGAAAATTGCAGCCACTAATAGTTTTGCAATAAAAATCAGGAAAGCATACCAGCCTTGAAAGTTTTCTACTGAAAGTACAGAGAGGGCGAGCACCCTCCTATGATAGTCAGTGTTCTGAGCGTGTTCCTTTCCTTTGATGTGAGATCAGGCAAGGAAGCAGCAGTCTGCGTGTTTCTCTTCCCAGCTGATTGGGCTCTTCATGTTCCTGTCACTGGCACTGTGCAGAAATTCTAATTTTGACTCAAGGAAATTTTTGTCAAAACTAGCTTAGCTGCTTCATACATCTACACACACACACACACACACACACACACACCACATGCTTTTTAAATAAATAATTATTCTCTCTATGAAGTTTCTGATGACTGATAGGACCAACTCACCACTGGAAAGGGGCAGGCATTTGCTCATGCATACCCAAGTAAGCAAATTATGTCAGGGACTGAAATGTACTCCGTATGACTTGTAAGATGACTGGATTTGAGATTTTGTTGGAATATTCTCTTTAAACACTTTACAGATTTGAAATTGCCGTGGTATCTCTCGTGATCACATATCATCAGAGCATCAGTTTCATGTTGAAAGATCTGAAAACAGCATTTCAGCAAAACATGGAATTATTTTCTAGTAACTAGACAGAAACTGGCAACATTTATTTTTTTAGCCAATTTGTGTTTTATTTCAGAAGAGATGCAAGGCTATGAATAAGTGACATTTTTTTCACTTTTTTAATGAAATGTTGGCTCAAGTAGCTTGGGAAGTCTTCAGGCATGCTTAATATATAGCTATATGTATTTCATATGTTTGTTTCTATATTGATATATTTCATTGTATATGTTCAATGGATTTAAATTCTAATTGTATCTTCCCATACTACCTCCTTTACATGCAACAAGCTATTTCCATCTTCTGCTCTTCCAGCTCTGTTGCAATTTTCTGGAACACTTAAACCTTTTGCAAAACTTTACCTTACACAGATGCTACTACTGTATGATGAGTAAGATTTTGTGATTTATTAATGAGCCACATGAACAAGCTTTTAGACCTAGTCTGAGTAGTTAGCTACAAGTGTAAATTTTTGTAATCCAAATACTGGCCTCCAGTGAAATTATATCATAAAGAAAGAACCACATACATAAAGAAAGAACTAATTTAAATTGGAGTTGGAAAGATCTAGCTGGGTTCAATGGGAAGTATTCAAAAGTTATATTTATCCTAATAATGAATTGAACTTGGAATCCCATATGAAGGCATCTATCCAGTAGTGTAAAAAGAAAAAAAAGATAGTTGGCTAATTATTGAAAAATAATTGTAACTTGGTTACTCATTAAAATATTGTAATAAACAGAAAATGTTTCCAGTTTTATTGTGAGGTAGGAAGGGAGGATTAACACAACAGTTTCTGCTACCTTTGCCCTCATCTCAATTTTGTGATATTAAGAGCTTTATTATTTCTTCATTTAGGATTTCTCACTCACATACATAATTTCTGTTGTTTTGCAAAAACTAGATTTGTGAGATTACTTCTAAATTCACTGTCCAGTCTGAAAAGAATGCGAAATTTTGTCAAAATAGGAAGCTGAGAGAAAAAATAGTTGTGTGCCTTGCAAACAAGTTGTGGGTTTTTTCTAATTTTTATCAATTCAACATGGTTAAAGCAACTTTTAAGGAAAACATTATTTCGAAGAAGTCTATGTATATCATTTTGAAATATCAACGTATTTCATTATTTTATCAAAGGATAAAAGTATTCAATTCAGATACTCCATCTGACTACAGCAGACCTGGGTGCTGAGTGTTTCCTGTTCTGCTGTTCTGTCGTTTCTGTCAGAAAACAACACCGAAAGCATCCATTCATCCTGGATAAAATTACTAAAAAGACAGAAGGGCTTTCTTGGGGGAAAACCATTTATGAAGGCACTGCTTTTAGAGATGATGATCGTGCCATGCACAGACAGGCTGTCTTCCTCTCATTTCCTCCAGGTTCTTCCTCTTGCAGTCTGGCTTCCATTGAGGTGCCATGCAGGTTGTTATCCTCCCCTGGATGCTATCAAGCTACTGAATAAGATATATTCTGTGTCCCCTCATTTGTCCTCCTAACTATTTCATATATTCACTAGCAATCTGGTTCCACTATTGATAAATGAAAGAGGAGAGAGGAAATACGTGTCTACACTTAGGATTATGACTCTCTTAGTTCCAAGAACTGGAAAGCAGATGTTTAAAGTACATTTCACTCTGAGCATCTGAAACCTGAGAGTGAGATACCAACTGTATCTACCCCCATGACAAAACAACCAGTACCTTGTGATCAGGGATAGCTGAGCAATCACTATATTTAACAGAACTGATATGGAAGCTTGGTCTTTCTTAATTATAAAATCTAAAGTAAGAACATGAGAAACAATGGCAGCTCATCTGAAAAATGCAATATAAACGATGATGTTAATCTGAAGAATTTTTACACAGAACATGTGTCTGTTGTTCACATATGAGAGGGAGTGACAGGAGTTTAGAACTTACTGGTATAATTACATCACTTTATTGAAGAGAGATGAGTAGAGAATAGAACTTAAAAGATATTCCATTTTAATGAGAGAGTACTGTAAAGAGCAGATCAAAAAGAATAGTCATAAAATAAAATACAGTATAATGAATTAGTTTTGTATTATAAGAGAAAGGAAAATATTATTAATTTGTGAAGCAGACTGCAGAATTAAAAATGAGAGAGCTCTTATAAATGCTACCCACACAATGTAGCACCTCACCAAAGCTCAACTATGAAACCAATGTATTCTGCTGATTACTGCTGTTCTAGCCATCTTTCCTGCATATAAAACATGAAGTCAGCCAGTTATGAAGCTATTGAATGTTTCCTGAGTGTCATTTACCAGAAGGATTTGATAAGTTACAGAGAAATGAACTGTTTTGCTTTCTGATCTTGATCAAGTGCTGCTAACATACCACAATTTATAACAGTTTCAGGTGCAGGTTATTTTTAGGTCTTTCTTTCCCTCCCTTTCTCCCCCCAAATTATTTCTCCCATTTTCAACAAGTTAATGGCATCAAAGTTTTTAATCTGCGTGACACAAATAAATTAGAGCAGGTTTTTTGTTTCCATAGTACTACCTAGCATTGTTTCTAGAACAGGTAAAGGAATCACCAGTTTGTTGTATTTGCTTTGGTTCAAATGAAGTAAAAAGATGTCAACAGCAGCAATTAGACACTCTGTCTAGTAGCTAAGAGTACAGATTCTAAAAACATCGAAGAATAAAAGAAGTCTTATCTGAATTTCTACAGAACTTCAAACACTTCAACTTCCCTCAAACATGTGCATGTTGAGGTAGGTCTCTGTAAGCGTGGCTGAAGGCCAACAGAGACTAACTTTCAGTGAGAATTTTCACAGCAAAGAAGGAGGTTGAGATATTTCTTACAGTTCATGATGATGCAAGTGCCCGTTGCTGAGTACTGTGGAAATTAGTACATGCCAATCCAGTCACACTGTGGAAGAAAACAGCAAAAGCAAGCAGTCCTGATGCTGGCCCCTTTCATTACTGCTTCAAGTAGCCCACACTTCCCAAGGAGTGTTCCAAATAAAAAGAAGAACTGGGACCTGCTTATGGTGTAGTAAGTTAAGAGTAACCCATTTAATGTAAAGCAGGATGTAAAGCCTGAGTGTTTCGAGCTGTTGGAGTCTTCACGGTCTGACCGCTCAAATAGTAGGTTGAAAGCAGCATGGAGTATTTGCTATTTTTATTTCTGTATCTATGCAAAAACAGCGATGCTACCTATATATTTCATGCAAATGATGATCCTTTCTGTCAGAGTTCTCAGCCCAAACATTAATGTTTATTTCTCATAGAAAAGTCACATCCGAGGCGCAGGCCCTGGTTAGGAAGAACAAAGCATTCAGTTGCTTTTGTCCAGCTTTCAACACAAGCTGCTGCGTCACAAGGCAGAGCTGAACAGTGATGAACACCTCCCATGACACTGTATGGTTCAACCAGATGTTACCCAGTAATTCAAGCTCTCTCAGTTTTTATGCATATCTTATTACAGGAGGTCTATTACAGATTCCCGTCTATTGGAATCATGTAATTAAAGGAGAAATTCAGTTTTCCTTAAAAGCAAGGTCTTGCTTGCTGTTGAAAATAACACCATAAACTAATCCAGAAGCAGTTCAGTGATGAAAGAAAAATATCTTTTTCCAGTGATGTTGATGACTGTCTGGATCCTGAGATGTGGTTTCAGGTTTCTGCCATGATTTTCACTCAGGATGAGTGTACCAGGATAACTTTCTGCAATTGCAGCTGCCTTGTTACTGTCAGTGATACCAAAGATGACTCTAATGGCTGCTCTACTTGTGAAGAGTTCGTGATGAAAATAAACAGTTCTCAATACATTTATTTTCATTTTGAACAGTTGTCAATATTTCATTAATTGCCAAACTGCTTACTTAGTAATAAGATACGCTTTCTTATTATCAGTTGTACTGGTGAATAAAGAAGTACTACATAGCATGTTTGCAAGCAAATTGCAATAAATATTGTTCTAGAACAGAATTCATTCATGTTCTTGAGTCAAAATTATTGACGACAATCACACATTTATTTCAACTTGTAGAATACCTACCTTGAAAAAGACCTCAGTCTTGTCATCTGTGCTATAAGAAGCTTGCCTGTTGCTACTCCAGTAAGAAAAAGTAACCTGAACAATTTTGTACTTCATCTGAATCATGTGGATGTTTGAACAGGACTGAAGTGGTGTTGTGCAGAGATGTCCCACCCCAGAGCAGAAAATGAAGCACATCAAACTGAATATGTTAAAGAAGTGCTTTTTCAAAACAAATGTCAAAAGAGAATAAAAGAGAAAAAAAGTCAGTGAAGAAACAGAAATTTTTATTCATCTGTAACTTCACAATCTCTAAAAACTGTTAATTAAAATAAAACCACAACTGTGATTAAGACAGCTGTCTTTGGAAATTGTGAGACACCTCAATTTTAAAAGTTAAATAAGAAAAAATGAAAGAAAAGAATTGTGACATTTTTAGTAGCTAATAACTTATACTTCATGGAAATCTGATCATATCAACAAAAATAGTTTATGATTCCAAATGAAGTTTTGTCATCTACCTGAACTCTTGCAGACTGTCTCTCTAGCAAAGAACACAAACTATTAAACTAATTTCAGGGGCAATTTTTAACAACCATTCCACCCTGACTTACTAAGATCTTCTATCAGTAAAAGTTAATATCTTCAAACATGCCACAGTTCCTCAACATTCTTCTTTGATATGCAGTATAAAACTACCCTTAACGAAGACTGTTCTTTTATCACACTAAACATTCAAACAAAATGATAACAGTCACTGTTCTGTGCTCAGGAATCTGCAGAATCAACAGAGTATGGTGCTATGTATTTGTGATTCTTCCATCTTTCTCTACAGCTCAACATTTTTCTGAATTTAACCTCTTCCTCCCACCCCTCTTTTTCCTCCCCATTTGTAAGCCTGCACTCCATATTGCATTCTATTCCCAGGGAATGTAGAGGCCCCACAGTGTAGCTGTGAGAGAAACTGGCTCAAAATACCATTTATGAGTTCAAGCAAGCATGCAGTTTACAAATGTCAAGAATAAATTGTTTTTTAGTAATGCATAAAACCATCTGCTGTACACCAGCCTTCTTTGGTTTGGATTTCATGACATAACTCTTGGCTACATCTTATGATTCCTATTTATGTCTCTCCCTTTAGAAGCAGGGCTCTTTAGTCATGGTTCAACTTATTCCCATCGTGGGGAAGATTGTTGCTTTTTTTTTTTCATTTTTCCACGACTCTCTCCTCACTAATAGCTTTTCTCTAGTAAAAGGAGAAACCAGTATTCAATGAGCGTTGCCTCCAAATCGTGCCAGAGCCCCCCACACAAATACTCATACTTTTTAGAGCTGCAAAGTTTACAGCTAGTATTCAGACATGAATTGCATTGTTAGCTAGGAGTTACTTGGCCAATTGAAGTGTTTGTTATAAAAAAAAACAAACAGGAATTAGGCCCAGGTGTATCCTGAGCAAAGAATTTAAGAAGGACAGGAACAGGTCTAGCCTGAGCTAGAGGGTCTAAGAATCCTTGATTTTTATTTGTTAAGGATCTGTGGAAAACAGGATAATTGAGTTTTCCCTATAGATCTCAAGGCCTAACAAAGTAATAACTTCAGATTCACATACTCATCCGCAGAGTGGAAAATCTGAATATTTCACAGGAAAATCTCTAATGCTAAATTGATAGACGACTCATTACCAACTTATAGAATAGCCAAGTGGGAAGCTATTCTCACACGTTTAATGCATCAACTAGGACTCTTATGATTGAAGATGGCAGGGAGAAAAATTGCTCATATAAAAATCAGATAAAAATGAAAGTAGAATATCAGTGTGTGTACGTATGCCATTTTCTTTGATGCAGACAAGTATACATGTGAATGCCTACACAGATGCAGCCAAAAACTCACTGTTTCTGTTTCTCAAACAGGTTGATCTTTCTCCTGTCTGGGTAAAGTGGGCATCAAAACAGACTCTTCCTTAACCTCACCAAGAAATGTGGTCTCATTATTTGTCTGTCCAGGTAAGATATTTGGTTATGTTTTTAAAATCCCTCTTCTAATGAGCTGCAAATTCTTCTGAGACCAAATCCTTTAGCCTTTGTTTTTCATATTCTTCCCAGAGTTAGTATTTCCACGTTATTGCATTTCCTGGGACTTTCAATGATTAAGTATACACTCTTCATATTCGTACTGCTGTTTTGCATTATCTGATTTGCATAGGTCTTTTTTTTTTTTTTTTTTTTTTTTGAGTGCTGCTCATGGCTCTCTCCCAAGTGTAAGGGAATAGCACAGGGCTCAAGGTCCTAAAAGGCAGCACAGGGCATCAGAGGAATGGAAATTCACTGAAGTCTGAGCACTACACTCTTCAGAGCTAGCTGCTGTATGGACCATCTGGAGATAGGCAAAAATAACATCTCTGCAGACACCACTCATCTATGTAGTACCAGATATAAATTATGAGAGTAATATGTCAGTAGAATCTGAACTGAAATTCCACCTTAGTCTTCAATGCTACATCTGCTTATAGAAGTGCACCTATTACTCTGCTAGAATATTCAAAATGAGAACCTGACTTAGAACAAAGATGGTAATGCATGCTTACTATCACGAAGCTCAGAGGAAGCTGCTACAGTAGTAAGGAAAGCCGGAGAAAATTCAGCAATGCAAAAATAAAAGAATGTTGGAAAAAGTCTTGGTTGAAAGCTACTGAGAATAAATAAATTTTCAGAACAGCCAGAGAATTTGAACAAAGTCATTTCCAATATAATATTTAACAAATATCACACCAGGAGTTACAAAATGCAAAAGTAAACGCAAAATGCTTTTATTGGTATATATGAGATAATTGTTTCTGTTCAGGTGTCCCATAATCTTCACTATTTGACTAATTTAGCAGCCTGTAGTTTTTTTAGGTTAGAATTCTCCACTAGTCATTACAGTTTGAATGTCTTAGAGAAATGCTGTTGCACTGAGAAGGATTAGTCCCGTTGGCTGCAGAAGACCTAACCATGGTAGACTTACCTGTCAGTAATGAATGTGAATTGGAAGGTACACAGATTCTGTGGTGACACAGGTCCATGACCAGTTGCGGCCAGATGTCATGAGATTGTTGATAGGAGCCCAAATTATCCCTTTATGCAGGAGTAACAGATTTGGAAGATCATTTACGTGAGGCGCTTTATTATGCTTAAGAAAAGGAAGCATTTGGTTCCAGAGTATAGGAATTGTCAAAGGAAAGAAAAAAGAAGAAACAGTTCCTAACTAGGAATAATACACAATTCAGGGAATATTTGAGCTACTACTTCCTCTAGTGGAAAAAAAATATGCCTAAATAATTATTCTTGCTTCACCAGAGTCAATTTACTGGAAAATTTTACAGCTCCAACAAGCAGATATGTGAGTCAAATCTATTCTTGCCAGTCACAGAACACATTTCTCTTAGTAGGCTGCTATTGAATAGGCAGAAATTTGTTTATTTTGTAGTGTGGTCACCTGTGTGATCTTTGGCAATCTTTAATCCCCAAAATACCAGATCAGTGCAAAACTGGGGGAAAAATCCCAGACTGAAGACAGAATAATAAAACACCTTTAGAAAAATGTTTTGTCACCAGATACTACTTTTACTTAATGTTCTGCAATTGTAGGCGAACATTGAGAAAGCAGTTGGCACCTTCAGACATCTGAGTTGGTGACAAATTGAGAGTGTGAACATTTGTTTGTACAGTGGGAGCTTGTGCAAGGTGAAAGGGAAAAAGGGGAAAAGCTAAATGAAAGAGCAATGAGATTTGGTGTTCTCTGCCACTGCAAGAACATGGTACAGTGGACTGTGAGGATTTGATTGCAGTTATGGAGCCGTATTCACGACTATTAAACATATGTACTGTCATGTTTTGGGGCTGTAAGGTGAAAGCAAAGAGTTAAAATAGTAGATAGTATGTGAGGATGCTCAAATGGTTTTTAGGCTCCTTGTTTTTTTAGATAGAATTTAGTGAGCACTGAAGAGTTGCAAAGAAAACAGGATTTGAAACTAGAACTAGGTTTTTGTTTTAACAGGTACAGGACATGCTACCAAAGTTGAAACTGTTACCTTCTGCAAGCAAGTAACTTTGCTGGAAGTGTATAGGTGTTTGGTAGCATCTCTCAATCACAGCATATCAGCTCTAACTAGACAAACTGAGGACTTGGCAGATTTTAATGGTGACATCTGAGGAGGAGAGCTGAGAAAACTAAGTGTTGCCATGAGCGCACAAGTTTCCTCAGAAGGGCAAAACATAGGGTCAGAGGGGAAAGGTTCAGCTTGTCATCACTGCTTTCTAACATGTAGCCACTTCCTGTTGCTTCTGAGAATGGTGAATAAGACATGCACTTGATTTGGGCAAAGCTTCAAGATTTTTATTGAATGGTACATAACTAATAAACAAGATTATACAGTGTCTGTATTTTCATGGAAAATAGACTCAGTTAAACACATAACATACTTCTGTCTCTTGGATAGATGCTAATTTAGCATTTGTAAAACTCAAGGCTCCAGCAGAATTGGAACATCCTCCCAGCAACAGCCCCAGAGGTCTCCTGCTGGGCAGACTTTCTCTCCAACCATGCTGTCAGCACTGCCTCAGATATCATCAGTGTTAATTCCAGTGCTGCACTGCTGAGACACAGTGCCAGAGAAAGGCTGAGATCAGGCTTTTAGAGCAGCAGTATCATCAGTGCCAGCCTACAGCGATGCCTTTGTGGAAGCGCAGAGCACTAATACAACAAATTGAACCAATAAATAGCACTGCATGGAAACAAGACAACATTCCTTTGTGCATTAGTGTGCCCTTCTGCCTCTTCCCCTCAGACCTGTAGGATTAACTTTGCAATGATACAAAAGCCTCTGCAATAATAGTGTTTGGATTTCAGTTGATCAGTAGACACGGCACAATGTGACAATAAGATGTTCAACTGCAACAGCAATATCTCTTAATGCTATACATCCATATGTATATTTACATAGACTACATATTGGTACAATACAACTCAAAAAATCAATGGCCTAACATAGCCATTTATATGTGACAGGGTTAACCTTGAAATATTAATGCATAAGCTATTTATTCTCCTCCAAACTATAGAAGTTACAAATATTTTCTCTCTTTTCGGTACACCTTTGTAATAAGACAATACATTTTATTACTTTGACTTAAGTCAATTAGCAGATTCTCCTTTCCACTAGGAAACAGGCTCTCCATCTCCTTGTTTCAGTTAACAGTGATGTGAAATGGAATCACTTTTTTCTCTAGCTTTTCAGAAGGCATTTTCACATAGACCCCAGTAGTGAGACGTCGTCTTCTCTGGATCTGTAAGATATGGGAAGACAGGGAAATAAACAAGTGGTCACCTCTCTTTGCAGAACACCTATTAAGATTACTTGAGGAAGAATCAGGAGTTAGAGGGTCCATTTAAGAAAATATAAAGTTCTGTCATTCAACTAGCACTTTGAATGTGCTCTTATTAGAGTCCAGTGTTGGCTCAAAACTGAGTGTTTACACCAGACTTTTTCACTTAGCTTCTAGAGAGAAGAGTGGATTGAAAAATATGGGACGAGAATACTATTTTGGTTTATGCTTTGTCATGAGTTTTATTTCTACACCCCAGACCCCCACTGAAAGAAGCAAACCATTTCTTATGCTTTTGTCTTATGCAGATGTTTCTAGCTGTGAAGTCAAATACTCTGTAAGTTACAATTCTTTCCTGCCACAGGGAGAAGCTTCTTTACATTTGTTTTGTACAGAGATAAATAGTGAGAAAAGTAAAAATCAAGTCCTAGGATTTTGTGTGAATCAGCCGTGTGAAATCAGGCTACACCTGAAAATTGTTGCCTTTGGTACCAGAAGTACCCAAGACTCCAGGCTGTTATAAGCACCCAAACCTAAGCCAAGAATCAGTTCAACTGATATAAGTTGACTGTTTTCTGCTACTCTGGCAACACGACTGAGCCATAAACAAGTTTAAATAATAAATCCAGGAAGTTCTCCTTTTGCATTATTGCATCAGTACTGCAGTGCACTAGTAAAATGGTGCCAGAGCATCCCAGTTCCAAACATTCTCTCGTTCTCGTTTCTTTCTCCTTTTTCTTGGCATACAAAGGGGCATTATTAGCAGGATGGGATTAGCTGATGGAACTTACCGCTTTGCTCACAACAATGGCTGAGATGATGATGCTGTAAAGAAAGAATCCTGAGGCAGTAGCTCCTAATACCCAGAGATATATGGCAGTGTCTGGACAAGGTTCTGGATCTAAAACATATCATATTACACAACTCTTATCACATACGAGCATCATAAAGAAGACCCTGGAGTCAAACATTAACATCCACACTGCTTTTCTCTACCATTTACTATCCCAGGATACTATCCTGCCCAGTCACACTCCAGTGAAAATAGATTTTATGTGCAGAAGAATGAACACTTCACTCTTTGCTGTTTCTGCACCAACATTCCTAACTTCTAGGACACAACATGTATACTATATGGTATTGCATATGCAGTGAAACATCTGTAAATTGCTAAATACATGGCATGTCTATGAATACATCTGTGTTAGGTGTCTACAGGAGACACTGATGGAATAAGAGCATGATTCTCAAAGGCTGAATCAGTGTTCAACCTCGCTTCCTACAAACAGCACTCTGAAGATCTGTGAGACATGCAGCAACATTTGTAAGCTGGGAATATCACAGTACTGGAAAGCTGCTTGGCTTACCAATGACATAGAGTTGCGTCCCGTTTCCCTTGTTCATGAAGTATGGTGGAGGGTACATCCGCTCCATCTTGCAGACATAAAGACCAGTATCATTAGCTTGCAGGCCTGTGAGGGTAAGGGTCACGTTGTTTCGGCCCGGGCTAACATGGCACTGAATAACCTCTTCCACACTGAACATTTCAAATTCCATCGTGTAGGTCGAAGCGCAGATTTCAGTGAACTTGTCACCTGTCTGTTTGAGCAAAGTTACTCGAATTTCCTTTGCATTCCCAATGTGCTTGTAGTTACACACCAAGCTGGCAACTCCTTGCCTGTTGGCCAGTACTATTGCTGGCTGAGTCACTTCCATTACTGCAAGGAAGCAAAGAGCATCATGGTAAGTTAACTGTCAAGAAATGGTCTGCAGTCATGTAATATTTTACTTGAAACCTGTACTAAAAGAAAGGAGTCCTATCACCTCCTGTCACCAATGGATAACTCCTAGAAATGCTATTATATCCTTTCAAAAAAAATCCTTCAAGACCACAATTAACACAAAGGCTGCATTAATATACTGAAAAAATACTGACATGCTTTCATTATTATAAGTGATACTAGAAATCTCAGCAATTATTATTCCCAAGTAGTAAGTGACTTGACCACTTACTGGAGCAATGACCTGCAAGCTTCAATTTCCTTCTTAACACACACTTTTGGATGTACAAAAGAAAACAAATATATAGACTTCAGATGGTAAAGATGAAATTTGTAATTTAAAGTTAGTAATTTAAACCATAACTTCTACCTGGTAGAAACAAACCATTTAGAAATTAGCAGATTGACATCCTGTACAAAACATAGAACAGAATCCTTAGGGTGACAGTAATACTGAATAGAAACTGTTTGCATTTTTTTATTCCTGATCTTTTTACTCCAGCTATTCCCAAGTCACTGGATAGCAAGATGTATGTTCTAAGCTACAGTATAGCAACACACGGCAAAGCCTGATGAACATACTGCAAAAAATCTTCACAAATCTTAAGGGGAAATTGGTACACCATGTATGTCTCCACAGGCTATTTTGTACAACTGCTGTACTCTGTTCCTCAACACAATGGGAATGCATTTTTGCTTTAATAAGCTGTGAGTGCTCAGCATTATTTATTCAATTTCATATTAAAAAAGTCCATTTCTGGGCTGAGTTTACCTTCTTCAGTTCTGCAGTGCAAGAAGGAGATAAGTAAAATCTCTCCATCCATTCAAACATCTATCTCCATCTCCACCTTGTCAGCTGCCAACTTCACCCACAAGGCCTAGTTTGTCAAAATATTTCTTACTTCATGAGCTGCTCTGAGTCCTGCCCAGCCTCTCTGCAGATGTCTTTGCTCTTAAGTCTGCATCTGGTTTTCCAAACACCTCTCAGAGCCCTAGACCACTTTCCCAGACTGTCCTATGGAGAGATCCCATGTCATCTCCTCTTGTACCCAGTACCTGTCCTGCAAAGATGTGAGAATGAGAAATTGTAGACTACCTTCATCTACCCACCTTTGGCAGTGGCAGTGGCTGCACAGAGAAAGCTCACGATGACCCATGCTGAGAGCATTCCTGCGCTGGGACAGGTGCTGAAGGTGCTGAAAATATCTGATGCCTTCAGACTTTAAGACAAACTGGAACTCAGGACTGGAATAAAGGTAACGCCTTTCAGGATACTGAATCTTCGAAATGTTTGAACCCACACATAGTCAGTGTGTATTTATATAGCTGTGATCCCTGTACCTGAAAGTAATATGAAGCTTTATTTTGGTTTTACGAGAAAGGAAGTAGTGGGTTTGGTTAGTACGTGCATAGTTAACCTCAAGCAGCATGAACAAAAACAACTCAGCAGATGGAAAATATATATTCAATCTGAAACTGCCATCCATTCTGCTCTGAGAACTGGGGAAGGAAAGGTAATCATCCAGTAGAGTAATTCAGGCTTATTAGTGCAGCTTGCTTACACAACCATAACATTTGAAATTCTAGCAGTCATCATTTATTTTCTATTAGGACAACATACAAAGAATTATTTTTGCCTAATGTGACACAGTGAATCAGTGCAAGCTAGCTTGTTTATGGAGGACTTCCTTCCACCTCTAATATCTTAGTTTCCTTTAATGTTAGTGCTTTTGATGTTTAAAAACTGCTGCCCCCTTCAAAATACTGATTACAACTGCAATAGCTTCATCTTTTAATATTAACAACGTGACTAGAATCATAACCCAACTTCTTCTGTTCTTCTAAGAAAAAAAATGATCTATCTAGGATTATAGCTAATGACTTACACATCTGTACAATACTTTCTCTACGTAGAGACTGTACTGTCCAAGTACACTGAGATCAACAGATGAAAAACACTATAGAAGCTTTGATTACTGCTATCTCCACTTAGAGAACATGCCTCATACCAAATATCAGTGACACAGTTTTCACCCATGGGCCTTTTAAAAGTCATATCTGAAAAAAAAGTGTGAAAATCCTTGTACTTTTTTATGTGATGGTCTGTCACATCCATGAATCATTGCCTAAAGAATTTCTTAAAAATAAGTTACTCTGAAGACAATCATTCTTTTTTTTTTCCCATCTACTTGAGAAGCTCTTCTAGAAGATGCATCATCATTTGCACATTAACAAAGACCTACTTCTGGACTGTGACCTAGAAAAAAAAAAGCATTAGTTCTTGAACAGTAGCCTGCTCAGACCAAAGATACAGGATAAATATTTCATCTCAAAAATTACATAAATACATAATTATATAAATAAATTGACTGCTTCCATATTTAGGTGATGCAACAATTTGTTAATGACAAATTCATAGCCACTTTGATTTCATCTAGCATTTAAAAGCCAGCCTTCAAAACAGAACTGATAATAAATAAAAATATGACTCTGGAAAAATGGAAAAATTACACCCAAATACTGAGTCAGGCCTGTATTTTATTACTGCTTATACACGCTTAAATCCATTTTATTAATAAATTTAGTATTAACGAAATTCTATCGCAATATTACATGTCAGAATATCAGAGAGATTTATGACATGAAGTTATCAGGTTGTGTCTGACATGTTCAAATCCAGAGTAGTAAACGTATTGCCTATCCTATGTATCTCTTTGGCTTGGGCTTTGTATGCAGTTAAATAAATTCACTTGAGCCTCATCATTCATAATATAATCTCCAGATAATTGATTGTGCAATTAACCACTAAACATTTGGAAAGGATTTCCTTTTAAAAATCTGTGCTTACTGTCCCACATAACCACAGTACAGCTGAGCACTGAACCAGGCTACCAGGGTAGTGGTCACAGCACGGAGCTTGCCAGAGTTCAAGAAGTGTGTGGACAATTCTCTCAGACATATAGCCAGATTTTTTGAGTGATTCTATGTGGAGTTGGACTCGATGATCATTATGGGTGGGTGCCTTCCAACTCAGAATATTCCAGAATTCTGTAGAGAGAGAGGAAGCCCTCCAGGCCTGGTCTCTGGCAAACATTGTTTGCATTCTTACCCATTTTGTTTCCAGGCTGTTTAATTCTTAGCGTGTCTTTTCAAATCTACCACAGCTTACTCTTTACTCTTCTTTCTCCTTAAAATCCTGTCATGATGATTACTCTTCTAAGTAAGACACAGTATGTCACCCTGCAGAGTTTCTTGAACCTTTCTGTCTCTTCATGGCCAGGGCTGCCTGGGGTGAGCCTAGACTATTCCCCTTTCAATGGATAGAGATCATCTTCCTACAGTGTCCTCTCTTCTTGCTAATCAGGCTTTGGATCTTGAGTTGATATTGAGCAGATACCAGATTGATGAAGTAGCAAAATAAGGTTCTTGTTCCAAATAAGACTTCTTCACTGTTCCTCTCCTACAGAGCTAAGTTATGGTATGGAATAAGGTCTTAGTAACCAAATGAGTTCCCCCCTAAAATGAGATCCACAAGAATGGTCAGGGAGGTCTTTTCTCTCTGCTCTGCTCCTCTTCTAACTACTTTTCCACTGAAGAAGACTCTGTGGACTTCTGCTCAGTCCAGCTTCCCTGTACACCACATAGGTTTTTTGGTCTACAGCCAGAAGACCTGGCTAACCTAGTTACCAATTCTTCTTGTCTGCACAGTCCGATATCTTGCCACTCTGACTTCATCTTTCAGACTCCTTTTCTGCCACCGTTTTATTTTAACTGGAACCTGACACCTGGCCTAGGGTCAGGGCAAGGAAGTGGGTCAAAGAAGAGCCCTTCCTTTGATGTTGAGATTCAGGAGGTCCTTAAAGAAAGATGTGCCTCAGGCTGAATACAACAGCATGTGCTTTGCACTTGCCATGTCCAAGATCTCAGTGTAAGATAAATCTTTCTTTTAATGCACATGCTTATATTGTAGTTCTCTTCTCTTTGCTCCTGGGGGTAACATTAAGTCCCAGGTCAAAGGAGACCTTTTTACTCTATGTGTGCATCCGTAGCAAAGAGTCAGGACAGTGGAGAGGACTGAGGGGTTTGCAGAGTTAAGCTTCAGCCCTAACTGAGGAATCAGCTGGCCTCACAGTGTCTGTGAGCTTAGCATAGAGAAGGACATTAATTTACACTGAACACTGGGCTACACTACTGTATTGCAATTAAGTTAAATAGTTGGGTTTCTCATCTAAGCTTCTTTGTCATTTTGGGTTAGTTATTCACATTTAAGTGATCTCAATTGCTTTTCTTCACTGAATACTTGTTAGGGCAAATATTCTACTGATGCACTGTCAGAATTCCCATTGCAAAATGTTATTATTCACTTTTTTTTTTTTTTTCACACATTAAAAAGAAGTTGCTTCACATTGTCTATGTTTTTTTTCTTCTCTGACAGGAACTTAAAAAAAGTTCTTGGTGGTGAATTGCTTGAGATGTAATGGAGAGAAGAGAAGCTTATCATTTGCATAAGTATCTGGTTTCAGGATATTTTGTTAAACTCAGAATGTGAGATCATGTCCCACTATGTTAAACAGTTCACGTTTTTAGCATGTTAGTTTGCCACAAACCTATCAGGGTTTTGAAGTGCATTGTCATTTGAAAAAAAAATCCTCTAAATGGTATGGCTGAAGAAAAAAATCTTTTCTACAAGATAATAGGTAAAGAGAAAAGGAAATAACATCGTAACTGGAAAAAATATTGTTTCATTACCATGAAAGGACTAAAACCTGATTAGTGTAAGTAAAGTCCTAGATATGACCAAGTTTGGTGGATCAGTGTTGGTTCCTGAAAGAACCACAGCTCACATAATCAAACTACTGATTTTTAAATCTCTCAGAACTGTGGCCTTTCTGTGAGCTTCTAACTTGGATTTGCAGATGTTGATGTCTTATCTTAAGCCCATGCCCTCAGCAGACAAGCAGAGGCAAGGACTGAGCATTAACTGAGGAGATCTCCTGCCAGTGCCTCCCATGCATTTGGATTTCATGTGTGCTTTTGCTGACCAGTTGATGGGCTAGAAGGGTTTGAAGCATATGCAGATGTGTGAGAGTTCTTTTTCCTTGTGCTGCAATAATTGGCAGTTCCTTCTGGAATCTAAGCTTTGTTTCCCCTAGTGTGAAGTTAGTTATATGAAGCAGTCCTTCCTGAAATTCAGGACATCAATAGTTATCGAATGGGGGAAAATTGGTTACCAATTTTCAATTCTAACATCTGAAAGTAAACCAGTTAGGTATACCCTGTGACTAGCTGCTACTATAGAGAGATGGAGAAATACTGCTTCCCTCTGTTTCTTAAAATATTGCAAAAAGGAAAAAAACAGCTAAAGACAGCTGTATTCTGACAATACAGAAGTTTGCATTTAACTGGAGACAGAAGAAGAAATCATTATAAAGTGAAGACGTATGAGGAGTGTTGTTCTCAAAAATGAGATGCCTAGGAAATATTTTGAAGGATACAGGTGTGTGTTTTTCATGTGTAGTATATAACTTAAAATTCTGCTTCCAGTTTTCATAGTGCTAGTTATTCCCTATTGTGTTTTGTTGTTTTGTTTTGTTTGGAAATTCTTATGACATTTTAAACCACAAAATCAAAGCAGGACTCCTGGTAAACCTCAAATTAAACCTTTACATTCAGTATTTATCAAGCAGGGCACTGAAAAAAAAATACATAAAAGAGATAGTGCCCCAACTTGGCGGACATACAAAGAATCAAAATATTTGAATGAGAGGAGACTTGACAAGAAAAAGCATATTCTGTAGCTCACAGTGGGAAGTTCTTTTCAAACGCAAGAGATGGCGTGGAACACATTTAAAAGCAATTTTTTGAATTAACAACGTGCAAGTAATGAAGATCAGCTTTGTTTGACAGCTAAAGTCTGGAGGCTATTTCTAAGGAGTTTTCTAAAGAATTAGAGCTGATAGAATGGGATGGAAAATGAAATAAATGAAATGAAATGAAAAAGACTTAGTAATATAGCATACATGAGAGTGAGAAGTTGTTCAGAGTGACAGAGTCACAGTAATATTTTGAATACTTAGCAATGAGATGGTTTGTCAAGGCTTGAGAAGTGGATGTTTCTGCAATCAAGAGGTGACTTGGGATCATGGGCAAAGGCTCCAAAAGGCATTTTCTTGCTTTGAATGGCCCTTACATTCTGCCTGATCTACCTCTGCAGTGTCAGGATCTTGGAAGTGAAACATGGGTGTCTCTTCCCACTGGCACAGTCAGAACTTCCATACTGAAGTTGCAAGTTACAAGTCTGGGACACCTTTAGCTTCTGCATGGAAGTCTCAAAGGGCTCATAGTGAAATAAAAATAGGGAAATGAGAATGCCAAGTGAGAAAAGAGTATTCTGGGGAGAAATATGATTGAGTGAATGAGCAAAGCATTTATGTAACCTTTCAGTGCTTCCTAGACTGTTAAGGTAGGAATAAAACATATTCACAGACAAAACCTTCTTAGAAGCAAATTACAAATAAAAACTTTTAATAGTAAAGTCCAGATAGTATATCACCTGCATCCCCTTCAGTAAAGATCTTTAAAATGTACGTGACAGGGCAAGATGGCATGGAAACAAAACAAAAAAAAAAAGAATAGCATTTTTATTACAGATCACTTACTCAGTGCTTTGTCAGAGAACCTGTTCCAGGGAATGATATCTAAATTATGATGCATAGACCATCACTTCTTACTGAAGTTTTACAGTGATATGTGCAAGACTTGTAAGTTTGCATTACAATAAGTGTTAAATAATGGGCTAGAGGCTCTGGAAAACAAAGGGAAGGAATTTCTGGCAGAGGCCATTAGAATAAATCCCAGACTTTTCAAGATTTTTCACATTTTTGAAGTGTAGTTGCAAAAAAATTGTCATACAGTAACCAAGACCTCTCTGCAAGTGGGATACTGTAGCCAAGTGTTGTGTAGTGGGAGTCAGGGAACTGAAATCAGGTCCTGTGTCTGCCAGAATTTCTCAGCAGCAGGATTTGTTGCTTAACCCACTCTTCAGCACAAAATCTGGTCTCATGTACAAAATCTTACCCTCGTGTTTGGTAGTAACTTGAACTTCTGCTATCTTCACTAGTTTACAATCACAATTTTAGGACTTACCAATTACAATTTCCTGAAGTCCATGCTAGGCCTAAGTATGAAAAGAAAAAACAGAAATGCTTCTCTGTTCAGAAGCTCTTTCTTACTATACCTGTTTACTGACATATTACCACTCATTGCAAGCTTTATCTTTCCTCGTATTCTTAGATAATCACGTCTGTAGCAGCTCTCAGAGCATCCAAATAATGTGCCTCTTCACAGCTCCAACTGCCTCCTCCCACTAACATCACCTGCCAACCCAGCTAGGAAATTCTACATTTTGCAATTCACATCCAGCAACTAAAATAATTCTTGATGTTTTGGCCACGGGGATAGAGGATAGCGGAAAGTACGATAATGGGTAGTTTGGTTAATATGAGTGCTAGAGAAGGAGAGAATCAAGGAGATTTGCCAAGTAGTTTCTAGAGGGGAAAAAGTTTGTGGAACAGGGCTGCAGGATCTCTAAGAAGGGATAAATAGGTGACCTTGTGGGTAACCCACCTCTTGGGGAAGTTTTCTTTCAGATAACAGTGAGATTGTATCTGGTGCATACAAAGAAAACAAATTTGTTGATACTGTTCAAAGAAAATCAGATGTTACATGAAAAGGGAGAAAAACGTTTTTAATTTTATAATCTTAAAGAGAAGAAAGGAGAAAATTTTTGAGAAGTGCATGTACAAAATTTCCTAAAGTTTTTTCTAGCCCCTATCAAAAACGTTTTTCATTTTTAAATCATCAGCTCTGTTGCAAAGAAAATAAAGAGGCCTTACACCTTGGCAGAATATTGTATTTGTCTTTGTTTCCGCCTGGAACTAGTACAAGGAGAAATAAGAAAAAATGTGAAGGGAACCCCTTGCAACAAGAGCAGCAGCAGTTAAACAGAGCTTTCTTGAGAAAGTTTCACTTCCTAAAGTTTTCTGCTATGTTTGCTCATTTAAATGGCCATTGTATTAACCTACTTTTTATGATTTTCAAATGTCAGCAACCAACTTAGGTTTTGTAAAAGAAGTGTTAAGTAAAAGGCCAGGTTCTCGTTACTTTAAGGATGTGAATGCATCAACAAGTTTTGCTTCCACAGTCTTGCAAATAGTACTGCTGCATTATTACCACCTCTAGAATGATTGCAATTGCACTAGCAGTAGATATATCAGACTGTAGTGTGCTAACTATTGCCAGGTGTCAAAACTCATTGAAAATAAGTGGCTGCTCTGTTTCTCTATATCTCTTTGGACTACACGGATTAAGCAGTACTTAGCTGACTTACATCCCCTTTCCTCTAACAGCTACAAAACTGCGGCAATACCCATTTCTGAGGAGTTTAGCTTCAAATGATATGAATGCCTTGTTTTTTAATTGATACTGGATCTTGAAACAGAATTATTTTATTTGCAAGCAATTTAATAACCATCTGTATATTAGGTCAGACTACACTGAGCTGGCACATGCAGACTTTGAAGGAGAGTGCAGCTCGAATTTCTGTCTATATTCAGCTGACTCTAAGTCACTAATTAATGCTTTGCTAAGTTACTGGGACACGAAAGAGTTGGACTGCACAAGAGCATGCACAGGAGACTCTGAAGCCTCAGGAAGTTTGGATTTGCACAAAAAACTTTTGAGACTGACAAGGGGTTTTGTTTTTGAAAAGAACTACTGCAACCAAAAATTCAGGATGGGACACAGAAAAAATATTTTAGGACTTTGGCCTGTACTGTTGTATTCTTTGATTTCAAGAAAATAAAACCTACAAAACATTTTAGAATTTCCAATCTTTCTCAACATCTTTTTCAAATTAATGCTTTGATTTTCTTGTTCAAACTAATGTTTCTTTCTAAAATCTCTGTTAATTTTAATAGTTGAACCATATTTGAATAGACACCATCAAAATGAAGCATTAAATTTTTTTTAGGAACAAATGTCTCATTCAAAGCCTTCAAATTATTACTTGCTTTAGTTTTCAATTCACAAAAAAAAAAAAAAATCTATGTTTTTTCCTTTCAGTCTGATTGAAATGAGTCCTTTTAACTTTCCAAATTTGCCAGCAAAACACCAAAAAAATTAATTATTCATCAAGTTCCAATGAACACCCTTCATAAAACTTCTCAATTATGCAAACTAATCACCTTCTGGGAAATAGGTGTAGATCATCTTATGGTACAAGCTCACAACGTGACTCAATGCTTCTTCACTTGCACACTGCAATCCTCCTCACTAATTTGATTATTCAGGCTTTTGCCTTGTCTATCGTTTTCAGTTCATTTTCTCCCCATCTGCCACCATCAATCTCTGTTTTTCCTTTGCTTACAACAAAATATTCCTTATCTTTCAAGATATCAAATATGAGATATCATCATGTAAGGCAAAAGCAGCCAGGACTGCAAAAATGTTAAATGACTTTTCTCATGAAGCTGCTGGTAACACTTGCTGTCGCTCCAGCAGTGGCAGCAGAAAGGAAGGGCCTGCAGCAGGGTGCTGGCAATGCAGCCTGGGCCTTGTGCCAGGAGCCAGACAGGCTGGTGTGCAGGGCCCCCAGGCAGTGCAGGGCCATGGTTGTCAGGATGCCAAGTAGGAAGGGTATTCCTGCCTGGCAATGGCAGGAAGGTGCTCTCCTGCCAGAGGCCTGGCTGCCTAGGTGAGCCTCCAGAGACACATGGAGCAACACAATGGAAATGATACCCCAGATTGAGGGGCTGGAAGCAGAGAAGGAAAAAGAGAAAGCTTTGTTTCCTCCCTCTCTGTTTCCCCCTTCTCTGTACTCTGTGCCTGCAGGTATTGCACAAACAAGCATGGCGGGAAGTAAGGACTGCCAGCCTCTTTCTCACAGTCAAACAGCACTGTGCTGAAGTGAATCACAGACTCTCCCTCCCCAGTAGCCTTCTTGAAGCTGAACCCTGCCTTCATTTGCCCACATACTATCAGGCCCTTCAGACGACCTTAATGAGGAACACACCTGTCTTTTGCTTTTAGTATTGCTGCTTGCAGTTCGCACAAGCATTGGGCTCTCTCTCCTGCTCTCCTAGCTGATGTGCAGGGCTAGCAGTCCCAAGTGCGTTGTCCTGGCTGCCCCAGCCAAGCACAGCACTCCCTGCAGCACTCACATCCTTTTCTTTCCTCTGTAGCAGACAGCAACCATGTGTGCACAGTGCATGTGGCAATCAATTTTCTTCATGATTTCAGGGATTAACTATGTTTTTAGCTAACCCACAGGTGCTGTTTTTGGACTATTCATTATCTTGATCAAGCTCACATATGGTATGATCTTTGCCCAGTAACTTGTTTTAACAGCAAATGTCATGACAATAGCTAGCGTTTGTGCTCCTATCATAGTTGTTTACACGATTGTTGGCCATTTTTCCGCTTAGGTAGCTAGAAGTTTTCTACAAGAATAGCTGCCTGAAGGGGTCAGCGTCCATCTAGCAGGAAAGGGAGGGCAGATACCAAAGTATTTTTTATCGAAGACACATCTGTTCTTTAATCCCAATGCCATTAAGAATTCTTGGCATAGTAGACAAGATGAAGGCTTGCAGACAACATCTTATCGTCTGAGATGTTCAGGGACATTGTGAAGCCCTGCAGTGGAATTGCCAGCTAACAGCTGGTTGAATACCAAGTGAGAAAGTGTGGCTAACCCAGGGAGCTCAGGTGCAAGCAATGCACCTGAGTGACTGGAAGGGGTGGAACCTGGATCCACCCCTTCTCACCGTCATTTAAGGGTTAACAAACAGAGGAGTAGTATCTCTCTGAATAGAGATTGTGCTCTTTGTGGTCTGTTGCTGATTGCTGGAAGGAGTGAGATAACTTTTGTTCCTTGTTACCTGCTGTTATTCTATAACTTTTGATCTGTTCTTTTGTACAAAGTCAGTCAATATGGCCAGTCAATTTCTCTTAGTAGGAAATTGCATTTTGTGTGGCTTAACTTCTAGTGAACACATCTGAAAGTTTGTCCTTGTGTTCTTTAGCTGAAGGCAGCTTTAATTTGCATTGGCAATCGAGAGCTTTAGTGATGAAGGTATCCCCAGGGAGCAGCACTGTTTGTCAACACCAGGCCCACCTCTGCCGTTACACTGTGAATGCATGTTTGGTATAGGCACCGCTGTGCTGCTTTTGAGCTGCTACAAGATTTCTGTTGTAACAGCCTCATAAGCAACAGCGTAAAGCCTTCTCTGCCAAGGGGAGGATTGACATGCAGTGAGTACAACTATTAGGTGTGTTGCTGCCAGGGTTCACTTGTTGCCTGCTAAGTCTAAGTGCCTGTTGTTCTCTTACCTCAGCTTTTCTCCCAGGCAGGCCAATACTGCTATACTCTAATATAGTAAACTCATGGAGTTCTATTCTATTTTGTTAGTGCGATTGGAATGAGAATATGCTACACAATGCCTGAATCTTCTGACCACCCAAAGAAGGAAGGGCCCCTATCCTGTGAGTGTGTTTTCTCCACCAGACTGACCCTAGGGAAAAGCAACTGCTGTCAATACAGGCAGGATTACTCTGACTAAAAAAGCTCCTCACACCATGCCTCTCCCTTCCTTGTAGCAGCACCAGCACTTGTGCAGCTGTACAAACTAAATCATTTCCTTGCTGAAGTTCATCCCACAGACAAAGTAATGCCATTGCCAGTATGACAGAGAAGAAGGGTGGGCAGATGGAGGCCACAGTCAGGCTACATGGCACTGCCTTTTCTTGGTGATATGACTGAGAGCAGGTAAAGCAGACCATGGAGGCGTGGACTAAAAGACTATGTGGAACGAAGGTCTCCTGGCAATCAAGGCAAAGTTAGAGTATTCCTCATGGCTTTCCATTCAACAAAATACATTTCTCTTGTGCTTAAATCTGAGTCTTGACTCACCAGCACATGATATATAATCTGTTTAATGTGTACTGAAGGTAATTAAATCCTAAATATGTAATCTGAGGTACAGCTGGGCAGTGAGAGTGCTGACAGCTTTTAGGGAATAAATGAACTGAACAAATCTCTGAAATTGAAACTTATTTCTGCATGGTTGTCCGGAGAGAAACTTTAGATTTACTCAGCTTTGACTTCTAAGGCCTCAAGCAATTACAGCAGTAGTAAAGTCTAAGAAGATGCCACATTTACTCTAATAGTAAGGGGTGAGAATGTGGCTGATTGAATGATTGCTGTGGGAAATATCAGTTGTACTGAATTTGGACAGGGGGTTATTTTCAATAGGCAGGTCCACATAGGTCATTCCAGAGAATGGGCGTGGCAAGTGAATGTGATAGGAGCTTGGTCTTTTCACTGCAGCTCTCCGTGACTGTAAGGTATGTCCTGCTGGATCATTTGCAGCTATGGGAATGAGAGAGATGTGAGGAACCCTGCTATGTGCCTGAGTGAGCAGCAGACACTACTTTGAGTGTTTTCCATAAGGTGCTTGTTCTGGAATGAATGGCTCTGAACTTCATGAATACTCTGGCTGCATCCAAATGTTGTCCAGCAGCTGTGCCTTAGTGGTATGTATTTGAGTTAATAGTTCAAGTGTTAGCTATCAGCTTGCTGTCTGCAGAAAGAGCAGCAAGGCTCAGCCAGGAGCCTTCCCCCGCGGGAAGGGAGCCTGAAACCTCCAGGCATGGGCCATTGCTCCATTGGAAGGGTGAGGCAGCCAGCCCCATGCATTTGAGCAAGGACATTCCAGTAGTAGATTCATTTTTAGCTGTCTGGATGCAGCCACCCAGTTTTGGAGGCTGCAGGCTTTTTCCAGGTCTGTTCATGCACCTATTTCATTTACTAACAGACACTAGTCATGCAGTCCAAATTGAGATTTAGCCACAGGGAAATAGCGTGGAGGGAACTTCTTATGCAAGCTTTCTGAGCAGATGTTCCTGTAACACTGGGGTTTGGCACCCTGAGGCTTTATAAATAACTCACAAGATTCTCCTCTTCTAGGAAGAACATACGTCTTACATTAAAGAGTGGGCCTCAGATCTTACAAGCATCACTAGCTTTTTCCCTCCTCAACCTTAAATTCACCCACACATACATTCTTCACAGTCATAGCCTGGTCATCCTCACCATTGCCTTTGGGCCAGGTTTAGTAATCTCTGAATCTAGCATTTGTAAATAGGGCAGTGGGTGCTGTTCTCGCATATCAAAAGGCAGTTGCTGACTACAGTAACTTGCCTGCCCAGCACATAAGGAGAATGTGCTGTGTATGAGGGGGTGAATCTCAGTAGAATGTCTCTAAGTTCAACTTTCTCAAAATAAATAATAAATAGATCTGAGTATAGTCAATTAGGTAAGAATTCTGGTATAAGTGAATGCTAAAGAAAAATTAACTTAAAAGCAAATAAAGCTGAGTTGAGTACCCACTACTATTCTCATCAGACTCAGCAGAACAGGGCAGTACAGATCCTTACGCCTCTCCACTTTGGCGAGAGAGTTATGTGTTGTCATGCAATGTATTCTTAGAAAAGCATCTGCCATGCCTCCCTGAAGAATTCATTTCTAGCAAGCCCTCCCCCTGTTCTGTGTGAGAGCTGCAGGTTTGCACGAAGCATTGCTGTAAAACAGCTCCACCATAGCCAAATGTCACTTGGCATGCTGCATTCTCAGAACCAGCAGCACTGCACCCTTGCAGGGATGACGAAACAGCCAGCGTGACTGTGAAACACATGTGAACCAAGTCTTTCCTTTCGAACCGCCCTCAGCACTGCTGGTTTTTATGTGGCTAATGAGTGGCACAGCTGGGTGCCCTGATCATGTGTCCCCTGGAAGGAATGTGCCCCTCGTCTTCTCTCCTCCATACATCTTGCATCAAGCCAAGCACAGCTGAAAATATGGTTTCCTCCTTCAGGTAACCGTTGTCACTGTGGTCCAGTGCAGATACTCGGATGTCCCCAGGTGGGGCACTGAAGGCACATTATGTCAGATGCTGCAGGAGATAGGGAGATGTACTTCACTGTCACAGGGACCAGCCCAGAGCTGAACAGACCCAGTCCTCCATGTTTGTTCTCACTGCACAGGCAGGGCAGCACTCTTCTCCTAATTCTGCTGCCAGGAAATGTTTTATCATCACCATCCACTGATCGATGCCACTGTCATTTTACCTCTGAGCTGTCAGTTATGGGGCTGAAGAAGCATCAGTGCACGCAGGTGTGAGAAGAGCATCCCACTTCTCAGTAGTGTGGGAATTAGAGGGCAGTGTGGGAAGTATCCCCTTCCCTCCTGGGAAGGTGTCATGTTTGGCTTGCATATGTTGAAGTGAGGAAGCATAGGCTTTAAACCAGGAACTGTTGAGTAGATCATGCAAAACTTGTCCCTAGGTTTTGTGCCCTTAGGCTTTGCTGTTGGCTGAGTGACTGCTATGGGGTAACTATGTTGGGAGAGCTGTGGAGAACCTCCTGGAGCCACTGGTTCCCTCATTTTGCATTCACAGAAAGGCCTGCTAGATAGGATCCTGATCTTTTTCTTCTTCCTCAGATCCTCTTGTGTGAGAACTGTCCTGGCAAGACCTCTGCTACTTAGCACATAAAGCTACTGCTTGCAAGAGCATTTGGTTCTTTCGGAAATGTATCACATTGCTGGAGACCCTGAGGAAAGGACAAATGAGATCTCAGCAGGAGCAGCATCTCCAAACTCTCTTTCCCACACAGTTCCCCTAGGCTGAGTTACAGGCTGCCCATGTTGAACAAAGAGGAACAGTCCAGAGCATGCAGCAGGAGTTTTGCCAGCGGGGTTGCACAGCTTCCAGCTCCAGATCAGCCTTTCCTTGCAGTAGTGCAGCTAGGTGCTTGTCTCAAAGCTGCATCCCAAAATCTGTAAGGAGCTGCAGTTCCCTCCTGGTATGCTTTTAAGGGCAGTGGGAGCATTCTGAAGCAGCTCACAGAGGGATGTCAGCAGCCAGCTGTGGGTTGTGGGCATTGGGGCAGCACGTGCTGGCAGCCTCACCCACACTGAGGCCATGGAGGAGCAAAAGAATGTGGGAGTGAAATACATCATTCTGTGCAATTTTGATGCTACTGTGAAGCCCAGAGCCTTGGCATTAGCACAGCCTGTAGAGTGAATAGGAGCATGCTGAATCTTCTGGCTGAAGGCAGAAGAAAAGCATAACCTCTCCAGCCACACATGGGCACTTCTTGCCTCATATCCATGACTCAAAGACTTCTGTGCAAGTGTGAATAATTTTTTCTTTTTTTAATCTGGGAACAGTGATGAAGTGCTGTACAACCTCTACAAGTTCAAAGGCAGGAAAACGGCTTGCAGGTTTTTTAAATGTAAATTCAGTCCTTGAAAAAAACTGCCTTGCACATTTCTGTCATAGTTATCAAAGCAAATAAACTTCGAGGCGTAGGGTACGCATGATGATCTGTTTAAAAAGATGATGGTTCCCATTTCATTCTCAGAGCAAGAAAGGCATTGGTGAGTATTATGTTTGGGATCATATTCTGTATTTCCTCTCTTATTAGATATTCCTTTTCAGTCTTGTTTCATTTTGTTCCTTCTGTTTTATTTATCTCTTTATAGCTTAAGTGATACCCATGTTCAGAAGTGTAGTCTGTTTTATTATTCGTAGAATCATAGAATCCTTAGAGTTGTAAGGGATCTCTGAAGGACATCTAGTCTACCTCCCCTGCAGTGAACAGGGACACCCATAGTTGGATCATGTTGCCCAGGGCTTGATCCAGCCTTGTCTTCTAAGTCTCCAGGGACAGGGCATCGACCACATCACTGGGCAAGCAGTTCTGGTGCCTCACCACCCTTGCTGTAAAATATTTTTTCCTTATATCTAACCAAAATTTACCCTCCCTGATTTTGAAATAATTTATCCTTGTTCTGTCACCACAGACCCTGCTAAAGAGGTTGTCCTCTTCTTCCCCGCAACTCCTCTTTAGATGCAGAAGTGCTGATAGCAGGTCACCTCACAGCCTTCTCTTTTCCAGGCTGAACAGCCCCAGTTCTCTCGGCGTGTCCTTATAGGAGAGGCATTCTGTTCTGTGGAATATTTTTATGGCCCTTCCAATGGTCTACGCCTCTCCTGTACTGAGGACTCCCCATCTAGAAGCAGTACTCCAAGTGAGGCCTCACCAGTACATAGCAGAGGGGCAGGGTCATCTCCCTCAGCCTGCTAATGCAGCCGAGGATACAGTTGGCTTTCTGCGGCGACTGTAAGGGCACATTTCTGGTTCATGTCCAGCTTACCACCCACCAGTAACTCCAGGTCTTTTTCAGCAGCACTCAATCCTTTCATCTCCCAGCATGTATTGGTAATGGGAGTTGCCTCCGCCCAGATGCAAGATCTTGCGTTTGGATTTGTTGAGGTTCACCTAGGCCCACTGCTCAAGCCTGTCTAGGTCCTTCTGGATGGCTTCTCATCCCTCTGGTTTGTTGACCGCATCCCACAGCTTGGTGTCATTCAGCAAACCTGCTGAGGGTGAGCTCGACTCTGCTGTTGATGTCATTGATGAAGATATTAAAGAGTACTGGCCCCAGCACTGACCCCTTGGGGACACCACTCATCACTGATCTCCTCCAGACACTGAGCCATTGACCACCACTCTCTGGACTCAAGTTTTATTTTTATTATTATGAAGGCTTGGGCTGAGGTTATGTGTATATATATTTTATCCAAAAACATATCTACCTTACATCAGTTTCTATCTGTCGTTTATCTTTTTACTCAGCCTTTACATCCAAAAGATCGGTGTTGTACTGCAAAAGCCCACTGTCTGACTTCTAGCACTCATCTTTTCTACCATAGTTAGCAACATACCGAAGAAAAATCTCCTGTGTTGTCATCCAAATAGTCCAGTTTTCATCTGTTTTTCCAACATGGTCAAGCCAGACCATGAGTCCAAATGACTCCTTAATACTGGGATGAATAACATTTCTACCTGAGATGACGAAATCTCTGAGGATTAGAATTCCCGTGTTCAAGGGAAAAGTTGAATGTCTAATAAAAACTGATAAATAGAGCTGTCACTTTTGCCTTTTCTTTAGAGAGAAACTGCTACTTGAGTCAATAACTCAGATATCTAAGTATTGTAGCTATTAGAGGATGGCTGAGCATCCACGTAGATGAGCTCTGTACCCCGTCCACCCCGAATAATCATAGAATTGCTCAGGTTGGAAAAGAATTTAAAGATCATCAAGTCCATATGCAACCTGACCATACTACCCTAACTCTAACAACCCTTCACTAAATCATGTCCCTAAACACCACATCCAAATGGTTTTTAAATACATTCAGGGATGGTGACTGAACCACCTCCCTGTGAAATGGTTCCATGATCCTACGTGAGTTCTTGTACAACTGATATGGTTAGCTGAGCAGTCATCATACAGAAACAGGGAGTTTTGCAAGGCTACTTGAGCTGAAATAGCACCTTGGCAGTGGTCTGCTTCTGTGAAGCTCTGGCTGAAGCCTTTTCATTCATTTTCTCTTAGTAAGCACTCAAACCAGCAAAGTTATTCTTCCCCAAGGGCTTGAATGTAGCCTCTGTAGCTTATGTTCATCTTCCTCTGTGAAGCCTTTGGAAGCTGTGAGCCCAACAACACAAGCCTGTGAGAGGAGTGGGTCAGGTTCCTCTTTCCACGGGTTTGTAGTATGGACAGAGTCCCATTGATGGCAGTGCTGTGAATTGGGACACAGGGTCTGATCTTGGTAAGATGTGTAAGGACATCATTTGCAGTCCAGCAAGGTCTGGCTAAAGTTCTTTTTTGATAGAATGGCAATAAATGATTAGGACAGAAACAGTCTCTCTGTTGCATCATTCTAATGTCACAAAAATTTAAAATACTTGCCTCTTTTATTTTATATAAATGCTCACAGAACTGGCTGCTGGCTGTTGTAAAGTGTTGTTTTAAAAATACACATCCATTACAACAGAAGGGAATGGCTTCCCTGGTTAGATAATGAAGCATCCATTAGGAAATCTTAACTGAGGTACTGACTAGCTTTCCTGGTTTAAATTACATTTGTGTTAATGCCTTCTCTTTATGCTATAGTGATGTGTTGTTTTTTCTTTTTTTCTTTTGTTAGTGTGGCAAATAGACAAACCAGTGTCAGAGTAATTTAAACATCAAATTCCAAAAGGGAATGAGACACTTCTATTCTTAAAATAGCATTTTTTTTTTTTGAAGCTGTTGATCAAGATGGATTTATCCAGAAGAGAGTGGGGGAGAGCCAAGCCAAGGAACACTGCCTCCTTTGAAGATAGCTCCCTTAACCATGACAAAGAATAAAGTCTGCGCTGCAAACATTTCTCCTCTCATATGAATTTTCTGCACCACCATGATCAGTCTGGCTTAGACAAGAGTCACTCAACAGTTGAAGCAGACCAGTTCTCCTTCTACAAGCACAGGGCTGACATCCACGTTTGGGTGAGGAAGTCAGGAACATTCCAATAGAACCTTCTTGGTTGCATAGAAAATGTCCCACTGCTTTCATCAGTGGGGCATGGAGGTCACCATAGCTCTTGGAAGAGCTGCAAGCAGTTTTCTACCCACCAATGAGAGAAGATTGTTTCTTCTGCAACCAGCCTGGCCTTGAATACTTCCAGGGATTGGAGAACCAAAGATTTTCTGGGCAGCCTGTTCCAGCACCTCACCACCCATACTATAAAGATTTTCTTCCCTTCATCTAGTGTAAACCTATCCTCTTTTAGTTTAAAGTCATGGCCCCTTGTCCTATCACTACACTACCTATTAAAGAATCTAGATTTCTTATAGGCTCCCTTCAGATACTGGTAGGACACGTATGACAGTGTGATATCTTGCTGCTCCCTGCCCAGATCACTCTTCTTTTCCCACTGGTGTTATGGACTAGGCTGTTGATAGCCATGCAAGTGGGTAATTTACTTAGGATTTTTTGGCAGAATAGCACAGAAGGTGAACCAAACAGAAGATACGGCTGAATACAAGAGATGGAAATATTTTTCCCTTGCAACTGCCTAAGGCAGGCCACTAGCTGAAGCAGATGTCTGCATCTAGGGTTATTTTCCAGAGCCCCTTTCAAATCACCAGAGAGAAATCATCCATATACTAGACATATCTGAAGTTAGATGAGATTAATCCCATTTCTTTAGGCTCTATCGTAAACCATGACTGTTAACATACTACAGTAACTATCAATTGTAGATCTAGATAAAATTATAGATCTGAAATGCAAGTATTATAACCATACAACTGAAAACTTACAACAAAGTAAACAAAGTATTTAGGAAAATGCTGGAAAGAGTTTCTGGTATAATTCTGGTACGCAAATAGAACCTGGGATCAATTTAGTAGGAGCCAAAGAACATAGTTCAGAGAAGATCTAGCCTCAGTGTTTAATAACAGACAAAATTCACTCATCTTTCTTAGCTTAATCATTGAACCATAACTCCTTAGAGTTGGAAGGGACCTTTAAAGGTCATTTGGTCCAATTCCTCTGCAATAAACAGGGACATGCACAGCTAAATCAGTTTAGGATGCAGATCCTATAAAAACAGTTATTTCAGAAAGTCATTACTTATTTTGATCAAATGTTTCATGGCAACTGATTTAATACTCTATAGTAGTAAGACTAAGCATAGCAGTCTAGCTCCAAGTCCTAGCTCTGCTGCAGATTACGTGGACAATAATAACGGGCCAGTCACAGGCTTGAAACTTGCCAGTGAGAAAGCAATGCCAAATGTCTACAAGTTCATGCCATTAACTTGAACATGTTTAATGAAAGATGGTAAAAATGGACAACTCAGAATATAATTATCTAGCAGCCTCTCATGAATACCCTCTCCCATTCATACCAGAAAACCACAGAAGGAATATACATACAAGGAGCATTGTACATTTTCAGTTTTATCAGGGATAAACATATTCAGTTTTATTTCTTTGAATTTCTTTACTTCATGGGAGTACATATCAAGGTTTTCCTAACTAAAAGCAACAAGGGAAATCAATCATGAATGTGCAGACAACCTGATGTGTACGTGCCTGTTGTCTGCATAATAACATTGTTAAGGCATTCCATATACACACAAAAAACAAATGAACACACAGGAAAAGAGAGTAGGTACGTGCTTCTGGCACCATGATTTGTAACAAGAATTGATGCTCTAAACTGGGGTTTCTATGTGGAGATTAGGTACTTGCATAGATACAAAACTATGTATATTAATCATAGATTATTAACCCAACAGTGTGGCAGAACCAAGAAGAAAGAAAAACCTTCCTAGCAGTTAATAAAAATTAAAATCATGCAGGCATATGAGAGGTGAAATTCCAGTTTCATTTGTGTCAGGGTGGGCTGAGCTATTTCTAGGGCAAAATGTTAATGAATACAAAGTGCCCAGGTGCAGCAGACAGCTGCAATAGTTACTGTATATGATGATAGTAAAATGAAAAGGAGAAGCAAAGGGATTACTGTACTTCTCATGTAGATTTATTAAGCATTTGTGCTACTTCACTGAGGACTCTTTCCCAGTTTTTATTTTTTGCCACAACAAATCTGTTTCTTCCACCAGGGTGTTACTTTATTGTGCACCAGAGGAGGGAGATACACGCACACAAACCTTCTGAGAAACACATTTACAGGAAATGGAAAACACATAAGTGTTTCTCTGCCCCGCTGTCTCTATGTGCAGAGTAAGTCCTTACTCTCTTTCACACCCATTAAGTACTTTAGCTTGGGATTAAACTGAAGTTAACTATTGAAAATGTTACATAATGATCGTGGAATGGCCTTCACCAGGTGCTGCAGTGGGTGAGTTTCCTGTGAGGAAATCATAGTGTCATGCAACAATGTCTATGAAGTCCATCTTTTTAATTGCTTTACTAGCAGATGGATTCTGCACAGGATCTCATTTTCTTACTTCACCAGTCTCATGACATAATTCAGTATGGTTTTCTGATAAATCACAGTACGGACACATTCACACCACTGATCTCATGGCCTTTTTTTCTGCAACGTTGGAGTTGCTCCGTACTGGTAATGTAGTCCTTTGTAACCTAAAAGAATTCACTAGAATAGGAAACAGATTTTACATAGTTAAGAAGTGTGCCATTTTAGCTTTGACATAGCGGATAAACTTCTACTTCCTTCTAATTAAAATGAACATCCCTCCTTTCTCTCCATCCTCCTTATGTGAAAGAAATAAAAGGTTGACAGTCAGGCTCTCCATTTAGATGAAAGATTCAAGCTGTCTCTGAAACAGCTCCTGAAAGTTTTCAAGTAAGAGCATCTGCAAACAGTTGGAAATATGATTTCCTCTACTCAGTAAGGAAAAGATAAGATGATCCAACATTTTGGCCTCATATGGGGCTCTCTCAAAGTATATGGAAAATTCAAAGGCTTTTAAAAGAATTCAAGACCGGAAAACTTAATGTACTATTTATGTGGCATATGTAGTTCAGCCTTACTATAATATAATTCAGCCTTATGGTTCAGTCTGAATTGGTCTTTGCTGGAATGACTTACTTAAATCACTTTCAGGTACCTGTCTCTGTGGGATAGGGATACCATAAGGATTTGTGGTTTTGTTGTTTCAGTGTCTGACCCCTTGAAGATTTTCTTGTCCTTCTTTGCTTTGTAACAGAAGGTTGCTTTGAAGATGCAGATGTTCTTTGTGTGTTTCACTCTTCACAGTGAAATTTTCCATGTTCTCAGCACCAAGGTTGTTGCCAAGCGGATGCCTGAGCTTCTTCTGAGGCTTCGAAGGAACTTTTCTTCACATTGCTGTTCTATCCACGCACAGGACTCACCAAGCCACATCAAGAGGGCTCTGCTTTAGGAGCAAATTAACTTATGAGTTGCCATATTATTTCTCTGGGGAATGAGATTTCTGCTGTAATACAGAGGCATCCCTTTCTACAGTTAGTGTTATCAGGGAGATTCAGTGTTTGCTAAACAAAATCAGCACATGCTGATGCTGCAAGAAGGGCACAGCACTTCAGCTTTTGTTCAGCATCAGTACAACCAATTATTCTCTCAGTCGATATATGCAAGCACAACTGTAACCTGGCCAATGGGCTGTAGATGACATTTTTTTTGATCCAAGGGAGTGCTCCTTTGAAATATAAGTCTTTTCTTAACAGAGTATCACTGTTGAAATCTAAATGAACCTGATCCAATTGCCAAGACTTCTTCCTTGCAGAAAGGTTAATTAAGCAGCAATCCCTTCTCCTGAGCAGGGTCGGCTTTGAGAGAATGAATAACAACATGAGTTGGAGACTACACTACATAATGCCATTGGGTTTATTACTGCCCTTTTACAGCCTGCAACAAAGAAGACTGTTGCAGTCAATGAACGAAGTGGTTACAATGCTGCAATTAAAGCCAGAGTGAGATATAAAATACAAGTTCTATGCCTGAGTCACATGCTGACAGGAGAAGGCATCGTATCTTACAAGAAAAGGAAATGCGATCACCTCTCCCTGTGCCAAGAAATCTCTCCATCACATGAATGTGACAGTTTCCTAACAAAACTCTTCAAGAGTGTTACATGGGAACAGAGAGGAAGTTAATGAAAGTGAAAGTAACCAGGAGGAGAGAGGCTGTTTGACCACTTAGCCAGAAATCTGAGACACTTCTCTGCAGATTGCTGGCTACAGTAAGTTTAAGTTGTATGCATTGTTATGAAAAAAGCCACAGATGGGTCCACTTCCAAATGTTATGCTATTTTATCCCATACAGTCACTACTGACAGTTCAGTGTCGTGCAGCTGAGAGATGTGGAATGAAAATAAATTCAGCTAAGCACAAAAGGTGGTAACAATATATATGCCTCCCAGTTTAAAAGCAAAACAGCCACAGATTCCCATCACATTACAATTTTTTTATATTTTCTTGTATTCTATTTCCCGATCAATCAGACCTCATCTGTTTTACTTTTGCCCTTTAAACTCATCAGGACATAGAATATCAGTTTTCAGCTTGTACAGTGTGAAAAAATACATCTTTGAATATTCCTATAAGTGTATATTTGTGATCACAATGGCTGTAGTTTCTGAAGAATGGAAACCATGAAGATAGTTTCTCAAAGCTCCTGTTAAAGGCTGTAAGACGATTGCTAGCTAATGAGAGAAACACATTTATTTCAGGACAAGTTAGTGTATCATGAAGGCTTTATATTTTCATTTGGAGTAGTAGCTAGGTTTGTTGGAAACAAGATACCATTGCCAGATGGAGCATAAGTATACGTGCTTATGATCTGATGCAAAATGCATGTAGAAAGCCTCAAGAATTCTGGGTCCCCCAGGATGAGACTAGAGAGTTAGTGGGATGAAGTCTGTAAGAAGGCAGACTTCAAATAACAAGTTTTCTCACGTATGTTTTCCCCATTAGAAAGGGCCACATTTGCCAACCAGAGAACAGGGGTGGCTTTTAGAGAATCATAAAAGATATTTTTGCCTTTGAGAAACATTATTTTGTCTTCTGGTTTATGTTTGTGTGCCTGAAACTCGCTCTATTCTTGCTCCTTTTATCACCCTCAATACTGTGGCACTGCAGATGTTAAATCAAACTTCAGCAATCCTCTCTCTGTGCAAGTGCTTCAGAGCAGCACAGTGCTTAATTGCAATGTGAGGGATTTACCTGTGTTTTTTGGGTTGTGAAATAAGAGATATTCCTTATAGAGCACTCTTGATACTGCTTTCTTGCCTTCTCTTTGATGATGTCTTGCGTAGCCATACAAGTAAGTGAAATGAAAAATAAACTCTGATAAGACCAAATCTGTGGTGGCCAGATGTGTTCCAAGTAGTAAATACAAGGCTCATCAGAAAGGAAGTGAAATGTGTGGAAGGAAGAAAACAAGAACCTGTACTTGTTTTGGTCCCAGCCCTTGCAACTTCACTTTTGTTTCGTTAATACTTTCTCTTCCATGGCTGTCAGTGCTGAAGTTTGCTGAGGAACAGACCAAGGATGTAACTTAACCTTCTAAACTTAACAGTCATTTTTATTACAATATATACATAGCTGTATGAATTTTTTAATTTGCTGGTCACACGTCTTTATTCTTGCTACGTATTAACATGCTTCCAACTTGTGCTAGAATAAGTTGCAGATAAATGTAATCTTGGTATGCAAAGCAAATTCCATGGTTTACAAAAGGAAAGTATGTCTGGGATGCTCTGTCTATTCCCTGGTGATCTTCGTAAGAAATAATACATGTAAGTTAGTCTGAACCTGCTCTCAATCTAGATGCATCACCTTCATTTACCTCCTTGCTCTGAAATGAGGTATATTCCTGATCTTTCCTGAGGAGTGTTGGGAACAGGTGATCTTCACAACAGTCCAGCCTTATGGACCTTTGGCTTTATGTTGCCTTCAGTTTGCCCTGCTCTCTTACTACAGTATACTGCTGTGCTCCTTTACTTCTTCACTTCCACAGCAGCAGATAAACTCATTTTCATTTCCAACCTCATTTCCTGGTAATCAAATGTTGTGATTCTCTGCCCAAAAATGTAGGAAACAGCTTGGTTTATGGAAAGTCTGTAGGAGGTGGACAACTCTGTGACCACAGAAAAGCTCACTATGAAAGAGAAGAAACAAAACAATCTTACTGTTGATCACGTGGATTAGGACCTTCTGTTCCTGAGAAGCAGGCAGATCCATGCAGGACACACAGACACACTCTGGCCATTGGCCACTTATGGTGGTGCAAGGCTGGGGAGAATAGAAGAAGGTCACGGGCTGTTAAAAGCATTGTTGTGCTCTGCAGCTGGTACCTGGGAAACCCAGCTGCGAGATCTGAGCTGTAGATGAAATGTAGAAGTGAAACAGCAGCTGTAACCAGGCTGGACATTTCCTGGCTCAAATCACTAGTTCTTCCTGTTTTTGTGGGGCCAAGACCCCCCAAGATGTACACACACATGTTGTGAGTTCCAGCTTGGTGTGGTGCAGTAGGCAGAGTTCAAAAACACTATGAAGAGTCCCAAATCTCCTTTGTGCCCTCACAGCTGCTGAACTTCACACAGGATGAAGACCTCCCTGTTTGTGTTTCCACCTACATTTCCCTTTAAAAAAAAAAAAAAATCATATTAAATATCCTCAATCAGGGATTGTGGCACATCTCTCCTTTGCTGTCACAAGGATGATTTGTGAACATCACATATACAGCTTGTAGCCTGGCATAACACCAGCACAAGTGCTTTGCAGATGATGACCTAGCAGAGATAAAGATAGAGGGGCCAGACAGGCCAGGCCCCACTGGCTCCTGCAGGGAGAAGAGGGACACCTGCGTGCAAGCTGGCATTCACAATGAGGTTGAGTCCCCAAGGATGCACAGTAACTACATTGGCAGCCCTTCCAACACCTGCAACATCCATTCCACGATTTCTCAGTTTTCTGTTCCCAGTGTAAACACTGTTTGCCTTTAGCAAGTTAAACAGTTTGATCCCCTGTAGTATTCCCCCTGCCTTGGATTCTTCAGTAGTCTGCTGTGCTTTAGCAGTCTATGCATCTGAGATCCAAAGCCCAGACGGATTATAGCATGAACTCACTCCTAAACAATCTGAAAATGATACTCAGATGCTAGTGCTCATGCCATTCAACCAGAGGGAACACTGGGCAAATCAGTGCCTCAGATTTCATGGGTCTTTGGTTATAATATTTTTATTGTGCTGTTATCTAGCTAGACATGTTAACCATCAGTTTGTTGACCCAGATTGCAAACCAGCATTTACATGAGGAAAGAAGACACTCCCACAGCAGGTTGCACAGTTGTGCAACTTTCTCACCCAACTAATCATATTACCACCAGTTGGATTACTCTCCTCAGTAAACGGACACAAGAACTTGTTTGCAAGAAGCATTCATTATGGCAGCTATCAAGAAAATGTGAGTTTAATTTTTGCGAAGAGGTCTGTTTAGTGGGGCGAGTTAATGTCTTATTTTGCACTTGGCTGAGAAGAATTAGCCAGGTCTTTGGTTTGACTGGGCTGTAGCTGGTGCAGCAGTGTAGCAATGACAATGTAAAATGACCTTTTGCTTAGTGAAAAGCTATAGCAGAACCACAGGGAAACCACTCCCTGATCTGCAGTTGAAATTGAATCGTTGTCAGTGTTTTCACCACACTTAGAGCTAAGAAGGAGAGTCTTTTCAGCAATATCTCAGATCCAGGGGTAGAACAAATCATAGCAAATATGGAGTCTGGCAAAAAAAGAACTGAAACCTTTTTCTTTCAAATACAGTTACTCTGAATTTATTTTGATTCAGTTTTATGGTATTTCTTATATCTCAGATTTGATCCCAGCAAGTCAGCACACAGCCAAGTCAAACGTCATGAATCTAGAGATATTTTACACCCAATGAGCGTACAGTGCTTGATGTCACTTTCACCTACTGTGGGTAATTATTATTTTTTAAATGTACATACGTACTGATGGAGAGAAAAGACAGAAGCTTGATTGCCCTAGGAGGTTGTGGATTTCCCATCCCTGGAGGCATTTCAAGGCCAGGCTGGATGTGGCTCTGGGCAGCCTGGTCTAGTGATTGGCAACCCTGCACATACAGGGGGTTGAAACTAGATGATCATTGTGTCCTTTTCAACCCAGGCCATTCTATGATTCTATGATTCTGTTAATATAATTGTTTGCATGTTCATACATAAAATATTTCTCTGTAGTTCCAATGCAGGAGATGTTTTTTCTTTAAACCTTGCTTATATAGTAATATCTCATGCCATGTATGGAGCAAGCAGCTTTTAACTGTGTGCAGAGGTTCACTCTGTCACAGACACAAACATGCAAGCACAGAAGAAATCTTCTACACATTCTACACAGTTGTTCATATTCATGTCATGGGTGATGACCCAGGGCTTCCAGTTTCTGCTAGAAATCCTGAACAAAATGTTCTTCTGTAAATTGATTGCACGGCAGATAGCTTTTCTTATTGCAAATCCCCATAGATCTGCAGAAAGGAAATGAGAGGGGCAAAAATCAAATTCCATGCCGTGGGAGCCAGGCTATCTCAGTGATTTGTAAGTGACCTCAATGATCTGCAGCCATTGTGGACTCTTGGTGTTGCTCAAGTCAGTCTGTCCGCCACTCTCATGAACTCTCTCCCAGCATAGTAAAGCTAGGGAAATCAAGAAGACTAAATTCAGTGCTGCAGATTAGTGACAGGAAGGAAACTGAATATGCATGAATTAAACAAGACCATTCGCCTTCTCTGATCTGCAGATGTTATTCTCTCAGAAATGCAACTTCTTTTTTTGCAGGTGACACCCACACATCTCCTTCACTTACTGGCGATGATAATAAAGGAGATAAACAACTGGAGCTCATGCAGTTACACTTAATCTTTGTATGTCATCGTCACCAAGCAAAGCCACAGCAATAGGAAAACAGAGCTGTTTTGTGCTGCTCGTTTCTAACTGACATTTCCTCACAGATCAGGTTGCTCATTTAACCTGTGGACTCTTTGAACTTCATTTTGTGCTCGCTGCGTTTCACAGTGTGTCAGTGCTGTCATGCAGCGCTGAGCTGCAGTACAGATATCCTCTGCTCATATCCTGGTTCTCATTTTGCTTCTCTGCCTCACTGGTTTGAAATCAGATTGCAGAACTTCAACAGAAATGCAGAAATTAAAAAAAAACACGAAACAAAAACAAAACACCTAATGAGGATACTGATGTTAAAGCCTTCTACTACAGGTGAAATATACGGTCTGTAAGCAACAGATTGTTTGGTTAAGAAAGGAGAAAAGGCAGAAATAGGGATGTTTTAAAAACCTTTTTTTGATCAAGCATATATGCATTGTTAGTTTAATTTGAATAATCTCAGGAAATAACCTCAGAACCTCCATCCTTCCAAGGACTGCTTTTATTGGAAATTCGTTGGAGCTGCAATCCAAACTAATGCATTTCTCTAGCTGCTGGAGACAAGCCCTGGAGTCACTTAGCTCCACTTTTCCTGCAGTCTGCCATTGAGCTGTCCTGCCTTTCCAGCCTGATGCGGTTTATTTGGCCACTGCCCTTTGAATATTATTTGCAGCTTTTGTCTCAAGATTTTCCTGGGTCTCAACATTGTGCCTCAGACAGTTCATGGGACCCAGCATGGCTTTCCCCATCAGAGCTGCTAGTTCCTCATTGGTGCAGAGCAGCCCATGCTGTAGAAAGTGCTTATTAAGGCAAGAAAGACCTAGGTATTTTTAATGCTGTTATTTCCAGTATACAGCCAGGGAGAAGCAGAAGTCTGTTTTGTGCAGCACATACTGTGGCTGGTTTCTTCATCCCATTTCCCTGAGGGACCATTCCAGAGTTCCACTAAAAAGGTTTTAGAGTGGTTTCTCCATTAACCCCTTTTTGCTTCTGCCATGTTTACTGCTAGGTTGCTCCATCATGGGACTGGACTTGAAATTAGCATCAATGCTGTGTGCCTGCAGCAGGGAAGGTGGCTATTCCCTTGCTGCCCAGTTCTGTATCTTCTTAGTTTCATGTGCTATTGTTAAGAGAAAACACTGGCATTAGTTTGGCATGCTGCTAATGAGAAAAAGAGTTAGCTGGGGATATTGCTCCCACAGTTGACATTCTCCCCCTTTGCACAGGAGCTGTGCAAAGAGAGGAACAATTTCCATTCTCCAGCCAGTTTTGAGTTGGCTGGGTCAAGAAGCCCAGAAAGAAATGCAAGCAGCCTACTTCATCATTTTCACTAGCAAAGAAAAAAACAACAGCTCTCATCTTGACCACTGGTGTTTGAATATTAAAATAGCCTGAGGGCTGTCACAGGCAGCAAGCATAGCAGGAAAATGAGTTCATTCTGACTCACAACAGAGTGATCTAATTTAATGGGGCACTGACCAGGCTGTCAGGCATTAACTGAGCTACTGTTTACCCCCTCCTGGCCCATGCATGTTGCCTCTGCCTTTGTGCCCTTCCCTCCATGGCTGTGTACGGATGCAGTGCGCAGTCACTTCCTGCATTCCTTCACCCTGCACAGATGCGTGTGCTGCTCAGTGTGGGTGCATGCACCATGCTGCTGGGCTGTGGTGCAGTTAGGCTGCCAATGGCTGCTGCCTGCGCTCAGCCTGTAGCATCGGTGCTGAGCAAGTGCTGAGGCAGCACTATGGCCTCTTGCTGCTTGCTTGGCACAAGTCTGGGGGCCGCACCTTCCAGGTATGTGTGCCCAGGTGGGGGGGGCACAGCTCCTGTAGGCAGTGCTAAGCGCTGCTGTGCTGAGAGGGCCAGCTCCTTCATAAGCAGGAGCAGAGGAGGCTGAGTGGGAGCTTCCTTCTGGCCTTGGGATATTTCATTTGGCAACCTTATCTCTTCCTGTCAGGTGCCTCAGTACGTCATTTCTTAAACGTCTTTCTCAGAGAATTTTGTAAAAAGGACATTTGATCCTCCTACTAGGTTGAAACCAACCGTGATGTTAATTTCCATACAAACGTACTGTTACATTTTGCTTGTTTTCCCCTTTGTTTCTGCTGGTTTTGCAGTGATCCTTCCTGACTGAAAAAGTAGAGTTGTTCCAGCCCATTAGAACATTTCAACCTGATCTAGAATAGCTTCCTTGAAGGAACAAAAGAACAGCAAGGAGCAAGAATGGTGTGGCTACAAAATGTTATAATGGCTAGGAAAATGGTGACACTTGAAAACTCCTGGTCATTTAATTGGTCAAATAAATCAGACAAAGCCAACTCCCAAAACCTGAGGTGACCCTGGAGACTTTATGAGACCTAAAAAGAGAGCTATGATTTGCTTTTATTAACAAAGAGGGGAACAAAGATCCATTGCTCTGCTCCTGGAGATACAGTAAATAAGAAGGAGAAAGAATTTGAGACCATTCAACTTTATGTCTGTTTGCAAATAGATTTGTAGAAAATTGGCAGCCTCCAAATACTTTATCTGCCAAATTGACCAAACCAGGCTATCTGTGTGCCCCTGAGGCTGGAATAGTAACGTGCTGCAATGCTATGCTCTAACAAAAGCACCTAATTTTGAACAATCCATTTGTGTCAAGATAAGCAGCTGGTAATGTTTCCCTCTCACAGACCCTTACAGACTCTGACTTTGGCTACAGTTTACTGCCTAATACCGTTTTTAGTGCTTTCCCACTCTTTATTGGACCGTAACAAAGCTGCCGTTATACTCATTAACCTAACCTGTTTTCTGGTTAGTGTGAGTGACTAACAAAATTGTCTTGGTCTGTGATTCATCTTGAATAAACTATTTTCCAGTCACACAGAAAAAGCCTTGCTGAAAGTGGAAAGATTTGATCTTTAGCTCTGCAGATTAGCTTCTGTGCTCCTAAAACTCAAACGTTTTGTACTCAGTATCAAACATATCATCAAGAGTCAAAGTTGCTTCTGCTGTCAGGGCAGGTATACAAGCACAGTGAACTCGGCAAAAAGCAAAAGCCTGCACAGGAAATGAAACGTACAGAAATTAAATGCCCTTTGGGAAGCACGTGGTGTGTGGGATTCCCATGTAGCTGTTTGGCATGACTGAAAAACTGAAGATGATGGGAAAATCAAAGAGATGAAAGACTCCAAATCCTTAAAACAGAAGACGAGAGCATATCGAATCTCTGCATGGCTCCAATCTCCTGTGGCAACTCCTTCCCCAACAGTGAAGAGGAACGTGGTATACAAGGCAGCCTGTGAAGCCAGTAATTAGCCACGGCTGCATGTGGAAGGTTGCACAACAAAGAGATTAACAAACTGGATGAGTTTCTGAAATAGAAGAGATGATATGCAAAGCAGGAAGGTGATATTGTTTGACAGATATACAGGGGTCACGTTTACAGCCATAGAATAAAGAAGAGGCATTTTGAAACATCCGGTACAAGAGGAGAATATTGGAATTTGGGGGATTCAATTCAGAAGGGATGCCCAAGATTTCTGGCTTCAGTAAACCTGACAACCCCTGCAGTGTAGGTTGAAAACACTTGTAACGATAGCACAGGCTTCCTCCTGGGGCTCCTAGGGGCTTGGCTGCTGGAAGTGAAGCATAGTCAGACCATTGGTTTGTGCTACACTGGAGACGTGCAGAACAGGAATCAGCGTGCAGGGGCTGGAGCTGCACAACCCTTGGTTGACCCCTTGCAGCATATGTTGATTGCTGTTCGGTTACAATGACTGCAATTCAGGTGCTCATTTGATGCTGAGATTCAAACATGAAGGATAGGGGGATGAAAAATTAAATCACTGCTCAGCAGGATGATATTTGCATTTATATTAAGCCCTGTCTGCAAGGCAGAAAACCCTATAGATCTCTCACTGTCCTCCATGAGGGCCAGTTTCCAAATTCAGAGCAGCAGCAGAGGGAGGATTCTCTTTATGTCATCCCGTAAACAGCGTATAGACCCCAAAGACAGGGTCAGGGAGAGCTGGGACTGTCCTGGCACGTTATTCAGTCCCTGAGACCAGATGGAATAAATTAGGATGGCTCTGTTTGTCATATATGCTAATCCATGTATGCAGAGCCAGTCTTAAGGCTTAACTGGCTTGCTTCTCTGCAAACCGTTTCTCTCAGTCCCTCGCAGTGGTGGATAAAAGGTATTTACTGGTATCTCATCTCCAACAAGCTGCAATCATATCACTGCAGTGCTTTAAAATAGTGATAGTGTTCACTTTGACACAGAGCTTAGGCTTTTCCTGTCCCGGTTCACCTCATTTTTTTCAGTTTTCATTCAGGATGTTTCCCTGTATCTCCCTTTCTTTTCGGTCAATCAATAGAACTGATATTTGTCCCACATATTCCAAGTCTTACTTTCCAGTATCATGCCTTGGGAGCTGTTGATACACTTTAAATATGGAGATTACAAAAGTGTTAGAGGGAGGAAAACAAATTATACCACATTTGCTTTAGAAAGTAATAATTTCCACTGACAAGCCTCAGGCACACTGCATTTATTCAAGATTTAATTTACCATATCCACTTAATAATTTTAAAGGGAGACTGCAAAATATATAATAAAACTCTAAGGAATGTAGACCTGAAATAGACACATCTGCATGTAAAAATATACATACTCAGATTAAATGAAGATCATTGACCCTCATTTATGTTTTCAGTGTACATGTGCAGTCTCACCTTACATTTTCACTGGAAGATGTGATTTTTCACACTGCATCACAATCTGAGCACTTGTTAATGTTGCATTACACAACAGGGGTGCTGTGGATAGTGTTGAGCCAGGCAAGATAAAGCTGTGCCCTGGCAGAGGGCTGTGCCCGCCTGCAGCTCCCTGCAAAGAGCATGAAGGGCTGTGGCGAGGTGCTGGCATCCTGCTGCCAGGGCCAGTGAGGAGGGTCACTCCAGGACTTTGCAGGGACTTGTGTGGGTCCTGCTTGGCTGCTTCCTCTCCATCCTTGTACATGCTCCTTACTGATATGGCTGCAGTGCAAAGCCATAGGGAGGGGCAGTCTCAGAGCCTGCTGGGTCTGAGACAGCAGGCCTGTATCAAACACTCAGCACTGCTGCTGGCAGTGGGCATCTAAGCCTCTCTTACCAGTGCCACCATGGGCTGCATGGCTGGCCAAGCACGGCTCTTCTGGGAAGGCCTTGAGTGATGCCAAGGCCAGCCATACAGCCTGTGGTGTCACCCAGGGCCTCCTTGGCAGAGTTACACCCAGTTGGGGACAGCAAGCACCTGAACACAGCACCTGCTAGGAGCACAGTTTGTGGTAATGTGACTTTGCAGGAATGGCCCAGGGCCTGGTCAGCAAACTCAAATAAAACTTCCAATTTGGAAGTGCCTAAAGCTTTACTTGGGTTAAGACATCAAAGCGGGTTGTTGCCACACTTCCACATCTCTATTTTTGTCATCTCCCCTCAAAGAGAGGAAGAATCTTCTCATCTTGGTTTGGAGGAATGTAAATGTTGAACAATCCCAATTTTATTTCAAAGTGGAAGTATGGATTTATTTTTCATTTAATTGTTTATTCAGTAATCCCTATAAAATACATCTCATCTTCTCTGTATGAAAAAGGATCTTATGCTAAAACAACCCCAATTACAGTTTAGGATGCCTTGTTAATGTAAACATGCTTAATTAATGGAATGAAACAGGCTTTTGTTGAAGACTTTACCCTACTTCAGTAGGAAGCATCCCTGAAGAACATGTTTAGATAAAAAATAACCTTCAGTCAGCACGAAGTTCAAAGTGCCTAGAGCAGTCCCTGCAAGCGGCTGAGCAGATGTGGATGCTGGTTACAGTGGTAGGACCTGAGGACACTCTCACACTGAAAACATTGCTTGCTTATGGGGAAAAAGGTTCAGATGGTCTTTAGTCGCTCATAACTGGACTCTGATTCTCAAAGGAACTCTGGTACAACATAGGTGCCAGAAGAAATGGATGAATATTCAGGAGGACTCAGCAAAGTGCCTTATTGATAGAAACAAAAATTCATAAATGAGGTAAAGCTCTGCTCCAAATACGACATTGGTGTCATCTAATGCTCACCATATGACTTAATATCATCTTGCTGTAGGCAGACATAGGAACTGGGGCTTTTCATGATCACAGCAAATCTTTCTCACAGTCCAACTTGTCTTGATTTCTTCTTCAGGTGGATTGATTTCTCACTCTGTAGAGTAACTCATTTATGACTTCAAATGCTCTTTACAAACCCAAAGTGAACAATCTAAGGACTCACATGCTGAATGCTTACATAGCTTTCTTTCGATCTTGGTTTGCCCTGACAGCCCACTTGTGCTATAGCCTAATTGCTCGGCTACGTTCTGGCTGACTTTTCCAACTCTTTCGAACATTTGTGTCAAACTTCAAACTGTGCTCTGGGCTCAGAGGGAAGTGGGTTTTTTTTTTTTTTTTTTTTTTTTTCATTTTTCCATATTTCACAGCAACAGTGGTTTCTGAGGATTAGACATATAGGAAAAGAAATTACAGGCTAAGGCAGTGGTTGTTGGGAAAGGTCAGAAGTTCTGGTTCTGGTTCAGGTTCCCCAAGCAGCTCAAAAAAACCCCCACACATTAGGAGGAGACCAGCTCTGAGGTCCAGGGCCATCCTTCTTTCTTATCCACTGACAGACCTCAAAACAAGTTACACCACATTTTCAGCCATCATGGAAAACAATCCTTTTTTTGTCTTTTCCCCCCTTTTTTTTATGTTTATCTTTTATCTTTGAATAATATTGAAGTTTAGCCAATACTTGCTGTGGTGTAGGTATCCATGGTCAATAGTAACAAACATGATGAGGAAATGACAGGCTGTCCTTCCATTCCAAGAGCAGGTGGCTGCCTAGAAGCACGTGAGGATAGTGGTGTTATGCTGGTGGGTATCATGGCTGCCAGGTGCGATACGCAGTGTAGTCTCGTGTTGGTGCATAGGATGGGTAGCCCTTGTTCTTTTGGTGAGGTGGATGCCGGGGGGTCATATTCATGTAGTCACTCTGACGGTACCTGTTCCTCTTGGATTTTTGCTGTGGGAGAAGGGGTGAGAGAAGTGTGAAACCATTTCTGCAATTAGTCTGTCCTACCTGTGGTGAACATCCTAAAAGGGGGAAAAAAGACAGGGAAGAGAGCAGAGAACTTTTGAGTGTTAATAAGACATGAGAAATATTAATAATGCATTTGATTTTTTCTGCGAGTTAACAAATCATCTTACCTAACCTTCAGACATTTCAGCTGCTGGCAGTCCTGGTCCTGGGTTGGTTCAGGGAAGCAGACATATTTATAAGAAAGCCTCCAGTTTGAAAACAGAACACACGTTCGCATAAAATAATCCATAGAATAAGCCCAACCTGAATGTAAATGTCCAGCTAATCTGCTGAGAGATGTAGTGTCAGTTTTCCAGGTGAAGAAATGCTGCAGACAAAGGATACAAGCTGATCTGTCCCACTGCAAGTTCTCAGCTAGGGAATGTCTCAACAGAAGCAACACAGCCTTGAGCAGTGAAGATTGCCCTAATTTATTAGGAAGGAGAAGAAATTGGCTTAACTGGAAGAGAACAAGAGCAGAAAAAATCAGCCTGGGCTATGTATATAGGTTGCTCTGAAAGTAATGCCTTCTGCTTATTTCCATGGAAGTCACACACATACAAATAGCACAATAGCACTATTTGATAGAGCAAATTCTCAGCTGCAAAACACTGTTTTTCAACACAGTTACCACTAGTTAGCACTAGTAGAGGTGACACACTGTTTCACAGCTACTACAATGGCGTTGTTGTTAGGAAAATGTTGCCCTCATAGTTCATCTTTTATTGACCTGAACAGATTGAAGTCAGAAGGCATCAAAACTGGGCTATACAAGTGGTTATGGTAGGACAGTCCTGCTGAGAAATGTGCTCTATAGTCTTCAGACTGTTAAGGGGCCTGGAATTACTATGTTGCAAGAGAAAGGTTGTCTTCTTCTCTGTTCTTCTGACTCTGGAAGCTCCAGTCTACAGCTTAGTCAGTGTCGTGATGTAGTGGTCAGAGTTGATGGTTTGTCTGGGTCCCAGGAAATCCAGAGGATCACCTCTGTCCTACCCCAAAAGACAGTGCACATCACTTTTCCTGCAGAGAGCTGTACCTTGGACATCGAATAAGGGAATTGAATTCCATATATTATTCTATGGAAAATTCACATCTCCACTCAATGGTCTACTATTTTGACTTCAGCTCATAGCAGTGTCATCATGGCTCATCGCTGGTAGTGAAGTGATCCAGGAAGCTGCCACTTCAGTCTCAAATTACTTCAATAGATCCTGGCAAACTTGCACACGCTATTATTTCTGTTCCTGTGTGAGCATTTGTGGGACCCACCTGGTGCAAACTTTGCAGTATTCCAACACAGCCAGCATTGTTTCCAATGCATTGAGGCTGATATTCAGCTCTGTACAGAGTTCCCAGATTGTAATCCACCAAATTTGTGCTGATGAGCTGATCAAGATGATCTTAATTTTGTGATGTGACAGCTGTGTATTGCTGTCTGGAATGTGGCTTGTCTTTCATGTCACTGTTTCCTCTGCTGAAACTCACCACCTTCCCATGCTCACATCCACTGTTTGGTCTCCAGGGGCATTCAGCAAACATCAATGAATGTGAATGGGTGCCATTTTTCCCCAAAGAGGAATTCAGTGACACACCTTTGCTTCATACACACTTCCATGTCAGACATCATTTCGTTAGACTGCCCTTTTGCTGCCATCTGTCTCATAGCAACAAAATGAAATGGAATATTGGCAGAAAGGCTCAACCTCTACTGCTGTACCGCCAACATCTGCCTCTGATGTTGTGGGCCAACATAATAAAATAGGAGGCATTACTTTTGGAGCCACTCCTATGTATCATGGCTTGCTGACCACTTACAGTAGTAGAAATGCATAATGTATATGCTGTTCTGGACATTCCTTCGAAGGGAAAAAGAACCAGAGCTGCTGTTAATCTTTCATCTGTCTCATTAACAGAGCCTTAAAAATCTCATTTCCAACGTTGAATCCCTGCCTCACAGTGCCCCTGCGAGACATGGGAAGCATCCCCTTCAGGAACAAGAACAGCAGAAGGCAGATGAAATCATTTGCCTATAATCATAGAGGAAGTTTGTGGCTACATCAGTGTATGAACCTGTGGTTCCTGCAGGCTGTGCATGAGGTTATTGTTCTTGCATAGATGAAGGCCTTCTTACAGGAACTAGGTAAAGTGCTTTCATTCTTCTTCCTTAATGCTGATTATACTTTTTCTTACAATGTTTTAACTGAAACTTCCTACATACACATACATACATAGTATGTGAATATATTGCATATAGCGCAATATGCATGTGATGCTGTGGCATTGGAGGAGGCTTGCATCAGAAACCTAACAGCTGTACATGCAGAGGGAGGCAGTTAATTTCTATGAGACACTTAAAGCTTGTTGATGTTAATGTTATATATACGCAAGGGGTTGAATGGAAATTATGTGCTACTTAAGCCATGCAGTGCAGTTGGTGCATTTAATCATTAGATAGAAAAGTTTTCTCTGTCCGTGTTTATCTCCATAAAAACATTTTTAATTCATCTATTAAAATCTAAGAGGTAATTTCACATGAGATAAATACATTTTGCTAGCATGAGTGAGTTCTGGATTGTTCCAGGATGAAATACAGCTGCTTCTCGAAAGGAAAACAGTTTTCCTCCAGGGAAGACAGAAATGTAGGAATTAGCACATCTTTAGTTGCTTCCAGGAACTCAAATGAAACATACTTGCCTTGGCTGTCAAATAGCACTTTTAGGACCTCATTTTAGCATCTACAAAGTCTTGTAGGTAGCTTTGTCTACATTCAACAGCACTCCAAATACATCCACACTCAGAGCACACATTACCAGGAGAATAGCACCAGCAGCAATAACAGCAGGCAAAATTGATGCAGGAAGTCAAAATTGATGCCTTGTCAGTCTTGCTGGGAGCAGACATCTTAGTAGTGCAGTGCATAGCCATTGGGTACCAAACAAAAATAGCAGAGAGAAAATGGTTTCAGATCCGAAAGGATGGATTGGAAGCTATAGTATCTCATCCAGGCACAGCTACTGTAGCACAGCATGGTAACACCAGCAGCTGTTTGCTGTAATCCTCTCACAGCTCTCCTGTCAGTTTCTACAGCAAGCTCTAAGAGGGACCGCTTAACCTGCCTTTATATTTTCCTGTGGCAATGTCCAATTTGATTGTTAACCATTAGAAATATGTATATATTGAACAAATGTATTTTTGTGAAACAGTTAAGAAAGCTTGAGCTTCAGCTAGTAGTGTGAGTTGTTTTCTGTGTACGTGCAGCATGTGGCCTGTCAGAAAGACTTCACCCTTTATACAGACTACCTCATAATGTGTTGAATGACACTATTTAATGGCAGAGATACAAAGAGAGACAGAGTGCAAGGAACAGAACTCTTTGTGGTCATATTTCAAGTCTTTCCAACGTGGAGCAGAAAGTGTGAAATCATCTCTGGGAGATGGTGACCCTAAGACCTGTGCTAGAAGGAGGCATTCTGCTGCCTCTGCATCACACTTGGTGCTTTCCCTACTCCAGCAGAGCTGTGTGTTGAACCAAGCTGGACTGGGTGTGAACTGGGCCAGACAAATCTCCAGAGGGATCAGAAGGCAAAAAAATAAAGAACTGCAAGACTCTCTCTGCCTTCTTAGGGTGCCCCTATTCTACTGAAATCAAGCTGTCAGAAAAAGTGTGTATGAGAGGGAATTGCTGCATGGGCACAACACACCGGTGTGGATGTTTTGGGGCCAATGGAGGGTTCTCTGAAGATTGTTTCACTGTAGGCGAGCTCCTCCCATCAGAATAGTCTCAAAGGGGTTTGGCAGGAGTGCTTGTAGAGAGGTATTTCCCCGACAGGGAGAACTAGTTGGAACTGGAGATTATGTCCCAGCTTTGGTGAGGTGTTGACATTGCCATAGGACTCTGCTGAGGAGGCTGGCTGCCTATCTGGAGAGCATCTGGTATTTCAGCTTTCTTGGGGCATAGCACAGGTATGAATATGTAGCTGGGCTGAAGAAACACTGTGATCCTAATGCGAGGGATATCAGTGGATTTGTGGTAAGTATGGGAAGAATAGCATGAGAGATGAAGAGCACATGGGGGCAAAGCACATAAAGCAAAGGATAATAGTTTCTTACCCGGTAGATTATAAAGACTGCAGTTACAAGCATACTGTAGAAACCAAGAAGTCCTGTCAATGCCACCATAACCCAGTACGAAGTTGCAGACTCAGGTTCTTGTGTTTGGATAGGTGTCTCTTTAAAAGAGCAAAGAAAACTTTTAAGCATTTAAAAGCTTTTTTACTCCTCATCCCAACACATTATCTGTATTAATCTTATCATACACCTGCTTAAGATGCCTTTCTTAAGAAATCAGGAGCAGGAATTTCATTTTAAGAGGCAACCCAGCTATTTTTTCTGCCTCAATCCAAAATGTAGGGAGTGTGTACAGGAAGGATACTGGTGTGCAGGTTCTCAGCTTACCTCTCACATGAATGACAGTCCCATTGCTCTTCTCATTATAGACATATGGAGGCGGATACATTGCCTCAATTTTGCAGAAGTAGATGTCAGTTTGGCTGGCAGTCATATTCCGAAGATTGAAGATTACTTTGTCCTTATCATGATTCCCCCAACAGTTGAATTCTTTATTTGAATTACTGTTACTTTTGGTCATGTTCCATGAAATAAAGCAGACTTCAACTGAACTGTCTGTTCCTTTGTGCAGCGAGGCTCGAAATTCTTTCCCTGTTCCATTGTATGTGTAGTTGCAGACTAGAGTTGCTGTTCTATTGGCTACAATGAGCAAAGGACTCTGAGCCACTAGAATCTTGTTTTCTGGAAGGGAGGGAAGAAAAACACTTGTTTGCAAGATATATTAAGAGACTTTAGAACCACACATCCTCCTGTTCAGCTTGTCTCCATGTCTCTTCTTCTCTGTTGGCACTCCCTGCTAGGCAGTGTGTAACACCAATTGGTAGAAGCAGTTACTCAAGAAAGCTCTGATTGAAGCTATCCTCTCTCTATGTATAAGTAATTTCATTGTTACCATGGGAGACGGTGAGGTTGAGGGTGTTCTTCCTCAGAATCAGAACACTATGAGACAAAGTGGCCCAGGTGGCGAAGATTTAAAGTCAAGGGTCACAAGGCTACTTTGTTTGTTAGTGTGTATACATGTGTAAGGCCACCTCCGTCTACCCCTTCCTTAGCATGCAGAATGCCAGGGAGAAGTATGGAGTGAAAATACCATGAATTGAATGCACAGTTAAGTAACCAGATAAGAGAATATTATTCATACCTTTGCTTTTTAATTCAAGGACAGATTTGAAAAGTTTGCAAGTGGAACTTGGTGAAATTTTTCAAGTATTTGGCCCTTGGACAAGAAGCACTAAAAGCAAGAACTGGTATAATTTTAATTTTTAAAAAGTCATTTATCTAGCTAGCAGCTGTAGCAGATTCTTAATCACACAAAGGACTTAGGCTGACTAATCTGACACGGTATTGGCACTTAGCACTTGAATGGCCTGTAAAAAAGCATGTCACATGAAGATAGAATTCAGTTTGGATTGACCAAACTGATACATAAACAGAAAGTGTTTTCTGACACATAAAACTCTGTGCTACTAACTGCCAAACAATAAACCACTGCTCAGACTGTGCAGAAAGACAACTGCTTCCAGAAAATCCACTCTGTACAAATGAGGCTTTTCAAATGGTGACCTGTAAATAAGAGGAAGTGAGCCGTGGTTCTTAAGCTAGGAACTTGCCAGAAGCAAGGACAGTGCTATTGTGTATGCATGCCATTGCATATGTCTCCATGCAAGTTCAACTCGCAGGAGTTCTTAGCAGCCTTTGATGGATCACAGAGAATTGCTGTGGTTGAGACAAAGGCAACCGTATGTCTCTCCAAAATCTGCTATAAAACCTGCATTCATTCTACTTAATCCATGTGAGGATACTTTAAGAGGATAGAAAGGAAAATGGAGCGGGAAGGAGGCCAGATTCACAGTGCCCAGGAAACAAGTGTTTCAATATACTTAATATTTAGGACTACATGGATGCATTTAGTGTGCTCCTAGATGTACAGGAAGAGGGACCACCCTGGCCTCTTGGGAGGATACTCCTTTGGGTTGAAGGTTATACAGGTTTATTTCCATGCTCAGTTTCGGGTCAAGAACTTAAGCATGCCTCCCTTAAGGCTGTTGGGAGCTTCTAGAGGGCAGCAGGAACATTAGCCTGAAAGAGGCCACTTAAGTCACGTCGTCTAGTCATATGCTCTGCTTTCAGAGACACATACAGGCCAAAAGGCATATAAAACAAATACATTCATAAAATTGACATGCTATTTACATAGATCCAGAAAATATCCACACCAGATACTACCAAGTATATCCACAGGTGTTGTGAAGCCACGTTTTCCATTATGAGAGCTGTGAGTGAAGACAGTGAGCTTACATGGTGGTCACAGCATTCACAGGGACATGGGAGATTTGGGTGTAATCCTTACTCTGAATCAAAACAAAAGACGGACTTGAGTGTGGGTCTACCAAATTCGGAGTGAAAACCTTGGCTCCATCCACTTGTTGGCCTACTGGGAGGTTGAGCCAGAAGCCCTCTGCTAAGGTATGCCCTGGCACAGCAGTAATTGTAAGACATGAAATGCACAAGGCTGGAACAGGGAGTGAGCACGCAGAGATGTGTGAGTTGGTCAGGACTAGTTGCAGGGTGTGGACAGTAAAAACAAACCATGCCCAACAGGTTCTCCAAGAACCAGCCCAGCCCATGAAACTGCTGAAGTTGTTCATTTTCTCACCAAAAGTCATGTTTACCAGCCCTTTCTTCTCATGAGAGCAGGAAGATATGAGACAGGGGATCTTTAGCAAAGGAGTTTGCAGCCCAACCTCCTCATGTCTCTCTGTTCAGTGTAGCTAACTTGAGGGTTGCAGCAGAGCTTATCACAGCTCAGAAATCTCATGTTTGCAGGGAACCTAAACTAAAACATTTTGTTTTGGTGAAGAGTGAGCACTTCCATTCTTTCCAGTACAAAGGCCCCAGGGTCTTGGAATCCCAGAGCAGGCAGTAACAGCAGACAAGGCTGGATCCTACTGAAGGTGCTGCCTATGGTGGATTTTCATCGAAGTGAAGACATTTCAGCAAAATATTTCAGTTTCATTGAATCAGCATTTTCCAACAAAAGCTCTCACCTAGGCCTATAAGGCATTCTAGTAAAGAGTGAGGTTCACATTCTACCTCTTTAGACATGCTATTTGATCGTATTATTTTTTTCTAGAAAACCAATCTTTGGTCCAAGTGGAAAGGTGCAAGTCTGCAGTGGAATTGTTCTTTGGTTAAAAAAGCAGAATTCAAAGCATTTCACTTGAGACAGAATTGTTCTGATTTTTACTCCACCAGTGCCCACCACTACAACCCTGGCTATTGCAGGAGCTGAATACACCTTCAGAAGGGGTTTTTCTGTTTCATAGTTTATATCCAAAACAGGCATCCTTGAAGAGATAGTTGCAGAAGTACTATGGCTCAGAAAAAAATACTTGCTTGTTTTTCACTGTAGGTACTTACAAATAAGTATCTGTTTGTCACTGCAAGTACTTACAGAAAAACAGATGGACGTTTATCGCATAGCCTGATCAGATCACTATGGCCTGAGGAAAGACAACACTGAAAATAGTTCACTGAGGGACCACCTTCAGATGTTTTTCAGACTGTTCTGCAGAACCCAGAGACTTACATTGAGCTTTTGCTAGTCTGGATTCCTGATATATAGTAGTACATAGCTTCACAGCATGAGCTCTGCTATTTAATTACAGCTCTGGACTATTTATGTCCATGCTGCGATATTTTGTTTATTGTCAAACAAACGTTTTTGATGCATCCACCAAAAAAATAGTTTCCTTCAACTTACGTCTTGGCTTTCTGGCCCAGCCTGTTTGCCTCACCATGGCAGCTGAGTGTTGACCCAACCCTATAAAGTTGGTGCTAAGATAGCTAAACAGTGGGAAAAAGTTTATTTGTGGATCATTAAATAAGGGCTGCTCCTAAGTGATTTATTTAAGCCAAACTTAAACCAAATCTGCTTTTGCAAAGTGGCTCTACCATGTAAAATCTGAATTGATTGAAGGTGTTTTGTATTCCGTTTGTAGGAACTAAATAGCACCATGTGAATAGGGCAGGGCTGAGGCAAGGCAAGCTCGCCCCACAGGCATGTCAGGCCCTGCTGTTATCCTGCTTCTCCAAGCTCGCAGTTTTTTCAAATTGAAGAAAGTCAGTCATGCCAAAATATATATTAGTTTTATGGGGAAAACAAAGTAAGGCCAAACATCCCTTACTTGATTTCTGATCTGAATAGGATTTGAGTGTATTTTTAGTAGAATCTGAACCATTCTGAACAAACTTGTGCTGAAGCTGCTTTTGCAGACAGTTTTTCTTTTGTCTCTTTGGGTTTATGAAAATAGCGAAACTCTAAAACATCCAGTATGTGTTTCCAATAGTGTACGTTTTCCCCTAAACAGGGTTATGACTGCTGTTTCCAGAGCTGTCTTCAGTCATGCGATATAGTAATAAATATCTATGTCTTGGTCTCAGGCAGCAAATGGCAGTTATGAAAATCATTGTCCAGTTTCAAAAGTTTGTAATGTCTAGAAATGTAAGAACTTTTTGATGTGTCTCAAGGCTTTAGGTTTTATAAGCAACAGTGTGCAAGATCTCTGTAAAGCTTTTCTGTATGTTGTCATGCTAGTCATATCTTATAATCACAAGTGGGGTTTTTTTTGCCTCATGCAAAAGGTCCAATCCATATGTATTTTCTGAAAAACACTACCTCCTCAATCACAGACCCTTGATGCAACCAAAGCTCCATTGAAGGTTATTTCTTTCTTTCGTTTTTTTTTTTTTTTTTTTTTTGGTCAAGAAAGTGAAATAAAGTATGGAAACTAACTATTTTGAAGGGTTTTGTTGTTTTTTTTTTTTTTCCAGAACTTTCCATGAATCATTATCAGTTATTGGAAAAAAATATTATGTTAAAAATATTTTGTACTCTCTTTCTTTTTCATGCCAGTTGGCTTCAGGGAGCTATTTGCCAGAGCAAGGAATCTGGGATAAGTTGGGATTTCTCTAAGCACAGTAAAGAAATGGCCCACTTAAGTCCCTACTGGGGGGTGAAGAGGGAAACCTGGAAGGAGCTTATTTAATCTACAAGTGGAAAGACACACAGCTATGTTATAAACAAAGCTGTTTGTTTCTTCAGCTGCTGGTTTGTTGTTCAGTTGCCTTTACTCTTTCCCAGGTGCAAGTCTTCCTCTGTTACTTCAGTTTTAGGTGACCCAGCACTGTGTCTATGTGTAGAGCCAGAGAGATCTATCTTTTCTAATGTGACAGACTGGCTTTGTACTAACCTTTCCTTCGTTCATGCAAATGCTGCACCGAGCAAAGTATTCTTGCTGAAATTAAACTCAGTTTGAGCGCAGGGGTTTCTCTTGTCTGTTTGTGATATTTTTGAGCCAGAATTTATTGATGTCATCCTAATCTCAGCTAACCTTGCATTTTGCGTTCTGGTAACCTTGGTGGGTTTGAGGCTGATTTCAGCACTCAGAGATTGATTTTAACACCAGCCAGGATGTTATGCAAGCACTGAAAAGACGAGGTCATTTGGGGTCCTCTGAAGTGGGAACATTCTTACATTACTTTATTTCACAAAATAAACAGATAGCCAAGTATTTAGCAGCCTCTCTGGCAGAGTGTAACCATGTAGTTATTTAGCTGACAGAAAGTGGATGATGAGGGTGGAGAGGGACAGGCTTTGTAAACATCGATACTACTGAAAAGAGGGAATAAGCAATCCAATCTTCTAAGTCTCTTCCCAGCTTTACAGTTCCACAATTCCAACTCAACTTGCCGCACTCCGTGGTGCAGCCTAATAAAAGCATAGCAAGATAGATTCAGTTGTCTTCACCAGAACAAAGTACATTTTGAGGAAGTTCTGCAGGGCTTTGACTTGCCCTAACGTTGTCTATGTAGCAAGGATCATTCATCCCAGAATCAAAATGAAAAGGAGAGACATGGAAATAGGTGAAAGCCCTGAAAAGTAAGCTAACTCATGGTTCTGTTCAAGCAATTGAATAGTTTCAATGAAGCTGCTGTAGAAATTGAAGTTCTTAACCCAAAGCAAGTGTATGGATGTCTAGAGAATCATGGCATAACCCTGGTGTCTGATGAACACACACTGTATTTTCTTGCAATTCAAGAGTTGTTTAAAAGATGTTCACTTCTCATGAAAATGGTTTTAAAACTATTAACTTATCACTGCTACCTATCCCCTCCTAGAATTATTGTCTTCTCAGACAACCCAGTGGCCTGCTGTGGAAGTAATTACAATATTGCAAGCAGAGAATTATGAAAACGCAAAAAGGACAGGGAAAAAAGGGCCTATCATCTCTTAAAGAAATATAGATCAAGGCTTCATGCAAATCACATTGCCTTTCATGAGGACTAGAACTACAGAAAAGCAACATGCAATTTAGGAAAAATATAATGAGTTTTATCTCTTGTATTAGGAAAAGCGACTCTTTAAAGACATTCTATATGTGAAAGATTTGTACTGGAAAACAGATTTTTGCTCCTATCTGTAAATTTCTTATAAAATACAACATGCTGGTATTTGGAGGAGACCAAATAACAACAGTTCACAAGCTAGAGATTTGAAAAATTGTCAAGATTATCCTAGCAAAACCCATCACCCTTTGCCTTGCTTTGCATTTTGATGTACTACTTGGAAAGATGTGGCACTAACACTGCATCAGCGAAAGACAGCAGCCAGGTAACTGAAGATTCAGAAAGATTTACTAAGATGCTGGATTTCTAAATCACAACTAGACATTTGTGTTATCAAAAATATTTTCAGAAAGAAGCAACATATCTAGTTATCATCAATAAACTACTAAATAATGCAAAAATCAGATAGTCGGCAATACCAATCCTCCCAACTTTGAGCTCAGTAAGCAGCTCAACTGTTGGTCCTTTCACTTGTTGATGCTATGAGAGTTTGGGTGGGCTCAGCTCTGCAGCCCGTCACACCAAGCTGGCACACAATGGGACATAGGGCTGACCACAGCAGGCTTAGAAGTGGCCCCAGAGGGCACTGGCACCAGCTCTGCTCAGATCCCCCAGCAGATGTTGAAAGCCACAAAGCACAATCTGTGCGGGTTAGGGAAAGGTGAAATAAACTCCCTCTAAATAAGCAGTTTCCAAATGCATCTGAAGAGGTGGCAGATTAAATAGATATCTCTTGAGTCTTATCTAGGAGGGATACTTGTGGAAGAAGAAAATCAACCTCCTGGTTATACTGAGTCAATCTATAAGCAGTCTCAGCAGTATGCTTTGTCTCTTCTCTCATATTCAAATACAACATAATTTCTGCAAAGCTAATCCAGATCTATACAAGACTGTCTCCCCTCTCCTATGATATAAATGTTGAAAAATCGTAGAAACAATCATATTTTTTCTGTTACCTGTTACATCTGCAGCAGGGATGAGGCAGAGCACCACGAGGATCCCCAGCATGGTGATGATGGTGGGCCTGTGGCCTTGTCCCCACCCTCCAGGCACTGCTGAGTCCCCCAGGGCTTCACGCCACAGGCGTCCCCACAGGGCAAGCTGCACCAACACCAGCTCACACAGCTTCTCTCCTCCTCCCTGCGTGGCACGTGATGTACAGCCGAGTAAAACCACCACAACGGCAATGTTCAAACAGGAAACTCGGTTGTTTGATGGCTTCAACCTTGGGAAGCCTCCTCTGCACCTCTGCAGCATTCAGTAACACCTATGAGGCAGTAGAAACCCACCCTCAGAAATATGGAGCCTTCTTATGTTGAGGCTTTGCAGGGCTACTCCCATTAGAAGGAGAAATGGACTTTATCAAGAAATGCTCCTTTACCAAGAGCGCATATAGGAATAACTGTTCTCATCACCATGGAAAGTTGCAAACAGCACTTTCTGAGTTCCTGCTGGCCAAGCTTGGCCCCTAGGGAAAGAAACTATGCTCAGTGAGCTTCATCTCTCCTCACTCTTAGGAGCAGAACTCTTCCTCTCTTGGCTTGCTATTTTGCTCCTACCTGCTCCTAGGCCTAGGAATGCCAATGTATTGTGAGAGAAGTGATTTTGGTTTGTGCATTTTCAATTTTCTGTATAATCTTGTCACCTAATTGCAGACTAACCAGTGCAAGAAGTAGTTGGTCTAACATACCTTTCCTTTTTGAAAAAAAATCCTGAGTTATCTCTCGGCCTCACTGATACTTGCTCTTTTTTGCTCTGGAAGCTGCTCTTCCTACCCTCTGAGGTCTTTAAGCTGTGTCTTATTGGAAATCATTTGGATAATCTAAGAGCAGCTGTAGCTGGTATACCCACTTGCAGTCTAGGAATTTTAACAAGATTCTTAAGGTTTGAAGTCAATGTAAATTTTCTGCAATATTGAAAGTTTTGGAATTCCGTTGTTCTTTAGAGAGAGAAAAAAAAAATTGCATCTTCTCTTTCCAAGCCCACCTTAGTGGTTTCTGGATAAATATCCTTAAATCATATTTGAATGCGTGACTCTGTCACTTCACAAGTATGATCATTTCCTATTACTAAAGTTATCATGAGGTTAGGGGAAAAAATTATTAAACTTTCAGCAAGCAATCTTGCACTCAGTGCAAACCACAACAAAGCTTATATAGGAAAAGAAACTGAAAATGCCCCCCAGTATACCCTCATACTTAATTTTTCATTATTCTCACAAGCACTCTAAGCCTGTCCTTCTAGACTCTAAGCATTACCTGAGGGTGTTCTGCTGCAGAATTAATTCAGCCACCACTCAGTCCTATCCTTACCCTATTTTTCAATCAAACTTTGAGCTCTTGAGACTGCCTGTGCTTTAACAGACAGGAACTGCATGCTGTCACAGCAATGGAAATCCAAACTATTACAATTTCAGTGGAGATAGAACTCTGAGAGTACTGAAAGGGCTAAAAATGTAATTGAGCCATGATCAGGAAACAGTTTTCCACCTTGTCTCAAAGCAGCTGACATTGCAATCCAAAGTAAGTGTGTAAGAGATTTGCAAAAGGGAATCTGAACTGTGTGCTTGGGGTTTTTACCCATGTCTTAGTTTCGGCTGGAATTGAATTGTTTTCTTTGAAGTGTTTGGTATGCTGCTATGTTTTTAGTTCTGGGAGAAAAATAACGTTAATTACACACCAGTGTTTATAGCTGCTGCTAAGCACTGCTAAACTGAACCAGTTCTCAAAGAAGGGCCCAAGGACCTGGGAGGGAACAGAATTAGGACAGCTGACTCAAACTGGCTGAAGGGATATTCCATATGCAGGAGGAGTTTTGAAGGAGACGGGAGTTCACTTGGTTCTCTCCAGCTGCTCAGGAGGCTATCTCGGTATTCATCAGGGAGGGTGAGCAATTGCTTGTGCATCACTTGTTATATACACTCACACATAGATATATAGTAATAACTATAATCCTTTTCCTTTTCTCTATCTTAGTAAATAGTTTTATCTTAACTGACAAGTTGTTTGGGTTTTTTTTTTCCTCAGTTCTCTCCCCTGTCCCACTGGGAAGGAGGAGAATGAGCAAATGAGGGTGTGGTGCTGAGCCACCTGCCAGGTTAAACCACAACAACCCATCACAAAATGTAGATAAAATAACAGACGAGATATTTGATTGCAGCTTTTCCTCCTACTGTTAGAAAACCAAGTGCAGATAGTAGCTATGATCTGAATTTTAGAGAAACGCGGGTGAGTTTCTCAGAGCATTATCTGATTTTATTTAAAATAGACCCAAGAAATCCCAAGCAGGCTGTCAGTTTGCCTTTATCCTTTATTGCCCTCAGTAATTTTGCAGTCAACACCAAATTGGATGGGAGTGTTTGGTCTACTTAAGGGCAGGAAGCTCAGCAGAGGGAACTGGATATGGCAGATCCATGGGTCGAGAAGAGGTGGCTGAGAGGTGGCTGTCTACAATTGCCTGAAAGGAGATCACAACAAGGAGTGTGTTGGCCTCTTTTCTCAGATGACAATTGACAGGACACAAGAAAACTGTCAAAAGTTGTGCTAGGGAAGGTTTAAATTGGACATTAGAAAGAATTGCTTCACAAAAAGGGTGATCAAGCATTGGATTGGGCTACTCAGGAAAGTTGTAGCATCCCCTACCATTGAGATATTTAAGAGACGTGGGGACATGCCACTAAGGGATGTGATTTAGTGAGAGAACTCAGCAAGTCAGGTTGATGGTTTGGAATCTATGATCTTGAGGGTCTTTTCCAACCTCGATGATTTTATGATTCTAAAGAATTGGGAAGTACTGACCTGAGCTAAGTTTACAAAATTGTCACGATTAAATGAGTGGATAGTTTTGAATCACAGAATCATGAACTTGCAGTGGTTGGATGTGACCTCTGGAGATTATCTAGTCTAACCCTCTGCTGAAGCAGATTCCATAGAGTAGGTTACAGAGGAAAGTATCCAGTGGATTTTTAATGCCTCCAGAGGAGACTCCACAGCTTTTCTGGGTGGCGTGTTCTAGTGCCTTGTCACCCTCAAAGTAAAGAAGCTTTTTTCTCATGTTGATATGGAACTCCCTGTGTTCCAGTTTGTGTCCTTGCCCCTTGTTTGATTGCTGAGCACTACTAAGAAGCACTGGCCCCATCCACTTGTCACCTGCCCTTTAGATATTTACAAGCATTGATAAGATCCCCTCTCAGCCTTCTCCAGGCTAAACAGTCCCAGATCTCTCAGCTTTTTCTCTTCAGGGGTTGCTCCAGGCCCCTAATCATCTTCGTAGCCTTCTTCTGTACTCTCTCTATAAAGTTCCCTGTCTTTCCTGAATTGAGGAGCCCAGAACTGGACACAGTAGTCTAAACGTGGCCTCATCAGGGCAGAGTAAAGGGGGATCATCAAGTCTCTCGACCTGCTGACCGTGCTCTTTTTAATACACTGCAGGAAAACATTGACTTTCTTGGCCATTAGAGCACACTGCTAGCTCATGGCCAAACTGTCATTTACCAGGACTCCTAGGTCCTTCTCTGCAGAGAAGCTAATTTTGAAAGATATTGAATCTCCTTTCTGTCGCTGGAAGTATCACAGTTGTTCCCAGTATGTATTCCTACCCTTGGGCAAATGAAAATGTATATGCATGCTAGAAGAGTAATTGCAACAACGTACTATTATTTACTTATTCCTGAGGACTCCAGTCTAATAGGAGAACAGTATGTACCTAAAATTCCCATCTAATTACTGCTGACAATAAAGTTCTCTGTCAGTGGGCTATTCCTATAAATCCATACAAAGACAATATTTAACAACTGCCTCTCTTCCCCACCATGAATAATCGTTAACACAGATCTTGGGCAAGCAGTCTAGGTAGGCTTATTCTGCATGCGTGAATGTTGTCAGCTACTAGAATAAATGCTTTCATTTGCACAATTGTGAGTCTTAAAACATATTTATTCCTCCATTGCTGCTTCAAGTAATGATTTGTTGCTAATAACTTGGTGAAGATGGAAGGTAGACCTTCAAATCTTTATTACAGGAAGAATGTGCTTTTCTCTAGCTGCCGTAGGGTTGCAGAAGTGAGTTGACAGAAAGCACTTAATAGTCATTACCCCTAAGTACAGAGATAATGCATGATCTGCTTTATTTCCCCCTACTGTGACCTGTAAGCTAAATTTAGGGAGTAAGCAATCCTAGGAGTCCTGCAGCATTTGTCATCTGAAGTTCTTCATAGTTACGTTTTGTTATTTTCTCTTTACAGATGGGAATTGGAATCACAAAAAGGTGAAGAGACATGCCCAAGGACATACCTCAGGTTAGTGCCAGAACTGTGCATCTCAGTGAGGAGCCCTGTGCTCTCTTGCTTCCAAGGCTAAATCAGCTTCTTTGTGACCTCCATTCTGTATTGTTGTTGCTCTTTTTCACTCACAAATTTTCACTGTGTTGTGACTCATTTCCACTTTTTTCATGATTCCAAAGATCTTCATACAATGAACACAAATCAATACACTCCTTTAGAGGAATTTAAAGTTGGTTTTCTGTATTTTAAATTGTTATAACTGATGTCTGATACAAAGGAGCCTTTCAGGGCCATACTATTGCATGTCATGAAAGAAGGGAGCTTTCTTTTTCAGAAAGATGTGAATTTTTTGTTTCCTGCCTTAGAGACAGCAGACCATAAGTGTGTCACTAATTTAGGACAAAGAGCTACCATCAAACATGTATCATTTTGAGATACATCTTGAGGGAATCCTTCCCTGTTTGGGGAAAGAAATATTTCCTTGGCAGGATGATTATTTTTTAATGTCAATAGCTGGAAGCTGTTCATTAGTGTTTGTTGGGGAAAGAATGGAAAGCGGCAGGAGTTCACACACGTACATTCCTGACCCTTTTTAAGTTGAAAGTCTCATCCAACTTTCAACTTTTTCTTCTGGTGTACCTGTTAATGGCTTGGACTGTTAGAACAAGTCTCAAAGGCGGTAGATTAATGAGTAGAAAGGGAATGGCTCAAAGCTACATGATTAACTGCAACTATTACCTGCTGTAAGATGACATGTGTCTGCTGCTCCATTAGAGGTCATATGTTTAGGTTGGAACACCTGAAATAAGGCACACAGGTGAGTACACACATGCTTAATGTTCCCAGATAAAAGGTTTTCAGATTAAGGTTAGGAGTAAAATCATTTTTGCTCTACCAAGTGACAGAACATTTATGTTAACTGCTCTGCCTGGTCCTTGTTTCTGGACTTTCTGGGTTTTTGCTGAGAGGCTGTCACAGTAAGAAAGCCAAACCTAATATCTAATATGATCTGTATGGAGTTGGCTGACTTGCCAACTGTGCCAGCATTTCATTTTGGTGAGAAATAAATTACAAAAATTATTGCCACCAAAAGCAGAATGGATAACCAGGAAAGTTCAGACTTGTGGAGTGAAATAAGAAGGAAATGAAACTGGCTGTTTAGACACTTGAGTCACTTGGCAAATGTTATGTGTAGTAAGGGAATGCTGTAGGTAGCCTATCAAGGGAATTTTCTGCACTGCATTTATTTGCAGAGAACAATCCACATAGCCTATATTTATGGGTAAAACCTCAGCAAGCGAAAACACCTCCACTGTATTCAGCAGAATCAGGACAGCACACACTCTGCTCAGAATATCATATTTTAAGGTTCCCATAACAAGATAAATTTCTAAAAGTTTTGACTCTTTCACTTCCTGTTCACTGTATTACATTTTTCATTAAAATGCTATATTTTATAAAGACAGCAGTAGTGCTATCAGCATATTACATGTATGGTGAAGCACCATCCATTTACAGTTCTTCCCATTTACACAAGCATTAGGAAGCATTACTCATGTTTATGAACAATTGAAACCGGAATAGAGCACTCCATACAATGAGAGCCCCTTTACAGAAGCATTTCAGGGTCTGCCCAGCAACCTGACTTGTACAGTGGAATATAGTCTTTGGAGTTACTTCATTCTGAGTAGCCCTCACAGGAAATAATAATTTTGGTAGATGCTAATGCACTCTAACTTGTAGGGCAGGCATTTCCAAATTACTCCTTTCCCTGAGGACAATGACTTCTCTACATCTAGACAAACCTTATGTCCAAATTCAACAACTTTCTGCCTGAAAAGTGCCCTATTCTTAGACTGTGGTGTTGCCAACACCAGCCCACAGAGTTGTTTTCTGCCAAAACACTATGAGAAACAGGCTTTTCATTGTATTTCTGCAGCATCAAAAAAAGTACTGAGTCATAGCACATTGGAAATATTTGTTCTGGGCTGTATGCAAAAATACTCTAAATATGTTGGAAAGAATATTAAATATTTCCACAGAGAAGCTAGGAACTAAAATTCCTCATTTTTAACAGTGAAAAGAACTTAAAGCAGGAGAAAGCATCTGCTTACTCATTTGGGTATACATGTGAATCATGACAACTACTTATATTTTATAATGAATTTCTCTTAGAAAAGAAATCCTGCTTCTGTTCAACATTTCAGCATTACTTTTAACTATTCCTTTGAATAGGAATTTAAAAATAACCATTTTGCTCTTTACAGAGATCTAGAAATTCAAAAGTTTAAAGGGGACTACAGAAGAAAAAAAAAATAATCATATGACAGTTTAAAAATCACATCTATACAAGAACAAACTTCCCTGCTTTATTTTAGAAACACCTACCATGTCTACTGGTGCAAGTGCTATGTCTATAGGGAGCCTCCTGTGCTGCATATTTAGGTGTCTCCCTTGCCACATGTAAGGCCACAGAACTACAAGTATTGGTACTCCAGGTGTAGCACATGAAGGCATAAGTTTATCCCTCATCACATGAACAGATGGGCACGTTGCACTGCAGATTAGTGTGGCAGACCTGCATAACCACTGCTGAAGGATTCCTGGGGAAGAGAGAGGCAGACCACAGATTGAGTATATTGTTTTGATGTGCTAAATCTGGCCGTAAATCAGAGATTATCCTAAAACTAAACTCTGTGCTAGAACTACCTAGGAAACATTTCTGTGAGCCAGTGAGCAATTATTAGGTTCAGAAAGATATGTATCCAGGCTTCCACTTCACGTGGCTGCTGTCTCATATATGGACAGGCTCCTTTGCAACAAAACCACAATAATCCCATCTTTTCTTATAGACACAGTTGTGACCTTGAAGAGGTCCTGCTACATATTGCTTGTTACAGCTGTCTGAATAATTTTTCAGATGATACTAAAATAAACTGAACTTTTAATATCCCACTAAGTTTGAAGGTTATTAAAAGCAATATCAGAACTCTGGTTTTGAGTTCTGATTTCAGGACAGGCTTACAGTTTATAAAAACTGAAATACATTTTTGTAGTCAAAATCTATTAAGATTTTATGATAAAACTGGAATTTATGACTGAATTTTTAGGCTTTGGTAAAACTGGAAGTTGTGGTTAAATTTCTGAGCTTTAATGCCTCCGATACATAATGTTTTCCCAGATACATAAAGTTTTCAGATACGTAAAGTGTTATTTTTTTCTCAGCTTCAGCAGATTATTGTTGATGACTCCATCAGCCCTATTTCTCTCTCTTAAGATAGAAGATTGCGCATACTTTTTATTAAGAAATATCTTCACGGGTCTCCAAAACATCCATGTGATATATCAGAAGGCAATCATGAATTATAATCTCCTCTAATAATTGGAAGCAATTTTGTAAATGTTTTTACAAAATAAAGTATTCTATATAGCATTTTGCCTGTTCAGTCAAATTTCCTCAATAAATTGCACATGAGTTTTGTATTATATATGATGTCCAAACATGGGAGGTCTTCACAGAGCAGCTCTGTAAGATAAGAGACAAATTAGTAAGCAGAAGAACTGGTGGAATTAGAAGGAAGTGATTTGTGACTATTCTCATGAATAGATCTCTCTCCTGGAGTCCAGGGGTCATGTTTATTTAAGCTGTTAGTTTATCAGTATATTTGTGAGTCCTAAACATTTTGTAAACAACTTTAAACAGAGAGTAGTATTAGTCTGGAACCTCTTCATATCGGAGCATTGATATCTGCTCAGTAACTGATATGCTTTCATCATTATTCCTCTGTTTTGAAAGTTCAGTTTCACTGCCAGAAATGATGACATGTGAATTGGGCAACCAGCCACATATCCTTGGGTGAAAAAAATAAATTGCGTATTTTCAAAGACATTCATCTGCAAACAACTCATCAATTGAAATGTATGTGTATAATCTATTTGGTGACTGTTTGCAATTAGTTCTACAAACATTTAAGTCAAGCTTATAGTCAGATCAAGTCACAAATAGGAAGAGGGGGCTGAATTTAACAGATCACTTACTGTCATAAACAAACCCTGGTTGTGGGAAAATTGCAGGGCAATAATGAAGATAGTAGAAATAGACTCCTCTTTTCATGAATGCCTAGAGAGGATTAACAGTGTGGAGGAAGTAAATGTATAAGGATGCTAAGTATATTTGCCTGATCAGGGAAACTATTTGAAATAAACCCTTGCAGTGATGGGAATGAATGTTTAGCTCTTTAGTTGACCTCTGTCAGAGGAAAAAGACAAGCCTCCTTTCCATTCTGTCCACTTGGCTGTTTCATAAAAAGTTTGAACTGACATTACTTTAACATTTCAGCATCTACTCTTGACTCTTCCTTTCACTGCTATGATAAGTTATACTGCTTTCTTTCATTAGTTTCAAAAAGTGTTCTACTTAAACTAATAGCAAAGATTCTGCAGCCAACCTCAGCTCTGGACAGACAGAAGCCTCCAGTGGTATCAAGAGCAAGAGATAATGCAGGAGCACTTCAATTCTTGCTGCAACCTGGCTGTAAATAGCAGCAGAAAGTGCAAAGAGCAAACAATGAATGCAAGTCTGGGTTAAGTGGGCAGCCTAAGGCTGTCATCAGCTGAAGAGATAATGCATTGGTTTAAGACACTAGGGTAGGTTTCAAAGCAGAAGGACTAGCAATCGTGGGCTAAGCAGCTGGAAAAGAGCAAACCATGCAGGGCTTAAGTACTGCAGCCAGGTGTCTGTGAGCTCCAGAAAAGCCAGCTCTCACTCATCCCCTCCCAACAGAACCAGCCTCTGTTACTGCACACAGCAATGGAACCTCTTCCATCACTGACCAGTGTCTGAGCTCACTGCACCTTAGTCAGGGCTGCAGAGTAGTCCTTTGTCCACCCTTTTAGCTACAGTGGGGAGAGTGTCTTACAAAATTCATTTCGATCCGTCACCCCATGGATTTCACCTCATATATATTTCCTGGCCTAAAACTTCATATCCTTTTTGTCTGGATATGAGTATTTTCCTGTTGAATTGAATATATTCCTATATATTGCATGACACTTGCCAGTTTTTAAAAGGGTCAGCATTTGGACAGAGTTTGGCCAGACTGAAATCCTGGCCTCAGCAAAATTGATGGGTGTTTTGCCATGAAGCACACTGGGCTAGGATTTCATGCCAGTTTGTTATTTGGCCTGTTGAACTGCATTGAGCTGGCAAGCCTGGACTGAGAGGACCATGTGAGAGGACTGTCTACTGGTATTTTGACTTCTGCTATATGCTATGCTAGTCAGAAACATTAAAAAGATTTTTTGTTGTTTTTTAATTGGCACATTAGGGATTTTTTGCTTTGTCTTTTTTTATTTTGCTTTTTCTTCTTTTAAAACTTTCTAGCTAATTCTGTATCTAACTAATCCCGCTTCTAGTCCTACACAGAAAGCAAGAGAATAGATGTACATGTTCTTCAGTTATTATAAAGCTGCAACATCTACCCTTCGGTCTACAGTCCCTGAACTTTGCAGGTGCTTAGGTTTAGTATAAAAGCTGCAGGCTGTGGTATGCTTATGTGGTTACATCACATTTTACTAAATGATGCTTGAAAGATGTAGATTAGGTTGTTGATTTGTTATTTCATTTGTGGTTGTTCCATCAGCATCACTGTTGTTCAAGTAAGACGGAGGCTGAATTTTGATGACTTCCAGGCATACTGTCTTGCATGTCATCGGTATAGTAACCAGCTGAAAGGCCTCAGATCAGTTTCAAATCCAAACATTTCAGAAACTGAAAAATATACTAGGTTTGGTTCCTAAAACCAGTGAGGCCTAGAGCCTTCTAAGTGTGTTCTCTCACTACAGAAGCAATGAACAAGTCTTCTCTAGTTTGTCACCTTCTTTTTCAAAGCTGTCTGCGCTATTGGGTAGCAGATGCATTCAAATGGAATACAATTTCAGAAAGATGTAGTTGTGCTACACAGTGGGCAGTTGGCATTTGTGATTTATACTTGGGTAAATGCACTTCAATGGGTGTAGCTAAAAACACATGGAGACAGTTATATCTTACCCAGAAAGTCTGAACGTGCCTGGATCTGGCATAATCAGTTCTCTCTGCAGCATTTGTGATAACGTGAGACAATATTCTTTAAAGGGGACTAGAAATGCAGGAGACTTGAGCAGATGTTGCCAATTTTTGAAATCTTTCACAAAGCAGACAGTGCACCTTGTATCAGATACCATGCACAGATAAGACAGCTTGAGATGCACTCACACTCTAATGCAGTGTGGTGGAAAATGTCTCTACAGTACTGCTGAAGAAACAGAAGGCCTAGGGCTCTTCTTGCTTGTGCAGTTAGAATGCGGGTCTTGTGATTAACACCAGAAAAACCCAGTGAAAGTCCAATTTTCAGAGAATCTAACTGCTTCCAGCTTCCATGGACTTCCTCTGGAAATATAATGCTCAACAGCATTGGGTGTGAATATCTCTTCTTTTCTGCTTTTCTCTCATCTTCTGATCGCAGAGTGAAGGGCTGGTCTCTTGGTTTTAGGATAAGGAAACAATAGGAGCATGACTATTCCTCGGAGATGAGCTGGATAAGAAGAGAGAATGGGATGGAAAGGGCATTTGTTTTTTAATGAACTGGGCTCGATGAATGATACCCAGAATACTTGAAGAATTACCTGACGTGATAGCATGAAACCGCTTGTGTTTGCCTCAAGGAGAAGGGTGAGATGCCAAAGATGGAAAGAGGGCAAATACACTTTTCTTTTTAAAAAGGAGAAAGAAGAGTCAGAGAGGTCAGCTGAATTTCAATTCCTGCAAAAATACTGGAAAAACTACTCAAGACATTATTCATACCCAGAGAAAAACAACATGGCTTTTTGAAGAACAGATCATGTCAAGCCACCTAATTTCATCATTTGATGAGGTAATCCTTACCATGCTGACAGGAAGAAGTAGTAAATGCTGGATATCTTGATTTTCATAAGGCTTTTGGCAGAGTTTTATGCAAGCAAGGAAGAGAAAAACAGCCAGATGAAACTACTGAAATGTGGTTATCAAACTGATTGGAAACCATGCTCAGTAGTTACAGGCAGTTTGCTGTCAAAACAGAAAGATAAGCTGAGCTCCCAGGAGCCTGGTCTAGCCTGGTGCTCTTCATTACTTACATTAATAGTAATGAACAGAGCCTGCTTTTTAAATCTCCACACAGCCCCGGGTGGGAGAGACTGCAGGCATGTTGGAAGATAGGGTTAGGATTGTAAAAATTCTGAACAACTATAGAGCTGATCTTAGACAAAAACCATGAAGGAAATGGTTCAATACTCACATGGGAACAGTCTGCAACACAACTGTGCAGACTGGGTGACTTGGCTGAAAGTTTTGTAACATCATCCTTATGCTTATCCTTATGCTGCTCAGTATCAGCAGCGCCTTAGCTAGAGTAGCAGGTAGTGGCTAGGGCCCTATGTAGCCAAAAGGCTGTGTCTAGCTGTAAGGAGGAGAGAGCAGAGCAATGAGATCAGCCAGAAAGGACTGAAGGGTGTGTGATCACTCAGAGAAGGGGCGACCAAGTAGAGAGCAGAAGTCATGGAACACAGTATACCATTGCAGAGGGGAAGGAAATCACGTCCTCCACATCTGTGCTAAGCAAGGCAAGTCATGGTGGGACTGCATGGCAGCAAGCGAGACTTTGGAACTAGGAAAAGCTTTCTAATAGCAAAATTACAAGAGCAGAGCAACAAATTGACCACAGGTTCCCAGCTCCATTGTTGGAGGCTTTAAAGAGCTCATTAGACATCCACCTAGAGCTGTTTAGGTGTTACACAAATTCTGTTAGGATTAAGTTGCCTTTTCACCCTTTTCATAGCCATTGGAAAGTGTGTAAGCTATCACAGTGAGCAGATAGTATATTGTGAAGCTTTGTGAAGCTTCCGTAGGTGAAGTCTCAGCGTCTTACTGTAAGATGACAAACATGGGGTGAATATTATGCACAGCATCCTGCTGCCTGTGGAAAAAATGATCTGGTTTTCTTTGAAATGCCTCATGTAGAAATATGCTCCTTCACCGCCTGGTAAAAATGACATGTTACATATCACAGGCAGCCTTGAGCATTGTAGCCCTTGCCCACTGGCTTGTCAAAGCCATGAAAATTTTTACTAAGGACTGTTTTTTATTCAAAGACAATCTATTCAGTAAAGGAAAGCCTGCTAAAATATGTGGAGTCAGTTGATGGTAGCCCTCCAATGAAATTTCACTGCCAAATAATGCATTAATGTTCTCAGGAGTTACTGCAGTATTTAACAAGTTATTACACATTTATTATAAATGAAATGACAAGGGGAATACATAAAAAATGCGAGCTTACTACACAGACATGAGCTGTTCACAAACACTCAGGCTCATGCATCTGGAAGTTTCTTTTATGGGAAAAAGCTTTATTTGAAGATTTCCAGGACTCCTGGGTTTCAGCTCCATAAAATCCAACAAAACAGCTGTTGTTGTGGTATTTTGGGCTATTCCTTCTTGAAGCCTCAGCTGAGACTGGAGTGGAATTGTTGCACAATAGAGCAGGAATGAGAGCACACAGATGCTAGGCATCTGACAGCACGTTCATGTTGTTCTGCTGCATTCAGCTGCATCACCCAGGAGAGCAGGCTGGCTGGTGGCCCCATGGCCACTGCGGTCACCAGGTGTCCCTTCCAAATAGCTCTTCTCCCTGGATAGGGAGGCATTCTGTGGAGCAATTTATGTCTTCTTGTATGAATGCTTAGTCAGAAAAAAAAAAAAAATGCCCATCACAACCCAAGAGGCTTCCTTAAATTCTCACATAACCCACATCAGGAAGCTTTAGTAACAGAGGTAAGAATAGCCTTGGGAAAATCAGATAACTCCAGCTATTTGTGATGTAATATTCTAGCAGAATTTGTGCAGCTTCTTTCTGCCCCCAGTGGTCTTCTAAATGAACTCCTAGATTTTGCCTAGACTGCAGATTGTTACTACTATCAAATTGCAGCTCCCTGTTTTCTGATCACTTCTAGCTTTCTGCACTGTATAGATTCTCCCCATGAGAAACTTCTCTCAGCCACTCTCTCACCTCTCTTTTTCTGAGTGTAGACATTACATGCTTCACACTCTTTCCTTTAGACTCAGCACAAGCCCTTAGAAGAGTGATGCGTCTCAAGCAATTTCTGTGGTTTCTTTTGCAAAGGACAGCCTGTCCCCAAGTCCAGCCAGATCCCTGCAGATGTTTATTCAAACTGCCAAGCTTTCAGAGGTTTGCCCATTTAATTTCTAGTTAGTGAGCTGAAGTCGTTTGCAGAACACCATGGTAACAGAAGAAAACACTGCTGTGTCATTTTATGGTAAGGAGAAGGCTGAGAAGATGGGCTTGAAAGTCTCAGTGTCTCAGTAGTCTTCTTCCCTCTGTCTTCTTCCATTTCTCACGACCCTTCAGGCAGTGATGTTTCTGTGTCCATTTCTAGCCACCCCAAAGGAACACAGTCTGTGCTACAACACCAAGGCATGATTGCAATACAACGAATAGGACTCAACAGGTAATCAATCATACGTAGCAGATAAATTTTAGCTGTTCTGCAACTTCTGGAAGCAATAAGTAAATAATACTGCCTACTGGCAATACCGAGGAAGTTTTTTTCTGAATGACTAACACAATGAAAATAATTGCTAAATTTGCAACACATAAATTAAACATTGTTTTTTGAGCTTTTACCTAAAAAAATTAATCAGATGTCTTTAAAATGAATGTGATTGTGTAACTAAAGGTCAAAATGAAAATCCCACGGAACAATCCCTGCTCTAACTCTCTTTTTGGTACAGCATCAAACAAGAGAAATAACTTTAGCTGGGGAATTAATTCTTGTCAGAGTTCTGTTGTGTTCCATGAACTACTCAGCTCTCCTCTGCTGGGTTCAGTGGGGATCTTCAAGGTGCTATTTTTACCAGTTTTGAATCAAATACAAGGTGACCTTTTCTCACTAGTTGATGCTGCCTCTGAGTACACCGATGTGTCACACTCCAGTACCATCGTTCTCTTAGTGCAAATGCAGACCCATGCAACAAGAGAGTCCTGCCGGGTTTTCAGCACCTTAGTGATTTGAGTCACAGCCTCAGAACAGCAAAGAACATTTCCTCTCATGATGTGAACACAGACCATTCTCTGAGTGCCTTTAGTCTCCTTATTTTCAGTTCAGATTTGTGAAATTCTAATCTGTTTTGGAACCACAGTACTTAATCTATAAGACAGAGACAAATGCACGCTGTTTAGAAAAGCTTGCCTATCCTGTATTTTCTCTGATTCAAAGCAGATAACACAGGACAAAAGGCTTGTTTCAGGTTTGCAATGAGTTTTGTACAAAAAAAATTCCATGTTTATTTTATCTAAGCAGATTATTTTTTGTGCAAATTACAAATTACCTCTACCAGTATCTAGACCCTAGCTTACAGGTTCACCTGCTTGCAGAACGATAGTATGCATCAAGCTTGAAGATACAAATGATGCTGAGCAGCAAAAGGGCATCATTTGCAATCACACAGCTCATAGAATAAGCCCAGCTCACATCTTATGTCACTTACAGTGCAGTTTCAAGCTACAGAGGCTTTGGAAAAAGCCCAAAATTTCATGTCAGTGATGCCTGAATCTCATTTTCTTGGGTGCTATCTGGATGTGTATGACTATGTATTTTTTTCTTCCATATACATTGTACACAACAGCCGGTTTGCTCAGCACAGATTAGTTCTGGTTTGAAAATGAGCCTAACCCAGCCACAAGCGAATCCTCAGGCACTGTGTTCCTGTCCAACTGGAAAACCCTAATGGAGCAATATAAACTCAGAAATAATAACAAGTAATGGCCATGGCTTAATGAAAGGTGGCAATTCTGCTCTAGGGAGAAGACTAATGGATGTGGCCATTCTGGTAGCTTGCTCTCATACTGATCATCTTTTCTTCATGTTTTTTTGGTCTGTATTTTATCACAAATATGTCCAGACAAAAGCAGGAACTGCTGCGGTCTTCTGCTCAGACTGCAGTCTCATGCCAGCACACAGAGCTCTCCTTTAATTTGGAATGAGGCAAAACCCAAGTCTGTTTTTACTCCTGTCTGAGGACCACTTCTTCCAGGTTCAAGGGCCCATGCAGAAATTATCTTCTTTCTGTACATCTTATAGCTGGAGCACTGCTTTTAAAATGTTGTTGTCTTGTTTAATTTGGTATTTCAATTAGTGAGCGCAATAGACTGCTCGCTATGGGAGCCAGGCAATTAAAAGGAATCTATTATGTGTTTTTTAAAGTACCACTGTAAAGCAGTGAGACTCAAAATCAGGACTCAGAATACACACATTCAGACAAGTAGTCCACCATAGCTAGAATAAAAAACAATGGTAAGAAATAAAAGAATAACAAGAGTTCTCTGCTTTTTCATCTCCTTTAATTTGCTACTGTAACCCCTCAGTGTTTTTTTCTCTCTGGTTTTGATACTAATGCCTTCTGACCTTGTTAACATTCCTGGAGATACATCTGGCTATTGGGACTCAAAGACACCTCAGGAAAGAGCACACACCCGTCTGTGGAGGGCCTCAATTCGGGCCGAAAGGAAATAGGCAGTGTCACACAAACCTGCGCAGTGACCAAACACTGGAAAACGTGGCTGGATTTTTCAAAACATAGTTATGAGAGAAAGTGAACTTGTCTAAGATTGCCTTCTTTCTGTGATGCTGTAAGTTGGGAAATGGAATGCAGATTTGAAAATAGATTTTAGGCATTAAGTGAAAAGAAACCCTGTAAAAGCTTTTACTACAGATAAATAAAACATCCTCAGCTACTGCATTCCTTGTAGCCTCATCTTTATCAGACAGCAAAGCACTCGTGCATGTTTATTTATTTTTCTTGTAAATATCTTATTGATTGAAGTAAGAAAGATCCTGGTCAGCAAACACACACTAACAGCGTCTTCCCCAACTCCACGTTCCGAAATCCTTTCCCAGCTGGGAACAAGAATGAACTCAGAGCCCCATTCCAGCAGCAGCAAGGAGGAAAACAAATTTGCTATTTATACTTTGCTATAACTATGTAATGCCCCAAGTAATTATCTCTTCCTGTGTATGCGTATGCTATTTTAGGTATATACTTACAAATCTAAGACAAGCATCGCTCAGATGTTTGACTTGATGCTGCTTGGCTTTCAACTTCTTGATTGTTTAAGGGAAGAAGCATGAGTTGTGGTTGAAGTACAAGTCTAGGAGTCAAGAGGTCTGGATTCTATTTCTGTGCTGTGCCACAGACTTCCTGTACGCCCTCAAACAACTCACGTGACCTCTTTGCATTTGTGTACCCCTTCTACTAAATGGAGAATAATCACTGCTTCATGCACACTGCTGCTGTGAGGCTTAATTCATGCTTCTCTGAAAGTGTCTCAGGTTCCTCAGAAGAAAAGAACTTCAGAAATAAAGCCTCATCTCAGTTTTAATATTGTCTGAGCCATCTGGCTTAAATGTAACTTCACCCAAAGGGAATGGTATTTGTAAATGTCAACTTTCTAATAAGAAATGTGTTCTCTTTTTTGGTTTTCTATGCCTTCCCCACTTCCTCTCCTTCCTTCTCCTCCAGCAAGCTACCACACTGTTAAAATACCTTCCCATCCCCTGGGTTACCCAGCTGGTCGCTGTCCTGGCTGTGGGGTTTAATTTATCCGGAGATAATATGTATGCACTTTATGTGGCAGCATTCTTCTCTTTGCCTTTAAGCAGCCAGATGGATCTGCAGAAAGAATAGAGCATATCTGTATTTGATTTAAACAGGCACTAAGAATATGCTGCGTGTGTCAAGGAGGGGACCAGTCCCTTATTTCATTTAAAACAAAGGGATTCCCAGACTGACAGGAACTGGGGATTTTTAATAACCTCTTGTAGGTTTATGGGAATGAGCTGACATGCTATGCTGCTTACTGTCAGATGTTAGTGTTTCAGCTAATTAATGATTACCGGATATTCTAACACTGCATCAGCAACTGTACTAAAATTGCAGTGTTTGCTGTGTGGATGAGAAGAGAGTGCTGTGTGGGAGCTGAATATGTTATCTAGGCTGATTAACTAACCTAAAGTGATTATTATTCACATAACTGTTTAATGTGTGCCATCTTTATGCTAAGGCCAGCTCAGACAAAGTGTGACCCTGCCCAGAAACTCCTTCAGTTTCAAGGCTAGGCAAAGACTGCAGAGACACATGCGAGCTGTGAAATTCGGAGCTGATCCTGAGCGCAGTGGCCTGTGTGGGCAGCACATCCCAAGGACAAGTCTGCCATACTCACAGAGCTGCCTGGGTTAATCTCATTGAGAGTGAGGCTGATGGTGAAGGGGATGATCTCTCCAGGCTGCTGCTCAGTGACCAGGACAAGGGTATGTGTGAGGGAGGCCTTTGTACCAGAGCACCGTGTACCCTAATTACTCTGGACTACCTGTGCAGTCTACAGCACATGTTACAGCTAAAGATATGCTGGAGTAGTCATGGTTTCATCACTGCTTGTTCCCCTCAAGCACTGGTACGTGCCTCAGAAAGTGGATCCCAAGTTTCACCTGCATGTACACAGAGGTCAGTGTTTTAGGAAGCCAGCCAGTTTCCCGAGCTGACTTTTCAGATTTGCAGCAGCCTCCTACAAAATAACAGAGCGCATGCTGAAGCACGGAGTGTTTTTTGGGAGAGTAGCATTTCTCTAAATGCTTTGTGAAAGAGAGGTTGTCAGGCAGAGTGTGCAGAAAGAAGAGGCAGAAGTTTGCCATGAGAGGAGGAGAGGAGAAGCAAGTTGCTACCAGATGTAAACACCTCCTGGTGCCTGGCTGAACAGAGGTCACTGTTTGAATGACCTAGAGGAGATCTCACCAGGCATGAGAAAGGGAAAAAAGGGAAGCAAGGTTAGAAAGCATGGTTCAGAGCACTGCACACAAGGAGAGGAAGCTGGAGCTGGATGCAGAAGGGAGAGGGAGCCAAGATTAAGAGAGGACACAAGCTCACTGAGGGATGCCAAGCTGTGATGAGGTCAGGATCCTGAGGTCTCCTGCATCAGTGACAAGGATCTGTGGTTTTCATGGGGTAAGCTAGTAACCAAGAGAGGAACCTTTACTTAATGCTATCTCCTCCTTGTCTCTGTTAATTAACAGCCAGAGGGGTGAGGCACTTGTGTGATGCCTGCGGTGAAACTGGCTGTCAGACCTACCACCCCCAACTGCAGGGCTCTTTTATCAGACCCTTCAGGAAGCCGCATTAATCAGTGGGGGATTTATTGTAAGGCCAAATGGATATATTCATGGTATTTGGCCTGCCATAAATTGTCTCACACAAAACCTTTTCAGTTCCCAGTCAGTACTCTCCTGAGGGTTAAAACATGGAGCTCACAAAGTGACAGACTCAGGAGAGCCTGGGAAAGCAGCAATACTGCAAGAACTATATGCCCCTCCTACATCATCAGTGCATTCTCTTCATTACCATGAACTAGCTCCAGGAACACTTGATCTGAATTAACAACAAGCTCTGAAATATTTTAAAGATCTCTTTAGTCCATTTCCTGCCCTCCCTGTGCTCCCCGACTTGGGCAGTTATCCCAGTGAAGGTCCATGGGAGTTTCACTTGAGATATCTGTTCTGATTTCCATTTTTATTTGCTTATTTTCATGCAATGTTTTCTCCTTGTCATTCTTCCTTTGCTGCTTAGTGCGGAGTGGAAATGAGTAGAGGATACAAAAGGGAGGAGAAGAAAAAGAAACCAGGCAAAAAGGAGCAAAGTAAGGAGTTGAGGAGTGGAAATGAGTAGGCGATACAAAAGGGAAGAGAAGGAAAAGAAACCAGGCAAAAAGGAGTAGTACGGGCCAGGAGTAATGGGAAAAACTGGAAATCTGATCAAAATTTGTTTCCCAATGCCTCCCAGCAACACTGGACACAGTTGTGGCTGTGCTATGACTTGAGTTCAGCTGTCCAATTTTCATTTCACAAAACACATCCATTTTGCTTGAAGATGTAATTACCAGTTCAAAGCTAACTTCGTTAAATCCAAATGGAAACGGTAATCTTCAGACTGCCTTTGGCAGCTGTCTCTTGTATTATTCCAGGTCTGAGAAGGGTTGGTATTAAAACAACACTTGTTAGGAATTAGATATTTGTAGGTCTGAGCTATCTCTTTATTTTATCCTCAGAAGGCACATCTGCCTTTGCATATCACTGGCTGAGTGCATCAGCTCAGTAAGTTGTCACACTAACAGAAATGGCAGACAAAATGGAAGTATAAGTCTTTCCTTTTGATGGTTTGAACTGCCCAGAAAAATCCACTTTCCTCATCATAAAAAAGCATCATTTCAGACTCAGGAAGTAGGTGAAAGTCACAGGCGTAGCTATGCTTATTTCTTATTCTGTGAAGAGGTTTGTCCTCATGTAGACATTAAAGTGACTGTGCACAATTTTTCTTATTTAAACACAGTTTATTTCCCAAAGTGGATTTTGGTTTCTTAATTTCAAATGAGAAGTTCCATCCTATCTTCCTGTCACAAATATCCTACTTACTGTTTGTCCTGAAGAGTGAGTGTTGCTTAAATATTTTAGGAATTTGATTGCTTCCCTTATGAATATCTGTCTCCATGACAACCCTCCTGTGCTTTGTAATACCTTTGGTGAACATGATAGAACTGACTGTTATTTATTTCAAACTATATAACACATAGCAATGGAGACACAAATGAAAATGGAATCAAAAAGAAAAAAAATACCAAAGGAGCTAATTTGTACCATTTTCTTTACAGATAATTTTCAAAATGACCACTTCCTTCACTATGTGGGAAATTTGTTCATCTTGAAAATGCCTCATTTTTCTCAAAATCTATATTCTTTCCCTCAGTGCTGTGTCTTGATCAGACAGGCTACAGAGTTTAGCCTTCAGTGCTGACTCCATCACCATTCCTGTTCCATGAAAGAAAGGTAATTTCACACTAAAGCTGCTTCCCCAAGCATTATATATCTATATCTTTTTGAGGGGAAATTTCAGTAAACATGTATGTATATATATAAACATCTATATACATATATATGTTTATTCCCTCAGCCATCTAGTTCAACTGGTTTCTGATTTCCAAATCACCAGAACTCAAGAACAGAGGTTCTTGCCCAGACTGATGAATGTTCATCCACCACATGACAGTGTCAGTCATACAATACTATAAATTTTAAGAAAGATCCCTTATTTCTGTCACTCAGAGGCTTCGATTATGCAAACAATTCATGTAAATGGAATTTCAGTTCTCTGCTCTATAGCTGTGTTTGCTTTTTAATAAAAAAAATACCACTTAAAATAATCTGGCTAGATGTTTTCTACTCCATTCTCAGACACACTCCTACATTCATGCCTTTCCCTTTCTTCCAGACACCATTCTGAGTCTGCCTCAATTCTCTACTTTCTATGTTCTTCATATATTAGGGGCTAGACTGCACATCTGTTTGCTGCCATTGTGCTCTTCCAGACATCAGACGTGTGATGGTTGTGCTTTGCATGAGGCCTTTGTGGATAAAGCTCCTGTTGAGGATGGTTTGAATAGCGCCTTGATTTCTCAGTGTCCAAGTAGATGCATCAAAACCAGGCCTTATTTTCACAGAATGTTAAATGCTAGGGTCTGTTTAAATCATACTTGCAATGTGTTTAAAGTTGGTTATGCTGTATCACCAGTCAGTCCTTACTGAGGGAGTTGCTGTGTAGTAACTTCATGCTTCTGTAGGTACTGAAGAGTAGTAATAGCAGTCAGGCTCTCTCTTTTCTGCTCCTATGTCATACTGGAACTTTCCCAAAGAAACAAGGAACCAGGAACAACATGTGACCCAGGCATTTTGATAAGATATCTGTAGAGCAGTGTTGTTTGGTATTAACAATATTGTGTATCCTGGAAACCTTTCCAGTTCCTTCCTCTCTGTATTGAAAATGAATGCACATTTAGAGCCTAAAAAAATTATACTGAATCTATAAAGAATCCATGTCAGCCCATGCTGACACTTTCTATTGTCTAATCCATCCTCTTATTCTTAATACATGATGATGCTGCATAAAATCCTCTGAGATGCAGCCCCAGAAGTCTGCCCTAGTCTCCTGATTCCTACTGTCTTGATTTCTAAAACCACTCAGCTCTGCCTGCTCCTATTCATTAACACTGTAGTGCTCTGTCATGAGAGAGTTCCTGTAATTTATAGCATTAATGTCTCCAGGTGGTATTACCTTGAATATAAAAGCAATCTAATTAGGCCACCTTCTGGCTGATTCTGATTTAGACTCTGATTCAGGAGAGACAAAGATGAGTGACTGCTGCAAAGAACAGATGTTGCTGTACACAGTTTTTAAAGTTCTGCTGCTTCCTTTCTCCTTTGCTTTTATTGTTTCCTTGCTATGTTTGGAGCCTCTCTGAAAACCTTGGAGTAATATAATATAGCTCTTTGGACAAGCAGGATGATTATAAATGGCTCTTGTCTCACTTCAGGATCCTACAGATGTTGATACATGAGATTTGGTTCTTCCCAATTCTATAATTTGATTTTAATGGCTAGATATCATTGGAGCATGCAAGTTCATCAGACAATAGTGTCCTTTCACATTTGGAAACATCTGTTAGCTAAGGACTATTGTGTAGCCTGAGCTCTAAATGGGCAAATCTGTGAACATCAGCATTTTATACCAATGTAGTAGAAAGCATTCTCAGGAGAAGAAAAATCGAATGTCTTTTCTCATTTGGTAGAGCTCTTTCCGTTACTTTTTCCTTCGTGTTTCTCTTTATTTCATCTACTATTTTTGTGGATATGGAGTTTGAGAGCCTTTTTCAAAGGCTTAATGCAGCCTGGGGACCACACATGTAATTCAAATAATGAATCATATAATGAATCAAATAATGAATCAGCTGTTCTCCTGAAGCACAGGGTAAAACTGGCACCGCTCAGAGTAATATTATGCACTATCACTGTTTGATCAAAGGACTTGGACTGGGTCTGACGGTGTTAATGCTTTTTAAATGGATGATTCCTCTGCTTTAGAAGAGGTTTCCAGTAACCGAGGGCAACACTTAACATCTCTGAAATCTATGCTTACAGAGCAGTGAACTCTCCATGGTATTACAGTTCAGATACCCTCCAGGAAAGCAGGTTAGAGTGCACTGGTGTATCCGTCGTTTTCCCCTTCTAATTTGTGCTTCTTCCAGTTTGTCTTGTTTCCATAGATTTCCATAGATTTCCAAAGCAAGCAAGAGAAACAACAAGCCTGAGAACAAGCCTGAACTCAAACTCAGCTAACGAAGACAGTGTTCTTCTAGCCATAGCTGTAATGAATAAGTTTTATGGATAGGCATCTGTGTTCCTTGGAGGTACTCTGATCTTCACTAAGTATACCTTAAGTGCTGTGCAATAAGCAGCCTTTATAACACAGCATATCACACACGCTATTAATACATGCAGATTAAAACAGCTGCTTGGTGACAAAACTATTGCTTGTGGAAAAATCAGGGGGACATTCACCTTTATAATATTTTATTAATTATCTACTAAGGAGCTGCAAATCTTTAGGCAACTTCAAACAAAGAACCTCACAGAAGTTTGAAACTGAATTCACAGCAATTGTTCTCAGCCTATATTTAAGTGAATAACTGCTTTTATTTCAGACTTGAAGGAAACTTACTTGGTTTTCTGATTATACTGGTCTAATAAAAGTCATTACTACTTCTTAAAAACACTGTGTTGCAGTTGGGGTAGTTAGGCCATAACAAAGCCTTTACCATGTGTGCTTGAAGCCATTTTAACATTTTATTCTTTGTGTTCAAGGTATCTGGCTGCAAAACAGCAATAGTTATAGAGCTTTCAGAGGCAGTTAGCAAGTGCTGGAAAAAGGATCATTTGTTTCTGATAAACTCAGCCAGCTGCCCATTTAATTTTCAAGTTCACCACCACCCTCAGTTTCCAGATTTCAGGCCTGTTTAGAATAGTCATAAAAGAATAATTAGGCCTAACTTCTTTTTTTTCTCTCTGTAATTCTTAGTTATTGTTGAACCAACCGAAATTCAGGTTCCAAACAGAAGTATGTGTTCACTGGAGCTAATTTGAAGCCATATGTGAAAGATGGTACGAAGAGACTCAACAAATCTTGCTCCTTGCCAGCATGCTCAGAATCCTTTCTTAATATTGCCTGCTGTCTGTACTCAGAAAAAAATTTCTTCTCAGTGGACAATAAATAACTAGGCACACTCAGCAAACAAAGCACTACGAGCTCTAGTGATGATAACATGCAGAAAAAAGTGTAAGATTCTTCAGAAGATCTGTCCTCTTTGTGTAGATTCATTTCCATTTCCACAAACTTTTAAGCAGTGTTGTGTGTGTTCCACAAATTGCTATGCCTTTGACTTTCACTGTCACTTCACAGACAGTTCCCTCAGTATCAATATTTGGTGTTTCTTGACAGATGAAATCAATCTGCTTCCACCTGCCTTCCAGAGACAAAAGTTATTTCATCCATGGCTGTCATACATTTCACAGATAATGTTTTAATGTAGTCCCACCAGTCATGACTTTCATAAACTTGATTTATTGTCTGGTTTATTGACCTCACTTTGCAAGACTGTGCCTCCTTTCATAACAGCTGTGAACATGTTGCCAGAACAGGAGTTTGCATTCTGTATATCAGTAATCTGCCCTTTCATGTTCTGAAGTCTCCAGGGAAACTCTGGTGGTGTCAATCTTTAATTCCTGGGAACCTACCCCATACTCAAGACAATCTGGGTACCTTAATAAAAATTAAGGAATTAATTTAGGGTAACTGAGCAATGATCACAAAACCACCAACCCTGCAGAAGATATTTTCCAAGCAAGTTGTTTACTAATAGAAATATTGCTGGTCTCTACATGAAGCAAGAATTAAAAATTGACGTGAGAGTTTATCTGGGGGCATAAAGAGCATGCACAGAATCACCTTTAGTTTGTCCATGCAAACTAATTAAACTTCATATTCTCCCAAGTCCATGGGTGTATGTTCCCTCTGCCCATCAGAACAATGAAAGGTTGAAATCTCTGAAGCTTAACAGACACAAACAAGCCAATCAGATCGATAAATACATTTTGTAACCTCTGCCTGTATATGTGGAAATGGCAGTGGGATCCTCCTGCATATGTAAGGCTACAGAGAGCTGGCAACTAGGGAATGAAGGGAAACAGGATTGCAAGGGGCAGGAGGAAATGACTAAGAGCTGGAGCACAGGTGAGATCACACTTGTATGCAAGCAGAGTGGTAGAAAGACAGAAAGGCAAATACAACGGTGTAGAGGATATGGGAAGAGAAGTTAATGGGATGTACTGAAGCAGCAGGCAAAGCAAATATTTGCAGCTTAAATAGCTCCTATAGTGAAAAACTCTTCTGCTTATTGAAAGTTTCGGGCAAAGAAAGCTGAGGAAAAGTCAGGTACAGAGCCAAAGACAAAAATGGACTGGAAAGTTTCTTGTGCCCTTAGACAGTGCAACTAAGTAACTTCTGTATAAAGAAAAGATCAGAACTGGAGATCGGGGCCAAAATTCTGCTTCCAGTCGTGTTCCTGGCAAACACCTCTCTTCCTGAAGGAAGGACTTGATCCTGGCTGACCAAAAAGAATGAAAACAGGGAAAAAGACAGATGCTAATATTCTATGGGAATTAACAAGAAGAGGCTTGCAAACAGAGAAAGATGTAGTGCCAGACACAGTAGAAGAGAGGTCAAATGTTTCAGGGCTGAGCAAGCGGCAGATGCGACCTAGGAGCAATTCCCTGCCTTGTGCTCACTGCTGTCACAAGTGCTCTGACCAGCCTCTCAGCAGGAGTTCCCAAACTTCTCATCTGTTGCTTTTCTATCAGTGTTTTGATAAGCCAGCTTGTTGACACTCCTGGGCTAAGGGCTGTTGTGGTGAAGTGCCTCTTTCTCCTACTAAATGTTGAAGCCTTTCTCTACTGCGGGCTTAGCACATGAGCTTTCAAAGGTCATCTATAAGAAATACTTTGGAGCCTCTTCTTATCCAGGCTCTTAAGCCCAGCCCTGATGTACTGTCTCATGCATGGGCAGAGCATGATGTCTCCAGATTTGGTTTGCAGGATAATGCACTTCAGGATGAAAAGATTTGACTGGGTCATGCTTAGAGGCTTGCAGTTGAAAAAAATATCTTGAATTATTCATATTCTGTCAGGAAAAAAAAAGCCATATAATATCAGATTATGCATATTTTATCATCAGGTTCTATAAGTAAGCTATTAAACTGCCTACAGTTCTTGCAAGACCTTGTTTTATAGATTAGTTTTACAAAGGAGGTTGTGTTCCTGCTGAACATAAACAGTCTCTCATATCTCCACCTACTGCACCAAGTATTCTTCTGATTAATTCATGAAGTCTGCAATATTCAAGAGGAACCCAGGAGAAGAAACGTGTTTAAGCTCCCTACTAGCCTTGGCAGAGCAGACTATCTGAGTTGAAGTCAGGAAAGCAGATTTCTTGACAGTTTTCTTCCAACACAAAGCCCATTGTCCTTGCATTAGCATCATGCCTGCCTGCCAGTAGCGCACAGCAATTCTGTAACTACAAGTGGACATAGCACTGGCACTCAGATGTTATCAGCTTCAAGCCTAATACTAGAAGTGGAAGAACCATTGGGACAAAATCAGCCATACTCAAATCATCATCCACAAGAGAGACTGCAGATCTCTCAAGCTGGGGGATGCTGGACACCAATTTCCAGGAGGCCCTCAGGGCACTGCACTGGGATAGTTCTGCAGGCTGTCCTGGCCTACTGCAGCTACCCACAGCTGCACCACGCCTGAGGGCAAGGACAGCACTCAGAGGGGAGATGAGTGGCCTCCCCTGGGCTGGAAGGCAGAGAAACACAGCAGGCTGGTCTCTCTGGTTGCTTGTCACTGGCCTCTGGTGGGCTTTTGCCTCTTGGTCTTCAAGGCTGCAATGGTGAAAGAAGAAACCTTCCACAGATCCAAGGCCAGTTGTTTCACAGCCACTTTATGACTGAATATAACATAATCTCAAATGGGTACTCTTATCCACGAATGCCTCCCAGAGCCCAGAAGCAAAGGGTGCTCGCTGCATAGCACATTGTCTTTGCTGTCACAAAACAGATTCACAGTCTGCGCCTGGCTGTCTGCAGGCTAGAACAGTAATCTCAGTATTTCGGAGCAACCCACTGAAAGGAGGTACCAGCAGAAGCAAGGGAAAGCCCAGTCTCCTGAGACTCTGCGGTCTCCAAATTGCTGGCTGGCTCACAAAAGTCTGAGTATTGAGCTCAGCCAAACTCTCGTTGGGATTTCTGTGCTTGTTAGCTCTCAGATCTCAGAGGAGCTCTATGTTTTTCTGATGGGCTGTTTGTGTATTGCTCCAGAATGGCGTTAGGGTGACCAGCTTTGTTTGGGAAGCATCTGGGAACAAGGTTTTGATACATTATCTATAGCCTGGCGTGCATGAGGGGGAGATGAGGGAAGGTTGGTTTGAGTGATGCTATTGTCCCATTTTCTACAAGCTGTTTTCTATAATGACTGAGATGTCTGTCCTCTTGCATTGCTGATGCACTAGGCATTCTGAATGCTTTCAGAGCTCAGTTGAAAGCAGATGTCATTCTGCTAAATTAAGGAGGCATTAAAAAAGAAATCACAGGATGGTGTTATTATTGGTGCTGTTTTTCTTTCTCCCCAAGGCTCCCTGAGGCTCCAGGTGCTCAAAATTCTCACTGGAGTTCTAAATTCTCAATTCCTACAGAAAAAAAAGTATGTCAAATAAAGGTGAAGTATGTTCAACCCATCATTTTTGGCAATGTTCCTTTAACTCAGGTGTCAGCTGGAGGGGCTCTTGCCACTGTTTCTGCTGTTGTTTTCTTAAAATCCCACTAGATACCATAGCAACAGCTGGATCACATGCTCCTCTGGTGTGCTACCTATAAGCAGATGTGAACAATGCTGGCTAATAAAGTCTCAGCAAATGCTGGACAGGAAAAGCACTGAATTCAGCCTCTGTGGTTTTTTTGGAAAAACTCCCAGCCACGGCTTTCCGTCATTTCTTATGACGGAGGTAAATCCAGATCTGCAGGCAAAACAGATGCTGCTTACTTCCTTACTTCATAAAAAGACTGTCTAGGTAGCTGACACTTTACAGTCATTTTCTTCCCATCTTATGTCAGCATTTCTTAGAAGTCTGAGGCTGAAATGCATTTCCCTATTCAAGTGTGTTTGCAGTACCTGAACCAGTATCATCTCCGCTGCATTTGAGGGTTAGTTCTTCTGTTACTCTGATTACAGACTCCAGTATCTTTTTAAACTTTAACCCAAATAACGAATCCTAAACCCTTCATACTTAAATGGCATGCTCTGTATTAAATTGTATTCCAATTATTTTTTGAGTACGTGGCAAACATTTATGGTATAAATAACTGTGTCATTTTCTTTAAATCAGAGAACAAAGTTTTTCACATGTCAAGTGAACATTTAATAATGCCATCCCTCAGTAGAAGTATAATCCTTTTCCTCAGCTAATGCAGAACACCTACATACAGCCTTATTTGTCTTAATACTTAGTCAAAATAATAATAATTCTATTAATCTGATTTCTGCTTCCAAGTATCTCGCATGAGGATACTCCTCCCATATAACACTAAAGCATGTGCAGTCTCAGCTGTGTCATATGCCTTAGCTTCAAAGACAAGTTGCCATGTTAAACATGATGTGATCAATCTGGACACTAACTGAGTTCTTACAATGGCACGTAAATTTTACCACCACATCGCATGGCAGAAGGGCTAAAAACCAAGAGAGGGAGGGAGAATATGAACGCCGGATGCAGGGTTAGTAAGAAATCAATGCTGATGCTTCTGATGAAAATCCAGAGTAGACTCTGTGATTTGTAAGGTCTGAAGTGGCTCTGAAATTGCTGGTACCTGTGGAGTTTTGAGACACAGTTGTTGATAGCCTCTGCATCAGTTTAGATGCAATAATTTAAGGCATCTATTTTCTTCTTATTCACAATTGTGTACTACTTTTTTTATTGTGTACTATCAAATTAGAAGTCTAGGGAGGAAATTTTGAATACTAATGTCTGCTGCTCATTTCAGGTCTCATTTCTTTTTGAAGGAATGTGCGTATGTTCCTCACAAGGGGTCTGCTTCTGGTTCTGCTGCCCCCTCAGCTGTGCTACAAGAGATACTTAGTAGTCACTGGAAACGCTACTGGTAAGGTCATCGTCTGGGAAACAGATGAACAAAACAACAGCTCCTGGTCCAAAGCCTGAGCAAGCAGCCTGAAAGACACTTGCATACATGGCTTCTGCAGGTCTGCAGCAGGCTCTGGTCACTATGAAAAGGTATTGGTGCTTGAGCAGGGACGTGCAGGACAGAAGGAACACAGGATATTGATTACACCATAACCTTGTGCTTGGTCGGGCAGGCACAGCTCTGAATGGGACATGGGTATCCAGCATTCGCAGGGGCTGTGCACAGACAGAAGATGAGGCTGGAATAAGGACACTGGACTGTGAAAAGCTAGAGTGGTTCATGCAAGAAGGATGAGGTGTCCTGTACAAGCTGGAGCAGCTGCTTGCCCCTGCCCTGCCACTGGGGACACATCTCCCACTGCCAAGATATCCAGCTGCTGGAAATGTGGAGGTTCAGGCCTGAAAATTGATATTGCACTTCAGTGATTGTGCTCTTGTCACCTTCCACCTGATTGCATCTGACTTGAGGGAAAGCAGGTCCAGAAATCCGGTTCTGTCTGACTTCGGGTTGCTGCACAACTGGGCTAGTGGAACCAGGCTAAGTTAGAAATTAACTGATGTTGCCCTGGGGAGGATTTTATGAGCCATGAGTGAAGGAAATAGGCAAGTAATCATCATCAGCTCCTAGGAGGATGACTTGCTTATAGTAAGACAGATTTAAAGCTATCAGTAACAATTACACTTGACAGTGGAAACAATTTTCTTTATTATTTTATTTGCAGTCATTGTGCATGACCATTTTTGCTCAAAACTCCCATGCAGACCCCACGTTATGTTTGCAGAAATTCAAAATCATTCTTAAAGCATAACCATAATCACAAAGAGATTTTTACATTTCAATTTTTTTACTGACTTTTCACCACCAGAAAATGCTTTTTTATTGCAATTTGTGGCAAGAGAAGTTCCAGAGAGTTGTAACATCCCCAGTTTACAGCAAGTCAGCACCATAACCAGTATAAATCAGGATTCTGCATTTCAGAGGCATGCTTATTTAGACCAGGACTGCACAATTAGATCTGCTCTGCAAAGTGACGTTGCTGTTCCCATGTCCCATGACTAGGCTTCGTGGTGAGAAAATGCAGTTAATAGGATTTTGTTATTAGTAGATTTGGTCCAATACTGCACTTTATTCCAGAGCAGGCCAGCAGATGCTCAGCATCTACAAAGTCTGTAGGAGCATGTTTTACTCCTTGCCAGGGGTTCCTGGGTGTGCTGTGCTAGCCAGTGAGCTCCCAACTGCCCCCCAAGGGCTGCCCAGGAACAGAGCTATAGTGCCTGCTCTGCACCACGCTGGGCCCCTCTATTGCTTGACAGGAACTTAAAATAGAAATACTCTGACCTATTTTTTTAAGCCGCTCCTGTTTCAATACTCCCAGACAGAACAAAGCCATGTGCCACTCTTCACAGCAGTCCTATTCCAAAAGATTTGAGGCTGGATTCAGCCCAGCAGCACTGAGCTAGGGAATACCCATCCAGCCCCGCTGACAGCAGGGGTCATTTGAGAATGGCTCAAGGCAACCTTTTTCCAGTCCTGAACAGCATAACAACTCAAATAATTGTCACTGCCTGCTTTGTGCTTTTCATGCTCTCTCCCTAGCTTGGCACTACAATAATAGAAAGCCTCTTTAGAAGATAATGTACACTGTGTCACTCACCCTTCCTGCAATTTACATGAGCTAAAGACACTGCTAATGTCCAAGAATAACAGATATTTCTGCTGCACTGGAAGATACCTTGGCAAAGTCTTCTGATTAGAGGAGAAAGTAAACAGTGTAAGGCTATCCCCATTGCCCACACCTGGCTTTGAATGCAGATGAGCCAATCTTGTAGTCAGCTTCACTGTGCAGTGGCTAGTGCCCTGTGCCTTGGGCAGCTGAGCTGGGAAATCCTGTGCAAGCAGAGTGCTGAGCCCAGTCTCGCTGCAGGTAGGTCACTGCTCAGCTGGCAGGAGCCTATCTGTACTGCTGGGCACATCCACAGCTCTCCCTGAGCACCTACTGCAGGCTGGCAGCAGCACCCAGGCAGGCAGAGCATCTCCTTCCTTCAGCAGAGCCTCTCTACTTGCTCCCAGCAGCTGCTGCATCCCCTCGCAAACAGTCCTTCTCCCTCCAAGACAAGGGCTTCCCACCTAATGGTGGAAAATCCACCCACCAACACTGCTACATGTCACAGCAAATGGCAGTGTTTCTCCTAACCAAATCCCTTTGCCTCTGCACCTGGGGTATTTAGAAGTTCATGGGAGAAAGCCTTTTTTGGATGCCCAGTCTGATGATGTGACAACCTGGATTGTCATCAAAGGGCAGATGTTTTTCTACAGCAGCTCAGCAAGAATAATTAGTACAAAAGAGGTTTGAGAAATTCTGCAGCGTCTGCTCCTCAGCAAAAAAAGCCTTGGACTTTGGCTGCCTGAGCAGCAATATAAAGGAGTGGTGTAGTCCAAGGGACCTATAACACTAGCCCAAATTCAGCCTGCAGCACAGTTTGATAGTTCAGCTCATTCATAACACTGGTCCTTGACCTCACATGCTTCTCATTTAGTGCCTCCTGCTCCTCAGCACCAGCATGCATGAAACAGCCCTTCTGGAGAGGGAAACAGGTTACCAGCCTGCTGTGTGGGCTGAAGTATCTGGACTCAGAGGCAGCTTCTTGCCAGAGTGAATTTTGTTTTACTCCTCATAGGTTACAGCTGCTCCTGAGCAGCCTTTTCCCTCTGTTTGCATAGCTGACTGCAAGCCTTTTAGGCTACCACCTCTCATGGCAGTCTGGTGGGACACAAAATCGTTCCCACCAAGATGTCTGTCACTTGGCAGATAAATAGCATCACTGCTGAAGTATTAAAAGAAATAATAAATCTTCCATCCTTTGTGTCTTACGGCCATCCTGGGCCTGTGGAGCTCACAGCTGTTTTTTAGGAAACAGACAGATTTAGGCTGAGAACTAAAGTGCGTGTAAATCTCTTCCTCATAGATTCTGCCATCTCTTCTGTTGAATCTTGGCCTTGGTAAGAGCTGTCATAATACCCAGAGCTTCTTAGCATTGGCTGAAGATACTATCTGCTGTGAAGCCACTCCTCCACTGGGTCTCTGAACTGGGAAAGGAATAAAATCAAATCAGAACAGCATTACAATCAGCAATACATTCACACTGGTCAGATTCAGAAACATTCATACTGAAAGCCTGCAGACTGTTTCTCTTTCTGTGAAATTCCTGTTAGATACACTGACAGAAGAGAAGCACTTCTGTATGTGTGGGGGAATTTGCCAAACAAGGGTCCTTAAATTCTGCCAGATTCCCATCTCGTACTCTTGAATATTGCCCCATCTTAGGAAGTGTAAATCTGAAGTTGCTGTAAGAGCTTATCTCTACCCCACAGAAAATGCTCCTTACATGTGATACAGATGATGCTCCAAGTATATGCTGAATCTCAGGTTTCAGAACAGATTGTAAGAGGAGTATATTCATGATGGACACAGAGGTCCAGGTCAGGCAAGAAATATAAATAATACTGAGCCACATAGGGGTAGAAATGCAGGCAGTACCAGGCAACCTGACTTCATCTGCATAGGCAAAGTTGAAGTGGTGACCTTCAGCCTGGCTGGTTTTACCCTGACCACCAGGACTGTCCCCAAAGGGCTGCCCCTTCTGGCCCCTGTAAAGAATGAGAGGAGAAGCTTGTGTCTGTCTCCTATAGGCCATGCAGAACCCAGCTTCTCAAACCAGAGGCTGCTGCTGCTGCAACAGATTTCAGAAGTAGAAGCCCAGTGTATGCCGGCTGTATATCAATGGATATACAGATGGGGGGTGAGTGGGGGTGTTTTTTGGAGAAATGAGAGAAAGTCACTCACCCTGTCCTGGGCTCACAAGATGAACTCTCCTCTCCATAGAGATCCTTCCCCACTGGCAGTCAGCTCTTAAATGGGTCTAGGAGAAACCTGCAGCACAGGTGAATTGCCTTCACCTGTACTTCCGTGGCTGACCCATTGCTCACCTCAGGTGATCAATCAAAGGTTCAGGCCGTGATTGAGCAGCCCCATACACTGGCTGTGAAAGAGGATGTATCTCCAGGTGAAGATCATAGAATAGACTGCTCACTGACTCTTGTTCTGGGTGCTCAGGGATAATGACAAAAAGTAAGAGATGCAGTGTAATGTGGCTTTTCTTTAACTCCAGTCATACAGAAGTTGTGCATTCATAGAAGGGCGCCATTCTTCCCTCATGATTCAAGAGATAAAAACTTCTTTTAGTTCAACAGGACCTGTTGCCTGACTATCTTTGCCAGAGGGGTTAATTCTGTGCTGAATGAATCCAAACATAGTGCTCACTCAGACAAAGACCTTGAAAGCAAGCTTGGTTTCAAGAGGGGGTCAAGCACCTGATCTTGTAAGCCACTGCCGTAGGCAGATTATTTTCCAGCATCCACATTACAAGGATGGCAAAAATCTGCAGCTGGCTCACCAGCTTCTTGCACTGCCAAATGAGAAACCATGCCCAGCTTGCGTCCATCACAAATTAGATCTGAGACCAAGCAGTATCCACTGTCTCAAATACCAAAGCAAGAGAGCAGCTCTGCCCCCCAGAACCAATTCAGTGTGATATGACCAGCATGCTGAAAAACAGCCATTAGCATCAGCATGCTGATTTAAACATGCCAAGGCAAAGAAGATGGCAACTAAAATAAAGAATCAAAGGGTGCAGAAGAGTCCTGTTCAGCTTCCCACTCATATTGCACCAAACAAAGAGAAGGAAAAGAGTTGCCTTTTGTCTTTTTTTTTTTCTCCCTAGCACAGCATTATAAAGAAAACGCTAATCCCTTTCATTTAGCAAATCCATTTTGTTTCTTGGAGGGTTAAATCCTGCTTGCTTCAAACAAATGAGTAATCCAATTGGCTTCAATGTGACAACTCCCAAAAGGCAAACAGGATTCAACTCTCTGCAGAATGTAGTACACAGATTTTGTGAATGAGCTATTTGAAACGCTGGATACTTGGTGTGCTAGCTTTGTGCTGCCCTATAAACCCATGATGACTGTGTCAGCCAGTGTTTCTTTTTGGGTTTTTTTGGGTGTTCTTTTTTTGTGCTGAAGGTTTAGATGTCTTTCTGTGGTTCTAAATTTAACATAGGGCCTCTCACTACTAATCATAAATTTGGCCGTATTGGCTTTGTAAGATGGAGAGAAAAGGGAGGAGAGGGAAAAACTCTTTCTGAAAGTAGTATTTAGGGCCAATTTACTTTTACTGAATGCTATTATTTCTTGAGAACAGCATAATCTCCTTGAACATTTGCAAAACTGTAAGCTCAGTATCTGTAATGCAAGTTAGTGAGGGTGATTGAGCCCCATTGTATAAGCTATCCCAGTTTCCCGGCACCAGGGGTATTCTCATCTCCTACCTGGCTAAATCTTTATGTTCTTACTAAGCCCTCTTACAAAAAAGCAGACATTTAAGCTTGTAGTTTGTCTCAGATTTGTTACTGACAGTGCAGGCTAGTTTCAGAGTAGCCTGAATTTCTTTCCTTAACACCTCTGATTACTTCATAGAAGATGCTTAATTAAACACCACTCAGCACCCACCTACAACACTTACACCACAACAGGAGGGAGCTCCCTCAACAAAAATGTTTGTGCTGGCAGGAAACCAGATCAAGAAGGTAGTCAAATGTCCATACGGATGAAACCTATCCAAGGGAAATAGCTTCAGTGATCTAACTTTGAGAACTGAAGGAATGTGGAAAATCACCCACTGGCTGTTTCAAAACAATCAGATGCATAGAATCAAATGGCAAGTAAGAGAGAAGAGAAAATGACAACAAAAAATGTGAGAAACACTTTGTATGTTGCTTTAACTATGCCCAAAATCAAAATCAGTGCCATCAAGCAGAACCCAGATGTCTCTAGATTCTCTATACTTGCCACGATTGCTCAGAATGCAGTCCCACACTGCCCATATCCCCTAAATAGGTATCAAGGCACAAGCAAATTGCATCCTCTAGCCTACAGATGGAGAGGAGGAGTGGAGAAAGTTGTTATATAAGGAACAAGGATAGAGAGTTCTGATGAAAGCTCCTACTCTGGACTGCAGAATAAATAATGAAAGAAAATGAAGATGAAAGCACTTACACCAGGACTGAATATGGCACAGGCTTTTGTTTCCTGGGCCTTTCCTAATAATACAGATAATGTCACAGGACTCATCTGTGCTACACAGTAATCAAGCTATTTAACACCACCACATACAGTACATCTCACCATGGGGGAGCGCAGTGGAAACTGACCTAGTCATTTTTAACATCTGCTGCTCATTACTGAATGCAAGCAACATACTTCTTAAAAAGTCTTTCTATTCAGAAAAGGCCCCAGAGAAGTGCTGGAGGTGAGCACCTCCTGGCCGCTCCAGCTTGTGGTTATGGTCAGCCTAGAGTAAGGGCCTCTGCTTTGCCAAAGGGCCAAAAATGATGGCAGCCCTCTGGTTGGAGTGGGGCTGTGGTCAGACTCATGCCCTACCCTTGGCGGAATCAAATGCTGGAAATTTTGGAGAAGTTTGCAGGACATGCCATGCTCTCTAAAAAAATGTAACAGGCAGGACCATATAATCCATGACTGTTTTAAGGAAAAATAAAACGATGCTACACCTTCTTAAATGATTTATAAGAACTTTGATTTCACTAATAGTATAGCTTTTATTTTGTTGAACACAAAATGAATTCCCAAGCCTTAAGAGAGCAAATATCACTGTAAAAGGAGACAGAAGTCACCCATGAGGTAATCTGCTCTTTTACCCAGCTAAGATGAGATAGCTCCCTGGAGTCTATTTTCCTATGACTTTTTTCTCCAGTCTAGTCTAATAGTCTAATTAATGAATCTCAGTAGAAAAAAAAAAAAAAAAAAGACAAAATTAGAATAATCCCAATATCATGGTATGATTTTAAGTGCCTTCCAGTTCTACTTTGAGAAGCATGCTTCCCAGCAGCATGCAAGAAGCCTGGAGAGTCAGGCTGTTGGGAAACATGTGATGTCAAGGTGTGCTGGGGGGACCCTGGGCTGCAACTCACAGCCTCCTTCCTCCCCATCAACACTCCCACCAGACACTGCCAAGTCGCCTCCTGGGAAAGTGCTGCCTCATATCCAACTGGTAGGTTGTTGGAACTGGTATTCCAAATCCCCTAGTTAGCTCCACAAATCTTTTTCTTTAATCTTATGAAAACATTCAAAATCTTCATCTTAAAGGTCATAAAAGAGAAAATGGTGCTCAGCCTCCCTCAGCTGAAATCCTATTGACGTAAATCTGAGTGAAGTGCCCTGCTGAAGGTGATTTAAAGGGGCAGGAAATGAGGTGGAATTTCTATAGTTACAGCCAAGACTGTCCTAAGGTTAAAACCCCTTGCTGTCAGAACATGCAGTGCCATGTAGGGAAAGTGGCATAGGGACGTAGCCTTGAATGCAGCCAGCTGGGTCCTCTTGCAGAGGCTTTTAGTCTAGTAGAAAACTGCTGAAAAACAGAAGCAAATATTTCAGTAAAAACGTCTCTCTTTTCAACAAGTACAAGTCTAGAAGTGTGTTTTTTTCCAATGTCAACTGCCAGTAAGCACCATAAACACCTACAAGAACAAATACATCTAGAGGAACAAAAAACAAGCCTTTTGCTGGAAGATACCATGAGTTCAGCTGAGATGTCTGAGCACATTCGGTGGCCGGTGCTACTGCTGGATTCATAATCCTTTCCAGATAGCTCTTTGGAGACAAATAGCTTAACCTCATTTGACTTGTGCTTACTGAGGGTGGCTCTTCCACTTCAGCAGCCTGAACCACAGGCAGAACCCCTGTTTTTTGCAGTGGCTCTGCTGGGTTTGCCAGGAAACAAATGTGCCTGATTTGGAGGGGAGGTTGATGCAATTTATTTCTCTGCAAGTTGACTTGCAGTCCGTTAACCCCAGTTGCAGTTGTTGAAACATGCTGTGCCAAAGTAATGAATTGCAGCCCTGATTTTCTTTCTCCTGGGTCAAGCCTTGAGAGAGAGTGACGTTCGCAGCTCTGGGAGCAGCTGGGGTCACTGGCTCTCAGAGAACCAAGCTCTCTGTCTCCTATGGAAAGTCTTTGGTCTGTTGTGACTGTTGCTTTGATTTTCTAGTGATGTGTATTTTTATACATGACTGCAAAAACAAACACGGTTTACCCGACTGCCTCAAAGACCCGTCACTATCCCTTGTCAACAATGTAAAGTCAGTAATGTTACACTCGTGGCCAGGAATGACTCATTTTTTACAACTGTGGTCTTCTGAGAACATTTCGATGGCTACAGTGGAAAGGGTTTAATTCAGAAGTATTTCCTGCATCACCATCAGTGGCTTATTTTTCCTAGGTCTCCATTTCCTCTCCTTCTCCAGTGGTTTGGGTGTTCTATATTTGGCCAGTTCACCGCAGTACACAAAGAGGATTGAACTAAGGGCTCACACAAAGCTTTCCCCTCAGCTTTCTGCTCTCATAGTTGAGCCCCCATAATTTGGCTGCCGGGCTACTCTCTCTCATCCCTGCTGAATACAGCTATGTAAGGCTGCAGCATTGCACACAGCATTTTTAATTCCCCCTGCGCCTCTCCCTCAAACAAGAAACAGATGACATCTGCTGCCAGGGTGACTCAGCACACAAAGAGCTGCGATTGCAGCCTGTGCTAACTAACCTGACCCATTTACTTCGAACGGCAGTCACATCTAACTGGCAGATTTTAGATCAAGGTGTGGGTAGGGATTAGAATGAGCCTGGGACAGGCAAAGGAAGGGACCACCAGTGTCCCTGTGCTAAACAAGGAAGCACCAGAATAGGGAGTGACACAGCTGTGGTGCTCAGACCCAGCCCCGGGCTGGATGTGTGATGATTTGTACCCACCCAAACAGAAATACCAGACTCAGATATTGCTACACTCAGAGAGGGGAGAGTGATATGCAGGGGCAAACTGGGGGTGCCTGTGTCAGCACGCCTTCTGCTGCAGGAAGTACAAGAAAAGGTAAAATGACTGGTTTCACAGGTGGCTCCAGCAGCGGATGGCCTGCAGGCAGGAGAAGCACTCAGAAAGCAGTCGCTTACTTTATCTTCAGCAGGATTTGGAGAAGGAGAAGAGAGGATGCTATCCTGGCTATGCAGGCTTTGGCATATGAACAAAGACATTAGCTAGCCAGCAGTTAATCCACTGGAAAGGTGAATTCCCTGCCTTTGGAACAACAGAATTTCATTTCCAAGTGGAAGGACCTCTGAAAGGATAAGAGGCCAACAGTTTAACAGTCAAATATTTCTCAGTCTGCCTGATTTCTTGTAATTTTCCAGCAGTGCTTATCAGTGTCCAAACTTGTTTTTCATAGGTATGTATGTTTTTTGCGAGGTCATGTTTGGTGGGCCTCAAAAGGGCCTTCCTGTATGTGTTAAGATATCACTGATGTTAGTATCTTCACTGAGTTGCTATATTTACAAACTTCCTACAGGGGAACTGGGCTTAATTCTGCTTTCTTCATGTATATGACAGCACAGTAATATGCTTGTCACATTTTCCATCAGGGTGGAAAGAGTTTTCTGTGAATCTCTAGACTAATCCCTCCCTGCAAAAAGGTTTCCTTATTCAGAAATGAGGAAACTAAAAGAAGAAATGATTCAATGTTTTTCCCAAGTTCATGCAATGATTCAGAACCAATATTGTGTCTCCAATGGAAGAAGGCAGCTTCTGTGGCTGAAACTAGAGCAGGAGAACTCAGGTCTGAGTCCTTACACTTTCCCTCACCTAGAAGGAGATATGTTACAGTTACGTGCTTCCATGTGCCCACCTTTTAGTTTAAAGAGATCAGGATGAATTCTAAATTTACAGTGATGGTGTTTGGAGGAATTAAAGATAGAGGTGAAATGGCTGCTTGTTCCTTGAGTAGCAAAAGTAAGAAGGATGTACAGATTCTGTTCTTCAGTCAAAAGGCTCTTTTCTCCTCTAGTAACAGCACTCCAGTTTCAGGGGTCGCATTTTTTTGGGAGTGAAGGGTCCTAGATTACTTTTCCCCGAGATCATTTGTGGAACTCTCTATGAGTCCCAGTGGCTCTGGCTGCACAGCGTTGCAATGTGCAAGCAAGGCGCGGAGGCAGCTGGCATTCATTCCAGAAATATATGGGCACTGGACTTTGCCAGGGCCACGCCTGGGAATGTCTCAGCTCTTCCGCTGCAGAGATGCAGAAACACAAACTGTTTCTTTCACAGAGCAGGTTAGTTCTGTCTGGCAAACACGTAACTTTCTTCTTGAAAAACAGTTCCACACTTTGGAAGTCTTTACCCTCCCTGGGCCTTTGTGCAGACTCAGTCTGAGAATGCTCTGGAAAAGGTGGACTGGTAGTCACGATGTACGCAACAAAACGTCAGCCACAAAGAAGGTTTTAATTTCAAAATGCCATACCACACGCTTTATGAAATGATATAAAAAGCTACAGCTGCTCTGCTAATAATTTTCTATGTGCCTTAAAATGAAACATTTTATGAACTTGCTATCTTTCTGAGCCATCCTTATCATTATCTCAAAGAAGCCTCAAGCTAGTTATGCTATCATAACAATAAACCAAGTGTCCATCTTGCTGCTTCATTTGCACAGGTGTCCTTTATGAACGCTCGCAGCCATTCTGAAGTCAGCTCAGACACTTGCATGTGTGAGAATGTTTGCAGTGAAATTCCAAGGGTCAGCCCCAGCTTTCATTTTGGTTGATTGTGATTCATAGAGATATACATTCAGCCATTTTCCAGTCCTTATCTAGAAAGCAGCTGCCCCTCTAGTTACATGGGGAAGAGTAAAGAAAAGAGCAAATTTACAGGCATTGCAAAGGCAAGAAACAATGATATCTGCAGAGAAATGCTTACACACAGCCTGCTGCCCACAAGGATCTGGATGAAAAGACTGAAGCAGCACGGGGGGAGGGAGAGAAATAACACAGAGAAGGCCAGCTGTGTCTTGAGGCACAGTGTTAGTTGCCATGTCTGCTGTAGTATGAAAGATACACCCAATTTCCTTTAATCATGCTGAGGATGAAGTGAAGCTGAGCTGCCAGACAGTGCCCTTAGATCCTGAGTGTGCTCTCCCAAAGTAACATGTCACAAACATATTAAGCAGTTCTACTCCAAGGGTGCAGCCCTTCAAAGTGCCCAGGGTGAGTGCCCTGTCATTTTACTGCCTGTTCCGATGAGGCTGTAATGTCTGAGCCTGTGTCACCAGGGACTAGACAGGATGTTAGCTACTGCCCAGCCTTTCCAAACAGTGTATAAGGATGACTGAGGAAAAGAAGTGTGTCATAGCTCCAAGCTGCCCCTCAGTTCATTGAAACTTGAGATCTTTAAGGAAGAGTAGCGTAAAAATACAATCTGCATTAATTCAGTAGTATGCCACAAAAACACTTTGAGTGCAAGCTGTGTTGTAAGTAATCAATACATAATGTTACAGAGTGCTTCTTGGTTTCAGAAAAAAACATCTTAACAGTATAAAGCACTCAAAGGACTAAAAATAATCTTTGGATGTCCTGCTATGATAAACAGGGGATGTTTGTGCTGGTTTGATCTTGTTACTCTCAGGTTGTAATGCGCAAGGCACTGCTCTATTGTCTTATACTTCAAAAACCCTTCAAAAACGGGAACAATTCTCATTGGAAATGAACAATCCCAGCATCAATTTAAGGTGAAAAAAAGAGAATCAGGCTCAGAATCCTGTGTCTTCAAATAGCAAATTCCTATATTCACCACTGAAGTTCTCACACGTAGCAGGTCTTCTGGGGCATACATGGTAGAGCAGCACCGTAGACCCAGTCATTAGACATGTATGAGCTGATCACATTAACGTGTAATTAGCAAATAATTTTCTGGAGATCCCATATGGATTCAGTCATATCATACTAACAGCAGCCCACCATATCATCCAACAAGAGCAGGTCAAATACTGACCTTTTTCTAGCATATGTGTTCTGATAATGACAGATATTATTTTTGGCTAGAAGTAGATTTACAGTGTAACTAATGACCCAGCTTATTCCTTTTTTTTTTCTCTGCAAGTGAATGTTCTCTTTGATGATGGTGGTGATGGTGGTGTCTGCTATCTTGCTGTGGCTGACAGTAACATAACCAAGCCAACTAGATCACTAGTTCACTCTTAGAACTGAGTAAAAGTCTGGCTTCTTACCAGCTCGAATAGTGGTGCACTGGCAGCAGGGCCCAGGAAAAGAAATGCAAACATTTCAGCTGTGTAGACGGCTACACAAATAGAAGAGCAGACAAGGCAGCCTCATCTAGGGAGACAAAACGTATGTGTGGTGACCTCCTTCCATCAAGTTAAACAAGTAAGACCCTATCCCAGCTCACTGGTACAAGTTCCTGCCCTGTGTGAAAGTGCACAAAGGGCAAAGCTTCACGTCTGCAGTTTGACAGCATGACAAGAGCTCAGGAAGGATGTTCTGCAGACAGTTTTTAGTGTGCTCTATGTGCATGTATGTGTGATGAGTGTGTCTGGACTGGCTGAGCACACAGGACAGCAAATACCAACTCAGGCTGCCATGTTTTCTGGCCATTCTGTCTCCATTTCTATGCCAGTGTCTTTACTATTGTCATTCCATATGTTTGCTCCATCTCTCTGTGGTCTCCCATTTTTCTTGAGAGAGTGCAGAAGTTTGGCAGGAAAGATGGAAGTTGCTTCCTCTTTACAGATGTCCAATGGTCATTCTCCCTTTTTGTCACAGTAGGCTTGGATGTTGGAGAGTGACAGAGGTTTCCTTGCCCTTTTCCAGCTATGAAATCTAACACAATAAGCAGTCTCAACTGAGATATTTTTGGCTGACTGTGTCCCAACATGCCATGCATTGTGCAATTTACTTGGCTTTGTTTCTTACCACAGAAATTAACAAAATCCATACCATTGCTACTTGCCTGTCAGGAAGCTATACTCTGCATTAATCGCTCATTCAGGAGACAGGCTATGTGACAGAGATGATTAATCCTAGCCACAGATAACACTTCCTGTCTTTAAATAGTTTTGGTAGATAAATAACTTCTATAATGAAACACTATCCTACAAAGAGTTTTTGGTCTAAGCCAGGAACTTTTGAGTTTTAATTCTGGCCTTCAGACAAAAGCCTTCTATGGATAAGTAAGCAGAAGCCTGAGTTTTCCCCAGAAAACATATCTTAGCTTTTTTTCATAATCCTCATATTCAACACCTGAAAATGCAGCCCTGCTTCTCTGTTCCCTTCTTTTGCAATAAGCTAGCTTTAGAGTTTTCCCTACAGAAGTATTGAAAAAATAAACAATGGCAGAAAGATTTCTGAAGATGCAGGTCATGGCCTCAGGCAGACTGCAGTCACAGTCCCTGGCTCCAGGGAGCTGCGTTGTCACCACAGTCCCCACCAGGACTCAGTCTTAATATGGAAAATTCATCTATCAGATCTCATTCCCGAATCTGGGTCACACATACATTCACTACTGGTGATGGATAAGATCTGGTCCAAAGCCCATTAAAATCACCAAGAGTCTTTCCTAATTAAAGTGGGTGGGAATCAGAGCTCTGGAGAACACACGAACACACAGTGATGATCTAACACACAGCTGCCTTCTGAGAGCATGTTTACACTACTGGGGAAGTCTTGGCCTCTAAAAAATAAAGGACTTTCCACCATGGGCACTGTCCAAATGGTATTTAAAAAATAACATTCAGACTCCTGCAATCTCTCTGCAGCATTTGCCCTGTAAATCTTTTTTCAAACCACAGAGTAGTGATTTTCTTCTATTCTCTTCTGCCAGACAAACCAGGGAGAGGGGGCTGCAACCACTGCTTGTGGCTGGAGGAAGGTAAATGGAAATGGAAAATGCTGTTTTTAGGAATCCTATGCTTACTAGGGCATTTAGAAACGGAGTTATGATGACATAACAAATTCTTTCAAAGAGCTTGCATTTATTTAAGGGTTTTTTTCCTTTCTAACATTAAAAAAAAATGGGCTACACGCTGGAAGTGCATACTAAAGATAGCTATGCAGACACAGGAGAATCACTGCAAAACACTGCAGCTGCAATTTTAGCTTAAAGTAACTACTGAGGACAAACTCCACATACCCATGGCTGCTCTGCTGCTGCTGCTAGGCCCCGAACTAGCTGCATAGCACTGCAGATCCCTGCCTAGAGCTGTCCTGGTCCTCACAGTACCTTTACACAGGCAAAGTTCTGAGCAAAGTCCAGGATTCTGCATCCATGGGCAGAGCTATGTATGATGCTCAGATTATTTTTTGAAGTAATAAACTATTTTTTCATAATGATGTAAGGATGGGCTTTAGCATCCATGGTGGCTGGCAAAGTGGTGCCATGGTTTCCAGCATTCTCAATATATTAAGCCAGATTCCACCTGGAATCTATCGTAATGACTTTTTCTGTTACCAGAGCAGGAACGGAGATCTCAAGGACTGAAGGGAAGGGGTACTTCATCCTTTTTCAGAGCAAAGAGGAAACCACAAACCCTCATCACTCTCTCTGTTCCCTCAACAGGAGTGTTGTTATAGTAGTGGTTACTCACAAAACCAAATTGGTTCACCTCTTAACAGCCCAAGCCAAGCAGTGAGAAACAAATTAAGCTTCTACTTAATGAATTAGAAGCAAGGAAACTCTTTTACTTGTGCTTACTTTTGGCTGAGTATTTGCTGGAGAAGGACTGGAGCAGTATGATTGAATGTCCATGCCAATTCAGCAACATTTGTGAGAGATGCTTTCCCCAAAAACTTGTCTTCCCCAGTCCAGAAGTTCAGACAACAGGGCAGCAGAGTGCTAAGATCCCAGGTGGCCAGCTCTTCTCAGAGGGCAGTAGTACCTCTGCCCCAGATGAAACTTGCATAGCTACTATTTCTGCTATACACACAACCAAATGGGCCAAGTAGCAAAGTCTTATTTTGATAAGTTGCATTCAAACACAATTTTGCTTGAGAAAATACTAACTGCTAGTGCTCATGTCCATGAAGAACACTGCTGACAGAAGGGTCTCCAAGAACTTTATAATGTTCTTATGGCAGGGTGTGGAGGTCAGCATGAGAATTATTAATCTTTGTCAACTGTAATCTCAACCACTACAACAAACATGCTACTTCCAAATAGGCTTTAGATACTCTAGCTTAACATTTTAACTCTAGAAGATGAACTTTAAACTCCAAATGTCATATTTAAACTCCTAAATATAAGTGGCCTGATTTTCCAGGGTGTTAAGCATATGCAATGCCTGTTGATTTCAATGAGAAATGTGGGTGCCTGCCAAGTATTTCAGAGAACCAGGCCATTTTATTTAGTCATCGACACACAAATGCCTAAATTTAATCAGCCAGGTTTTAGACCTTCTCTTGCTTCAAGCAGCTCTGTTTCAGCAAAAAATCCCTTCCATTAAGAAATATTCTTGGCCTACTCCATCCCAGCCCTGTTTGGCATGCTGTTGTAAGTATTCAAGACTGATTTTGCAGCAGCAAACAACAGAACCACATCAATTTGAAATATTCCTTTTTATTCTCTTAATGCAGGATAAATCATTTCATAAACATTTAAAAATATGTTCCTTGCAAAGCACGACCTCATTTTTGCACAGCAATAACTACTTAGATAGAAGGGAATTTGTGCTGCAGAACTCTTCTCTTTAGTACAGATGACACATTTCAGTGGGAAAGGCAAAGTTAAATACATAGCAAGTTAAATACACACACTGAGTTCCATCCATATTTGGACTGTATCACGAACTAAAGAACACTAGAAAATTAAAAATGAGCACTGCCTCTCAACTCTCATCTAGATTTATGGTGCTCATCCCACTTGATACTTGATAAGAAAGGAACAGTAACGCATGTAGCCTGAACGTGACAGGTCAATGCTAGACTGAGTTTGCCAACTGTTCAAACAAGTCCTCCTACTGGAGGGGCAACCAATACAGTTGGAAAACAAATAAGATTTAACCCTTCTAGTTTACACTAGTTCAGCATTAGTTACAATGACCAAAACACTTTTCTCTTAGAACACTGTCATATATGTTAGAGTTATAAATGGTGCCAAAATTTCTTTCTGTGAGGCAGTGGCACAGGCTTTTAGCAGTATTAGCTTTAATCTTAGACTTCCAGAGAGAATTAACAGCCTGTGTTTTTTGTATACATCTCCTTGTTATCTGTAGAGTCTTTAGGTTCAAAGGAAGCAACAAACACACAAGCACCTAGGGAGCAATTTAGATCTTGAAATCTTAAAGCAGGAAGCATTTACAAGAGCTTGCAGATAGTCTGAACCCTCACATGGTGCTGTACATTGCAGACTAAGGGGTTTCAACATAGTCTTAACAGCAACAGAAAATTATAGAGAAATGCCTTTCAGTGAACAAAGGTAAGATGGTGAGGCAGTAGATGGGATTAGGGAAGATTCTGGAGACCTAAGGATGTAGCAGAGAGTGAATTCAGCTCTTTGAAATATATGCAGGTTTTATGGAAGAACACCTTTTCCCAGGGCATGGAACTAAACTTCAATGCATCTTTCACCATCTTGCATCCAACTTTCTGACCGGCAGTAATTCACACTCTAGATATATTCTTTTGGGGAAGAGAGGTGGTGTGTCTTCCCTCTGCCCCAGGTTCACCTGAGTCCCCGGTGACATGCGGTGAGGTGGAGCTGGACATGGGGAGGCAGCTGAGCAGGACATAGTTAACACAGTCCTATGCTGTCAGCTGCTCAATGCCAGGTGCTACCAGGTTACTCATTGAAAGGGAAATCTGGAATTATGGGGATGTGGCCTTGGCACATTTGGGGATCTGGTTGCAACTTGACACTGGTATTTAGTGGCAGGATTTCTATTTAGCTAGTTGGATGTGTTTACAGTGGTGTAAGAATAGCTCAGAACAAATCATACTCCCACTTTTCTGACTTTCCAGACACAATTATAATGTTTTAAACATGGGTGGTGGGCTCAATTTCATGTCTCTGACAGCATTTACAGAAAACCCATGACAGAGTCTTAATTAGATCCTAAATAAACCAATGTAATAGACATATCCAAGCAAGCAAAACACTCAGAACATATGGGATTCTTCTGAGGCCAGTTTCTAACTGGTGGTAAAACAACCAAAGCAATAAGCACGGGGTCACAGGCTGTGTACAGGAGACACAAGCTGCATGCATCACCACTCCCCGGCCTGGTCCAGCGGCACAGACCCTGCCCACTGCTGTTTTTTGGCTGTGACAGAGAAGAGTGGCTCAGGAACAAGTGGCTGCTTGAAGAGCTTTGCCACGTCCTCCTGCAGCCCCAAAGGCCTGGCACTGCCGGTGCTGCTCCCCGGCCTTGGCAGAGCAGCAGGACACCTACCTGCTGCAGCACGTGCAGCATGGCCTAGAGCCACAGCCTGCACGCCAACACAACTGGCTGCCCTGGGGCAGACCTGCAGCTGCAGCCTGGCCCCTCGTCTGGTGCGGGGGGAGCTCAGGCAGGCAGCATGCATGTTCTCCAGCATTTTGTGAATCAGCAGGGGTACGTCTGCTTCTTTTGTACCATTTCTTGTTTGTCTTGTTAAAGGACACAGGCTGCGGTGCAGAAATGTCTCCGTAATGGAAGGCGGATGTTTGTCTGGAGGTACTGGCCAGATGTCTCCAGCCTGGACACTCCAACAAGACCAGCTGCTCCCTATGCCCAAGGGCAGCATGTGTACTGCTTGCAGGCTGACTGCTGGGCAGCAGGACCGTAGTACAGCTGAAGCATCCTGAATACATGGGATTTGCCGCCTGCTGTGTGTCAGAATTGCCACCCCAGGAGCAGTAGGGTTGCAGTAACCCAGATCCAGCCTCTACTTTCAGTGCTTTTCTATGCTAGATATTCATACATGTGTAAAATGGAGCCTACATCTTAGTAAAGAGCTGACAGTCAGTTTTGACACAATAGAAAAAGTGGAAGAACATTCAGTGGAGGAAATGGGAAAGGAAGGGGAAGAATAGCAAAGATAAGAACAGGCAGTGACACATATTGATTTTGTGCACTGTAAGCATTGCCAGACTGCTATTTTGAGACATCTGGATTCTTATTGGTTATGGTGGTGGTGGTTACAGATGTCAAAATGGAGTGCATATGGAATAGGTTTCTCAGGGACCATGCAGTGGTTTCATATTTTTGTCCAGGGAGTTTATTTTAGGATACAGAAGAGAAGACAGATTGCACTTTTAGGAGAAGGCAACTGTTCAGTGGAGGAGGAAGAAATAGTTCGACTTGGATGGGTTTTACAAGAATTTGAAACTTATGGGAAGAGGTCTACTGAGCACATTAATTAGCAGAATAGACCTTTGGGAGGATCTGGAGGAAGAAGCAAGCCTACAGAATTGCCTAGCATACAGCCCTAAAAAGAGAAGCACCATTAAAAAGCTTTCCAAATTGTGTTCTGGAGGAACTCACTGAAGTTGCTAAATATGAACTGGCTAATACTATTCAGTGCACAAGTTTACAGTTACTAGGAAACAACAGGATCTGTCCTTTGAAGCTATTTTCACTCTGTGATCCCTGGTTTGCTGCTCGTTTGTTTATACAATAAATGTTGCCAGATTCTCTTTTAGGACTAGTTGTCAGTTAAGTAATCAGAAAAATCATCAGGTTTATATCTAATGTCATAAATAACCCCCTAAATACATTGAAATTACTGGCACAGCTGCCCAGATAAGCTATGGACACCCCATGCCTGGAGACATTCAAGCCCAGGTTGGATGGAGCTCTGGGAAGCCTGAGCTGGTGGGGGGCAGCCTTGCCATGGCAGGAGTTTGGAGCTGGTTGGTTTTTAAGGTCCCTTCTGACCCAAGCTATTGTATTACTCTATGACTTCTAGATCTTATAGCTGAAAAACTATCAATTTTAGTTTGGACTTATAAGTTTTCCCGTAACTATTTAATATGCATATAAAAGGACATTTAATAAGAAAACAGCATCCAGTTATGACTCTAGTGTGACTTACAGTAAAGCTACCTGTCACAGTAAGATGCTGAGTCAAAAAAACAAAACAAAACAAAAAACAACCACTAGTCCTCTTTTCCTCTGTATGTACATAGTTTTAAGATGCTAATAGAAAACAAAGTACCTTTCATCTAGACAGTATCATTATGCTGGATTTCCCTCAGAACCTGTACTGGTCTGTCAAATGTTCTGCCTGTCTTCAGCAGGTTGTCCGCTCTGACTCAGAAGTAATCCTCTAACAAGCAATATAAGTGTGGCAGAGTAAGATGGAGGGGGATTTTATTTCCAGCTTTCTTAACACCATATGTTCACTTAATCCCACTCTTCGTTTAGTTAGAGGTAATCCCTGAGTTCTTCAGCACAAATTGTATGCATTCATATATTGTGTATGTACCCATATGTAACATTACATATGTGTGCAGTATCAAACTAAAAAAGAGATCACACTGGTATTTAAGACAGCTGCCTTTTCCTGAAACAAACACTCAAGAGTAGTCTACCTCAGAAGCACACATTAAGATTCAAAAAGGAAAATTTCTCTGAATTACTAATGAGTTTTGCTTGCATTTTTGCCCATCAAATCTTGAAAGTGATTCTGAAGTGCCATTTAGTACTTTCTATCTCACTTTTGAACTTATTCCAGAAATCATGATGCCCTCTTTTTATAAATCCAAAAACATTGCAAAGCCATGTAAAACATGGAGAAATATTTATTTTCCATTTTTTCACTTCAAAACTACAGTTCTGAAATAAACTGTGAAAGTTTCAAAATAGCACCAGTAAAAAAGCAGAATTTTGCAATTCAAAAATCTGTTGTCATGTACAGCTGTTGAAAACAGAATCTGGAATGTCCCAAAACTGTTGTCAGCCAGTTAAAGAACAGCACTACTCTAAACTTCTAAAAAAATGTGACAAGTCCAGCCAGTGTCACTTCAAGTGGCCAAGAGAGAAATTCCAGTAAATCCTAATTTATGACTTACAAAGCATATGTCAAATAATTCACATATGCACAAAAATGACATGGAAAAAAAAAAGTGCAGCTATATAAACATAGATGAGGTTAAATAACAGAACTTTTGGAGAAAGCTGTACTTTCTACCCAGTCTTACAAGTTAATTGGTGGCAGCTGGCTTCTGAAAGGAAAAAGGACCACTTCAGCATGGCACTGTTCAGAATGGGATCTGGGCATACAAAGCATGGCTGAAGATAGTAACGTCTGATGATAACTAAAGAATCAAACAGTAGTGCCAAGACTTTTCCAGAGTTGTGTATATTTATTCCCTCAGGTCCAGAAGCTATACTACAAAGCTGCAGTGCACACACACAAAGCTTCCCTCTGCAATTATTTTCAGTACAAAAATGAGTTTGAATTTCATGTTTATCTCTCCAAGAAGAAAGGTAGAACTTAGCTGTAGTATACTGGATTTTCACATTGTGGCAGGAGAAGCTCCAAAATACTTTTCTATCTTAGACAGCAACTTGACAGAAAACTTCAGTGTCTCCTTTATTGCATGTTGATAAAATCACTTATACTTTAATAACTATCAAATCAGATATAGCAAGTAACTATTCTGTAATGAGGATTAAATCTCTTTAGTGTTCCCAATTCTTTTTAATGTTTTCATAAAGGACCTGGATGCAAGACTCAAATGTATACTAAGTAAGTCTGTGGACAACACTAAATTGGGAGGAGTGGTTGGCTCCCTCGAAGGCAGAGAGGTCCTGCAGAGAGATCTTGACAAATCACAGGGCTGAAATCACCAACCATATGAAGTTTGACAAGAGCAGGGCCAGACTGTACACATGGGATGGGGCAACACTGGTATATGTACAGACTGGAGGAAGGGATCTGGGGGCTCTGGTTGATGACATGTTGAATATTTTCCTATCCCCTCTGCCATTTACCTCACTTTGTCTTTTAAACATGCTATGGACTAATTTTTTTAAATTAATGTAATCATTTTTGTGAATACAGAACTTCTGGCATACTTCTGTCTTTCCACCATGATGTTAATGACCAAACATTACATCATAGCAAATAGGATGACTTAATGCTTATGAAGTTGCATGGGATGTTTGCTCCTATCTGGAAAAGTCTAGTGCTGTTTGAATGAAAGTGTGGGGAAGGATCGATATTTGTATTTTAAGTGAATTAAGGCCAGATCTTCATAATTCTTATGAATGAATGACAACACAATTTTAAGAGTCATAGCTCAAGGAAAACAAAGACACTCCAGGATATATTTACTAGCAGACTTGTGTGCAAAGTTGCTGCTATAGCTTTGGCCTTTTTTTTTTTCCTTTTTTCTTTTCAGACTGATCACTCTTACCATATAGTGACTTCCCAGAAAAATACTATGCCAGAGTCAGTGTCTCATACATCAGCATTTGCTTACAACATCTTCCTTGCTGTTGTTGGCACCTCATTCCAGTTTGTCACTGTTTCTTTTTCTCCTGTGCTGATGTGCCTTTTCCAATCAGTCTTCTCTACTGAGATTTTTTTCTCTTGGTTTTCAAGATACTGCCTTATAGAAAAGTATTGGCTCCTCCCACCTCCAAGGAGATGAGGAAGTTTTGTGAAAGGCCAACAAAACTGTTGTGGTTGGAACCACAGTCACATCATTTTTCCTTGTAATTGTATTAAGTCAGATGAAGGAAGAAGAGAGGCATCTAGGGAGTATTATTAGAGCTTGGGGGCAATAGTAGATCTTAAGTGCTGTAGCTGTGATGCAAAAAGATACTCATTGGTCTGCTTCTCAGTAAGAAACTCTAAAAATAAAAGTATTTTAAACTTTTTTTTTTCCTCTAGATATAAAATATATACACTCTAATTGCACTGTAGAGAAGGAAAATTAATAAAGACAACTGTGCCATTCCTCATTAGTGGAAATGCCCTACAGTTAACCTGCCTCAAGCACTTTCAACATCACTGACTCCCGTGGGTGAGATTTTCCAAAGTGCCAGCATTAGCTCAGACCTGCTCCCATTAAAATCATTTACTGACATCAGCACAGAAGGGGACTCCAGAGAGTCCCTGTGGTGCTCTATAGGTTGGAAGATCTTAACCTTTGTGTGCACTGCTGCTTCCCTATATTTACATGCGTGGCTACACAGATATACTCAGATACATTTGTGAAAGCTATCATTTTCCTCAGAGGACCTAAAAAAGGACCAGTAAGTCAGCTGTGTGGAATAAAGAATAAAGGAAGATAGTATAAATCATGGAGGGTAATATAAATCATGGAGGAAAGGGGAACTTCATTTAAGATGGAACTTCATCAAGTGCCTAGTGAAGTCAGCTAATTGCAGCCTCTGTGTTCCAAATTACAGAGCAAAACCTACCAGAATACATTTTCAATACTATTTTGTGCAGTATGTTGTCTACCTATGGAGCCCAGTTGCCATTGGCAGTCATCAGGGCAAAGAGTTTAGTAGAATTAAAAAAAAAAAAAAAAAAAAGGATTTAGGAAGCTTTGTGAGCAAAGACAACATTTGCAGCTGCATGTGCTAGATTAAAACAGTGCAGGGGACAAACAAGCTTCCTGCTTCAGCGGCATAAGCTGATTGCTTTGAGAGTCAAGAAGGAATGTTTTCTTGCCATGTATTAGCCCTGCTGGTTTATTGAGCTGTGTGATGGGATGGTTTGACTTTTCACTAGCAGAGGTGATGATGATGATGAATGATATAGGTAGATTATTTGTTTGTCTGTATCATGGCAACGTTGGTACTTCTATAAAAAGAATCTCAGTCAATAAGTCTTGATGAAGAGTGATTTCCCAAGCAAGAGATTGGCTTGGGACCAATGAGAGCAGGAATCTGACCTTGTCTCAAAAAGAGACTTCCTCACTAACTATAGGTAGGTTACTGTCTCTATGCTTTAAATTATCACCTGTGACATAGTAAGGTGTACTTCTCTACTTTCCAGAAGGACAACAAAAGCAAAGTACATAAGAGGGTGGTCACATTTTCATTCACACTGTGTGCTTTGGAGTCAGACCTGCCATCCTTCTGTAAATCTTCAGCTGGAATTACTCAAGATTTTCCTAATTTACACTGATGAAATGAGTTCAGAAAATAGTGTTTTCACTCCAGTGCTTGTGGTGCTCCTCTGTTTGGACTTGTTCCCACATGCAAATAGCAGCAGCCCATCCTAAGAGCAGTAGCCCCAAGTCCAGCAGCCTTAACCCTGAACAGAAGTTTCTGCAATGCACTGTGCATCACAATGGCTGGCTTGAAGCCCCACAAGCTCATATCCAAGTCTTTGTTCCTTTTCTAGACTGTTGTCCTTATACCTTCTTGTTTCAAGGTCAGAAACCTTTCAGATATTCTTGTTTACTTTGAGCAGTAGATAAAATCTGAGAAAAGACATTTTTGAAGTATAGGCTGAATGAGCTGAATTATTTATGTTAATGGCTATGGGTGCTATACCTGTTGCTAAGAAATGCTGCAATACTTCATCATAACTCCCATTTGGAAATCCATTATAGCTACCTGAGTAGAAAGTACAGATTGAGCAAGTCATTGATGCACAAGAAAGGTTTTTAATGATGGAACTTTTGCTGGATGGAACTGGAACTCTTGTTCTAGATTGTGGCCATTGCCCCTTGCCCTGTCTCTGGCACCACTGAAAAGGGCCTAGTTCTATCCTTTCAGGTATTTATAGGCATTAATAAGACACCCCCTGAGCCTCCTCCAGGATAAACAGTCCCAGCTCCCTCAGCCTCTTGGTGGCCTTATGATGGACTCTTACCAGTATGTCAAGTTTCTCTTGTGCTGGGAAGGCAAAACTGGACACAGTCAGCAAAATATGGAATTTCTGCTGCAGGAGTCTTCGGACTTTCTTGGGTCCAAAAAACCAACCAAGATGTGAGTCACACGATGTTGATTTTCAGCCTTCCCCTGACATTTCCTTTGCAGAAATTCCTGCAACTGTCCAATGATCCAAAAGTCTACCTCGCCTTTGTTTTCTAATTCAGAATTATATATACACAGAAAGTAAAATTTCTGAAGGATTCAGAGTTAAGCTCAGCTCCAATGCTGCTCAGCCATTCTTAACACCAAGATGGACAACATTTAGGCAGGAGAGCAGTTCTGTAGCCCATTAAAAGCAGTGATCCACTTTATCTTTTCTTATCTGGAAATGTGTATACCTTTTAACTTATTCAAAAGACTAGACTACTTTCATTATTTCATCTTAATTTTACTGGGAGATGTGTGAGTAAATCCCCTGTACTGTTCTGAAGACCTTACCCACCACGTACTGCCATTTCCCCAGCCGGGGGGATGACTTTACATTAGTAACTGCTGTAATTGGACAGTGGTTCTGTAGGATGCACAGAGATCCAATCTGATTGTCACGCTTAAAATGGTCTGGCTCTGCTTTCTACTCTACATTGAATTAATTGCGTTGTCTGCTTAGACTCAAGGCACTTTAACAAGTTTGATATACAAGAACAACCTTTCCAAGTGTCAAAAAGTTTCGTCACCCACGGCCTCTTTTTCCTTGTGCTACATTTTCACAGCTGAGTGTGTGAAACTTTGCACACCCCATGGCCACGCAGCTCCACAGCTGAATGTGAGTTGGCAGTGTGGCCGTGCTGGGTTCAGTGTGCACACACCGGCTGCTCCATGCAGTGGCCTTGCAATGGCTGTGCTGACACTGTGAGCCCATTCTGCCTCTGGGGAGGGTGGTGGTTGCCTGATCCCAGCAGGACCATGGAGGATCATTCATAGCCTGGTGGGCTTAATGTACGTGGTGACAGCCCCAACCTGCCTCTAACGTCACGTTCACTTGTCGTGGAACGTTTCCACAGACTCAGGGGCACTGTAGCCTCAGTGAGGTATTATTTTGCATGGTTAGATGAAAATTTTGCAATTGCCGCTGCAGTTTCTAAGGGATGAGCTCATACTGTTATTTCACACTGATATTTTACAGAAGTTCAGAGGTGCAATTGAGGCAAGGTGGTTCTGCACCCATAGCACTGATCTCAGCTCGCCCGGGATGTTTGCAGCTGACACTCTGTGTTCTGCCCAGATCTGAGCAGCGCTCGTGTGCTGCAGCAGGTTCACATGGCGCAGATTTGTTCTTTTCCACTGTATTGCAATTCCGTGTGGACTCTGTTTTCAATCCACTTAATAGTACGTATACATGAATATACCTTCCCTGTGTGCTTGTGTTCTAAAGCTGCCTCTTCACGCTGCTTTTGACCCAATTATAACCTTATCGGTGAATCAGTATTCACACAAATAGCCCAGGCACCATCGTGCACGGTCGTTATCAGTCTCGGAAAGCAGCGCGCCCCGCGGAACGAGGGTTTGCTGCGGAGCTCCCGCTCGGGGACATCGTGCCCGCGGGGCGCGGCTCGGGTTGGCTTTGGGCGGCTGCGGCCGGCTCCGCGGGAAACACGACCGCGGGCTTGCGTGCATTCCCACAATGGGGGAACGCGTCCCGGCGCGGGGCTGCCCGCCGGTCGGCACGAGGCGGACGCCGCCGCTCCCGGCCGCCTCGGCCGCGCCTCGCGCCGCGCGTGCCGCCCGCCGCCCCGCTCCGTTCTCGTTCCGCGGAGCTCGGCGGCGCGACCCGGCGCGCAGAGGGGCGGTGGCGCTCTGCGGGGCCGCACGCTAATCGCCCGACCGCCCCCCACGCGCCAACGGCTCCCGCGCGCTAATCGCCCAACCGCCGCTTGAGCGCCGGCCCAACCGTCGCCCGCCCAACGGCCGGCGGCCACCCGGCACCGCGGGGCCCCCGCCGCCCCCCGGGCTCTGGCGGCGGGCCCGCTGGGCGGGGCGAGGCGCAGCCTCGCCGGAAGTGAGCGGCGGGGGGAGAGCCCGGAGCGGCGGCGGGGACTGGGGCGGGAGCGCCGTCTCCGCTGCCGGGCAGGGACGTGCTCCGGCTGCCGGGCGGTTCCGCGCTCGGCGGAAACAAGAAACGGGAAAGGAAGGGAGCGGCAGCGGCAGCGGGAGCCGGCGGTGGCGGCCACCATTAGCGGCGGGAGGAGGAGCGGCGGGTAGCGGCAGTAGCAGCAGCCGCAGCCGCGGGGGGCTGCGAGGCGGAGCGCGAGCAGAGCTCCGGTGCCGCCGCCGCCGCCGCCGCCGCCAGCGGGAGCGTGCCCGCCGTCTCTGCCCCCTGCTCTGCGGGGGATCGCCGCCGTCCTCCCGCCGCGGGCTCCCCGAGCCGGGGCGAGGTGAGTAGGGGAGCCGCCCTCCGCCGGGGGGTGCGCCGCATCGCCTCTGGGGGCCGGCAGCTGAGGGGCAGCGGGCGGGCAGCGCCTTTCTGCCGCCTTCCTCGACTCGCCGCGGGCTGCGGAGGAACCGCGCCGGGCGGGGGGAGCGGGGCGGAGGAGCGGAGGGGGATCGGAGAGGTGGTGGCAGCCGCCCCGCGCGGCGCCGGGGGTGCGTTTGTACGTCGATGGCCGGCCAGGGCTTTCTGCTCCCCGCGAGGCGTGCCTCGGCGCGGGCTGGGCGGCGCGGCGGGGCTGCGGTGTGCAGCATCCAGACAATGTCAGCTTGGGTGAGCGAGAGAGCGAGTCCCCACCCTGCGTAGCTGCGGGCGGGCGGGTTCGCTCCGCGCGGCGCTGCCAAGCCCGGCCGCTCGGGTCCTTTCTCCCGGCGCAGGAGGGAGCGAGCGGTCGGGGTTCGTCGCGGCGCCGCGGGGCTTTTTTGTTCGTTTGGTTGCTCAAGTCCTGGATCAGCCCTTCTAGCTGTAGGGCTTAGCAAAGGCAGGCTGGCGTGTGGAAGGCGAGGCTGTTGTCTGCCTCGGTCCTCGTGAAGATGTGCGTGTACGTATTTGTATGTATTCATACAGACATGTATCTGCACACTTAATTGCGTCTGGGCGGTCATTGGTGCTGGGAGAGGAAGGAGTGTCTGCGTACGTGTGTGTCACGTGAGCCTGACACAGGTATGCTGCTTTTCTCCTGCATTCGTGTTAACTGTCTTAAGAAGCCGGTGACTGAGCTGTCAATGTTGGACCATTTGTTTTGGATATGTTGTCTTGTGTGACAGAAAATAGCCACTTAAGTGTTTGGGTGCTGTCATACCATTTTATTTCATCGTTTTTTACTGGTATGGTGGCCTATTATATTTTTTTTAACCTGACTATATATACTGAGAAGAGAAAAAAACCTGTCAGTATGTATAATGCCTCTTCTGCTGGAGGGGTAGAGGTGTGCTCAGTTTGGAGCAGTATTCACACAGCTATTGCGTCTGGGTTGCCATTCACATGGTGGAGGAACAGAACTACTGTCTGTGGGACTGAAGTATCACACCCACACGTAGCTCCATGCTAACCAGAAAGGCCTCTTTTTATCTGTTCCCCCTCACTCTCCTGTCCTCTGATCGGGGACGCAAATACTTATAAAACTCCATTGAGACAAAAAAATGAATTTAGATGTTTATTAATAACATATAATATATCTAAACCAGCAAACCTGTTACTGTCCGTTTAATCAGCTTTTCTCGGCTAAGAAATTTCTTATAAAAACAGACAAACAGAAAAATCACTAGCTAAGTCATCCTCGGAAACAAATGTAAGTTCTGGGAGCGCATTAAACAGTAAGATTTAAGGATGTGGATGTATATGTATTTAATATACTTATACCCTTGGGTGGGTGTGGCAGATAGCAGAATACAGAGCTGGTAGATTGCACCTAAGTTGACATGATTTTTATCTCAGAGGGTAATACTCAAATTTAAGTGCTTTAGGGAGGACTTTTGCTCTAATAGAACAAAGAGGTAAGCAGTACGAAGGAATTAACTTGATGTTTTCTGGAAATTTCAATTTCAGATAATCAAAAAGCCAACCCACTTTAAGGAATTCATATGACTTGCAATGAAAGGTCCTTCTGCCAGTGTTTCTCTGACTCAGCATCAGAGAAAGACAGGAACAGTGATTAACAGTGGTTCAAAAAAAAAAAAAAAATAGCTTGCCAGATATTAATCTCTCAAAAGATTATTAAAAATAATGTGGGAATGAACACTGATAGATTTTTGTAATTTCAATTCTGTTTTTCTTGTGTATCTTGAAGCTATTGCTCTCAGTTTTTAATTGAAAATATTATTTTCCAGTGGAGTAACGAGTTGATATAAATTCTTTTGAACTTCCTGTGTATTACAACATCCTGCTGTTTTTTTTTTTTAGTAAGGTAAACCTTGGTACAGAGAACACCTGTTGATTTACAGGAATGCATGAGACAGCTTTTATAGGTAATGGTTCATACAGTTGATTTTAAGAGGTTTTGTTTTCTCAAGAGTGTGTTTCATGATATCTTGGTTATCAGTATCTGTGGATGTCTTATTTTTCCAGTTCCTCAAGCCACTGAAATTATTTCAGCTGTAAAGTCAGTCTGTTGCTGATTCATTTTTTTTTTTGTGCCATTATGAACATGTACTCCATTGCCTCTCCTTCAGCATCCAGATTTTTTAATAAAGGGTTTCTTTCCCCCTCCAGAAAAAGTGTGATTTCTTTGTGCTCTTTACTGAACATCTTCACGCTCTATTAGTCTTATCTCTATGGCCACTGGAATTTCTGTTCCTTCTTAAAATGTCTTTCAGCTACTGGAGGGGAAAAAAAAAAAAAATCTGTTAAACTGGGACAGAGTTAAATCTAACTCAGGCAAATAGTATGAGGAATAGTGCTGAAGATGGATCCCAGGCACGATATAAACTAGATCACCATTTAAGTAGTAGAAAAATGCAAATATCTCACTCAATAAACGAAGCAAAAGATTGCAGAAATAATCAGTCTCTTCGGGTATGTTCACCAGTAGTTTTATTATTGAAGTTCTAAATAGATGAGAATTGAAACAATATTCTTCACAGCTTCATCTTAACATCTGTTCACATTGAGAATCCTGCTGGTAATATCTACACACATAGCTGAGTGAGAGATGGTCAACTTGTATTTCATCCCTAAAAATAAAAACTTATGGATGCTGGCACTAAGGGGCTTTACACCATTCTGTGCAGTTGCTGGAAGATGACATGCTGGCTTACAGCTGAATCAGGCAATATCAAGTCAGTTTTATGAAAAAGGTGATCAATTTGTCTTTATTACTGACAAAGATTTAAGATACTGTAGAAACTACAGCAGACTGATGAGTAGTCAAGTTTACTATATTTCTATGTGGAATATAACTAACTTGTGTTAATTTTCAGGAAAAATAACTTAGAAAGTAGTGTTGTGTTATTAATTAAATCCCCCTAAGGATTCAGAACACTTCTCTATCATTACTGGTTGTCATAGGTAATGAGTACACACTTGGAATGCTTTCCATCTTTAGGAATGTCTACAAGATTAGAGAGTGTCATTGGAGAAAGATGTGCTGTAATTACCTGTTACAGTAGCTATTCAGATTAGCAAGGGATTAATGTTTCTTCTTGGTACTCTGCAAGCAATATAATCACCTAAAAACAGTATTCATTCAAAATGGCATCTTATTTTCAAAAGGCTAATACCAGGAAGTAGTAGTAAGTACCTAGTTTAAAATACCAGAGAGGGAAAGAAGAAGTGTGAGGGAAAGGCTAGGAGTTCCAGAGCTACTGTGACAATAGGTTGGAAGTTTTTTTAGTCACAGAAATATTTTTATGTGTCACTGTATTTCTAGTTTCATCTTATGCATATAAGATGCTGTTGTCAGAAAGATGATTGAGCCTTCATTGATTTTTGTCTTACAGAGAGCAGAGTGTAAATTGAAAGTTTTAATATGAAAATATTATTGAGAGTCTAGTGAGGGAATTACTATGCACAGTAGAAAAACTGTTATATTTACTTTTCTTAAGTAAATGTTTTCAAGTGTTGAAGAACTGAAGTCATTGCTACTAAAAAAGCACTGATTCTGAGTAGGGCAAATGGTAAACTGAATAAGGATTTTTTCTGTCAGATGACAATTACATTCCAATAATGGATGATTAAGATAATAATGCATTGCTCTAACTATTATGGCTGACCTCTGCTGAAATGTTCTGGTACCGTTGCAAGGTATCGCGGTTCTGTCACGGTTGTAGATACAAAGTTAGCCAAGAGCTGTTTTATGTAAGTTGTGTTAGTGCAGATCCAAGTCCCCATGCTATCGCCTACATAATAGCTGATTTCTAGCAGATAAGGATTAGAAAGTTATGAAAGCAAGAAGGCTAACAATGTGGTCCAGTTCTGATCTTTTATGTCAGTGTTGTACTTTCATTTAGAAAAGGTCACTGAAAGTTAGAGAAGAGTATAATTTCTCTCAAAGGCATGTATGAAGTGGAAAAATATGCTAAATAGACCAGGTACCACACATCTCCTTCCAACCTCCTGTATCCTTCATCCTCTCTGATATTTTCCCCGTTATGAAGCTCAAAGAAGTGTTGCACAGGGACTGACAGAAATGATTGTTCATGAGCATGTGAGAGTTGCGGGCAGTGATGGCAGCAGGGGGTTCTTTCCTGCTGCCAGTGCTAGGGTTGTTTACTCTGGTCTTTCCCACTCCCCAGAGACTTCCCCCTGTGCTGTGCTCATAGGCCCTGTACTCTTCTGTCGTAACTTTCTTGCCCTTGCTAGCTGGATTAAACAGGATTGCAACTACTCTGTGCTGAGTTGGTATGTATTACAGTTACTTTTGGTAATTTTTTCTTGTTGCCTTAGTGGCTTTTCTTGTGGAAGGGAACAATGTAATAGTTTGCTCCTTAAGGAAAAGCTCCTAATGTAGCTTGTTGCTTTCCAATGATACATGTCATATTATACTGTCGTGTATCAGTGGTTTGTGAAAACCACAGATTCTTCTAGGAAGTCCTGGGAGCTTTTGATAGTTCTACTGCAAGTTTTTTTCTTTGTTTTCTGAGATCTTTTTTCATCACAAAAGCCTTTTCAAAAGCATCCTAAAGATTTGTTTACTATTTTAATGCAATGGTAACTGGTAAATTTACTTTATTTGCATGTAAAACTCAATTATGAAGGCTAAGCTGTTATTCTGCTCACAAAGAAAAAAGCTTTTTGTCAGATCCTTGATGATACTAAAGCAGTTGCAGATAGACCAATAGTCCTATACAGAAAGAAGAATAGCACTCACCTAGCTGGTGAATCAGAGTGTGGCTGTGCAGCACTCCTTGTCAGCAGCAGCCCAGGTCCAAGAGATGCTCTCCCTTCAGAGGCTGGCCCTTATAATGAGCCTAGGGGCTCCACCTGTTCCCTCCTGGTCAGCTGGGGAGCACAGGAGCAAACAATCCGCCTGTGCTCCCTGGGCCAGACACACCCCTTCACCAGGTGCTCAATCACCACTTCTAGCCCTGCCCAAACCATTCCCCTGCAGTTGTTGAAGTGTTAGAAGTACAAAAGATGTAATTCAATTGTTGATAAAATAATTTTGTCTGAAACAGTTGTCTGATATCTTTGTTGCATTTAAATCTCTTCAGTATGTGTCATGGAACTGCCTGCTAAGGGTAAGTGCAATATTAAAAACTAAGTGAGTTACTGCATGCTGTGAAAAGTGTTACCTTTTACAAAATAGAATCTGTAGAAGTGTTGTGTTTTGTTTTGTTGTGGAGTTTTGCTCTTTTGGAACATTCAGATGGTATTGAGACAGTTCTTCCCAAATGAAGTTGTTTTAATCAGTAATGAAAAAAGTTGAGTTTCTTTTTCACATTTCTGGTTTTCTTTTTAGTCTTTCTATTGATTGTTATGATAAAATACCATTTTTTTCAAAACACCTGTGTGATTAGTTTATCCGTGGAGAAAATATGCTGAAACTGACAGATTTTCCTCTCTGTTAAAGGGCTGGTAGACTTGTAGCGTTGTGTTACATTTGACTCTAAAGTAGCTGAATTGATCTTTGCCAATATACTTGTTCTGAAAAGACAAATGTTCAGAAGGAAACTGGGTCTCACTTGCTGGCTTTCCATCAACCTATCTCTGTGGTGAGATGTCTCCGGTTAGATTTCATTACAGGCACTACAGACGATAGTGTTAGAAAAACAAATCTACATATTTCGGGGGTAAGTAAAGTTGCTTCATGTATCATTTAAAACCTTCCAGTCATTAATCTATACCAGCCTAAATACAATGCACTGGTATAAAGCCACAGGTTTGCTTGTATTCTTGGTGGTACTGACTTAATCTTGAGATATTTGCCTTCCCTTCAATATCTTCCTAGCAAATCCTTAATGAAATGGTGTTAATAAGAGCAAAAAGGAAGCAAATGAGATTAGAGATGACTTTTTTTTTTCTTCCTTTCTTGGCTGAAATATCTTGAGATCTTACCTAGCTTTAGGGAACGCTAAACTGTTGTGCACTAGGAGTACCCTCCTAAAAAGAAGAGGCTGGGGAGATTTAATCCTTTAAATTCTGTAATCCACTTTGGATCCATGATAGCTAGGCTGGTAAAAATTGACGGGGTGATGAGTTGTGGTGAAAGATGGAAGTTAACAGGGAAGCTGTTGAGAGAGGTAGAGAGGCTATACCTTTTAGACAGTGCTTATATGCTTTGTTAACATGAGTGATTCTCATATGCCTGGGATGTGAAAACATTATTTAAAGAAAGACAAACTCCTTTTTTAGGCTGCTGTTTGCATTTTAAGGTCATTAAAAGGCATTTATCTAGAGTTTCAGAGTCTTAGTGAATAATAGTGCACTACAATTTCATAAATGCATTTGTTTGCACATCCAGATGACAAATATTGTCTACACTTATTTTTTGTGAAAGCTGGTGTACAAAACTGAAGCTGAATATTACTCTAGCTGAATATTGAAAACAAGTTTTCAAGATGTTTTCAAACATCTCATGAGTAAAGCTGCTTTCTGCAGCTTAACAATAATCATCCAAAGGTGAAAATACTATGGGAAGCTTTATTAGTTTTGCAGAAATACCGTACTTGCATACTAATTGCCTTAGTTTTAATCCTGTGCTTTTCTACTTAGTCGCTTAACTCACTGCTTGGTACTCTTCTCCTTTATGGCATAGAACAAGAAGAAGTGAATTACAGAATATTTGTATTCCCACCGCAAAGTTGAAAGCATGTTATTGTGACCATGATAGCATTTGCTCTGGTTTTCTCGTATTATTGTCTGAAAGCATGGTACAAGGATCAGAAGTTCTAAAATTTGAGTTACCTCTGAAGCGTTGCTGTAAGAGTGTGGACTCTGTTATGGAAGAGCCTGGGGGGAAAGAAAAATCAAATCAAAAAGAAACAAAAAACATTGTGAAGTCATATTATCTGGGTGTTTGTGAAGTTAGTATACGGTTATCCATAACTGTGTGTTTAAGGTAATAGTTTGTGTCCAGATACTGAAGAGCAGTGAGTGGCACGTGTGATTCTGTGAAATCTTCTCATCAGCTCTTAACAAGGAACTCTTACTGTTAAGTAGTGTAAGCAGGTAGTCAAGTGCAGATTTGTCTCTGTGTAGTTTCTGCAATTGGAAATAGCCCCCAGCAAAGGTTCAGGAATGTGCACTAGAAAATTTACCTGGAGTGGCTTCTACCACTGTTATTTACAATGATGCTGAGTACTGGGCTGTTCTGAACTGTAGCTGCAAACACCTCTCATGTGCAGCGTTGATGTCTGTGTAAATTCATCCACTTGTCATGTGTAACTGTTACCTTTTGTTCCTGTGCTTTTGAAATAAATGAAGGTGGCAGTGCATTAACAAATCAGCCTTAGGGTATTTGAGGCTGATAATGGTATCTTTTGCTCTTGTTTTAGTTTGTCCAATTTGTAATTCATTTCTTCTTCAGTCAAAAAGATCTTTTGCTGAAGTGGCCAAACTCCTACAGCAGGAATGAGAGTCTCTTCTTCTAAACCAGCCTGGTGGTCAAGCGAAGTCTTGAATTTCCTCTGTTGAGAGAAGATGACTTTCCTGAGTCTATTATAGCCTCTTTAAAAGCACTCGCTGAGTAATTGCTTAAAGGATACAGACTCTTCTACTGATGTCTTAAAGAACAAGGCACTGTGTGGGGGAAAAACGGTCGCATCTATTCAAGCTTTCTTCAAGGTTCACAGCTCAGGGAGGTTCCTGCCAGTTGCTCTACGTAAGGCACATTGCTGCTGGATTGCATCTCTACTTAAAATAACCCTTCATTCTTTGGTAATATGCTGTAGACTATTCCTAGGCAGTTTCCTGTTCATGTACAATTGCTTTTCATGTCATACTGACTCGCTTAGTTCATGCCTGTATAGTGATGAAGCATCTTGTATGGGATTTTTGATTCTGTGCCAGAAGCCAAACATTCCAAGCTCTTTTTAATTTATTGTTTAGCCATTTTGTTTCCTGCTGTCTTTCTTACTAGCAGAAGGATCACTGTAATCTTGTTGCACCTTCTAAACTGGAGTTCACTATTGTCAGGATCTGTTTTCTTTTGATACAATAAGAAAGGTTTGGGCTTCCCAGGTGCCTGTAGCTAGCTGACTAAAGACATTTGGTATAAATGTGTTCAATAGAGCATTTAAAAATTCCTAGTCATCTGAATTGTAGTTGTCTGATGGCTTTAGAAAAATATTTGTAGCTACTAAATAGTGGTGTTTTAATTAAGTAACAGGAACAGGAAATTAAAACACACTGGCAGTTTTCATTCACTGGTAACTTTGCAAAGTAGTAATGGTGACTGGAACTTGTCACTTCCTTTGGCCATCTCCCAGCATGTCACAGGTCAGGAAAACAGTTCTGCCTGAAGCTGGATAACAGATGATCACTCTTATTTTCACCTCGACTCAAGTATATCTATAAATAAGTAACTTAGTGATATCTTGTAATCAGTTCTGTGAAACTGAAAGACTGTTTGTCAGACTGATGTGAGTACCAACAATAAATTCCTGCCCAGGTGGGAAGGAAAGGGATTACTTTCTTTAATTAAATATTTGTTTGTTCTGGGTTAGAGAGCTCAGAGATCCTCTCTAAAGCGCGTAGCAGAAGTGAAGTCTTATTTTCAGTAATTACATGAAAGGAGGGCCTCATAGAAAAGCGTGACTGTTGTCCTCCTTTCTAGCAGCTGGCAGAGCGGAAAATCGAAGCAATAGGGAAATGAATGAAATTCTTAGGAAGAGCCACATATTCATGTCACATTTCTTAAAGTGAAGCATGCAGTGTCTTCATGAAGACTGCTCTGTCTTAACTAAATTCTCGCTGATAGAGCAGTGTACAGCTTGAGCTTTTGTGCTTACTATCCTAGTTAGTGATAAATCAGAGTTTCCTGTTTAAAATGCAACAGCAACAACAAGAAACAACCACTCAAAAGCTTGTGGTTAGACTGAATGAAACTTTCTATTGTTGTATTGATTATTCCTATTTAGTTTCAATTTGTGCAAGAGCTTCAAAAAGCTCCTCAAAACCAAATAAACAGAAAAAAGCCCTTGGAGTGACTTACTACTACTTTGTAATGACAAACCCTAAATTATCTATTAGCATGTGAAATGGAATATTCCTGGAATGACTAATGTGCATTGAAGGGTTGAAAGTTCAGAGTAAAGCAAACAAAGTATTTTCAGACTGTGCACTTTCAACTTCGATGGTGTTTCGTTTCTGAAATGCAATGCCTTAAGCGTCTCTGTTAGAAGAGACAGATTGTTTAATTTTCGTTCTCCTGAAGTACCAGGTAATATTTACTGCTGTCATGTAGGAACTTAGCTTGGGTAGACTGTTACTTCCCAAACTTCTGGATGTGAGTTTCTGTCTTTATTTCTGGGCCTAGATCTCTCAAAGGTATACTAGATTAGCATGGCCTTCAAATTTAAAATACACATAATATAGGAAAAATGTTTTCACTCAAATTATTTTCATTTAATGTACAGACAGTTTGCTATCGTGATTATCATGAAAAGAGTTTATATTTAATTGTTGTTGCTTGCTTTCTAGTCTGAGGGCTAATCTAAGTGCACTACCCAAGGAACATTACTGTATTGTAACATTTGAAGTTATTCCTCCTATCTCTGGCACCTTCTGATGTTGGAAGTCTGAACTCATTTTTGTGAGCTGCATGCTTTCTACTTTGAGGATGCCTTCATGAATTGTTGCATTGCTGTGTACCATGACAGTGGGCCAGCTACATCTTTGTAATGTTGCACTAGCATTTGTGAAACAAGAAGTGAGCCCCATACCAGTAACGTTTTGTGCTGGTTTTGGAACTTAAGCAGTGTTTTACCAGAACTTTCTTTTGGTTTCTTGAACTTGCAGAGCATAAAATCCTCCATACATTCTGAAGTTGGTCCCCATCCATTTAATTTTTTTCATTCTTGAAGGTACATGATCTTTTTGTTTAGAATCACTTGAGACTAGAATATCAGAATCTCCTTTCCCCCCTTTTTATTTTTTTATTTATTTTGTATTTGTGATCATTATTAACTGTCTGAGATGAGGTTAGTCTTCCCTTTGATGTACCTGTTGCCAGGCTGTGAGCATTTTAAGAATAACATTTCTATGTATCTGATCTGATGAAATATGATAAAATGTTGCAAGACTTTGCATAGACCCCTATTGTAGGTAATGCCACCTAAATTTTTCTTTTGCTATTTTGACTGAATTGGAAAGTGAGATAAATGGCCAGTTGTGCTCTCATGAAAATGTTAAAAGTGACAGCTGACCTTATGTTATCTGCATTCTTTTTGCCTTCCAGTATGGTTTTAAATACTTGATTTTACAACTGAGCGTGCTTTCTCTGTGTTATGATGTGCCATAGCAGTTGAGAAGGCATGGGCATGGCCTGCCAGCAAATTTGGCAGTTGCTGCTTCATTCCTAAAATGACTTTTGCTGGTATGCTTTCCTTAAAATGTTGGTATTTAAGCAAGGTTCAGGCAGTGTTTAGCAGCAATATGGTCACTCAAGCTAAATCATTGGAGTAGCAATAGCTGTTGTTCAAAACTAGTACTTGGGCTGGGAAGCTTTTTTATTATTTTCTAATAATATATAGTTTGGAAAATGTAGGTGGTTAACCAGTTAAAATGCTTGATTTGTCCACTTTTTGGTAAGAAAATCTTTTAATCTTGCTTGAAACGCTAGTCTTTATGGTTATTTGTTAGTGCCATGATTATTAAGCTAAGGAAGACCACTTCATGTGGGAATTGAAGGTGAAAGAAGCCCTGCATTTACTCAGTATTTTTTGTCACTTCTGAAGTTCGCCTTGTCTCTGCAATGTTACTACCATGCTTTCATTGGAGCCAGCAGGGTAGCAGCTGTCTGATCCTGTGTGCATTGAGATTTGTCTGTATATGTGTAGCTAGTTTGAATGTTTGGTTAATAAAGAAGCCTCAAACAGTATTAAAAAAATGATCTTCCTGACACTGCTGTCATGCAGCAGCCTGGTATTTAATGGATTGAGAATCTAATGGATACAGATCAAGAACTGTGTAGTTCTCATACTTTTTTTTACCACTTGATACATATTATGGATCATGCTTAGAAAATCTGTTTGTAACTAACTCCGGTCTTTCTCTTTCCAAAGATGAGCAAGGTAGGTACTGAAATTATGCCTATGACTCTCCATTCTCTAAATAATTGATTTGTACCTTCAGTGTATTGCTAATCTTTTTTTAGTGCCTTGAGGAATATGATATTACTTAAAAAGAGGAAGTTGGGCTGCCACAGAGGAAGCATTATATTATGGATTAAGTGCTGTCTTTGTCTTTTTTTCCTACTATCTCTTGTTACACTTATGCTTTTTTTTTTTTCTTTATACAATTTCCAGTGGTATTTCTGAGTTGCAGAGAGCTGTAGTTGTTTGGAACATTCTATGTGTAGTTCTCTGGTCCTCCTCTCAGCTATTGATCTTGGAATGTTTGCTTCTGCAATTCTCGATTTGAAACTGGATAGGTAGAAAAATACTCTTCTTTCTGTTCACTACCGTGTCCTGTACTAGATCTTAGATTTGTGTGTGTGCTCTGAAGTTTTGGCTAGAGCTGTCCAGTAGGAGAGACTATGAACACTGAGAGTTGGACAGAATATTGTTCTTGATGTTCCCCATTTCAAAGTGTACAGAAGGGAGATTAGATAGCATGATTAGCTGTGTTCCTGTATTGTGTTACATGCATGTCCTCTCCCGCTGGGAGAAATTCTTCTGACACACTAGAACTGAAAAACGGGTTAGCAGCTTGTTTCCCATAACTTGCTCTTTTTGTTTTTAGCAGCAATTTTCAGGAATAAATGGAACCTGGAATTAACCTTACTAGTTAGTTTAGAGAGCTGTGAATGATGTGAAACATTGTAGCTTTAAAGATTGCTATACTGTATGTAGGTTGAAAACTTTCCATCAGTGGAGATTATATCATCTGAAATCAGAGTACTTTCTGTGACATGCATGCAGTTAATAATTAGTGGACTATCTTTTGTTGTTTTACCCATGTTTACTCTTCAGGAGCTGCTTGAGTTGGTTTGATAGTAAGATTGATATTGTTGTTTAATAGTGACACCCCAAGTTAGAAATATGAATCCTGATTTTTAAGCATGTCTTTGGCTTTTCTTATGGAAACTTAGCCTAGAAAAAAGTAAGTGTTGTCTTTACTAAGTTTTGGATAGTGTGGTGAGCATTTTCTACCTGTAACATTAAGCTGTAAGTGTATTGAGGAGTATTTTTCTGATCTTCTACTGTATCTTACTGATGCAGAAAGTTTTGGTATTCTGAAGAGTCCTGATTTGGACATGGTGGATGCTTGATAAAAGGATTTTCTTCCTAGAGTTTGGATCTTGCAGACTTGGTCTGCAGAATGATACTGGTGTTCTGTTACATGCATGAGCCAGAGATCTTAATCTTAGATATGTTTCTCAAATACTGGTGTCTGAAGTTCCCAGCTGCAGATGCTACACCCTTCTTTTTTGCTTCCCTTCTTTATAGAACTGATGCAACTGGTTGTGGCACACTCTCTGGCTTATGATTAAGCCATTTTGTCTCCAGATCCTGTAAGTGGTTGCACTGAATGGGTAGTGACAGTGATATACAAGTAGTGCTGCCAGGTGTGCATTCCTGGTGGTTATTCTCAGCATTGTTGCTGTGGGAGCAGCCAGTCAGTTCCCCTAATACCTAGAGGATCCATTGGCAGTTCTGAAGCATCGCTTACAGCTGTTCTGTCTGCTTACTAACACCTAGGTGTAGAGTCACCCACTGCTGATTGTACTAGCTACTTTCCAGGAAGTAAGTGATGAATTTTGCATAGCTTCTTGACTAAAACTTCCGTGTTTACCTTGATGATCATTAATTTAAGGAATGGCTACCATACTGGCATTGCACTGATTACGGTTTTGTCAAGCTTTTGCTATGCTGCTGTATGTTCTATATACTACTGTATATGTTCTGTATATACTACCGTATGCCTCTATGTCTAGTGCTTTTTATTATCAGATGTGCAACAAAGACACTAGAGTCAATCTATCTCAATATGATATGTAGTGAAGGTAACAGCTTTTTCCTGTTAATTTTCTGACTCTAATACAGATGCTGCTAAAAAGCAGTGGCTGTGGTACTAACAACTCACCTTTGGTCCATGTCACCAGCTGTGTTTAGCACTGCAATAATACCAGTGTGTGGAAATCTTTGCAAACTTTCTTCTACTAATATCTGAGCTTCTTTTTCTTTTAACTACAGGAGGTGGGCTTTTCTCAGTTGTTTTTCTTTACTTGAAAAGGAAGGTTGGTTGGTTGTTTACTATATATTTTGGACTCTTTTTTCCCCAGTCTTCAACTTGTAAAATCAAATTTTAAACTGAATACTTCCCCTTGCATGTAACATCATCCAGTTCAGAATTAACTATTGTAAGTTGAATGTTTCTTGATTTTTGTTTATTTATTTATTTGTTTATTTATTAATGCCACTTTTCTTCCCTTTGCTATCACTTTCTCTTGGAAAAAGAAGACCTAAGTTGCTTTAGATCAATCAGAAGATTTATGTAGAGAATGTTGGATTTTTCTGGTTACACATGTACAGTTCCATAGATTGTCTCCTGCATCCTGCAGGTAGTTTAGTCTTAACCTTTTTCCTATGATGGGAAGCAGAAATCTTCTGGTTCCTTTCAATAGTTGATTATGAGAGGGGTTTGATGTGTTTATACTTACATGGGAGCTTTGCAATGAGAAATCTCCATGCCAAAATGAAGTGGTTGGGATTAGTCATTTCAGCAGTTTTTTGAAGGTTTTTGCAGTGGGAAAAACCTGGTTTGTGGGGGAAAAATATCAGTAGCAGAAGTTAGGAATAATGCTAAATGCCTCGTTCTCATCTTTCATCTGATTCTTACATTGCATAACATACAAATTGAATCTGTGCACAGTCTTTTGTGTTTAAGCATGACACTGTCAACTAGAATATTTTTAAAAAATTATATCCCAAGGTTAGTTTTGTGGCATCTGAAATAATTTACTTACTGATCAACAGGAATAGGGGGCTTTCCTAAACTTCTGTTTCTGTTCCTAAACTTTATTACGTATTTCTGTTGTCTTTGACCTGATTTCACAGTTTGATTATTCTCCCTCTCTTTCTCCCTCTCTTTCTCCCTCTCTTTCTCCCTCTCTTTCTCCCTCTCTTTCTCCCTCTCTTTCTCCCTCTCTTTTTTCTGCCCCAACATGCAATATCTATGTGGCATTAAGTTCCATTTTATACAGAAGTATGCATAGAAAAGATATATCAGAACTCCTTAGAAACCATTAAGTTTAGATGTTGAACTGAGGGACATGGTTTAGTGGGAAATGTTGGTGATAGCTGGACAGTTGAACTGGGTGATCGTGAAGGTCTTTTCCAACCTTGGTGATTCTATAAATGGCTCAGATGTTGGTGGATAATTTCTGTGCATAATGGTTTGTTATCATTTGACCTGTTTAAAACTGTTGCTTTGAATTATGTCAAATCCTTTCAGCCACTGAGTGACACATACTGTAATTTAATCTCTCATTCCTCTCTTGATAAGGCTATGTGCCATGAAAATTCAGATGCCTTGTATGTTATGAAGTTGACTCTGTTATTTCCTTTATTATTTTATTTTTAGGATGAGAAGTTAACTTTCCTCACTTATGCTCAAAGCCAACCAGGTTCTATTTCATCAGGTTGCAGTGTGAAAACCTATTCTCCTCGTGAAATATTTCATCCAAAGTCAAGCTCTATAATGGTACTTGTGCCACACTGTCATCCTGAAAAGCAATGAAAGTGTCCTTGGATGGTAGACTTAAAATTAGAAAGTGCTAATCATGTTCTGAAAATACTTTACAGAAGTTAGAATATTTGTTTTAAAATCAGATTTTCTTATTTTTGTTGGTTTTACTGATGTATCACATTAATTGAAAAGATGAAGTTCTACTTTGTTCTAATCTTCCTTCTTTTAAAAAGTTTCTTGTTTATTTTTGAAGATTGGGAGTCAAAAATTGTAGATCTATTTTTACTATTGCACAGGAGGACAGGGGAGATTAATTTCAAGGAATACCTTAATGAAAGAACTGCATTTTTAGCTGCACAACTATGTTCTGTAGCCATCCTTCTGCATACCCTGGCGTTAGTCAGGTGAATTACCTGCCTGATGTACGTAGTCAAGGTGAGATGCCCCTGGATGAAAGGGGGCAAGAGCGGTAGTAGTACATCACTCTTGACATGGAATGATGTCTCTAATTCTGAGTATGGAGTATGGCAGACAGAGTATGTCGCTTGTGCAAGACCTCATTGTGTTGCAGTGTTGCCCTCCTGCTGATGGAAACAGATGTGTGGCACAAGAAAATGCGGCATTCCTTTACAGTCTGAATGTGATCCATGGCAGAAGTTATTCACAGATAGGCATGTATGTAAAGAATTACATTACATATTTTAGTAGTGCTGCTATTACTGCCAGGTTGCCTTAGGATGCAGTTAGAACATGCAAAAATCCCAGATAAACTGAATGAAATCTGTAATGCTACCAAAAGACGTATTTTCCATGATCATAAAAACTGTTTTGATTTGTCACAAACTGACCCTTAAAGGAGCTAGGTTATAGCTCCTGTCAGCCAAACTTTATGAATACTTTGGAAAGATAACAGGAATAAGTTGCCAGCAACTCTTAGATCTAAATGGACATTCAGAGATGCGAAGACAAATATTAAAAACAGTTAAAGTTTAAATACTTTGGGGTTATTTTTTGTTTGTCAAATAATCTGAATGAAATGTCAGCCAATGACAGCCTTCCAGATAATTCACACCTCACTGTTAACAATCAATAGCAGTAACACTGTATGTTAACGGCGTGTTCCACAAATGTCTGGAAACCTGATTCCACAAACACTTCAGAGCTCCAGACTTCTTGTGATCACAGTTCAGTTATTGTAAGAGGGTATTAATGCCCCACATTGATGAATGCTAGGGATCGTCTCCTTGTCCCTGTAGATTTGTGTTTCATGTGGAAATTAGACAGTTACACAGTGCTATTCAGTTAGTCTTACCTTGGTGTTTGAAACTGCTCGTGTACCTTTAGTATTAAAAGGCAAAAAAAAACACTTTGAATTTGGACAAAATGTAGACAAACACAATTAGAAATTGTTTTGCTTTTAAATATTAAGGTGCTAATGAATTAAAGTATGTATTATAATGCAGCTTTTAAACTAGCCCATCTACTTTTTAAATAGTAGATGTTACTGTTCTGTGGCTTATTCAGCTACAACAAATCAATGCGAATCAGTTCTGTCTTGCCAACCCTTGTCCTTAACAAGATGTGAATGTGTTCCAACTAATTACCATTTCTTGTGTCACAAATGACATTCCGTATGCAGTGTGGTCAACTCAGTTCAGCTGCTTTCAGCAGTAAAAATACCCATTGTGGCACACATTCTGCTTGCAGAGTTCTATTCTGTAGTTTATTCATCTGGCTCAATTCTTAGGGAGGTCTTTATACCAAAGAAGATATTTTTGTTTCCTCCAAAATAATTGTTCTTTTGGGACACTGAGGAAAAGCTCTTTACTGCAAAGCTTGCCAAATTGTTACACAGCTGTTAAGATGATATAATGGCTTTTTTGTTTGACTAAGTTTGTAAATATGAACTTCCTTCCGCCTGCATTTATAAATAATATAGCTCCATGCAGAGATAATTTTTTTTCTGAATTTTTATTGAGGTAGAGCATCTATAGAATGCTTACATATGTACATACATATATGTTTATATTTGATTGTGAAATGGATGACCTAATTTTCTGTGAACTAGATATAACCTCTTCCCCGAGTCCCACCAAAAGAATGTATGTCCTGGTTTTACGTAGTGGAAAAATATCATTTGTTACAGTTCTTGAACAGAATACCCTTAATTCTAGGAGATGTTTGCTGTGGTGAAATTGCAATATAACTTACTTAGGCTTAAAAAATAGGCTCAGAGTGGTTAGTAGGTACTGTTTCTTTTGTGTATGTCTGGTATTCCTGCATTTGTTGTGAAGCCACGCTTCCTGCTGTTTTCCAAATTGTAATGGAGGAAATGACAGCACTGGTGATCAACCTTATGGGCACAGGCTTAAGTATTTTGGAAAGGAACTGTGATTGACTACAGTGATACTGTAAGCTGAGGTAATGTTTCGACTTAAGAAGGGCACGGCTCTTTGAGCATTGATGCAAAATCAGCATGTCTTACAGTATTAGTTTGCATTTAGCACTGATTTTTCTAACTCATCTTTAATATTTAGAAATTACATGTATGTAATTACGTGTATGTGAGGATGTGGCTGTTTATAGTCTGTGGGGAAAAAAATCGGAGGTAGCATGTTTTGATAGGAAAATAACATACATCTATCAATGTTCCTGTATTTTGCTGCTGAGGACTTTTTGGGAAGGTGCTACGTGGTGAAGCCATTGAGCCATACTGTAGGATACTATTCTTAACTTCTTTGAGAGCTTCAGAGCTCCAGACTTCTTGTGATCACAGTTCAGTTATTGTAAGAGGGTATTAATGCCCCACATTGATGAATGCTAGGGATCGTCTCCTTGTCCCTGTAGATTTGTGTTTCATGTGGAAATTAGACAGTTACACAGTGCTATTCAGTTAGTCTTACCTTGGTGTTTGAAACTGCTCATGTACCTTTAGTATTAAAAGGCAAAAAAACCTAAAACAAACAAACAAAGAAATGGAAGTTTGAATGGAAAAAACTTTGTTAGCCATGCCACTTTCAGATGGTGGCCTTAAGAGTAGCCACAAATGATACATGTGGTGAAAAAAGTTTTTAAAAGTTTGATTTACCTTAAACTTAGTTTAGCCAACTCTAGGCAGTAGTTTTCTTTCTGTCATCTAAATCTGAGTTCCATTTATCAATTTCCCACAGCATTAAACTTAGACGGCAAACAAGAATAATAGGATACAGAGTGGTAGAACTTACAATTTCCTTGAAATAATGCTTTCGATGTGAAACACAGTGTGCAGTGTACATATGCCCAAGTATAAAGCTGCCTTCAATCACTTGCTTTGGATTATGTTCCTTCACTAAATAAAATTGGGGTAATTAGTTTTAATCAAGAAACTTAAAAAAGATTAAAAAAAAAAGATAAAAAAAAAAGTTCAGGATTTTTTTTTATTATTCTGTTTGTGAATGGCAATACAGAGTCCATCAGCTCATATTTTGTTTTTGTTGTTGTTGTTGTTTCGTCTATTCCCCTCTCCTTTTTCCCCCACTTCCCTTTGATGTGCAGCACCAAAGCAGTCTACTGTCTTAGTTTCCGTATGCAAGAAAAACTCCATTCACAAAGCTGTGGAGCGTGTTGGCAGCAGACTTTCCAGACAGTAGTTGTCTATTTGACTCGGGTGCTGAGCTGTTTGGACAAGGTCTCTGCAGTAGGACCTGAACAGTGTTTCCTTAGGAATGCTGGCCCGATCCCGTGAATTAAAATCTTTCTGTTTTAAGACCTTCTTTCACAAGATTCACCTGTCAGCTTTGTCCTCCATAGTTGTCCTACTGTATAGAAATGTCATGTTCACGTCCTTGGTGATAAGATATGCACTTTCTTTTTTTCTTTACTTTTTGCAGTGGAAGCTAATGTTCTTATGTTGTCAGGAACCAGTGCTTTAAAACATTGGTTCTGTGTTAAATATTTACATTCTGCCTTAATCTCCACAATTAAATCCTAAGTCAAGTCATTTTGATGTACATCAGTTGGTGCTTAACTGGCTTTTAGATTTCTCAAACCTTTGACATAACAAAAACCTTTTTATGTTGAGAGTGCTTTCTTGTCTAAGCTTTTCTTTTCAGGAAGTAGAATCCACTACTAGTGTTCTTCCCTCTTTTCCTCAGGCTCTGCTGCCAAGATTTGTTTAGAAGCTGAACTAATGCAGCTTTTCAGCATGAACATGTATCTATAGAGCACATCTTAAGTGTACAAAATTAATTTCTTAAAATATTTTAATAAATTTGGAGTTTCACGAGACGTAAATTAGAAAGTAAGAACAGTGTTCAGTGGACAGCACTTTCATGCCTAGTAATTGGCTGTGTCAAATTTCGTAGCTTTATACTTCTAATTGCTGGTACGGCTTTGAGTTACCATGTGGACTTCTTCAGTTAAGATAACTAAACCATACAGAGGAAGGACATATCATTTACAATAGAAAGAAACCCCATGTGAAGAAAGTGTTTTGTGTTTTTTTTTATTTTTGTTTTAATTATTCGGGAATAAATATTTTGCCAACTTTTTCCGTTTTGGGAAACTTTGGGAAGAACTTTGCAGTGACATTCTCCTCAGATGGCAGTTAAGTTGTATTTTCAGCCTTCATCAGTGATGACTGAGCCATTCTGTATCAGCCCAGGCTTTCTCATTTTCAGAAATTCATATAGCCTTAGTTGGAGAATAGTGGTGGAATTACTACAGACTTTGATGCCTTACTGGACCAGATGTCTCACAGAAGTTGCTTTGGGGTTCGAGGTCACTTCTGGAATGGCTCCTCTCTTTTTGAGAATAGTGAGAGCAAGTGCTGAGAAGAGTTTTTGTATAAGTATAGGACTTTTTTTTTCTTTTTTTTTTTTCCCCTTCTTATAGGGTTGTCAGTAAAACAGCTTAGATTCTGCCATATCAACAAAGAAATAGGTGAGCTGTAGTTAATGCAACAGGAAGTTGACCTTCTGTTTAGTATTGCATATGAGGTTTATAGTGATAATGAAATTTTGCCTAATCCTTTTTCCTGCCAGATGATCTCTTGGTCTTTCATATAATAGAATACTGTCCCATTCCTACTAGAATCCAGCCTTTCTGTCTGGTCTTGGCTCCTAGAAGTTCTCTCTGCCATGCTCCATTTTGGTGTTTCTCCTAGATTCTCAGTATTCTCCTCAGTGCAGTCCTTCCAAGTCTTCCTCAGGATGCAGGTTCTCCATGGAAAACTCCTTACATACTGTATCTGTATTTTCTGGTAATGTCCTTGTGGATTTCCCCTGCCAAATTAGTTATCCTTCTCTGCCATGTACCTAAGGAAATTGTACATTCTTCTGCATTGAAGTAGGTGTTGAAAGAATAATGGGAGTAGAAGGGGATTTATGTGTCTGCTTGCAGTTTGCATTGAAACTGGGGGGAGAAATTGACTGCCAATTTGAATTCCCAGTAACTTTGTCTTACTAATGGCTTAAAATGCAAAATTAATTACTCTGGTATAGCTTGTTTAGATAAGCATAGTTTTTGTTTCACTATTGTTGTTCTTTTGCTAAACTTGTTAGGAATGGATTTAAAGTAAAGCAGATGTCTTGTAAGTTAAGTTGTATTTTTCCTTTTCTTTGATAATGTCTCAGCCAAAAGATTATTTCCCTATTCATCCTCAAAACATTTTTTTTCCAAATGTTTGATGACTAATGATAAAACTGTGCTCAAAATGTGCTGACTCATAAATGCAAATAATGAAATACTAGTGTACTTTAGGTGTTTTGAAAATTAAGTTGTGAGTTTTCTGAAAAATATGGAGGACATTTTATGGAGATGGTGTTTCCAGCTGTTCATAATGCCTTCTTTACATCTGTCTTTAAAAGTCAGACCAACTATCCTTGGGGTACTCTACCTTCTGACCTATGAATCTGGGATGGGGAGCAGAATAACCTCCCCACAATTCAGATGGAAATAGTCCAGATGGAGTTGTAGGTCTCTGTCACAAGTCTGTGGGGCCAGATGGGATTCACCCAAGGGAACTCAGGGAGCTGGCTGAGGTGATTGCCAAGCTGCTTTCCACCATCTAGTAGTGTTCCTGGTCGAGGAAAGAGGTCCCAAAGGATTGTAGGCTTGCCAGTGTGACTCCCATCTATAAGAAAGATATTAAGGAGGATCCAGGGAAGTATAGGTCTGTCAGCCTGACCTTGGTGCCAGAGAAGGTTATGGAGCAGATCACCTTGAGTGAGATTACACAGCATGTGTGGGACAGCTGGGGGATCAGGCCCAGCCAGCATGAGTTCGTGAAAGGAAGGTCCTGCTTGACCAACCTGATCTCCTTACATGATCACATTATCTTGCCGTTGGATGAGGGAAGGGAGATTCTGGTCAGGTGGGCATCAGCCTCTTCTTCTGCATAACTAGCAGTAGGACTGGATGGAATGGCCTCAAGTTGCATGAGGGAAGGTTCAGTTTGCACATTAGGAAAAAAAGTCTCTCTTTCAGAGTGGTCAGGTACTGGAACACACTGCCCAGGGAGGTGGTTGCATCTCTATCCGTGGAGATGTTCAAGAAATGTTTAGATGTTATACTAAGGAACATGGTATAGTGGGGAAATACTGATTGTATGTGACCATGAAGATCTTTTCCAAAATTTGTGATAATGTAGTCTTATTTCTTAGCAAAAATCCTAAATCACTTTACAGCCTGTTGCAGCTAAGGTTGGAGTAAAGAGTATATAACATGGTGTGAAATTCTTATAAAGCAACTTGTGAACAGTGTTGTTTCTTTTATCATAGTTAAAGCACTGCTCAGTCATTTTTTGAACTGTGGCTGATATACTGTCCTTATGGAAAGAGATTTGGCAAGTTGTTTTGAGTCCTACTAGATAGTAACTACATCTTACAAATTGTTGGTGTTTGGTGAGGTATCTTAAATGAGCACTGGCATAATTATTATTTTTAACCTTTGCGAGGGTCCCTTGGGCAAAAGATAGTTTTTAAGTGTACTGAATCCAAGTACTGCATTGCTGTCTACATATGATTATGATGGGTTAGCTGAGAGCCTAAGGAGGAAATATGCTCACCTGTACTGTAGCTTATTAAACATAATAAAACATCCCCCCACCAAAATACACATCCGTTTATGCAGTTTTATGCATCATGAAAATGTTTTGTCCATATTTCAATTGAATTTTGCTTTTGAATGACGTATGGTGCATCTATAGAATAAGACAGCTTTGCTTTTGTTGTTTGCTTTTGGTTGGTTTTGATATTTTTTTTCTTCTAATTCATTTAACTTCAGCAGCTCTTGAAGAAAGAGAAGGCCAAATAGCACACAGCAGAACTACCAGCTGTTAGACTTCTTGAAGAATTGTTTTGGCTGTTGCAAGTAGTATGTGTGGAAATATTGCCTTTATAGCAAAACAGAATTCTTAAACTGTTTATGCAAAATACCATGCATGTCGCATTTTATGTTCTGTTGGTACATGTAGGATGTTTCTGAAGATGCAGTTATGGATGTAAGCAGTTCTCCTTGTTCTGTTTTTCCAAACAATGCCAAGTTTGCTTTGTGTTCTTCGCCATGGCTCTTATCTGTAAATTAAAAATTGGAAACCTGCTTTTCTTCCTTCATTCTTCCAACGTGCCTGCTGTAGGCTTGCGGATAATTGTCTACAAAAATGTTAAAGGCTTGTGTTCTCACTTGAATCATTAACTGCTTGGGAAGCTCCCATAGAAGTTCAGACATCTGAATTTGTAAATGGCCACCAGATTTGTCAGGAATGATTTGCCCTTGAAGTGATGCTTGCTGTCACCTGTCCTTTAGCTGTAGTCTGTTATAGCTCTGTCCCTCAGATCAAATTGGCAAGAAATGTCACAGGGCTTTTCTCATTTCTAGTCAATATAGACCATGAATCACCTCATAGAGGCAGAACCTGAAATATTTTTGCTTGGTCATTTCTTCTGTAGAAGCTACATCAACCTCTAGCATCTCTTTTTTTTCCTGATGAAAACATAGTTGCAGTCAGTATGCCTGCCAGAAGATCAAGGCTCCGCAAGGACAGGAAGTGCACTGTTCCTCAAGGACGACTTTGAGGAAACTTCTGAAAGAAAAACTCGGGTGGAATAGCATGAGTTGTTGTGAGTTGCTTATGGAATTTCAGTGGGGAAGAAAGACGCTTTTTAATGATTATTCACTAACTTAAATTTTGTCATTTATTTGGAAACCTTTAAGACCAGGTGACTTGGTTATGTATTTCTGCCTTCTGGAAATACTGTCATGGTTGTATTCAAAGTGTGTCTTTGTTGAAATCAAGTAAGTAACTAACCCCGACTTAGAACTTGAATTTGTACCTTCTTGAAATGTGTAATAAAGCTTAGCTTGACTATGGAACCCTTTTTGACAAGGTTGCAGCTACTCTGAGATACTTTGTTTCACTTACAACGAAAATGCATTTCTGTCTACTTCTTACAAATGTTTTTTAAAGATTAGTTATGCAGATTTATTCTCCTAGAGGTTCTCCTAGAGAAGCCTTATGCTCCTGCTGACGTTGTTTTAGGCTTAGTATTGCTTCTCTGTTTCTACATCAGCTTGTTAATATTTATTATTTCTTTTTGCGTGTCAGGTATCCAAGTTAAAACTGAATTGGAAGAGATGCTATAACTGTATTACAATAACTGCGTACTGAAGGCGCTGGAAAGTGGGAACTAATGAACGTTTTTAAATGCATATCTGTGCAGGCTATACTTCTAATACAGTTTTAAAGCTATACATTTTCCTGGCTTGCATAACCTCATTTTATTTCTGTATTTAAAATTTTCAAAAACTGGTAATATGAAGATGTTAGCTTCTGCAGCTGACGATGAATTACATTCTTTTGGATAACACCTAGGTTTCTTTGTTATTTGGAACAGTATTTTTAGCAGACGTGACTTTCGTATATATGATATCTCTCTACGCAGCTTTTTAGACCTGTCTTTGTAAAGAATTTTCTGTTATCTAGGATGCTCTTTATACAGAACTTAATACCATTTGGGTTCTCTGGCTGAAATCTTGGTTCTGGAAATTGGGCACAGTGATGGATAAAGCCCCGTCTTTTTAAAGCAATGTCTGTTTGGCTAAATGTGAGATGGGCACTGAAATGTATTGGAGGAAATAAAGGTTTTATTGTGTGCCTTCTCTGCAGAGCAGATTTCAGATGCAATTAGGTACATTCTTCGATAGACTTTTCAGCTTGTCCCTGATCAAGAAGAAGCATCTTTTAAGTGTATTTTTGTGTATAGGACATCACTTTGTGGAGGCTAATTTTAAATTTCATGTTATACGATCAATATATAATATGTAAAACTAAAAGTACTGCAGTCTTAATGAAAAAACAATCGTGTAGAATATATGATAGACTTCTACCCAATCCACTCTGTGTTTTACCTCTCTCTTATAGCTATCAAGCAAAGAAAGGGTGGGATGGATATTTTATAGGTGTTCTTGCTGTGGCACATTAGGGGAATTTCTTGTTTGTTGGAAATAGAGATGATGAAGTAAACATGCTAGTATCTTCACTTCGTTTATTTCGGGAAATTGGTGGGTGACTGAGTAAGCTGAAGGTAGAGAGAGAATGTACAAGCTTTGATTAAATACAAAAAGAATCAGTAGTTGCAATGGGTGTGAATTTGGAAAATTGTTTTTATTCCCTGATGCCATTAGCCAGAAAGAACTTATTTTCTGTCATTTTTGTCTGTGAACAGCGCTGTGATTTCTTACTCCTGCTTAACAGACTGACTGCTTTAATTGAAAGTTTTGGTTCTGAATCTGAAGAAAATTAGGGAGCAACTATGGTACGTACGTTTGATGTTTTTGTGGTTCAAATCTCTGGGATAGTTGAACAGCCTGTTATAATCTGAAGGGTGCTACAACTCTAGCATGAACACTTTGTGCTGTTTAGAAAATTTCTATTTACTGTATACAGCACTGATGTATTTTGGGGGATTCCAAGAACACTGAGACAGTTTGCTTTGATGTCTGATATCTGATTAAGACTTCTCTTGTTCCAGTTGCTTATTCAGACAGTTGTTAAATGAATTTTAGAAACTCTTAATTAAAGTTGTGTTGTGTTGCTACAAATATTTGTATTCCAAACTGATAGTTAATGTAAAGAAAAATATTTAAGGGCTTACTGAAAGAGTTATTATGTGACCGGGCTTAAACACAAACAGCTGGAGGCAAAGCCAAGTTCTTGTACAGACATGTGCTTAATTTTAGGAGTAGTGCTAGAAGTCATGCTATGTGTGCTTGATTGACTGTTACTTTCAGCAGTTTTTAATTGATCTTTTATTGAAACTTCAACCCATCTGCAATGCAAAACATGCACTTCCAGTTGTGAGGATTTCTTTTCAGAGACTTTCTTGCATGTTAATCACATTGGTGGGTAAAGGAGAGACAGTTGCATTCTGTCTGTTTTGTACCTCCCAGTTAAAGTTGAGAATAAGGCCTTGCAGTGAGGATGCCTGGTTTGCATATTTAGTGGAGTTCCACTTCTCAGGCTACCTGCCTGGTCAAGTAAAAGAGTTGAAAATGAAGTAAGTTCAAAATGCATGTTGCTTTTTAGACTACTTTTTTAATACATATTACCTTTTCCCAATTTCCTTGAATGGTGAAGTGTTACGCATCTTGTGTTTTGATCTTGACTTCCTATGTGTGAAGATCTTGATTTTTTTGCTGAAGTGCAAAGCCATATTTTAATTTTGAAGGACAGCTTAAAGGTGAACCCCATGCATTACTGAAAACTCAACGTAAACATTTCTGTTCTTCAAATTGCTGCTAATTATTATAAAAAAATAAGTAAGGAATAAAATAGTTTCCTGAAGTAATGCTGACTCCCCTGCTTCAGCAGTTGGAGAGAAGTTGAATTTGACAGGACAAGTGAACAGAGTTGTGGCAGATCATGTTGATTAATTTAATGGAAACATTATTGATAAGTCAGGGAAAAGGGATGAGGTGGAAACAGATAAGCTTGGGTCAGAGACTGTCACATTCCCTTTTAATCCAGTAACAAAGTACTGAAATAGATTCTTGTGCCTATTGACGTGATTAAATGCAACTATTTCTTTCTTGGATGTTATATGGAGACAGGTAGAGGTGGCTGCCAGGGACCTTAGGGGTCACCCACAGTACTTCTGATTGTGTGAACCTCTTTGTAAGTGCAAGGTATAGCTCTTACTTTTTCCATTTCAAAGCTACTTTGCATAAATAATTTGTTGTTTAACTGGTAAAAAGAGCTCACAGAAGTGATTTTTAAACTGTAACAATGTATGTTATCTCAATGCATTAAACAAATACAGAATTTTGACTAAATTACAGCCTGAGCAATTTCAGAAGCATACAAACTTATTGACTGTTAAGGTCTTCCTATTTTTACTGAAGTGGCTAAAAGTTTTTCTTTCATCAGACATTCCATGTGTTTTCAGCATATTGTGTTGAGTACAAGCCTAGAAAACTATTGCCTGAAGCGTGGTTTGAAAAAATAAAAAAGAAAAACATCAGCTCAAAATAGTATGTTGAAAGAGGCCTTTCCATAGTACAAGACTTTTATTTGGGATGTTTTGAATTTGATTTTTTAGCTGACATTTTCTACCTCAGTACTTGAATTTGAGAGCTGTTGGAATGTCTCTGATATAAGAGCATTGGGATATATCCAGCCTGTACCTGTGATGTTTGAAGCCAAGAACTCTTGTTCAGGTTTTCATCTAGATTACTCTCGATTTAAGATGGTTTATAGGACATTGGATTATACACTGAGAACTTCCCATGACTTCTAATCTTGTTCCAGATCTTTTTTTTTCCTCCTTTTTAATTTTTTTCCCCTGAGATTAATATATTTCAGAATGCTTTAAGAGGAAGTGTTAAGAGGAAATTAAGAGTATTGAGAGGAAACATGGAAATACTAAAACACATGATCTACAGTTTATCACTTGCTTATTGATTCAGTATTAAAATCAAAGGAGAAATGTTAGTGTCAGTTATGGCTTAAGAATTCTATATATATAAAAATATATATACATTTTTCTTTTTAATTGAAGGACATGGAGGATTTTTTCTTTGTCGTGTGAGCAGAGGATCATTATGAAAGAAATAACTTGTTTGCTCAAACTACCTTTTGTTGTTTACTGTAACTTCAAGGAAATGCGGAGAAATGTGAATATGTGTTTTGGTTGTTTTGGAAATGTGTATCAAATTCACTTACTCCTCTAAAAGTAACCCCTCCGAAGCCCGAAGTTACAGCTTTTACATTTCTTTAAGTAGTCAGACAAATGAGTGTTATGGATAAAAAATCTGCTAGAATCTTACTTGTGTGGTGCGTTACAGTGGTTTTCTGTCATGTACAACTTCTTAAACGGGTAATGGATGCTGGCATGGTCACAAGTGGACACAGAGCTCTAACTTCTAAAAATATCCTAGTGTGTCCTGTGTGGTTCCGAAGTTCAGGAGACTAGGGTTTTCAAAAGGCAGTTCAGTTGGTTATTCAGATGGTGTTTTGATCATTTGTGTACTGTTTATCCCTTGAGTAGAGTTTGTTTTTGTTTTGTTTTTTGTTTTCTTTTACCAAATTCCATAGTTGCCTTGAAGAAGCAAATCCTTATTCAGTAACAAGCGTAAGCTTGTACAAAGTTGTTCGTGAATAATAAGAGAGGGTGGAGGTGAAAACATCAGTTGCCTGAAAGAGGGTTGGTTTAAATATTGGGATTTTATGCTACCAGTTTTCCTTGAATATACTTAGCATTGTTAGCGCAAAATGTGTCTATTCACTGCACACTGCTTCTAGAAGTACAGTGAATAGACACAATCTTGAGCCCTTAAGGGCACAGGCATTTCCAGTTGGGTTTGGAATTCTATGGTGGTTTTTTTTTTTTTTTTTTTTTTTTTTTTTTTTTATGTTTCCATCATTAAGTGTGGCATAGACAAATTCTCTGATTTTTTTTTTTAATTTTTTTTTTCACAATGACTTATTTCAATGCAGTGTGCTTTTATTAAGGGAAATCTTGTTAATGTAATGAAACTTAACTATTGTCTTGGGCTGGGTAGATTTAAGATAAGAACTGCAGTGTTGAAGTGCAAGTCTTCAGTACAGGGCCTCAGTGATAGAGACTGGAAATACTTTCAGAATTTTTTCGTGCCTGAGAGATCGGCTGTTGCTTTCTGATAGTAGCAGTTTGTTAGCTTTAGAATTCTGCAGTGATGTCTGGTTGTGCAAATGTCAAAAGGGTACGTCCAAAACATTGTTCGTGGGCTTTTCATATTGCCTTACATGTGGGTTTATGGGCTTTTTTTGTTTGTTTTGTTTGTTTGTTTGATATTGCATCATCTCATGTTCATCCCAGCATACAAAACTGATCGCATAAGAAAAAATTTGAAAAAGTAAATGTTTCTTTTCCTAAATGAGTGATAATTTTTTATTTTACTGTGTATTTAACATAGTGTTATGTTTAAACGTTGCAACTGTTGGCTTCTACTGAAAGTCTCGTTGCCTTCTCATAAATAAACTAGAATACTGGGCCTCGTGCATTCAAAGGTGAACAAACCTAATGAATTGTTTTGGAAACTAGGGGATTTACAGCAGATTATGGATCTGCCTATTTAAATAACGTTTCAAACGGATCAAGCTGGCTGATGCACTCCAGACTGGATAATAAGATAATACATAGATCACACTTCAATGCAGGAAGCCTTTCTTATGTGTGGAAGACTACACCATGTTGAGACCTCATTTTTGTAGGTGTCCTAAAATGACAGATGCTAAGAAGCCCTTTACATGAGGGAGAAAAGACTGAAAGCTAAGTATTTTTACAGTCTGTGATGTCTTCATACGTTACAGTTGATGTTCTGGAAAAATGAGTCAAAGTGCTGCTATGAAAAATGTTCCTTGAAAGGGCACCTGATATTTGCAGCTTAACGTAATCTCATTAGTGCATTGGTTATTCTCATTCAGGTTAGCCCTATCCAATTTGTTATGACAGCAAAACAAAACCAATGAGAGTTGACAGAGCGTTAGTGCTGAAGAAAAGCAGACATCCAGGAGTCATGTTTATTGTAACTGGTTTAGATGAATCTTACTAAGGTGGAAATAGAAAAATGCTTAAGGCCAGAATTTGTATACACCTTTAAAAAAAAGTCTTTCTTATCGTTGCTTGGCAAGAGTTCTTGGAAGAGTAAGAGATCTGGTAAGCCGTCAGTGCTGTTTCACTCTAGAAGTAGAGTCAAATTGAAGTTGTCACTGCCATCAAGTGCCCCAGTTCAAGGACGGAGTTTTGAAAATTTCCCACGATTGTTACTGTGTAGGTGTTTGAGCACCAAATTCAGTCACTGAATATGTTTAGGGGAGGAAATAGCCAACAATTTTGAATGTCAGTCTCTTTAAAGAGCCTTATTGTGTCATACTTGGGGTGCAACTAGAGTAATAACAGTGTATTATGTGAGAGAACAGGTTAGAACCTTGTACAAATGACATTTGGGCAGCGAGCCTTTCTGGTGCTTTCTCTGACTTGAGTGCTTTGTCCTACTGAGTCTGTTCAGTTCATTTTACTGCTGAGCTGCCATTGAGGACTCAAGCACAGATGAGCATCTGACTGAAATTTCAGTGGACACATTCAAAACATTGTTCTGTATTACGGATTGCTCAAATAAAACCTGAAAACTGCTCATTTCCATTAAATTCTGCTTTGACAGATGCTTGAAATTAATAGGACAAAAGTGTTGAAAAATGGCTTAAATCTTAAAAGCACTTTGTCACTTCTCCCAGTATGAGCTAAGCAGAATTATGAGCTACTTAAATTCTACTAACCTGCAACTCCTTTAGAATTGTAGCTGGCTTTTGTTTTCTATTTCTTAGATTAACTTGGTTCAAAATGGTTTATTGAAACAAACAAATAAAAAAAAAAAAACCACAACAGAAAACAAAGAAAAAAGAAACATTTAAACATCTGCTGTTGTCCTTTCTTGTTATAGATGAAAATGTCATAGCCTTAGAGAGGTCCTAGTTTGCTGAAGTATGACCTATGTACACTGTGTTCAACAACAGTGTAAAAATTTCTCTAAAAAGGGAAAGTTTGAACTACTTAATTTTGATTGGGATGTGCACTGTTTTTGAGTTGTTACTGTTTCTAGTTCTGTTATAGGAAACGTCAGATACTCTTAGCTCAATGTTTTATCTCCTCTGCCTTAATTCACCAGTTTAATTCGTTAGTGGAGCTTGTGTGAAGAGATCCATTTTAGAGGACTAGCAAGTTAATATTTGCCATTTCTTAAGTGAGACACTGCCCTCTGTGTGCCTTTTGCAAGCAACCATTGACAGGCTTAGAGGATATGCAGCTGACGTTAGAAAGCTTGGGTGGGGACTACAAGGAGCTGGCAAATGCTACAGAATTTAGTGCCAGGCTTGCTGACACAACAGTACTTTGCTTGTAAAAGTTTTCTTTAGGCTGCTAATTCTGTCTTCAGAGTAACTGGAACTGAAGCAGTGTCTCTAATGCCAAGTTAATATAGCAAAAGCAACAACTTATAGGAAATTGAGAATGTTCTTATTACTAAATATTTCTGAAGATTTGAGTTGTGGAAAGAAACCAGCAAACTCCTCTCATCCTGAAAGGATGAATTATGAGCAGTGTCATAAAGTGAATGCACTGCAGAACAAATTCCATCTAACTGTAGAGTGTCATAAACAGCTTGAAGAAGGAAAAGCTAGCTGTGCTGTGTAGAGTGTCTGTAAATATTGAGCTCTGTCTGTTTTATATCACAGTATCTGTTTGATTCACCAGTTTATAGCCGTGTTTCCTAAGGCATATTTTTAATAGCTTCCCTTAACCTTCACATAAAAATTCCTAACATCAAGTATAGTTAGACATTGAGAAATGATATATTCTCAAATGAGAACAGTTGCTGTAGTTTATTTACCACATCACCTTAAGTATAAAGTGTTTTGGCTTGAATCTACAATACTTCTGGTACTCATAAAAGCTTAAGGGCTAATAAAGCTTTCAAGGGATGTGAAAATCCAGCTTCTGTTTGTTTTGCAGAAGGTTAGGTAGAAAGTAAGTATCCTCCTCTGTCTCCAGTTCTGTATGTGGAGAGGGTTTTGGGGTAACGTTACAGAGCAGAGTCTTTGAGCGGTCAGGTGGTGGTGGAATTAGACATGCCTGAATTAAAAGGCATAGAAACCGGTGTGATCTTGGTGAAAGTATGCTGCCTGATTATATGAGCATATCAATATTTTTTGGATTTCAGCATCACTTGTAGATTTTTTAGAAGAACTTTCTTCCCTTTCCTGGAGTGCCAGAAATACTGAGTAGTTTCAGAATAAGTGTGGGGAGAAATAGGAGTCAGAAGGTGAATTTAATCTGTTTTGCAGTTTCACTGCAGTATGCCATGCCATGTTAGCTTAAATATTCATAGAATCATGCGATTGTTTGAGTTTGAAGAGACCTTTAAAGGTCATCTAGTCTAACCCCTCTGCAATGAACAGAGACATCTGCAGTTAGATCAGATTGTTCAGAGCTCCATCCAGCCTGAGCTTGAGCGCCTCCACGTATGGGGTACCCACCATACCCATCTCTGGGCAACCTATTCCAGTGCTTCACTACCCTTATCATAAGTAAAAAAAAAAAAAAAGAAAGCTTTTTTTCATAGATCCAATCTAAATCTCCCCTCTTTAAGTTTGAAACCATTTCTCCTTGTCCTATCACCAAGGACCCTGCTAAAGAGTCTGTCCCTTTCTTTCTTACATCTCCCACTTAAGATACTGAAAGGCAGCTATCAGGTTTCCCTGGAGGCTTTTCTTCTCCAGTCTGAAGAGCCCCTTCAGACTGTCCTCTGAAGAGCTCTCTCAGACTGTTCTCGCGGGGGGGGGGGGGGGGGGAGGTGTTCCATCCCTGGGATGATTTTTGTGGCCCTCCTCTGGATGCGCTCCAACAGGTCTATGTCTCCTGTACTGAGGACCTCACATCTGGATGCAGTACTCCAGGTGAGGCTTTACCAGTGCAGAGAAGAGGGGCAGGATCACCTCCCTTGACCTATTGGCCAAGCTTTTGATGCAGCCTGGGATATAATTGGCTTCCTGGGTTGTGAAGACACATTGCTGGCTTATGTCCAACTTGCAATCTACTGTTCCTCAAGGTTTTTGGCAGGACTGTATGCAATCTTCATCCACGAGCTTTTATTGATAATATTGATAACAAGCCAGGTGCAAAATTTTGTACTTGGCAGAATTGTTTAATTGTGAGTTGAAGAGAGTTGTCTCAAGTGACGCTTATGCAGAGCAGCTTCATTCATGAAGTCTGTTGCTGGCTGTGGTTGCTGTGATATTGGGGAGCAGTGGAGCATTCTCTTGCTGCATCAACAGCACAGTACTTCTAGAACAGGGTATAGTAGCTTCCAGCCAGGCTTGTCATGTTTGTATCTGAGCACCTTACCTGAAGAAACTTGTGATTTTATTTTTGGGATAGGGTAAAGGACTTTATTTACAAGAAAAGATTTAAGATTGCAATGTGGATACCTTAGTTAAGTAATGTTTAGAAGATTCCAAGAGGAAAAGAGAATGTTTTAGTGTAGTGTTGAAAGACTTGGTAAAATGCGGAGGATTAAATGCAGATGAAAAGCATGATTAGAAAATGCTTCCTGACAGGGAGGGCTTGTGGTGGATGGAGTGAGTCTTTACAACAAAGAAACCTGGTTGCTTGGCATTTTTAAAATTAAGCTGAGGACAATACGTGAATGGGCGCTGGGAAAAGTCTTGCACTTGAAGAAAGATGTGCTTCTGTTGAGAGCATGGCTGTGTGAAAGAGCCTTCTCTGTATTGTGAAATTACAAACTGATCTAGCTTCTGATCTAGTGTCATGGAGTGAAGAAGAGGAATTAAGCAAAGCAAGTCTGATGTACTGACAATTCTACTTTGCTTTGAGCTGCAACACTCCCTAACACAGGAAAAAAAAAAAAAAAAAAGGCATGCTGCTAAGACAGCAATTTTTTTTCCTCTTCCTTGTGAAACACAATTGTTACATGAATTAGGGGCTTTTAACAATTGGATTCGATGATCTCTAGAGGTCCCTTCCAACCCATACAACTCTGTGATTCTCCTGGGTCCACTGCTCAAGCCTGTCTATATTGTTGCCCCTTTAAGATAAGCACCTGCATTCTTTTCTCCCACAAAAGTAAAATTTCAGTAGGAGTTTGAAGCTGCTTTGCCTAGAGCACCTGGATGGCAGTATCTTGCATATGTGGAAAGCTCTGTCTTCAGCTGCCCTCAGTGTAGTAGGTTGCCTGTGGTCTTCTGTTACTGAGGTGAAGTGAAATATAAATAGTAAAGGAATAGAAGTAAAGATTGTTTTAAATCATGGAGGTCTTTTTATGCATGAACTACTGCCATAAACAGTCTAAAGATGATTGAACAGAGAACACTTTTGTAATCTTTGGTGATCTCTGTCATCAGTTCAACTGTGCGGTACAGTGATGTCTTTCAGATCAAGGTTTGTCTTCCTGAAGACTAGCACTTAAAACATTGCTCCTAAGTTTACAAAATGTAAAGTGGTGCATTTGAAAGGCTGTATAGCAAATTTCCATGCTATCCATGGATTGACCATATCAAGGGACACTGTAATCTATGGTTTGTTGGGGTTTTTGTGTGTCTTTGGATGGTCTGTTCACGTCTCTTTGAGTGTTCTATATAATATTGCAAGCGTTTACTTTGTGTGTGTGTGTGTGTGTGTGTGTGTGTGTGTGTGTGTGTGTGTGTGTGTCTAATCACTCCTAAATTGCTACCTATATCATTTTCTCTCAGAGTATGTTAAAATCTCTCTAAATTTTTTGTTCTGAACAAATCCTGGGTTTGAAAGTGTGGATACACCGAGCAGGTATGTGTGTCTTAACCCCATAGAAGAGGCTTGGAGGATGTGTTTGGGGTAGAGAGGCTTTTTTAACAAATTAATTTCCTTTCAGTTCATAACAGGTAACCTTTGGAGAACGTTAAGTCTACTTTGGCCACTCAGTCTTGTTAAATAAAAGAGAGTCAGCTAGCTGTAATGGTGACCCTTTGTTTATAGGTGAGGGGTTTCTTGGTCAGATGGAAATTGTGCACTATCACTGAAGTGATCTGGAGAATGTCCAAGATTTAGACAACTTGATTGCTCATATTCTCTGTAACTTGCTTAAGCATTTCTGTTTACAGATGTGTAAAGTCAGCTATTTGTTGCATAGTGAAACTGCACTTCCTGTAGGTCAGCTGAATTCTTTGGAAAAGAGTCAAATTTTTTTAATGTGAAGTCTGTAGACTTTGCTGATAATAGCTGGCAATGAATACATGTGCAAGGTTGAAGAGAATTCTTGGAGAAGAGAAGGGTACAGGGAGACCTCATTGTGGCCTTCCAGTATTTAAAGGGAGTATACAAACTGGAGAGGGAACGATTGTTTACATGGATTGATAGTGATAGGACAAGGGGGAATGGTTTTTAACTGAGACGGGAGATTTAGGTTAGATATTAGGAGGAAGTCTTTCACTCAGAGGGTGATGACGCACTGGAATAGGCTGTCAGGGAGATTGTGGGTGCCCTATCCCTCGAGGCATTCTATAAGGTTAGCGTGAAATACTTTCTGCTGTTGTATTAAGTATTCTGGACTTTGTTCTTCATCTTTTTTTTTTTTTTTTTTTTTTTTTGCATTATTCTGACATAAAGCGGAATATAAGAATGGCTAGCTATCCATTGCAGCTTTCATGCTTACTCTTCAAAAGTGAGCACAACATCAACTTAGTGTGAATGTGCAATTTTTGTAGAGCTTATGGGCAAACATGCCTTCACTTCAGAATGTTTTTTCAGGAGTACAGCAGCTGACACTAGCTTTCTTGGACACTGATACAGTCTGAGTATTACTTTTTTTTTGTTTTGTTTTCAGATGGAGCAATTATCAGATGAAGAGCTTGACCATGGTGCAGAAGAAGACAGTGATAAGGAAGATCAGGATCTGGACAAGATGTTTGGGGCCTGGCTAGGAGAACTGGACAAACTCACACAGGTTGGGAAGGCTTCAATCATATCATAGAACAATTATAAATAATTATTACATGTTTATTTTCAGTTGAAAGCTAACTACTTTAACCTTAACAAGGATCTTTTTGAACACTTTAGGTGAGTATGAATTAAGACTTTTAGCTGTGGTGCTTTGTCAGGGTCAAGTATGTATCCTCAGCTGTTTTATTGTGTGAGGATAGAAGATGCCTCTTCTCTCAGTTAATTAGCACTACCACTTAGAGCAAGACTGGCTGTAGCATATGACCAACTCAGTATTCTTAAAAGAGTTCTGAACTAACTTATTTTCCACATTTCCAAGTTGTTAAATTCATTTTTCACAACCTGATAGTTATACCATTCCCGAAGGGTACAATCCATTTGGAAAACTATGGAATTGATCTTTTGTCCTCATGTATATAGAGAAACACAGACTTCAGCTGGCTAATGCTAGGCTGTATCTCCAAACACACAGTTGGGCATTGTCTAGTGGCAATGTAATTGAATCTATTTGTTGCACCTGAACAAGAATAAGGAACAAGAAAGTGTGAATGATGTCAGTGATGATGTGCTAAAGTCACCTGATACACCCTAGAGGACCGTTATTCCAGAGTGCTTTTCCAGCATCAGAGTGGCAGCTAACAGGACACCTTTTGGCATTGTTTTAGTGCTTTTTCTTTTCTTCACAAGCAAATCTTACATTTTGCACAGTATGCCAGAGTTCCAAGGTAAAAGTCGATTTCTCTGTGATCTCCTGCTTTGTTTTTTCCAGCCATGTGTGCTGGCCCTCCTGAACAGTATAATTCATCTTCTCGTTCTTTGTCACATAGATTTTAAGTAATGATGTGATGCTCCAAGTTTCAATAAGCTAGATGGGAAGAGGCTTCTCTCATCACTTCTTTACTGTAAGCTTGGGGGAAAAGGAAGAGTCTTCATCTTATGAGAAGACTGACAGAAAATGGAGTTAATCGTACAACAGAACATTTCAGATTCAGTCTTGTGCATGTTATCCTTGGTTTAAAGGACCTACCTGCAAGTCCTAAATGTGGATGGCCTTTTAAAATACAGTAAAAGGGAGCAATAAGGAATCCTACCTTTTCAAGTGAATAGAAGATGGTGTGTAATAAGTCTAAATATCATAATTCTTATTGTCTTTAACTCCCTGCGAAACATTTTTTTTAATGGTAATTGAGCCTTTCACAGACCCCATGCCTTCAAATTACCTCTAATGAGGATCTTCATGTGGGGGCACAATTAGTAACTAGTTTTAGATTTTTGTTCTTGGTTTCTCTTTAGTGAATATGAGTAACTTCCAAGTACGTGTATTTTACTTAGGGCTTGCAGTTGTACATTTAATATACAGACTATCTGCTAGTACCTGAATTTGTGTTTTAATCCATGCAAAATGCTTAAAATATACAAACAAGTAGTGAAGGGTGGGACACAAGCTGTTTGTTTCTCACTTATGTACTGCCATGCAACACAGTCTACAGTTTAGCCATACAGTTGTGCTTCTGTCTTTTGTAACTACTGAGAAGTGACATTTCCCCCAGAACTTTGAATAACCTCATAATATTTTGTATAAACAAGTTAATACAGTCTGTTGTGTCTCAGATTGCTTGTTTGGTAAATAGTTATGTCTTGATTCAGCTGAGGACCCAGTAAAGGGGCGTGATTAAATTTAATGAGCTCCAAAGGCTGTTCTGGTGTAGTTTTAGCATTTGTTGCTATTTGTCAGCTGCACTCTGAAAGCAGAGGGAGAAGAATTTTGTCCCCAAGTTCCTTGAACTTGTAACTTCCTTTTCAGATTTTCTACTTCTATGTGTTTGTTTTAGGAAGATTGAAAGTAAGACCTAGATTCCTTTCCAGACAGGAGTGCTTTTTAAAAGATATGGAATTGTTAAGATGCCTTTGAGATAATTTGAATTCACTTTGCCCTCTTTAACCCTTTGCCTAGTAAAAGCATTATAAAATGCAACCATGAAATTTTCAACACATGTGAGCAGTGTCTGCATTAGCAGTTGGTGTCTGGTTACCCTGTTCTGTGAAATAAGTATTTTTCATTTTCCAAAACTAATCTTTTAGTGCTGTTTCAGTTCTCAGCAGCTTCCCAAACTGAAATTTTGCATTATTAATTACGGAGATTGTTCTCCAATAATACAAGGGCTATTCCGAAATTAATGCCTCCTATTTCATTATGTTAGTCCACAATGTCAGAGATGGTGTTGGTAGTAGTATGGTGGTAGGGGTTGAACCTTCCCACCAGTATTCAGTTACATTTTGTTGTTGTATAACAGATGGCAGCCTTACAAAATGGTGTCTGACATTCATGTGCGTATGAAACAAAGGTTGTTGTTGAACTCTTCCATGCAGGAAAAAATGGCACCCATTGACATTTGTCCATTTTTGCTAAATGTTTATGAAGACCAAGCAGTGGATGTGTGTGCAGTGAGGCAGTGGGTGGTGCATTTCAGCAGTGATGTAAATGACATGAAAAACAAGCGATGTTCCAGACAGCTAAGGAGATTTTTACAAGCACAGCATGCAGGTTTCTGTTGGTTGCTGGTAAAAATAAATAAACTAATTAATTAAAAAATGCATAGCTAATAGTGGTGAGTATGTTGAAAAATAGTGTTCAGTAGCCAAGAATTTGCTTGATCAAATAGTGTTATTGTGCTCTTTACTTCCATGGAAATAAATAGGAGGCATTTTATTTGGAGTGACCTACATAGTAAGAGTATATCCCAGTTATTTCAAAGGATAGAATCATACAATGGTTTGGGTTGGAAGGAACCTTTAAGATCGAGTTCCAACACCCTGGTATAGGCAGGGATACCTCCCTCTAGCCCAGGTTGCTCACAGCCCCATCTTGCCTGGCCTTGAATGCTTCCATTGAAGGGGGCTTTCACAACCCTGTGTACTAACGTAATTATTCTTAAATTTAATAAAACATACTTTAGATGTTTTTAACCAGCATATGTTCGCTTTGCTTTGCAGGCAATCTCGGTTCAGTTGGAAGGAATGATCCCTAATGTGCCTGCTTTGTTTCAAGTTTTCTTTGCTGCCTGTAGGGTTCTAATCTGTTATTTTTCAACTGTTCTGTATGAAACGATATGTAAGCTCCACTAGAGCTGTTTTTTCCACATAATAGAAAATAGTTCTGCATCACTGTCTTCCGATCATTAAGTAATGACTGCCTTCCTTGAGCAAGGATACAGAAAATAAAAAAAAAAAAAGTGTGGAAAAGAAACTTAAATCTTTTGGTGCTAGAAGATGCTCTTCTTTTAGACAAACGTGTATTTGGGAAAGCTTTATTATTAGAAGTGTTGCTTTTATTCACACCCTCTGCAGGCTTGTCAAGCAGCGCCAGCAGCTAGATTCCCCACATAACACTTCTCACTCTGCGGGTGTCATGCAACTTTTGGGTTACCAGTTGGATCATAGTGCCCTACTGCTTGCTTCTTACTGCTGGTGGTTAACTGTAAAGTTTTATGTCCATTAATGAAACAATTGGATGTTTTGTATAGGAAGAGTAAGTGTCTTTTGATTTCATGTTTTGTTGTGTTGGTTTTTTTTAATCCCTTACTAGATATTTTGTTGGTTTTCTCTTTGTTTGGTTGTTTTTGTTTGTTTGTTTGTTTGTTTGTTTTTGTTTTTGCATATATATATTTTTCAAAACACTATCACATTTGGGAGGGGGTCACTTTCACAACTCGGTATTTTTCACAGAAAAAACTTATGAGAAAAATACCTAAATTTAGTAATTCAAAAATTTTTTGGTTGCTTTTCTGTGCTTATATCATGGATATGTTCGTAATCAAAGGATGCATTTCTTAGGGTGCCACAGTTTGCATGTGTTTTAACTCCTGTGCAGTTATCTGCAAAGAAATTGTTATAGATAAATCAGCTGTGTTACGTACTAGCTCACTTTGAAACACAGCTGAAACATGCATTTGGAATTTGCTCCCTTTTAAATCAGTAACAAGAAAGAGATTAATATCTTTTCTGCAGCTAAGTCTTTGTGATATACTGACATGCTTTTTAGTCAAAATCCTGTGGGAAAAAAAAAAAGAAAGACATTTTTGATATGCCAGGAGCTTCTGAAAAATTGGTTGTAGAGAAAATTTATTTTCATAAATCTTGAGGATTTCTTTGTCAAATTATATTCTCCACCTTTTCTTGTCTTTTTCAGAGTTTGGATTCAGACAAGCCTGTGGCACCAGTGAAGAGATCACCTCTCCATCAAGAAACCAACCTTGCCAACTTCTCATATCGTTTCTCCATGTACAATTTGAATGGTTTGTTGAATTATTCACCTTCTAAAGTATTATTTTAGGAAAAAAAAAATTTAAAAATATTGTAATTTATATATATATAAATGAGAACATTCTGAAATGGTTTCAGAGAATGTTAAAATACACTATAACTGGAAGTGAGAATATGTTTGATAACAGCCTTGCTTTCTTACGGCAGAGAACTTTGAATATTCTCCAACCTTGTCTTTTATAGCACCTAGTATCTAAGAATTGTAGTCTGGTATTTATAAAGAAAACTTGTTCTGGGATCTGATCTCATGAAAAAAGGAATTAATATGTATTTGTTAAGTGAGAAGAAAAAGCATCTTGCTTCACGAGACAGAATGCATGAGCATAGCCACAGGATGTTTTCATGTTAAACAAAAATCATACTTTTCTTTGTCTTAAAGTAACTTCCCTAAGTTGTAATACAGGAAGCCTTTAATTTAGAGTTTGAGTGTGCGTATAGTATTTTTTTAGTGTTGTGGTTGTTTTTTTTGTATTTGTTTTTAAAGTAATGTCACATTTGCCTAGCAAAACACATTTCATTGAAAAGCTGAAGCATGATATATACATTTTTAGATTCTGTTTACAGCAGAGCAGTTTCAACCTTTCAAATGTAACTAAAAATTCAGGTTTCTCCTATCAGAAAGTGTATTTACCCTACATATTTTTTTTTTTCTTTTAGACCAGTCAAGAGTACTAGTGTAAATAAACTTAATGTTTATCAGTGAGGACAGGTTTTGCAATATAGATGGGAAAATACAGCTTCCTTAGCCCCTGTATTCCAGCTATTAAATTCAAATGAAGAGTTGCATAGAGAAATATAGCAACCCTGCTCATACTAAAAACTCTTCTTCATTGCAGAAGCTCTGAATCAGGGGGAGACTGTGGATCTAGATGCCCTCATGGCTGATCTCTGCTCCATAGAGCAGGAACTCAGCAGCATTGGGTCTCATTCAGCAAATAATACTGCAGTGAAACGCCTTGCCACAGAATCCAAAGTTCAGAAACCACCTACTAGCCGTCCTTCTACTAAGCATGGCAGTATGAAAGGATTATCCTCTTCATCTGGTAAGGTTACTAAACCATCACATGCCAACGTTTCTTTGGATGACATCACTGCACAATTAGAGAAAGCTTCTTTGAGCATGGATGAGGCAGCCCAGCAGTCTGTAGCAGAAGATGCCAAACCAGTAGTTAATGCCCAGCACAGGAGGACAGCATCTGCTGGCACAGTGAGTGATGCTGAGGTGCGCTCAATCAGTAACTCCTCCCGTTCCAGCATAACTTCTGCAGCTTCCAGCATGGACTCTTTGGATATCGATAAGGTGACAAGACCTCAAGAACTGGACTTGACGTCACAAGGGCAACCAATCACCGAGGTAATGTCATTAATTTAATAATTCTTTTGGTGTTTCTTCTTCAAGTTTTTTTTCTTCTTTTTTTCCCCCTTTCTTCTCTTAGGCTGATACTCCTTGCTAAACACGTTCCATATAACAAAACTGATTACAGATCATGATTGCTTTTGCATCAGCTACGCTGTGGCTATTTTTTTTAGCTTTTTGTCTATCTGCAAGGAATCTTAATGTAAAAGGTGGTGTTGTAGTTCTTTTTCTTCGAGAACTTTCCTTATCTTTTCATCTTCCATATCAACTCATGTTTTAATGTTTTATATTTAATGTTCTTCTTTTAAGTAAATCTTATATGCTGCTTTTAATTTAAATCTAAGTGTACAGCTTTGAAAAAGAGAATGAAAAGTTGAAGGACATTACTACATTTGTGTTACTGGGTGCTCAGTTTACTGCATGTTTGTCACATACTGTGAATGTCTGGAGCTATAACAACAGTTCACCACTTCTTAATATTCCTCTTAAATGTATAGCAAGGAGGATTCTTCCAAACAATGCTCAACACAGAAAGCCAATTGGTTCATGGTAGAGTAATACCATTTGAGATTTTTGTTTCTCTGCACTGGTTAATAATAATCAGACAGCAATTTTTTTTTCTCAGTAAAAACACAGTGAGTTTGAGAAATGTTTGAGAAGTGCTGGTGTGTTACATGAGGAAATGAGGAAAATGTTCTATTGAATTTAAGGAGAAATAAAAACCTAACTTACTAATCAAAAGACAGCTATACTAAAACAAATGTTCACTTTCAGTTTTCTCTCTACCAAAAAGACAAGAGGAACAAGCTAAGCTTGTTCAAATCAATAATAAACACTAATTTTAATGAACTGTGCTTAAACTACATCTTTATACATCTGCACCAAAATTTCATCTGATGCAAAGAGTGATGCAGACTTATCAGTTTCGTGATAACTCATCAAAGTCACACTTTAAATTTTTATTTGAAATGGTGAGAAATGTTACAGCTTCTTACAGAAAAAGCTGATTCTCAGTATTTTCTATTATTTGTGGATTTGTATTGAGTGTAGCAAAACAGAGATAGATAGAAATGTTATTCTTTTCTCTTTTGAAAGTTGAAATGCAAACCTTTTCAATATTGCTGTAGATTTAAGAGTTAGAGCCCAGCCTGTGACAGTCTGATTGTATTGGTTTTCATTTGTCAGTCATTTTGTTTCTGTGATATGGTAAGACTGACTTTTCTTTTGGATCCCTGACAGACATGCTGACAGTCATGCAGATATCTCTTTTAATGATTAACTTTGTACAATAATGCATTCTCCTCAAGCTAAAATGACTTTTCTATTTCTTGAGTTCCTCTTTTCAGTGAGTTGCATGATATAAGAAATCTTTATTTTATTTCACTTATTAAAAATGTAAGCTGTTCTTGGTAGTTGATTTTTGCAGGTATCAGTCTAGATGTCAGCCTCTCTTTTTTAAGAAGTGGTATGCTGAGACATCAATAAGATTACCCTTCCAGTCTCCCATTTTTCAATTCTTTGCATAGTATGAACGATCAACAAACCACTTGCTCCACTTGTGTGACTGGATATTGTTGAATCAATAGGCACGGTTCCAGAAGTTGCTTTGTCTTCACAGGAAGCTAATCTATATCGCTTCAAGTGTTGCAGTTACTTTCTCAGTTGCTTTCTGAGCTCTCTTAGTCACTGACTTAGAGGCTCAAAACTTCCCCCTCCCCCCCCACCCCCCCCAAGCTTTAGAGGCATTTGAGAGCTGTCTTTGTAAACTCAGTGATTGCTTCTCAGGAGAATGTGGCTATTGTTTCTTCGCCCAGATAAGCTGCTAAGAATGACTCCTTCAAGGGAGGTAACCAGAAAGTGGTGTTAATTTGAGAGCCAAATTCTGCTCTCTTCTTGAGAGCGAAAACCTTTCCAGTGATCAACAGTGTTGCTTTGTTCCATGCTGTCTGAGCTGTCTGGTCATCTTAGTTTGAGAAGCCTGAGGAAAGTATTCATCTCTGAGATATAAATTCTAAAACTTGCTGGAAAATATTTAACTACTCAATGTTAAATCTCTTACTTGATGGGACTTTTATTATAAGGATGTCTCAGTGCTGGTGATACAGCTAAATGAAATTTGTTCGGAGTTTTGGCAGATTCAGTGGTGGTGGTTTTTCAGTCAAAGTAATGTTATAAGTGGGCCAGAAACCCAAGGATTTGTGTTTGTAGAATCACTGGGTTGGTAGAATCACTGGGCATCAACAAGGGAGTTTTTTCTTTTGTTCATTTAGTGGCTGAAGAGCATTGCTTAGGACTCTATTAATCTTCACGTCTAGGTTGTGAACCAAAACATCCTTCCCTTGTTGGACTGAATTCTGTCCTCTAACCCACATAGTTGACTCGGTTGTATTGCTTCTAATGGAGGACATCATTCAACCTGAGGGAGTAGCTTTGGGAGAGGACCTGGTGCCAATGTGGGGGAAAAGAAAACCAGTAAAACACCAAAACCCACGTGTCTTTTAATTATTATTATTATTATTATTATTATTATTACTACTATTATTATGGAGAAACGGGGAGGAGCTGTTACTTCATGGCTTTAGCAGATGCATTTTTAATTTGTTATTCCCACCTAATACTTTAAGTTTGCTCGTTTCTTTCGGCCTGTCTTCCCTGTGGCCTTTCTGGTCTTGAGCTGACCTTTACAATTTTTCTTTGGTGCTATGGTTCTTATCAAAGAAGTCAGTGACTTGGCAGCTCTGCCCTTTTGACTGATCCACTCTGTCCTCTCCAGGCAATGTAAGGACTTAAAAATATATAAATAAATAAAAATAATAATAATAAAAGAAAATGTCCTTTCTTCCACAACTTAGTTTTATAGGAATCACTAGAGGAAGGGAATAATGTAAAGTAAAATAGAACACTTCTGACACGAGGAAATGCTTGCCTGAAAAAGAAAATTAAGCTTTGCGGTTACTAACTTCAGCATTCTATCTAAGAAAATAATTCTGCAAAGTGTTTGAGCCACTTGGCCTGGAAATGTAGGGAAACGCTGTGAAAGAACATGCAGTGGCACACTGAAGTTATGGATAATCTGGCACCCTTTCTGACCAATAATAGTGATAGATATTATGCAAAGATCTGCAGTTCTATAGCCACCAAAAATGGTAGGGAATGAGGGAGGATTGCTGATGTGTGCAGATACGTGGGAGGGGGAAGTGTGTAGACAAGAGCTAGAGGGAATACATCTGTTAGTGTTAATGGATTCTTCAAATCTTCTTGATCCTGTTCACCAGGACCATCCTTGTTGTCCACAATGTTCTGAATTTGTGTGTGCTGCTTCCAGGGGAGTTGACTGAAATTCCCTGAATTGTCTAAAATAGTTTTATTTGTTGCCATAATTATTTGTTTTCTCCCTTTCTTAATGATTCTTAATGTTACCTATTTGGATACTGTGGATGTTAATGACTTCGAAGACTTCTTCTGTAGTCTCAAGATCTTTCCTTGGTGGTACTAAGTGTTGTCTGTCTGCACTTGTTCTTATTACTCAGCATTGCTGACTGAGAAAAGCTGCTTCCACCTTCTCAATGCTTTGTCCCCTGCAGTTTTTACTCAGTTGAAATATGTTTTTCACAAAATTATTTCCCAAATCCATGCTCCAACTCTATTCTTCTTTAAATTGGTAGGTTGCTTTTCATCTTCCATGTTTGTAAATCTGTAATGAGTTGCACTTTAAATGTGTCCACTTTAAATGTAGAGCTGAATGAGTGTAGCAATAGCAAGAATAAGGAAGAGGAAGTGATGACTGCATGATTAACTTGTCCCCTTCACCTTCCAGTACTAATTGTTTCTCCATTCCTTCTGTACCCCTGCTACCGGAAATTCTCTTTTTGCAGTGAGCTGTGCTAGATCGAAAGGAGAAAGAAGTAGTGGGGAAACAATAGAGAACTTTGTTGATCCTGCTTGTATAGCTAGCAAGACATCTGATGATTTAAAAAAAAAATAAAAAAAAAAAATAAAGAAAAAAAAAAAAAAGGCCTGTTCTTGATCAGTCATTGTTACTGTCCTGCATATGCTTAATGAAGGCATCACAGATAAGTTTGAAGTCTGCCATCTGGTCTGACTTAGTACAGCATTCCTCACCACCTCCCTTCCAACATGGGAGAGTTCTTTGTAACCCAATTTGCATAACTGGAGATCCTGACTTGCATACAAAGATAACTTCTAATTTCATGTAATAATAATTTAGCTGATTGTACATTTATATAAATCATAGAATCATCAAGGTTGGAAAAGGACCTCCAAGATCTAATCATCCACCTATCACAATATTTCCCATATAGAATCACTAAGATTGGAGAAGACCATAATCTTTGGCCAGAAACTCCTGTGGGATAAAGTAGAGAATTTGAAATGGATGTAAGGGAAGACGAACTTTGTGTTTCATAGCCATTTTGCCTTGATTCTCATATGGATTATTGTAGTTTCCACACAAAGGAGTACGGAAGCTTTTCTAACCATAACAGAGTATTGTAGGTCATGTTTTCTATGTGATTACTAAAAGTGTTGTATTGCACAAAAATTGTGTGGATTTTTTGTTTGTCAAATTAAAATGAGTGAAAGAGAAATAAGGACAAGCATTATCCTTGTATTGGTAGGTCTTGATTCTGTGATTGGTGTATCAGGCTGATTTCATGGCTGCAAATTTAGAACTTGCTGTGCAACGTTTTCCATGTGGGAGGAGACTCATGAAATTGTAACAGGAAGCTAGTTAGTGTAAAAGGAGGAAGAATATATTTACCTTCAGAGATTTTTAGTCAAATTTCCCTGACACTGATGATTAAGCTTAAAAATTTCCTCCCTAGAAGGAACAGGAAAAGGAAAGGGGACAGTATACTTGTCTACTTTGATGCAGCTGGCTAGCAAAGTTGGAATCAGCACAAAGTTTTCAGGTACAGGATATTTTGTTACCATCATGGTTTAACCCTGGCAGGCAGCTCTTGACCACTCAGTTGCTGCCCATTCCCACTGGCTGGAATGGCGGTGAAAAATGAAAAGGTAAAAATGAAAGAACTCATGGATTGAAATAAAGACAGTTTGCTAGGTAAAAGCAAAAACAATGTGTGAAAGCAAAAAAAAAGGAGTTCATTTGCCAGTTTCCATCAGTTGGTGGGTATTCAGTCACTGAGCTCATTGTGTGCAGTTACTGGGAAGGCAAGCGTTGTCACTTCAAATGTCCGTCTCTTCCTCCTTCTTTACCCCAGCTTTTATTGCTGAGCACGATGCCAAGTGGTATGGGATATCCCTTTGGCTAGTGAGGTCAGCTGTTCTAGTTCTGTCCCCTCCCAGTTTTTTGTGCACTCCAAGTTCCTTGCTGTCAGGGCAGCATGAGAAGCTGTAAAGTCCTTAGCTCTGCTCAGCAAAAGCAGCATGTTCTCATCACCATCAACAATGCAAAACACAGCACCATATGTGTTTTCACATATGCATTTGTGAAGAAAATTAACTCTGTCCTAGCCTAAAACCATAACACTGAAAACAAAAGGCATTGTTTATACCTAAATATTGTTCTTCTGTATTGTTCTGTGGTGTTGGAGTCTTCTTTGGACTACCAAATCAGCTGCCTCTGCTGTCTGTTGATTTGCACAGAAACTTTCATGGTAGCCCCTTGTTTGTCTCCAGAAAAGTAGTGCTTTATCAGTAAAAATTTGCCTTTAATATTTTCATTCTTTCTTCCTTTATCATCTTCTGAAGATATCAGATGCTTGATAGTTTCTCCGGTGCAGCTCTTATGACTTTTTAAGATGAAGACACATAGTTCAAGCTTCATCATTCTCCACTTTCCAGTTACCAGCTTCTGCGGAGGAGGGTGTATGTGTGCTGTTTTGATTAATAATGCTAAAGGGATGCTCTTCTTATCTGCAGTCCAGTGGTCTTTTTTATCCTTTTAGCTTCTCCTTTTTCATCTTCACATGTATTGCATAGAGAAATCACCATCACTGACTTCTATCAGTTGTAGAAGGCAGTTTAAATCAGGTACTGCCTCAGAAACCACTACTTCTTTTTTTTTTTTTTTTTTTTAATAAATCTGATTGACTTCATTTAGATTCCATAGTGTTTTAGAGAAGTCCTTGTTTTTGTGGTAGAGTTTACTAAGAAAAAAATAGAACATTAGTACAGACAAGCTGAGAAAATGCTTGATTTAGAGGCTAGAACTCTTAATTGATTAATCTACAAGAGAAAAAAAAAAAAAACTTGTAGATCAGTGACAAAGTATATGTAGACAACATACGTCTCGGAAGAAGCCAATAGACCTGGGTTTGGAAATTCTAATTCTTGTACTATGATGCTACCAAATTTTGTCAAAAGCACTGGTGGGAGTTGTACTCTATTTCTGTTGTAGAGCAATACATTCACTGGAAACTACAAGCAGTGATTTAGTGGAGCTTTTAAAGCTGTACTTTTTTTTTTTTTTTTTTTGTAGATATACCAGTCTACTTGAAACAAAGATAAATTCCTTTTTTTTTTTTTTTTTTTTTTTTTAACTTATAATTAGACCAGGGAACAGAAATATCACATCTGTAGGAAATATGCAACAGATGACTTGTTTGTCCTTCAGATTGCCAAAAATCAAATTTGGAACAGATGACAAAAGTTGAGAACACAGCAGTCAACTGTGGGGCATTAAAATCTAAGAGGAGAAAGGAATTTATGCAGTTTACTTCAGTTGCATATACTGTTATAGTATAGGACAAAAGCTTGGGTTTGTCATGTTAGCAAAGGAGTTTGAACCCACAAAATGAGACTTTGTGTTCTGATGAAACAGCTGAGAACTGACCTTCCAGTCAGTACTGTGCATGCTGGTTGGTGTTTAGTCCCTAATGGTATAATGATGACTGCCTGTAAATAGAAATACAAAAGTTTTATTTTCAGTTAACCAGACTTACAGCCCTGATTCCGTTTCTCTATGTTGAACATTTTACTTAATCACGTGTTCTTAAAAGTTCTTCTAGGTTTTAGAGCATACATATTAGTGGGTTTTTATCATTTTGTTTTCAGATTTATTTTTTTTTTCCCCGTATGTCCTATCCCCTCCTAATTGAAAGGGTGAACAGCTCCCCAGCTATGCATACCCACTGTCTTCTAGTGATGGAGTTTTGGATGACTTTATGTCTATAATAAGTTTTTTTAGAACTGAGTTATAGTTTAGTAGTAAACAAACATGGAAGATAAGCAAATGTTACTGCATAGTGTTTAAAATAAATAAATAAAGGTTTAAACAAAACAGTTAAAGCTACACATTCCTTAGGTTTCTTAACTGCTTTGTCTTGTTTTCTGTGTTGTAAGTAAAATCATCCATTGGTGATGTCTTCATAATTCTTTGAGTAATTAAAGCAGTCCTTCATCTGTCAATTGTAGCAAAGTTTGTGGGCTTTTATCCTTCCTTTCAGTGTTCCACTTAAGTAAACATCTCTTTTTGGATAGGACAGACGACTATTTTCCATGAAGCTACATTTCACTTCATTTTTTTTTCCCCCTATTTTTTTTCTTTTGGGAAAATTCCGCAGCTTAAAAGCTCTTTCCTGCAGACGTATTTTATTTGGGATTTCATGTTCAGTTTATACTCATTTCAATTTGTGCTTTTGCTGAGTTACATAGTCTTGCCCCACTTTGTGTTGGCACTAGTGTTTGTGCAGCTGCCTAGTGATTTGTTTCAGCTCGTGGTCTCCCTGAAAAATAATCCTTCTGCATAAGTTGTTCCCTGATCTCTTGGATGATGTGGTCAAAATCACTGTTGACCACATGAGAGGTGCGTGAGCCCATGGTTGAGGAAGGTTAGAATTGACTCTTGAAGCAGTTCTGCCTTAAAGTTCTTCGCTGGTCGTGAAACTAAAATTGAACTGTTTACCAGCATTTACAATCCTTTCTGTCTGTCCTCCTGTGTTTCCCAGCGAGCTTGTGTTCAACAAGAAACCTTTACAATATGTCTGCTCTCTCTCTTGAGAGGCACGTAGATGAACAAATAGTGCTTCTCCTGCATATAGTTCAGCAGTTTCTTAAAGTGGAATGTCTGCAGACTTGTTTCTTAAATTGCAGCAAATTTCAGTAGGATTATGCTATAATAGTCAGAACTGACATAAAGTTATAAGGATCCATAATAGTTAAGCAATATGTGCTGTAAATTAGATTATTTTTTTTTTTTTACTCCTGATACAGTTCAGAGGAGAAAAAAAAAAACAACAAAAAACAACAACAACAACAAAAAAAAAAAAAAAAACAACTGCTAAACTGAACATTTGGAGTTAGGAAATTCCAATTGCCTGTTGTGAGATGGAGTTGCTCAAGTTCCAGGAGAGTTGGCCACTTGGGAGTGCAGAGTAATAGCTCTGGATTGTCACTTCTAGTGTCTGGCTCCAATATGCTCTGCAGCATTACAGTTGTAAGAAGACTCTGCAGTTTTTGGTACTCTCCCAACCATGGCCCAAGCATTCCCGAACTTGGCTGGTCTTTTGTTCATGGACAGTTGTTTGCAGCCCAAGTCTGAAAGACTGGGCAGTGCCATATGAAAGAATGCAGCCTTAAGGTTTTTAATTGTGATGGACTAGGCTTCAGTGAGGCTTTGTAGATTACAATTTTAATTCTGAAGGCTCCTGCTCAAAAAAATTTAGTTAAGTTCCCAGGGACCAGCAGAATCACAGTCTTTGTGGATGTCATTGACAACAATCCATTTCATGGTCAGACATACAAAGGTATTAAAGCCTTAAAAATAATTAATTGAAGGAATTAACAGTAACCATCTTCTAATAGTAAACCATCATGGAAAATTTCTGTCTTGGTTATAGTTTGGCAAAATGTGTATAAATGGCTGAAAATACATTTTATATATGGAAATGTCAGACAATTCTGCTCTCTAATGGTGCAGCATTAGTTTCTTAGTGATCGTAAGACCAGATGATCTTAGTGATCTTTTCCAGCCTTAATGATTCTATGATTCTAAGCGTCTGTATTCTTTTTCTGGCATTTTGATAAGAATAAAATGTAACTCCCTTCTCATTTCTTCATCTATCAAACCCTAATTCTGTAACTAAGTTAGCAAAATTAATGTGCCTGAAATAAATATCTGTACCTTTGACAGAAAGAGTAAGCATTGGATACCACACTGGAAATCTTTAGACACTGTGACTTTTAGGAGTGTAATTTTTAATTTTCGATCCTTTAGTAACTTTAGTATCGCTATCATAATCGAACATTTTTGTCCTAAGACACATATATCCTATCCTAAGACACACATATCCTAAGACACTGCGACCTTCTACTCTTAGGAGAAAAAAAAAAAAAAAAAAGGGAAATAGAAAAATACTTTCATTTCTTTTTAAAATAAATAATGGTAGGAGGGTGCTTGGGTCTAGAGTAGTATGTCCAGCTGAAGAAGAGGTAAATCTGTATCCGCTTTTTTCTTGTTATGTTTACTAATTGTCACTAAAGCATATTTATGTTACTTCCTAGTATGAAGAAATTGATGCAGAAAGTATATGGAGTTATATGAAGTGACAGGCTGTTTTTTTTTTTGTGTTGTTTTATTTAGAGAATTTAACTCACAACTGTTATTTAGCATTCTCCTTGGACAAGGACTACCTGGGTTTGTTTGTGTCTGTCTACAAAAGTTTTACTGCAGTGTTTTATCTGAAGTTAATGATGGTTTCCACTCATATAATGAGTTCAAGAACATACTTGCCTCCAATCTCCTTTCCCTTCTGATAGGATGAGAAAACTTGAACCTCGTCTTTAAGTCATTGATCATTTGTAAGAAACTGGGATAAGGGACACTGCAATTTTTAAATTTAATTTGGTTTCCTTACTTTCATTGTCATCACTTTTTTATTCTCTCTCCTAACTGAGAATAAAGGCTTTCTTTTCTTCTCCTTTCTTTTCCCCTCTTTCCCTTTTGCATTTTTTTGCTCCTCTTTTTCCTGCTTTTTTTACTCTGTCTATATGGGACATTCCATTAATCAGTTCAAGCATCCCATTAACTCTTCAGAAGAGGAAGCTGAAGTGACTCCTGTAAGTTACCGTTACCTGTTTTCTGGTTATTAATTAGGGGAGCCTACTTGAAATAAACTTAAAAGTTTTTTCTTTTCTTTGGAAACATAATTGTTCCTGGCAGTCCATTGCTGATTGTCTAAAGAATTCAATATACTGAAGTAGTCGAAAACTGTAGGAGTTACCTTTTTAAGAAAGCTTTGTAAGCATAGAGCTTTTTATCAGACACTGCTCACTGCATTCTGCATATTTCTTATTTAAGTTTGGTTCCTGGTGACAGAGGTAGGCTTTTTAAAAAAGGTCTTACCATGTTAGCTGTCATCAATTAAATTCAAATTAGTGGCACAAGAGTGCCACCAGCTGGTTTAACTAGATATGAGTTACTATTAAATTGTGCTGGGAGAGAGACAACTTTGTGCCAGGACATGAGATCCCACTATTGTGATGGGAGCAGGTGGAAGGACAGCAGATGGTTTTCACAGTGGATGACCAAGAATGTCTCTCAAGTAGTAATTCAAGTTTTGGTTTTGTTTTCCTAGATTTGATTGGTGTTATTTGTTTGTCAGGGAAAGTACTTTGGACAGAAAAGTAGATTATTTATAGAAATTAGGCATTTATGTTGTCAGAACTTTGATTTAAATTTGAACTCTAGAAGTAGGGAGGAGGAATGAGCCATTTAGATCCTCATCGTGATTCTGTGTAGTCGTATTATCTTAAGGCAATATAACAGAATATTTATCTACCTCTGAACAATGGAGTATTCCTGGGAAGCCTGTATTAAAAGGCAGCATCAGTTCCCCTCTGGCGTTTGATCTGGTCCACCCTCTAAAGTAGACAAAATATTTTACAATTGCAGTTGTAAAGGAATAGCACATTGTTCCGAAATGAAACATCCTTTAATTTTTTTTTAAAGGAAAATTTGTTTATAATTCCTGTCCAGTTACTGGATGAACTAATTTTTTTTTTTTTTCTTTTTCTCTTGGTTTATCTAGATCAAATATTTGAAGTGATATGCACATCATTGTTTAGCCAAGCTATGTAATATCTCAGAACTCAGCTCTTGCTTTACTCCATTTAATCATTCTAACTTTTGGTTATCTGGAGTGCTGTAGAAATGTGTTACATAGTAGTAAGGAACCATTGTCAAAAGATGCATGTGCATTACTTTTTCTAGATGTTTTTCTCCAGTTCAGACTAAGCATTTTATTGGCAACACTTGTTCTTATGTAGTACCATTATTCTTAACATCCAAATAATTTTACTGTGTTTATCTGTTTTCATATTTTGTTGCAAGTCTGCCAAGCAGTGTTAGAATAGAATAAATAGAATAGAATTATTACTGGATAAATATGGTACTATACTTCAATATGAGAACAGCCAAAAGGAACAGTGATAGGACAAAGGTTAAATGATCTCCCTTAAGCTTCTCTATTGGATGAGTATTTTTTCAGGAAATGGTATTTGCTTTAAATAGAAATTCCTTATACTAAATCCTAGGAAAGAGGTTGTGAATGTGCACTGTAATGTTCTTTTTACCCTACTGCACAATTCACTAAGAAAAAGTGATGCAACTTGTCAGAGATTGTGATCTGTGATTAGAAGTATATCCAGAAACTCTTTGAAAGAATTGCTTGAACTTGTCTCTCTGTACATGGTAAAATCAATCAACATGGTAGTTGTTGATAGCAGCTGAGACATGCAGCCACAAGGGATGAAATTTGCAGTATAGTGATGGTACATGAGATACATTCAATATTCTTGTTTAATACCACAGTATTAATCTGATTTCCTCTGCAGACTTGTGATTGAAATTCTGTAGACCGAGCTGATGATTTTGCTGTTCTTATGTAATAGATGTTGCAGATGATGATCCCTCTAACTCTGTTATTCTTCAATTTTAATGTTTTAAGAAACCTTCCTTACAGGTTGCTGCTTGTTTTGTGTCCTTTTTGTACAGGTTAAACTGTATTTTCTGAGAAACTTGCATAATTTTTTACAAAAAAAAAAAAAAAAAAAAAGTGGGGAAAAAAAACTTTCTTGTAAGTAAAGTTTAGATTATTTATGATGACATCTTTTTTTCCACAAATATGAAAGTAGTAGTCAGTGTAGAAGGCATGAAACCAGTTCCTTGCCTCCATGTGACCAGCTTTTAGTAACTTTGTACAGCAGAAGCAGAATGTTCAGTTTTTAAAGGACTGTACAGTATTTTTGAAAAATGGATGTTTTTGTTCTAACTGTTCTTTAAAAATAAGTTGTTTCTTGCAGAAAAGAAACCAGTAGCAGGTAAGCAAAGCTCTTCTTAATTCTGTTCTGTGACCTTTTGTTCAGAGAAGGTTAATTAAACTTATGTCCTCTTAGCATGACCACTTTTATATTAGTGTTAGGTTTGTATTATTTGGGAATGTTCACATTTTTATGGGAGGGAAATAAACAGAAGATGTAGGTGTGTTGTGTTGTTTTTTTTCCCCTTAAATTCTGCTTATCTTCTGTAGTCAATACGCTATAAAATTACTGACTACTTTTGACCTGTGTTCTTTCTCTTTCTTTCTGAACAAGCACTCCTATTTGGACAGGGAAACCTCCCTCCTTCTGAGAAACATTGCAGGAAAGCCTTCTCATTTGCTGACCAAGGTGATGCTTCTTCTTTCCACCTGCATGTGACTGTTCCTATGTAGAAAGTAGCTTTTGCGGTATGCTGTACTCCTCCCACCCCTGCCCTTTCCAGGAACATTTGCATTTACTTAGATTATTTTCCTGTTTGTCCAAGGTGTTTTTGAAGAGCATTTTATTGTTTTTGCACATTTATCAAAGTGTTCAGTTTCTTGGCAAATACTTAATAATTATATCAGCAGGTTAAAAATGCATTAGTTACATAAAGGAAGCATACTGAACTAGGAGTTGTTTTGTTCCTATTCCATTCAATACTTTAAGAAAATAAAGAGCCGCAATGGTAGAAAATGGAGAGTATTCTGTGCTGTTAAAATGCACTAGTATCCTATAAGGAAGCTCAGTCACTTTATGAAGATAAACTGTAGCAAGTAATAGGATTAATTTATTTTAAACAAAGGCAATTTAGATATAATATAGGGTGAGAATGTTATAATAAGACAATAGTATAATGAGCCAGATGTAGACAAAACCTGATCATAAATACATTTTCTTTATGGGTCAGTGATATATTAAGCGGACACAAATTGCTGATCATTTCCTCTGGTTCAATTTAAAAGTTGTAATTTTCATATGTGTTTCCCTTTGAAACTAGAGTAGGAGACAGAGAGCAAGCCAAAAATCTCCCAGATGAAAAATAAACAAAAAGCATGCTGAGATGAAGTTTTACACTGGTGAGAAAACTTTGTTCAATATCTGAAGTGTCAGATATGTCTGATGCTATTTACGTATCTATTTACGTATTTATCTAACACTCCTTGTGTTATTTTTCTAAAAGATGACATGGAGAAAAAAAAATCTTGAACAAACCTGAATTTGCCAAGGTAGATTTTTATCACTTCAAAACAATAGAGAGAATGTTTGATTAGCTTTTAGTTTGCATTTTCCAATAAAAGTTTGGAAATACTGCTTCCTTAGATATCTAAAGATTCTTCTCAGAATGCCCAGTGTGCATCTTGACAAGTTTTTGGGGCTCTAAATAGCAGATGAAGCCACATAGTTTTCTTCTTTTGTGACTGTTTCTTCTAAACCTCAAGTCTATGCTACTTTCCCTTTAGCCTGTCAGCTTCCCCCACTCCATCAATACACACACTTCCATAACCCCAGCATCAATAACAAAGCAAACAGCCATCAAACCAGCAAATCTTGCTTTGTTGCAACACAAACAGAAGCCATAATTTTTTTTTTCACCTCCGTATGTTTTCATATCTTCCCTTTTGGTTATTTAAATACTGAATATGTATTGGTTACCATATGGAACTTCAAGTTTATTTAAAAAAAAAAAAGACAAAGTATCAAATCTATCAGATTATATGAGCACAAACTACTTCATATGAGTGGTTCTAACAATACTCATGAAGTTAATTTTTTGGATTTTTAAATCTTTGTCTTGTCTTATTGGGCTTCAAAGCCCTTTGAGTCAGGTGCTTATGATGACTTTCCTGACATTCTAAGGATACTATTTCTTGTTAACTCGGCATAGGATTGTCTTAGTATAGCTGACCCCTCTACTGACTAGCAAGCATACAGTTCTGATGTGAATACCTTTAGTGGTTCCCATCTGACCTCCTGTAGAGAGAAGTTTCTTTAGTAAAATGATACGATTCCTAGAATCATTGAATGGTCTATGTTGGAAGGGACCTTAAAAGTCATCTAATTCCAACCGTCTTGCCATGAGCAGTGATTGCATTCCACTAGATGAGGTTGCCAAAAAGCTGCATCCAACCTGGCCTTGAACACTTCTAGGGATGAGGCATCCATGGGTTCTCCTGAAAACAATTCTGTTCTTCATCTCAGAAACCTCCAACTCCTCCTCACTGTCCAGTTTGTATTGTGCTTGGGACTGTAGGTGCAGGACTTTGCAGTTAGTCTTGTTGAACAGCATGTTCATACAGACCTACCTCTCAAGTCTGTTGAGATCCCTCACAATGACATCCCTTCCTTCGGGCATATCAATTGCACTACTGAACTTGATGTTGTCCAGAGTGCACTCAGTCCCACTGTCTGTGTCACTGATGGAGATGTTAAACAATACCAGTCAGTACAGACCTCCAGGAAACGCTGCTCGTCACTGATTCCAAACTGGACATCGAGCCTTTGACCGCAACACCTTGAATTTGGCCATCCAGTCAATTCCTTATCCACCAAGCAGTCTGTCCATCGAATCCACATCTGTCCATTTTAGAGAGAGGGATGTTGTGTGGTGCAAAGCATTGCATGCTTTGCAGTCCAGGTAGGCCTCATCCTTTGCTCTTTTCTGCTAATGCTGTAATCCTGATGTAAAGGCTACTGAGTTTGTCAATCATTATTTGCCTTTGGTGATGCTTTACTGGCCGCCACCGGTCATCTCTCTGTTTTCCCTGTGCCTTATGGGTCGTCTGCACCATGATCTTGCTGGGTACAGAGGTGAGACTGGCTGGCCTGTAGTTCCTCAAGTATTCTTTTTTTCCCTATAAAAATAGGGGTTATCTTTCTCTTTTTCTAGTCACTGGACTGCCACAGCTTTTCAAATATGGTGGATAAGTGACATTGTTGTGACGTTAGATAAGCCCCATTATGAGAGATGCCATCCTAAGAAATAGGGCTTTTATTTGCAATTGTAGTTAGGCGTTAGATCTGTTACACATATGATCACATTACAGCTCTAATCTGGTGTCTCTAGCCTGCCAATTAGTTGTTTTGTCTTACTGTTTCTTGTGTTCTTCCCCTTCCTTTATCTACCCCTTATATTCAGAATGAGGAGATTTTGAGAAAGAAATATAAATCTTGTCCTCTGATAATGTAATTCCTTTTAACAATTCTAGAAATGAACTAGGTTCTTGTCGTGTTACAGTCATGCCTAGACACAATTCATTTTGCAGCACATAGAAGATCACAGCCACCCCAAAAATTTACATATCTTTTCATTGTGCTGGTCTCTTCATTTTTAAAAGTATTTCTGTGCTTTATTGCTCACAGCATTTACCCCACATCCCACCTTCTTTTTTTTTTTTCTTGAAACAGAAGTAATACATATCAGTGAGATAAATTACAGAATATTGAAAACAAAGCAATTAATCTTTAAAGTCTAAGCTTCAGGCTTGTTTGGAAGTAAGCCATCTAACTTAGCTTTAGAATTTGAAATCTGTAATTCTTTATGGCTATGAAATACAGAGCAACACAGACAAATAATTTTGGGGAGTATTCAGGGCTTGAATATATTCTAGCCTAGGACATGCAAATGGGAAATAAAATTCCATGTCACATTTCTGAGTTATCAGTTATTTAACTGTTCTGATGCATGTGAAGCTTAGACTACATTCAGGAAGACAGATGATGGTGATTTAGTGATGTAAAGCTGTAGATACGAATGTCAGCATCTTCAGAAAATGTCTAGTAATATCTTTCTTCTCTTGTTGACCTGAAAGGCAAATAAGCTTGTTATGAGTGCAGATTGCCCTGGTTTTGTAGGTTTTGGTTACTACACTGTGTAATCCCTCCAGACATGAGAATAAATCAGTTGCGAAGTGATCTTCATGCATCTCAGGTCAGTCTGGTTCGGATATGCTTGTTACTGAATCTGTGTAAGTGAAATCCTTTGCAGTATTTTTTTTACCCCGCTCTTAAATCACTACTGATTTTGTCAAGCCTAGTATAGGCACTTTTTCAGGGAGACAGCATAACATATGTCCCTGTTGTATAAAGTTCTCCTTTGCTTTACACTGAAGTATGCATTCAAGTATGCATTCAAAATGGTATGAGGTCTAGTTGGAGACCAGTAACCAGCAGTGCACCACAGGATTCGGTACTGGTCCAACACTGTTTAACATCTTTGTTAATGATCTGGTTGATGGGTAGAGCGTACCCTTAGCAAAACTAGGAGGAAGGGAGGATATACCAGATGATCATGCTGCTATTGAAAAGAACCTTAACGGGCTGGAAAAATGGACTGACAGGAATTTTGTAAAGTTCAATAAGGAAAAGTGTGAAGTCCTGCAGCTGGGGAGGAACCACCACAGGTACCAGTATATGCTGGGGGCTGCCCAGCTGGGAAACATCATGGCAGAATAGAACCTGGGGGTTCTGGTGGACATCATCTTGACAGTGAGCCAGCAGTGTGCCCTTGCCACAAAGAAAGGTAACAATATCCTAGGTTAGATTAGGAATGTTGCCAGCACATTAAGGAATATGATCCTTCCCATTTAACCAGCACTGTGGTGGTTGCACCTGGAGTACTGTGTCCAGTTCTGGGCTCTCCAATGGTAGTTATGGAGATAGTGAATAGAGTCCAGCAGAAGACTATGAGGCTGAAGAAGTGACTGAAGCTTTTATTCTAAGTGGAAACGCTGAGAAGGTTCAGGGGCGATCACATCAATGTGTACAAATACTTGAAGGAAGTGTATGAATATGGGATGGAGGCGGACTTTTTTTCACTGGGACATGACAAGAAACCATGGGTACATGCTGCAATGCAGGAGGTTTCCTCTGAACATGAGGTAGACACTGAAGTTTACTGAGCACTGGCGCAGGTTGCCCAGAGAGGTTGGAGTCTCAGTCCTTGGAAGTATTCAGTAGCCTTTTGGTCATGGTCCTGGGGAATCAGCAGTAGGCGACCCTGTTTGAGTAGAGGGTTGAATAAGCTGACCTCAACCATTCTGTGATTCTCTGAAAAGTGGGAAAAGCAGGTTTCCCAGAGATAGAGAGATACATTCTTAGATTTGGATGAAACTACTTGTTTCATGCTGTATGATGTCCTGTGTAGCAGTAAGAGCTGGGGGAAAAGGCAAAGGAAGAAGAGGGACATTTGGAATTATCTTTCCAGTTAACTGTTATACATAATGAAGCACAGTTTTCCTGGGAAAGACTAAACATCTTCCTGCAGATGGGAAGCAACAAATAAATGAACTTATTTTGCTTTGCTTGCACTCAAAAGTTTTGATTTATCTATTAAGCTTTTGTTATCTCTGACCATGAGTTTTTATGCTCTTCTCTTCCTCATCCCACTCAGGGGAAGTGAACAAGGAGCTGTGTGCAGCTTAGCTGCATACCACTGATAAGCCCACAACACTTAAATAGTTGTAAATTTTGATCAAATGTGAGAGACTCTGGGGAGGTTTGTAGACACACTTCTGCACTGAAGTTCATAAACAACAGCTATCTGTCTCTTGCCCTTTCTTCTTGTCCTTAATAGCAGGGGAAAGATCTCTTCTCTAAGAGCTCTTGGTAAGGGACAGTGTGACTTTGAGATGCAGTTAAAATGTGACCTGTGGAAACAGGCCTGTCTGCTTTTGAAATGACTGATGGACACTGAGTGGTCTTCTAAATTTTTCTCCTCCCTTTTCGGTTAAAGTAAAAATCACAACCTTGTGTGTCCTTGTTTTCTTGTGTGTTGTATCATCACCATAATTTAAGCATTTCAGGTAGACTGTTGTCTCAGACAGTCTCAGGCACAATCCCCAAAACCACTCTACTGCTTCACGAACATTTCCATGCTTACTAATGCGATGGAAATGCTGTGACAGGGAGTTAGAGAAGATGCTATATTGAGTTGGGAAGAGAGAAGACGGTATATGGAGAAAGGGACTGCCACCTTAGCGAGGTGGGCTTCTCACTGTGGAAGTGGGTGCTGAACCCTCTGACAGTAAGTGAGCTTTAGAAGAGAGGAGTGTCTTTTTTTCCCTCTTGCTTTCCTTGGATTTAGGTTATTTTTGGTTATTTTGAGGCAAAAATACAATTTAAAAAAAGTTTGAGAATGACAAAAAGCTAATTTTGCAAACACAAATTCAGTGTTCGTAAGTGGAACATTGCTGCGCATTGTTTTTTAGGGTGGGAATGTTTTATGAATCTTAATGAATTTGTCAGGAAATCCAATGCTGTAGTTCAAAATCATTTTGAATTGGGGCAGGGGATGATTCTGCTAACTTATGCACTCATCTAACTTTTGCCTTCGAGTGCTGATTATGTATATGCTTGTTCAAGTAAAAAATAAACAGAAAACTCTTCAGTGATATTCTGATTGATACAGGCTAAATATAGGACTAATAAAGATGTCTTGAGGTTTGGGGAACATGTAGAATTTGAGATGTTAGTATGATGTTTTGGGGCAAAAGGAACTTCTGCCTTAGTTAAAACCTGGGAGTAAAGAGAATCACTTGCTAAACAAACAATTTCCTTTCTACCTGAGGTGAGATTATGGCTGGGAAAACAAACACTGGCTACGTGCTTCTAGTTCTTCAGTGTTGCTCATATACATCTAATTATTCAAGTAAGACTTTACTGAAATAATTTAAATATTAAACATTAAACACATTTCTTCTTGTATGCGTCTTATGATCTCTGTATCCTCCATGTCACTTCAGTGAAGTGTGGACTTAGCTGTTTACCTCTTGTTGTTTAATTGCTAGCTTTTCTAAGCACTGTAAACTTTTTCAGTCATATTTTCCTCCTTCCTTCTATTCTGCCTGGCAAGTAAGAAGAATCGGTTAATGACCTGTTAAAAGCATACAATGAAACAAAAAATAAACCCCTAACCTAGAAACAGTAAGCTTAATTTGAGCAAATTCATCCCTACCATAGCACATATGTTGCATGCTTAATGTTGAAACGCAAACAGAATATCTTTTACTGCACATTTAACTTGGAACTAGAGCAGGAGATTAACTGTCATACTAATGAAATCTAAACTTGAGATTTTTAGAGTTATTTTTTCCAATGTTAAAGTATAGGGTAAGATAACTAAAAGCTGAGTTACAGTTTAAAAAATAATTTAAAAAGTCTTAAAATTGAAGACCAACATGTTGTGGAGTTGTACTCTTAACTTTAGTTTGCAGTATGTTAAAATAAACAAGTTCTTACCATAAGTATATTACCAAGCATTATTTAAACAGCTTTACTTTTGTCCATTCCATGTAATCTCAGCAAGGTTTAAAGCCAATGAAGGCTCAAGACCTAAGTGCAAGTATAACAGTACACCTGGAGTTGTCTTTTAAAGAAATAATTTATGTAGTGATTGTAGTGATGTGTACTGCTGCTAAAACAGTGTCCTTTTTCCCAGTAGAGATGGAGAAAACACCAGGTCTTGTGATCTTAGACCTCTGTATCTCCTTTATGTTTTTGTATAACATGTGACTGTAAAGGCAATCCTGTCTAAGTGGGAATTCTGCTGAAAAGCAGTATTTATGCTGCATTCATTTTCAACAAGGTCACCTCCCCCATTGTTTTTGTGGCCACAGCAGCGCTGTGAGGCAGATGTATCAGCCATCCTAGGGATTTACACTTGTACATGTCACTTGTGGAATGACTTAGGCAGCAGTTCTGCTTGCCATTTATATGTGTGTTTATTGACCATTTGGCAACGTGACTCATATCACTCATACTAAAAGGATTTAGCAGTGAGGGGAAGGTTTTGGGAGTGGCTCTCATGGGGAAATATGGATGAGTGGTTCTACTTGGGCAGTTAAGAATAGAATAAGTCACTGTGAGTTTTGAAGAATCCAGTAGTTACTCTATCATTTAAGTGATCAAAATAGATAGTTCTTTCTCCTGCTCTCCTGAAACAACATGTGCCATATCAGCAATGCTGCAGTGTTGGTCTTAAAACTAACTATAAGGTCAAAATGAAATAATTTAAAATGCTTGACTGTCCTGTGCTTTCAGAAGTTCTTTTTTTCATTCAGACCTCTCTTTATAATTTGTGGCTGGCTAAAAACAATTCTTTATTTTAGCATCTTCAGTCTGTTTTTTGTTTAAATTTGAACTGACTTTGTTAAAATGTAACACAGTATAAGAATTCCTGACCTCTGAATCCTTATGTAAGTGTAGTGTGAATTGAAAAGTAATTGCTAGATGGTAGAATAGTAAATTCTTGGAATTGTTTATATTCTAGCATTTTTAAAAGCATTTTAGGGAGTAATAATGGATTATGAACTTTGAGATAAACAGAGAGATTAGTTGTACTGGTGCAGGTATACGAGAGGTCCCCAGCTGATTGACTGCTGCTTTGTCTCGGTTGTTGCTGCAGGTACCTGTGTTCAGTAGCTATAAAGTGCTCTTGCTGGGATGAGCTCTCAGTAGTTGCATTGCACAGGTGCACAGTGAAATGGGGTGGAAAATTGTGCTGCCTGATTTTAGTGAAGAGCAAAACCAAATGTGCTGTCAACCTTTCTACAGCAATGAAAGTTTATGGTTGAATTAATGAGCTGCTTTTTAAACTGTAAATCAAGTCTCTCAAAATGTGTGATAACTTCAGAAAATCTTTTGTTGATTTAAAAACTCATGGATGCATACCATCACTGTTAGAAATATTTTAAACCTCGGGTTTGGGTAATAATTTATTTCTGTAGATGGAAACAACCAAGAAAGAGTACTGTAGAATTCTAGGTGTGTTTTGCATTGAAACAATTTTAAGTGGCACTTTTTTTTTTTCTCTTATAATAGAATACTACTCTAATTTAACCTTTCTATATTCTGTTACGCCATTTTAATGATTAATAAGAATTTTGGTTTCCTGTAGACTAATTAAAAATGTGTTTTAAGGTAGTTGAGTTCCCAAATATAGTTTCAAGTCAATATTATTTCTGCTCATGTGAATTTACTGGTTCCTTTTATTGTCAAATGTTATATTTCTGTGAAGGCAGCTGATTGTCTTACTTAATGTTTCTTTCCAGTGCATAGTATGGGCACAGATGTGAGGGAGTAAAAGCTGCTCCTACCTGTAATAATACAGGTGGCAGAGGAAATAGCCTTTTGTAGTTGATAGGAATGATAGTAGTTCACTGAGAAGTGGAAAAAATAGTTCTATGGTTTTGAGTGTAGCTGAATCTTGATTTTTACAAGAAAAGCAACCATCTAAACACGTAATAAAGCATGAATTACATTAATTCAAAGAAGCAACAAATTAATATGGTGTGCTGGCTATTTTGAGATGGACTTTGCTAGTGGAGAAAAATCTTAATTTTTCTTTTCTAAAAAGATTAAATATTAACAAAGGGAGCTTTTTATTTTAATATTTGTTTATTGATCTAGTGGTTTTATTATTATTATTATACTTTTACATATTATCCTCAATAAAAACCCACATTTTAGGACTTACAAAATCTGAAACTTACATGTGATCATAAGAGGAGTGGTTGCTTGTTTATCTGGTCATTTCAATTCCATTTTGAATAGACCTAATAATCCACAGAAATTATAGCCAGCTAGTAGTGATTGTATCACGATATACAGGTTTTCTTTAGTAACAGATAGAATAGATAGAATAGATTTACTTTACTTGAATTTTTAATGTGTTTCTGGTTTTAGCAAAACCAGGTTCCTATCTTAGAAGAGCACTAAAGAAAAGAATCCCTGTTTGCTTTATGGATCTTAAAATAATTCAAGCAAAGAGAAGTAGTCTAGATTTAGTAAAGATGAAGTGTCCTGGCTACTTATTGCTAATTCTTCTAAACCCATGGGCATAGTGTGAAACCCTATTTGAAGGATTTGTTTTCAGTACTTTCTTTATGCTCTTGTATTTGTCGTACGTCTATTGGCTGTAAGTCTGTTGGTTGCTCTCAGTTGTGAACTGTTGTTGAATGTGTCTTGTCCAAGACCATGACTTTAAATAAATATGGTAAAGTACTTGTAAAAAATAATGTGCTAGGCTGTTTAGAATAGAGAGAATAGAGATAGACCAAGTGTGCATATATAAAATATATACTTCCAATATGTTATTTTGGAAGCAATGGCATTAGTATTTCTAAGTGTCAGACATGTAAAGTAACACTTCTTAAAAATAATAGTCTTCATCATTGCTAACAAATAGTTGTGGAATTATAGGTGGGTGAGTTTCAGTTGTATTCAAGTGCAGTAGCTTCAAAATTAAATCCACTAAAGCTCACCTGGAGTGTGTTTAACTGTAATTTGGTGTGTCTTGCCCCCTCAGGAGGAACAGGCTGCTAAACTGAAAGCTGAGAAGATTAGAGTGGCGTTAGAGAAGATTAAAGAGGCACAAGTGAAAAAGGTAAATTATTTATGCTGTTTTATGAGTTTGATTTTTTTTTTTTTTTTAAATTTTTCACCTGGAAAATGCAGGCATAATACTTCTCATTTGTGTCTATTACCATTAAGATACCTTAAAGAAAACAGGAATGCTGTAGTGCTCTGATCTAGAGTGATAATGTACCTTTTCATCTAGACGCCAGACAAAAAATCCTAGCATATCTAATACAAATATGTTTTGCTTAAGGAATTTTGCAGCCAGTGTGCTGTTAGAATAGTTTGCCACCACAGCTGAAACAAAGATTTAGCCTCCTGAGACTGTCTTTGTGTATTAAGCACTCTCACCTCAAAATGTGAGTTTCTTCAGAAATCCCTTTTTTACACATGTGCATCGTTGGATTTTCCAGTGATAAATAGAATGCAAGCATGTCAGATTACAGAGAGAGGTTACAAAGTGAAGGAAGTGTGACATCACCTGATGCAGTATCAAAGATTTTAAGGCGCTCCTTCCAGATTTAGCCTTCTTATTTTAATTTTGAAGCATTTCAGTAATTTTGTCTTCTATGTTTAGTGTTTATAAATCAAAACCTGAAAAAATGTCCTGAGTTGGAAGATGAGAATTAAAAATTAGTAGTACTAGTGTATTATAACTACTGCGTTTTAACTTTTGCAGCTGAGCAAGAAGCAAAAAGGAAGCAAGCAGCATAGTAATTTGCAAGAAAAATCTATTATTTTTTTTATTAGTTGAAAAAATAACTGTATTTTTCTTTCTGGGCAGTGATCTCTTCAAAGTGGACTCTGAAAAGCCATTGTGTTTTAAAAGTAGATTTGTTTTACATTAATGCTTAATGTCTCCAGGAAAATAAGACAGTATAGGTATGCTGCATATATGATAACGTTGTTAGAAAATAGGGAAAAAGCAGGCAGAAAGCTTGACTTGCAAATCTGAAGAAATATGTTCTATGTAAGTTTGTGCATAATTCTTGATCTATGCTTGTGCCTCCTACATATTTTTCTCTTTGTGAGAAAATTGTCACTCAGATATTTATGGGTTTTTACGTTTTGAGAAGAACGTTGAATGATCTGAATATTTTATGTTATTTAACAAAATCTTAGAAAAAGGCCTTAAAAAGTACATTTTTACTTGAAATGTAGAAAATGTGGTAAGTTGAACCTCTTCGTTTTCTTCTGATTTTTCTGCTCAATAGTTGGTGATCAGAGTCCACATGTCTGATGACAGCTCAAAAACAATGATGGTGGATGAGAGGCAGACGGTGAGACAAGTATTAGACAATCTGATGGACAAATCACATTGTGGTTATAGTTTAGACTGGTCGTTGGTGGAAACCATCTCTGAATTGCAGATGGGTAAGTAATTTATTTATAAACGATTATAATTCTTATCTGTTGATGTGGTACTTATGCATATCTGGGTCTTCAGAATAATATAAATTCTTAACTTCAGAATATTTATTATCCAGTGCTAGGAATCTTTTTCATCATAGTGAATTTGTTTGCCAGACTATAATTCTTCATGAACTTTACTACACATTGTTTCAAATGGACATGGGAATGTTTTCTTCATTGGTATTAAAATGATGTCTAAATTTGAAGGTTTGATAGAGGAATTTTAATAATGTCTAGTCACTGAACCTCTTGGTTTTGATGTGTTCTTCATGTAAGAGTGAGAAAAAGAATAAAAAAAAAAACATACAAAAAAGTCTGTTAGAGGATAACTCATTACCCTATGAATCTTAAAGATCTCACCCAGACCTTATGAACTTCCTATGCTGTTCCTCTGTTATCTTAAATCTTAGTTCATTCCCTACAGATGGCATTTTGTTTCATTCACTCTTCTTAGTATTCTTAATTACTGAGGATTTTGAGTTTTCCTCTGTCATCTCAGTCTCCTTTAGTAAGAGCTCCTTGATCTGGATATGGTGAGTGCCATATGCTCTCTGTAAAAATGTGCTGTAATTGATTTGGAGAGGAATATGTTCTGTTTTAACAGGCTAATTATATGTTAAGTAAGTCCCAAAAAATTCTGAAAACTGTTTTGCCTAAGTGACATTATGGCCTATATGAAAAGGGAAATAATTGCTGAGAGCAAGATGTTACTTGAGAATCTTTTAAAGAAGAATATTGGTCAGTGATTTCCCAAAAATACATTCTTAGGATAAGAATTTTCAGGTGTTTCTCTACCACTTCAGTAAATTTTCCTCTTTTTAAAAATCCCTCGCTTCCTTTTTGCTGATTTTCAGCGTCCCGTACTGGTGATAACCATCTCAACAGAGAGGCATAGTCCATTTTCCAAATTCTTCTACCATACTCCTACTAACTATGGTTATTCTACCTTTCAGAAACATTTTGTTTTCCCTCTAATCATTGCTTATTACTTTTTTTTTTTTGACGCTTTATGAGTGAGATAGCAACTGGGGATGTAGATACAAAATTAATGCTGAAAAAGCTGCCTAATAAATTCCTCTAAGAACTCTGTTAACCAGAGTACATGTAAATGTGATTGGCTTTTTTATTTGTTCTTACAACATCTCAGATATGTTATTTGAGTTTGTTGCATTCATGTGGAATAGTTAGCTTTGTCAAGTTCAACAGGTGGGTTATTCAGGCTTCTTATATGGATGGTTACGTAAACCTCAAAGAGAGAAGTGAGAGTACTGAGTGTGTGTGTGTGTGTGTGTGTGTGTGTGTAAAATTAAGCTAGGCACTTACCAATGTTCACTACATTCTTTTTAGTTTGTGTTGTAAATTTCTTCCTCATTTTAGTAGGTCTTAAAGTGTATTTTCTTTCCATACGTGCCTCGTCTCCCCCTGGTGAAATTACAGTGCAGCTTATTTCACAGAAAGTGACAGATTAAAATGTTTGCTCTTTTATTATTGCTGCAGAAAGGATCTTTGAAGATCATGAAAATTTAGTTGAAAATCTTCTCAATTGGACAAGAGACAGTCAAAACAAACTAATGTTTGTGGAACGTATAGAGAAATACGCACTTTTTAAGAATCCCCAGGTAAGCCTGAGGCTTATGTTGAGTGCATGTATGTGTATGTCTGATTGCAATTTCATAATACTTTTGTTAGCATTCATTTTAATATTTCTATTTTGATACTTGTGTATATATAAAAATGCCAGGCAACTTTACGTCTCAGTGCCACATACTCCATGCTGTGATTGATACCAGATTAGATGTCTAACAGAAAAGCCCGAGCCAAAGCTGTTTCCTAATGTATTTGTGAGCAATTTTAATAGTGATAAAGGCAGACGGTTTCATGGCAATTGTACTTAGTGCTGTGCACAAAAATAAGCATACAAGCAAGGTATTGGCAGGTATTGCTGAGAGTATTGCTACGCCACTGTGTTCTTTCTTTACTCACAAGGTGAACATACTGAAGAGGATAGCCACACTATGGTTAAGTGACACGAGAGGAGGACTTGCACTTCTCTGTGAAAGTTGGGACTTGCCTCTATTCATCCATGTTCCCTTTTTAGGAAACAAAAGGGTCCTCTTCTCTCTTGGGAATTGATTATTGAGGGATGATAATAGAGATTTCGAAATGTTAGCTACATACTTGATATCCAGCAGCAGTTCATTACCAAGGAGGCAACTCTTTGAAGAATTTGGAACTGAAAAGTATTGTATATACTATAATTTGATCTCTTCTAACTCTTAGTAACCACTTGCCACTTGAGGTCATGGATTATTTTTATATTGGTATGGCATTTATGTGGTAACTTCTTGGATCTGGACTCCCTATTTACCTAGTAAGCTGAGTAGCAATTTTGCATGGACATCCTTTTGGACACTGTAAATCTACTTTCAAGCAAAAATGGAAAAGTGGGTCTTACTCTAGTGCTTTGTTAGGAAGCTGCAAAACTCTGCAAAAAAAATTGTTTTAAGACTGTGTTGTTGATAAACATTTACTACGTTACATGTAGTATGCACTGTCAAGAGCACAAGACACCAGCCTTAAAACCAATATTTTAGTACGCATATTTCACCTTTATTTGAAGGCTTGATCTGGAACTTATGAATATTGTTTTCTTTTTTTTTTTCCAGTAAGAGCTAGAGGTTAAGAAGAAAGTTTTCATTGTCTCTATCCTTTACAAGCTGAAGAAAAGCACAGGAGTAGTTCTTAAATAAGATAGAGTACCTGTTGCTTTTTTGTCCTCTTTTTAATAAGACAAGGAATATCTAGCAGTTCTCTGTGAAATATTTTTATTCAGAGAAACTCAGCACAAGGTGAAAAGACATGCATTTCTTCTGCATGTGTTTCTGTCAACACACAAATAATGTCAAGATTTAACACATTTTAAGATCCTGCGGCATTTTCAAGTTCACACTACTTTTATTTCTGGGTATGTTACACCAGTCAGCTTGCTGTGTGGAAAGCCAGGAAAACATTGTTATGAGACTATTGCTTTAGGGTAACAGTTGGGACTGATTGGTACTTCTGGAAGAGGTGGTTGTTATTAAGTTCCATGTATGATTTAGCCATCTGATAGTTTCAACTGGATTATAAAGTTTTGTTTAATTAGAGTATCATTCTTAACACTTTTTCTTACTCCTACAGAAAGGCAAATGAGAAATGTTATTTGGCTTTATTTCAGAATGCCTATAGAAATCCTGACCTTTCTCTTGTTACAGAACTATCTTCTGGGGAAAAAAGAAACCTCTGAGATGGCAGACAGAAATAAAGAGGTGCTGCTAGAGGTGAGACTGTCAAAATAAAACAACATCAGCATTTGAAACTAAACTCTAAAACTTTGTGTATATTGAATCTAATGGATGGATCTGAATGGGAAAATGGAATATGTTACATTTGAGGAAAAATAACTATTTTAATGTCACTGTATTTCATATAAAATAGATTACTTGAATTGTGTCTTTATTTTCTTTGACAACCAAAATGAGGTTACCTGTAATGGTGGTTAAACAGTTGAAATCTGGAGAACTACTGCTTATCTGTTGACCTGAGATGACAGAATTTTTTTTTTAGCACCCTCCAAATTGTTACTCAGTACAAAATTCTGTAGTGTTGGTTCAGTGACTAGTCCATGTTAGAATCTTAAGTTTTATTAGTAAGCAAAGTAGTTTAAAAACAATTTCAATTACATTTTAAAATAAACCACTAAAAGTTAGATTTTAAAAGTGAGTGAGAGAAAGGGAAGTTATTTAATATTGAACCCATCAAATAATTTACAGAACTAAGGACAACAAAAAAGGAAGTGTGGAGCAAAGAGATCAAACAAATTGTAGCGTTCATAAGCTGAAAACAGAATAATTTTGAGACATTTTTGTAGAGACGTATCTGTGCTGAAGTGTAATAGCTTCCACTTGATCATATTGCACAGAGAAAAACCTTTCCTTATTAAGTGTGCATTCCTTAGATGCAGAATTTCAGTCTCAATAAAAAGCAAAACAAAACACTGCATGCTCTACATTCTCTTTCTGTCAGTTTTCAAACCACAGTTTTTTATCTACAGGAATGTTTCTGTGGAAGTTCTGTAACTGTGCCAGAAATTGAAGGAGTTCTGTGGCTGAAAGAGGATGGTAAGAAGTCATGGAAGAAACGTTACTTTCTTCTACGAGCTTCAGGAATATACTATGTTCCTAAGGGGAAGGCAAAGGTATGCTATTTTAAAGCAATTTACCTGTCTTGTTTTTTGCTGATAAATCATTTGGGCACAAGAGTCAGCTTTATTAGCTGTGTGTCCTGCCCAGAGCCACATCCTTTAATTAAAAGTGCATTGAATTATAGATTTACAATAAATTACTGCAGTGACACTTGATATGAATTGTCTCATCCCAAATTAAAAAATGCAAGACAACGGGGGTCTGTTTTTTGAGTGAATTTGGGCTTAGGCGGTCAGAAACACCCAAGATTCACTGAGATTAATTAACAGCAAATGTAAAAGTTCCCAGACAAATCAGTCCTGTTTAATCCGTTCTGATACCAATGCTGAGTAATTATTAGCAGTCTGCTATAATTGGTTGTCAAGAGGCAAAATACAAATGAACACACACAGCAGACAGAATTTGAAAAAGTCTGATGGAAGAGTTTATGCATGGCTATATTCCCTTGCTGTACTGGTAGTGTTAGAATCAGATTGAAACTAATGATAGTGTTATATTAATGTTGAATCTTAACACTAGAGTGGTTTGATTTTTTTTATTTTTTATTTTTTTCAGTGTTTGTGGTTTTCTTATGTAGCTGTTTTGTAAATTAGTATTTTTGTACTTAATAGGTCTCGCGGGATCTCGTGTGCTTTCTACAGCTAGATCATGTCAATGTTTACTATGGACAGGACTATCGGAACAAATACAAAGCTCCAACAGACTACTGCTTAGTGCTGAAGGTAAGAGAATAGTTGTTGCCTGTTCTGTGCTCCTCCCCAGACTGATGACTCCTAGTCTATTTAATCGTTCTCTTTGTTCTCAAGTATTACACCAAAATCTTTGGCAGCTGCCTTACAGCAATGCAGATTTAGTGGATTTAATGCTGTTTGAAACACTAATGTCAGGGTTTTTCTGTCTTCTCAGAGCATAGGTTCAGAGTTGTGCACAAATTGATATTAGTGTCGAGCCTACCCATATTGCCCAACCTGGGGAGACAGGGATGCTGTAAAGGAAGAAACTTCTTAGTGTAAAGACAAATAGAAGTACAAGTAGAAAAAACATTATAAAATCAATGACCTAATCTTAAATTGTAGGGTTATTAATTAATGCTTTTGGTGGTTTTAGATTGCATCAATTTCATAGAAACGTAGTGTGGTTTGGATTGGAAGGGCCCTTTAAGACCTGGTTCCAACCCCCCTGCTATAGGCAGGGACACCTTCCTCTAGACCAGGTTGCTCATAGCACCATCCAGCCTGGCCTTGAATGCCTTCAAGGTGGGGGCATCCACAACCTCTCTGAGCAATCTGTTCCAATGTCTCACCACCCTCACAGTAAAGAATTTCTTCCTGATATCTAGTCTAAATCTACCTTCTTCCAGTTTAAAGCCATTTCCCTTCTCCTGTCACTATTTGCCCCTACAAAAAAAACAAAACAAAACAAAACAAAAAAAAACACAAAGCAACAGAAATCTTCCTTAACTCTCACACATTGTTCAAAATAGTGTTAGTTCTTGCAAGATAGGTAACTACAAAGCTATTTAAAATATTTTCATAGTATGTTTGTAGCAAGTAAAGTATTTTCATGAATTTGAAAATGGTGCAAGTAACAAGATAGTTACAGTTCAATTTAAATTTTCCTTTTATCATCTTGTCTTACGTGGTGCTGGGTACTGACATCAGTACATTAAAATGGTAGTTGTGCCTGCAGTGTGTGGCTGCCAATCTGTGATGTGAAAAAAACACGTTGCCCTTCTTTTAACAGAAGGCATAATGTTTGGGTCCACTGACAGGTAGATACTGAGTATCAAGTTTGGGACATGAGATTAAGGAAGAAGGCATAACATTAAAATTGGAAATATTTTCTGTGTTCTTATAAGTCACTGGAATAGTTAACTGAATGCAATTAAATGCAAAAATACCACTGTTTGTAGGTATTTATAAGTTAATTGTGTAAAATTGATTTCTTCTGATTGCATGCCACTTTCTATCTGTATCATTTTTACAGATGGAGTGAATTATTTTTTCAAGTTTATTGATCACCCAGAATAAACCAAAGTTTTATCTCAGTAGATTTAAAAAAATAATAATTTATTACTGTCATGAGCATAAGGGAAGACATGAGAATGTTGAAGTTAAATTTTTAACATTAGTTAAAAATTAGAAGAAGAGTGTCCTCCACACTACTGTATGTCGGTGTGAGGGAAGATTAAAACACTATTTGTCTCCCTGCTGTGGTGGTTAGTCCATAGAGCAGTAAAGGAGACAACTCTTTACACTTTGGATGTCTCTTGCTTGCGATTTTTTTACAAGCTGAGACCGTTCTGACTACTTGGCTTGAGAGTAGAAACATGTATGAAGAGCCTCAGGGTACAGAAGGCTCTATAGGTAGGTAGAAGGTGCAGAACTAAAATACTGAAAGACTCACCCTTTCCTAGTGTTTCATACCTGAAGTCAGTGCTCACTGACATGCTGCCAACCTCTGTGTAAAACAGTTCCCCCTACCTCCTGAAATGCTTTCAAATATTTGTAAGTGAACTCAAAACATGTACTACCATTCAAGAGCTTCCAGCAGTAGATTTGTCTTTATAAAACTTAGCAGTTAAATAGCTCTCTTTACATTCCTACCCATTAAAATAATGGTAATGGTTAATGTTTTTATGCAGCATCCTCAGATCCAGAAGAAATCCCAGTATATCAAGTATCTTTGCTGTGATGATGTAAGAACTCTACACCAATGGATCAATGGCATCCGCATTGCTAAGGTAATATCCTCCAGCCAGTCTTCCACTGTTGTCGTGGTCTGTATGAAACTATTTACAGTTATTTGGCAAAACACATGCTAAATCCAACGTGCCTATACTTAACTGTTCTGAATGTCAGCTATATGATCTTGTTACATATTTAATTCTCTAGAGAAAACGAACCCTTTCCTTCTATTTCTGATAACCTTAATTGTCAAATGACAAAACTGATATCTTGGCTTAATTTTAGCCAGCTCCCTTAATAGACTTTAAAAAGAAGGCTTATGGGGAAAAGAAGAGACTTTGGGTTTGACATAATTGTTTTTTAATATCTCCATGTTAGTTTATTCATTGGCCCACTTCTTGCATTATCTAGCTGGTTTGATTCTGTCTGTTCTAGCATAAACATTTTTTTAAATTTCTTTTAGCAATTCATTAATAAAAATGCAAAAGTTTTTGGGGGGGAGGAAGCTGCCACTGCTGTTAAGTTAAGCAAAACGAAATTTGCACTGAATTAATTCTGTGTGAAATCCTTCACAGAGAGTGTGCTTTTTTTGTGTCTGGGTGTTTCTCCTTTTTCTGAGAGGGGGGAAAAAGGTAGAACAGAGAAGCTAAAGTTGAAGATCAACAGACCAAAAAGGGTACACAGCCTATGTAGTAGTTAAATTTGTTTGTCGTTTCACTTAGTATGGGAAGCAACTGTATATGAACTATCAAGATGCACTAAAGAGAACAGAATCGGCATATGACTGGACTTCCTTGTCTAGCTCCAGTATCAAGTCAGGCTCCAGCTCATCTAGTTTGCCAGGTAATTATGTGACTTGTCTCTTAATAGAAAGATTTACTTTTTTTTTTGTTACCAAATACTTGGAGACTGCAAGCGAAGCTATTTGAGGGGGGAATGGACTATTAATCTAAAAATGTGTTTTATGTTACTTGCAGTGGTGTGTGTTTTCAGAACTTATAGTACTTTGTCATGCACCTCCAAAAGAGTTTGTTTTTCTGATATGGAGAAGAAGCTTCCTGTCAAATTTGTGATGCCTCTATTTTCATGTATTTGAAAAAAATAAAAATCCAGCTCTATGCTTTAATGATGGCTTTTGCTGACTGACATTTTTTAAATTGGCAATTGGGAAATAGTCACTGCCCAAAGAGAAAGTTCCAGACAATCTCATCAGAGATTCAAAATGGGGATTCTGCTTCTGGGGCAAATCTTGTGTGCCTGCAGGAATATGCTCTGTTATTCTGTTTTGTTGTCTAGACAGCAGTCTTTAGTGGGCTGGCTGTGAGGGGGAACATACAGAGTAGTTTGTGGGAACAGTGTCAATTATTGGAATTAAATGTTTAACAAGTGTGATCAGTAAATGTCATATAGAGCTCCATTTAAGCATTGTGGCTTTACTCTTATATTCAGAAACATATGCTGCTTCTTCACTTTCTTTTAAACAGAATCTCAATCAAATCATTCTAATCAATCTGACAGTGGAGTTTCTGACACGCAGCCAACTGGACATGTCCGTTCCCAAAGTATTGTCAGCTCCATGTTCTCTGAGGCCTGGAAGCGAGGCACACAACTGGAGGAATCCAGCAAGGTAACAAGAAGACTTTAGTCTGAGAATCAACACACAACAAAATGCACAAGACAGAGCGTTACCTCTTCCACCTCTGTCTGGAGTGGGGATGGATTTTTTTTTCATCTTTTTTACTCTCTGTTATTTACATACACTGCCATGTAATTGTTTTTTTTTGTTTTTTGTTTTTCCAGGAATCACTTTTTCAGGCAATTCACTCATAGAACTTTCTGTTCTTGTTTTTATTAGTATGCACAGAAGCCTTTTGGTCTTTGAAGGCATGCAACGGCCCTTCACAATAATCCTATTAATTTGAGTTGTATAAAGAACAAATAAAAAGATAGCTGTTAAAAGCTAACAAATGAAATTAATCCACTAAGATTTTCTTCTGTTAACTAGCCACATCTTTCTACTGTAAAGGTGCAGACAACTGAGACCTGAAGGCAGGTACGCCTGTTTAAGGCACATTCTAGTAGTTTGGATTCCAACGTTTGGTATTATATTGTGTGGAAATGAAGGCAGTAAATACAAATACTGTTAAGCAGCAGTATTAATATCGACTTCATTTGTGGTTAAAAACAGATTTGATATCTCCTGTTGCTGATAGAAAGTTACGAAAGACAGTAACCCATTTACTCCTGGGGGTCTGTGGTGATTTGGTTAGTTTTATGTCTAGTAGTTGACTGGTATAGTGAATACCTTCACAGACAGCAGAACTGTCTTTTCATCTAGTTGGTTGTTAGGCTCAAAGGAATTTCCTGAACAACCATAATATTGGTATTAACTGCAGCAGTTAGGTATGGAAGTATGTTGGCAGAATGTTGCGGGAAGGTATCTTCACTCATGCAATTCTGAATCTTTCTCAGACTGTAGGTTCAAGCTAGAGAAGCAGGCTTTTTAAAAGAAAACCAGGGGTCGCTACACCTGACATTGGTGCATCAGATGAATAACTAGAAATAAGACACAACGCCACGTGTACAAATGAAAAAGTACAGGTGGCGCAATGTGAAAACTGACTTGGCTGTTTTCTTTGAGGCTTGGAAATTTTCTGCAGTGTCTGCAGGCTTGGAAATTATCTGAATGTATTAGCAAAGTAATACACAGCCCAGGAACGTAGCTTGCTGAACTGTGACCCAGATTTTTCTGCTGCATGTGTGCAAAACCTGCTGCATGTTCATCAGCACATGGCTTGTGTATGTGTACAGTATGCATCATTTGTGCAGGGGCTGGGTGGATCAAAAAGACAGGGCATGCGAGTCTGTCTAGCATGTTATCCTACAGAGGTGGAAGAGTGCTGCTATGAGACTGTAATGTTACTGTTTTCTGAAGTTTTGGTTTTCATACAAGATCTTGCTTCTGCATTCTATGAAATTCTGGAGAAAAATTGAATTTTAGCACCTTGGATCACTGCTGTTCTTATCCAGTCCATAGTGCCAATGGCAATTGCTCATTTAAATAAACCCCAATAATTTTTGTTATCTGATTAAAGCATTTTTACGAATAAAACATTCAGACTATTCCCTATTAAGAGCCATCCATGTTTCAAGCTTTCATCAATTGTAATTCCTTTCTTTGTACAAATTTACTAAAAGGTGTATTTCTCTTCCTCACATATAGCACAGGTGAAGGGATCAAACTAAAACATCCAAAGAATCCAAATGAAATTAACCTTGTAAAATTATAATTTGAAACCATGCTAAGAAAATCCTGAGTAAATTGGTCACAAATTTAACTGAAGTAAAACTATAGTACTTCTTTTTTTCTTTTTCTTTTTTTTAACCTGTGCAGGTCTGGCCAAAGGAATGGTTAGCAATGGAAAATATTTAACTCTATTACACGAAAGGAAACAACAGTATTGATACAATTGTAATTTACATGAAAAGGCATTTGCAATTGTAGATACTGGGACATGCTGGTTTAGGGAGATTAGTCTCCAAACAGTGTCTTCAGAGTTAGTAATTCTCCAGTGCTTTAGCTTTTGGTGACAGAGCTTGCTTAAGAAATATATAAAGGCAGGTTGCTGCAAGTGTCAAAATTAATGGAGGCTTGGATTGTTCAGTATGTCCTTTCCACTTCTGCAACTGTCTCTTCCTCGTGTCACCCTTCTCTTACCCTCTTCAATAAGCAGGGCAGAACAGCATTTCTTGGCTCAGCAGGTTGATGACATTGAGGCTGGTCAGGATGTTGCACTGGCTGGCTATGGTTCTACCTGCTTTTCCCACATTTAAAGGTGCCAATAATTTCACTTCTATTTTTTGAAGTTGAAAATATACTGAGATTTACCCATCTGTCATGTTTGACTGAAATTGGCCAATCAGTCCAAATGCAACTGTCACAGGAAGAGACTGCAAACAGTTCAAATGCAAAAGCTTGTTTACTTAGGAAAAACAGCTAAAGAAACCTCACAGCTGCTATTTTAAACAGTAGTTACTGTTATTTTTGTAAGATTTCTGGGATTTCCAGGTAGCCATGATGATATATGATAGAAATATGAATTGAGATAGTATACAGTGCAGTAAGTCATTTTTAAGATACATGAGGCATCGCCTAGCAATAAGGATAAACAAGGACAATTATCTGTTTCAAGGTTTTTCTATAAGCAAAGTCTGATTGAAAAAATTTTCTGATTGTAGAAATGTAATTTGCTTATGTGAGAGTGGGAATAGATTGCCATCCTGAGATACAGTAATCTTTCCCATTGCGTGCTTAATTTGCTCACTGTCTTTGACTGTCTTCAATAGATGAGATAAACCTAAGATTTAAATAGCCGCCTTTCCAAAATGCCAGTAGTCTGTCCAGTTCATATTTTGAAAGACTACTCTGCCTGAAGTATGCTGTGTTCACCCGTGCACATTCATCACAGCTGGGCAGTGAAAAATGTCATTGTCTTGTTTTTCTTGTTAGATTTTTAATATGTTATTTCAAATGAGATGCTACACGTGGTGTCAAAATGAGTGCTCTGTTTGCTTTATGTGACAAGGCATGAAGGACAGTTCCGTGTTTCAGATTCTCTAAAATCTTGCTGTTCAGAGATAGCTGTTCTATTATGCTTCAGTCTCCCTATCTGTTTTATGCTACTTTTATTTTTCCTTTTGCCTTTTGCTGTCTCAGGTATCAAAAGTGAAGCTCAGCACAGCTAAGGTCAGCACACCCGTGGTGCCTTATACAGGGCAGAATTAAGGTCAGGGGCTGCTACTTGAAAATACATTAACTTGAGTGATTGGGAGAATGGTAATTACAGACTAACAATATGCAAGAGATGAAGATTTCCCCTTGCTTGTGTGAACACGCTAATGTAGCTCCAGAACTGTGTACACTCTTGCCTTACATGCTTAATATGACAGAAAGAGGCACACCTACTTTAGTTGTAAATTACTATTTACTGTTTCTTACTCTAATATTTTTGTGTTATTCCCGTGCATATAGAAACTGTGCACCTGTGTTTAAAACAATTGTAAGCAAGCTTATGCAGCACAAATGAGCATAATTGGGCTAATTTGTGGCAAAATATATACCAGTGAAGTTAGGTATTGTTTAGTTGTCGTGTTGGTATTACATTTCTAATGCATGATTTTAAGCTGTGCACTGTGAAGATGACAACTTGGCTTGTAGCAAAACCACTTTGTACTAGGTAGTTGTAGTTCTGATAAACTTGAATAATGTCATTATCTTTTTGATTTTTAATAAGAATGTAGGTTTACAATTTTAGAGAAACAATTTAACAAGAACAAAACCCAATAAGTAGACTAAAGCATTGCCTGCTGCTTTTCCATTGCTATTTCCCTTATACAGTTCTCCCCAGTCTTTCTTTTTTCTGAATAACGTAATAGCTGCATGCCTAGCTTTTCTTTTCAAGGCTAACTATCTCTAAGCGTTTTCTTCAGGGGAAATTTTTTTTAGGAAACTTCATTACTCCCTCTTTCTGCTCTTTTTTTTTTTTTTTTTTCTCTTGACAGCATTTGATGTCAGAGCATGTGGAATGGAAGGATCTCAGAGTCTCCATAGAGCTTGCTCTTTATGTGTTTTAGAGCGGTTCAGGATTTCTGTGCTCCGTAATGCTAAGCAGTGTTAAGGCCTAAGCTAACAACATGAAGGCTTGCCAGATGCTCAGGGAGGCCTGGGTATGGTTTAACTCTAGTTTTACTGAGTGAAGAGATGCCTGCAGGCTCTTGCTCTGCATGGTGTCATTTGTTGTGGCCAGGGGCACTCTTCGTTTTGATTCATTATGCTTTCTCACAGGAGGATCAGTAATTCTCACTTGGTACAGCTGCCTGTCCCCCAGAAAAACCTATTTTCTCCCTGATGTTCAGCATAGCTTGGAGTAGACCTGGCCCCGGTGATTCTTGCCAGCTCCCCCTACAGTACTGGCTGTACTGTCCAGTTCAGGCTTGTCAGTGTAAAGGACTATCTCTTGCTGCATTGTTTTCCTAATATTCCTGCATGCTATAATCCTGCCACTTAATTTTTAATGATAGGCACATTTAGATCTTGACTTCATAATCTCTTTGTCTCCCTCCCTCCCTCCCTCTCTCTCTATCTTTTTCTCCCTCTCTACTTTCACTAAAAATCCCTTCCCAATAGGCGCGAATGGAGCCTGCAGGTCGGCCCTTCATCTCTGTTGCACCTCCTGTGTCCCCACAGACAAAAGTGGTGACCCCCTATACAGCATCACAGCCATCCCCCCCACTCCCTCCTCCTCCTCCCCCCCCTCCTCCCCCACCACCTCCTCCTCCGCCTCCCCCACCTCCGCTCCCCAGCCAGGCCGCTCCATCTGCTGCCTCACCTGCTGCCATGTTTGTTAAGTACAGCACCATCACTAGGCTGCAGAATGCTGCCCAGCACGGTGGGCCTTTTTCCAAGGCCTCTGCTGCTGCACAGCAGCCCCCCCTGCCCCCTCCATCCTCAGGCAAGCCTCAGATATTGGTGCCCCCCAATGGAGTCATGCCACCTCCCCCCCCCCCTCCTCCTCCCCCCACACCGGGCTCAGCCATGGCACAACTGAAGCCGGCACCTGTTGCCCCCTCTGTACCACAGTTCACACCTCCGCCGCCCCCTCCCAAAATCCATCAGGTTCAACCAAATACAAATCAGGCGGCTGCTGCTGCTGCTGCCTCACCGTTGCCACCACCTCCTCCTCCGGTGCCTGCCCCACCACCACCCCAAGCACCCCCAAAGCCTCTCATGACAGCTCTCCCCCCACAGCCTAGCAGGAAGGCAGGATCACCGGGGGTCTCACACATCACCTCCCCTGTGCCAGTTCCCTTGCCTCTTGCAATTAAGAAACAGCCAAGTGTCACATCTCCCCAGGTGCCTCCACTGCCCCCGGCCCCTCCAGGCCCCACTCCTCCCCCAACTTTTCCAAAGCAACAGAGTTTTTCTATGAAGCCTCCCCCATCACCTCAATCCCCAGTGCCGTCAGTAGTGAAGCAGATAGTCAGCCAGTTCCCACCTCCTCCCACCCCACCTGCCACTGAGCCCCAGCCTCTGAAACCTCTTCCATTGAGTGTGGCTCCTCAGTCACCTCCAGCAGTGAAGGCAAAACCCAAATGGCAGCCTTCCTCTGCTCCCTCACCGGATTTCCCACCTCCTCCACCAGAGAGCAGCTTAGTGTTTCCTCCTCCGCCTCCTTCCCCAGCTACCTCTGCAGGTTCTCCCCCCCCTGACAAATCAGGGTCTCCAGTCAAAAAGACCAGCAAGACATCAAGCCCTGGAGCAAAGAAACCGCCTCCAACACCTCAGCGGAACTCCAGCATCAAGTCCACCAGCTCCACTGAGTACAATGAGTCCAAGAGACCTTCAGTGGACCGCCTTGTCAGCAAATTTGCACACCCACCAGAGCCATCAGGGTCTCCATCAAAGGAGTCATCACCTCCTGTGGCCCCTCCAAAGCCTGGAAAGCTCAATCTCTCTGGTGTGAGCTTGCCCATCGTCCTTCCGCAGGGAGGGATCCCGGCCAAGGCTCCTGCTCCAGGTGTATCTGGGAAGGAACCCATGGTTGAATTTCCTTCTCCACCATCGGATTCAGACTTTCCACCACCACCACCTGAAATAGATCTTCCTCTCCCCCCTGTTGAGATACCATCTGTGTTTTCAGGCAGCACTTCTCCAAAAGTTGCTGTGGTCAACCCTCAGCCTCAGGCATGGTCGAAACCATCAGTTAAAAAAGCTCCACCACCCACACGTCCTAAGCGGAATGACAGCACTCGGCTGACACAGGCAGACGTTGCAGAGTCACCGGCAACACCTGGCCCCCAAGTGCCCACTTCACCCAAGTCTAGCCTTAGTGTTCAGCCAGGATTCCTGGCAGACCTCAACCGGACGCTGCAGCGGAAATCCATCACCCGGCACGGCTCCCTCTCCTCTGCACGGATGTCCAGAGCAGAGCCCACTGCCACCATGGACGACATGGCCTTGCCGCCGCCCCCACCGGAGCTTCTGGCCGACCAGCAGAAGACGAGCAGCTTCGGGGGCAGCCATATATCTGGCTATGCAACATTACGGAGGGGGCCACCCCCTGCGCCTCCCAAAAGGGATCAGAACACTAAGTTGTCACGGGACTGGTAGTCGGTCACCTGGGGCTGGTGCTCTCCATGACTTGTGGGCTGCTCTGTGATCAGCCAACCTAAGATGTTGCGCACTTGGAGAGAATGTGGGGACGTGGATAATAGCCCTGTCAAAAGAGGTGATCTCAAACTGTAGTCAAGGCTAAAGATAGAGACATTCCCCCTTCATGGCTAGGCCAAAACAGTTGGGGGCTGAGGGTTGTCAGTATTTTATTGGGGGAGGTGGGTAGAGAGGTGTTGACTTAACATTTTCAATTTCTTTTACCCTTCATATGGATTGGACCAAAATTCCTTTTTCTTACTTTTTCTGCATTGGGGGGAAGATAATTTTTTGTAGTATCTGTCCATGTGAGACATTGTTTGTGCATGTATTATAAGTGTAGGTATATAAAATATTGTGATATATTTCATTGCAATTATAGAAGATAACCAGAATGTTTTTGTAGATCCGTATTTATTGTTTCAGTTGCTATATTATTGGGAATCGGACTCTGTAACCAGTCCAATCTGATTGTAAAGATGAAATGTCGGGGGCACTTTAAAGAAAGAAGGAGAAAGGAAGAAAAAAAAAAATAGCAGGGAAAAAGAAAAAAACAATTTGGCAGTTTGTGATGGGTAAATGGTGCAGAGTTGAGATGTTCTGCTAGTAACTGCACACTGGTCATTGACTGAAAAATACAAACACAACATACCAAAACATTCTGGTCATAATACTACTGAAAACGAGTATGTTATGAGGAAGAAAATAGATTTTATATATAGTGGGCTGGAGTGAAATATATTTATACTATAAAGAACCTCCCCCTTCCTTCCAAATAGTTTAAAAATATACACTGCTACAAATTAATTCAAAGTTATTTGTCCATGAATAACTAGGATAAGTATATATTATTCCAATCCATTATGCATCTTAACTTTATAGTAAGCTTGATCATTTGTTTTTATGACACAAGGTGACTATTTCTGTTAACCCCTTCTGAAAGCTGCCAGGATTCCTGCAACCAGTGCTGACCCACAAGGCTGATCCCTGTGGACGCACCACTTGTACGTGTAACTCTTTCCCTGAACAAACAGGTAGGTTTTGGCAGAGTGTTACGTTCTCAAATGAACATACATAGCACAGTTTCACGCTGTCTGTGCCCAGTAAGATGTGTTGCCTTTACAGAAACAAGTGTCTGGAACCAGTTAAAAGCAGTTTGTAATTCCTTAGTAGCTGTTGGGAAACATTGCTCTCTAAAAAGAGAGAAAGTATTGGTAACTTGAGGCAAACACAGCTGCAATTCTCTTTTCTTTGACCTGTCAGAAAATATGACCAACACACAAAGCTGTTAATTATGAAGTTGCACTTCTAACAGTCAAGAGAGGACTGGAAAAAAAAATCTTTGAGAGGCAATAATGTTTGCAGACAGTTTTAAGGGGCTGCATGAGTAGGAAATATTTGCTTTGTTTTTTTGTTTGTTTGTTTATTTGCCACAGAGTCACAATCATGGCATCAGGTACCACAGTCCTTTTTTTGTACTTCAGAAGTTTCATGATGCTGCTTTAGCCATGGCGTGGACACAGTAAGTTAGTGTAGTTAGCGTAAGTGCTCTTGTGTGTTATGCATGCTCCGTACAGGGTAGTGATATACAATCTATGTAAGTTAAGCAGAATATTGGGCCTGTACCTAGGTCATCCTTGGTTGTTATAACTTCCTTGGTCATGACAGGGATGCTGTCAAGGCTCAGATGTCAACAGGATTTTATTATTGTTTTCCTTTTCTCTAAAAGCAAGTATTATTACATGCTTACCTTCCCCCAAAAAGTGAAACAAAGGCAGTAGTTTAACCTGACAGTGTCTTAAAGCGTGTAAAATAAGATACAAGCTAAGCTCTTGGTAGAGAAATTCAGGCTGATAGAAATATTGTGAGAGGGTTTGCTGTTCCTTTTTTATAGTTTTTTTAAAATCTAAATAATAAAATAAATGTCTTTGTGAATAATTTATCAATAGGAAAAAGTTTGCCAATTAGAAGGAAAAATGACACATCTATAACTATATAATTTTAAATAAGTGCATCATGAAAAGAGAAAAATCAATGGTGCTGTCTCTGCTTTCCTGTTTCATACCCCTTCTTGAAATCTCTTTCAGCACCTCTGGAAATTATTTTAGTATTTCAGACTAGTTTTTTTGAGCAATAAGGATATACCATTGTGTGCATTTTTAAAGCACTTCTGTGGAAAGGCACTTTTTTTCTATCTTTCAGATTGTTCATAAATTTTTGTTTCTACTATTTTTGTGCTTATGAAGTGTCCTTAAAAGCATTTATGTTGTTGATTTTGAGCATGCTCAGTATAGCTGGCTAATAAGTTGATAGAAAAATTGTTAAGCTATACTGGAATTCATGGGTGCTGTAATTTTCTACGCTGGTCCTCCTGCTGCTTTGTACTGTATACAGCTCCTGGGGCTCGTACCCACCAGTGGTGCAACTTGTGTGCAGACACAGTCGTAACCCCCCAGCTGATACTGGCAATAGGCAGGTGGCACATTCTCTGCTTCCTAGTAGGGTGCATATGTGAGTTGATGCAGTGCATGCTCCTCAACGAGAGCAATCAGGGAATTCTGCTTATCTCCTCTTTTGCTTTCCCTGCAAAACAGTTCCATTGGTGGGTGACAGTTCCATTTTTTCTCTTCTGTTCATTCAGTGCAGGTTTTTCTGAGGTGTTTGAGCTTTGTTCTTTTAATGTTCCTGTGCCCGAGTTCATTTACCCACTATCTCCCACGAGACAGTAAATCCATGCTTAATTTTGCAGGCTACTAAAGAGCTTGCTGGGAGACAGAAATTGAACAACAACTTTACAGCACAAAGAATGAGCATCAGCAAAGGTGGCACCCTTCTTAGTACAACATCCTTAATTAGTAAGTAGTCATATAGAAATATAGCAAGTGGCTGCAGCTTTCTTTCAGATGAGCACAAAACAGAGTGGTTTGGAAAACCTGGATGCCTTTTTATCTTCTGAGACCTGTTGACTAACTTGCTTTTCTAGTGTATTTACTGTTTTTATGACAGCAAATATGTATGCCTTATTTACAAGCTGTTTTTGCCCTTGTGCACTGGTTTCAGAATTCAACCATTTTCTTTGCTAAAATCATCAGAAAACAAAGGAACCAAATTTCAGACACACAGCAAGATGCTTCTTGCTGCAAACACGGGGCTGTACTTTGGCACTATTTAAATAAATAAGTGAGAGCTGAGCTAGCGCACACTGTACACAAAGACAGCACATGCTTTCATCTTAGAATGCTGAAATTACACGTATGTGTACAATCTGACTCAATGTCAGGAAAAGCCTTGCTTCTGCAGGAGTTGGTGAGAGCAGATAGTGGCATTCTGTACTCTGTTCCAGTGCCCATTCTTTCAGATTTCCTCTCTGCCAGGCAGTGGTGTCTACAGGTAGCAGGACAATGTTCAGCCAGCAGAGAGCAGAATTCTCTGCGTGTGGTATGGGTGTGGAAAGCAGGAGCTCACAGACTTCCATTTTATTCTGCTGTTGTGGAATTGCTTGTGAAGGGAAAACTAGGCTCTCATAACAGCAGTAACCAGAGGGGAGAAAGGACATACCAAGAAAGCTTTTTAGCAAGTGGTTCTAAACAAATAATTGGTAACACGTTTGAGGTGGACATGCCAGTCTTCTGTTTTGCCTTTCAAAACAGGAAGGAGGCACAAGTCCCACAGAAAAGAAAGTAATCTAGTTATTTCAATTCTTTACATGGAAATTACCTGCTTTCTTCTGTGCAGTAGCTTCCTCGTGCAACGAAAGACTACTTGCTCTAACTTGGTGCACAGCCTCAAAGCCAAAGAGCTCCTCTCCTGAACTTACAGTGCAATTTCCTGCAGAGCACCAGGGAACAACTTACGCATCAGGGAGACATCAAGGTACCTGAATCACTTTGTCTTCAGGACTAATGGGAGAGAGAGCAATATTTTAACAAGTGCATTTTAAGATTTACTGTTGTAGAGTTGCACATGTGGAGTTTTGTTGTTGTTGTTTTCCTAATTTCTTTGTTCTGTGCTCTTAGGCAACCAGGTAGCACAAATCAGAGTGGCCAGTCTTGCTCTGGGTTAAAATTATTTCTTTACACAGTTAAAGGAACCAAAAGTGCTGTTTCAACTGCAGAAGGGCAAAAAAGATTTTTTTCTGCTTATTACAGAAAACTGCATAGACTTAAATTGTTGTACTTCAGTGGTGCCATTACTGGTAAAATTCTCTTATTCATAGTAAGATAAATGGGTTTTACTTCGAGCATTACTTCCAGTAGCAAGTCATATTAAAATCAGTTGCATCTCCTAGATTAACTGGGACACTGTATGGCTTTAACTATATCTTGAGAACATTTGCTGTGGTAGAAAATAAGATTTACCATCTGAAAATATTGTTAACATAGAGCCAAATTCTTAGAGCTGTAGTGGTATTTTTATTCAATTTGTTACCTGCAGAATTTTCAACACTTGATGTTCTTCCTGGTTTTTAGTATTTACTTTGAGTTAGCAGCAGTAGTTTATACAGGTATTTTCTGTTTGGCATAAATATGCTGATAAGATGGAAGTCACGTACATGTACTTTCTTGGAGTTTTCTCTCAGTCCAAACACAAGCAATGTAAACTCCTGCCAGAAGGTAGTAAAGATAGTGAAGATGCGATCAGAACATACGAGTATTTTTGTTTTCTTGATGGTGGTTTTTCCTTTTTTTTTCCCCTCATTGTGAAGATGTAGAATTATATTCTTCTTCAAACAGTGCTCCTAACCTGGGGACAAGGGGTTTTATTTCTTTGGTGGCAGGAGCTTCCTTATTTGTGGCTCCTGGTGCTCAGTTTTGTGATCCTTTTTTCACTTGGAGTAGACTGCAATCCAGAGAGCATTTAACACTACAGCTTTCCCTTACACATTTCTATAAAATGGTGGTTTCTAAACTATTTATTTTAGAAATGTAAAGTACATTTTTTCTAAAATAATTTTCCTTTCTGAATTCCTTTTCTCCTTCAGTTAAAAAAAAAAAAGTGACAAATCCAGCATTACAGTTCAGGGGTCAGCACTCACTAATACTGCGATCCAATGGGACACAGGCTTTGTCTAGTTTTGCAAAGTTTTAAGCCACTAAATTGCAAATGATTGGCCATCATATGTAAAATTAGAGTAACTGCCACTAATGTGAGAAAAATAAGTAGGACAAGGATTCAGTGAGCTCCGTTCATGAGAATTGTACATCCTCAATGAGGAGAGCTAGAGAAGAACTGGGAGGAACAGGAGCTGGTGCTGTATCTATGCCCAGTCCCCTACAGCAGGAATTTAGTGAGGGGAATGAGTGAGAAGAAACTTGAATAACAGATTCTGGAAACCCTCTTAAGTGTTAACACTTAAAGGCAACCTCTCTGTTATGACACTTCGGAATTGAACCAACTGTTCCTTAGAGTGGAAAATAGTTCTCTCTCACTCAGGAATTCCTAAGATGCCAAAGATGCATTCAGAGCTAAATTTCAGGTACACAGATGTGCTTGCAGCAGCTGCTCCTGAAGCTAAGCTGCCAGGGGCTGCAGCTGCTGTGTGGCAAGAGAGCAGGGGTGCTGCTGTCAGCTGCCCTGCAGCCCTTGCCTTGACTCACTGTTGTAGGTAACTGAGTACAGACGTGCAAGGGGCGTGGGCAAAGGCCAGTTTAGCTAGAGAACCTGTGCTCAAAGACTCCCTTGTTGCTAATTTGGTGCAGCACTTTTACTTATCGTTTAAAAAGGAAAATCAATACTTTCACAAGTTACAATTGAAATCTTGGGTTTCATCCTAGTGGACTGCCATGGGCCAGAAATTAACTGGAGCAGCAGTTTGTTTTATGGTTTACACTAACTACTGTTAGCAGCCACTAGTGAGATCCTGTACGATACTGGGGATGCAAATGTACAAAGAAAGTGTCACTGCAATGATGATTTGTCTGTACAGCAAACTTGTGATGAGTGCTGTAAATACATTCATGTTTACTGCTTTAAAAAAGAAAATTGCACATTCTGTCTTTCAATGGGATTGCCTCCCCTCTTCTTTCCTTTCCAAAAAAGAAAAATCAAAGCTCTTTTAGACTGCTAGCTTCAGGATGGGGGGAGCTTTGTCATATTATAAATATATATAAATATATGTATAAATATACTTTTTTAAGCATGAGAGAGGACAAAAGAAATACATTATAGAGTACCCAATATAGATAATTATACAATGGAATATGCACAATTCAATAAAGATGTAGTTAAATTTAATAATTCGTTTTAATCCTCTGTCTTGCCATTTTCCTTTTTCAGAACCCACCTTCTGTTCTCAGGGCAGCAGCATTTCCCTTTTACAGGGTTCCTGCTTGGCTACAGATTGCTCATTCTTGATAAAATTGCTATTTATTGTTCCTTTGCACAGCTCTTTCCAGAGGATCAGAGCTGGCTGTATTAGTAGCATTGTACATACCAGCCACAGGTCTAAAGAAGACCCAGAGCGAAGGCTCATCTTTTCCATCTGCCTGTTTCCTCAGATGTGCACGGTCCTGGCATTACTTGGTTCAGTTCTGCTCAAACAGCTGATGGCTGGTAAGTGCTGGTGCAGCCCTTCGCTGGGGTCCACTGCAGGGAATTCATTATGCTGTACCATGGGGGATGCACAGAGGCTGGTTGTGCAGCACTTGTGAGCTGCTACTGCAGGGATTTGAAAATTAAGATAAAAGAACTCGAGACTGAATTCCTGCTTATGTAGGAAGGGCACTAATTCTGAGAGGCTCTGAGGTACTTGGGCTTACGTGTAAAACTGAAATCATTTCTGCCTTGAGCCAAAAGCAGCAGCAGCTGCAGCAGTACATGTACCAAAACCAGAACTCAGCTCCATGAACAGACCTTGCACCACAAGCACAGCTGCCTGCACCACAGGGAAATCAATTGGAGTGTCATGGCCCCAGGGCACTAGTCATCACTGAAAGAGAAGAAGCTGCTTTGTTCCTGCAGGCCTCAGGGAAGTAAGCTCTGCCTAAACAGTGGAGTAAAAGTAGCCTAAAAGTAAAGCTGGTACTAGCAAACAGCTGCTCAGAGCTGTGAATGCAACGTGGGCACCTGTGCTGGAAGAAGGAACTGGTGTCCTAGCACTGGCCAATTACAGGAAATACTGTCACACAAGTGGAGACATGAGTGCTGAAGGCTGCCACCTGGATGCCAGTATTCAAACCTGGGCTGGGGCAAGTGCTGAGCTCACCTTCTCTGAACAGGGCTCCTGCATACACAAGGCACATTTCCCCATCCCTCAACAATTCAAAAAGCCTGTAACAGGAGACAAGGAAAGTGACGCAGTGGTGGCACACTCACAGAACACAGTGTGTGCTTTGTTCTTTTTATTCAGGGCTCGTAACAAGAGGGTTTAGTACACAGCAACAGTTAATTCCAAGTACAATTAAAAAAATTTAAAAATTGGGTTTTGCACTCACTTGGAAGATGGTTCAAATGGCACACACAATAAAATGTTACCGGCAGCACACAGCTCCCCAGACTCTCACAGGCTCGATCATTTACAGTGGGCTCTGTACTTCTCCACTGCATCAGCAGCACCAAAATCAAAAAGCACAGAGTGCTTCCCTTCCAACTGCAACCCGAATGTGTGTGTATGGGGGGGTTCTGCTTTCAGAAAAAAGTACATGGACAAAAAAAATCCATGTTAGACACTAACATTTCCAGAGAATTCATAGAAACTACTTGTCCATGCAAGTTGCAAAAGACACTTTTTCAAATGTGAAAAAAAGCACTTGGGCTTTACAAAAAAAAAAAAACAAAACTCAGATGTCAGCACTTTAGCAAGGCGCTGGAAATGAATTTGTACACAGCTCTTCCTCATTTTTAAATAGAAGGACTTTTCTGAGGTTTTAAGAGTAACAGGAAACATACTGCCCGTATTTCAGCAGGGTCACCACATACCTGTCCAGCAGGATGCTGGTTGTAGGCTTACCTCTGGCCAACAGGCTCCTGCTGTCTTTTTACCTTCTTGCAACCCGTCGGAATAAGCAAAGGTGTTAATGAATATGTTCAGAGCACCAAAGAAAACAAACAAACAGTTCCTGCATTTGCACACATTGCTGCTTTGAATTAATGCAGAACAGCAGTTGGCAAAACTTGGCTGCATCAAGTGCTCAGCAACCTTCCCACAGATAGGAGATGAGGGTCCCACTAGTCACACAATTGTAAAAAATCAAGATGACTGTTGCTACGCACCAACTAGCTACTGAAAAGAAAAAGTTTCTCTTGCCCTATTCTGACCTCTGTATAATATACCATTTTAGCCACGAAACGTGGCTGTGCCTAATACTGTGCCTAATACTGAGCCAAAGGGTGGGGTAGGGGAAAATACATTGTAAGCACAATAAATTTTTGAATGTGGCTCCCTACAAGCTATAGTCCATCACCTACCTGCCCATGCTGTTTGTTTTACAACACTACCTCTTCTCAACATGAAGTATTTGCCTTTGTGAATGCAACAGTTCTGCATGTTTCCCACTGCCACTGTTGTCAACATAGGAACTAAAGCCTCTGCATGGGTTTTGCAACATTTCATTAAATACTGCAGTCCTCCACACTCAGCAAACCCAGCTGAAGCCACAGCACTACACTCTTTCCAACAGCAACCTCTAGCAGCTTCCAAAAAAGTTGTGCTGATGATGCTGCTGGGTACCAACCAACAAAAAGTCCTGTCCTTGCCAGAAGGAAAAGGTAAAAGTTTTGCATTTGATTTACAGCTGAAGCTCATTTCTAGGGAAGAGGGGCATCTGCAGCATTTGCTAGGAACTGGTGGAAGCTGTTGGGAAAAGCACAGCAATAACCTGCCTTCTGGCACAGGCGCAAGACACCACAGAAGCACAGCAGGCTGCCAGCACAACCCTCCTCCATCACAAGTGAACAGCAGGCAGCACACCCTCTGCCAGAAAAGGACCATCAGTCCTGCTACCACTTCTCTTCTCAAGCTCATCTAAAGCATCCTAAATAAAAGTGCCACTTTGCAGAAGCTATGTTGTGCCAATGTCAGCTTTGGTTCTAGGCTGTCACAAAAGTGCTGAAGTCACTTGCAAACAGTGAGGTAGGGCTACCTCGACAAGACCAGTGTGCTGGTGCAAGCAGAAGACGTGCACATCCTCTTAGTCACAGAAGCACTGCACCGGGAGAGCCCTTGGCAGCAAAGAAAATTCTCAGGAGGTGTGAGAAGCGAACAAACCGCTGTGCTCACTAGTTCTCAGATAAGCCATCCTGCCAGAGCCCACAGGGACTGTGCAGGAGCTGTGGTGCAAACCAGCAGCAATCTCCAGCCATTTCAAGGAACCCCCAGCTCAGCTGCTTCCTTGTTAGCGCATACCACAAAGACGGGCTGAGTCCCAGGGCCATGCTCCACCTCTTGTCCTCCACTGGGAGCAATGGCTCTTCAGCGTTTACGTTCTCCATAGTGCCTGCTCCAGCTAGCTGGCATGGAAGCACCGTAGGGATGTCAAGCATAAAATAGGCTGCTTGCTTTTCCTGCCTCTCTCACCCCTCAGTGGCAACAAAGAAAAAGGAAAGAAGAAACAAAGATGATAAGCACAAGGAGAAAGAAGAAAAAGATCAAGATCAATGGGTGAGATACATGCAACCTTAGCCACCTTGATGCCGAACAAAGACATCAAAATAGCCTGCTTCAGCACTATCTGGGAACAGTCTGTGACGTTCTCTCCACACGGGCACATGTCAGAGGGGCAGCTCTAGTTAATAGATTTGTCCCAAGAGGGCTGAGAGCAAGGAAGAAAATCTCTGCTAGAGCAAAGCAGAAGCTGCAGCTCCTGCCTGTTTAAGCACAACGAAAGCAGCTGGCTCTGGGGACTGCAGCTCTCAAGAAGGGAGAAACGTTTCTTTTGGCCATGTTGCACTCTGGGCTATTCTGTAGTGTCTTCTTCCCCCAGCTCTCTCACATACATACCCTCTGCTCTGACAGACAGCTGATGCTGAACATCTCCAGGTGTGGTAGAACTCAATGAAGAGAAGTTTGCATCTACAAGGGTGTTGGTTTTTTTCTCTACTTCCTTAAACCCCCTTTTAGAAGGAAATGTAAAAGAAAGTGGGGAAGGGAGGTTTCTAAGAAGGAGATGTACAAGGGACAAAATTAAAAACACAACCCTCACTGACTTTGCTAGCATGCAGTCTATGCAACATTAATACAAAAAGCTTGTTTACCTTGGCCTGGTCTATTGAACATAACATCACATCATCCCCAAACAAACTAGAGAATTAAGATCTGTACAAAATAAAAAGTATGCATAAAACTCTTTTCTTTGCATTAGTACTGCATAATAAAGCATAAAACCAGCAGGAGGTGACCTGGAAATTCCATCCAAAGCAGCTCTTAGAGGACAAAAAACTAAACGCTATCAACAGAGACCAAACTAACCTCTCAAAGCTAGCCTTCCAGGGAGCTTCCCACATTTCACCTTCAAGGCCTTGCAGCTTCATCTTCTGTCCTGAGCTCCAACAAGTATGCAGCACTTTCTGGAGTTCACACTGCTCTGCTCTGGCAGCTCTCAACACATGAAACTTACACAACCAGGTGAATGTATTACACACTATGCAAGTACACACAGTCACTACCTGTCAGTCAGAAGTGTTCAAGTGCATGCTCTTGACAGACTGAGTTAAAGACACATTTCACTAATTCATTGCCTCCTAGCTGGAATGTGGGTGCACAAGAAGAGAATATTAGCTGTCATTTAGTAACTCATTAAGCTGCCGTAACTCAGTACATTTGAGCACTGTGTGCTGTCATCACCAAAAACACACCCAGGACTGAAGAAGCCAGGGAAGCTTTGGCAGTCCTGGAAAACACAATTGTTTGGTGCTTAGGGGGTGACTGTGGGGTACTGCTGCAGTGCAGTCACCCCAGCCTCTAGCCAGCCTGCAAGAACCACTGATCTGTGCAAAAAGTGTAGGCACATCCCGTGACTCTGGAAACAGACATTCCAGCTACAGCACAACCAGTGTTTGTAGGTGTGCTCCTAGAGAAATGATGGGCTGAAGGAACTGAACGTGGCTGCTTCTGCTGATCTTGCTGTAAGACAGAAGCTTTTGCAAAGTGAAAGTAGAAAAGCATCTCTTCTGGCTAACATCTATTCCAAATAGTAATGCTGCCGACTTCCTGAAAGAAAAGAATAGTGTTTTGGCTACACAGCTATGGACTGAGCAGGGGAGAAAGTAACTTCTATGTTTGCACAGGTTCCTTCAAATCCATACTTCTTGTAGGCTTCCACTAAGCTACTAGTTCCTTACTCACTGTCACAGGATTAACACTCTTCTTTCTGCAAGCTCACAGCAGGTGATCAAATTCACCCACCTCCTAGAAGCACACCTACTGTCTGTTTCTTTCCCCTTGAGCAGCTACAGCTTCTCCCTGAGCCAAGTCTGTAGCAAACATGTGCCTCCAACCTGGCACTGCACTGCTTACCAAGGAGGGGCAGGAGGCTTGTGTCAAGTACCCAGCCCCACTGCCAATTATCATTACAAATGCAGCACTGGCAGCACTCTCTGTACTGCTGTTTTTCACACAGGCTTCAGAAGAAAGCTGCAGCACTATCTTGCCTTTGACAGTTAGTATTGGCTGGAACCCGGTCAGATGTCAGTCAGACGTTGTCCAGGACTGTGTCCCCAGCCCAGGAGGCTGTGGCAGTACAGAGGTCAGCTCCATTTGTGGAGCAGCAAGACTACAACAGGAGGTTTAATCAGTTTGTCCTGATAATGCATGATGTTCAACCAAAGGCAGTATTTAGTCCTTCCTGAGGGCAGACTAGCATAGCCATCATTTTACACTGACAATCACCGAGCAGCATTTTTAACGGAGACTTAAAAAAAAAAAGAACAACTATCAGCCCAGGGCCTCCACTTGTTCTTACTCCACCCTGGATCCACAAGTACAGTTAAAATACCTATTTCTTCATAATAAGCAATGGAGAGGACTGGGAGAAGAGCTAGGACTACTACTAGTTACTGCTTGGATTTCCATGGGAAACCAGTACACAACAACAGCCCTTTTTACTTCCACTGAAGAGATTTTGGCAATAGACACGAAGACGACAACTGCCGTTTGTCCTGCCTCCGCACAGGGCTCTCACAGTACATATGCATCTAGTCATCTAGTCATCAAGTACAAAAAAGCCAATTTACAATACCTGATTGGATTTTTAAGAGATTATATTGTGCATAAGACTAAAGTTGGGAGTATGTTTCTCTAGTGCAAGCAGGTGTGAGTAGATCTGAACCTTAGATCACAGCCCCTAGAGTTTATCCTCGGACCCCAGGAGGACCTGTAAACTTCACTTCACTTTCACTGTCAATGGCATCTGTGAGTTCTGGACAACCCACCCATGGCATGTAGCTCGGTGTGGAGCAGCACATTAACATCAGTGCATAACCAAAACCAAACCTGTTGCATTCAAAAGATAGGGAAATGGGTGCGAGGGTCCTCTGGGCTGCAGCCATCATAATTGTCTAAACTAAAGGGTGAGTGAACCAAAGCCAGCTCTGCGTGCCTGTGTCAGCCTATAAAAGCAGAGCAGTTGCAGACGTGTTTTTGCTAAAGATGCAACCAACTGTAAGGAAGTCAGATACATGAACAACTTTGCATACAAATCCCTGTGTTTGCTAACACACAAGCATTTTTCCAGCTGCACAGGAGTGTAGTGTAGAAACAGGAGGGACATCCACCAGCCAGCAACCCTTCACCACAAGCATCCAGGACGTCCCCAGTGCCAGGCACTGCTGCCAAATGTAGTGCCACCACAGTGCACAGGATTCCTGAGAGAGATCCCGGAGCCTGTCAAGAAGTCAGAATGGGAGTGAAGGAAATAACATCTACTCAATGAGTTTGTTAGATCTGAATGGGTCAGCTTACTTCAGCATCAGATTGCTCATGATAGCCTCTGCTGGCAACTGGAAGAGCCATTTGTTCAAACAACTCAAAACACTACTGTTTTATAATGAGGGGAAAAAAAAAAAAAAAAAAAAAAAAAAAAAGAGTGGTTGTTACAATTATCCTTCATTCTGCTATTTTGGATGGGGCCCCAGAGGCTGGTGGAGATGAGGAAGCCCTGACAGCTCCTGCAGCAGGAGATGCAGCGCTCTGTCCTCTAGTCTTCACTCTGAGTAATGCATGATGGACTCCACATAGTTCCCTGGGAAGAGCCCCGTCACTCCATTCATGACCCCTTCGTACCAACCATCATCATTCTTCTTAATGACATAAATGATGGCACCTTCCTGAAATGAGAGCTCATCTTCTTTGTCCTTTGTGTAGTCGTAGATGGCTACCACTAGAAAAGAACACAGGATGGGCTGTTAGAATAAGTACAAGCACACACCTCAGTCACCTCCACATTAAGATCTATACAATGCTCAAGTGCAATTCTCTTACCTAGATGTTATTCCCATGGTACATAATAGCAATGTAAGTAAAAACAACTTATGAAATAGAAAAAAAAAAAAAGCAGCGCCTCTCTCTAAAATGCAATGCATGCCTACTATATCAACATCTTTTTCATACAGGAACGAAAGAACTTTATCTTACTAAACAGATGAAAGCTGCTTCAAAAAGTGAAAGAAATGCAGTAAAACATTGGCAAATACCAAACACGGAAGGTCCGTGCACAGATAACATTTGTACATCACATACAGTGAACTTTCCAGTCTTGCTCGTGTAGTTGTTAAGAAGCTTTATAGGGAAAAATAATATATACATACATACAATTACATACATACATAAATACATACAGCATATCTATATACGCACATACTACAAAAGAAGATATACATATACAATATACCCAACAGATGTATTGTGTACATACACTACTAAAAGGAAGAATTCATGTGCCTTGAAGACGCTGATTACTGAGCCCCTTGTAATGAGGCCATTATAAGAGGAAGCACGCCCACATGTTTCTAAGATGCTTGCTGCACTTCCCAGGCCCTGTACCATGGGTCCATGCATGCCTCTAAGGCACAGGCATGATTCTAAGAGACAAGTGCCTGAGTCAAACTCATCCCCCTTGTAAGTGTGCAAAGAGCACACCCACTGTCGTAGTGTCAAGAGTCACATGGCAGACCCTTAGGAAGAGGGGTACCAGTTTTGTGCATCTGTCAGAAGCAGTTTGAACGGCCATGCATGCAAATTGCCAGTACAAAAAAAAATAAAAAAATAAAAAAAATCTCACTGTTCCTTGCAACTTTAACCCACCCTTTTCCAAGTAGGTACGCGGTGCCCAGGGAGGGTCCTCCTCTGCATATGGATCACTGTACTCCACCACTGCTGCCTCTTCCTCCTCATAGTCCTCTGGAGGTGGGGGTGGCGGCGGGGACTCATCAAACACTGGCTCATCCACAGGTGGGGGTGGGGGAGGAGTATCTGAAACTGAAATGGAGCAACCCTGTACCTGGGAAATGGCCCCTACCACCATGGCTGCAGGTTAAAGAAATGCTTCACATCCAGGCTAGTGGCTACAGCACCCACGTAAGGAGTGGTGAAAATATACTAGAGACAAAGTTCAGTGAAGGAACTCACTGAACATTCTTGCAGTGAAACCAATGAAAGTATTTCCTTCCCCCCTGCTTCTTTGGAACTTCTGACAAATCTGCAGACAGCGAAGAATTTTGGCTGCACACGGACACATCTCTCATCTACTCAAAACAAAAGCCACATGCAGTACTGAATCATGGCACAAGGAAGCGACACACTTACTGTTTTCTTGAACTCTGGCCACAAATCCCATTAGCGGTAACTGCGGAGTTACCTGTAGGATGGAGGGGGGAGGAGGAGCAAGGGATGCTGCCACAGAAATTAAAAAAAGAAGCATTCGGTTAGAAACACAAAGCAGCAAACAGGAAAGTAGACATCATCACACTCAGACAATGCAGCACACCGCCAAGAAGCTGAGATAAAAAGGACAACATTCACAGAAAAAATGGCTTAGGGCGTTTACGCATATTCCCAATCCTTACTTCGAGGAGATTTCTACATTTTTAACCCAACTCATTTCCAATCCATCTCTTTTCCTAAGATCATGAATCTATGCTGAAGCAGAAGTTTGATCTCACTAAAAAATACCTTCAAGTTCTTTACAGCAGCACAGCACTTCACAAAGTGGACTACCTAACAAATATATCAAGAAGCTTCTCCCCCTGTAACCCTCCATCTTTTAAATTGATTTAGTATTTATAAATTGAATGTCTCTTCTACTAAAACACCTACAAACCCTTATTCCTGAAAATAGATATAGCTAATTTTCTCCAAAACATGGGCAAAAAGATAGAAAATTAATTAAATGAGGCAATTCTAGGTGAAACAGAAAGATACCTTTGAGAAACCTTAGACTTCCAGACAGGAGCCTTGTTGGTAGAACAAAGCACACTTTGCTGTTGCAAGCAGCAAAGCTTAGTCCAATGTGCTGCCTTACCTTTCTGCCTTATTCTGCAAACCACTGAACTCTGAGCAGCTGGCTTACTGCTAATGGAAGAGCTGTCTTTGTACAAGATGTGCAAATTCACACTTAATTAGATAAGCAAGTGTATTCTCTAAGTACAAAAAAATTAGTTAATAAAACTGTAGTCTCACCTTGTAAAGATAACGCAAGGCAATTCTTTTTTAAAGAAAGTTCTTGGAATATTTTCTAGAAAACACACCTCAGGAAAAGCACAACCAAGTCATGTCCAAGAGAATACCAAGGAAAAAAAAATTTGAAAAAAAAAAAATCTACACTTCATGTACCAGTATGCTTATTTACCTTACCGAGCCGAGCTAATTAAATTTCAGTCTAGTCCCAGAGCTGCAATGTATGACTTAGCATTATTCAGAATTAATACACTTCATCACAGCAAATGGGAAAAAAAAACAAAACAAGTTATTTCAAATTCACATCTCAAAATATACTGTTTGCTCATTCAGCAACTATTTTCACAAGCACTTTGAATTTCTTCTGCCAGTCATATTTCACCTTCTTTCTTCTACCTCACATCACAAACTAAACAAAATATACACAAAAACCAAAATAGAGCAACCATTGTTTTTGTTGCAAGAGTATCCATGTACCTCCATATAAAGCAGGCGCCATTACCTCACCACTTAACTGGTATTTCTTCAGAAAATTTAAAATACAATTCTAATTACAGTTTCTTTGACTTGAGTGATGTGACCTTGGAGAGAATATATTCCTTCAAGTGTAATCACAACTGCTGAGAAAAGATCTGGTCTTGCATTTCTCAAAGAGGAAAAAGGAACTTGAATTTGAAACTCTATTGAAATGCAACAGCGTTCAGGAATACAGTGTTCCTGTCCAACTATCCTTTTTAATTACATATACTATAAAAATACTTAGTTTCAAAATGTTTCCTTTATTCAAAGTCACATGAAATCATACACTTCCTATCTACCATATAAGACTTGCTTTGGTCTCCTGGGTCCCTTCTGTGCATATTGTGTTCTGCATTTAAGTCCTTGAAGGAGATAACAAGGCTTTCCAGGTAGAAAGACAAATCACTCTAGACAAGCACTCTAGGCAAGCACAACAAAAATCCCGTGGTTTTGTTTGGATCACACAGTTTAATCAAAATGGTGATGCTAACACTAGCTGACATCATTCCTTGTTTATCTTAACCATAATCATTACCTTCCTTTTTGGATCCACAGACTGAACTGCAGTTATGCAACTTCTGTAAAGTCTAATTGGTAACTTTATTATTACCTGCAATACCGTTATATATGCTGTCTAAAATGGCATATATGTCTGGATACGGTGAAAATTCTCTTTGCTGCAAAAAGCAATGTTGAAATGTTTCCTTTATAGTTATTTTCCCTTCCTTCGCATTTATTCCCTTTCAAATTTCAATATGCATATAATGTGCCTAACAAATGCCATGTATTCCATGCAACAGAGCAGCAGTTTACTCATACAAACTCCCCTACCCTCTCTGCCCCCAGCAGTACCATCCGCTTCCTTCTCAAGTTAATTGCACACATCTCTTTGCAGACTGACTCACAAACAGTAATATTTGGACCTGACCAGATTCCTTAAACACAAACTGTAGCAGTTAACCTAACTCCTAATTCAACGCTTCATCTAAAACAACAAAGCCAAACAAATCATCACCAACAAAAACACCCACACAATAGCACAACAGTGCTTTCAAATCAACTTTCAGACTTGCTTTTAATGGGGCCTTTGCTAACAAGGAATTTCCACTGTGTCCCTTGCATCTTTCTGTAGCTTTGTAAGAAAAGGCGCCCCTTACTGTCACATCAATACCTTCACCTCTCCTCACAAGCTCAGGGAGAAGGACACTAGAGATGAGCAGCCACTGAGTTCTCCAACATACAGGACAACACCGCTTGTTAAAATCTCATCATGCTTTTGAGGACAGGTCAGCCATCAGAATAACATCACATATGGAACTTCACAGAAGACGTAGCTCCCCTGCACATTATACCAAACACCACTGATGTCTAAAATCTCTAACGCTTACCTCTATATAATGAGAAATGACTGAACTGGTGGTTAATCACAAGGAAAAAAGCACGCAAGCACACAGACTGATTAATGAAGAATCAGTGTTTTGCTGCAAAACCAAATACCTATTCCACACCAAAGCAGCTACCTGATACGCACAGTGTAGTATAGGACTGAAGTTTGTCCAACAGATCCTGCAAGTCCTGGGAGATCAAAAGGGATTTATCTGACAACAAAAGCTATATTGTCCCAAGCTGCATGCCATTACAACAGCTGCACGCTCTGTGCTCACACCTCCACTTCAGCACAGTGCCCAGCAATGTACTGGAAGTTACCTCAGACTGACTGCAAGAGCTGCACCAGAGACAGAACATGGGATTTCAGAGATCTGAAGTCCCAGTCAATTCAACCCTGTGTTGCATTCATCACAGCAGACAACCTTTCTTACCTGGGTTCTGGTTATAAAAAGGTCCTCCGTTTATCTGGTTCTGAAGGCTCGTCTGTGACGTGATCGAAGGAGGACGCCGATATGGCAAAGAGCCCCCTATTGTTGGTGGTGTATGTCGAGACGCAGGCCTGTTCATACTGTAGAACTGAACTGGGTGGCCTGGATTAGAAAGAGAAATGTGTTACCAAAGAAAGAATTATGCTCGCTTTTTTTTTTTTTTTTTTTTTTTTTAAAGCTCCATTCAAAATTCAAAGGCTAGGAAAAGTTTCTGTTCTCTTAGAGACAATCTACATCCTACAAGCAGTTAGCTCAGCTGCCAAAACACTGGATGTCTCAACGGCAATAAAAAAAAAAAAAACACAAAAAACAAAAAAACCAAAACACTCCTCCATCTGCCTATAATCAGCACTAATCACACACACAAAAAAAGAAAATGCAAAGGTACATAGACATATAATATATACATATGTATATACATATACAAAGTGAAAGAAAATCATTTTCATTTACCCATTTTATAAAACATATTATAATAACTGAATTTATAAGAAGTTCTCATTTATAAACCTGCAAAAAATACCACTTTGCACTCCAGCTGTCAAGCAACACAATGTGTACAAACTGCTCTTATTCAAAGAAAAACACAGTACTAAGTATCTTGTCGCTACTCATGAAATATACAGAGAATCATCTGGGGAGAAGAGAATGCCAGAAACTGCTTGAATGGATGTCATAAGTGAATCATACTCAAAGGAGTTACCCATTGAAGCAACTCTTTGAAAACTTGCTCTGAAAAGCCTCGGACCTTGATCACATCTGGGCTCATCTGCCCGCACAAGGGAGCAGACACTCACCTGTAGAGGCCGTGGAAGAAACAGCAGGGGGAGTTGGAGAGGTGAAGCCATCAGCAAGGGGCTGGGCTCCTGCAGCAGCAGCAGCAGCATCTGGGGTAGAGGAGGAAGGGGCTGGAGCAGGAGGGGTGGGGGCAGGAGCAGAGGTAGAAGGAAGGGGAGAAGTGCCAGCCGAGCCAGCAGGGGCTAAGTGAAGAGAGGAGGAAGAGGCGGAGTTAATAAGGAGATATGTTAGCAAGGATTAGAGAAAGCCTTTGACTCTTCAGTGTTAGCTACTTACTAGATGCATAGTATTTTAGAATGCACGAGGAGATGAGGGAAAAATGAAGCTACTAATGAAAAACTCATTCTTACGTAGACAGTTCATGAGGGTCAAGCAAACCTGCTGCTTCTTTCCAGGTCTGAAGGTAACAACCTAGAACTTTCCAGGGAGAGCCATTACTTTTGAAAGATGTCTTTAATCTTTGTTATTTAGGCTGCAATCTGTAGCATAGCTACATTGAATTTTTGTACAAATTAGAAAATATACAGGAGAGGAAAGCCAAAAATGCTTCTTTGGTTCAGAAGCATCATGTATTTCAGCTCACACTGCTAGCCAAAACTGTATGCTCCTTTTCACTGAAAATGCTGAACAAGGAGTACTAACATCACTTCCTGTTTTTGGGAAGACCAGTGTAGTTACAGTAACTGAACACCTTTTCATGACAACTCAGCTAGGCTTGCATCGTGTACTAAGGATTTACTCTCTGCCTGCCTCTCTTTTAATCTAACTGTCTAATAGGAAGCTGCTATAGATCTGCACGAACAGCCAATGAAAAAGTATCAATTTGCTTAAAAGGAGTAAGTTTCTCCCCACCCACCAAAAAAGATATTGTATCCTATCTGGTTCCATGCAAGCAGCCAGGCAAAAAATGCTCATAAATCAAGTAATATATTAAAAAAACACTAAAGTACTTCAGACACTCTCAGAGAATACATTACATTATTCAAATTCATGCTACCAATAGCAAGCAATTTTCAATGATTGCATGCTTCTGGAAAATGAATTCTGAGGTTCCTCATGGGACTTCCTCATCACATCTGCAAATGCTAAAGTTAATGCTGAGACAGAAAGGGGAACAGCAAGTTTCCGTTTACCTGGATAGACACTGGGAGGAGATGGCGTGGGAACAGCAATAGGAACACCCACACTGCCACTTCCACTGTTTTCACGACTACTGCTCCGACTACTTGGGTGGCTTCCTCCACTACTCCCACTGCTGCTGTAAGAAACCAAAGTAATCCACGAAATGAATATGCTGCTCTGCATGCTGAAACACAAAGGCCTCAGAAAGCACTTCGCTAATTCAGAGTAGTAACAGGAAACAAGAAAAAAGAAATGATGATATGAACGTATATAAATCTAACTTTTCCAAAAAGTCCTCTTCATTTTGACCACAGCAGAAGTTTTTTCACGTAGTCATAGAGAACTTGCCCAAAAGTAAAACACGCAAATACAAAAATTCTACAATGGTAAAGTCAGATTTTCTTACGCTTTAAGCCCATCTATTTCACTAGCATCAAGTACTTACAGTGTTTAAAAAGTAAAGATTTCAAAAGAACTAGTATATCAAGAAACTTCTGGTTATCCTAGAAAGAAGGCTAACCTTTTCCATAACCTTTGGTAACACAGCTCAGCTTCATTCTGTGTTTGCCACTACCAGAATCCTCAAAATACAACGCTCTTTTTCAGCTGTTCAATCTAAAAATATCAAGGACTGTTCAAACAAAGATGTGAAATATAAGTTCACCATGAGGTCCTTCAACGTGAAGGACACAAGTTTTCACAGAATTGTTCGAGTTTGCAGGGACTTTTTAAAGGTCACTTAGTCCAACTCCTCTGTAATGAACGGGGACACCTGCATGTAGATCAGGTTGTTCAGTGCCCTGTCCAGCCTGACCTTGGACGTCTCCAGGGATGAGGCATCCAGCACATCCTTGAGCAACCTGTGCCAGTGTCTCATCACTCTTCTTGTAAAAAAAATTCTTCCTTATACCCTAGCTAAGCTTCCCCTCCTTTAGTTTGATACCATACCTTCTTGTCCTATCACAACAGACCCTGTCCCTTTCTTTCTTACAGCTCCCCCCCTAAGATACTGAAAGGCCACTCTCAGATCTCTCTGGAGCCTTTTCTTCTCCAGGCTGAACAGTCCCAGTTCTCTCAACCTGTCCTCACAGGGCAGTGTTCCATTTGTGGGATCATTTTTGTGGCCCTCTTCTGGACACACTCCAACAGGTCCATGTCTCTCCTGTACTGAGGACTCCCCATCTAGACACAGTACTCCAGGTGCAGCCTCATCAGTGCAGAGCAGAGGGGCAGGATCACCTCCCTCAATCTGCTAGCCAAGTCTCTTTTGATCCAGCCTTCTCCCAGTTTTGTAAACATTTAATAGAATATTGCAAACTACCTACTTGAAACAGGACACAATTTTAGTAAAACATTAAGTGCTACCACTATGTTTTAATATTAAAATCAAGGTAACCACAGGATTACGTGAACAATATTAACACAACTCACTACTCCAGTTTTATTAGAGCGCATTTTTGCCATGTCAAATGGCATTGCCAGTCTATATCATGAATTAATAAAAGCTTCGCTGTCAAAGTGCAAGTGGTTTTCAAGTTGTAGCATTTTTGTCCAAACACTTATGTAACACTAGCCACGCTTTGTTCAGGACTATGCTGAGTACCTGTATGTGCGATTCCTCTGGTTCACAGAAGCCGTTCTAACAGGGCTCTGCTGTGAGGGAGCCATATTGCGCGTTGGGCTAGGCACGTAGTCATTTGGTACCACTGGGGGACGTACTGGCTCCAACGTACGATAAGGAGAGTGACGCCTACACAAGAACAAGCATATTAAAGAAGCAAATCAGATAGTACAGAAAAAGCCACTTTTTGTTCTTTAAAGTTAGCTACATCCTAATCAGTATCAAGAGTTAAAAGTTGTATTCTGTATGTTTTCGACATCGACTTTGGAGGATGACAAAAATCACTTAAAGATGTTCTTCATGTACTTCTATTTCCTAGATGTTTTCCTACTCATAAGCTCAGATGCACATTCCATTCTTGTTTTAAAAGTAATCTGTATCTTATTTTGAACTTAAAGCACTGTAGTCTGTACATACATACATAATCACTTACTAGCAAGCAGCGTTCCTCCTGCTTACACCAAGTTTCCTAAGGACTTTGCCTGTAGAAGTTGGGTCAAGGAATTACGTTTCTTACACAGCACAAATTAACAGTGTCATGTACCAATTTTCCAGCTGTTTAGCATCACCTGTCAAAGCCACACAGCTGATGATTCTTCTCTAAAGCATGTAGATGTGTTTTGCAATGATACAAAAATTTTGCTGTTGGGAAGGGCTGATGATGCCTATTATCTTCTGGCAGAAATGCATTCAACAGTATGTAACCAGTGACATGATCAGGGTAAGATGCTGATGTACCATCTGTTGATCTTTGGATGGTTAAAGCAAAACCAGGCAATCAAAACACACCACACCACACGAAAATCATCTTTTGTTCCTGTTCATCTAAGCCCTTCACATGCTTGGTAACTGCACTTACCCAATAGTTCCTTTTCCTGACATCGGTGGACTTGGTGGCTTCTGGGTGGGTGGTGTTGTACGTGGCAACCCACCCATCTTCATATTCTGTGTGCTGACCTGCATGAGAGAACGAGGAGAGAAATGGCCTTCTCTAAGCTCAGCATCTAGGGGGAGAGATGCCTTCAGCATTTATCTCCAAGTAAGGGAAGGTTTAAACAAACAAAAGATCAACTGAGAGGCCATGCATTCTATATGTAATTTCCACTCTGCTGAAAGTCAAGAGTTGTGCTCAAAGGACTCTTTATTACACAGGGTTTTCAAAAATGAGTGAATTTGCCTTTAGGCTATCGCAAACACTAAATCAGTGACAATACAGGCACTGTATCTGACTTGCTTAAACCTCCCAGACAACCTTTAAGAACAAGGGCAGTTAGTTCATGTTGCCCTATTCAGTAGTAAATCTCCAAAAATATTTTTGAGTACTCTTTGAAAGTATTAAAGCTTACCTAGTAGGCCACAATTTAATATACTAAATACAAAATGCACAAAAGTCAGAATAATTTCCAAATATGTTTCATTAATCTTTTAACATTTTCACAGTACTTATTTAATATAGTATTTATTATAAATATTACCAATACACATTTAAAATTATAAAGAAAGCTACGTAGACAAAAATAGAGATGCACTTTTTTCCCCATCAGATTTGTAGCAAATTAATCTCTAATAATTGATAGATAAATAAATGTATGGGGAGAAAAATTATTTGCAGTGGTGTGATGTGACTGTGGTCACTCCCTCCCATTCTTTCAGGTTTAATTACTAACAAAGAAACTTTCATATAAAATAATTTACTATAACCTCTAGAAAAAGAAATCATCTGCATTCCTGGTTGACTGCTCAATCTAGGTATCATAAACAAATACCACCAATGGCATTTTGTTTACCTGTATGCTGTCAGCCAAGCACAATTCTATCAATGAATTCACCATTACAGGAATCTGTATGCAGCCTTCTTAGAAGTCTCTGTTAAACAGCTTTTGATCTACAAATGCTCAGACTATTGCTTGGATATAGAGATTTTCAACAAACTAAAGTACACTCATGTCTCTTTTTCTTTTGTTTCTGTTGTGTTTGATTTCATAGTTTTTCTCATTTCTAAAAGGTAAATCTTGTCTTGTCTAACGTCCCATTAAAAAAAAGAAAAGCACAGTGATCAACACACTAGGAATATTTGCAAATATTATTAAAAAGGCAAATTACTCCTTCATAATTTGTCCATGACAATGCACTTAAACCACTAGCAATGCTCACTTTTTTAAAGTTATAAATACTGAGACAGCATAAAGAGCACTACATTCAGTATTGTAACTCTCAAATTTGATTTCCTAGCTCTAAAGAACCCCACTGCTATCACAATTTAAATTACCTGGGAGGAAAAAAAACAACAACAAATACTGCAAGCTTGGTGACTTTTCTGTTTTGTGTGTCAAATTCAAAACCAAACATTTGGACTTAGTTGTGCAAAAGTGCTTTCCAACATCAATTTAAGAAAAAAGCATTTTAAACAACATTATAAAGTCCTTTAAGCCAACTCTAAGCAACAAGAATTCTAAAGTTAATTCAAGTGAGGGATGAGGTAAGCACTGAACTACAATTACTTGAAGGGAAGATGGAAAGTGTAAAATGAAGAATATTTTATTCTATACACGGAATATTAATAGGTAGCACAAAATCCTCTTTTTTTTTTTTTTAAAGTTGCAGCAGCCCTTGTATTTCCTCTTTCATTAGAGACATCTATTTCACCCCACGTATTTCAGTTGTACAAGAACAAAACAAACAAACCAAAACAAAAAACAAACAAACAAAAAAACCAGTCACCGCAACATCACTCATTACAGCTTTGTCAAAGAGCCCCTTACGCCCAGCAGAATAGGGCTTGTGGGTGTCTTTAGACAACAGCCAGCAGCCCAACCCACTGCATCCCGGCAGTCCCTGCAGGTGTTTCAGCTGGCCACTCTGGCTTCTCCCTACCTGATGCCAGCACCAACTATCACTTTACAGTTAACAGAACATCCCACATATGTAACCCTACTTTCAAGAGTAATATTACTTGCATACAAGAAGTGAAGTGTTAGTCTTCCACTGGGCTACAGTGACGTGGGAAAGGAAGGAAAGCGCAGTTAGAGACATTGCACAGCCAACAGTCAGCAAAAGCAATACTTTTCTGATGGATGCACAATTCCAGTTACTGACAGTAGCTTTTGTTATTACTGCTAACAAAGATATCCCTGACACAGGAAAGGAAGAAAGCTTCAGAAAACATGGCCAAAGAAAAAGTGAGCCTTTGTTAGACAAGGAATTTCAGTCACAAAGACGCCGTTCTTCAGAAAGACTATGCTGAAAGATGGGGAAATGCACTGACAGCGAGCTCAGTTTCAGGCTCTTTGAAATGACTTTTCACCGTTGAAACTGAAATGCCGAGAAAACAAAGTTTACAGCACTGTCTTCAAATCTACCAGGACTGATGACTTGAAGACTAGCTACTGAAAGTTAGACAATTCCATCTGAATAAAATCCCCTTTCTCTTAGAGCCACATAAATTATTTCAACAATCAAAATGGACGGATCTCTGGAAATGCTATTATACAAGACACTGAAAGGCTACAGACTAACTTGAGGAAATAAAAATAATCACATTTAGAACTGTACCAGGGGTAACCTCTGTTGAGATAGAAACACTGTAAGATTGCCAATTTTTCCCCTTTTGTCTAAGAGGCAAAAAGAATAATTATTAATAAAGCCATTAATACCCCCCGACCCTAACAAATCTTTACTCTGTTGTTACTGCGTTTCTCATTTTGCATATATGGTTGCAAATATAATTTGAGATAAACCCTCATCCACAATCATCCCTCACAAATGACTCTACAATCCAAAGTAAGCACTAGAACTCATGGTCACATTTACAGTTGCTGTCAGTTTTCAAAAATCAGTTTTCCAGTCAGAATCAGTTGGAATTCCCAGGTAAGCTGGAGCTTTCTAGATAAAAGTTGCACTGTTTCTGATGACATTTCCTCTGGTTTCACACAGCTCTACATATCCAGCTGCAACTGGCTTAACTGGAGAGAAAAGCAAAGGAACACATCTGCCTTTTGGTGGTTTGCGTAACTTCATGTCTCCACAGATCTGTGGATGGTTTGTATCTAAGAGCTTGCAAATTCTTTTAGGAAACTGCATGGCAAAACAGAGCCTGCAACCAAAAATCACAAAGCAGCTCACTGCTGAGCTGAAATCAAGAAAAGAGAGGCAATAATGACCGAGGCACAAAGTGTCGGGAAAAAAACCAACACTGATTGTGGTAAAAGATGAAAGACAATCCTGTGAACCCAGAGCAGCACTGCACATAGTCTATATAGAATGGATGAAGGGATTTTCTCCAGTGTTTTGCCTCTTTCCAAGGAGGCAAAAACACAGAAAACATCACCCATTGAAATTACATGGAAGGACTCAAATAATTCTAGGGAGAGGACACAAGTACTCTCAAAAAGCATTTCTTTGACTAGGTTCCTTACAGAAGCTTTTTTTTTATTATTTATTTATTTATTTATTTATTTTAACATGCAGTAGCAAGCTACAGGGCTACAACCAAAAAGGTCTAAGGACCCGAGCTGTAACTCTGGCAGTGCTGGAGCTAAAATGTGATGCTTTGCTGAGGAAGAAACTGCATAAACAACCTAAAACAAGTAGCTCCTTACTAGCAACACATCCTGGATGATGCCCTGAGTCTCAACTCCACAGTAACAGCAGTAAAACAAACTTTAAAGAAACAAAAGGTCCAAAGTGACTGAAATAGACCATTCTGTTTAAAAAAAAGGCACTATTGCCTGAACAAGAAGTGCAGAAATATGTGGCTGGTCAGACTAACATACCATTTATTTACAGAGCTTTAAGGCACTTAAATTATGTTGATCTGCACAGCTTTAAAAAAACTTCACTGCAACAAAGATTCAAATCCAGAACACATTCACTTTTCAACCAAGCATCTCATTGTTAGATTACTACCAAGATAAATTGATTTCCTCCCAGAAGACTGAAGAACACATATTCCAAACCTCAGGAAGAACTAAACCTAAAGTTGGACTCTGCCCAGAATTTTTTAAGAGCTGCTTTACTGTCAAACCAAATTTTCTTGATCTTTCAGGTCAGCATAAGATTTGGTAAATCTAATAGTGTCCCCATAGTGATGTTCCACAGATTACATTCAGAAGCTCCAAGCAGCTATCCAGCCTTTCTGAGCAACTTAATATACCTGATACTGCAAAAACCACCCAATACTGAACAAAAACTTCCCATGTCTCACTTCATCTTGTGAAATGTCCAGAGAGGACAGACTATACTTTTTTTTTGCCTGTCATCTGCTCCCTCAGAGTAAACTCCTTGCCTGGTTGGGCTTGGCTACTTGGGTAGTTATTCTGGAAATCTAATTAAGCTCTATGTCCATCAGTTGATAAACAGGTTATATGGAAGAGAAAGTCTATATTTCAACCTCGTCTTAGCTAACAACCACAAGTAAAAGCTTCAGCAAACAAGTTTACCCACTTATACTATGTTCACTTACATAAAGTAATTGAAGAACCAAGTCCAGTAAGAACAAAAAGGCTTCAACAATGTTGTTCTAAATTGATCTGCTGACAGGAGATGGCACAGATACTACTCCTCTGGCTTGTAGCTGTAGTTTTTTCTCAAAACTATCTCTTAAATTTAAAAGCAAGCTATGCAGACAGAAGCAAGGTTTGCCTCATCAGTCAGTTTGATGCTGGAACTTTCAGCTAAGACTAAGGTTTCTCTGCAGCCATAAAAAATAAATACAAATCAAACATTTCACATGAAATCTGTCAAGTGAAGTAAAATTCATATCCACATGGAACTACAGTTAGTAGCCTTCTTTCAGTTTTCTCCTTTCAGGCTGATGCATGCGACTATGAGGACCATTAAGAGTAACATACATCCACTAATGGGGTTCTTTTCAAACCCTCACAGTTTTGGCAATGAGGAGATGCCTGACATTTTAACTGCCAAATGGAATTTATTATCAGGCTCACTCCAATAAAATGGATAAATACGTCAGCTGATGTTATAACAAATAATGTTATTTGCATTCTAAACCCATAAAAAGAATTTTTTAAAAAATCTGAAAAGCAGGAGAGATTTTCCACCACTGCAGACAGCACACAGATATGGCAGTTCACGCATAATCTGTAGTTACTTTTTTAGGATGGTCATTACTGGTTCATAACTGCAGAAAGCAACAAAGGAAACCCACAGTTTGCCCACTCCCTTTCTAAAAGCATCATCTAGCATGGGCTACATGCAGAATAAGGCATGATCAGCACCAGAAGTATCCATTTCATACAGATAGACAGTAACAGCCAGGGAGGAGATCTATTTTATAACCCTCAAAAAACATTTCAGCACTACGTGATTCGAAATACAATACTATACCTTATACTCATGTGAGAAATCTCCTTTCATTTATTAAAAAAAATGTTCATTGCGATCAGACGTGCTACATACACAACAATACCTTACCACAAGTACCAGCTGCCAACCCCACGGGGGCATCATTAGGATATCTACACTAGCAGCTATTTAACAGGAATGTGTAGGGTTGTTTTTTTTTTTTTTTTTTAGCTTTTTAGTCACAGGACATACTTAGTAATGAAAAACATTTCACATCAACTTGGAACTTCATTTAATTAATATTTTCCATGTGATGTCTTAATATTCTACACTTTCAAATGCAGTTTCCTCTTTAAAACCATGGCTGCCACTAAAGAAATTTCATTTCCTCTAACCCAAATCCCCAAACCAGATGCACTTCAGCAAGACAACAATACCAAAATGCTTAATAAAGGCTATAGCCTATTTACTACTTAATGCATCCCAATGCTGGATCATGCAACCTCATCAACTTCTTGTCAAATTTTAAGGCTTTTTGCTGTTAGTACTGCAACCACTAACACTATTAACGTTTGAATATCTCTGAGATCCTCAGCAACTTGCCATACTCCATCTGAATTTCTGACACATTCATCAATTAATAGCCTATCAGTCACCAAATGGCTCTTCATATTTAAATACTGCTACCAGTTTCTGAAAAAATTAAGGATACTGCAACTTTAAAAAATATGTACAGATTTCAATTATTACTATTATTTTATTTTACACGCCTTTAGTGCTCCCTTATTGGAGCAATGTTTAAGCTGAAACATAAATACCAATCAAATAATAACTCATACCGTATATAGGATAAAAAGAATATTACACAGGGGGAGGCTCATGTCCAGCTGCTAGGTAGTCGCTGAATTTTTTTTAAATGCAGTTAGCACAATATTCTTCCTCTATAAATGATCTGGTAGATACATCTAAGATAGTCAATATTTTGCAAAAAAAACTTTAAAAATGTACTGCTAGCTTCCTTACACAAATACATCAATTTCCATTACAAAATGTTTATCTGCAATAAAATAATCTGATACACAGGAAGGAGAGCAATGTTGTTTTAAACAGTCTGTAACATTCACATAACCATCTCCCCGTGTGTAATAGTCTCAGAAGAATAAGAATGGGAATCCAGCCCTGGGATTTCTTACCTTAAATCTAAGCAACCACTTAATGCATAAATGGAGCAAATAAAAGAGGTAAGGAAAAAAAGCATTGAAAGGTTAGTTGGAACTTCAGGATATGAAGAGAAAGGAAAAAGAAAGAAAAAAGTTAAGCATTCAGCATTAACAAAATAATGTATCAGTAGATCATAGAAAGAGTGGCTAAAGCAGAATGTGTCATGAATAAAAGATTTTCAAGCTGAAACTTTCAATATATGTTCATCACAAAGCCCTTACATTAACACTTCAAAATTAAAGCCCAATTGTCAGTATACTGTTTACTCGAGTTCTTACAGTACTAACTGTAAGACACCATCCTTCAGAATGGAAAATAAGACCTTGATGGATTAACTTCAGAGATTACTTTTTGGAGCTGTCAAAGAATGGACTTATCAATACCCTGAGCTCAACTGAACTCAGTTACCTGCATTAGCATATTCACAACCGGCTGAAACAAAAGCCTCTAAATACTGATCTAATATATGCTCTTTCCTAGACAACACTAGTAGTTAACTCTTAATCTGGTCCAATGAGAAATCTCTTGAACAAAGACCAAGAGTCAATCATCACGCCTCATGCTTTTGGCATGAAGTCACACAATATCTCACTGGCATAATACCATATATTTTCTTTCCCCATAATAAAAATATCAGTGCAAGTAATCCTCTCATTTTAATATCTTTTGATCTGTTTTCAGTTCAGCTGATCTAAACACGTTGCACATCACATTTCTTAAATTTCTTGTAACACCAAAGGTAAAACATGGCAGAATCTCAACAGCCAGGACTACTCTGGTTCATTCACTTAGCTCATAACAAGAACCTAAAGTAGCAAAGAAAGCATAATCTGATTTACTAGAAAGCAGCTTTCAAGTTCAAAATTCTATGTTGATATTAACCAAAAAAGTCACTGCTTCACAGGAAAGCCAGGTGTCCTTGTAGTGGCCAGAAAGATTGTCAATTTCACGAAAGGGTCCAGGAGGGGGTGATTCTTTCCTCAGCTGTATTGCTTGGTAATTACAGTACCTTAATACAACTACACACCACTTCAAATGGATCAAACTTTTTTCTTTTCCATCCTCCTAACTAGAAAACCTCATGGAAGGAAAAGTAGAAGACTCTGTAACCCAGGAAACATTCAAAAAGAATAGAGCAAGTCCCTTTCAATTAAGAAGTTCTTTGTATTTTTGCAGCATTGTGGCTTCAGAGAAGCAAGATGATGAGGGACCACTTAGAATGATATAGTGGCATTTAAATTCTCTCCCATCATACTGTAAAGCACCTTTTCCCAAAGAACTTACCCACGAATGTTTTGAATTTCCAAAAGTCATATAGCTGGTTAATAAACTGGTTAAACTATTCACTTCAACTTGGCACACTGGATTTCTTGGCCAAGTATGCTCCCGTTTCCCCTTTATTTTATTTTCAATCCAGTTCACAATCATTTTTAGGGACTGCAATAAATGCATGCTACACTACTTTTTTCATTGTCTTGATAATAAATAACTTTGTGTCCCAGTGCTAGAGGGAAAGCCCTACAGCAAGAAAGTAGACAAGAGGATTAATAATAACTAGAACTTCAACTCTATTTATTCAGTAACTTGTCAAGTACTCATTTTAAGGGAAAATGCTCAATTGCTAAATTGCTCTTAAGCTCAAGCAATAAACAACTATAAATAAGCAAATTTAAAGCTAACTCATCTTTGTTCTCTTTGTTGTCCAGCAGGAGATCTAGTAAACTATTCTGCAGTTACTCAAGCAGAAAAAAAATTAACAGGCTGATAAACACAACTGGCCATTTTCTCCCTACCAACAAGAGGGTGGTTCCTTCTTCAGCACTGAACACAGGATGGATCAATTGGAATTGATCTATGGATCTTAATGTTTGCTTAATGTTTCACTAAGCACACAATGCTTTTCTAAGGCTTTTCACATTTTTTTCTGGATAAATATAGTACATTGCAAACAGTACATTTGGATGCTGTTTCAAGTATATCACAAGCAGAACAAATGGATGCAAATACACATTTGACTCATCAGGCACTGCATCACAGTGGGTCTGATTCTGCTACATTGAGGTAAGCAGAATAGCAATTATAAGGGTATAAAGCCAGTGGGAAGTAACTTGTGTTGTAGTGCAATTAAAACTTTTTTTAATGAGTTCTAAAATAATTTTGTTAAAGTGATCATAATTATATTATCAAGAACAGTATCCAGACAGAGTTCTGTTGACCTGCAGGTATTCAAAATTTGATTTAGTAGTAGATTTTAAACACAAGAATTATAATGATTTCCTAGACAAAATAGTAGCTATTATTGATATTGCAGGAGTTGTTTTGGTTTTCTTTGTTTGTTTGTTCATATTTTTTCTCTAAATTAAAGAGTTACTTGTCTGTTGAGAATCTGATTAAGATCACAAACTGAAGTTGAATGTTTTGGTAAGAAATGGTGACAAATCTTTTCTGTTGATTAACAGGATGTGAAGAAGACTAAGTAAAATTGTTCTGAAGAAATACTTAGGACTGTTAAGAATTTGAATTTTAGAAGTTAGGTTAAGCAACTTACTGTCACCTAAATCCAAGGTGACAGTTCAAACTGAACATCACAGACAACCCAATGCAGGTACGTATCAAACAAAAAGAAATTCTTGCGTAGTTTGACTGGAAGAAGCATCTTACTGTATTGCTAATTTAGAGACTTACAGATTTGTAAGTTTGTCACATAAAAATGACACAGCTTTGTGTTATTTACCTTTCTTCTCCTGGAACTTTAACTCTGTCAGTGTTCTCATTTCCATATTTGTTTTTCTGGCAGCATAGTTTAACTAACAATGAGACAATGACATGCCTGCTAAGACTCTGCTTGCATTCAGGAAATGCTTTGAAAAAATCTACATACATGTAATCCCACACTGGACATGACTGCCGTTGTGCGCATTGTTCTAACAGTTATACAGAACAGCCACCAATTGTGTCTTATTCTGATCTTTACCCTGAAATTTACTTATCCTCATCTTTTAAGACTAGGATCAGCCAGCTTTGAGCCTGGCACCGCTATACTGAAACCCTGTGAGGCAAAAAAGTTATAGAGAGCTCACTTTAACAAAGCACATTATGAGATATGGGTACAACAGATTGACAGAAGTTAGAGAAGAGAGCAACTAATACTACTTATGCAAACGCTTTCTTCAGATGAGCTTCCAAGTAAACCAGGGGCAATTAAAGCTGGATCATATTCTGTGTTGCTAATTTAGAGAGAAAAGTGAAAGATAGTCATTAACCTTTCATTACTCAATATATCCTGACAACTGACCCAAACAGTAAGAGCAGCATCACACAAGAACACATTTAGAAGCATTGTAAAAGCTGAGATGTACAGTTCCAAATATCCTCAGAAATAAGATTCAGTGAGTTGTGAGGTTCAAGGAGACAGGGAAGGGGAAAGACTAACTGCAGTCTTGCAGAACTCCTCTTATAACTATAGACACACTGGCCAGGCAAGGAGAAACTGGTATATTACCATGAAAAGCATCAAGTTATTTTGTAAATACACATAGACAAAGTATTTGCAGTTTGTCTGTTTTAACAATATCACCTACCTTCACTCCATGTCCAATATCATCTAGAATTGTATAATCAATTGGTTTCCTGATGTAGCGAACTGGTCGCTCCAAGTTAGCTGGTGCAATGATTTTGTGAGTTCTTGAGGTGTTTTTGTTTGTAGTCAAGATACCAATTTCTCTTCTAGCAACTTTCTCTTTGTGAATGTCCACCGTCTACAAAAGACGCAGTGTATTTACTAACAGTGGTATGCATTTGAATACAGAGTCAGTAGACAAAAAAAAAAATACTCTAAATCAGTTCCAATGTTTTGATACTGTGCTAAACATATCACTACATATACTTGCTTACATCATCTTTGATTTACTGTTGAACTTGTCACCTCCAAACCTACACTAATGGCCACAAGTTCTTTGGATTTTCTATTACTCTCATTCTTAACAATTGAGCAAAATATTTTTTATTTCCAATGAATTTACTGACACTGATTTATACAATTCTATTAATCATCTTTTTTAATTCTACAACTGCTTCCTCAGCTGTTCTTTGAAATACCCTCCAATGAGATGAAGCATAAGGATATCTTCTCAAATCTGAAATTCTACAACCTGAAAAACAAACCATAAGCTGCTTTTCTCACACTAAGAGAGTTTGCTAAGCTAGCACTGGTAGCTATACAGCAGAATATAGCTTCTCTCAGACAAATCAGACAAGGTACTTCAGTCAATACAAAGTCGTCATCAAAAAGCAATGGTGAAATTTTAGGTCACTAAGCCCAGTGCCTTCATTTAGAATGGTAAGTCTTGCACAGAAAAGCCATCCTTCCCATAACACAAATATCATACCATGAGTACCACAGGAGAATATCTACCTCAGAAATAAGGTCCTACTGAAAATTAATTCTTTGAAAACACGTATTTGAATTTTATTTATTTATTTTAATAAGAGAAGGAAAAAAAGAACGTTATCAAAAACAAAAACAAAAAAAAACAACCCATCTCTCGCAGGGAGAAAAACAACCCTCTTAAAGCAAGGTGCACAGAGTTGCATGCAGCATTAACAAAAAAAAATCATCATCATCATCATTTGCTGACAAAACAACTTTGCCTACAAAAAATTTCACAGATGTGAACATTTTAGTGACAGCTTAAAGTGAGAAAACACTTAGAATTACCATCAATATTGTTCATCATTCATAAAATTTCTTGTGATCATGAATGGTACCGGAGAGACTTCTTGCAGCCAACACAAATGCTCTGTAGCAATTACGAAGGAACAGGTACAAATGAGAAATTATTTTCATAACAAAAGTTTTCTGAATTTTATTTTTCTGCGGGCAGGCACTGGAACAGCAGGGTTGGCTACAATGTTTTAAATTTCTGCTTGAGCCAAGGATAACAGAAGCAGTAAAAATGATCTTGTATATCTGTATTATCTATGAAAGTAATTCTAAAACATAAAACAAATGAGCAACAAAAAAACACACAAACAAAAGCAAGCAAACAAAACAAACATACAAAACTCCCACTAAAACAAACAACACTTCCTAAAAGCTGTTTCTTCAAATTCTTTCCAGAGAAGAATTTCCCCAAATGTTCAAGGCATAATGTGCAAGTTTAAATTACGATCTATCAAGATTACCTATTATTTCCCAGCAACTTATTTTCAATATCTTGCACCTTAGCTAAACAAAGCTGTATTAGTTGCTTCAGTCATGTCCATTTCTGCCACTTCTGGTACCACCTGCCTAGAGCAATAAAGCTTCTACCAAAGCGGCACAGCCATTTCTTCAAACAAAGCTACCAAGTAAATAGACTATTCAATCTTGGAATATGTTGGAATCCTGTCTTTGGAAAGCTCAAGTTCATTGGGTAAGGACTGGAAATCTATTAGGGCAGTTAAACTACCTGGGATACATTCTCCATCACCCTTACATAAACCCACCCAAATCTGGTCAACACATGAACCTTTACAGAAATTCACAGTTTGTGCAAGCTTAATTTAAGAATTAAGCTGCTCCACAACTAATTTTGCCAAAGTCCTTTCTGAAGTTTCCTGGGATGACCAGGTCTAGATACCATCCCCCAAGGCAACAGTGTGAGTCAGATTCTTCATGTCTCATACAGTGCTTACGGCACCAGAGCAAACAGCACATGCACATGTTCCAATCCAACACAGGAAAAAAGTACCATTTTGCATCAGGGTAAAATCCACTATTCATCTGACGTATTCTAGTCCCTACCCTGTGCCAAACCCTCACTTTGACAGTTTAGCAGAGGGAGAGGTTCACATCATCATTATACCAAGAGATGGTCTACAAAAACCTCACCTCAGCAGCTGGAGACTTAGCACAAACTGTTTTGTCTGTTTTGTTTGTCTTGGTTTTTATAACCTAACTGCATGCATCTGTAACAACTTGAAAGGCAGTTTCATGTTTAATACCACAGAAGAATTCCATTCTCCTCTGCTATCTCAGACTTCATCTGTGTGAGACATGATCTAGACGTGACACTAGAGAAGCACAGAAACAACAGAAACATTTTATGTTCTTTGTCTCATAGGCCTCTGATCCCATTTGCTGAAAAGTTAAACAACCCCAGCTGCCGGAACAACTGCCTCTCAATTGCTATATAATGTTTCAAATGTACTGCAACATCACAGTCTGTGGTTCTGAATCAAAACTTTATTTCTACCTTAGATGCTACGTTCTTAGAGCTTTGGCTTCTATCTACAAAACGGATAAAGTAACTCAGCACAGCGTTGAGAAGTTTTTTTCTTACTCTCTGCATTTCAAGTGCATCACTTCTGCAAACTTAATCATGCATTTTTAGTATTATATTACAAAATTATCTACAAACATAAGGTGAATGAAGATATTTAATGCACATGTTACTGTAGAGACAGCATCTTGGCACTGTGGAAACTTGTTTCCATGAATTATGAGAGGGTTTTATTAATAATTAAGTAGGAATTGTAAGAACATTCAGTTTCCTTAAGGACTACTGTGATAAATGAGGCACAACTTCAGTAACAAGCAACAAAAAGCATAAAATCTGATTACAACCTGAAGTTCATCTAACAGGGTTCTTTTGCATTATGATTCAGAACATCTCCTTTATCTTTAGCAGCAATGGGATGACTAAGCTCATTAAAACAGCATCCACTTCAGGCAAATACACCCCAAATTGTATTGTGTTGGAAGGTTTTTCAAAAAATTTCATTTTCTTGGTCAGTTGACTACTGGAATTATAAGATCTTAAGACATTTGTATAATAGCAGAAAAGAACATTAAGCTATTTGATTAATAGAAAAAAGAATAGAGATTAACCTGCTACTAAAGAAAATCAAAATATTTATCTACAGCACAGATAATTATTGTCTCCAGTACTAGCATAAATCCCTTAAGTGAGGCAGAAGAATGCGAAAAGAATGTTTATTCACTGACATAGAAACTTCTATTGAGAAGCATCAATTTCAAATGATCCTCTTCAGAAAATCTCCAAGAACACGACAAATAAAGTGTGTTTCATTACTTGGGGTTATAGCTGGATTAGCAGAACACCAAACTTGTGAAGTCTGACAGGAGCAGCAGATGGGATATACTCTGTACTTCCATAATTTAAAATATTATTGTCTGATAAAAAATTTCTAACTCCTGATAGTGTTATGCATTTTTCCTCTCATCACTCCATTAGGCTAAAGCATTTACATAATAGAAAGTTCATTAGAGATTAGACTCATCATTACCATTTTTTCAAATACCCTCCATAACATCTGCAAAAGGCAATCAATGGCTTAAGGAGAAAAACAAAATTAATATTATTCACCACTTTACTTAGAACTCAGAGTTTTGAAAAATATTTTTTGCTGTGAATGAAATTTCCCAGAATATTAAGCTAGCACATTGGAAGCCCAATCTGCTGTCGAATTTTGGAAACAAAAGTCTCCACAGCCTTCAACTTTTCCTCTACTCAAAACATCCTAATTTTCAATTATCAATATACTGTCAGTCTGTTTGGGCTTTTAAAATACACTTTAAAAACACCTTCTAAGAAAAGGCTGCTTAAGCATAATGATGCTAAGTTGTTTGGTGATTTTTTTTTTTTTAATATATCCTAACTATCTTATTTCAAATTAGCTTGAAAACTGGACTATTACTTTAAAATGAAAAACTGCCATCAGAAATGTGACATCTTTGTTGCTTCAACATAAGTTAAATGTATTCTGTACAGTAAGAGGTCATAATGATACTAAGATGCTGAAGAGCTACCTACCCACTAAACTGGTAAAATTTACTAGGCTAAATTAGACTTGCATTGCCATTTTCAGAGAAGTCTGTCTATTCTTAGAATTTGCCATTTTTAGAAAAGTCTGGCTATATGTAATTCACAAGAAAAAGACAACTGAAAACAGTTACCAGCCTTCACCGACAGCTCAGTGGAAGATCCAAGAGAACTTCCATGCAGAGACCACCTGGCTCACGCACACTACTGCAGTTCAACCAAGCACCACGCGCTGACTACAGAAGAGTTCAGCCTGTGATCCTTTCACTGCGTGACTCGTGACTGGCAGCACCATGGGAGACAAATTCTACAAGAAGAGGATGAAGCAGGTTTCTCCATCCTCCAGCACCACTGGAGACAACACATCACTCTTACTATATTTGAACTCTTTGTGACAAAACACTTGTTTATATTATTACCAGCAGAGAATAGTTTTAAAGCTTAACTTTTTCACTAAGAGTATTTTATAACTTAATCTGACCAAATCATACAAACAGTAAAACCTGAAAAATCTGCAAAATTACTTTAAAGAATTTGGAGATGATTTTTCACAGCATCTGCTAACTTGAAAAAATTTTAACATAATTTTTTTCTAATGAGTATAAATATTAATACAGATGATCTGTATTTAGGATTGAAATTATTCAAATATAAAACAATGCATGTTATCTATTACTGGACAAAGATCAAGAAAGCAAGTAAGAACAGATAGATTCATCAGCCTTCAGACCAAAACAAAGTAATCTAGATTTTAGACTAACAGGACTTAATCACTTTCATTAAAATGGTTTCCTTATTGAGGACCTATATGCAATTTGAACATCCACAAATGGTCATCAGTTTCCATCTCAGTTCTTTGATTAAGTTGACATTTAGAAGGCAATACAGAAAGTGATATAAATTTGCATTCTACAAATGTATGTATGAACAGAGAACTAGAATAGTTTATCCTCTGAAGTTATTGCGACTCTGAGTTTGAGCTACATTTAAGCAAAACAGGCACTTTTTAAGAAGTTTTTTTTTTTGTTTGCTTTTGTTTTGTTTTTAACTAAAACCCAAACAGTTTTGCTCCCCTCTTTGAGCATATGCAGGATTTTGAATGAAAATCAAAAGCAGGGCTACACAACTACTTATCATAACTTGAACTAGTGTTTTCTAAATTTAAATCTCACTGTGTACTGACCAAAGTATTAGTGCAGTAATGCACTGCCAAATGTGAGCAGATGGTAGTTACCAATCTGTTCTATGCTACTGATTTCATTTCAAGTCAGAGAGAAATGATAATTTGGCCATGAGGTATTATTAAACCATGAAGTGTTTAACATCACTCGACAAACAACAAAAAAAAGATGGAAGAAATCTTCCACATGTTTGACTTGTTCCAGGAGTATAGTCAAAGTTACTGAACTGAAATTATTTATTACATAGCAACTGTGACAAAAATAATTTTCTCAAGAAAAGTAACTACTGAAATTAAGAGAGAATATAATACAACATCACTATTGTCGGATGGACCCATTTCTGAGGGTATTAAATGCAACTTAGTCTTAAGTTCCTAGGACTAGCACACTTCATACAAGTGTCTGTTCTTCTGATATCACTTCTTCGATGAAGATTTGGGGAGCATCCTACATATGGATAAAAAAAAAAAAAAATCAGAAAAAAAAACTCAGAAAAACTTAGTTTTGCTTGGTTGTACAAATGCAGCCTGTGAGCCTCAGCTGTTAAAAAACACTAGTACCAGGTAACAGTTACTGATAACTTAGCATTCCATTTTTAGTAACCATGCCTTTTGTAAAAGAGACAAAACATGCGATCTAACATCTCAACCTGCATAAAATCCAGGTTCTCAGAAGGAAAAAGTTAAAAATGCCATGAACCTTTCCCCAGAATTGCTTTACAGGAACTGTGTGACAAATGTATTTAATGTATCTATAAAATAGAAAATCCACTGAGTTCAAGTAGTTTTATTCTGTATCCCATGGTAGGCTCTCAAATAGCCAAAATACCTGTCAACTTCCTAAAAACTGTATACATACACACAGGCACACCCACCACACACACACACACACACACACACACACACAAGTATATACACACATCCAAATAACAGAATGACTTAGGTTGGAAGGGACCCCAGGCAGGGCCACCAACCTCCAGATCTGGCACTAGACCAGACTGCCCACAGCCCCATCCAACCAGGTCTTGAACACCTCCAGGGATGGAGCATCCAGTGCCTCTCTGGGCAGCCTGTGCCAGCACCTCACCACTCTCTCTGTAAAAAACTTTTTCCTGACATCCTAACAGAAATACACAGCATACAGACACAGCATGTACATAGCCCATATACATACATGCATCAGAGTTACTTGTGACATTTTCCGGGGTAAAAAAAAAAATTGAATTATGGATTACAAAAAGTATGCAGCAGAAGAGATGAAACTTCTCAGCTTTTTTCTAAAGATGCAGCCACATGAGATGGCAGAAGCCATCAAATAGCGTACCACCACCAGGAAGCAAAATTCAGGCTGCCCCTTTCTTTGTACCCGCTCCGAATTCATCTGACCCTTCATTAAAAATTCCAGCTCATTAAGAGAGCACAAAATGTTGCTGGTCTGGTTCTCCGCCATTTTAGCAACGCTTTCAGCACAAGCAGGTTAACAAATCTCAATCTACTTTACAGACACAGTTTCAACTTTTGGAGAACTGTAAGAGCGATCATCCACAAGAGAGAAGATGAATCTCAGGTGGAGAAAAGGTAACCATAAAGGAACATGGCAACCAGCTACAACATTTTCTTGTTAATGGATTGCATCCACCCACTCTCATTGACCTACTGATAAAAATACACTTAACTCATCCGTTGGGTGTTTTTTACAGTTCAGTAAGGAAATCAAGTAACTCTACAGTAGTAGAAAAACAAAGTTCTGTATCATTACTCTTCCTCTTTTTAATCCATCATGGGCATGTAAACCTCCAACAAGAATAAACTGAGAAGGAATTATAGATTTGCTATCAAAACTTCCTCATCAGTGTGGTCATTCATGGCTTCTTGATAACAGTAAACCATTCTATTGCTGCTCAGTAAACCTGCAATGACAGGCGTTTTGTAGCCATATACAAACTTGAGATATTAACTTTGCCATCTATTTACTCCATTACGAATTAAGAAAAGCCACACGTGCTTTTGCCATCAGATGCCACCAGTATGACAGCAACAAGTAAAGGGAAAGACAAGTATTGTTTTCCACTATCTATTTCACTTTTTCAAATTTATTTTAAGAACCTGCAGCTATTCAATACTGCATACAGAAAGTCACGAACAAGAGTTGGAAAGGTTAATCCATCTCTTAACATAATCTTCTGAATTTTCCATTAGCTGTTTACTTCATACACAGAACAAACAAACCCATCTCCAAACAATAAACTGGTCTCACAATACTACAAACATAAAAATCACACAGACACCGATTCCTAGATTTAATACTAGGAGAAATGCATCCCCTCGTTTTAAATCTAACCATTTTTCTTCTTCACAAAATGTCAGGTAAGTTGCACACTGAGAGTTTGACTTGCTGTACAGTTTCAAGAACAGAAAACAACAACAAGAAGAAAAATCAGGAAAAAATTCTCACTTGTGAAATATGGTTGATTGAAGATTCCATGCGTCGAAGTTGAGATGCCTGGATATCCAGCATTTGGAGAACATTGTTTGCCAAAGTGTTGATCAGATAGGCTACGCTTGCTAATGACTGGGTTGTGTAGGCTTTGGTTTCTTCTAGGGCTCGCTGCTTATCTGCTGACTGAAAGCAGAAATAAAAGGTTTATTCAGTAAGTCTCTCACACAAAGATTCATGGAATTAACTCATTTTGCCTTTCTTTAAAGAACAATGAATTACAGAATTCAAACTAACTGTACATAAAAGCTACCATTTTTCCTCCTTTACATTTTTTCCACTACACAAAAGACATTAACTTTGTATGTTAACAGTTTCGGTATTTTATAAAAGGAATTAGGATAGTATACAACATGTTGATCTTTTCTAGGAACATTTTAAGATTTTAGCACACAGCTTCTTATATCACACTTTCATAAAAAATTTAAAAGCACTCCAAAATACTTAATGCTCTTTATAGTTGCGATTTGGTTCATTTATCCAATGAGACAAGAAAATGTTCCTATTACAGAATTCAGGCTCCCTTTTAAACTTTGTACATATTCCTCATCTCTTTCAATTATACTGATCCCACTATTGCCACAAATAGTCATTAAAAATGGAAGAACTCAGCCACTGTGAATTAATTACTACTATTCCCTTGAAGTGGTAGCTGAATTCAAATGTGGATGGAATCATATAAGTTCTTGTTCTTCTGAATGTTTTGATCATTTTCACTTGTATTTTCTTCTGCAAAGAATTAGTATGACCCACAGTTCTAGAAGAGCACTTAAAATATTTAAGCTGTCAAACCAGAGGATCCATATATAAGAACATATTTCATTTCAACTACCATGAGAATTAATTAGCTAAAAGCCTAGTCCTCAAAGCGTTTCTCCTAGAATTAGTTAACATCAGTAGAACCTAACTCAGCATAAAGAATACAGCTTAATCCAATGGTAAAACACACAAATGAGACGCTAATAAAATTCAGTTCCTGGTTTGCTAGGATTAGAGATACAGTGAATTTCACTTCAGTCATCTTTTGTCCTCTTTACAGGCCAATGATGCTGTTGCTAAAGTAGCATGACAAGTGCTCTCTACACAGAATCAATGGCCTGGGTTGGAATGGACTTCAAGGATCATGAATCTCCAACCCCCCTGCCACATGCAGGGCTACCAACCTCCCCATTTAACACTAGACCAGGCTGCCCAGGGCCCCATCCAATCTGGCCTTGAACACCTCTAGGGACGGGGCATCCACAACGTCTCTGGGCAGCCTGTTCCAGTACCTCACCACTCTCTCTGTAAATAATTTCCCCCTGACATCCAACCTAAATCTCCCCTCCCTCAACTTAAAACCATTTCCCCTTGTCCTGCTGTTATCAACCCTTTCAAAGAGTTGATTCTCCTCCTCTTTGTAGGCTCCCTTTAGTTACTGAAAGGCTGCAATGAGGTCACCCCACAGCCTTCCTTTCTCCAGGCTGAACAAGCCCAGCTCCCTCAGCCTGCTTTCGTAGGGGAGGTGCTCCAGTCCCCTGATCATCTTCGTGGCCCTCCTCTGGACCCTCTCCAACAGCTCCCTGTCTTTTTTGTACTGGGGGCTCCACACTTGGACGCAGTATTCCAGATGGGGCCTGACAAGAGCAGAGCAGAGGGGGACAATCACCTCCCTGTCCCTGCTGGCCACCCCCCTCTTTTGATGGAGCCAGGATACCATTTGCCTTCCAAGCTGCAAGGGCACATTGATGGCTCATGTTAAGTTTCTAATCTATCAAGACCCCCAGGTCCTTCTCCACAGGGCTGTTCTCAAGGACCGCTCCTTCCAGTCTGTATGGATGTCTGGGATTCCTCTGGCCCAAGTGCACTCTGCACTTTGCCGTGCTGAACCTCATCAGGCTCACCCGGGCCCATCTTTCTAGCCTCTTGAGGTCCCTCTGAACGGCATTCCTTCCTTCAACCATGTCAACTGCACCACTCAGCTTGGTGTAGTCAGTAATCTTGCTGAGGGTGCACTCGATTCCGTCATCGATGCCATTGATAAAGAAATTAAAGAGCACCGGTCCCAAGCCAGATCCCTGGGGGAAGCCACTCATTACACCAACCTGCCATTGTACAATACTCTATCTTACAATTTCCTTTCCTTTATATATTTTTTACAAAGGTTGAGTACCAAGATTCAAGAAACATGCTTTTATTAGAGAGGGAAATTAAAGTAATTCTGTATGCTTCAGCACAAGCTGAATCTATCATCCATTTGACAACACATGCTTTAAGGCGGCACAGAAAGCAACCGAACCTTTATTACAGAAAAGTCATTCTTGTAGCACAAAGTATTTCATCAGACCTTGCACTAAGATCCTCAAAAGAAAGATTTCAAGGAATAAATAAATAAATACCAATACCACAACACATACACAAACATAGGACTTTAATTAAATGCCCAAAAATATTCAGTACTCTTTGCAAACTCTCCCTGTGCCCATCTAGTCATGGCAATGGTCAACCTGCTAACATTCCTCCTCCTTGCTGGCCCACTAGTACCACTTTCCATTCTGCTTCCCAAAATGAGGACAGCAGCAGCAGAGCTCCTATGGACTGGGAGAGGGGTGGTCATCATCTTATTATGCCTTCTCAGGGCACAATATTATGATGGTCTCTAAGCAAGGATGCATGTAATGGCTCACATCTGGCCATAAAGCCCTTAGAAAAGTACAATCTCCAAACCCCATTTAAGAATTGCTGACTTTCAGCCATTTGGGTAACATATATTTTATGTAAAAGAGCTCCAAACCTAGCTTAGGGACTCCCAAACAGAGGAATACAGAACTCTCTGCATCGACTCTCACACATCAGCATTTGAAACGTGCTCCCTTCCCACTCGTAACCTCAGCTCGTCCTGCTAATACCACGTCAGTGAGCACACACACCACAGGACATTTTCACAGCTATTCAAACAACTTCTGAATAGCAATAATAAAAATGACCAGAAGCTTGTCAGTTTTGCTCTGCAGCTGCTACCGAAGCCTATTTATAGAAGCAGAAACTGTTGATTTACATTAGTGCACTTTACATCCAGAATAGCTGAGTAGAAGCCAGCAAGCACAATTTGCTTCATTAATAGCCAAAGTGTTTAAGAACAAAAAGAAGGCAAACTATCATTTTAGAAATTATGAGCCTCTGCTATGGTTTTACTGTTTCAAGAGGTACAAATATAAATCCAAGTCCAAGCTAGTTCTTCCACTGATGTACACCTAATACCCAAATTCAAGTCACTTCCATTTACACCCTTTCAACAAGGAACTGGTTTCTCAAAAGAAAACCTACAAACACATCTGGATCCATTATACACACAAAATCCCTTCTGATTGAGAGTCACATTTAGGTGTTTGGCTGATAATCTGAACAAATATGATTTGCTCCACATGCCATTATACAGAGTCCCCAGTTCTCCGACACAAAGTTTGAATTTTCCTTGAACTTCCAGCTTCATCTCGCAAGCAATGCTAAGAAGATACCTAAGCATCACAGCTGGATCATCAGGAGATACCACCTCTGGATCATCAACATTTGTTGTGCCATCACCAATCTGCAAGCAGTAACTCAGCATCCATCCTAGTAGCATTCTTCTCCCCCACAAAGTCCACCCCAGGCAGTCCCCAAGGAGCCACAGCACAGCGTATCTCCCTTCAGCTCTCAGCTTTCCCTCAGAACAGAGTTCTCTAAGGAGGATGTGCCACCTGCTGACAAGAGCCACTGGCCCCACTGCACCAGGAGCAGGACCCAGTACCGAGGCCCCAGCCCAGTAATCCCTGGAAAAAGTTTCCAGTTTGTAGGAAGGACCCACTACTAATATACTGCTTGGCTTCCTTGAAAAACAGAACAAAATTATAAGCTTGATATATTACATGAGATGGACTGCCTTAGAGCTACAACCTAGACTACAAATTCAGTCAGCAAAGGTGCAACGGTACGTGCTTGGAAAAAGTCATTAATAGTTACCATTTCAATATGCAAGTCCAAACTAAGCCTAACACTCTTCAGGAATGACAATACAAATCTTCACCAGAATTTTTTTATTTTTTATTTTTTTTTAAATACTAGAGTGTTCAACTCAAAGTGCTAGTGGTAGAAAGGATGTGAAATTCAACCAGCAGCAAGAGCAAAGCTGACCGTTTTTCACTGCAGGATGCAATGCCTATGCATCACTTTTTCAAGGCACCCTGAAATTTCCATTTACATAGCACAATCACATTAGCAGATTTGAACACAAAATGGCCTGGACTGCTGACTATACAAGATATCCTTTTCCTTCGGGAATTAAACCTCTCCATGGCCTTTTTCCTGCCTAGAGAAATACGTTGGTGCTATAGAAGCAATCGTATAACAATTGCAAAGAAGAAAATAACACTGAACAGAAAGCATGAGGCAGGGTGAGAGAAAAAAAAAAAAAAAGCAGTATGGTATACAAAATGTCAACATAAATAAGCTATATGAAAGCAAAAAGAAAGTCTAAATGCATACAGTCCTCAAAAAAGAAAGACTAGAGACTGAGAATTTACTGCATCTTCCCAACCCAAAGTGGGATCATCCAGAGCAGTGATGAAACCCGGCAGGCCACTGCAAGAACCTGAATGTTCTGTGCATAAAGGCAGCTTTAGTGCAGAAAGAAATACTAGGAGGAAACTAAGAATGGAGGCAACACGAGCACTATAGTAAGATTTACTCAGTATCAACCTAACTAGATAAAACAAGAAATGCTACCATGAGAAAATTTAGAAAGACAGCAAGAAAAAGCTAATTAGGAGAGGTCTGAAAGTGGTGTATCACGAGAAGTACTAAAAGACAAGGTATTTGGCCATTGTAGCTATCTTTTCTCCCCTGGTACCGAACATTTGTGATTATCCAACCAGTGACCATCATCAGCTTGGAAGTGCAAAATTTTCAGCTGAGCTAACAAGACTTACACAACAAATTCTGCTCTTAGAGACCAAAAGTTTAGATCTGTGAGTTCAATTCTCAGAACACCAGTTGTTGCCTTTAATATCAATGTGACAATTTTTTTCAACTTTTTCTTCTGAGCTTAATATTTTTTATTTTTAAATTAAGGGTAGGGAGATCCTCTTCACGGTGTAACGCTTTATGCAGCAGTACTTCAGTGTCAGAATGGAAGCTGAGGTTCTGTATTCTAATATGGGACTAGCTACACTGAAGTGCACCCACAATCTCATAATCACTTCTCCAATATACACAGCATCCCTTGATATCATTCAAAATAAGACTGGCTAGTGAAAGAAAATTCATACTTCATACACGGGATAAAAACATAACAGTGACATGTTAAGAATAAGAAGACTTTGCATTTAATCAATATGACAGCTGTGGTTTCCCTTGATTAAAACCCAAAAGGGGCACTTGTCTATGACCAGCAGACAAAACTCCTCAGGTTTCTCTCTAGGTTGCACCAGCTTCAAGAAGCCCCAAAAACAAAAGCTGCAGGACACAGAGTTATTCAACAAGCTTTTGTTATTCAGAACAAAATGTGCCCTACACGTAATTAAATATTTTACACACATTTATTCAACTGCCCAGATGGTATTTGCTTAGTCTATCTAAGTGCTTTCGAAGGACCTTCGGTATGTGAGAAAAAGTGATGGAGGATAAAGTTACAGAATCACAGAATCACAGAATTGTAGGGGTTGGAAGGGACCTCTAGAGATCATCGAGACCAACCCCCCTGCCAAAGCAGGTTCCCTACACCAGGTCCCACAGGTAGGCGTCCAGGCGAGACTTGAATATCTCCAGAGAAGGAGACTCCACAACCTCCCTGGGCAGCCTGTTCCAGTGCTCCGTCACCCTCACCGTGAAGAAGTTCTTACGCACATTCGTGCGAAACTTCCTATGCTGCAGCTTATGTCCGTTTCCCCTCGTCCTGTCTCCACGTACCACTGAAAAGAGACTGGCCTCACCGCTATGGCCGCCACACCTCAGATATTTATAAACCTGGATCAGGTCCCCTCTCAGTCTTCTTTTCTCAAGGCTAAACAGACCCAGTTCACTTAGCCTTTCTTCATAGGGGAGATGCTCCAGGCCCTTCACCATCTTTGTGGCCCTCCGCTGGACTCTTTCCAAGAGATCCCTGTCTTTTTTGTACTGGGGAGCCCAGAACTGGACACAGTACTCCAGATGAGGCCTTACCAGGGCAGAGTAGAGGGGGAGGATCACCTCCCTCGACCTGCTGGACACGCTCTTCTTAATGCACCCCAGAATGCCATTGGCCTTTTTGGCCACGAGGGCACACTGCTGGCTCATGGCCAACCTGTCGTCCACCAGGACGCCCAGGTCCCTCTCTGCAGAGCTCCTCTCCAGCAGCTCATCCCCCAGCCTGTATTGGTGCATGCAATTATTCCTCCCTAGGTGTAAGACCCTACACTTGCTTGTGTTGAACCTCATCCGGTTTCTTACTGCCCAGCTCTCCAGCCTGTCCAGGTCTCGCTGAATGGCAGCACAGCCTTCAGGCGTGTCAGCCAATCCTCCCAACTTCGTATCATCAGCAAACTTGCTGAGGGTGGCCACTATACCCTCATCAAGGTCATTGATGAAGATGTTGAACAAGACCGGACCCAGCACAGACCCCTGGGGGACACCACTGGTCACAGGTCTCCAGCCAGACTCTGCACCACCAACGACGACCCTCTGCGCTCTGCCAGTCAGCCAGTTCTCAACCCACCTCACTGTCCACTCGTCTATCCCACACTTCCTCAGCTTTGTTATAAGGATGTCGTGGGAGACAGTATCAAACGCCTTTCTAAAATCAAGGTAGATTACATCTACCGCTCTTCCCCCATCCACCCAGCATGTGACAGCATCATAGAAGGCCACCAAGTTGGTCGAGCACGACCTCCCCTTGGTGAACCCATGCTGACTACTCCTGATAACCTCCTTTTCTCCCAGTTGTCTGGAGATGGTATCCAGCACAAGCTGTTCCATCACCTTTCCAGGGACGGAGGTGAGGCTGACAGGCCTATAATTACCCGGATCTTCCTTCTTGCCCTTTTTGAAGACCGGAGTGACATTGGCTATCCTCCAGTCTTCAGGGACCTCCCCTGTTGTCCAGGACCTCTCAAAAATGATGGAGAGCGGTTCGGCAATGACCTCCGCCAGCTCCCTCAGCACACGTGGATGCACCCCATCAGGTCCCATGGACTTGTGGACCTTAGTACTGCCTAGGCGCTCACGCACGTCCTCTTTCCTGACTAACGGGAAGTCTCCCATTCCCCAGACCCTCTCACTAACCTCCAGGGTGTGGGATTCCTGCAGGGGAGCCTTTTCACTGAAGACAGAAGTAAAGAAGGCATTCAGTATCTCTGCCTTCTCAGCATCCCCCGTTACGAGGACCCCCCCCTCACTTAGTAAGGGGCCCACATTCTCCCTAGTTTTCCTTTTGCTATTAACATACTTGAAGAAGCCTTTTTTATTATCCTTTATCACTTCAGCTAGATTCAATTCCAGACGGGCTTTAGCCTTCCTCGTTGCATCCCTGCAGGCCCTGACTACATTCCTATATTCTTCCCAAGCGATCAGACCCTTTTTCCACATTTCATGGAGCATCATCAAGTTGAGCATCATTAATCCAATAACAACACAGAGCCATGCCAAAAAGTTATGTAACTGCCAGCAAAAAATACAATAGCTTTGTTTTAAACAAACTACCTCAATAAACACATACTTGATAAAGAACATCCCTTACCCTTTCATTACTAGATCTGCCTATTTCTTATCCAAAATGCATGTATCTCACAACTTGTAAGTAGTTGGTCTGCAAGTTGAAACAGGTATGAAAAAGCAGAAGAGGCACAATAGACAGAACAAAATAAGATCTTCCAAAACTCTTAAAAAAAAAATTAATAACGTAGAACAAATAGAAAACTTCAGTATCTCCCTTCCAGATGTTCTGGAGGAACCTTACTTCTATTAATACATTGAACACAGAAGAAAATCCAGTTAACCTATTTTTCAGTATACCCAGAATGCCAAAGTACTTGGAGTTGGGGAAGTTCTTTTCTTCCTGTCAGTTGTAACCCTATAATCTCTAAATTATTCCTATGTGTACACACTTTTCTCTACGTATTTACTCACTTAGATTAAATATTGCTGTTAGCATTATTTTAGCAGTGTCTACTGAAACATTTATGTGTTTATTTTAAAACAAGGTGATAGCCATCTTGCTCATTTACTCGTACTGTACACCCATTGAATCAAGCAAATGTTAAATATAAGCACATGGGAAGCTCTTACTAATGCATACACTTCCACAAAAGCACTGCCATTGCACTGTGAACTTGAAATATTCTAAATCTAATCAAACATATTACCTTTTGATCTGAGATCACACAGTAATTTAGAGTACATCACGTACATTAAAAGGCTGTATAAGGAACTTTGGCATCTAGGCTAAACTTAGTAATTACTGTAGCTGCTGCTTTTATAATTAAGTATATAATAAAACCCATCGTTAGATTTTATCATTCAAACAACATTCAGAAAGGAAGCGATAAATGCAATGTTTAAAAAAGAAAAGCCATTTCCAAATGCCAGGTCATTCTGCTGATATGATTATAAATACAAACAGGGTTATTTCCATTTTTATATTTAAATGATGATAATTTAGTTTAACTTATCTGAACACTAATAAAAAGCATGCCAGCTGAGAAATTTACTATTTATACATTCATAAAGTCTCTGGCATCGAGCTGCTCCATTTTTCAGGTTACTGAAACATTTAATAATACACTAAGCATTATTAGAATTTCTTAATCAAAAACGTGACTTCCTAACTTTTAAGCTAGTTGAAACTCAGAATCAGACAGCTGTTGTAGTCAGTATCAGGTCATTCTCATTAAGATAAAATCCTCTGGTTCTGTTGCAGTTGAATCATTTGTATTACGCCCCAAAACGTAGGTTTGGTTAGTAGCTAGGAAGAAATGATACACCAATCCCTGAAATGAAAAAACAGATTTTAAAATATGTACTGCATTCAAGGCTGCCAGGAAGGACAAAACTAAGCCACTAGTTTCAAATTTCTGACAAGACTATCAGTCTGCCACATCCAGAAGAAAAGGTAATAAATGACAGCTACAAACAAGCACAGCTTCCCTGACATCTAATCACTTACACCACTGTTTCTATGCCACCAGCACCACTGCAATAAATGTCCTCTGCTTCCCTTAAATGACACCAGGATCAAATTTAGAATTTATTTTCCCACAGTCACAAGCAAGCTTTTCACATGCAAATGTTCTGCTCCCATCAAAACTCGCAACTTCCTATTCTTTGAAAGTAGAGCCAAAGTCCTGTTTGTGCCAAAGAAACCAACAAACAACCTCAGTATGCTGCATTCATATAAATCTAGGGGACAAGGCTGTTCAATGCATAAATAATATAGTTTAAAATGACTTACTGCTAGAAATCGAACAGCATGCTAGCATCCAAATGCATTTGCATCTGAAAAATACGGTTAATATTAAGTTACATTAATAGTAACTCATAACTGCCTTAAAGCATCAAACATAGCTCTTCCTTGAGAAGCAACAGCAACAACAGAAACCTATTCTCCATGTGTATTTAAAGCTGCCCCCGCTCTTTTTCATCAGTGAATCCTTCCTCTTACTGTTAGCCCTTCAGCAATAACACAGCTGAGAGAAGTAGATAATTTTCTATTTCATAAGGCAAAATACTTATCAGAGTTCCAAATACAAGGCCAATTTCAGCTTTAATATCAGTACAAGCTCATCATATTTGCTGCCATCAGAGAGTACTCCAACACAGATGTGAAGATCCTCAAAAAAAGAGCAAAACTGTGTAGGCTTGTCTCTGTTTCATGCACCTGCTGTCCTACAGCTGTTCACTCACTATGAAAGCTTTAATTTTCAATGAGTGTACAGGTAAGAATCACTGATTAATTCAATTCAGCTCAAACTTGATTTTTCAGCTACTTGATAAAGACATCATTGCAACATTCACAAAGATCACTTTTCAGAATCAAAGTGGCCTTCAGAATTTGTAACAAACTAGAGACAGACCACAATCACACTCCACTATGCAGAAAATGTTATTCATACCTTTTCCTTCTTAGCACTATCAGCGAAGTGCTCTTTCAAAAAATTTGACAAAAATCACCTATTTCTAGGAAAGGACATCTATTTCAGATTCCCAAAACCTTATCCAGTACATAAGAGTTTATGTAACGTTTCAGTTATTTCCCAGCTTTGCCAATTTCTCCTCTCAACATTAAATTCTGACATTGGTTCAGTACATGGTGATGAATGAGGTCAACTAACAGCTTTAATTTTTAATCACAAGCAGAGAGCTGTGGCGGTAGAAGCAGGTTCTGCTTCCAAGTGTCCACTGCCAGACATTACAATCTCATAGCAAGAAAAGCTAAGTAGGACACAGCCACGTCATCCACCATCATACTTTACAGCTTGTGTAATTAGTCAGATGGCAGGACAGCTTGTAATTGCCAGAGTGTAATTACAGCAAGTAAGGGTAAGATATACACACTATTCAGCCAGCAGATCCCAAAAAAGAGGCAGGTAGAGATGACAACCACATGAGTTATACAGCTTACATCCGGCTGCCATTGAGCTGTGCTGCAGAGTGCCATGTGCTTGGGCACTGTAAAAGATGTAAGCAGCCCCAGACTAAATGTAAGCATGACCAGACACAAATACGCTGTTGTCCAACTGAAAAATCACAGCAGTGCACACAACCAGCAGGCCTTTTTCCTCTCCTCCACTGGAAGGGTTTACCAGACTGGGAGCAGATGCAGCACACAGGCCAAACAACTTGTCCACAATGCCCACAGCCAAGTGCTTAAAGCCAACCTCTGTTGCACTACTGCTCTGCCACAGGTGGCAGTGACACTCAGCGCCAGCCAGCCATCAAAGAGTCAAGCATCACATATAACTAAACTAACCACCAGCCTCAACAAAAAGAAGTTGCACAAAGTCAGTAAAAGTTCACTCTAAAAAGTGCTGAACAAAAGCAGCTCCTTCCCATTCAACAGATTTGTTCCCTGCGTGCCCCCGGAGCTGTATCTGCTCACTTTTCTGGCAGAGAATGTCTTCACAACCTTTTGCTCCTGTTACCATAGCATTGGAAAAAACACAATATTGGCAGAGTGAGAGTGGGATTCAAGTCCCTTTTGCAGAGGGGCCAAGCTCTGCATCTCTGTTCTACAGTCCTTGAGTGAGCAACTGATAAACTAAGTCATCTCTGCAAGAGAGGAGCCCCAGCTTAATACTCAAGGGTAAATTCCTAGAAATAAGCATTTTTCAAAATTCCTTCCATTTTATTTATGTTTGTTATCAACACCACACACACACACACACACACACACACACACACACACAAAGCCAAAACAGAAAATCACAGGACAGTTTCCATTTTAATCTGATTCAAACTTTGCTATGCTTATACAATTTCAGTATCTCGGAAAATAAGGAGGAAACACACAAACAACCCCTCATTTTTGCAGGCACTATAACTAGCTGCTATTCTCTTTTTTTTTCCCCTGAATTTAACCAGCAGCTTTGGTCCACGTGCTCCATAATTAGAAGTAAGCCTTCTGTCAGTTATTACGTAGCTCCACAATAGCAAGCAAAGACACTATGTTCAACCTGCAGTATATAACTTCACACCACAGCATCAAGTTTTCTGTAATTATTTCCACTGAGATCTGTATTTTACACAGATTTTCCTAAGCATGACCTACTTTCACACTAATTACAGTGCTTCTTGCCCAGAGATTGTTTTATGCCAGCAGTAACTCCATTTTCCAATGTAGTGTAAGGATCTTTTACATGGATCAAAGAAAGAGCATTTAAACTCCCATATTAATTATGGTATACCTGTAATGGAGTCGTCTCCACACAATTTAAATACTAGCTCCATCTGCAAATTAGACACCATTACTTCTTTTAGGAGTTAACAAGTGTCACACTGCAGTGTGACAAAAACAATGCACTTGATAAACAAACGGAACTTGGGCAGCAATTCTCCACATACGGTAATTTTTTACATTTCCCAAACTGGAAAACACAAAGATTCTCTTGCAAGTCACAGAATCATTTCAGAATTTCTCTCTAGCAACATAGAGAATTTTTTCTCTGCTAAAGAAAAGCCAGATCTTGAGAGATGTAAATGTAAGAGCAGCAAAGGACTTCTTGCTCAGCTACAAAGAGCCATGGTTCAGAACGTCGAGTAGGATGAGCCTGAAGGATTACACTTTTCTGAATGTTCATTCAGAATAATACCAATTTCAGATAAGGAATTTTTAATACGACTGCTGCCAATTTAGTTACTCAGTGTTTATGACATTCAGAAATGCCTGATCCCCACCCACCTATTTTTCTATGTTTGAGCGCATAAAACAATTCAAACCCATTTGAGGATAAAATGCATTAGCCAAATTTACTTTTACCCAATTTCTATAGAAGAAAATAAAAAAAAAATCAGGTCAATACATGATCTCTCTTCTATCAAAATATTTCACTGATCCCTACGGAAGGAAAAAAGGACAGACTTAGACCAAAAAAACAGCAACAGATTTCATGCTAGTGCTTTTCATGAGGAGATGCTTTGGAACCGAGTGCTTTTATTGGCACAGGTTTGCTATTCCATTGCTTACAGATCTCCAAAAGCTGTTATTTGTACCTAAGTGATAATAACTGATAGCAATTCTATGTTGCAAGGTGCACATGACAGACCCAAGGTACAAATTCAACTCTGTATTCAAAGGAAAAACGTAACAGAACAGCAACATCAAGGAAGCGCTCAAGAAAACCACAGCACTGGCATTAACTGATGGTCAAAATAACAGAAACAGACACTTCAGTGGAAGTCCTATGAATTCTACATGGCTGGTCTTACTCTTGCACCCAAAGTGTGTGGCTTATGTACCAAATACCAAGAGCACAGGAGGCTAAAAAAATTAATACGCATGGAGTTGAAAAATACAATTTCAACAATGCTCCAGACAACATCCAGAAGAAAAATCTTTCTGAAGGACCTTGTATAAAGAGCAGCCACAGAACATGGTTCTATCAACCTACCTTACAAAAAGAATCACACAATCAAGCTATTTAGGATCAGCACAAGGCTCTGAGCTTCTACCAATTCTGCCACAAGAGCAGCTGGTTATCACCAAACCTCTCTGAACGCAGCATAAAGCGCCTGCGCTGCCCAAAGATGAGCAGCTGACCATCGCTCTGCAAAACAACTAAGCTTTAGTTCTAGACCAACACTCTACTGAGGAATTTCTTTTTAATCCACAAACGCTATTGCAGGGACCATGTTTACTTTATTTCCCAAAAACATTTCTTTTTCTTTTCTTTCTCTGCTAAAGAGACAGACTTTTACAAGGCCTTTTAGACTCATTCAAATAGTGATTTCTGCACGTACCAGTGCTGTTCTGCCCAAGTCCTGTACAAATATCCCCTAGTCACTCTTGTATCAACAAAGATACATTTTTCAAAGCTATGGAGCACCTTTTTTCCTGCTCCAATCAATATTTATACAGCAGAAAGAATTCATACTGGACAGATGAGACACCATCTGTCACACACATCTCAGCAGAAGCTGGAAACGTACAGCTATTTTTCCCTCACGACATCCTTAGTCCAATAAAACTTCAACTCAGAATTTCCACTAAATAAATGAATCCATTATTATCTTCACCTAAGTTTTTCTACTAATGAATTCTTTCAGATGCAATATTCCCCCCAAAAATCAATACTTTTTTTACATACAATTTCCAAAGGAGAGTCAGATACAGATTATGGTTGCCTCAAATAAAGGAAAACAATTCCTTCCCGCTATACACTCTGAATCAGGTCACAAATACCTCAGTAAAAGAACAGCATTAATCCTATAAATAAGAACTATTACCTTTTTGCTCATACAGGCCAAATTTGATCATACTCAATCATAGTAGCAATATCAGATATTTTTATGCTTTCAGGAAACTCTTACAACCGTGAGATCTCAGCCACAAAACACATTGCTAAGGATTATGTGCAGCCTCAAAGCCAGCCTTGAACTTGAACTGTACCCCAGCACACCTGCAACTTACAGGCATATGTGCCTACTTTTCTCCCACACAGCTCAAAGTCCAAGGAGAGCTGTCTCTGACTCGTGAACTAGCCAAACAAATTAAGTATGGTAAACAAGGACTGCATTCAGAACCAACTTAGATTTATATATTTGTATTAAACCCAGGCAAACAGTTCCATATTTTTGGTAGAGCTAAGAAAACAATCGTCATCAAAAGGAAAGGGGCAAACAGTAAAAGCTAGAGTGCTCTGACACCTCTGGAGAGGTAAAGAAACAATCTGTCCAACGTCTAACACGAAAGCACAATAACACAAAACAGGCATTCACGTAGCCACCAGAATCTTTTTCCTGCAGGACTGCTATCTCTCTGCTTGAATGAATCTGGGCTTAAGGAAAACGCACTGTCTTCACCCTCAACACCTTTTATTCTGTGACTCACAGCACTGCAAAGGCAGCCCAGTAGAAACCTCTGCAGAATGAGCTACTGCATGTGAGACAGCAAAACAGATGCCCTGCATGCCAAAGTGAAGGACCACGTGGCAGCCAGGAGCACAGCCCAGCTGCACACAGTGATTGCCAAAGCCAGCAATGTCTTGGTTTAGAAGAAGATATAAAGTCATGAGGCTCTTCTCACTGTATTTTAACGTAGTTACTAATTAACACCATTGTATTGCAGCATGACGTGGCATCCCATAGTCTTTAATTTCTATAACTTCAAACAGTAAGTGACACTGCCAACTAGCAAAAGAACACAAGATTTCTCTCAGCAGTTTTACTACAGTTCGGAAGAATCCCAAGCTTTGATTTTACGTTCACCATAGTTCTGACATAAAGGCTCAAACTTGCTTACTCATCCAATTCCAACATTACTGTTTGGGTAGCTTTGAGCTTTCGCTTAGTACAAAAACAGAAACAGCAGGGAGATGCAACCACAAAAGAGATAACATTTCAAATGCTGAATGACTTCCTTATTTCACAAAAGGTTCTCTTGCTTCACATTCTGACATTCTCTGGATGTTAATTCACTTGTTATCAAGTTATCCAAATAGGTTGTTACAACACTATAATCAGCAGGTTCTACTACCATCGCAAAAACAGAGCTTGTCTCTACATCCTGCTGAATCGGAGAGCTGCAGAAATGACAAGACATGTTTAAATAAAATCATCTCTATACCTACCGAGTTGAACCAATAAATGAAACTATCCTGGAAAGAAGACTTTCATGTTATAAATGACAGGGAGACTCAGACAGAAAGAGGCACAGGAGAAGAAATTTCCAAACTGCTTTTAGTCAAGCAATTCTCTTATTCATGTTGCAGGATGCCCAACCAACTGCATAAGGTCTAACTCTTCACCTCCTTGACACTGACAATTGATTTTCTGTTGAACTCACTGTTTTCCAACCATCTTACTCAACAGCTTGTCCCTAAAACACAGGAAGTATCATTCTTTTTTTCCCCCCACATTCCCTAAAAGAAACATGAAAACAATCCCTAAAGGACCGTGTTCAAACACAGCCTCAAGTGCATATGAGATCCAGTCTAAAAAGTGGGAGGGGGGAGGAGGGGAAGGGTTAAAAGCTCTTGTCCACATTGTTTGTAAACAAATGCAGTACCTACCCGGATTTGCATAGTATGAGATCTAGATATGAAAGAGCTGTACTGCTTAAAGCTGAAAGAACTGAATTTGGAAATAAATAAATAAAAACATAGACTGCTCAAGTGTGCAAGTTGTGATTTGGCATGAGGAGGCATGTAAGTAATGAAACGGCATCACAGAAGATTCTAAGCATTTATCAGAAATAAAAACCAGCTCCTCAGATTTCAATCTCCACAGCTTTACACCCTACATCTAATTCCCATCTCCAACAGAACCTATATGACAGGTGTCATTTACAGAATTTTAGCCGTGTGAGTTTCATTTAACATAGCATTTATCATGAGGTAATGCCAAGAAGGCCCAAAGCTGATGTCAAATCCGCTCAAGAAATGCCACAGTAAGACAGAGTGCCATTTCAAAATATGCCACATATGAGCTTCACGAGGTTCACAGAGGCACACCCCTCAAACCTCAACGTCTCTCTAAAATGTTTTACTAAAATCAATGTAAATAATATCTATAAAAGACACGCAATATTAAAATTTTAAGCAGATCACAACAGTTCTATTAGCTCACTCCATGAAGTCCCTCAGTGGTATTGAGAAGTGCTCCCAAGTTGGAGATGGTTTAAAGTAACTGTTACCACCAGCAGACAACTGTAACAGAGATACACAGTCCACAGATAACTTCCTACCTTCTGCTACCCAGACTTGTTTGTTTACAGATAGACATCAGATACAAAGAGATTACAGTGGACAGCAAACACTTCATACAGTGGGCATAAAGCTCCATTGTAGACAAAGTCAGAGAAAATACAAAGTAAAAACATACAAAAACAAAAGATGAAACTGCTTTTATTCTCATCTAGTATTTATTATTTAAGACGTCTAACAATTTTTTTTAGAATCCCATTAAACACCAAGCCTTAGCTGTAGCAGTAATTCCACAGGTTACACTGAGCAGCATTACCTATCAAACTAAGCTGCATGCCTGGATTTTACTCAAGAAAAGTGGAAAACCAGTGTACATTATTCATACTCTTCACAAGTTTATTTGCATATTATTATAATCAGACTCCTTGATTTATTATCTGTCAAAAATAACTGCCCTGTTTTCCAGGTGCTATTCACACAGATGTTTTTCAACATCTCTGCTGTCTGTCACCTACCTCAGTCTCCTGTTTTGCTGCTACCAGCGTGGGGAATAAGAGGTTGGTTTTTGCTTTAACCACTTCGCGTTTTAGATATATTTACAACTACCAACACTGTACAATTTCCATAATGGCACGATATCTTTAGTAATATGTTATATAACAGGTATTTTTGGCTAAGCACTTTGCACTCATGTCCCCCCTCAACTCATTCTCCAGACAGATACATGTCCATTAAATGATTGAAGGGAGCTATTCAGTTAGGGATATTTCACATACTTACCTTTCACACAAGATGCAGAGGCCTACGGCTTTTCTGCTCAGGCAAAGGACAAACCTCTCCACTTCTCATACTAACACACAAACTTAGCACCTAGTTACAAAAACCTGCACAAACTGCCAAGATGGCAATATCCACTACCTCTCAGACTTACAGCATTGAAAGGACACACTCCAAAGTCATTTTGAGAATTGGCACAGTACATTCAGTAAACACGCAATATTTGAAAGTTCTTCAGTCAAATCAAAACAAACTAGTGTGCTTTGAATTAACAGTAAGCTGCTCACTAGTAAATGGCTTTGCATACTTTGCTGGGGAAAAAGACTAAAGTTTTCTCTTCGGAAATGGACTCGAGAATACAAATTCAGTACCTCAAGAAGACTGAGATTGCTCTATCACACAGTTGGTACACAAGGACAAGCCCTCATTCTGCTTTCAAAAGTCACACACAAAGGCTATCTGTCACGATCCTTTCAAGTTTAACAGGTTCAGCCCCAGCTACTCAGTTTTCACGATGATCCAACAGACAGCCTATTTAATCCCAACATTTCAGAACTGGACAAGCCTTCGGCAGGCCTTCATAAACCTCAGCCTCTTAGTATTCCTGCCCCCAGTACAAAATGCAGAGCCGCCACCAGCTGTCAATACACTGAGCCGTGAGAGAACTGCTATCTGCCCTCCACTGCTGGACAGACAGGGGCAGTCGGCCTCAAACCCTCAATTCCATCAGGGAAACTTGGAATCCAACACCGACAAGCAAGTAAATACATTTCCCAAACTTCTCTCTCCTAAGTCACTCTGAAGCAAAATTTACTTCATTCTAGGTAGTAAGGACTGAAGGACTTCTTCAACTCTGAAATGCCAATTGAAACCACTTTCCTCTTCACTGTATACAGTGAATATATTTACACTAATATCAAAATACAAAACCTCACACAAATTTTTGCAAGGTTTACCCTAATACTTTACCAAAAAGATTGCCCAAAACAAAGAACAGAAAATAGCATCTAGTAATGTAATATCTAATGGATTGTATCAACTTTCCAGTAAGTTGCCTAACAGTTTTCTTCCAAAAAGCACATAAAAAAGAAGAGGACCATCAGCTTGCTTATTGTTTTTTTCCAACATAATTCCAACATAATATGACAGATGGTATACAGATACAAAAGAACAGTAATTCACAGTACAGGAAATAGTACTTCTGAAGCTTACGTATTTATGTAAATATCAGCTTGAAAATTGAAAGGAACAAACTCAAAGCATTTTGATAATCATGGCACGCAGACTGAAATTAGCATCTTCAAATAAAACCATCTCAGGCTTCCCTAAAATCTGTTGAAACAGCAATTTAATGGCCACGGTTTGATCTTCTAAATGTACAGCTTTAAACACCTGGTGCGACCTACGGTATAAATCAACTTCAGTAAACTAGCAGCCAGCTCAAAAACAGATAGAAAGTCCAAAAGTTATTTCCAAGAACTTCCACAGAGTTCACAAAAATTCAAGGAATAAGTTCATAACTACATTACAAAGTATCCTAATGACAACATTCACAACTACCTATAGCACTTTTTAAGGAAAAAACGTACGCTTTATTTATGAGTTCGGCACGAAACCAGCTTTGACTATATGCAGAACAAAGGTACTGAACAAAACTTACAGAACTTTGTTTACTAACCAGTATGTTAATTTCAGGTGCATAGTTAAAGATAAAAACAGAATTTGTGGGGAAAAAAAGTCCACTAAAACAGGCCATGAAAGTTTGGCATGTACTTTCTTTTTGTCAAAGCACGGCATAAAACTCATCTGTTTTCTTCTCCAACGAAATAATGTGCCGAATGTAAGTGGGTAAGATTTCATTTGTTCAAGTACTGACTGGAGGTCTTGTTGTACATCACCACAGTGGTACACCACTTCCTGCCTTAAAAACTACAGTGCTAAGCCACGAAGATTAATGGCTGCAAACACCAATCAAACACAAGCAGTAGAAAACAAGTGTCAGCAAACTTATTAACAGCAAGATGCAGGAGACTGTTACTCTGAATTACAATTCTTATTCAATCTTATTGAATGGTATTCAATAACTACCATCAGAAAACAAGCCATAGGAGGGAACTACAAAAATGCAACTTGTAACTAATGAAGATACAAGACTTACTTCTTAATGGCAACTTGTGTATTCATAAGTTGTACTTTGTCTACATGCAGTGTTACTGTTATAACTCCTGTTACCACTGATAAAATGGCTCACCCTGTTACCACAACTACTCAATAAAAAATCAATTCCACTCTTTCTGAGTCCCTGTTTGAATTTGTGACTCTATTAAATGAATTAAATTTGCTTTCCTGGCAAAACACAGTGCAGTTAAAGCAGATGGAAGTAGAGACATAAATCCTTCACCAACGTTAGCAGCTACACTGACTCTCAGAAGAAAACTCAGAGGGTTGGTCCTATGCTTTGATTAACCCACAAAACTCACCAGCTTACCAGCAAGTGCTCCATAAGCCTTGAGCAGAGAGAGATGCTGTAGAAGTTTCTGCAACCATTTCATATAGTTGCAATCCAGGAAGGTACAGTGTGTGCCAAACTACTGCCTGACAATTTTATTTAAGAAAATTCAACTTTAAAATGCATAAACAGTGCTCTTCTGTTACTTTTTAATACTTTCAGCACAGTTACCTTTTTGTTAAGGTGATATGTATCTCAAGTAAAGAGAACAAAGATCATTCTGTTGTGTATATAAGGTATTGACAGTTCATAGAAGCAGAAGTTGCAACTTCTGTGCTAATGGATGTTCCATTCTCTTTTTCACCCCACTAGAAGATGCTGTTAAAGGTACAATGACTTGGTTTGGCTTAATAGACCAGGTAAAATTAACAGGCACGTGGAAAACAACAAAAACCAATCAACCCATGGACTATAATAAAACTACTGAGAAACAGGTAATTCTCACCATTATGTTTATTTAAATACAGCTATCTGCAGGGTCTGAAAGCAGGTAGTTCTAATACTAGAAGGATGGAATGCTTCAGAACAGGAATAAAAATACTCTTCCTAGCTTTTCTCCTCCAACTATGAGAAGGGTATTTCTGTGTACAAGACTCAATATCCACAGCAACCTGACAGCCATAAGTGAGGGAAACAGGAAGTTCATTCTTCCTCTCCAGAAGACAAAACTTGAAAGACTAAGAAATGCAGCTCCTGTTTGAAGAATCTGGAGAACACAGCACACATACCGTCTGCAAGCTGGACAGGGCACAGCTTTTCACCCAGCTCTGCATACTGTTTTGTTCTTGGGCCTTCCCACCACCCTGAATCTGGCCCTGCTAGATATCCAGTGGCCAAAAAACAGCCATCTGGGAATTCTTTCTGATTCTTTAAAACAGTGAGTTCAGACACAAGCATTCCATTACTCTAGAAAGCTCAATGCACTAAGTGAAAAACTGATTTCATTTTTGAGAATTATGATCATTAGAAACAAGGTAGAGATAAGCCCAAAATAGACTTGCTCAGAACAAGCTCAAAGAAAGTGGAAAGACCAATGCAGTGCTGGAACTTACACTGGTATACCAAGCAAGTCACATCAGTGCTTAAAAGGGTATTTGTCATTTACATCATCATAACCAGATACTTTCTTTATGACAGTCCCGATCAAAAGTAATGCAGGAATATGAAAATCTTGTAAGCACAGTGCACTGTCCAGTGAAGTCATTCCTGCTTTTCATGGAAGACATATAAATCAATACAGACCGTAAACATGTTTTTATAGCAACAAGCGCATCAAATAATCAGATTTTATAGAACTACTTTGTTGCAGTTTAGACTGAGAACTCGGTATCAGAATACAGCATTGGTACACAAAGTACAAACAGTATACAATTTAACCTATGATTAACATTGTATCAAATCCCACAAATTATCTCTTCCAAACCAAAAATGCGTATTTACTGCCTCTTTAAAAAGTACAACAGAGAAGTAACTGCGATTTCTACAGTAATGAGAAGAGCTACTTGGTAAGCAAAGTTATTTGATATTAATAGTAACAGAAGCAGATCGAACTGTCTGATTTGTGCACTTACACTTAAAACTTTCCAAAAATATATACTGATATTCTTATTTAAAGTAAAATAATCACAGAAAAGGTACTGAACTAACTGTTGTACTATGCAGTGACAATCATTCTTTAAGGGTTTCTTCTTGCAAATTATTTTCCTATTTCTGAATAGTGCCTGTTGATAAATACATCACCTCACAAGGCAGCTGGCTGGCTGGGGAGCTGGGAGTCAGGATTACCCCGAGAGAAAATTTAAAAGGAACAATCATTGTTGAAAAACATTGAATGAATTTTTTTTTTTTTTAATCCAAACAGCTTTTCATTTTTCACTGCTGCAGTTCTGTTTACTACATATTTGCTATATTTCCTAGTGACTAATCACAAAATTTTAAGCCGATGTGCTCTGATATGCTGCTGTATCACAGACTTTAGAGAACCATAACAATTCATTTAACATTTTCTGTTGCTAAAGTAACTGAGCTCTCTAAGTATCAATCACGATTTGTATAATAAACCACCAACATTTAAGGAACATTTTTCACTTCATAAGTAGAAATCAAATGAGTTGTGACCGTCACAGCTCTCTGACTATGACCTATCAGTCCCAGCATGTAAGAGATTACCTGTTCCATTATTCTGAAGCTGCTATGTCATTGTTAATGGAGGCAGAGATAAAACACATCTATCTTAACACTGAACTTCAAATTCTCTGAAAAATTGACCAGCGCCTCTGCTTTTTGCAACAATTTATGTACCTGACAATAAAATAACCTCAAAGCACCAACTGGGCTTGTCTTCTGACAAATACAGGCCAATGTAATTCCTGCAAGCCCTGATTGCTGCGCTGCCTATCATCCAGCAGATCAAACTCAGATCTCAGTCATACACTGAGCCCCTGCCAGGAGACCTCAAGAATATCCACGATAAAACCTTCTGTCAACAATGGAACATTAAAAGATTACAGTAGAAGTAGTCAATCTTCTGGAAGATTTTCTGACTTTCTGGAACATTACTCTCCCACGCATCTCCAAGCAATTACCTGCACATCTTCACCAAATCCAAGCTTTTTAAAAATATATAATTTATACTTAATTGGGTATATTGATTTTTGGAATTACTATTATTGGAAACAAAATCCCCAGTGATGTTAGTTGTATCTATTTACCTATTTCTACTCTTGCAGAAGGAAAACAAAACAAAACAGCTTTGGGTATTTATCCCAATGAAGAGTTTATGCAGTTCCAGCATGGAGAATGAGGGGTGAGTTCTCCATCACATTTGTTACAAGGACGCTCATGTCACTAAATCCCTCAAGTTGGACTCCTCTGCAACAACGTCACCTTGCAGTCTCTCTGCCAACTCCAAAGGCCAATGCCCATCACCATCACTTGGCTACGATCCTCTGCTCCCCACATCTTTATTTTTCCAATCTGTGATCCCATACAGCACCTCACAGTCAGCACCACAGCACAATTTCTGCTGTCTATTCTCACCTCCCTCTTACAGCTCTGTGTTGCAGCGATGCTCGGACAAATTGCCAACAACCGCGGTGTGCTGCACAGCAGCCAGAACACAGCGGGTTGACCAACCAAGCCTCACTCCCTGCTCTCCCTCACCAGCTGGCTGCCCTCAGCTCAGGCTGTCCTTATGGGCTGTATGCCGGCTGTGGGAAGAACCCTCTCTTTTCATTTTCTGCATGAAACACTATGAAACCTTGCTCTGCAGTTTTTACTGAAACAATAAAAGTGGAGCTGTTCAATACAGATTTTATAATCCTTGTTTTACAAGAAGAGAACGGAAAAAGGTCATGGGAAGAGCAAAACAACAAGCTAAATCCACCTCTTCCTACCCAGTTCTGCCTTTCACGGCTCCGCTTCCAGAAAAAGATCCCTTTCCTTCTTCTTAGAACAGCACAAATTTAAACACATGTATGTCCGTTTATGACAATAATACTTTGCTGCGTTTCTCCTAAAGAGCGTAAGTCAAGCTAAGTCACGCTGAAACGTTATTAATTGCATCCCTGTGTCTGGTGAATGACCCCAGATCCGCAGCGATGTCTCACTAGCGGTTCGGTCGGTGCCCCAGCAGCCCGCCCGGCACACCGCCGGCGCTCCCCACACGCACAACTCTTCCCTTCGTCTCGCCCACCCAGGCACGGCCGCTCCCCCCGCCCCCAGCCACCACACGAGCGCTCTCGGGGACGGAAGGCACAATCGCCGGGAGCCCTCGCACTCGGCTCAGCACCGACACCGCAAATCCACGACGTTACGACCCTCGGCCGTTACTGATATAGCCGTCCCGTTTTGTTTTGGGGGACGCTCTTCCATTCGGCCACACGATCGCGACCCGAGCGCGTGTCGCCGTGCCGAGCGCTAAGGAGAGCAGCCGCCGAACGTACACACAGAGGTATCTCCTGGACTCGTCGCGTCGCCTCGCAGCCGTTAGCAGCCGCCCGCGGCCGAGGGGCACGAGGCGGCCCGGCCCGCTCCCTCAGCGCCCGCTCCCCCGCCCTCAGACTCCCCGGGCCCGCTGCGGCGCCGAGCGGGGGAGGACGTTCGGCTGCCCGCCCGCCGTCTCAGCACCGCGCCGCGCGGACGGCGACCGTTATGCGCGGCCGTTGGCGCCCCGCCCCGCCCCACCGCACCTGGATGTAGTTGGTCTCGCAGTACTCGGCCACCCGCTCCAGGTTCGTGTAGCTGTCGAACAGGGCCCGGCGCCCCCCCGGGATCTCCTCCTCCAGCAGCATTTGCAGCTCCGCCATCTTCACATCCTCTCACCCCGACCGTCCGCTCGTCCGCCCGTCCGCCGCACGCCCGCCCTCCCTCACGCCCTCCCGCCGCGCCGCTCCGTCGCGCCGCTCCCCGCCGCCGGGCCCGGCCTCGCGCCGCGGGCAGGGAGCACGCCAGACCCCCTCCGCACCGGGGGCGGGGCGCGGCCGGCGGCTGCTCCTGCGCATGCGCGCGCTCCCCCAGCCGCCCTCCTCCTGTCCCCGCGCGCCCGCTTCCGGCCCGGAGGAGCGGGGCCGGGGCCGCAGGACGGGCTGGGGGTCGGAGCTCCGGCCGGGCGCCTGCCGAGTGCCGCTCTCGCGCTTCCAGCAGCCCGTGCCTCCTGACCCCGGCGTCTGTAAAGCAGGAGTTCCGCGTCCAAACGCAAATCTGCGGTTTGTGCTGTAGTTAAGGAATAAAGCCTAGGCGTCGGTCCTCCTGCTTATTGTTAACGCGCCTTTCGAGAGATACGGTGAAGAAAAGCCAACCAACGTCAACCTGCAAAGTGACGCTAGGTAGCACGGGGCTCACAACTGCAAAAATGGCCTCCCGCTGGTGTATGCCACCTCCACCATCGGTACCGGGCCCCATCTCCCTCCTGCCCACCATCACACCGCCTGCCGAGCCCCAGTGGTTGCTCACACTCACGCTCCCAGGCACTGGGGCCAGGCTGAGGCTTCCCTTCTCCCTTCATTTACTGCTCAGGTATCAAACCAAGCTGTCATTTAGGCAGCTCCCCTATGAATCTGCATGATCTTCCTCTTGGCAAAACGAGAAAGCTGTCAAGATGCAAAGAGGAAGGTTCTCCAAAGATGCTGCTCAGAGTTTACAGTTCAGTTGGAGGCACCAGGCTGAGGGGAGGGGAGAGCTGCCATCGCTGTGCTCCTCCTGGTGCTGTCGGGGCCTGGCTTCACCAGAAACATGTGAGGGCCCATCTGCTCACAGATCAGCATCAGCAGAACTCACGGGAGCTCCCATCGCAGCCCAGGCACCTCCTGACCCCACAGTGACCCTGCCAGTGACTTCTAAGGTACGAGAAAAGGCCTCATTTGAAAAGGCCTCATTTGAAGTACATGTGCACAGCTGCCCAGCAGTGCAGCTGGACTAACCTGCCCGCATAATTAGCTGCTTGTTATCACAGCATGTTTACATTTTAATAGGGTACTCTTTCGTGGATTTAAATTTAAATATGAAGAGCCCTCTTGGCAGAATAATGGTTATCCTATAATTCTCTGTACACATACTGAAAATGATTAGAAGCAGCGTTTAAATTAGACCAACCAAATCCAACTACCACTTTCCTAGATTTACATAATCAACTTCCCATCTGCCAAGTGATGTGCTAAACTAATTTTAAGTTTTTATACTCTCTGAGCCCCAATTACAGTATTCTACATGTTAACTTCTCCAACTTTTAAAAATTCTTTTGTGCAATATTTTCTCTTGGTACAACAGCTTCAAGACTGGGAAGCAAATGTATTTTCCACCTAAACACACTGGGAAAACAGTCCCTAGGAAAAAGAAAAGTAAGCATTTAGTTTACTCCAAGCTCCCTCACACACATCAGATTTTTACCTCTGCCCATCACCCAAGGGAGTGCCTGTGCACAAAAATTTGCCCAGACAAGCAAATCATTTGGTCATGTGCAATCTCGCAGCTGGGCACTGTGTGTGTCCTACATAACACAGTCTGAATTACCAATTCTTAATTAGAGAGAAGTAATAATGGGATAGCTTGGAGGCCACTATTTTTGGCACCACGGAAAGGCACTGCAATCAAGTCTCTTCTATTTTCTTTGCTATACATGCTATACGGAAGATAGAATGGCACAATCCCTAATCCCATTTTGGACAGAAAACCTGGTCGGACCTCTGACACATCATGCTGCAGGATTTCACTTAATTTGTGTAAGGAGCTCTGTTATAGCTTTTTGACGTCTTCATTTCCAAACAGTTTTTCCTTCACAAAAAAAACAGATTTCATGTTTTGTAAACAGCAGAAACAAAAGCCTCAAATCCCTGCACCACTGTATGGAGCCAAGCCAATCTGCAGCTGCACAAAGGCCAAAGCACTCTGACACCAAACAGATGGTCATGTGTACTGACCATATTAAATAGGCCCATGCCTGTTAGCTGGCAGGTAGCATTTACTGCAGAAATGGGGGAAAGAGCAAAAACTGGGGGACTGAAAAAAATAATCTGTAGCTGAAGTATGTACCTTTGCTCCCTCAACAAAGACATAGTTGTGCCATCCTGCCTATTTAGATAGTATTCATCTGCCTCTGGCTGGACGCAGATCTTTACTAGCCTCAAATGAAGAGCACCCAAAGGGAACAATGGCACATTCAACACTCCAGGCTATGCCACAACCTCAAGGTGGCCTGGTACAGAATGAGGCTCATACATCCAGTGTCTGCAACAAATGCTGTTGGGATCCTGTGGCATCTTAAGCACTCAGCTGCCAGCCCTTACTGTGAAACAGTGAAGAACCCACACACCCTGCAGCTGCACATTCTCCTCCAATTCCGCAGGCATTCAGTAATTTGCTGGGCAATCAAGATCGTAACCACAGATAACCTTTCGGCTCATGATAAACTGCTGCTGGGTAAAGTACCTACTGTTCACAGAGCACAAGTTAACCGTGGGGTAGTTCACATCTTATGGAAGTGTTTGCACTAACATAGCACTAACATCGCTATTTCAGAAACGGACAGAGGCAGTGCGTAACTGACATCCACCGCCTCACAGCACCTCCGGAGAGGCACAGGACATGTTGCAGACACTCTGTCTTTCTGTTCTAGGACTTGTCTCATTCTAAAAATCAAGCTTTCTTTCCCTAGGAATTCAAGTTTTCTCTTGAACGTTATTTTAACATAGCATTGTGTGAGAAGGATGGAGCCAGTACATGGGGAGAAACTCTCCAAGGGAGGAAGAGGTCAAGCTAAAGAGGAAAAATAATGATCTCTTCCTAACATTTCAGCTTTAAAAGAACACAGGCAACAAATGGTCTCAAAGACAAGCCAGCACAAAGCACAGGTGATCATCAGGTTCCCTTTCAAGGTTCAAAGAACAAAGCACTCAGAGAAGGAGGGAAAGAAAAAAATGTACCAATTTGTTTTTCTTTCTTGCTAGTGTTCCTTCTCAAAGATACCACGCCAATTTTCAGTCCCTTTCCACCCTGTCCTGACCCCTGTGGCATTCCCCAGGTCCATCTGACACGACTAGTGAGAAGATAGACCCTACAGGGCTGATTACACAGTTAATGCTCCACAGCAGTGCATGCAAAATCATCCTCTCTCAGCTATTGTTTCAGCCTTGCTACAGACTCAATCAGATCTTACTGGCCTACTTATGCTCTCCTCATACTTGCAAGTTTCCTCTTCGGCTACAATAGTTAGAAACATTCTCTGAGGTTTCAGTTTCTTCCTGGTTTTAATTAAAGTTCAGATTCTTAGGTACTCACATAACTCCGGGAACTTGGTCCCTGGAGCTTTTTTGATCCTGTCCTGTTTGTAATCATGTTTTAACCACATAAACCACTTTAAAAAGTTTGTAGGGCTTTTTATATTCATAGGAGCCAACAAACAACTGTGTGTTGTATCTGAAATGAGCATAACTGCTTTGCATGGGAAGGATAATAAACCACATCTGTGAAACCATCCTTCCTGCTTCCATCACACATCTGGTCAAGCACTCTCACTATCTGCGAAGGCAGCTCCTCTTTGCACAGCTTCTGTTTGCCATCAATCTGCACCTCCATCTTTATCCTTTTTGCACTCTTCCCCAGCCAGCACCAGGGATCATTCCAGTCCTTGCTGAACCCACAGGTGCCTTAGACTGTATGGTAACAGCACACATCTCAGGATGCAGTACTGCGTAACTGTCAGCTCATTCTATATCATGTCACATACACACCCTCTCCCACTCTCTCCATCTCCTTCTCTGTCTCTCTCTCAGGGACAGGTTGTGGATGATGCTTATTGCAAGTGACATTTCTGAATGTGTGTACAACAAAGGACTGAATATTACAGTTATCTACAAACATAGTTGAAAAGAATAGTCCAGTAAGGGCTTTAACACACATGATTATGTCTGGAAAACTGAGAGGCATGCGACACACAGGTGACCACCACTGCCCAACCCCTCTCCATTGTACAAGAAAACACTTGGTCACCACTCTCCAGGTTCTCCGAAATGGATCCAGAGCTATGTGGAACAGACGCACAAGTAGAATTTGTTCTCATATCTCTCTTCTTTTTTTTTTTTTTTTTTTTTTTTTTTTTTGCTTCTTACATTTATTCTGACTCCTTCCTTCATAAAGACTCAATAAATATATCAGGGATGCAACTTCTTATGCTCTTAGGAAGAATCTACATTTTAGATTTCTGTTTTTTTTTTTTTTTTTTTTTGTACCCTAGACTCTGTGCCTTTATGTGGCAAGTCATGCAGAGAGCATGCATCGCCACAGGGCTGAGCTGTAGCAGAAAAGCAAGTATTTCAGATCTAAATCATTTTGAACACAAAGGGCCAAATTCTTCCCCCATGTAAGCTGGCAGAGCCAAAGGTAGAGGATGACCCATTTCTGCTTTCTGCATTTGAATCTCCCACTAAAGACTACCAGCATGAAATCCTGTCCTTGCTAATGTCTCTGAGTGTTCAGGCATTGATTTGGTGGGACTTGGGCTCCTAACTGGGCATGCGGGGAAGATACGAAATGCAGGAGAATTAGATATTCTCTCTCCTCTGGCCAGCCTGCTTTGGCTTATAGCAGTGCAAAACAAGGCACATCGTGTGACAGATGCATTGCAAACCTCAGTCAAAAGTAAAATACTCAAGTTATTCCAACAATAGCCTTACCACTTGCACTCTTCAACAACAAAAACACAAAAAAACCCACTCCCACAACTGTAAGTTACAAACTTTTCCTCCCCACCTTACCATTTTTACATATTACCCTGGAACTCCAACTTTGTCCACATAATTTTCACAGCTCTACTTAGTTTACTATTTGCTGGGCTATGGGATTTTCTTTATTATTATTATTTTTAGTATCATACTTGCAGACACGTTAACTTTTGCTCCTTTTCCCAAATTGGACTCACTGTTTCACAAACCACAAGGCACTGATCAAAACACAGCTCCTCCGCCTCGTCCTTATCTCTGGCTGCAGACTGCCACCCATCTCCTTTCCCACAGATGATAAGGACACTGCACAATGAAAGTTGACATCTATACGTTGGCTTAAAAACATTTTTACTTGAGGTCCCAAGAAGACATTCCTTCTTTCCACCACCTTGTCTTGCACAGGAGCTCAGATTTAACTCTTTGAAAAGAACATAAACATAAATGTTTCTGTGGGCATGTAGCCTTACTGGTGGATACCTGATCACCCCACCAAAATCAGCTTACCTGTCTAGCTATGAAAAAAATGTTTCTCCAGCTCTTCCACTAGAGCTCTTAAAAGCACTACCCTACACTGGTGTGATTTGCAAACTACTTGCAGATCAGCATAAGGTCACTCTTCATAGTTAAAGCAGTGACCTGATTCTCAGGTAGCATAGGGTCACTGCACATCTGGCACAGATTTCTCATATGAGACAAGCTGTCTCTTTGCAGCTCTTTTCCTTCCCTATGTATGAGCAGATTTCTGAAATCATGTGCATGCAATCCTACATCCTGGGACCATGATGAAAGCAGGAGTCTAATCATGAGAAAGCTCCATTATTTATGATTTTATGATGGACATACCCAAGAAAAATACACCTTCCCTTCCTCTGGCAGCCCACATCAGGCCAACTTACTGCATTGGGGCTATCACCTCATGGGCAGGCAGAGATTCAGGACAAAATGTAACCCTGGAATACAAAACAGGATCCAAACAACCAACTACTACACATCAACCAGCATATAGGGTTTAATCTGTCTCATACAAGTAAAAAGATATTGATTTTTTCCACACTTGTCTCTTTAGCACTGTGAGCAGCTGGGGTGTACAGCAGCTGCAACACTGGTTTCAAGAGCCCCTACTGCTTCCACATCCAGGTGATGGTATTGCTGCAGGAGACAACCCTCCTGTGGGGCTAGGGGTGAACAGCTCAAAGGCCACAGGTTGGTCACCCTTCACCTAAGCGTCTGTAGCTGAGCTATTACTGAAGGATAAATAAAGCTGAGCTCTGCTGTTCAGGGACATCATACAGGTCTGTGCACAACCCTGGCCTCACACAGAGATTTATTTGAATCAGAAGCACCAAGGCAATTCATTCTCTAAATAGCCTCATTCCTTGCTCTGCGTGCTCGCTACCCACGGAGCCCAGCTATGCTTTAGTTCCCCTCCTTCTCTCTGCGCTTTTCTGCAGTGTATATCTGCTAAATATAATCTGACAGCTTACTTACTCAGGTCCACAGCCTCAACACCCATGCAATGCTTCTCTGTGCCAGAAGCTCTATTTTACAAGTCAAGCTGTAGTCTCCCTCCCACCTCATCTTGCATGAGAAATGAGCACATCCTCATGTCCCCTCCATTTTCAAACACATCTTTCTTGTCCAAAGGGGGTCACACAGCCATTTGGATGGCATCCCCCTCAATTATCTAGCAGCCTCAGTGCTACACAACCAAAAATTAATTCTTCTGGCTGTTTTGCAAATGCCAGCCAGTCCCCAACTCTAATCAGTTTGCCTGCTTCCACTAGTACACTAGTTTTGGCTTAATTCTGCGTATGGTTTCAAGGAGACATGTACAAATTCACTCCATAAGGTTGCTCCCACATTCATGTAGTATCTCACTATTCTTTAATAATTTCCTGCCCCAACAGCTCCAAAAGATGCCACATTCCTCCAGTGTACATCCACTGAAATGTCTGCCTGGTAGCAGTATTACACAACCAAACCTCAGCAGCCTATTATTTATTCTAGAAAAATCTGGTCCTTGGTAACATCTCCAATCAACAGGCTCATTTAGCCACTAGGTAGCTGTGCTCCTTGATTCAGGAATCCAAAGCTCATTAGTGAGTACTGACTGTTAAGTATATACATTGCTAGGATAAAGAGATTGATTCAGGGCACAGACTGGCTATCATTTCCAGCATGTAGGAGGAGGAGGAGAGAGGAGCACACACACACACAGCTGGTGTACTTTTGCTCCTCTACTGCCAATATGATTTTTCAAGCTATTAAAAAAAAAAAAAAAAGCAAAATAGAGAAATTCTTAACTTAAATAAATGTCTGGGAGCTTGGTGAATTCAGCAGCTCTCAGGATAAAATGCCTACAGTAGCCTCCCCTCTCCCCTGCCTCCTCAGGTACCAGCAGTATTTCTCACTGCTTTACATTAACTACTTTTATTATCAGAACTTCTGCCCACATGAGTAATTGAGTGAGTCACATCAGCAAAAGACTTGGTGGAGTTTTATGAGGAAGCGCCACTGTTACCTTTTTTTTTTTTAAGACACGGTTTAATTTACAGAATGAGGATTTTTAGCTGTGATGACAATTTCGAGACCAGCACAGTAGTGGGAGAAAAAAAACAGGGAGGTGATAAGGATTTCCAGTTCTTGAGGGTAATTGAGAAAATGTGATTACTCGGCTCAGTTTACCACACCGGAATGGTACAGCTATAAAATACATAAAGGCTAATACAGGATGTAGGCTTGCAGTATTTTTACCTTTACTGTGCAGAAGTCACCATCAAGCTTCCTTAAGCACAAAAGGCACTGCGACCTACAGCATATACAGCAATAAGCCCTAGCTAGCTACTGCTGCTATGCAGCTATTGGGATACCAAACCAGAGGCCTGATCCAGCAATCACTATATATCATTTCCTTTTTCTTTGCATTGTTGCTATACTGGATATGCAGACTTCTAGGCACTTAGCCAAGTAGGTGCTTAGTGGGGTATTCAAAATTCAAACACCTAAACAATTTCAAAAACTTGGTTTGTAAAAATCACAGCTATATGCTAGGCTAACATATGAATAGTCAGTGCCACTCAGTGCAATCACACAGCATAAATAACAGTCACAGTCATACAAAGGTTTGCAGGCACAGGCCCATGCCTGAGGTTAATTTAGAGCAGATTGATAGCAAGCAGTGAGTTTGCTCCTTCCTTTTACAATACCACAAAATCAAGGTGCAGACTCCTACAAATTTAATATGAATTCTGCACGGTGGAAACGCTAAGTGCTCCAAACACTTTCTGTTAGCAAATACCCTGCTCACCAGTGAACGTGGGGCAGCTGTAACCATTGGTTCAGCTGCTTTTTCACAATACGCAATGGTGTATTCCTGCAGGCATCCCTGTCAGCTCCCATTAACTCACACACTTCATTCTACTCTCAAGGCACCATTCCTCCACTCAGACTCCTGGAAGAGCTTGCAAAAGCAGGACAACCACATCAGAGTCAGGACGTAGTCAGAAGCTAATCTGCTACACAGTGGGCAACAAACAACCTTTCTCCCCAAGCACAAGCAGACAGCATGCCTAAAGGAAGGGCTTTTTGGCCTGGAAACTATTTGCGGGGCTTAGAGCTATGTGCGGACATTCATATGTGGTGCAACAAGAGAACTGCTCCCTGGCACAGCAGCAATCCATTTACAACCATCTACTGCCCATGGTGTCCTGAAACCCATTTTTGTAATAGGCTAACTTACAAGCACCTGAGGATGAGTAAGAGTCAGCTTGTGACGTACTGGATGCTGAAGGTTGCGAGTTGCTGCACTTCTGTTATTTAGATATTCCAGAGTTCCTGCATCTTCCAGGGTTCAGCTGTAAGGCAAAGGCGAGGAACAAGAGCACCAGTGTGTAGCACAAAAGGTACAGCAGCCTTAACTAAAGCGAAGGAATAAACATGATATATTTAATCAATAACTTGCAGCTAGTAAGTCCTGCATCAGCAAGTCAGATGCTTTTCAGTCCAAGAAACTACAAATGCATCGTCATGTTAATGCTGACATCAGGACATGAATGTTCGTTCCAAAATTGAAAATAATTGACCTGATAACACTGAACTCCAATAGAGAATCCAAGAGTGATAGAATTCAGATTTTTCCACGCTGCCCATTAGGCTTTATCAATGAAGATGTAAGGATGTTGATAAGTTGCCTTACCTAGATCTGAATTTATTCTGTATCAAGGTCATAGCCAAAACAAAACAATACTATGAGGTGCTGATTTCCACAGTCTGACAATATGAACTTTGCTTTTTCAGACATTCTTATTTGCTTCCCCTCGCTACCTCAAAAAATAAGTGCCCAAGTATGATTTACTGCTTTTTTCTTTAGTGTTGTTTCCTCGATTCATGGCCCAGGGATACTGGGACAGAGCCTGAGAAGCTAACATCACCCTCTCTTTATGTGCAACTATCCTTTCCCACCCAGCCACTCCTCCCCAAGACTGCTAAACACAAATAGTTTGTAGGAATCATTCAGTCTACTGCTGAAGCACAGACCCCTGAGCCAGCAGATATATAGCACTGTAGGAGCATCAGTTCGATCCGTTCAATTAAAGAACTGAATCCAGCCAACAGCTATGCCCAGCAAGCTCTGGCTTTTCAGAGAGGCCACCCAGGGCCTTTTGCCGTAAAAGTCTGAAAGGGAAGATGATCATTTTACCCCTGCTGCAGTGTCTGAGTCATTACTGAGTTGGAAGTGACTGTTAAAAAAAAAAAAAGCCTTTTTTGGTGAGATGAGAAAGTTGGCAGCCAAGCAGGCACAGCACTGGCTGTCTGTCTCACTGCCAGGTTTATGACAGAGCTGACCTGCCTGGGTGTCAGCAGAGAGGTGGGAGCACAGCATGCCAGTGCCCACAAGGAGCTCAACAATGCAGAGATGGAAGAAAAAAGCTTCAAGGGGCAGCCCCAGCACTGATACTCAATAAACAGCACAAACATATCTTGCCTAATAGCACCACAGGAACATCCGCTGCTTACCTGCAGTGATGTTTCATTGTCATTGCTGCCGACAAGGCAATCGCCAGGGACACACTGCATCTGGCTTCTCTGTATTCAGTTCTTCTACATCCCTTCGTCTTTGGCCAAGACCTCTATCACCCTATCATCGCTATCACTGAGCTGAGAGTCATCTATACAGATCATGTTCTGAATTACACTGGATTTAACCTGGAATTTGTCCTTGTGGCTTCTTACTGGCCTAGTACTAATCTAATTGAATTACTTTTCCTATTAAAGAGATTATCAAATGCTTGGGCCAGAGTTGCCAGTGCAAATACAGAACTTTGACCAACACTTCTCGCCTCTTGGAAAGACTTTTCTTTAACAGGAGCATTAACACCAGAGCAATTGCATATACTTCATTTATCTTGGGATCAGGCTCCTCTGTAAAAGAAGGAATGACCTGAAAAATACGGGAAAAGATTCTTTACGCTCCACCCTCCTCCAAATCTTTTCGTGGGAAAGTCAACTGTGTTTTGAATGCTAAAATTCACACGGATTTAAAAATACTTATCTTCAAGGAATGTTGCCATGGAAACCCTTATCTTCTCTCCTTCCCCACCCTCCATATGTGAGAAACATTTTCATCTCTTTTTTTTCCCCCGTGTGTGGTAGTTCCTCTTCTCCGTCTGCTACCACCAAAAAACTGGCATTGAATCTTAAGAGATGTCAAACAGGCCTTTTGTTTAGTTGAAGACTGTTTGCTAAAAAACAGTCCTGAGCTCAACTAGAGAGAGATGCCAAAGTGGGTGCACATTCTCATGCTACAGAAAAAGGTGGCAGTAATATTTTCCAGCAATTTCTGCTTTGGACAAGAGGAAAGTAGCAATGAGCTACCACGGTAACTACAGCAGTTCCACTTCTTGGTGGCATGACCCACTGGTGATGAACATCTCTGTTCTCTTTACAAATCTTTTTTCTCATTTCCTCTCACTCTTGATAAAATTGTTATGGAAATGGGTGAAATCCCGTATGCTCTAAGTACTTTCATGAAAGTACTGCTCTACCCACTTCCATTTGCCCTACAAAAGGATCCAAGCACATAAAGTAAGCCAGTAATCTTCAGACTTCACTCTGCTGACCAGGACATATCCATATCCAAAGGTGCCTGCCAGGAAGCCCTTCCTTTAGCAAGAGTAGAAACTTTGGGAAGGTTGGCCATGGCCCTAGTGAGATGTGAGACCTCCTTTTTTCAGTGAGAATGTGCACAGCACCTGAGATAGTAGGATGGCAACACTAAGTAACTGTGGGTCAAGTAGTACCAAAATGTTGATGAATGAACTATGCAGTGAGATAAATATGCAGTTTCCCCATTTTTGCATTGGCAGCATCCCCTGGTTCGTGTAATTGGCTAATGGGGGAGCTGGCAAAAGAGCAGCCCCAAGGTACTTTAAATCAGCAAATGTCCACTCTGTCCAACAAACAACACTTAGATTTGCAGGAAACAGGACAGAAATTGCAAAGACCACCCTTTCCATTTAACGGTAGAAAATAAAATGTACAGCCCTCAGCCCTACACTGCATGCCACTGCCATTATCAGCAACTCATTAAATTGCTGGGAAAAGAAGACAGATATTACTAGTTTGCAATAACAGCTCTACATGCAGCCCAGGTTACTTAAAACCTAGATGTAATGCCACTCATGGTTATTTTGGAGGCAGTGGGAAGCTAGCTCAACAAGCTGTCTACTCCACAAAGTTATATTAACTGTTTAACCAGGTGCCACCAAAATGAGGCTAACCAATCTTTGTTAGCCACAAGAGTCAATCTGCAATGGCCTGACTGCTCCCAGCACCCGTGCTGGCTGCCTACTTCTGATAGCAGCAGGTTGCACAGGCACTGAGATATATTTAGCCTCTTGCCTTCCATTAATTTGCAGCCTTCTGTTAAAGCTTATTCTGCAGTAATAGTCCAAGGAATGAAATAACAGCTTTGCTGTATGCTCTTCAAAACCACCCAGCAGAAGTTGTGAAGTAGCTTTCTGGTGTAGAGATATGAAGCATTAAAAGCAAAAGTCCCCTGTATTATATATGTATACATATTATAAATTTCTGTTGAGATTTCAAACCCCGATTCCTGACAAATGCAGCTACTGATCCTACGTCTTGTAGGAGGAGGAGGAAGGGAGAAAATGGTCAGTTTTAAGTGGGGTGAGAGGCAAATCTGACTACGTCTTTCTTAGAAAATGAGGCCAAAAAAGTACGACTTGACACAAGACAAGGGGCAAGGGGAGAAATGGAACAAAACCAGTATTTCAAGCTTCCAGCTGGAACATACTAAAACCCCCTGAGAAAGGTCTGATCCATGAACGTTCCCATAGGAAGAAGGGTCTTTGTTGCACAGTAGGAGGAGTTACAGTTTGGCTGATCAGCAATGCATTTTATCTTGATAGTTAGGCTGTTGGAAATGATTATCACAAAGAGTGAAATGGAAACTTACAGACTGCAGCAAACAATATGGCCATGTCCTTGGTGTCACTCTGAGCAATGAATAAGAAACGTCTGGTAGGTGCTCACTTCTCTCCTTCTTCCCAAAGCTCAAAACATAACCTGAAATGATGAGTCAGGGCTTTTCCTTGACTGCAGCAGTTTTGAGCAAACACAAACTGATCATTGGCCTTGTTCACCACTTTGGGCCACGTTATTCTCTCCGGTCAGCCACAGACTCCTGTAGCATGTTTGATAACATGGCCCAGACTGAGTACTGTCTTTCAGGATGCGATACCTGTACAGACTGAAAATTCTTAACAAATTATATGGAATTATTCCCTTTTATTTGCAGGGCAAGGCAGTTGCCCCATATAGCTTCAGAAAGGCAGAGAAATACTGTTAACAGAAGTATAAACAATCACTCCTGGGAAGCTTTTCTGGTGTCTGAAAGCTTCATGTCCTTGGTGCAGCATTCCTACCAGATGGTTCTATGAAAGCAGATCTTGGCCACTCAATTATGTGACCAAGTCAGCTATTTCTAGTCTGATTCTTAGCAGGGCAGTGCTATTCTACCATTACTTTCCTCTCCATTTTGTTTCCTCTGTACACCAGGGATGCTTTAAAGTAAAATCCTTTATCACGCAGATTTCTCCACAAAGCTTAAAAAACATCTGCAACCTTCAAGAAAAGTAAGCATTTTTGCATAAGCAGTGAAGCAAAGGCTAACACGAATTGCCATCTGGGGACATGACCAACCTTCAGTTAAATGGAGGTCAGATTAGCAAGAGCTTTCTTGCAGTTCATTATAAAAATCAATGCAAGACAGGCAGCAAGATGAACTGCACAACCCTCCTTTTTCTGCCCAGCAGACAAAAAACAGCAGAACAGCATCTCTGTCCTACTGTTCCCCCAACACATGCTGCACGGAGGGGAGAGAATCTGAATCTCCAACACTCCACCAAAAGCAGAGCTGACATGTTAAACCCAAAAGCAGAATTTTCTTTGTCTGGTGCCCACAGAGGCTGGCACCAAATGTTAACCCTTCAAGAGCAGACAGAACTCCATTCAGAACAGCACTTGGCAGGAATCCAACAGCCAAAACATTTTTGTAAGAGCAGCTGATTTCCTGACCCGGAAGAGCCAGAGAAAGGAACAGTGTCTGCATTTGGGAATTGCACTGGGAATTGCAACTACCCAGATAAATAAAACATACATGTCCCTATGTGAAGTGTCTCCTTTTTGCTTAGGCAGTAGAAAGCAGCTCTAATGGAAGCTACACATCCCTGAACCTCCCTGTGGGGTGCATCAGTAGCTGTGTGCAAAACAGCTCAGGCATACACAGCTGCAGGCTGAGTAACAATTCACCTACACAACACAGCATTTCGGTGGGGAGGGTGCTAACAAAGAAGTTACATTTACAGGGACAAGATCAAGATCAGATAAAGGGTGATCCTATTTAAAATGGGAAATAGAAGAAACATAACCTGAATAGGTCAGATGGCAATACTAGTACTGAGATAAAGGGGCAAGAGGTCCCTGCCTTGCAAGCTATTCAGCAGGGTGCTCAAAAATCTGTCAAGGACTGGCCTATTACAGCCAGAAGAGAAAGAAAGAAGCAGGGAAAAGCACGTGAATGAGTGGCATGTGATGCTGCTTTGGCTGGCACTTGTTCTGGAGGAGGAGGAAGGTTCTTTGAAAGGCTTTTAACTTATTAAGCACAACATTAATTCAGAGCCCTATAAAATCAGCACTCTCCCTTTCCAGTACTTGCATGACCAATCTCATTGCTGACCGAGTGATGAATGAATTGCAAGCACCTGTCATCAATTTCTGATGCTGATTAGATTAGACACTGCTCTCCAAACTGTCAGGATGGAGAATCCCTTTTCCAGGGCTTTGTTCTGTGGTTTTATTTCATTTCATTATGTTATTACTAATGCTTCTGCTTTCTCAAGGGCCAAACCAATTTTATTCCTCCTCATTTACTAGCATTTTTCAGCCATCCATCCTCTTGCAATCCTACAGCACAGGAAGATTACATATGTAGCATGAGACCCGATGGTGCAATTCCCACCCCACTTTCTTTTTCTCTCACACACACTCACGCACACTTCCCACAAGATGTATCTGCTCTTCTTGACAGTTACAGCTATAGCTCGAGGGAGGGAAAGACACTTTGAATAAAAATACCTATATATAAAGATTTTGTCCTTGTGCCTTCAAGGTCTTATCTACTTGTGATCCATGAAGAAGCATGCCCTGAGGCACAGTCTCTTACAGAGATCTGCCTGCTGTTAGGAGGGGGCTGGACTAACCAGAAGCCCAGTCTTCGATTAGCTGGCACAGAACAGTTCATAGATACATCACTGCTTGGTTTTGTTGCTTCCTTCGCAATTCTTTGGGCAAAAAGTGTAAAAAAGCATACAGATAACATCTACTTTAATACAACTATTGGTTGGATTAGAAAAAATTATCCTAGAAGGCTATGCAGTTAATAATATGGAAGGTAACAAAATCTGCATTTAAAATTCCTTGGCTGAGTCACTGTGTTGCCAGCATGACTCCCTGTAAGACAGATGCCCAGAATTTCACTGCTGGCACTTTCAGACCCTTGTTTGCTTGTTCTTAGCTTCTCTTAGACACCGTTATCCAGGCTTCCTCCTTCGGTGAGGTTACCAGCTCATATTTGGTCTCCATGACTTGTCCTTTAACTGGGTGAAGGTACAATTTTCTTACCAGGACACTCAACAGAACTGTAGCCACCATATAGGCAAACCTGAGAAAGGAGGCAAGAAAAGAGAATAAAAAACTTGCTATGAAGTAAATCTGCCAAAAAACAACTGCCTGTTTGGACTGAAATACACTGAAACAACCTCCTTTTCTCTCTACCACAGAAACGCAAAAAAACCCTGCTTTCTAATGCTCACCTCAACTCTGGGCACTCCTGGCTTCCTGAAAAACCCAACAAGGAGAGGTTTGTCATGGCTGACTCCTCATTGAATCTCTCTGGGTCAAATCTACGAAAGACAAAACACACTGAGTGAGCACAGAACCCTTCCTCTGGATGCATGGTCACACACACATCACAGTAAGAAAATGGCAATGACTCAACTGCAAAAAGCATCAATCCTCTCTCTAAATTATGATAGGTAATTCCACACAGGTATAGGAAGGTGACTGTGCACCCGCTCTATGTTCTCTGTTGGTCAGCTGTGTCCCACTTTGGTCAAAGTGCTTAATAACCGAATGTGATACAGGGCTGGAAATAGTATGCTTTACCTCTTAGCAGTGGGTATTTAGCTTGAGTACACAGCTGAGCTGATGCTGCTACATGTCCTCCATTTCCCTCCGGGGCACACACAATCTGATTTGTCTCCTCTCTCTATCCCACTAGTCTCCCTGCATCCCTCCCCCTCTCTCACCTCCAAAAATATTTTCCTTTTTTTCCCTTGCCCCTCGCCCCTGTCTTGAAGCAGCTGGTGTATGTGTATATGTTGGGGGAGGGAAGCTGGTGACTCATTCAAGTAAGAAAAGTGGCTTCCAGCATTAGTGTGGCAGAGGCTGTAAGAAAACTATTATCCAGGGTTTGCACAAGTTAAAACAAGGTTCCCATAATCAACTAACCAAAAGGAGGTCAATAAAATACCATTCAATTTAAATATAAGTTACTACAGAAAAATAATAATTAAAAAAAAAAAAACAACCACAGGATTATATAATATATAATATAATGGATTGAAGGTAGTCAGTCCTCTTTTATTTTCTGCTAAACATTTCTGCTTGTACTTCAAGCCTTTGGCTTCTTGTATAAATATCCAAGCTCTGCTTCTACTAAGCTGAAAAGGCATGTGGATGCCGACCCTCAGTTAAAGCAACATCAGTGTTTACATTTCCCCTGAAATGACAAATCACACAGAGTGAAATAGGGAGGAAACCACAGCTGTTCAGCCAAACAAAAAACAAAACAAAACAAAAAAAAAAAAAAAAAAACACAGAGGTTATATGTAAGGCAGATAGGTGAAAGGACTGCAAAGTGCAGATCTCCCATCTCTGTCACATAAATACAATCACAACCTCAACTCTACTTCTTGCAATAAGCACAGTGTGTTCACTGCAGTCCTCACCTTTCTTTACATGCTGTCCTAGTGAAGCCCTCCTAAGCACAGTGCAAGCCCCATCCTACTGGGCAATCCCTGTCAAGATGCTCATAGGTCAGATCACCAATGCCTGACTCTTTTGAAAGAGCATGAAGGAGAGAACAAGCTCTGTTCTAAGGGCTTCTTCCTTCTCCTAGATTTCAGCTGCCTCTTTTTTCTCTATCTAGAATAACTGATCCACTTTTTTTTTTCCAGCCCAAGTGAAGTAAACAAAACTAACGTTAATACTTGCCACCCAGAGGCCACAGTAAGCTGCAACATTTTTTTGTTTTTTTTAAACTTCCAGTATACTAGCCTGGATCCAGCCTTGTTCCACAAAGTAATGAGATAGCATTTCCTTCACTCTGAAAACACATTTCTGTCAGACATTTCCTCCCTTGCATCGTTTCATGCTGAGTGATTCCAAAACCATTCAAATCTAAATCTTCCTCATTCACAGAAAACATTAATACGAATTTACTGGTATTTGCCTAAGCAGTGTGTGTGAAAACAAACAAACAAACCTGTAAACCTCTAACATACACACACACAAAAAGTGTAGGAGGATCATGACTTGAACTGCCCCAAACTCCTGTCTAAGGAGACAAGGATCTTCACAAATCCACTTTCTTACGGACTACCTCTCATCTCCAAAATCTGCTTAAGACAGGTTCTGCAGCAAAGAAGTTTCTGCATGGAAACAAGATCTATAGAATACTAATTAAAAAAAAAGGAAAGGAATTCATTTGAGAAAGAATAAAGGCCTTGATTCTACATACTTGTATGGTGACGGCCAAGATGAACTATCCTGCAACATCACACCAAGAGCATAAAGTACAAGTGTCTGCAAAGAAAATGAGGATACGTATGTCAGATCAGAACAAAACACACAATTTAAGCTACACCTGGACAGTCCCGCAGGGCAACAATTATTCTGTGGACCACTCATTTTAATAGGTCATTTAAAAACATTTATATGTTACATTCACCTACAGATTTCTATAATGAAATGCTTGCAAGAGGATTTTAACTTCTTAAGACCCATGCTGCAAACCTTGGTAGTTAGAGAGGGCCAGATCCCATTCCTCTACTCTTGCTAGTATGTATGTGCGTGCTTCTTTATTCTCTGCAATGGAAGGTACCACTCTCATGTGGGAAATACAGGTGATACAATTAGGCCTGAAACCATGCTCGTTTACACAGCTGAGACCACAAACCCCTTCAAAAGATTATTCATTCCCAGGGGACCCAGAACCAGAAGCCAACCAGCTCAGGAAGAAAGCACAAATTCCCAGAGCCTATCCTACAGAGGAGCTGCATGGCAAACTTTGACTAAATAGTACTTTCAGATGACAAACCATCTGCTCAGGTTAAACATGTCAGAAGAAATCATCTTCCTCCCTCACCCCTCTATAGAAAGAAGTATGATGAAGAGGAAACAGGAAATTTCCCTTCAGAAAAGCAGGATGGCCTAGTGCTTCTGGTACTGCCCTACCTCTTTGGGGACAGTATGTTGGTCGACTCTGCCTTCCAGCTCCTGCAGCTGTGCAGCAATGGGAGTAAGCTTTGCTGTCCGCACTGTCTCGCATAGGACTTGCCGACAGTATCTGCAATCAATAAGGCTTGGTCAATTTAACTCTTCCAGAAAGAAGCTTGTTCGTGTCCTTCTGCTAGAAAAGGAGAGCTTGGTCATCTGCTGCCCTCCAGGGCCCCAGTCTGCTCCTGGAGCTGTCTGCAGCCATGCTGAGGAGCTTTTTTTTTTTTTTTTTTAATTTGACAGAGTCCCAGCATCTTTTCAATAAGCATTAAATCTCATTATCAGTTCATCAAAATCTCTCTCATCCCACCTCTTCCAGACCGTAAATCAAACTAACCCAGCTAGAAAGAGTCAACATTCCTTTTCCTATACTTCTCATTCATACAGGAAGCAGCAGGATATACTCCTTTACTGAAATCTTAACACAAGTCCCAGTACAAAGCACAATCTGCACATGAATAGATGTGTGAAAAATAAAAGGCACACCATTCACCAATCATTCTCCTACTTCTGTAGCCCCCTGAAAAGAATACACTTCCAAGCTTTCTGTCTAAATTCATCTCACATTAAACTTACAATTAAAATTATTGGTTACTCCTACCCTCAGAAAACCAGAACACAAAACAAATTTCCTTCTTCAAATAACCATTTCCACTCTAATTCTGTGCTATAAGTAAGCTTCAGTAGGAGACTGAGATTTCTCATATTCTCCCTGAAAACTTTGGATAAAGCATCTCAGAGCGGACTTCACTTATACGAAAAAGAAATGTTATCTGTTCATCCATAAAAATGCTAACTCTCACCCTTGCTCCACAGCCTGAAAAAAACATCAAACGGAACATCAGGTCCTAATGACTTTGTTCTTGAAATCCTAAGCCTAGAGTTAATAAATAGCTAGCCACCAATTTTTTTTCTCTTTGTTTCTTTATGCGTGAGAGAGAAGTCACTGCTCTCTGTCCCATTCCATCTGCGTGGTTTAATCAAGATCAGCAGTAAATCTCTGCTCCCATTCATCATTTTTACAGCCCTATCCCATGCAAGGCTCACACCATTATTGCTGTGAACCCAAAACTGAACATACATTCAATTTCACCAACCTGACTCCTTGAGACATAGAATAGGATGAAGAATGTATTCTCAGTCTTTTATTCTGAATTACCCCCCCTCCTCAAAGGACTTCAGTTCCATTGGTACAGACAGGATTCACTGGTAGCTGATTAGAGACACTTTCCAGGTTTCAATTTGGCACAGAGTGTTTTTCAAGCAGCTAGGGCACAAATTCTGTGCTCTCTTCCCCCTCAATAAACTTCAAGGGCCTCCTAATAGACACCTTGAAGAATGCAACCCATTCCTCATTATTTGGAGCCCTACAGTGGATCCTATTTTTGCTGCTAGTCATCCTGGTGTTCGATCACTTCCAAAAAATGTAGTAGCTTTTGGATGCTTTCTCCTGATCCAGCATAGGCTGGTCGTCAGCCTCTGACACATGAAGCCCCTGTTCCCAATTCACAAGAAAACCCTCCTCTGCATTTCCTTACCAGGGACCCACCTGAGTTGCTCGATTTTCTCATGTGTAATTGGTCCCTTCCCCAGAATATGGTCCACCTCCTTGCAGAGATTCTGCTGTACATCTTCTGACGTTGTCAGGAAATAGACTGCCCAGGTACACACTGGGGAAGGAATCAAGACAATACCAGATTCAGCAAATTCAAACCTTTGCTAACCGTATTCAGCCTTTTTGGTTCCTGTATTTGCAACATTATTTTTCTGACTCAGACAAGGGTGACCTCTGTTTATATACTGTACTGATTCCCTATTCAGCATCAGAAGCAGAAGTTGAACTCCAGTGTAACAAGAGACTCTGCAAGCTTAAATTCTCTTTCTAGGGTTATGAAGAGCTTAGGAAGCTGTGTAGGAGACAAAGTCATTCAGTCTCACAGCCCTGGATTTGAGACCTCACAATCCAGCAAAGCAGCAATGAAAGCGTGTCTTTTTCCCAGCCCTGCGGTCCATGAAATGGCTATAATGCTCTAGCAATCACCTCTTCTGGAGAACCAGGGTTATTAGATCAATCAGCTGAAAGGCTGGTTTGTTCACAGCACCAGAAAATTCCCTGTCTGGGTTCCTGACCAGCAAGGAGAAGAACAGTACAGCTTTCTGCAGCACGTTGGCCAGCACTTGTCTCCTCTACATCTATCTTGTGAGATACTCAGAAGATATCCTCAACAGCACATCAAGAAATAAACCTTGCCTAAGAAATAAGTGTGTAGGATGCAGTTTCTCTAAAGCTACAAGATCGTTTCTACCACTTCTATTTATGACCACTATCCAGCAACCCCTGAGGAGCCAATCCCCTTCAAAAGACTGCTTTCCTGGAATATTTGGAGATGATAATCTTCAGGGATACTGTTAACATAAATACCAAATCTACTTTCCACATCTTTCAACATCCAGTAGCAACAGAGAGGTTTTGTTTGAAATCCCAGTCCCATTCACTGAAATACAGGACCAGATAATCAGGGGGTTAAGTTCAAACCATCTTCATATTATAAAAGATTTTACACAGCTTCAGGTCATATTTCCATTAACTCCTTTTTCAAAATCCTTATAAATCCCAAAGTAGCTTCTAGAGGAACTCTTCCATATATGGAATATACCAATACCGCAGAAATTCAAAGCAGCCAGGCACACCTCAGGGCTCTGCTCTAACTTCTTTCCCACATAACAGAAGCCATTTTACATCACTATCTTTGAGACTTGTAATTTTTGATGCTCTTTCATCAAATTTAGCATCACTTGACAGGGGTTAAGGGTCCAAACAAAAAGCAAATGGTTCACCAAAAGGCTAAGAAGGTTGTCAAACACAGCTTCAACTCACTGGCTGTGATGCTGTATTGTGCGTGCTGTAAAACTACCTGCTTCTATATGTTTGTAGTTCAGGAGAAACAGAACGATGGATATCACTTTTTATTAGCCTAGATTAAGTCTCACATTATCACAACCAGTTTTAGACAGCTGAATCTGAGGACAGAAAGTTATTTATGACTTACAATTAGCAGTAATAATGCATCCTGCCAAGGAGAAAATCATCGTATCTTCCAAAATCTAGGAAACAAAATCTAGTTCAGAGAATGAAATCCATAAGAGCAAAGATTAGAAAGAATCTCCACTCAAGCATAAGAAATCTCTTTAGTGCAGAGAGCAGGAAATTCATCTATAAGACTGAACTCTCTTACAGAACTTCCACTGTAATAGCACTTCAGACATGCTTAATACTAACACGTTTCTGGTTTATAAAAATAACAATGAAACACTGGCAAGGAAAGTTACCAAGGTCTAATTCAATTAAGCATGGCAGGACTGGAAAAAGAGAGAGAACACTGCATTAGTCAGGAATCTCACTCAAATGCAAAAGCTTAACCAAAAGCTACAACATATTAAGATGCCAATCTAGTAGAACTCCATTAGCATGTAACATCTGTACAAACCTGCTGGTCACTAAGGTTCCCCTGTAGCAAGGTATCTATAAAGACATGCCTGTTGAATGATCTGCCTCGGCGTTCCTTTATGACTTTCCTTAAGGTAGATTCCATTTCTTTCAGAGCTTTGGAGAAAAAGAAATAATTATTTTAATCTTGGTCACTCTGAGAGCTGCAGAGAAGTGAAACCATCTCCCCAAACAGATTTTCAGACAATTGTCCTTGGTGGAACTCACTTACAGAAGCAACCTATTAGTGTTAAATTTGGAAGGCAATTTTTCTAATTTAGATGAAAATGTAGGAATGAAACATCACCAGTTGCTTATAAAAAGCCAGCTTTACAGATCTAACCAAGATGTGTAGTCTGTGAGCTGAAATCATGTAAAGGACGGTCAATCAATAATCAGCATTGAACCATCACGTACTGTGTTTAACCAGCTCTCACAATTAAAATGTTTGAGCCAGATAACACTACTCGAATTGCCCGTGGAGTTACAATTACTCAAGTGTTAAGGCACCTCTGTTGACTGATGGTCTCCCTTTTGCCAGGAGCTCTACTGAAATGATTTCAGATAGTGCTAAAGAGTTGGCATAGACAGGGAGAGGTAAGTGGGACAAGTGTGGGAGGATTTAGGCACAAACATTCCACTCATCTCAAGATATCTGGATGACTAGCTACTGATGGCTGTTGTGGGAACTAGAGGGAGTTAGGGACCTACATGCTGCTAGCTGTCTGGTTTAAGCAGCCCAATTCAGACAAATTCAGGATCTAGCACTAATTTATTAGCTTTAGATAGAGGCTACTCTGGTTTAAAATCTTATTAGTCAATACTGAAAAGCTTAAACTATTAACTATGACCAGACACATTGGTCTTCACTAAGCACAGCTGCCTATCTACAAGAGAGGTCAAAAGTTAAGACGGCACAGAACACATAGCAAGCACACAAAAGACACTAGAACTACACCAACAGTGGCGGGTTTGTCTCTGAACCACTAAACAATGATATACTTTAATCTTCTGCAAGAGTAAAGAAGACATCAGGTAGCTTATGGCACAACAACAAACTGCAGAAAAGCCAAGACAGCTGGGCAAATCAAGTGCTTCCATATGCTAGATAATTCCTAAGCATTAATCAGAGTGGAGAAGTGAAGTAGAAGGGAGACTGGACTTAGGAAGAACCTACCATCTTCATACAGCTTCTTCCTAGTTGTGTTTTTGTCAAGGGACCCATCCAAGAAACCTTTCCCAATCTCTGACCAGATCTGAAAGAAGGCCATAGAGAAGAGCATTGTCACTCACCACAGGCAGGGACTCCTTCATTCTGCCTTATTCAGTAGAATCAAAACATTAAATTAAATGAAATCTTCATCTGAATATGAAATTAGTGTCCTCTTCAGAACACCATACCTTATTCTAGTTCTTACATGTATAACAGCTGAAACTGAGTTGAAATAAAAAACCTGTAATTACAACTGTATGGAAAAGGCATGACCACTCTAAGAGGGAGGTGAAACTGTTTCTTTCCCACCATACCACCAACAGCCTTAACATCCCCAAATGTGAACACAACTTCAGATTTTCTCAGGTTTTCCCTCTCCACAACGCCACAGAGCATTCAAAGGTTCTCTGAAAATGCAAAGTTCCACTGGCCTTCCCTGGAGATTTTAACTGACTTAGATCAAATACATCTCAATTGTCACTGGATCCCAATTCCTGCTGATTCCTTAGAAACACCTGGCTTAAGACAAATGGCAGTAAGACCTTTCTGATAGTTTTAGCTTCCGATAGTTGAGTCAACAGTCCTCAAGCTTTAAAGCTTAATGTTAGCTTAACGTTAAAGTCCCAGCAATAGCGTGTGCTGTCCCTTACTAAACTGTACATGCAGATACAAGCTGTTGGCTTGAAAAAACAGTACAGGAAACTTCCTGGCTCTTTGTGACACTTACTGCATCATGGTGCCTGCGGAATCGAATGACTTCCTGGTCATCTTCAAAGCTGCTGCCCATAGCTGTCTGTGTAACAGACTTCATGGCAAAGCCCAGCATATGCTGGCAGAGTGGTACATGTTGAGCCTCAGGGAGGGAGAGCCATTTGGCTAGCAATTCTTCTGACAACTTAAGAAAGAAACTATTAATTGACAGTAATATCAATAGCCTATTTACCAGACATACCCCAAACTGAATGCATTCCCACCCTAAGTTCCTCAGATAGACCACACTTTCAAGCACATGGTGTACATCTACACTTTCAAGGGTTTTCTTTCATTGTTAGCTTGAACAGTAACATTCTGCCCTCATATATCCTGCCTGAGCCCACAGTTCACCCAATGTAATACAGTCCTGTCCATCTCCCGTTCCCTCCGTCAGAAAAAATACCTTAAATCCTTTAATATGACTAGCTCCATATTGAGAAAATAAGACTGGCTGTTGAACTGAGTCAATAGAACAGTTCTCCACTTGTCTGTGGTCCCAACAGCTGGTTCATTGCTCCTCCTTCCTGTCTTGTAAAATAAATCCAGAAACCATATGCTCCAGGATCTTTAATTACATCTGATGTCTTGGCATAAAGTGTCACCAAACCTAACTTTCTCTCAGCCCAGTGGAGCTTACAGGAACCAAACGCTCACACTGTGTTTGAACAGGCATAAGCTGTTCTCTGTCTCAGAAGCTTAAAATTACAGTATAAATTTGAATGCAGCTTCTTCATACTAGTAATCATTCTCATTAAACTTTCCTCTGTGAGCTACATAGGGTTTCTCCACTGGAGAAGAGGAAATTACCTTTTGGATGAGAGCTAAGTTACTTTGCAGGGACTTTGTCACAGCACTTTCATACAGCTTTCTTCTCAGGTGGCTTTCCCCCGTATCCCCATTCAGGCTGGACTGGTACCTCAAGAAGGATTTCAACATCATCTCAAAGGGATCCGCTGAAAATAAACAAAGAAAACATAATTCAGAAGCCTCTTCTGCACAGGCACAATGAAAACAGCCAGCTCTTCGATAGAGTGCTGCTATTTCTGGGAGGTGAGCAAGGCATGGCTCCTTCACCAGGAATGGTCTCTTTGGAGTGCTAAGTTTCTCTTGCTTCACATGGATTAGGATGTCATAAAGATTCTTCCCTGTGGCAGGGTACCATCTTGTGCTCAGATCCTCCTGTGCAGGTTGCCTCCTGGCTCCAAGTTGCTTTTCTCAATACTTTTCATAAAAATGCTTTGAAAGCTTGTTCCCAGCTTCCCAGTTCTAGATGGCTCTGCCACAAACTTGGTCTACCCTCCATCTTCTATATTCACGGTTTGCTTCATTTAGATCCTTTACACCAAATCGCATCACCAGGGCCTCTACATAATTAATGTGGTGAAGTACATTAGGAGTCAATGCAAAATTGTGCAATTGAGCATGGCCTACTATATGCTTTTCTGTTCCTGTGAATCTTTCTGTGAGTCTCACAGAACTAGTAGAACCTCTAACCAGCTATTTGAAAACAGCACACAAAGAGTTTCAAGCAAGAGATTTTCAATGTTTATTACAGTCTGTTATTTTTCCCAGATGGAGTGAAACCTTCAAAGCATCACAAAACATCAGGACTGGGCTAGACATACATGACTCTACCTACTGTGGATGTGACTAGGACACCTAGCAGAGATCAAAGCCTTATTATGCTCCTGAACAAACTCCCAATGAGACAATTCCTACCTTCAGAGGATTTACTATCACATGACAGCTAATGAAACCAGAGACATGAATACAGTGAGCTAAATGTTCTTCTCTCACACCATTTTCCTTCCAATGCTTTAGAGCTCTGCAGCTCATCCCGTTTTCCACTTCCAATGACAAGAAGTACATGCTGGCACTGCAAATGGTAACTGCAACTCTGTATGTGGAACAAGCTGTTATGTGACTCTAGCTGCTGCTGGCAATTTCCCCTCCATAGTACTTTGCCATGGAGCAGTTTTGCTATTAATGCCACAATGCCCTGCTGATGGTAAAGCCCACAAAGCAAATCTAGCAAGCAGAGCCATGTGGAGAGGCCTGACGATGCTTAACACCATCATCTGCAGAAACTGCAATGTTCTCCTGATGGCGATGAAGGAATCTGCTAGCTCAGCAGCAAGCTCCATATTTTTCTCACCCAATCCCTAGCAAACTGACAGTCCTATACCACTGCTACATTCACTGTTGCAAACTCAGCACTGCAGAGCTTCAGCTGCCCTCTGCATAGTGCTGCCCTTGTCTTACAGTATTTGGAAAGCATCTATTTCTCTACAGAGGAAGCAGATTAGTGATCCCACAAGGAACAAATCCCTCACAGAGACAGAACTCTGTCCTGCCAAGCACTTCTACAGACTTCATACTTTGTACTAGACTTAAAAACAACTCTAGGATTACATTTGCACTCCTCTTAATGAAATGCATCACACTTTCAACTGTTTGATAGTTTAGAAACAGTTCTATGCTTTTTTTATCTAGATGTCTGATTATCTAAGAAGTATGACCACATTCTAATGCATTCCCCATTCCACATTTTAAAATGAATATATTTAACTGCTGGCATCCGCAGGAGACCAGACTGGTCTGTAACTGCCTTGGTTGCTTCCAAGTGCAGGCATTTGTTTTTCAACAGTATTTACGTATGCTCCCGACTTCAGTATGTTTATGACAACTTGTTTGCTCAAGGGCCTGTCACCACTTCTCTGAGCTTTCAGAAAGTGAATGTCTACTCAACCTTCTCCAAACACACTCACACTTACACTTGAGTGCATTCAGATCTTTCAGGGTGAGTTTCCACCTTCTGGAGTGCAACCACTATCCAATGATTCTTGCTGATCTTTACTCCTACTTCTTTCCCAAAGCATCAGCAGTTAAGTTTATGCAAATGTACATGAAGTTTATTATCACGACCCAGCATAAACTGATAGCTGATATCTTCCTGTACTTGAAAAGAGCCTGTGCTACCAGATCAGCAGTATGCAACTAGCACATACATCTACACGAGATGAAGAAAATTGCAAAAACCACAGGTTAAACCCAAATAACAACCTAACTACCTTATTGTTTGTGATTACCTTAGGAAGTAGAACATCTACCTGAGAGGTTTCACTAGAAATTAAAACATTCTCATAGGACTAAGATCAATTCAGCTACCAGCTCTACTGACCACTGTCAAGTTTAGAAGATCATTAGAGTTTTCAGCACAAAATTCTGCAACTCAAACAAAAATGAAAATTAAAGAACTTCTTGAAATAAGGCTTTAAAAAATTCCACACAGAGCCATGCAAGAGAGCTATCACAATCACAGCTCTTTTCAGATTTAATTTAGTAAAACTCCCCATCTTAAATTGTACTCCAAGTTGCTTTTAAATTATATCTCAATTTCCTATAGGATTTTCAGCTGGCTGCTTCAAGTGATTAACGAACATGAACTTTCCATAAACATCTGCCTGTAAGCAGCAGGTGAAAGGCAGAAGTACAGTAATTTCTCAGTAGCTGCTGGGCAGCAGCAGCTCTTGGTCACCAATATTGAATTCCAATAAGCAGGACCAAAGACGCGTCTGAATCACTGTGTCAGCTGCAAACGAAGTTTCATTTTCTTTCTGTTTCCTTTGATATATGATGCCCAGCAAGGCCATACGGAACAAACAGACTCAAAAACAAAGCAGATGATGCTTACATGAGCGGTTGGGGTTCACATGTTGTTTCAGGAGATCAATGGAGCCAAGGCTGACAACAAGGCGCCTTCCAAACCAGAAGGAGACCAGCGGGCCATATTTCTCATGAAGGTTCACCAAGAACTCATGCAGGCTTCTGCTGGCAATGATGTCTGGCAGGTTGCCATCCCTGGGGAACACAAAGAAGTCATCTGCTCATTTGCAACACCCTCCACCAAGGCTGAACCCAGTCAACATTAAGATGGGAAGCACTTACTTGTCATCTGTTGGAGCTAGCCCAGGGATACCCGACGCCTGCCTGGATGCCTGGATAGCAAAAGGAAACGCTATCAGCCTTCCTGAATGTAGATTTTAGGCAAGCTTCACAGCTTTCCAGCAGGAGAACTGGATTCCCCAAATCAATACTTCTGCACTATTCACAAACGTTAAACAGAGCTGGACAAAGCTCATCCTCAGGCCTCAGACCTGCCGAGTTTTACAGAACTGATCAGCTGTCAGCACGTGCCTGGTCACACAGGCCAAACCAGGCTCTAACCATCTGCTTCAACGGGAGACTCCAGCGTAGCTCCGACACTCGGATTTTGCCCACGGACCGGCACACACGCAGACCATAAGCCGAGGCGTACAGCCTTTCTAAGAGGGCTCACTGGGGCACGGAACAGGCGAAGCACGGCCCCGGCCCGGAGCGCAGCCCCGCCGGCCCGGCCAGCGCTGCCCCGCCACAGGCCGCAGCCACGTCCCCGGCAGCACACGGCCCCAGCAGCAGCGCGGGGCGCCGCCAGGGCGGGCACGGAAGCCCGAACGAACCCGAGGCCGCCGGACGGGACCGGGCAGCGAGAGCCCGCAGCCGCCCGCTTCCTGCAGCGGGGGTCGGGCCGCTCGGCCCCGCCGCCATTACCGGGTAGAGATAGAGCACGGCGCCCACGAGGATGAGCAGGAAGGTGACGGCAAAGATCGCGAAGTCCAGCATGGCAGGGCCGGACCGGGAGGCGGCGAAGCTCGGCCCCACCCCGCGGCCTCGCGGCGGGGCAGGAAGGGGCGGGCCGGGCCGCGAACGCGGGCAGGCATGGGCTGCCCACGGCGCCTGCTGCTGGTCTCCAACTCCACCCTGCACGGAGGGGGGTACCTGGGCCACTGCCAGCAGCACATTCAGAGCTTCCTAGGAGAGTAAGTGCCAAGCGGGGGCCCGGGCCGCGTCCCGCCGGGCTCCAGCGTCCTCTCCCTTCTCTCTCCCCAGGAAGGTGAAGCGGGTGCTCTTCGTGCCCTACGCGCTGCACGACCGGGACGCCTACGCCCGCACCGCCAGGGAGAAGTTCGCGAGTTTGGGTAAGGCGGGCCTGAGGCGCGGGCCCGAGCCGCCCTGGGGCACCCCGCCTCGGTTCTGTTCGCGGAGGGAAGGCGGGGTGCCGGCTTTTGGCAGGCTGCGGCCTCGGAGGAGACGCCGAAGAGGCCTCTGTAAAAATCGTGTTGCAAACGCTTCTAACACCTGCAGAGAGGAAGTTTTTGCAGTGAGCCTTGAGCAAAGATCTTTCCAGACTGGTCTATTGCAGTAACTGTCCCCTATCCGTCACAGCTCAGGATAATTAACCTTGGACCTGTTACCCAGTAACAATCAGTACTCACTTCCTTGGGTGTCACACCGCTCCTCATCTTGCAGAAAGATTGCTGCTGTCAAATGCCCAGCTGGCTCTCCTGGCCCTTACTACATGCAGTGAACCAAGTAGAGCAAGCCTGTCAAAGCCAAACATTTTAACCATTACAAAAAATAGGTTCAAATCAGAATACTGATGGCACAGCCCAATAAGACCCATATCCAAGCTAAACAGTAGCAGTGTTCCCCTCTTTTTTGAGTTAGCAGGAGCTTGCACTGGGCTAGCCCCTTCTGAGCAAAGTGCTCTGCTTTTTATGATGCTGAGCATCATCTCCATAAAGCTAACATTGGCTTTAGTGTGGCTGGGGATACAGAAGCCCTACACTAAAGTAGGGTACACATTATACCTTGTAGTAGCCCATAAGATTTCCCCAGTTTTACTGAGAGACATTTGGCTTGAAGTGGGGTGGGAAATAACAGGAGGTAAGCACTAAATGTACATTCTTCCTCCCAAGTGAAGTGGCAAAGGTAAATAACTTCTAATTTAAGGTTACGAGCTGGACAGCATTCACGAATCTTGTGACCCAGTGGAAGCTGTAAGAAAATCTGAAGCAATATTCATTGGTAAGTCTTCTTGCTCCCTAAAGAGGGTTTACGTAAGACACTGCATTAGTCTGTTGTAGAGCTGGCAGCACAGAAAAGAATGGAGAAGTCCTGCCTCACTTTAGAAGCTGTAGAAAATAGTACTTTAATTATGAACATTAAGACCCTGAATTTAATGGTGGGAATGGAAGTAGGTGGGATTTATCAATGGAACTGCTTCTCTAGTAAGTTTTAAATTACTCACTTAAACAGCTCTTCAACATCAATTCATCTAAAATCGTGTTTTTTATCACTCTTTCAGGACTAAGAGGAGCGAGGCCTACTGTGGTTAGACTGAGCAGTCCTAATATACTCCAGGGTATTAGAGTAATACCTGCTGACAGATAGCCAGCATCGGTGTTAGGAAGAGGAGTTAGGGCACGAGCCCATGGCCTGCCAAATAAGCATTTCTCCAAAGCTTCTGGTTTTACTGCTGCTGAAAGCAGACTATTGTCCTGAACAGATCACTGAGTCTGGCAAGTCTGTAGTGGCACCTCTGTAAAATTTAGAGTCAAGCATGTTAAATAAGCTAGATACTTTTTCTGCAGGAGGTGGCAACACATTCCGTCTCCTGAAAGCTCTCTATGACAACAGACTGATACAAGAGATCAGGAAACGAGTTCTTGAGGTAACAGCTAGATGACTTTGGCTGAGACTAAATGACAAATAAGCATTTATTCAGACAAATACAAGTAGATTCTACATCTTTGTTTCTAATGTACTTAAATAGAAGGCATTTCCTGCAAGTTCGTGAACTGAAATCTGTGCCCAAATGAAGCTTTTGTTAGTCATGGAATCCTGAAAAGCCTAGGGTCAAGTAAACTTTCCTTCTACAGCAGTTTCCCAGATATAGAACTGCAAGACCTTGGGATGTACAATGTTATGCTGTAATATAGAAGTAAACCCCACAACATAGACCAATGAAGAGCAGCGTGGGACTCAACCATTGGTCAGAAACCCTGCTTCTCAGCATGTCTACAGATACAGATGTGTTCAAGCTTTACACTGTCTAATGATAAACCAAGTGTAGAATTGGATCTACATGTGCCTTTTATAGAGTAAAGGAAAAAGAAAGTGGTGTATTCACCTTGGGTATTTCCTTTATCTAAAATTGCAAGGTATGAGCATCATTGAGCCCCCTCCTATCAGCAGCCATTCTGGCTTGGTTAATCTCATAAGGCACAGCAAAAATAGACCATCCATGGAGAAAGACCAAAGCAAGGTGTTCCCCCAGTATTGTGGAACTGTGAATAACTTCAGACAAATTTATGCAAACCATCTTATGTTTAAAAAGGCCTGCTGACAGGAAGAAAGGTCAGGTAGGCCGTCTTAATATACAAATTTCTGGTGTGTCAGCATGGGTCTTGGCTTCAGATATGATCTCCTAAAGAGCAGATAGTTCAGCTATTTCAGATATTTTCTACAACTGTAATGTAGATAAGTCTCTTTTCTTAATAGCAAAACCTAATGTCTACAGTAACATCTAATAGTTGGCTCTCTGACTACCATGATATGTATGAACTACTGCCCACCGCAAACCCTGAGCTCTTGTATTTCTGCTTTTCACCTGTAAAATTAGCAGCAAAATGAGCTGCTAAAAATCAGAAAATCAGAGAAGTCTGATTTTGCTGTTGAGTCTCCAATTTTTACAGAAGATGCTATAACATGCAGTTGTCAATTGTGATACTGCATACTAATCATTGCTTTTGTCTTTCAGGATGGGATTCCTTACATGGGATCCAGTGCAGGAACTAACGTTGCTACTGTCAGCATCAACACTACCAATGACATGCCAATTGTTTATCCACCTTCCCTGCAAGCCCTAGGTTTAGTTCCTTTTAACATTAACCCTCACTACCTGGATCCAGATGTTAAAAGCACTCACATGGGCGTAAGTAAAACATGCCAGAGTTAACACAGAGTGCCAAGGTTTAACAGTAGCATGCATGTGCAAGGGCTTACAAAGCTAGACAATGACTAACAACTGTTCCCTAGAGCAGATGGAAATGCCAGAGAGGCAATAAGACTTCAGTCCTTCCAAAGGTTTTGAGTAGGAAGGGGAGCTGGCAGAGCTGGCAACAGCAATACTAAGGTGGAACCTACTTGCTTGTCTCTAGATAAGCCAGTCTTTCCCTGTAAATAACTCTTGCTGTTTTACTGAGAGGACTGTAGAAGCTCTGTGCTGCACCAAATGTCTGCTGTATTCCTACGTTTCCTTACTGACAAATCCTCCTGGTTTGATTTCTTTAACTACCATTGCTCAATTCAAAAGCAGTAGCACTCAGGAAACATGGCAGAGCCATTCAGAGAAGGAAATTCTTCAGATAATTCCTACTCAAGATGAAACAAACAGATAATTAGTAGAAATCTATGGCTATCATCTTTCATGAACAAGACAGCGCATGCATCTGCTTTCACCACCTTCCTCAGTACTCTTATTTTGAGTGAGCATATAAATAATGTTTGAAAAAATAAAAAAGCAGAACGAATTGACTGGAAACATGTTTTCAGGCTTGGGACCACGCAGATTCTATTTGATCAACCTACAGAAATTGCTGCTAGTGATCAAGGGTAAATCTTTACTAAAGCCAATCCTGCCAGTTTTGTCAATACATTTAGACTAATCAAAACATTCTTTTGGATGGGAATGCTTGCTTTGTTTAACGTTAAGATGTTGCTCAATATTATGCTACTTGAATGGCTCCAAGTTCTACTTCACTCTCTGGGCAGCTAAATCTATGCTTGTTATTGCAGGAAACGAGAGAGGAAAGAATCCGCCAATATCATGAAGAACCAAACACCCCTCCAGTTCTGGTGAGTTGTAGTTTCCAGGAAGGAAGGCTATGTCTGTAGCATGATAAGCATTTTAAAGTTTGTCCTTCCTAGCTTTCAGTGTGGAACCCTGTTCCTAACAAACTCTCCAAAACTACAGCGGGGAAGGCTAGTTATAGTCCTGCTAACAGCTACAGCCTTTGATTTTCTCACTTTTAGAAAATGGGTTATAACAAGTAAAATGCTTTCTGGCTGTTAGATGCTTGAAGTCCTGTTGCCAAGCCCTAGGATTTTAGACAGCTCTGATCTGTCCTGGTTGCCAGGCATACATCGTGTGTTGCTGGTAGTAAGCATGCAGATGGTAAGATACCTCTCCTTCATTTTTCTGACAGATATTCTTACCTTAAATGTTGTTTTAATCTTTGGAGGTATCTTTGTTTGCCCATTCAGTAAATAATATAATTCAATACATTTGTAGTAGCAGTATGTCTGGAAAGGCAGGAACCAAGCTTCAAACTCAAAGCTGGTGTAGGGACAGGGAGGATAAACCTGGGTTACTGTTGCTTCAACAAAACTGGATCTAAGAGTAGCAGTAGCAGAAGTACTTGTGGAATGTATATTTAAGTTTGGTTTTGTTTTTCTCCTTAGTGGTTTGTATAGCCTTCTTCAAAAGGCAGTATCAATTACACAGGAAAACTGGCTTCTAAAACAAGATAGTTCACCTTTGTCTTTGTATCTTTGTTAAAAATAAGCAAGTAATAGTCATGAAGCACTGCACTTAAAACTGGCCTGATGAGAAAAGTGTTCTAACCTCTCAAATAGATTGCAAATAAAGTGTTTTTTTTAAACCTATATTAGGGCTTGCGGGAAGGTGCAATGCTGCTTGTGGAAGGAGACAAAGCCACCTTGCAAGGAGTGACAGGAGCAAGGCTTTTTTTGAGGTAAATGCTTCATTTGAATTTGAGTGAAAGAGAAAGAGACTTGGTTAAACTCCTGGTACACACTGCCTCTTCCTCATTACTCAAGTCACTTAACACTTTGCATCCAGTTCTGTTCAGAAAAAACACGAATATTGATTAGAGATCCAAAAAAGCAGTTAGTATGACAACACCTTGTTTCTGAGCTATAGCCACCATTCCTCTGTAGTGTCCCAGTACTCCAGCTGTGCTCTGTACTCAAGGCTGGGGAATGCCACTTTGGTCCTAATGTACTTTAGAACAAAAGAATTCAGGCCGTTAGTTGTATGAACATTACTGAGAAGTCTTCATAACGAATACAAGGAAAGGAACCTTGTTCTGTCCCTAATAACAAATGGAAGATCAGTAGACCTAGCTGCTGTTCAAGCTTACAGCATGGTTTATTTTGTTTACAGGGGTAAGAAACCAACTGAACATGAGCCTGGAACAGATTTCAGTTTCTTGCTGATTGACAGCAATTTCCAATAGCCTTGCATATTCTACAGCAAAAGTCAGCACGTGAAGAAGGGAAGAAATGCTTGCAGTACAAGAGTGGGTAGAGAGCCTTAACTTTATAAATAAAACTAAATATGCATTATTAGGCTCTTCTTCGCCACCCTGCTCACTTCTCAGACAATCTCTCCTTCCCAGCAAAGACATGCTTTATTGAAATGCTTGAATAAGAATAGAAGAGTACTCTTACTCTGAAAGGTTCTGTATGTTCACATCTCCACTTTGATTCCTCCCTCAAAGCAAGTTACCTTAACACAATTAAGAGTCAGCTCTTCCTTCTGCCTTGTTTTACCTGTGTAATAAAGCAATTGTTCATTTAGTGTACTCTTACAGCATTAGTTTCATTTTTGCAGAATTAATAAAGTGAGAACTTTTGCATTCAGTTATTTTTATTGGCTTCATACTCATTTTAAATATATACAGTGCTAATTATGTACAAAATTGTGCATGTTAAAAATTGTTAGGTTACAAACTCACAAATCCTAGAAAAGTGCAAAATTTTAAAACATCTTCCACCATGCTGTACAGAAAAAAATTCCATCATTAGCTAATATACACACTCTCAAAACATATTGATCAAACCAAAATAAGACATACAGTATACACGTAAAGCACCCAGAAGGGAAAGAGATATTGCACAGAAGACTAACAGCAAGTTTGTTACAGTGCCTGAAGGCTCATTTTCAAAAGTACGTACTTAATACTCCTCAGACCTAACATTTAACCTTTTTTTTTTTTTTAAGAGAAGGCATTTTTTGGCATTTAAAAATTCATTTGTAACCACAATTGCACAATGTGTAAGAGTCAGAAGATATGATTAACTGTTGCTCTAAATAAGGCCTTTGTTTGCACTGCCTTGTTAGCTTTATTAATTTAAACAAATGCTGAAGCATATCAAATAATTTCTTAATGAATTTCAAAGGAACTTTGAGTAGCAGCAAAACTTCCAACAGAAGACTGACCAATGAGAGGTAAGTCTAAAAGCAGCGTTTGTCTAATCTTACATTAAGATGCTCCTGCATAGCTAAAGTTGGATCAGGACACATGTAGCAAATTTTCCTTGTTTTTTTTTGTTGTTTTTTTTTTTTCCTCCTCATGGCTTTTTTAATAGATCACAGCTGCATACAACTAAAGCAGTATTACCAGGTACATATTTAAGATTAAAATAAACAGTTAATACAAAGCAAAAAATGTCTCCCTCAAGAGAAAATGCTGACTAGGTAGGAAATTAAATCAATAAATGGTTTATAACTTCATTTAGATTTACGATATGTATGGCTACTTTTTTGACTTTCAATCTCAAGACACCTTAGCAGCATTAAACCATAATCTGCACTGACAATCATGCTTTGGGGACAAGAAATTAGTTACAACAGTTTCTGCACAGAGCCTAGTCACAGACCCAAGCTCTGGAATTACTTTCCAAGTTACCCAATCCCATCAAATGAAAATAGAAAGCACACACAACTGGAAGAACTCTTTCTATGAGTCATTTTCGTAAACATTAACAAAAAACCATCATTATTCTTCCACTTACACACAACAAAAAGGTGAGCAAAAACTGAATGAGACTGTCTTTGATTAAACAGTACAAGCACACCTGTAGAGTGTTCAAAGACTTCAGTAAAATGAATACAGTTGACTGAAAAGTAAACCGCAAATGATGCTATGCTGCCACTCAGAGGCCTTTCTGCATTCTGAAGGAGGAGATAGTGTTCTACTAATTTTTAACTGTAGAAGCTGGCTTTCTTTAAGAGTATGTGTTAACAAGAGCTATTAGTAATAACAAGAAATTTGTTCCCTGGGATGGAAAGAAAGGCATCTTCCAAACACTTTGGTTGAGTCTGGCATTGGTATATAACGAACCTACATACATGAGATTGCACAAAGTTTTTCTCTCCCCAAAAGGAAGACGTACCTCTCGTGTCACTGCCTGCATCTGCTTAGACCTAGCCAAAACACGCACAATTTTAAAGCAGTGCAAGTTAATACAGTCTGTTGTATTAAAGTCTCTTCATTAGTTTCATTGTAGTTGCTGTGCTGTTACCTATTACAAATCTGACTGACCATTCACAAAAACAATGATCAAGTTCAGTGAATGAAAACAAAAAGTCTGCAGAAGTGCAGCACTTTGTGGTATATTTCATTTAAGAACTGTCTTCAACCATCTGTAATACTTCCTGGAGATTTTGGTAATATATGCTAATAACTAGAGTGTATACATTTGCACAGCTTAAGTCACTCCTTAGCAGAAACTTCATAGGCAACTGATTACTAACAGTGTCACATTTATCACTGAATACTACATAGGTTTTAAACCAAAAGGCATAAAGAGCCCATTTGCAAAAGCACAGAAGTACATGCTTAAATTCCCACCAAATTAAATGTGACCCTACACAGTGTTTTTATCTAGCAGTATATATTAGATCAGGCCTTAGGGTATTAGGCTATATATTTATATGCAAGAAAAATGCAGTTAATTTAAGACTGAGATTATCATTTTGTGCTGGTGTTGGTAAGGTATATGGATGATAGAAGATACAGTTTCTAGATAGTCTATGACTCTATGACTGAGTAGCAGATAAGTATATTGATATGGTATAATTCATGTAAGTCTGATGCTAACTTGAACTGCAAACATTTCACTTTCTGAATGCTGGTATAGTATAAAAACTGTGAAGGCTAGACAAGATTCTTCACTATAGATAAAATACTAGAAATAGTATCAAGAATTACAAGCAAACTGAGAATTCTAACAAATGTTTTACTTGAAGTAAAGGAGAAATGTCTTAAATATCATCTTTTGGTATGCGATTTCAAATGCTAGGAAGAATTTATTCAATACTGCTAACTGCTCAATCTAATTTATATACAAATATCAAAAGCAAGTTTTCAGGTGTTTTTTTTAATATATATTTACACACTTCCTTACTCGGCTTCAGAGGTAAGCATATCTTTAGCTTTGATAAACATCATTAAGGATGTTCCAAAAATGAAATGAAAGGAGGTACCAACAAGAAGGTCTAGACAAATGTAGTGTTACAAAATAACTGTGCACTGTTTATTCTCAATTCCTAATCAGAATAGTTTTTGTCTCACAGCTTTACTTTTTTTACACTTAAATCTAATTTCACAAATGTCTCATTCAACATGAAAAAAAACAATGTGCTCTACTTGGCTTGGGGAAAGTAAGAGGAAGATCAATAATTCGGTCATATACTCTGTACTGCAATAATAGACTGCAATTCAATTAGCCTGAACAGCTGACAGAAATAAAAAGATTTTCTACTTGAAAGACATACAAAGAAATTAAGCAAAATGCCACCTACTGCTCAAACTTACTATTACCTGTATCTTTATTTAAAGCTGGTTTTAGATAAAGGCAAAGTGCAGACCTTAGAAACCCTGGGGACTTTCCAGTGGGTCTGGCAAGAATATTGTCTGTGTGGTGGTGTACACCCCTCATCTTGAAGGATCGTGCACAGGATGAAAAGGTAACGTACGTTGCTGTTCTGCATAGAACATGAAGTAGCTCAGAGCTCACCTTTCCTCATTCTGCTGTTTTGTGCAGAGCACAAGCTGTTATCAAATCTGCTCCAAAACTGTCCACATTTCAACCTGGCCCAGATATTACTGATGATCACCTAATGCTCACAATGACCTGAAATGATGGTATTCAAATATCAAAGCTCCTCGCCAGAAGTCCTCTCATCCCCAATTACTGCAGCTACGTTAGATGTTACGTAAGCTAACACACTGTATTCACTATTCTTGAATATTAAATTATTAATCTCTTGTATAAACATAACCTAAACACAATAAGACATTTTTCAAACTTTGTGAACCTCTGAGCAAGTGATAAAGATTTTCTTCACAAACGCTATAAAAGAACCATTTCCTTTTTCTCTATTTGATTCTGCTAACTTGAAATGTTATTGCCTCTCCCTTCCTCTGCATGCGTACCCTTAACTTCATATGTGCATTTAAACAGAACATATATGCATACTTACAAAAATAATGTAATGCCCCAAGTGAGTTCTTTTTCAACTTCCCAAAACTACTCTCCAAAGATCTCCCCTGAAATCCCTTCTTCATGAAATCATTATGCACAAGCTTACTTCACATTCTTATGTGCACACTTTGATACTTCCAGAATCCCTTTATTCTTCCTGCTGGATGGGCAATTGACAAAAGCAGTTCTCACTTTGAAAGTATGGAGTCTGAAAAAAAATGAACCACTTCACTTTCAGAAATGTAATGCTCTCTTGGCAAGTGACTCAGAGAAATTAATTACTCATTTTCTCTTAACCTTCTAGACAATCCAGTCTGTCACAGTGATTAATTAGAATATTGCAACTATGGATAGACCCATTTTCTCACTAGTCTGATTTATTTCCTCTAAAGTTAAGAAAAAATAACATTCTTCCTCAGAACATGAGGAATCCTCACAAGAGGATTTTTTTTTTTTAAAGTAAAGACATTTAGGAAGCAAATACAGTTTTAGTGAAACTAACTGGACTTTTAAAAATTATCTTTTTCCAGGAGCAGGGATTAAGCATATAGAAATAAAGATAATAAATATTGTGCCAAAAGTTAATGAAATGAGATCATATATAATGGAGTTCCTCAGGTAGTTCATCAGGTCCCCAGTCACAGGGAATATATGTCTGATAATCTTTATAGGAGGTACATCGCACATTCATATCCATAAATAAATAGAAATAACAAAAAGGTGATGGCAGAGGGAAGAGAATGGTAGCCAAAAGGGAGTATCTTATCAAACAACCACTTCTAACTCTGCCTTTTATCTGTACTCTACTTGCATCAGAAAGATGCAAGAGGAATGATAATCTCTTTTTAATAGACATACATACATGTATACACATATATACACACAGACACATATACACACATACCTTTTCATGCCCGTCAAAAAATCTTATTTTTCCCTCAGCACCAGGCTTTTAACAGGATGGGGATTATAATTTAAATCATTAATATTATAAAAAAGGCCAGAATTATAGGAAAACACACTCATCCTATTATCATATATTAAGAAAACATTCAGTAATGGCTTTTTGAAAATATACCATCTAATTAAAAACTGTTCTGTTGTGTAATGAGCATGTACAGATCTGATATTCTCTTCTCACCACTATTAAACACATCTTGAAAACAGATACACTATTTTCCTGCTTGTTTAACAGAAAAAAGTACAGCTAGCAAGTGCTTTGGTGAATACTAAGCCAAGAAAAAAACAGGTGCTATTTAATCTGTGCTGTAATGTTGTTAAAATGATTTTGCAATGGAATTTGTTTTTTCTTTGCAGGAGTTGCCTTAAAGATTGATCTTTAACCGACATGGATATGAAATTCTTCCTCTGTATTTCTTCAAGATATTAACTATATTATGGGATTCCTTAGTGTTTTAGTCTACTTAAAAATATAAATAATTCTTAGCAGCAAGTTTTCCTACCTCCTTCAGCTCATCCACCACCTTCAAATCCTTTGAAGTTACTCATGTCTGTACTTTTGATAATCAAATAGTACAATACAGATGCTCCTTACAGACAGCCTAAAACTGGAACTACACAAAAGATGACAGCAATGGCTATTTACAGGAACAAATCACATTAAGTTATTCATTGGTCTAAAGACATAGTGAAAAGATCATAATTGTCAACTACACCAGTTTTAAATAGTACCACTGTAACAGAGTTTTAATTCACTGATGGAAAATTAGTGCTCTCAAAGCACTGCCAAGTATCTCTCTTGCGGTCAAGGAGCATCTGGCTAACAGAGCCAGTTTTAAATCAAATACTACTTATTTTAGGTTCAATTAACAAAGCTTGGGTTTGGAGGTCTGGTGTTTTTGTTTTGTGTCCATTTCCTTTTTTTCTTTGTTTGGCTGCTTTCTGTTTTTTTCCCTGAAACCCTGTTTTAGCAGCTATTTTGAGAGGGATTCAGTTGTAACCAAATCAATGTGGTTAAGGAAAAATATGCAAGCAAGCTAACTTGCATGAGTACGTATGCTTTTTACTATACCTCTACCATAGGTTCATCTTCAACAGATTGAGAGTGAAGCCCCTGAAAACAGACGTACATTTAAAGTGACCAAAATATAAAATATGTTTCTGGAATCCATGAGAGAAGGTAGAAGCAGCAATCACTTGGAATCTTGAGTGTTATATTCAGTCTCTCCTGATGAAATCTGGCTGAGCCGTTTGCTTGATCCCCAGAGCTTTCGGGAAAGCTGACCTGAGCGCATCTGTTTAAAAGTAATTCAGAGAAACAAAAGGAAGGGGAAGGGATAAGGCGAATAAATTAAAAAGGAACTTCAGACACTGATTCTGGTGAAATGCAGACAGTACGATATACCAATAAACAAAATTACACTAACAAAAGTTATTGAAAACAAACCAAAAATTACACTTAGGAATGATTCTTGGGACTGACAAAAAAACAAGTAACAGACAAAACACTAACTCCTGTTGTCTTTGATTTTGAACAGTTAAAGGGATATTGCCAAGTAATTCCTATTTAATTCTGAAACTACTTTAAACAGCTTAGTGTTGAGTTTAGGTATTTTGATGAGAAGAAAGAGAGGTTGATGTCTCACAGAAGTGAACCAAATTAGCAGAAAGGACTCTTACTTTAGAGAGTACAAAAAGAAAAGTGATAGAATTGAAAAGGTAAAGACAATCAAGAGGGATTCTTGATTATCACTTCTAAGTGATGAAATAATGCAGAGCAGTGATAACTGAGTGAAGGAAGGAAAGAAAGCATATCTGTTCTCAAATTTACAGTCCTCCAAAAATCACCAGTGAAATGCTCAGAGTAAAATTTAAACCATACATAATTCGTACTGAACATTCAATGAGTAAACAACTAGAGCACATTTAAATCCAGCATCCAGAGTCTGCTATCTGCCAACAATTTGTAAAAAACTTCACATTTCCTAAATACAGGTCCTATGACTGGCCAGTAGTGATTAATCAGCTGAAATACCTCACAATATAAGATGCATGCCCTAACAACATAAGTTTGAGAACAATTCTTGACCATTAGCCCTACAAATTAAGCTTGCTTAAGAACTGTATCATCACAGCAGCAGGGTTTTATAAAAGGCACAATGCTGCTAGCAGGTGACAATCCCACAGACTTCTACAACTTCCCAACAGCTACGTAATTGTTAAAAATACACATTATACTTCACTTCATAGTGGATATTATCAATGCAGAAAGACTAAAGGTCATTGATCCACAATAAAGAACATATCTCCCTTTACCCTACGCATACCTATCACCATCAAAAGCCAGATCTATAGAGGATCTTCTGAAAAAGGTTCTAATTCATATATTCCTTCCTAACTACAAGTAAATAAATAAATAAATATCCCCCACCAGACACACTCTTTAAATATACTGGTTGTTGCCATTATAGAAAACTAGAAAATCTAGGACATAACTTTGTTCTTCTTATATACATGTGTGTATGTATAAATATATATATATATATATATATATCATCTATTTACATGGATATTGAGCTTGAAGATCATTTGCATTATAAACAGAAAATCCTGAAAAAAAAACTGTTGGAAAGCCTCTACATTCACAAAAGGAATCCAGACTTTGAAAGCACACCTTCTCCAGAGATACAAAAAATAAATGTGATTGAGAACTGAAAGCCTTCAGTCTAATGAGATGCATACATTTCAGCCTACAAAAGATTTCTATGAAAAAGGAAACAATTGGCAGTGACTTTAAAATTACTGTTACGACATACATTTGACAACACCATAAGCAGATTTTAATCAATTCTACAGTAGGAAAAAGCTGTCCAGCTGGAAGGCAGTGGAAGTTTCCCCTATTTCCTGAAACTAAATCAATTCTGTGAAGCCTTTTAAAAATATTAAACTGCGCACCTCCTACCTAAAACGCGTTTAAGTACTAAGAAATGATGCCACTCTGCATTAACGAACAAAATATAAAATTAAGACCAACTCTTCTGACACGTACTGAAGGTCATGCAGGAGCAATTAACACAGTTTCAAGTAGATACACTGCAGCACAATGGAGATTGAATTAGAAAGAGAGGCAGGTTTAAGTTAACTCAAGTGCTTTGAAAATAATGACAAGTACTTAGAGCAAAATCTGTGTTTTGCACAAGAAGAACTGGGTACACCTACTTGATGGATGCTCTGCCTTTGATATTGCATATGCAGTACTAACAAGTTTATATTCATCACATGGAGCCAGAGCATTTGGGGAATCTACACAAGAGATTCTTTATGCATTACAATTAGAGAATCTTAACAAAAAGTAATCTTTTCCCCAGTGTCAGTCAGTGCATATTAAAGGACACCTGATGGAAACCATGAGAAAATAAAGGAGCTTGCTCTTGTTTCCAATTTTCTTTTAGAAAATTATTTCATCAGAAAGTAGCTGACAACACTAACGCATACAGAAGAGAATAGCTAGTATGACTTTTCTTATTCAGATGTCAGTGACAAAGTCTGAAAGTTAGTCCAGCTGAGCTTCCCATCTGTGATCCCCAAATATCTTTGACTCTTAATGAGAAACTTCAGTAGAGCAGTCTCAAAAGTTATTTCTTCCCCACCGAAAACTGAAACTTGCTTTTAAATTTACCCTGCCATAGAGGAGACCTCTTGCTCAACTGGAAAGCAGAAATAAGTGAACTTCCCACTGTTCGGTAGAAAAAGTTCTTGATGGTGGGCTTTACCTCTGCTGGCTTGCCAACACCAACGATAATCAATTTGCCATCCTCCAAGCCAACAAGGATGTGGCTATACTCTTTGGTAACAGAAATGCAATGAATTGGCAGTCGCATGGCTAATGGAGAGATGCTCAGATTCAAGCTGAAATGAACAGAAACCACAGAGCATTAAATTACATTATATTTTTACATATTGAAAAGCATCACATTGCAGTTGAGACCACGGTCCATGAGATGCACTACAAAACAGTTTCCCAAGGATTCAGTTTGCAATTTTGACCATTATGAAATTCCACACAAAGATCAACTCATACATTAGAATACAGCTCCAATGGTAAGGGGCACAGGAGGGTCATACTGAAAATTAAGGTACTCTCATTGGAAGAAGAGGAATATTAGTCCCAGATCTGTTTAAGTGACAAAGATCACTCTGCAATGGAAGAAGAACTGTAGAAGTGTAGAAGAACTACATGAGTCACTGTAGCTGATGAGCTCCCAGTGACTAACCAAATACACGAACAATCACTGCTTGCCTGTATCAGACACAGCTCTTCCTAAATTCTGTTAGTTCCAGGCTGATGGTTGTGATAAATGCCTGCAGGGAAAGGGACCTGGTACAACTCCTAATTTTTTACATCCTCCTATCTTAGTTCTCCTTAAACAATTTTTTTTTTTTTTTAATACACAGAAAAACCCACAATTTTTAATACCAGTAGCACAAGGAGAACCCACATTACTAAATAAACCTCTGTATTTGCTTCTCGATAAGAAACTCAGAAGTATATTACCTGTAGAGATCTCGTATGGAAAGAAATCCCTGTAAGCTGCCCATCACAATATACTCGCCAGTCACACACATATCTGACACTTCTTCCTTCAAAGTCTCAGAACCCAGATGCTTTCCATTGACAGAATAGAGGTGTAATGCATTCTTATCCTAAATAAAAAAATAAATCCATCACAGAGGGCATGTATGTATTCCTGCTCCCATATGGAAGTTTTTGGAATTACTCTTCATTAACTCTTGACGTAACATGATAACATCATACCCATCCTTGTAATCAATCCCAAATTTTCTGGAAACATCCACAGGCTTAATGGACAGGTCCGTTTTTTGATGATTTTTCTTAAGGAAGAAGAAAAGAGCCCTCTTATCTTCAGCACCCTCACCCCACCCCCAAATCAGGAAGCAGAAAGGAACATATCTATTTTACAGAGAGAACTTTTTGGACAAGACAATGAATTTTTGATGTATTAAAGACACAGCTAACACAACATCTTAAGTTATTCCAGTTTTGCAATACCTTGGTTTCATCTTTACCCATCATTCAAGTGCAACTAGTATGCCTATGTTTATAGTACATTTGTCTTCCAGGAAAGTTCCCATCCTCATAGAAATTATAAGTTATACAGTTAGAGCAACTACACAGCTACTCAGACAGAACAAGTCACACTGTGAACACTATAGCTGCCTCTCTGAAACAAAATTAAGTCACATCAGCATATTCCCTGGGCATCTTGCATCTAAAACACAATGCTCCCCTTATAAATGTCTACTTCTGTGAGTAGTGGAGCTGGAGCATGTTTCCCCTAGTTAGTGCATTCTTAACGCATCTTCCCTGCAGGTGTTTGGAGATGTTCATGAAGCTTACAGCAGCATGGTGGGTCTGTGATTCATCTTTTGAACATATTTAACTAAAATCCACAAGCAAAATAAAAAAGAAAGACATGGTATGGACAGAAATCCTATAGTTAAGGAAACGAGGATAAAATCAGGCACATTTATGATTAGATGCCTTCAGCAAAAGCAGCAGATACTCCATGAACCTAAGTACCTCCTAAGTACCTTAAGAGTGGTCTTTCCTTCTATGCTGGTGTGGACAACAATATGGCCTTCCCAGGACACAGCCAGATTGGGAACAGTCAGCAGGAGGGAACTCTCACAAGGTGGTCGCAAAGTTCTCATGTACTGACCTTTCCGAATGGTGCGGATAATAACAGTCCCATCCTGCAGAGACCAAATTTAGGTAAGCTGTTACTCATCAGCAAGCTCTGAGGTATATTACACCAACACATAGAATGAGTATTTATTAAAAAAAATGAAGTATTTTGAAAGTACTTAAAGTCAACTGTGGATTAGGACTTCTGAGCATTAAGGGCTCTGCATGAAGAATCCTTCCCCTCGAGGCCACATAGTAATGGCATGTGAAAAAACAAATCCAAACAGAACAAGAGGAAAAGGATAGACAACAAATCAGCCATTTTTACAAGACACATTTTTGAGTAGGCACTGTTCACATTAGGTAGTCATAGCTCAGCAGTTGGCCAGTACAGTACAGAAAGGCAGAATACAAGGAAGCTGTAAAGAGCCTTTGGGGTTAGGCAAACAGGGAACAAGCTGTTGCAGAATTGTTTCTGTGAGAAGTTCGAGTACTCCAAATAAGTTCACACACTTTGAAACTCATCAGTGCAAACTCGCTTGACATAATAGTTGAAGTCTATGCTGTGTAGAGTCTCTTTAGAGACCACTGACTTAGCAAGGGAGATTACACGTATCTTTTTGACACGCAAGACTGAAGAAAAGATTGTGAAATAACATTTTTTGTATTGTTCTTAACATCAAACACACTGTAGGCTTGGACTGAAGAGGTGGCAAAGAAGGGAAAGTATAAAGATGCTTACCCTGGATCCTGACACAGCCATGTCCAGCTCAGTGCTGATGCCAACACTTGTAACTTCATCAGTATGCCCATAAAGGATCTGTAATGGCTTAGGTGTCAGGCCTACAGGCACTCCTCCCTGAGAGTAACAAAAAGTGCAGTGACATTCTCTTGCAGCTGAAGGATAAACTAACATAAGTTTCTGGTACCTTCAACGTTAGCTGTGAGATGTGTATATTTGACATAGGCCAAAACCAAAGGAATAACTCACTCATTTCAATTTATTGCCTATGTCAGCAGCCCTATTTAGTGAAATCAAGAAATGAATGAACATACAAGCATTAAGTAGAGGTGAAAGACAATTTCTCATTCCTTCAGATGATCAGGTGTGCAAGGACCACAGTGAGCACTCCAAACATTTGTTCACCCACTCACTACTACTTTGTTATCTGTGCTTATTCAATTCTTAATATTTTAACCTGGAATGAAGCCTTGCCTTCATAGACAAGGTCAAGGAAAATGATATCTACTTTGCTTAAAAACTAAATTAACTCTAATTTTCTAGAGAAAAAAAAAAGGAAATAAAACTTCTAAGTGACTGCCACTGGTATGATATACAGTGAAAATCTTGCAATAATAATCACTAAAAATAGTGTATTATTTTGGCCACGATTGCAGGGTGTCAAGATGATTTAGTACTTTTGCTCCAGCAAGTATACTATCAGCATACAAAGATTTGGTCAGGCCAGTTCTCAACCAAGATCTGTGCTTACAGCAAAGATATAGTAAAGAAGGTATAGTTCTGCAGAGTCTCCATTATAGCTAATGTGAGAGAAGTCTGACTGCCAACACCAAGTCCTGAAATCCTTGATTACACATGAATTGCAGAACAAAGAGTTGGGAAAGATGGCAACAATGCAGAGCAGAAGAGAAGTGGCAGCATGCAGAACACTACTGCCATAATGGAAATAATATCACACTTTTAAGTACACTTTTACAGTGTGAAAGCATTAAAGAATTCTGAAATGCCAACGTAATGTAGAACTAGTTAAACAGACTAGTGATATCTTAGCTAATTCCTGGTTTAAGTCACCAGTACTTTCCACAGAGAAAATGCAATGCTAAAATGCAACTGTTAAAGCTGTTAAACCTGAAAGAAGGGAAAAATCAATGAACCATCACAGCAAGACAATGAAACAGAAAAGGATTCAGAAATTGTGTTTCAGAGTAAGCCTAAATAACATACCTGCTGAACTATTTGCCATATCATACAGGTTGTATCTCTAGATCCAGAAATTAAATGAATTCCACAGTAATCTATCGCCAAGCAGGTCACAATATCTAGATGAAGGAGAAATAACAAGAACTTGATGTAGTTTAATTGTAATTTCACCACAGTGTGATGGTGAACATGCAGACTGTCCACAGTGTAGCCTCATTTACAGTCAACATGAAGCATTCTACTATGCTAGTGACTGATGAGGCTGTATCAACCAATGAAGCCATTATACAACCAGGTGCACTATTGTGACTTTATCATCTTTGTTCCCTAACAGTACTAGTCAAGTTTTATTTTAAAGCTACATTAAATTACTACAGTGACTAAAAAATCATACTCATCTATTTACATATAATCACAGTTCAGGTAATAATCTGTTCTTACACTGCCATTCTGTTACGATTGCTGCACCTGCCAGTTTAGGTGCATTGGTTTTAACTCTTTCAGAAATACAAACATCAAGATACAATACATAAAGCCTTCCATTTCACTATGTAAGGAGTTACTAACCCATGTGCCTGATGTGCTGTCCAATCAGCTTGCCTTTTGTAAGAGATGTCACTCTGATGCTATTGTCCCAGTGTCCTCCACTAAAGAGGAGTTTCGCATCATGAGATACTGCAAACAACTTAGAAGTGATCTCCAGTCCTGGTGCAAATGGACCACTCATATTGCGCTGTGTTCTGTAAGCAAATAATGAACAATTGAGAGTGAACTTGGTTCAAATCTTTTTTTAAAATTATTGTATCCTTAAAAAAAGAAATTCTGTAGAAGAAATCTATTGAAGAGGCTATAAATAAATAAATGATGAAATTCTGCCCCCTTGATATCCTCAGCAAAAGTGTCAATGCCAAGAGTGGAAACCAGATTAAATCATGCAATTTATAATTCTGTACAAATAACTAATTACCCTAGTAAATAATGTAATTTTAAAGTAAAAGAGGAATCTTTTCAAAAATCTGGGAAAAAAGACCATTTACACCTTCACTGTATTTTAAGACTGTATGAAGAGCATTCATCTCAAATTCCAAGATGATGTTTTATAATAAATAATTACAAAAATAGAAAGAGAAGTAGCTTTAAAAATGAAGAGTCATGAAATGTCACTTACAGGACTCTTTACTAGAAAGGCAATATTAAGCACTAGAAGATGCATACCTAGATAAAATTCAGCCAAAGAAAACAATACAGTCCATTTATTATCAAACAATTACTCTATTTTAGTACTATAGATGCATTCATCTGCATGTCTTCATCATTTGCTTACTTGGGATTTGTCACTGTAGTATCTTTGATGAATGTAAAATAGTTGGAGATGTTTTTATCATAAGGCAGCCAACCGTGGGTTCCAATAATGCAATTCAGACTTGCTGTTACCTGAAAAAGTTAGAAAAATTGATGAAACCCAGGGACTTTTTCCCTAGTATTGGAACTTAAATAAAATAAAAAAAAAAAGCAAAGCAGCACATTTTGTACCTATTTATTTTGACTGCTGGCACTCTCCAAGATTAATATTGACACACGCAACTTACCAATATCTCTGGGCTTCCCTGAGACATAAAGGAACGTGACTGATTCCTGGGGACAACAGCTTTGACAATGGGGACACCATCACTGATTCCCTAAGAGAAAAGATATAGTTTTGATTTGATTATACACAAGAGGTAAAGGTCAATTGTGAAATCTGTGAAGAGTTAAAACCTAAATCCTCTAATCAAAACTAGGCCTGTAAAGTACAGTTGGGATTGACACACATATACTCAAGTTCATACAGTTATACAGCATCACAAGCACCAGGGCATAAACCCTAGCTCTGTCCTATAACAGTGAGTTTGTTCACCAAACCTAGTGAATCCTCAGGTACCATCAGTGTTGTTCTTAGCTTTCATGATTTAGTTGTTAACTTAATACCCAAACAAGACTCAAATTCATGTCCATCAGATACAGATTTATGGGATTCAACTTCTATGAAACTAACTAAAAAGATACTGTTCATTTTATACAAATTGCACTTTAAAGGATTTTCTTCAAATAGGAAGCAAGTCTACTTTCATATGGCTTACGGCTTTTTGTTTCAAGTAGATCAGAAATCTCAGATCAAACTTAAAATATCTTCAAATAATGCATCTACCTCTATGAAGAATGACTTCAGTTCAGTGAGGTGTTGGAAGAGATTCAGAGTAGAAGTATCACTTCTAGTTAGTCTTTGTACTACCTCTTCTGCTGACAACCTCTGAGGGTGGGGTTCCTGGAAGACAAGATTTGAAGAAGCATCAAATTAGATACTTACCAAATTGTTCAAGTCATATGAGGCACTCAACTTCTTTCAGAAACAAAATGAACTTATTTTGAAAATGCTATGTTAAATTTCCTCACAATGACCCTTGGAAATGGTAATGTGGAAAACTTATTTTTCACAAGTTCTCTAACTCAGTTGAATTTAACCAAAGATTTGACTGAGAAGGAAAAGAGCATTACCTTCAACAGCTGACAGGGAGTTTGTCCAAAATTGTTTATCATCCCTTCTAAAGCTTTCCTTTCCTTCTCATCTGTTAGAGCATCCAAATCCACAGCCCCTGGATTGCAGCCAGAAAGAAGGGCAGATGAAAAAGAATAGAAATCAAACTGTTTATGTAGAAAAGATTAGCAAAGAAACAATAGAAATTAATTGCAGTATCCCACAGGAAAGCCTCCAAACTATGCATTCATATAAAATACAACCTGAACACACCACTGTCTCTGTCAGTGTGTGAAAAGCAGATTTTTTTTACTTGTCAAATGGATTTAATGTACTTCATGCATGCAATGTGTTACACAAAAAAGCCACCTGAAATTCATCTTTGGTATTAATAAACTAATATTCATTCACAGTATTTTTTACTCAATTTGCATCAACTTCTAAGCCTTTCCTATGAATGCATTTAGGCATGTGAACAACAAACTGTATTCTGACAAATACAAGTTATGCTTTCACATTTCGTAATTCTCTTGCTTTACTATATGTTACTACATGGCACGAGCACAAATCAAGTGCTTCTAGCTAATACTGAAAACCCACAATTCTGATAACAATGACAGGAAAGTAAGTGGACTGCTTTGTACCTTCATAAGTACAATAATAGAACACATTGAGTGCTTCCACTGCAGCTGGTCCCCTCTGCTTATAGCCAAAAATCAGATCGATCCATTCATGAAGATGAGCAGAAACATACTCTGATTCCTAGAGGGAAAAAAACACTCAGTAATAAGAGTGTTGCTCCTTCTTGAAGTATTTACCGATTTCTGTGAAAGAAATTCCTAAAATAAGCATATGTACAAATTAAGTGTACACTAATGTATGGGGCAGAAGCATAGAATATGGAGTAAGCACGAACTGCCAGGTAAGAGGGAAATTTAATATGAAGCAACACGTCTAGACTATTGAAATGCAGATGTGAAAGGCAAGGAAAGCTGCTAGTTCTCTATAATTATTAAAATTCAAGCGGAAGCTTATCACCCAAAGTCATTTAATTCTGCATTATCTCCCCTAAGGAAGCAACACCCAAGTCATCAGCATCCTTAGGCTCTTTCCTTTTTTCATGCAAGCATTTTATTTACATGCACAAAGCTATCAAGTGAAAATTCTTTCCTTATAATTATTTCATGCATAACTACCATCTTACCAGAGCCTTCCTATGTTTATAAATGAAGTCTTCTGGGGAATGGGCCCACTTGGGGAGAACAACATCATTTACTGCTTCTTTGGATATTTGAAGCTGACCCAAGTTAAAGCCTAGTGAGAATTTTGAAGAATGTTAAGAGTTACTACAAAATACTTCCAAAATCTTGCTTTCTCAATAAAGGTTCAAAGGGTTCTAAAGAATGCAAGGGAAAATTGTTGAAAAATTCTTAACATAAAACTACAATAATTCTACCACAGACATAGGAGGCTAAGATCTACTCTGAATCTTTCAAATGTTAAGTGATATGGGATAATAGTTACACAAAGCATCTGAGTTAGAAAGCTGCAGTCTTAATCTTAAAAGAAGCATTAGTCATTTACACACGTATCAGAAAAACATACTTGCATTTGCTCTATTTTATCAGCACTGAAACTTCAAAACATTTCAATAAGATTACTTGTAAGTATGAACTAATAGGTTTAAGTTATTCTAGAACCAAGGGTTTCAAGTCTTAAATTCTACCAGCTTTCATAACAACAGCCCTAAATATTTAAATGACTTTTGAAAACATGACTTGAGTGTTGCAAATTTTAGTAACTTACAACTCTAATAACCATAGCTACAAGACCAAATTATCAGCAGCACAAACATGCAAATCTACTTTTAAACTGCCTAATAGGAAATAAAAAGTTCCCCTGGGCAAGAAATTTGAAGAAGAAATATCTAGTAGTCTCACACATCAGAATGCAGGACATTCTTCTTCTAATCAACTTTATATATGACTGAAATAGTTTGTTTTCCCTCCCCTTTCTCTTCTTCTCATACATTTTGAAATTTTATATGGCTCTAAGATCAACTGACTTCACATGATATTGTTAGATAACAGTAACAAGAAGAAAATACACACATTGCCTGGAACAAATAACGGATGCAAAGTTTTAGGATGTCCAAGCCATCACTCAACAAATCTAGTACAACAAATACTAATTAATCTTTATTAACTTCTGCTATTTGATCTCTTTTTTTCTATTAACTTTTTTTTAAATACTCAAATGAGCATCTTTGTTCTTCTGTTAACCAAACAAGAATAGTTTTAGCCATCCTTAATCTCTCACTCTGAGTTTTAAACAACACTTAGACTACTGCTCAATGTAACTGGTCTCACTGAACAGTTTTGAAGTCAGCATCATGAATTAATTTGCTCAAGTATATTATTAGGCTTAAAGATGAAATACACCACAGTATTCATAAATGGTTGGAACAGTTCTTCTTAGAAGAGAAGTGCTCTATGCAGAGTATTCTGAGCAGTCTATTTACCATTTTGGTTTTCCAGGAATTCTGGGAAGTAGAAAAATTCTGGAATAAGTTCCTTAACATCATTGGGATTATCCATGAGTGCTTGCCAGGTAGCAGGAATAGAATGGAACTGTCGATCAGCACAATCAAACCTGGGGAACAGAGAACTCGTATCAGATTGATTACTCCCTTGGTAAAAATGACATGAAAGAAAAAGTTGGTGTTTCTTTGCTCACAATGTACCTGCCACTTTGAAGCTGGATATGAAGAGTTGTGAAAGGTTCTACCCGAATGAGGTAATGCATGACACCAGCAGCGTTTGAGTAGTGTGTCCCATAGTGAAATTTGTCAATCACTCCAAGGGGATCCTCAAAATTATCATATCTTTAAAAACAAAAGACAGCAACAAAAAATTTCCATAAATATAACTAAGCACTGCAGCTGATATACACACAGATTATACTTGTCAGAGGGAAGGACTCAAAAGAAGTTATCACAGTAATTTCTGAAAGAAAATTACATCCAGTTCTATTAAACATGAGAAAGCAAATTCTGGCTCAGAAAGTCCTTAAGCAGAAGGAACTTTGATATGATGGATCGCCCTTTGCATACCTGTTCTTTATACCCTTCCCTATGCATTTGTTATAATATATCAGAAACTGGCAAGACTGGCCCTGTTTAGCATGAATTCATACAAGAGAGAAAAAAGTAAACACATGAATAAGCTGGATATTACTGAAAGAATTTGTTTCCTGCAAGACTGAAAATATCAGTTTGTGTGTGACCATTTCAAGATGTAGAGATGCCAATTTTCCTCTTCTACTGACAAACTCACTCTACAGTACTATGCCACCATCCACTTGATATATTCCTCTGCATCACAAAGCTAGTAAGCAAAATTACAGTTGAGTACTGCTAGAGAATCAGTTTCATTATAGTCAGGGATAGACCCCAATCAAAGCAAATTCCCCATGTTCCAATTTTTATGAAGAAAAATGGTTTTGCAGGAAGCCTGACAAGTGCCATCTGGTATGATAGCACTCACTCCTCACACTAGCAAAAAGGAAGGATAGATACTGATATGTAGGTGTAAATACTTGTCATTCCCACATAGAAAGGAACTGCTGGAAGCAATTGAGTAACATTTTATTTCAAAGATAACCTACATGTAAAAAAAAAAAAACAAACCAGGAAGCACAGATCTAGCTCCTCATCAGCATGATTTCACATTCTGTACCTTGAAACAGATACAAAACACAGCATCTCTCTTCAAACTACTAGACTGAATCTCTCTACAGACCTTTTCATCTCCCCAGAGTAAATCTCAATTTACAACAGTTCTGTCCTTTCAGTGCTGCATGAGCTAACCCATCTGAATAGCGTAGAAACAAACAACTGTCAAAACCTTTGAAAAAGCATCTAGGATGTTAAATTGTTAGATTTTCAAAATTTCAGTGTCACTATTGTATTTTTAAATACATTATTATCATAGAGTCTCAAATGACAGAGAAATAACTAAGTGCTCAAATACATACTTTTCTTTCACAGCCTTAGCATTCTTTTCATTTACCACTCCAATGGGTTTGGATAGATCCCTAAAGACTGCTGGATTATTCAGATCCAGTTCATCAGATGTATAATCTCGTAAAATCCAGGGGAACTGAAAAAAAGTAATGAAATCAAACAGATTAAATCCATCTTTAAAAAACAGAAAAAATACAAAAACTTCTCAGCAAAAACTTAATAATTACCACAGGATATTGAGCAAGATCATTGTAAGTTCGTCCTGCCATTGTGTTCAGCTGAATAAGGTAGTCAAAGTTGGATATTTCTCTATTCACCCATTTCTGAAGGACAAAATAAAGAACATGGAAGCAAGTTACACATCAGTATTTCCTCTCTGCTGGAGAGTACTATCAGCAAGTAAAAAGCACTAGACTATGAGCATGGTATGAATGTTCAAATTTCATTTCTCAAAGTCACTGTTATTTCCCATTTGATTTGATGATTATACTACATTGTACAGAGTTGGTACATTTCACTGAAATGCATTGATTGTGCTGTATTTCATTGAAATCATGTCCTTGGTTGATAACAGTACTGTTTTAAAATGCAACACAGCAGACAGCTAGCAGCCTTAGAGCAAAAACAGGAAGCAAAATAGGAATGAAACAAAGAATACAGGAGAACAGATATTGAAAAAACTGGGAACTGAACTTTGAAATCCATTAGAGATCAAAGGTCAGAACTTCGAAATTTTTCTCCCATTGGTTAATGATAGAATATATAAACGCATGTTGTCCTTCCTCCATTATTCTAGTTTAAACCAATCAACCAACAGAGCTGTGATAAGAAGGATTAAATAGCTTTGTGTAGTAATATGGAAACATTTCACTACAGAATATACAGATATACTACATAAATATACAAAAATGATACTTTATGTCCTTGGGAAAAAATTAAAAATCAAGTACTCCCAATATTTTTAAAATTCTTATGTAAGAACTGCCTTCCCCTCCATCATTCCCTCAGAGAGGACTAAGATTGTAGGATAACAAGATAGAAAAATCAATTAACTGTATTTAGAGAAGTCATCCATGTTTAGGGTAATATCAATATGTCCATATTTTACTTTTACAAGTAAAAAACCAATTCCCTTAAAACCATACTTCCTGCTCAATCTTCATACATGCTTTGTTGAAAGCCTCGTCCTGAAAAGACGGCAGGGAACATAATTTGCTCATGTACTGAGAGAAGACTGAGAATATACGTAAAAGACCACAGACCAAAAGCAAATCTACTACATGTTCTCTACTCTTGTTGGATAATTTGTAATAATCACATCAGCACCAGACTATTTACGTGGCATAAACCCAGTAACTGTGAACACAAAAGACTGCGATTCTAAAAAAATACGCATGTGGAAGTTTAGACATCAGACTGGCAGTAGAGAAGTTGGCAGTTGCCATCTGAAAATGTTAAATAAAAATCAGTACTCAGGGACATATAGAACTCCTTCAAGAAGCCAGATAATACCATTTATGCTGAAGTTTCATACCTGCATTAAACCTGAAGCTTTAAAGAGCTCCTGAGGAGATCGGGTCCCAGAAATATTTGGAGAACGCAGTGACAATATTCGACTGTATACTTTGTTTCTTACCTGTTCAAAAACAGCATAAAAATATATATTTTAGACATTGAAGCTGACAAGTACACAATTTCACTGTTAGTTACAGTGCAAAGCAAATGGAACATGGTTACACTTTAAACATTTGCCTCTTGGTGTATAAGCCTTTGGACACATGGATAAGATATCCTTCAGTTTCAGGATATACATCGTGAAGTGACTTTTGTTTTGATGCTACAGTAAAAAAAAATTCCACTAAGTAGTCCTCTAGGAAGGCTGCTGTTCAAATTAACTTTCACTATTTTTCTTACAAAACTAACACAAAGATTAATTTACTTAAGATATGTTTTTCAGCTGTTATTCTTTTCTTGACTGTTATGTAACTTTGCTTAAGTCCTGATATTCATCTTAGTTCCACATTCAGTGGATCATTTACATTAATGCAGGAGAAAAATATAAGTTCATTAATCGTAAACCACAGAACACAATATTATTTCTAACTTTGTGATTTAAGAAGTCTCTTTTATTAGTAATTAATTTACTTAGAATATTTTTTAAGAGTGCAAGAATCACAGAATCGTAGGGGTTGGCAGGGACCTCCAGAGATCACTGAGTCCAACCCCCCCGCCAAAGCAGGTTCAAGACATTCAGATTACTACTGATGTAACTTTAGTTGAATTACAGCTCTGTATCACTAAAAAGAGACAGGAAAAGTCTTGTTTTATTTATCTTTACTCAGTTTTTAGATGTCAGACTGAGTTTTTTGGAGGCTGCAATTTATCTTCCTATAGTCTTTAAGCCTAGTAAATAATTCACCATTAGTGTGCCGGTTTCATGAAAGACACCAGATACAGATAAGGTCAGTGAACTAAAACTTGACACTTGTACTAATAACAGTAAACAAGAAAATTTGGCAAACACATACCTCCTTATTGAAGTTGATGAAGTAGTTAGTTTGATCCGTAAGGAAGATCTCCAAAGCTGACCTCCTCAGGTTGTACCGACGCAGATGTATCTCTCGAATTTGAGAAAGGTGCCATTTGAAATCAAAACCAACCCCTAGGAAGAGCACTTTGATTACTGATTTGGAATCAAAATCTTTTCAAAAACTTTCCTTACTCAAATAATGCAGTATCAAACACCCTACAGTCAACCATAAAAAGCATTTTTTATACATGGCTTGGTGAAACATTTTGCTTAGAAGCATTACTAGCCTCATCTGCTCTACTAAAAGAGAAAAAAAAAAAGATAGGAAATAACTGATAGGATGAAGAATTTGGTTTTGCTTTCTGATCAAAATACATATGAATGTATTTTATTGATGAAAAATATGAACTGAAACATCTTTGCTATCTTAATCAGGCTCAAATAGAAGCTTCTCTGTGTAGACTTCCCGAAAGGTTAATACCTTGATCTATACTTTCTCAAATTCTACCAACAACAGTCAAACATTTCAATTTACTGTTTTCATGCTTAACCATGCACATTTAAGTTCCTTAAGTAACAAAAAAAAAAAGCCATTAATTTTTACATACTGTTACTTAATCATTACTTCCTACTACTTAAAACTACAACTTACTGCTCTTAATCAGCACGTAAGTGAAACATGTCACGTAGAACAGAAGTGCAGTTTAAGAAATAAATTAGAGGAAATAACATTATGCTCATTAGCAACATTGTCAGCAAATAAGTGATTATTTTTATAGAAATAATTGACATATGAGCTCAGTTTGTGTAGTTTCAGATTATTTACTCTAATTGGATTGGTCAGAGGCTGACCTCCAGGAACAATATTAAGTACAGATCCACACCCTACCTTTTTACAATTCGTTTGGTGCCAAATCTCTACTAAAAACAGAATGCTGAATTGCACTGAAAATAAGAAGCCATTGATCATGCTCACCCTCCTCTTTTTCGATGCTACCATCAAAGAAATATAGGTGCTGGGTAGTGACCTCCAGTCTGCCAGGTATCACATCAATTATAGTAATGAGTTCACAGTTTTCAGACAATATTAGTTTTTCTTTCTGACTCTGTTCATCCTTCTCATCCCTACCAAAAAAAGCACTAGGTGTTAGGAGTTGGGTAGGTTATACAGTTGCTTAGATATTTGGTAGAAGTACAGCTTAGAAAAGAATCAAATTTGAAAGACAAAAAGTTTCACACCATGCAAGATTATATGAAACCACTTCCATTAGCATTAAAGTGTCTAGTAGTCTGGTCTGAAACATTCTTAACACTGTTTTTTGGGCTCGCTATTTCAGTTTCAGGCACAATGAACTTGACTTCCTCTGAAGTACAAAAACCAACAGGTTGCATTTCTTTCGTATTGAAGGTGCTTGAGTGATCTGGCCTGAAGCTAATTCCTGGTTCCTGTTAATAAAGTGAACTTCAGACATATTTGTAGCAGTGGTTGATCCTAAGTCTACAGGGATGCTTTCAAAAGTTACTGAATGTTTGCTTGCGAAGTACAAGAGAATTCATCAGTATCACTCAAAAACACACCTGCACCTCTTCTAGGCTTCAACAGCATAGACACATAGGCACATGCACAGTAGCCAGAGTGAATGGAATCAAGCGTTTACCATCTCTACCTCCTTGATCCCCACCTCTCTTTTAAGAAAAAATAGAGAGGAAGAGTCTCCTAAAGTTCATAAAGGAAGCATAGCTGGTCTTCTCCCCTGAATGAGACTATTAGATTACACTAGTTAGATTATTTATGCTATGCAGCTGACAGCCTGAACAGCTCTGGCATCCCTGGACAAGAGCTGGTTCCAAACTGGTCCACACTCTCACAGGTTAGACCATCTCCTGAGAACAAATGCACAGTGGGAAGCCTCAACAATCCTGCAGCCTCAGACCAACTGGGAGCAGCAAATCACTCATGTATCCTCACAAATGCTTTCTCTGTACTTAATACACTCAGACTTCCTTGTCCCTGGTGCTTTTTATGCATCATTGTTTATAATGAGAAATCTAACAGCAGCTTTTCTGCTACACAAATTACTACAAAACCCTGGATTGGACTATTAAGGACAGACAAACAAGGAGGAAAGTTTTGCATGCTAATCAATTCTTGAAGTTGATTCCCTACTCCTTCCCACATACAAATTACATAAATGAATTTCAGCAGTTCATTGCTGTTGCACTTACATATTGGAACTGGCTGCTGTGTCTTCTTCTGGCAGTTCAAGCACATCATCTTCCAAGTCACTCACTTTTACCTGCTTCACCACCTCCAGAAGCAGAGACTCACTAGAGGGTTGTGTCTGGTACACACCTATTGTAACAGGTATAACAGCTCAGAAAATTTTTTGCTAATCCATTTTTAGAAAGCTAAACTACTGAGTGGACCTTCTACTGTTGAATGCTATCTTTAATCAAGAAGCAACTTCAGAGTCTTTCAATACTCTAGAGGGCAAGCAGAACATTTTAAAAATGCTCCATGAATTACATTCAAGTATATGTCAAGTCAATTGCTAACAGTACAATTCAGAAAATAATGAAATTTGACCGGTATTCACAATACATCAAAAAGATTAAGGAACATTACAGCGAGAGCACTACAGCACTAGAACAGGCTGCCCAGAGATGCAGTAGATGTTCCAACCCTGGAGACTTTCAAGGCAAGGCTGGATCAGGCCCTGGACAGCCTCATCTAATTATAGGTGTCCCTCTTCATTGCAGGGGAGTTGGACTGGATGACCTTTAACGTTCCCTTCCAACTCTAAGGATTCTACCATCCTATCTATGTATATAAGTTACCTATACATACAGAAAAATAAAATTTACATAACTATATGAGGGAGACAGAAAAACCTTAAAAACTGTATTCTAATGCAGACATCTCCATTAAGATATTCTGTAGTGTTTTGCCAGATGCTCTTACAGCATGCAGGTTTTATAGAAATGCACCTTGGTGGGTTTTTCTTGTTGTTGTTTTTAGTTAATCTGGGTTTACAGGATCCAAGAAAGATATGCAGCTGCGTATTATAAAACAAAGGAGCTCTTGAACTACTTTTTCTCCAAAAATGCACACTTCAATAAACAAGAGGAAATTCTTGTTTCCATCTGGAAAAAAAGTTGCTTCAGATCAAAGCATCACTCCTATGTTAAACATTATTACCGTAGAGGGAATAACAAAAAATATGATTTAACTATCTGTAGCACACTGATTGTTAAAAACAGAGACATATCAGAGAAAGTCACCAAATCCAAATAAGCTATTAAGTATAACAACATTACCTAAATTATCTCTCAGGTCACTAGCATCCTGATGAGAGTTGAAGTTGTAATTCTGCACTAGTTTTAGTCTCATACGTGAAAAATTTTCAACATTTGAAAGTTTCCAGTGAACAGGATGCTGTTTCCTGAGAAAACAAGAACATTCCTATAAATAGTTAAAAGAAGGTAACCTATGAGCAAAATGATTACAAAGAAATACATACTTTAAAAAAATCCTCAAGGCACCTACACATTAGTAGACTGCAAAACATAAAAGCTATAAATTGCATTTCAATAGTACATCATATTGTAGCTCTGATCATCCTAAAACATTTTGCATGCAGCATTCATTTTCAACTGAAATACAGCAAATTGTTTACACTAGAAGATCCAGAAAGTCTTGAGTCAGAATTCACCCACAAGTTAGGGCAGGCAAAATGTAGCATTTTAAATTGACATTAGCTTCATGCATAAAAACTAATTATTATTTTTAAAGACTATTTTCTCCATCCAAAGGAACCATTGATGAGTAGAATATCTCAAGAGAGTTGTTTTGGTTATTTTTTCTGTCGTGTTTTTTAAGAGTAATGTTGATAATAAATTCGCATTTGTCACTCCACGTAACCAGCTCAGCAGCACAGTTCAAACTTCATATGTTTATAATTGAAATGCAGAAATCAATAAGGATACATTCAATATTAAATTCACATCTCAAGAATGGCTATCCAAGTCAATTTGACAAGATTCTAGCCATATGAAGTAAGTAAGCTAATCACACAAACAAATTCCTTTTAAGCATCACATCCTGTTTGATTCAAGAAATTCACTTACATTTCAGACCAAGGACCACGTTCAGAGAGCAAGTAAAGTTGGGCTGCTCTCCACTGCCTCAGAGTAGCTGTGTGTTGACTATTAAGTTGCTTTAGCATACTGTTGTACCGCAGGTTTTCCTGTCGAGCCTTTCTGCTGAACGGTTCCACAAAATGCTCCTGAAAGACCATTAAAAATAAATCTAGCACTGAAAGAATGGTTTTGTAACTTGCAAGAATTCTTACAAATGACAAATATACTGAAGTGGTTTAGCAGTAGACATTTCTGAAAATGTAAGGCATTGCTTACAAGAGATTTTTGAAGACTTAATAATGTTGTAGTTTAACAGTTAAGTCTAATGCTTGAACAGAGTCTGAACCTTACACAGAAAGGTCAGCTCAGAAACAGTTTTTCCACACAATAAATGGGACCTGCTAACTGTTCTAAAATGTTCCCTACGGTGGAGAGAATTTTAAATGCTAACTCATATCATAATGGAGGTTTTAACAATTCAGGTTTTAATAATTCAAAACATACATCAAAGCAAAATCAAAAAAGCAGCTTATAGCTAAGGATAATCCCAGGTTGCTGTACTATGGAAGAAGATCTGTCCTGAAATAATTCTGCTTACAGATAAGACTCTTAAAAAATAACAGAATTAAATCTTCTACACGTACATATAGTCAGACTGCTCAGAAAAATCTTCAACAGTACCAACATGCCTGCAGTAACTTGAATTGCGTTATCTTGGAATTCAATTTCTCCATTTTATGGAACATTAATCCTGAGACATAAGCTACTGAAAACCTTACCTGAAATTTCAGCTTGCTTTCTCCTCTCTCCCGATCTCGCTTGTGCATATTCACCATAAATGCTTCATAACAATCCTTCCAATAAACTGCCATCTGCTCATGACCATGTCTGAATGAGTTTTCTTCATACTGCTTCATATTTGGAATAATCTGTTCCCATCAAAACAAAGTGCATATGATTTCTAAATATGAATTCCTCTGGTCTAATGATGAAAACAAGCATGAGTGACACCAAAAGAGTTAACTACTTACATATTTATCAATATAAACCTTCCATTCATCAGATCGGCAATATTCTTGGAAGTCCTCAAAGAAAGAGGGGCTGCCATTGGTAGAAGGCAATGAAGGGAGATGCAGATTCATGAAGAGAAGTTCATAAATTTTGGATACCAGCGTCCGAACAAGTGGAATCAAAAATGAGTATGTTTCTGTCTTCTCTTCAATTGACCTACTTAAGATGCCTTCCAGCTTCCCCAACAGGTAACATGCTTCAGGTTGACTCTCTATTACTTTGGTCTGAAGAAGGGTGTTCAGTTTTGCTGCTGCCATAGCACAGACCTACACAGAAAAACAACGAAGTGAGTGCAATTCAAAATAGTAATTTGGAGCACTTATCTTTTAGCACAGAAGTAGTTTGTATCTCAGGTAGCCTGAGGGCACACAGCATCACATACAGGCACTGATCACTTAATTCAACCTGAGTCAGTTGCAACCTCAGTCACATAACTGCATTAACATAAGTATGTGCCTAAACAAATAAGTCTGGGTTTTCTGAAGGGTTCATTATTCCAAACACAGCTCTGCTAACTTTATACCAATTGTCCATTCAGCCTAGCAGTCCAGATTCACATGCACTGTATCTATGCAAACCTGAAACCACTAACAAATTTTATGGTAGAAATGAAAAGTTGCAATCAGGACTGCTATCTTACTGCTACTAAAAGCTACATAACCTCCATGTTCAAAAACAGCTTGTTCTCTACCTCATTCACATATTCAAGATATGCACATTGACAGGACCACAGAGTAGGTTTGCAAATGTTTTACTGGGGCTTACCATTTTCATCTAAAAGGATAAGACTGCATTACTCTTCTCACTGGTACGAGCAGCTCCTCCAGAACCAAAACAGTTACACCAAATATGCACTTAAAATATATTGGAATTTGCAACAAACCTGTAAGTTGTCTTGTGCAATGAATCCAAGGAGCAACTGGACTTGCACCTGTGAAAACCAGGCTGCTTCTGGGCCAGCAGAGTACCAGACTGACAGGCTATCCATAAGAGTTACTAACTCCTCCAATAGCTGTCGTAAAAGCAGAAGATTTGTGTAAAACATCAGAAATAAACAGTAACTATTCCACTTGGAGATGCAATCATTTCAAAGAGCTGTAGAATTCACACCTCTAACTTACCCAAAGCCATAATATCATCCTAAAAGATTGTAGTTAAACCAGTAATCTGAAAAAAACTGACTGCAAAAAACAACTAGCCTAGTACGTTTAGTCAAGTATCTCCCAAATAAAGCCAAAACCAACATATAATATATACGTCTATCTTCTTTCTGTAACTCACACCAGGAAACGTCAGCTCCTTAAAAAAAAGCTATAGATTCCCAGAACAGGATTACTGCAATTGAAAAGACATTCTTATCAATTGTACAGCCATTACACCAACAAGCAATTTCTATTTCAGTATCTATGGGTTTTCATTTAATTCTTTTACTTCGCGTTTTACGTGATGTGAGAGTAATGCCAATATAATTCATCAGCAACAGTTATATGTATGGTGCCTTGAGAAGTAAAGCAAGGCTTCATCAATGAATATTGAATTTGATGAGAAGTTTGAAGCTTCATAACTATCAATACCTTAGACTAGGAGGTCTTCCTGAATCTCTCCTAACATAGAAGTACTTGCAAAACCTCACTACGAAATGAAGCTATTCATAAGGTAATGGCCCATTTTACCACCAAGACATTTACTCAAAAATAACGTGCCTTGGTGTATTCCCTAAAAAATTTCTAAAATATAGAATTACTCTGTTAAGCCCCAGACCCACATGAATGCTTCTGTAGCAAGCTGAAATCTCGCCTGCTTAAAATATTACAGTGCTTTAAATTCTTCCTAGGCACAGTGGAAGACAATTTACAAAAGTAGTTATTTTCAATTCAGAGATGGCAATAAGCACAACCCCCATTGCTCTAAAGTTCATTTCTCATTTCTAATTAGATTTCACAAAGCTAGACCATAACAAGAAGCAAAATCTTTACCTGGAGTAGATTTTAAAAAAAAAAAAAAACAATGAAGGAAAGCTTTACAACTTATGTTTGTTCACAAGCTTGTGGTATGGAGAACAGCTTAGCAATTATTCCATTAAAGACTTAACATTACTTTTTTTTTTCCGCAACAAATAACTCATATCCCCCAAAAATGGAAAAGCAAGGACAACTCAGCACAAGAGGAAAGACTATTGTTGAAGTTACATAATTACTTGAAGAAAACAAGAAACAGACAGAAAACAGATTGTTTCTCTATCTTACTACTTTACTGTGATCTCTAGCCATTTCCTCCCTCAGGGCTCATGTTTCTGACTCCCTGCATATGTAAAACTGAGCTACTTATGAATGTGTGCCCAATATTCCCTGTTGTAAGCTTTCAGGATTTTCTCATTAAGGAACAATCTAATACATTTCACTATGAATCCCTACTCTCTAACACCTAGTTTAAAAACAAACACCTAGAGGAGATGACATTATCCAAGTTGACAACTTTTCATTATTTCTGCCCACAAAATTTCCATTATGCAGTTACTGTACCTTTTCTGTCCATAAATTTGAGTTAACAAGTCCTTCTGCCTGCAGGAAATCTTGTACAATTAGCAAGAGCCGGAAAGCATTTTCAGTGTGTGTAGGGAGAGCTTTAGAATCTCTGTTATCAGTGACTGACCATTCTAACATCTTTTCCAACAAGCTGCATGTAAAACAAAATCCCAAAGTAATTACTACATGTTACAGCTGTAAGTGGCTTTAAAAAAATCCTATTAAGTATTTAATTGAATCTCTCACAGCGATAACTGCTGTGCTCTCAATAAGACAGTGATGTAAAAAAGATTTTAAAAGGCACATGAAACTTGGAACACAGCTTTTCAAAACCTTAAAACCATATTACACTACCTAATAGGTAGTAAAATATACTGATAGTACATGAAGATAGAGTTAAGAAAATTGTATCTTGAGGGTAAACATCCACCCTTCTTAGCCTTGCTAAAGCCCGCTTACTTTTTCCCTTTTTCATCAAAAAAAGGATAGAATTTGCCCATGAGCAGTACACTCACTTGAGTTTTATTTCATCAGAAGGTCGCAGCAACTCGTTAGATATTCCCAGTTTGGTCAGTGCAGAAAACACCTGTCCTCTCTCTATCCAAGCCTCATCATCAGATCTTTCAATGCCTTTCCACATTATGCACAGCAGGATGTCTGTAAGTAACTGTATCAGTTCATTATCACCCCCCTGCAAGAGAAAAGTAATATTTACAGCCTTTCAACTCCTATAAATCCTTCACAAAGTTTCTCCCTCATCATAGTCTCTCTATGCTTTCCACGTTTTTTTTTTTTTTTTTTTGAAAACTCTACCGTCTCAAATCTAATAGCTAAATACATAAAATATGGGATAAAAAGTGGCTTCCCAGAAACTGTAATACATATTGACTTCTACATCATTATTTAAACCTAACCCTTAACTGCCCTTTCGTTCTCCCCATTCCACCTTTGCCCAAGCAATTCTAATCAAAAAAAGACATAACCCAGAGATGTCCCCACCGACTGTAAGAAAGCTATTCCTTCAGAAGATAAAAGAATAAAGGGACAACGAGAACAATGATTATATACCCATGAGGGGCACAATTAGAAAGGAAAAAAATTGCAGTCATTAGGAGAAATTAACCACATAGGTAGAAAATTACTTACTCCTTGATTTTCAAATGAAGATAGATCAGCAGCACTGAAGCCTACATCGCTTATGACATCTAGCTCCTTTTCAGGCTGCCCAGAAAATGGTTTTCTGTTCTCTAAAGGTGACGGTGTGCTGGGCAGACTATCTGTCATCTGATTCACAACGTCAGCTAGTTCATAAGAGTCAACGCTGGACAGGTCTAGACTCAAATGTGAAGGATTACTGTGCCACAAATCTTCTCGGTCCTCTGACTTGAAAGACATCTCTGCTGTGGATGCATCTTCCAGTGGCATAGCAGAGAAATGAGCTGGCACATCCAAGGATTTATTGTCTTCTAAACTCCACTGATCAAACAAACCATTCACAGATGCAAAGGTATCAGCTTTATCTCCCTCCATCTTATCAGCATGATATTTCTGAAGTTCTTCAGCAGGAGGCTTTTTTTCCTCTTCCCTTGAGGAGTCAGCCCTGTTCTCTCTAAAGCCAATCCGGACCTCAGAATTTTCTTTCAGGAAGAGTCTAATCAAAGTGTCCTGCCAGCCCAGCTGCTGAGAAATCTGTTGTGCTGCATCCACTTGGGAATGCAAAAGATGCAAAACCTAAGGATAGAAGATATTTCACACCTACACATTAATTTTAGCTTGAAACTATATTCATTCTATCTTTTAAATTAGAAGATTTACAACCTTACAACTTTCTTTGCCTTTTTAGCAACTTATAAAAGAGTCATATTGAATTAACAGAAAGCATATAAGCCACCACAAAAATCACTCAAAATTAGAAATGCATATAAGAGCAAAAAAAATATCCCAGGAATACTACATGGGGAAAAAAAACAACTATCAATGCACATCCTAAGTCCTCACTTCTCAGTCACTCTTCTACAGCAATTCCTAGAAAAGGCAATTATCAGAGCAAATAATCCCATTAACAAAATCCTAGCACATGACATACTTGATTAGAAACTATTAAACAGAAAAATTAAGAAAGCTAAAATAAGCTAAAATATTACTAGCTTATTGATAGCATACACTTAGCTTATTTTGAGAAACTTTGGTATATAGTTCCTCACAACTACATTCAGTATTGCCAATTCCAGCGATACAAGCCAGAGAGCTCATTTAACGAAACACTTATTACTTTTTCCATCTACTCTCTGCATCCTTAAATACTCTTCTGAACCATTACACGTTCTATTAAAAAAAACATTAAGAATAAAACAAAATCTTAAGCATCCTTTGAGAAAGCTAATTCAAGGAAGTCAATACTTCTAAACCATAAAAAAAATATGCTAGTTGAGAATCACTAGAGAGACTTGGGGTTTTGTTTTTTAAAAGATTTGAATATATGAAGTTCATCATCAAGTTCCATATCCACTTTTTTCCTAACATCCTAAATCATTACTAAAGAGAAGTAGCAAAAGCAGCAACCAGTGCAGCTAAAACATCTCAAATAGGACACCATACCATATAGTTTATGCATTTAACAGTATTCTATTTTTAAAGGTAACTAACCTTTCTACAGATAACCACTCTCATGTTTATATCTGATCTATGAGCCAGATGCACTACAGCTAAAAGATCTTTATAATTCACAGCAGGATCTGTGGAGAAGAAAAAAAACAAATCAAACTATACCATGCAAGTGATGTAACAGTTAAATGTTAAAAATACCTTGGGAGGTCACCTCTACAACCAGTAGTGGCAAAGGGAACATAATTCAGGGAATTAAGAAAACAGTTGAGACTAACATGGACTGCAAATAAAACAGATTCATAAAGTAACAACTTTTTCCCTGAGCAAAAAACAAATGTATTTGCCTCGAGCGAACAGGCATTTACTAACAGGAGACAACACTTCCCCATTACCTGCATGGAGAACTTGGTTAAGAAGGTTTTTTATGAGAGAAATAGTAACTGACGATTCATTCAGAAGGAGTCCAAGTCCAGAGTATCCCACTTCTCTGAGTCTCATACGGTGCTTACTACGCTCATAAACTTTAGTACATTTCAGCATCTCTTCCATAATCTGCATGAAAAAGTACACAAAAGCAAAACAATAATGAGGAAGTACCTATACTTCTTAAACTTAATTGTGTATGACATAGCATACTAGTCCATAGTTTACAAAAAAAAACCCTTTAATAACAAACTCAGACTCAATTTTAAAGATCCGAATACTTCTATCGCTTGACATTAGGAGAGCAGTAACCCCATTGCAACTACAGTGGTTAGCTACGTGTTGTTGCTCACATATTAGAAAAAATTAAACTTGGATGACCAGCATCTTTGTAAGCATTTGCACTTCTTCTGTAGTCAGACTACTGAAAAATACAAATCCATGCTCTGTTGATTAATTTATGAACATATCATTCAATTTATTACCTTGAACACAAGTTCTCTAAGCTTGTCGGAGTATCTCTGGTGCAATAACAAAGCATAAAGAATATCAGCATTTCCTGGTTCAAAAAGCAATAAAAAAAGCTGATCTGGGGCTGAGCTGGAATGAAGAAGGCTGAACAGAACATCCAGGATTCCACAGAGCTGAAAATTAAGACAACTGAGTTAATTTAGAATTCATGCAGACTTCATTCTCCATCCAGAAAAAAAAATCCTGGCTTTTAAATTTCTGTTCTCTTGCTATACAATGTACATTGTCTGTTCACTGTTACCACATTTAAGTGGACATTTTTGCTACATGCAGAACACTATCAAGCTGTAAAGGGAACTCCAAAACAAGTTCAAGTACTAATAATGTCTATGAAATAGGAATTCACATCACTACAAAAACTGATCAAAGTCAATTCGTTTTCTTTCATAACACAAGGGAAAATAATGAGTAAAAGTACAGTTACCAAGAGAGCACTTTTGTAAGGATTCCCATGTAGGTGAGACAGGTTATATGTAGAAGCACATCCAATTAGAACCATAAATCAATTAACTCTTTACTTGTTTTCCTCATACCTCCCTTTATAAAAATAAGATTTCCAATCAGAACAGCGCAGAATATCCCAAGTTGGAAAGGACCCTTAAGGATCAAGTCCTACTCCTGAACATAAAACTAAAACCAAATCACATATAGTTTATACTAATTTACACCATACTGGATACCTGTTCTTCTTCACTGGTAGCAGCTATGTATCCTACAATGCTCTGTATTTCTTCATGTGTTCCACCTTTACTTAGAAAATATTTGATCAGTCCATAAAGGGATGTCTGTATAGTTCTCAGGTCATCAGGAGTTAAATCACTGTCTTTGCTTCCACTCCTAAACACCAACAGACAAGAAAGGAATTCTAAGCAAGTGCTCCATAATTCAGTAATAACTGAGTTGCACTTCAAATACGACAAGGATATAAATGAACTAAGTGTCTTAAAATGACGGGTACTCTTCTCACAGTTGTGATCATCTAGAACTTCATTGGTATTGTTGATAATAAGTTCTTAAATTTGGTTATTTTACTCTTTGGGCATTCCTGGTATTCTTGGCATAAGTTTTATGTAATCCCGTTATAAAAATCAAAGTCAAGGAGCAGTAGCAAGTAAAAGGGAAAGAAGTTCATGCATTTTTTGAAAATGAAATCAACCAATAAAAGCAAGCCAGTTTTATTTGCTTTCTTACTAGAATAAGAGGGGGCATACAAGTAAAGAGGTGGACATGTGTAACATGATGGAAAATGCAGCAATGACAGCAGAGCAGCAAGAACCCAGGCTGCAGCAAATGAAGATTTGCTCAAATTGCAACAGCCGTGGGCACAGAAATAAAGGAAAGAAGCCCTGCCTCCCCCCCAGGTGCTCACTGTTTCAAGCCATGACTTAGCATTTCCACTACAACATGACAGAACTACATGCAACAAAGGAAAAGTTAGAAAAGGTAAAACTTATACCCATAATAAACTCTCAGTGTGTCTAGAAGAAACTGTACACCATACTTCTTTCTGAAGAGCCTTCTGCTATCTTTGATGATTGTAGAAAGATACTGTATATGCCCTACAATATAAAATCTCATATTAGAACCTAGAAAAATATTGATATTAAGTGAGAAGTACTGTGTCTTTGTGCAGTTGTCCCATGACCAAGAACTTACCAATTCTGAAAGGGAAGTCCCCACTGTTCCAGATGCTGAAGTCAAAAAGTAAGTGTTGATACATCTGTTGCAGAAGTTGCAAGTTCTTTTCAACTGAGACTTGCTCTATCAACAGCTGTACAGCCATCAGTACATTCACATCCATTAGGATGCTTGGTACCTATCAAAATAGCAGGTGTTAACACTCAAAATATGAAGCTTATTAGGATATTCTCTATTTTAAGTCAATACTTTTTTTCAGTTAAGATTTTCTTTTACAGCAAGTCTGCTTTTATTTAAGTAATACAACAAACACAAAACCAGAACATGAAGTATTCAAAACACCACGTTTCACTTTGTAGACCAAGGCCAACTCCTTACGCTTGCTTGTTTTCAGAAGCATGAGAAAGAAATGCATATATTAAGCAAACCTTTGAGGCAAACCTTGCATCCTAAACAAACTAAGAAAATGCCAAAGTAATTTGGATCTCATCTGTACCAATATTTCTAAGGGTTGTTTCTCAAATTTACTCACCTTCTGTAACAACGTTCCTAGGGTGGCAACTCCATGGGAGTGAATGAGATTTTCTTGATTAACATGGTGTCTCTGAATAAAGTGTTTAATCATCAAGATGAAAGTTGCAACAATGTTCTTCTCCAGGCGTGCTTCTGCAAAACAGCAGTACCAAAATTAGAATCATTAAGACTCATGGTTTATCATTAGAAAATTGTTTATCATAGGGGAAAAAATAAAACCAAATGTTTGCATTGAAAGCTATTTCCTGAACTTCCCTAAATCTTTCCGCATTTTTCCATTTCTGTAAGATTTCTTTAGTGGCTTTTTCTTCCCCCGTGCAGAATCATAGACTTCAAATTTCTCCAGGAAAAAGCGACAACCCGATCCTTGCTTCACGTATAAGACTGTAACACAGAGACTTTGCCCCTTTCAGTCACAGTTTCTTGCATATGCTGCATCAGATGTTCTCCTTCAGCATTAACTAGGTATAATATGCAAAAATTAATGAGAATGAGTATATATATATATATATATATATATATATATATAAAAATATATATGAGTAATATATTTACTCAATCATTTGAAATTCAAAACAAATGAAAATGCTTCTCTTGCAAGATCTGTTTTCCTCTTGTCTTCTGCTTAGACAAAAATTAATTTCCAACTTATACCAGTACAGTCTGGTGGTAGTTAGGTGTTTTTTTATTAGTTTGTTTGTTGTTTTTTCTTCTCTTCCTAGTTGTTCTTAAAGCTTCCTTTTAATTTTATTGATTTGTTCATGTGGAAGGAGTAGGAGTCTGAACATTTTTCAAAGAAAATGAAAGTTTGACTAAGAGTCTACACAGCATTGATCTGATACTCCATAATCTTTATTGGCTGTCTGACCTAATATCCATGCTGTTGAAAACCTCCTCCTATTGATATTAGCAGGTTTTGAATATAAAAAGCAATTTCTCAAAATAATCAGAAAAAGCTTTTCAGAAAAGAAGTAGAAATAATTGCGTATTTTGACACTAATATAATAGGAAATCATTAAGAGAAAAACAATGCTAAATACACTTATATTTGAAATACATTATCAGGTTCATTTTACATTGTGCTGAATTGTTGTTATGCAGCACCCCATCAAATGTCTAGAAAAAGCAACAACTTATCAAGCTTGAGTGCTGCTTTGGAAATGCCAACAAGTACAAGAATCACTTCCATTCACAGAAAGACGTTTAATTAAAATCAAACTTAAAAAGTTCATCTCAGCTGAACTTTCCTACCTGATGCCTTCGTGGATGACAATACCACCCAGTCTCCCTCTACAGGAGTAACTACTTCAGGAGGTAGAGTTTCCCCTACAGACTTCTCAGGCATCTGTCTACCAAGAAAACTGATCTGCTCCAGCAATGGAAACAGCACATTTATTCCACCAATGCAGTTGATCATATCCTAAAATTAAGAGAAATGGAAGGAAAGCATTTAAATATCTAAATTATGCCACAGAAATTCACACTAGATAAGGAACCTTATACACTCACAAATCAATTAAATTGTTTTATGCCTGTTTAAAACACCGAGTTTAAACAGAGTATTGCCCACATTTTAGGCACTGCAACTACACGACTTTATCAACTGTGTTTTTACACTTCATTCCACCCTCTCCCAAATAAACATGGGAACCCGAAGGTTATAAATATCAGAAAGAATTTTCTATTAAGCATTTTGTAAAAACAGAGTAAAAACATCTATGATATCTAAGTTACTTGCAGTAAAGAAATACTGTATACATGTTTTTATTCCTGCAAGATTTCAACTTCAAGTAGTTAGAAAATGATAACATGATTTTTTTCAAATAATTTTATGTATACTTGAATTTTTACCTCCACACTTTTTGAAATTCAAGTCTAATGAAATCCATTTAATTTCCACTCCTCTCAGATAACAATAACTAGCAAACTAGTCAGAGATGCTTGTTCACCTGCCCAATTTAGCCCAAGGAAAACTACTGTAGACTTAGAATCCAAAGTAAAACAATAACCTACAAGCCAATCACAGAACATCAGTTTTCCTTCCCACAAACACTGGGGAGAAGTAGAAGAAACCATCCGTTTTTGCCTCCATCACATTCCACTTTTTAAATTGTTATTCTGTTTACGTCTGCATGATACCCCCTTCCCTGCTTAGATATGCCTCAATAAACATGGGGATATTTAAAGAAAATCGAACAGTTAAGCTAAGAGTTTTTTTTAAATCTGTAAAATTTATCTCATGGATGAAGATTTCCATATTAGCTGGGCAAAACAAGAAGCATCACACTTTTGAAAGTTAAAAAAAAAATAGAATTTCTACAAACCACAAGACAGCAGTAACTGTAGCTCCTTTCAAGCTATCTCATCTCTTAATGACTTGATCAGCTTTGTGTTTTATCCCTCACTCTAACCCTCAAGAGAGTGCCAATCCCCATCTTGTTTGTTAATGAACTAATTATTCTCCTGAGATTTGTACTTTCAATATACTTTCCCATACAGCTAGAGATATAAGCCATCCTCACCCACCCCTCTTCTATCAAACTAGATAAAGAGAACAAATTGTAATATTTTCAAACTATTCACATCACTGCAAAATTAACTAGCAAACGTTTCAATTTTCTTAACATTAGTCTCCATAAGTCAGAGCATATGCATAATGTAGCCCAAACAACATTTCCTTACTAATTAGTTTGCTCATTGATTTGATTGCACACTATTCTTAAAAAAGAAATTAGAAAATGATTTTAAACAATAAAAAGTTATTTGTTCACACGTTTGTCTTCAAAACAAAACAAAAAATTGTCCATAGGATACATTCTCTGCCCTCAATCTTTTTTTTTTTTTTTCTTTTGCTTAAAGAGCCCTGCAAGGAAAGGTCACCTATAAAATAGAATTGATATTTTATATCTGAACAGAAAAATCATTAACCACATTCTAGATCAAGCTGTCTAGCTGCAAATAAGCCAATTTTCTCAGGCACAGTGTTAAGACTGACTTCTTATCTGTTAAATGTCATCGACATTATGACAATGACTTCTAGCATTCCAAAAGTTAGATAAATATAGGAAAACTGTCACATAAACAACAGCTTCTGCTTGTTCAGTAAGCACTTACCTTGATGTCCCAGTTCACTACTTTGTTTCCAGTTAGTCTTCCGTGCAAGAGATTTGCAGACAGGTCAAGACAAATTGGATTTCTGCAGGCCTGAGAAGTAAGGAGGCTACAGTATCATTTAGGAAACAACAGATCCTTGAAAATGCAGAAAGCTTTGAAATAATGCATAATAGTGTCAGGTGTTGATAGAATGTTGTTTAAACAACTTGGGAACCCTAGTAAGTTTACATTACCTTCTATTTGACTTTCACAAAATAATTGTCCTTTTGCTAAACAAGAACAACATCTATCACCCTTCCCCAAAACTATAGTCTAAGAAAGATTTTGCTGCCCTGCGTCTTCCCATTACCACTGTGTAAAAAAAAAAAAATGGTAGTGGTACATTAGTTTGTTCTAATTAAACAGCAATAGCAAAAGAAAAAAAACATTCAAGATAAGTTCAGGAATTACTTCATACTGCATAAACAATAGGAAAATAAGTATTGTTTCATACCTTTGGCGTGTAATGCAGCAACACCTTACTGGGGAGATCCGCTACTTCAGGCTCTTGAGATTTCCATGGAGTTAAACAGTTTGGACCTATAAATACACTGCTTTTAAGACTTCACTGGATATTAACTTCCACAAATTTTATACAACTGTTCTTTGTTATGGCAGGATACTCTGAACCATACCTATTTGAGACACACTTTGAAGTAATATTATGAATTAAGTCACTCATTCCATAGGGTTCTTCTTAAAAAGAAATACATATTCTTGATAAAAAGCCAAACTATACAATATTTTAATTTGTACATTTGAACAGCTATATTTCTTTACAAACACCTATACTTGCCACCAACCTATCACCAAGCTTAAACAGCCAGACAGTAAGAAATCTTCCAGTCAACTTTATTTAGCAACATAAAAATATTTCCTTCAAATGGTTGAAGTACTTGCTCATCTCTAACAACCCCAGGTCATTATTGAACTTAACTTAATGCTTTAGTAAAAAAGATTATTATTATTATGTTTTTTTAAATAACAGTTAATTAATTTTTCGTGGAATAACCCTGAATTGTGCATCACCTCAGTGGCTTGTCAACTAGAGCAATACTTTAAAGACCTTCAATTAGAAGGTCAGTTGTAGGCAAACAGTGGGGAAAAAGAAAAGTGAAAATACTACTTAACATCCAGATTTTGGCAAGCATGTACATAAATAAATAGATGAGCTTACAGAAACCAATATTTTAAGTAAAAATCCTTATCATTCATTTATGAGCTTCTTATAAAGTCCTCTCACTTAAGTTAGTTCTAAAATTATTTTGGACTGTAACTTGGTCATTACATGTCTGCGTACAGCAAAGCTCAGAGTGATATTGTCCCTAACTCAATCATTTTGTTTCATTAAAAATTAGTATAATCATTACTTACCTGCCAAATACAATGCTTTCACCTGAGGGGGTTGCAGTGCTTCATGAAAAATAATAACTGAACCAAGTTGGCCCTCCAATGATGTTGGACATCCCCATTCACTGTCCTGAGTCCCTGCTGAGATCATCTTGGTGATGAGTTCTGGTTTTGCAAGCATCCCACTCCAGCTTCCTGGAGAGAGAATGCCCCCGAGTGATGTACGATGGGGCATGACAGGGGAAGAAAAAGGTGGATCTGGTATCTGAGATGGAGGGGGAGTTGTTGTTCTTTGACCAGCTGAACCAATGCAGCAAGAAGTAAATGGCTGTAGAAGCAAGAATGGAAGAAAGAAAACACACACTCAGTTTAAGTCTACGCTCCTTTTCCACCTCTGCCTTACCTATTTTACAAAGCAAATCTGAAGTCTATCTCTGTCAAACCTGAACTTAATAAATGAAACCAAGAACAGCAAGTTCTGGCATACTCTGGAGAAGCAATAATCTGAAAGAAAAGAACACATACTTCTCACAACAGCAGAGTGCTCCTAATTCAGTTGAAAGCAATTTGGTCACCCCAACTATTCTGCGACAAAAAAGGCTGGCAGGAACAGAGCCTAGAAGGACAGTTCTCTGGTAAGATACTCTGGTAAACATTCCTCTTCTGGATTGTATTTGAAAATACTAGCCCATTATGCCTGCTATATGTATCAATTATTTACTACTTGAACAGAAGCCCTCAGAGGAAAATTACCTATCCCACATTTAGATATCTTCTCTATTGTGCTTATTTTACAAGTAGGCCAAAACCCAGAGTTCTATCTTGCAACATACTTCTTTAAGTGTTATGCTGATTTCACTATTACAGTGTTTAATTTAAATGCTTACTAAAACTACTCAAAATACTTAAATATTAAATCAGGACTTGAACAGGGGAAGAATGGTAAGTATTATAGCCCAGGTTAGAAAGGATTCATCCCACACAAAGAACTTAAGATGCCAGGCATTCATTTTGTTGGCTAGTTTCATGCTTATCCAGGTAGCAAGTGCTTATCCAGGTAGAATGTGTTATGGGAACACACAAAATATTAATAAAATGAGTGGCCACTGAAAACAAGATGGAATAGTTCTCACTGGGGTTGTTACACTACTTGCAGAGCCGACTAATCGGAAATTCTACCATAGGGCTCTGGTCTGGGAAAACCCCACTATTTAACCAAGCTGATTTTTTTTTCCAGTTTGTTTTTAAAACTGAGATGACTAAACAAGCATTAATTAATGGTTAGTTCTACCTATTCTCCACTGTGATACCTTGGACACTATCTATAATTGAACAAACTTAGTTTAGAGCATTGTTACTATCTTTAACTCTTACTAAGTTTCCAAATAGAAAAAAAAGCCAACTATATTCTCATTCTTCTACGAAGTTCATCAGGACAGATGTATGACACAGAAGATGAACTTACTTCATTCATGGCAGGAAATCGAAGTGGGGCAGAGATCTTCTGCTGTCCGTTGACATAGATGTACACAATGCTCTGACCAAAGGGTCTCTTTCCAGGCATGTGAACGATAGTTATGTTGTGCTGTTTAATAAAACAATTAAATCATTATTAAAAAGCAGTGAAATGATAATACACAACCATTTAACTTCACCTTCGTTAATTTGGTGAGGAAATCATTAAAGAAACTGCTTTGGAAAATAAATCCAAAGTAGCTGGTTTGACCTTATTGATATCAGCTCTACTTTAAGTATTTTACTTTTAAACTTTGTGGTTTTTTTTTTTTTTCAAAAGAGGTATAGGTTCTTACATGATAATGCACGTCAGTCCTTAGAATAGAAGAAGTTAAGGCAGAGACAGTAGTATGCACACAACACTACACCTGTTTGCTTGTTTTAATATAAAAAACCTCTATATAAAACACACATTTAAAAAACACTGTAACCATTTTATGAATAAGAACAGCTAAAATAACTGGCATAATTTATCTTAAATACTAATTTATGCAAAAAAAGCACTTGTATTATCTGAGTTTAGATTTGTTCTTACACAATTAAGTATAATAAAATAGATCACTTATAGAATAGCAACAAAACTAACTTGGGACTTCTGAGCTAACACCACTATGCGAAACAGTGTTTTTCAGCATCACATCTTACCCAGAGTGAATCAAAAAAGCAGTGGTCAGGCAGCATCACTGTTGCATATTCCCTCTTTGTGCAAACTGCTACCACCAATACTCCAGAGCATGTGATGAAGGCTTCAAAACCCATACCGCCTCCTGTAAAAAAGCTATAGAATGACAATAAAACAAACAAGCTAAGGACTTACTTCACCATACATATTGGAAGTAACATAACAGTATTCTCACTGAGGAGAGAAACAACTTGAGCTTTTTGTTGCTGTTCATGTCGCTATCTGCCTATTACTTCTGTTCAAAAGAACAAGACAAACCTCACAAGAAAGGAACTCCAAAGACAGTCAGGACAAAGGCATCTCCCAAATCTCTCAAAGAAGCTTGTAGCTATCCAACTACTGACTGTTGCAGTCTCTGAGAACCACAGTGTTATATTAAAAAAGATGTTAACAGGCCTGCAAACAGTCCTGTTTGCTGTTAATTGTGTCCATCAGCTCCATTAAAGCTGCTAATAATGCATGCAGCTAGGTGAGATTGCTGTCATAGCTAGTAGATGTGTTCTCTAAATTTAATTTCCTTGTTCTACATCATACCACTGCATATGAAGGTTTTTGTTTTAAAGATCTAGACACTAAATGGAATAATTCAGAAATTCAGGATGCTTGTACATATAATGTTACAGCCAAATATAGTTTAAAACTGATGAGACAGTAAGTGTAGATTAAAAAATATTTTTAAATCTGTGATTACCTATAAGCAAGAATTTTAGTGCAAAATATAAACAGAGTCATGGTTAAATAGCTTATTTCACTCAGTATCATGAAGATCAGCTGTAAGCAGCTATCTATAAATAAGCCCTGAAAGAACAGGCTTGCCTTGAGAAACCTGGCTTTTTTTTTTTTTTTTCTAAAGTGCTTGAATACAGAAAACTATATATAAACTGTGAAGCGTTATCAAAGCCTGCTATAAACCCTTGGGTACTGTTACTCCAAGTGGAGGCATTAACTACTGTATTATCAAATATTTATTGGTATAAAACACAAACGTGACACGGATGTTATAGTGGGGAAAGTGATACACAATGTCTTTTGGAATAAGAAAGAGGGTAATCATTCTGGATTTCTTGAAACCCAGACAAAACATCCCCACTAATTGCCATGCTGTGACAGTGACTAAGCTGAATGCTGGAACCTCCAGAGTCAAGCCAGAGAAGAGGACAATTTTTCTCTTGCAACACAATAACACCAGACCCCATATCAGTTGGAAGAACGCAGAGCACATTGCCTGCCTTGGCTGCACTGCCCCACCACACAGTCCAGATTTGGCACCTTCTGGCCAGTAAAAGATGAATTGGGTGTGCAACATTTTTCTATCATCATCACAGCTGAGAAACAGTAGACCATTTCAATTGGCGCAGATTTTTTATGAGAATGACATCACTGGTGAAACTGCACAGCCAATCGTGGTGACTATGTGGAAAAAGTGTTTTGCAGCTGAGAATTTGCTCTATTGGCTTTTTAAAGTTTGTGGTGCAATTCCACCACAGATTGTTCTGTTTTGAGGTGTTTTGCTTCTTTTGGTTGTTGGTTAGTTTATTTTTGTTGTTGTTTTTAAGCTATATACCTTCACACAATTCAGAGTTGTGGATAATGAAACTGCAAACAAGAAACTGTAGAGGAAGCAGTGTAATTGAGAAGCTACACGCTTATTCCTGTAACATAGCCTGGCTGTGGAGACAGATGAAGCTTCTCCCTTTCACAAACTAAACAAATCAAGTGCTTTATATTGCATTATATGAAGCAACAGGTACCACAGACTAGGGGGTACCACATTCCACAAGGAACAGACAACCTAGATTTGTGCTGTTGAAGTCATTATGGTAACCATACCTATACAGTTGCTTCCGCTTGCCAGTTTTGCTAGCTGTGCTAGGGTCCACCTGGTCTTGATCAAGGCAGAGCCAAGCATTGAAAGAAAATGCAGAGCCTGGCCACCTCTGAATTGATGGAACAGCAATTCCCGCCATACTGTGACACAAGTTGAAATACTGCAAGGCACTAGCCATGCCTTGTTTCCGAGCCATTGCCAGAATGGCTCGCACCACTGGAATAACATAAGGGTGAGCCTGTTTTGGCTCCTCAGTCCTTAGGAGCCGTATTAGTTGAAGCAGTTCTTCTGACCCCATTGACTGGCTCCCTAAAGAGCCCAGAAGGGCAATCAGGTTCTCTGCACAAGTACAATGGAGTGCAGAGTGGTGATTTAGTGTCTCAATGATACGGATGACCATATCTGCATTGACACATGTGGCACGACTCTGCCTGTTAATGCAGCAGATCCGCCTCAACCAATTTGAGATGAAAATCTGCAGGTCATGTGACTCAAGCTCTGGAAGCCACTGGATAAGCAGCAATAATGGCTGGACATTACTAATGCCTAGTATCCCAACAGCCATGTGGTCACCTTCAACAGCCTGAAAAACAAAGAAATCAGACATGAAATACAGTCAAGAAGAAATATTGTTGAAGAGACATAGCATTTCAGACAGCATTCAAAGTATATCTCACCATATTCATGAGTTCTTCCAGCAGTTCCCGTGAGGGCTGACCCAGTGACTTAAGTACCTCGTAGATATGTGCATAACCGATTCTCTCCTTGAAGACCTCCTGAGGATAAAAATCCAGTCTCACTAACAAATGAAATAGACACAAATAGCTCATCTGCTGCAACAAAGTTTATTCAAAACAATATTAGACTTAAAGATTAGAATGTAAGAGTTGTATTTTTTTGTTCAGCACAATGGACATACTATGAAAGGATTTCTATCTCTAGCATGCTCTAAATAAGAAGGAACTCACTGCAGCATGCAGATAAACAAATGTAAGACCAAAGTAGTAATTATAAAAAAATATTTCTTTGGTATACTCAAACATTAAATCTGTCACAAGTTACTAATAACTTTCTTTTTAATGCAAACTGAAGCTTGAAATGAAATTATTATTTTGAGAATTCAAGTATCTAGATACTGACTTTGGAATGAAAGATTTTCTAGACCAGCTTGATGAGAAATCACTCATTTTAAATACTTCAAAAAATTAGATGAGTGTTCCAAGGAACGATTTTCTGAAAATTAATGGATTTTACATGAAGAAAAATGACATGAGCCACAGAGTATGGAACAACCTACATAGCATCTGTTTACTGTTTGGTTAGTGAATATCCAACACATCACAAAATAAATACTATCTTCCTGGCTATATTCTGCACTGAAATTAGAGCAGATGGATGAATCTGCCAGTAGAAGTGAGAATTACTTAAGTAAATAGGGAAATAAAAAATTACACATTGTAATGGAAGTACAGCTGAAAATTTTACTGGCACTTCATGGATTACAGTCAATCCTCCATTCTGCCACACAACATTTCCCCAGACTTCCTAGTGTCAGTGAAGATGCAAATATTCTGAGCTATGCTCTGGAGGAGACTAATTTACTACCTTGTCATTTCTAACTGAGAATGTACTACAAGCAGCAACTGAATCAGGCTACTTCCACTCTGTGACCTGCACTGTGCCAGGAGACATTCAAACCTGGGATTAATCTAATGAACTCAGCAATCTAAAAATAAATCTACTACTCTTCTGTGGCTTTATATTTCAGTCAGATTCACAAACTAGCCATTGCTTGTTAATTTATCAAGCCACAGGAATAATCACAAAGGAAAGGCAGGGGGGAAAGGGAAGATCACAATTTAGACAGCAATATGATCCTGGATTACAGACATGATAAAAAACCTAACTCCTTCCTGAAGCTATATTTTGCAAAATGTGTTAATTCTACTCCAAATATTCATGGTAATGGTAAGTAAGTAGGTACTCTCCTTAAAAAGGTTCCAGTTACCATTTGCACTCCAGTTTTCCAGTTTCTGTACAAAGATGTCTATTTGTTTCTAATGGCTGCACAGTGAAACAGGGGATATCCAGTGAATTGCTCCTATCTGACAGGAATTAGTCATCACAAGCTGCTCAACTTAATTGGTAAAATTCCCCAAGGATTTTGTGGGGAAAAAAAAAAAAAGCTAGACAAAATGAAGAGGCCTATCACAAGAGGATAGCTGCATGTGTAGTTACCTTAGCAGCTGGAGACTTGTGCATTACTGCTGTGAGAGCCTGAATGGTTGATACTGCCAAGCAGTCTAGACGTCCCTGAAATACCTGAAAGCAGCAAGTACAGAGGTTATATACGAATGCACAAAGACAGTTCCGCTCCAAAATTGTACTGTGCCCTCCTGCCAGGATGAAAACGAAGTTTACTAGCATGCTTCAAAAATCATCTCCACCAATAATGATTTCACAGTACCCCATAGCCTACAAGAAAGATTACATTAACAGTAGACAACATTTCAAGAGAAGGAGAGAAGCCTTCACAAAACTCATTTCACTTCAAATGCTCTGATGGACAAACATGTTTTCCTCATGCGGCTAATGGACAACCTCAAGAGGGAGGAAGGAAAACAAATTAAGAAATCTCTTGTATTGTGTGTGTGTGTGCCGCTAAACAATCAGGCATCTGTGGTACATATAGATTGTTTTCTTTTCCATAAGTCCCTATACACCAATGCAACACACATGAATTATAAGAGATTACTCACACCAGCAAAGTGGCTTTCTCACCCATATTCTTATCTCAATCATCAACTTTCCAATTTAATATTAAATTTTGGGTTGTTTTTTTCCCTCTGTTAATTTCTGTTTATAGTAATATTTCTATCATGGTCTTAAGGACAAAAACAAGCAGTATTTCAGGTCCATCAGTAAACCTAATGAGCAAGACTGCATAAACAGTTTCACCACCCCTGAAATAATATTCTGTATATCAGACATTTTGAAAATGAAATGTCAAGAATCAGAAGTCTGTTAGATGTGAAGAAATGTTTACATGCAGTTAGTGTTACACTGAGTTCCTAAAAAAGCCAAAGCCATTTGTTAAAATCACAATCTGTAGATTACCATACCTTGTACTTAGCATCTTTACATTTTTAATCAGAACAAAATCATTCTACCACAAAATCAATACTACTTGCATTTGATACTTTCCACAGCATTACGGCAAAATTAAAGCAACAGGCTATTCCTACCTCCCTGATTCAGCCTGTCCATTGATTTGTGAACATCTGCTCTTGATGACAAGCAAAGAATCAGGACATCAAATACAACCATTGAGATTCACAAACAAGGCCCCAGAATCCAAAACACCACAGTGCTGAGACAAAGAAGCAAAAAAAAAAAAAAAAAAAAAAGGAAAGGAAAGGAAGGGAAAAAAATCACCACCAGGTTAATAGAATTATTTGGATTCCATTCATGTACTTCACCTTTTCCTTAAAAGAGGCAAAACTGAGGCTCAATCTACTGAAATATTTGCAACTTGAAGTAAATGAATAAAAGCAAAGTTGAATTCAGTCTGTTAATTGGGAAAGTCACTTTCCACAGATGGAAAATATTAATGTCTGCAGAAAGAAGATCTTGCCACAGAAGACTTAAAAAGGATCATTAAGGTGAAGCACAGGAATCAGTTTTCCTGTCATTGTGGTTTGACCTCAATTGAAGCAAAATACAGATTAGGTAGATACCTGGTCCTCATTCATTTCTGTCAGTAATTTGTTGGCAAGGTCTTTTTCACTCTTGTCTGCCACTTTATTGTTAGCATTTAAAAACAGCTGTTAGAAACAGAGACAAGAATAATGGAAGTAATTGCATTACATAGTTATCCTCCAGTCATACTTGTGGAGGCTGCCTTGGGATTTGTGTCTACAATACAAGAAACGAGTTCTCACATTGGTGAGACACATTCCCCTGCTAACATTAGTTGTCTGTTAATTCTTAGAATATTGAAGATTACAGTTTTGCTAAGCAGTAATTGTGTTTTTTTGTCCAGAATTAGATGAAAACATGCCATTGCTGAGACAAGAAAACAGACCTACATGGATGCTATACTGCTTACCAGTTTAGCAACAATGATTTCATTTACCATGTGCAATACAACAAAAATTCACTTGAAAGAAATAAAAACAACAGTAGAGCATTAGCAAAGAAATGGATACAGACGCCTCAAGGCTGTCCATTTATGTCTTATCCTATGTAATGGCTGAAGATATGTAGTCAAAATATTTAAATCAAGCAGCAACACAGTAGAATATCTTGATCACATAAGCCTTTAGAACAGAAGAAAAGCAAAACTACGTCTGGTAACACTCTAAGAATCTGTCAGGCTGTAAATAAAACATATGCCTATCCTGCATTTTCAGCTAAGAAACTTATCCCTAGACTGTATCTGAATTTGCAGCAAAGTTGACTCCAATACCTTCATAATCCACTGCACTCACTTTGTGAGTATAGGTCAGCCACAGTCTAATCATGACTACAGCTTTTCTTCTGTTTATATACTCCAAAGTGCTGTTAAAAATCCCCTATCAAAAATGTTTTAAAGGTACCTAAGAAGCACAAAACCAAACAAAAAAAATCCCAACACTTTCTATCAGTGGGTAAGAATGAAACAACCATTTCTTCCTCATGCATTTTTTCCCAGTATCTTACTTAGTTATTCCTTCTGAAGATGAGTAACACTATGAAATCAGCTTCGGGACAAAGTAAATATTCAAAATATTATTTAGACTTACACAAGTGTAAGCCTACATAGAAACACAAGTCAGTCTGAAGTACATCACACTCAAGAGTACATATCACAGAACTATGACAACATCTCAGAGAGTTATAGTGAAAATAAGAACATCAAACAAAAGCAAAGGCAGACGTAGAAAAAACAAATTTTTCAGATTTGTTAATTCAGCCCTATCAATACAAGTGAAATTTTTTCTATTTAAAGCCATACAGATAATAATACAGACGTGTGCTTTTACCCAGATATATTGCTAGAGATGATTGCACTTCGCTCGAAGTCTGATCCCTAGATGCTTAATAGTACCTACAAGCAGCTACTTGAATAACTTAGGACAGACTGAGCCCCTTTTGATATCTCTAAAGTATAGTCCCTTACTTGAATATCACAAGGCAAAATGCAAAGTTTAGATCAAAAGAACTGAACAGTTTTAAAAAGCTCCTGTGCAGATCTATAATCCCAGAGCATAGTTAAGGGAAGACAATTTGTCCATAAGGCGTAAAACCAACAGCTGCCAAAAAAACATATTTTAGAAGATTGCTGGACAGCAGATTATTTGAAGGTGACTAGAAGTATGGGTTTGAATATCTCAAGATACCGATAGCAGAAATTGTGGTAGGGATTTTCTTTAATCTCTCCTTTCCATGAAAATTTCTTTCTCCAAATTTGCTGAAGATCCAAGAACTTCCTGACTTTCATATCTGTCTGTACTCTCCTCTTCACCTGATACAGAGCTGCAGAACTGTGCTTCACATAGTCTGCCAGTGAATCCAGTAGCAAGATTTTCATAGGTAAGAAAAAAAATATACAACCAGAAACAGGATCATCTTCCTACGTTAACAAGAGGAAATCCTACTTCCACTGCTATATTCATCTTGTTATTTCAAAAAGTACAAATATACACAGAAAAATATAACTTCATCCCCCCTCCTTCCTTTATCATTCTTGGGGCTATTTTCACTACAAAGGTTAAAAAATGCCATGTAGTAATCTGGAAGTACTGAGACTCAATTGATCACAGTAGTATGCAAGGCTATCATAGGAAAAATGTTCCAACAGTACATTTTATGACAGACAAGAAGGCAGAATAAAAATGAAGAGAATAAGCAGCAAAAAAATCAAAGCAGGCAAAACCTAATAGAGTAGCTGTTCCTGCTTTCCAAAGTTCTCATTTAAACAAGTGGGAATTAGAACAGGAACAAGGCCAGATTCTACAAGAATAAGTAAATATCATAATGCTTAATAACCGAAGACAAAATTAGGAAATAAGTTTCTTACAGAGTACAAGGTCAGAACAAAAATAGGCACAGATGTCCAAACAGAGAGTAATGGAAAAGTGAAATAAAGTATTTTCAGGAGAAGACTGGAGATAAAGAAAAACAACCCACTAAAACTACTCAAAGCATTTCAAGGAAACTGGCATTCTGCCACTAATGTGTACATTCTGCCACTAATTATAACAGCTAAATCCTAATCCAAGCACATTTTTCATATATTTCTGCAGTGAAATATCAATATTATTAGGGATATTCCAATCCCTAATAAAATTTATAATTGATAAAAACAAATTATATACTGTAGATTACAATATCAAGTATTAGAAGAGCTCAAAATAGCAATACCACTAACATATCACAAAACAGAATGAAAATATTCCAGAGTTGCATTGTATCCATGCTCTTTTGCAGAGGTTGAGAAACAAAATCTACGAAGGAATCAGTGAAAGACATTGGCTAGCAAATTATGAGGTTCTATCTGGGATTGAGACAAAAAAAAGATTTGTCTAAATAGTAGATCCTATGGAAAAAGAGAACAAAAGTTTTGCTATAGAAGATAAAAGAAAATTTACCTTGCAGTTTTGCAACAGTCGAATGAGATGCTCAAAGCAGTTACTGTTAAGGAAAATTGCCTGTAGAACAGGCCTGTCCGTGCAGTCTAACATGGCCGTGATTGTATCTACAAAATTAAAATGGAACTGACATTAAAACCAAAACACTTGCCAAAACCATTAAGCTTTTTTTTTTTTCCCATATTACACCTGTAAAAGGATTAGAAAAGGTACATAATAAACATGGGAGTCAAAAATACGTAATTTAAAACAAACTATACACCATGAGAATTCTGAGGTGTTTTAAACACAGACTACTAGGCCCAAAACTCAGCAGTTTGACACTAAAAACTTCAGGTAGCCTACTATACATAGTAAAAAAAAAAAAACTCGACTACAAAATTCCTTTGATAGCTTTCAGATCCTGCTTGAAGTCTCTGTCATTGAGTACCTAACCTGCATGCCCTCTATTAGAAGCACACAAACACTGGTTTCCTTATAAAAATTTTCTCTGCATTATACAGATGCCTTTGACTGTAAGTGATCACCATCTCAATGCTACTCTTGTTTCCTTGGAAGTCCAGGGGAAGAAAATATCTGCATTTATATTTGCCATTCCAAACAAAGTAAAAAAACATTCACAAATCCTAAATGCTTATCTAACAACTCAGCACCAACACTTTAAGGACCAACATCTTTGCCAATGTTTGCAGTAATTCCATCTGAAAAGCAAACTACCACAAAACAGCCATCACAAGGATATTTTATTAAAAATCCTCCTCACTCTGCAGTTAAGGTGCTGTCATTGTTGCGTAGCAATTTTCCTTTTTTTTTTTTTTAAATAGAGACTGGTAGTCCATGAACCTTGATACTCTGGTTAACTATGAATATGAAATAGAATATATATAAAGAAATGTCAATGAGAAAAAACATTTGAAGTTTTTCCATTATATAATTAAATGAACATTTGTACAACTTTCAGTTATATTAATACAACAATTCAATCATTACTTGTTTTGGAGCTATTATCAAGAGACATTTAAAGGAACTGCACAGTTGAGTACTTACTCAACATTTGGATCTGTAGTGCTATGAACCTGCTCTCCCACTGCCTACATCGCCTTGGTTTAGGTAAAGCTGAATGGTCTGAATTAAGCAACTTGAAATAGTTCTCCAGTATTGTACTGGTCTCCACCTGACGCTGATCAGAACTGCTGTTAAGGAGAATGTGGACAACTTCTGTCAGGCACTTCAGAGTAAGCTCCGCCTTTCTGCTCACTTCCTCTGGGCTCCCATCATCCCAGTTATCACAGTCTGCTAAAACACGCATCAAGACTTCCATGGTAGCAGGAGATACTGCTTGAAGAGCGTTCCTCTGAAACACATGGATGAAAAGAATTAAGGGGAATAAAAATGCAACTCAGACCTGCTGATTTGAAGATACCTGAATCCTGCAACAATCACTATTGCTTCCATTTTAATTTATAAACTGTAGTTGTTAAACATCCTACTTGGATTATATTATTGACTATAGATGAAATGCAGCCTACCTTGTGTACTTAATTAGGTTTTCTTTTTCAAACAATATTTATAGGGTAAAGGAAAGATCATTTAAATTGACATTATAATATTCTTATTAAGTACCCTTGATAACATTAATTCTAAATAAACCTTAATTCCAAATTTCATTTTAGGTTCCCACTTTCATAGACTCAATACTTTAAAACAAATATTTGTCTGGGTCCTGAATGCCTACCCCTCAACTCTCTTCCTGGAATCTGACTGGATAGGCCTCAGGGTCACACTACATCTAGAGCAGGAGTACAGCTTTATAAAGCACAGCAAGAAGCCTTGTCAGGGTCTCCCCACCTTGTCTAGAGATCCCGCATTCAAGCCACAGCTCCCAACATTTTACCTGCCTAAACAGTGTAGTTTAGCAGCCATGTCCCTGCCAGGCCATGTACCTCGTTCCTGACCTACTGTTCAACTTCCTGACTTGACTTTACACTTACTTTATTACTATGGCACCAGAAGTAACATTTACTAAGCAGAACATTACAGAAGTCAGCCCATGAGAGCATATGCTGGCTTTGCTGATGATTAACAGTATTTTTTTTTTCAGATATTCTCTTCATGTTATTTTAAAGGTCTTAAGGACCTTGGAGACTTTGAAACCCTTGTATTTCCTTCTGAAACACACTGGGAAGCTACATGTATGTCATGTAATTATATAAAACTTTGCAGGTGGAAACAGTCTAGTTACTCACATTTTTCTATGTATGCGAAGACATTATGTTTAGTTCACAAGAATGTGTTGTTATTGTAAAAAGCAGCCTTGTATTGCTTTCTGAAAACAGAAGCTAGCTTGTAGTATTTAGATACAGAACAGCTCTAAACTTCACAAAATAAATAACTACTACATAGTAAATAAATTCTCTTTGATTATGGGATATTTATAAGCTTTGGATAACGAAGATAATGTTGGAGACTTCAGCAGCTGGGAAGAGTTTAAAACATCCTTACCTGACCACCAACCACAATAGCTCCAAAGAGATGTAACAGGCAACATTTCAGGCTTTCCTTGAGATGTTCACTTTCTTGGAAACATTCTGATTGGAGTAAATAAAAAGTAGTAGGATTCCTTATTTTATAATATAAATTATACAAGGCTTTTCTTCTCTCAAACAAAAATAAAAAAGCAGGAATGGTAAATAAAACAAGCATCTTTGCTGCTTGATATCATGCAAGCTTAATACAAAATTTTAACTCTAAAATCTCCACTTTCTTTTATGTAAGTCACATACATTAACACATCCATTTCAGAGTTATCAAAGAAACATGACAACCCTGCATTTATCAGGAAGACTGACAGATCCAAAGAGGTACTGCAAATGTACTGTGGAATAAATGGGATTAATTTTCATTAGACTGTTCAGAACATGCTAACACAAGCAGTTAGCAGGTACAAGAAATGTTAGAAGACTTATGACACCGAGACAAATGCCATTTACAGTGCAGGTGCCTTAGGAAAGCAGAACTTGCTCCCTATGAACCAAACTTCCCAAGGAAGCCTGTACAGCTCTGTTATCTTTCTAACAATAAAAAAAATATCTTCAAAGATCTCATAGCATATCTGATACATGGAACTCTTAGGAATACAGCCTGGATATTGTTGCTATAGCAATATCACTAGAATCAAAGCAGCTGCAACTGATACCACAAAAGGAATATTTTCTTTTGAATTAGCCATTGTAGTTCCATTCCAATATAAGATAACCAATTAAGATAAAACTGCTGGAGACTGAGATTTTAAACACTAGAAAATGGAAAAATTCTGTATTCGTTAAAATAATAATGTTACCTTTCAGACAATTACCAGTTATTGGCAAGTAGTATTTCTGACTACATACTGGAAGTATAAGCTTGTTTCAGAAGAAAATTGCACCACTATTTTTAATGGTCTACAAATTAAACAAAGCCTACCATTTCCCTAACTTAGAGTCTCTGAATCTTTCGTGGAACATCAGACAAATTCAATAGAGTAGTACCTAGCTGACTGTGGAAAAATTATGAGGCAGTGTAGACAAAAAAAAAATCTTTAGTACTCCTGTGGGAAGTACACCCTTAGTACATGCTCAGCAATTTCTTGTACTGCCAGATGGCCAATCAGCAGATGAGTACCTGCCAGCTAATTAGCACACTTGTAGGTTTGTCTCACTACAAAATAAGGGATTTGGGAGAAAACAGTACAGTGAACTAAACAGAGAGGAGAGATCCTGAAGATAACAATCCTGAAGAGCAGACTTCAGAGTCAGCTTCCAGTGCTCTAGCACAAAGACAAAGACATTTTACTGACCTCTTTGCCAATACATTATGTATGTAAGAACACAAATTCCAAAGTAGCAGTTAGGACACAATTTAACCAGAGATAAAGGAGAGTAGTTCCCTAAACTGCAGTCCAAGTTGACTTTGCTATTTGGATGGTAGCAAGTTTCCTTGTTTGTGGCTACTAAACCACGAGGAGACAAAAATGCATGCATACTTTCCTCATGATTTTCTCATGCAAGTTACCACTACAGCTGCTGCTACAAGGATCTTACGTGCAATCCAGATGTATGTATCAACAAAAATGAAGTTGAAAATTCACAGATTCAATCTTATTAAATTACAGTAAACACTGAAAGAAAATCTGGAAGAAAAAGCAACCAGGCTTTCACAGACAAGTAAGGTTGGCAAGATAGTGACACTCAGAGCAGAACGCAAGCAAACAAATCAACTCAGTACATGCAGCCTCAGAAAACTGTAAGATGCTTTTATATTTATTACACATTCTTTGGGGAATGGAATTTAGAATTGCCAACTTCACTCCTCCAAAGATGACCATTTTCAAACACACTGGCGATAATACTTACGATAAAAGAAAGGGACAAACTCAACAGTGAGGGAAGCCGGTTTATACTTCTGTCTGCTCTTTTCAACTGTACTAAGGATACGTCTGAAATTACATTAAAAAAAGATATGACACCTTTGTTTCTGACTTATTACTTCATCATTTCATAATAGAGAACCCTGCCAAAAAATGTAAGTTTTGCCTACAAGCTTAAAAAATAGCAAAAAAGTATTTTGCCTTAAAAAATGAATTGCAGATGATAATGACTTTACTGCTCCACTCCTAGAAATGTCTGAATAGTTTAGAACATGGTTTGGTCAAAATAAAATGAAACAAAACACCACTAGCTACCTGGTACTTAGTCCTTCCCCATTGCAAGTAAATCATCTACTAAGGTTCTTAACCATGCAATTTGAAATGGCTCAAAACATTATTATGAGATTGTGGGAGGTAGGGGGAACAAATCAAAGGGAGGTAATTCTGATAAAGACTTCTCAAAGATATGACATTTACACTGCGACCTTCAAAAATTTTTTTAACCAATTCAACCACATTTACTTGCCTCTTTTCCTCTAGCTTCCTTCCAGTTTAGAAAAATAGGGAAGTTTTTGAAAAAAAGCAAGCAATGGAAAAAACTTCATGTCAGTCAGTTACAACCAAACATCTCCTGGTACATCCACTTTATTTCCTCCAACCTTTAGACTATCAGAAAATATCTTCAAGGTTTTTAAAAATATTTAATCACATCCAGTTTCAGAAAATGTAGCAGCCTTCTACAATGTAATTATATTGATTCATTAACAAATTCTGTACCTCCACTGATTGCAGATTCTGTGTTTTTGAGTATTTATGTTCTACCTAAGATGCAATGAGATGTGCTGGCATTACGAATGCAAATATCTAAAAACAGCTTAGCAGTACTTTGTCAGGCCATACACAATAACCAGTATCAATCTGTACTGTGTTCTAGAACAGGGGAATTATACTTCACAAAAATACTGAAAGTTGTGATCCTTACATGCTCCTTAGAACTCTGTGCACAGCAAGTTAAGCTGTTATGGAAACAGTTAGTATTATCAATGACAGTTCCATAAAGCCTGCTACCCATGCAGTGCTATCGCATATTACAGGTTGCCAGCTACAAAGAAGCCCCAGCAAACAAGGTAGCACCATAACTTATATGATTGCCACTCTGTATGTGTGGAGTCAGAAGAGTGACTGGATGCACAGACGCAGCACAGTTCTACAGGATGTAAGCTGTAGAACGGACTGTAAGTTTTACAAGACTACTTATCTGCATGCACAGATCCAATATTTGGTGCACATCAAAACAGTCCTGATGAAAGTAAAAGAAACTTAAAGAGCAGTTCTGAATGATAGCGGCAAGGAGCAAACAATTTCAGCCCTTGTACGCACAGCAGAAAAACTTGTTAACTACACTGTACACTTAACATCACTGCAGTGAATTTGGGGCTAATAAGGGAGAACTGTACATGAAAGATTTCATAGGAATCTTTAAGAGGTCTCTAAAGAGTCGGTTATAACAAAGTGCATCACTAGCAGCTTCAAAGAGAAGAGCTTGTGCATAGAATGACAGAAATTAAGCTTCTCAAAAAGCCAGTTTCCTAGCACATACTAGTACTGACAACTCCAGTTGCACTCTGTTTCAGTGTTGAGTATCCACTTCATGAGGTTTTTTTCCTACCAAAACTAGTGTATTTCATTAACTCTTTAGAATAGAGAATCTTTGAAAAACAACTAGCATACTGTATCAAACCCACTGCCTATGACAACCAACTCTAACACCTGTAAAATGTATCAGCAGCATATCCATGTAATTACATTTTATTTTACTTTGATATCAGTAGTTTTTGTCAGCAACCTTATATATCATTTATCTACAGATATCAAAACTCACACAGCTTGTGATCCTGCCCTGGTCCACACTTACCCTGCAATTCTCTGCCTCCAATTGCGATATGGATCATAGAGACTTTCACAAAAAGCCAGTGCATGTCTCACAAATTCTTCTATTGGTGTCTGATCTGCCATTTCTTTCTCTTTTGTTTTGCTTTTTAACTGGGAAAAAAAATCCAGAAGTAATAACAGTGATCAAAAGACATCTAGAAGTTAAAACTTATGGAGGGGAATCAAGACTAAGAGTTCCCCCGTAAACACTGCATCTTGACAGGGATCACAATAAGCAAGACCTGGAGGTCCTCTATGGGGAAAAAATAACAGACTAAAGATGAAAACATACCTGTTGAATGTATAACGTGGTCATGGTGATGACATGATTAATGTATGAACACATCCCAATCTCTTCCACATTTGCCAAATTCCTATGAAAATATCAAGAAAACAAATGTACGGAGTGTACTGAGGCTAGTTCAAACAATGTCAGTTTTAGTATTCAGTCTATAATAACAGAAAAGTGTATAAGCATTTCAGAAACACCGCAAGGGACTGCATGTACTCAAATGTTTATTTCTGTCACAGTAACATAGGACACAAGTTTTCTTTTAACAGGAAGGAGAAGAAAGGACTGAGTCATCCTGCTGTAGCTCAACTCTATCTGGAATTTGGGGTTTCAGAGATTAAATAGATTCCCAGGACACTCCAAATAGAGAGGTCAGAAACGGCATGTGATAATAGAGGCAATAACTTTAATTTCTCCCACAGTACTAGAACAAAGAGACTGATACTGTAGCTGCATACACTTTCTAATGCTTTAATAAATATATTACTTAGAGGCAGATATGTACTATAAATTCTCCAAAGAAGAAACATCAAAAATTTAGAAGACTAAGCAAATCAACAGTAACAAAAAAGCACACGTGCTATTTCCCAGTTTGAGGACGTCACAAAGATCAGATACTAATGTGATCACACAAGGAGAACTGTTTAGCAAATGAATAAAATAATAGTTGGTAATTCATCACACAGCTATCACCATCTATTTGGCTTTAATGTTCTGGAATACTTAAGCACTGCACTGCAGACTTGTACTGTTGTAGGGATAAGAAGAACAAAAAGACTCAAAAAAAAGGTTGTTAAATATTTTGCCAAAGGAGAATCCCTACCATATACTTTATTCCCTTATTCATTGAAAGCAGTTTATAATAAAAGAATGAAGAAATAGGGAGGAATAGATCCTTGGATAGTATTACAAAATTAAGAGCAAGTTTCAGAGGTCAGCTGCATTAATAGGGTAAGTCAGATCCCTAAGCTATTTATGGAATTATAAGCATGTTAAGAATGTGAAACAGTTCTTCCTGTATATTTATCATTCAATTTCTTTAATACTCAGTGCTTTCTAGAGTGCAACTTCCCTTTAAAAGTATTTCTTATACCACATACACTATGCCTTGAATTCACATAGATATATCTTGCATAATTACAAAATTGTGTCTTTGCTCCTTCTATTCCATTTCTCATGGAAAAGATTGCATGGCTTTCTTCATTTTCCTTTACTTGGAACATCATGAAAAGTGGCTTTTCTCTGATTCTACTGGAAAGCACCTGATCACATTGCATAAATGATTAGAATCTAAAGCCTGCATTAATGATTTGTTAAACAAAACAACAGCCTTGTTGAAGTAGCAAGCAGAACAAATACCTGCAAAGGATGATAAAGAATTTCACAAGCAAAAGTGACAAAGCCTGCTGCTGCTCTTCTAATCCATCTGACATTTTCTGGACACATTGCAGCAGCTGGAGTCTCAGGACCTGAAGAATATTGTCAGGAAGCAGTGATATTCCTGGAGGGATGTCATCCACCCTAAAGATCACAGACACACAACTCAACATACAAATGACACATTATCATCTATTTTAGTGTGCTTCAGTAGTGTTCCAATATACCTGCATAAGAAAGGTTACTGAAATGCAGCAACTGATTTCTCACAAGCACTTCCTAGTGAACTACAAGGAAATGCCTGCTAGCAATAAGCCAGCATGAGCTTTCTTTTCCCCAACAACAAAAAAGAACTAGAAAAACACCAGGAATACATTAACCAGATTCTTAAATACTCTTCCATGAGATTACCTGCTTGAATTACCACAGAGAAAAGGCAGAAATAGCAATCAGGTGGCCAGGGAAACTCCTAGGAGGATTGATACAACAGAATGAAACATGAAACTAAACACAAGGGAAAGCTTTCAACTTTCTACTGAAGATTAAAATAAATGAGATGCCAATAACTAAATAGACACTGAAGTCCAGTTGGCAGTAATCCACAGCAAACTTAATGCCCTTCTTACACTAACTACCCAAACTAGTAGAAAATAAGATTAAATGCCAAAAGTAACCAGCTCATAGAGCTTAAAGACTTGAAAACCAGGGTCTGAATGTACAGGAGGGGGAGCTCCCAGCAGCTCATTTGACTCCTGGCACACACATTCTGCATGAATAGCTGGCCCAACCCTAATGGTTTGTGTGCTGTTAACCCACAACGTAGTTGGTTTTTATCCTCCCAGTATCTCACCGTTTTTAGGAGAGGAAAAAAAAGACTTGGGTTGGCATTAAATGCAACAACTCTACCAAGCCTAGATAGGGCTCTGAAGAATATTAGGCACTCCTGCTATTATTTTTGTTAAAATTAGGCATTTGTAGAAACACATCAGTGAGAACCAAATGAAGAAAAAAGTCACAAGAGCACAAGGGATTTGGAAAACCTTGACAGAGATTTCACAGAATCTAGGTTCATATAGGAGACATTAACCACAAAACTGAGAGCACCTGCTTTTCTCCAACACAGCTGTCAAGAAAGCTATGTTCATTTCTGAGCAGCTTCATCCCCAAGATGCCAGTGGAGTATTATCCTCTGGGACTACAAGTGTTGTTCACAATAATCTGTGAATTCACCATCTCTGTATTAAGAACGTAATTTTTGACAGCTGAGGTTGTGTATCAGAAGTAACTTGCCCAAACTGGCCAACACGTCTCTTTTTTTGTAAGATCATGAAACACTTCGTAAGAAAGCAAACAGCCTCCCTCTCCATGCCTCACGTACCAAAGAGTGTTCTACATGTCAGTGCTATACAACTTAAATGCTTTGTGCAAGAACAGCAGAAGAAACGCTCATCTTCTGGTATTACTCAAACTGAGCATACTACAGAGATTAAATAACTGAACTTCTACCCACCCCATAGCAAATTGCCACTATATCACTACAAATTTTGAGAAGTTTATTTAATATGTAGATGTGTAATGCCACTTTTTCTTAATGAGACTGGTTGCATAAACTTACTATTCAATAAGGAAAAAAAATCTGAAGTCACAACTGACACTCTTGTTTGCTTGCTGCAACCATACATCAAAAAATGAGAGATCTTCACACTTTAGAATCACTGAATCCTTAGAGTTGGAAGGCATCTCTGAATGCCATCTACTCCAACTGCCCAGCAATGAACAGGGACACAACAGTTACATCAAGTTACCCAGGGCCTGATCCAGCTTTGCCTTGCAGGTCTCCAGCAAGGAGGCATGAAGAACAACCTGGCTGATGGACAAGCAGTTCCAGTGCCTCACCACACTCACTGTGAAAGATTTTTTCCTTTTATCTAACCTAAGACTACCTTCTTTGAGCTTGAAACCATTTATCCTTGTTCTATCACCATAAACCCTGCTAAGGAATCCGTCCCCTTCTTTCCTGTAGGTTCTCCTTTTTGATTCTTTCATTTGTAATCTCCTTGCATTACATTAACGTGGTTATGCAGCAACAGAAATCGCTAACCCAGGTGTTTGAAAGGAAGTTGAGTTAGTCTTCACATTGTACTCATTCAATTACAGCTCAGATCAGCACTACTCTCCCCTCTCCTCCACTAAAGCTGTAAGCAAGCACTTTGGAACAAAGGCTGATGAAAACCAGGCTTCAATTTTCAGCAACCAGTTTCCAGTAACTGTAATCTGCTTTATTCTGGTGATTCCTGCATCCTTTTTTGTGGGTTTAGAGTCCATGCACTAACACAGTGTGGCGTCTGTGGTACTTGACATAAGTTTCCTTTAAACTCCTTTGCTTAGTAGCATACAAACCAAAACCAGAAAATAAATCATAGCAGTGGAGATAATATTGCTGTTTCTGAATGTATTAAATCAAAGAACAATTTCTCCCATTAGTGATAGGGAAAAAAGAAAGCCTCCTATGAGCTAGTAAATGTTTTATCCTCTCCAGTGTAAATACTACTGAGAGGGTTGGGGGTTACTTTTTGTTTGTTCTAGGTAAAGACCAGTTGTGCACTAGGCTTTTGTTCTCAAAGCTGTCAGCATAGTTATTTTCTCGTGCAGTATCTTCACTTTCTTACTGGAAAAAAAAAAATCATTTATAAGGAGCATTAATGAACTATTGCACTTAAAAATACACAGAAAAAATATATACAGAAGATACACAAAAAAGTAAAATTAAATGTTTATATGTTTATAAACTCTACTTACTACACAACCCAAATCATATCACTGGATACGTTCACTGCTCAAGTTTAGCGGCTGCCAAATTCTGCACTACGTAGAAAATTTTCTATTTCCAAAGCATTTCAGGAGATGATGTATTTTAATTCAATGAAGAAACAATTATCAATTACATCAGCAAATGACACTGCCATTTAAGAGTCTTTCTTTCAGAAAAAAAGGCTAATAGTTTCAACTACATTTCTGAAGTGTTGTTTTTTTTATGTTAAAATTGTCATGTTTTACACTGACATAACTCCAGAGCTCTCTTCCAAAAGGTTAACTTTGCCCAGCAATCTGAACGAGCTTCTTTATCCTTATACAGTTATTCTTCATTTCCTGGCTCTTGCTGTTCAGTACATAAGGTCTTTCTAGCACTTAGCTGTCGAGCACTCCAACATTTACATAAGGAAAAAGCAGGCTCGCATCAGTCTCCATTCTAGCAATTATGGATGTTCTTGACTACGGTACACTTGACAGAGGGAGAAAGCAATTAAAAAACTATAAAATTCCTTCTATGATTTCTACACTACCTCTGTTCACAAAGAAGAGCAACTTGAGAACATTGGCACAGATGTCAGTGGGCAAACTTAATTTCTTCCTAGGCATCTGAGTCCAAGGGGTCTCTTTGGCCTCAAGAGAAGAGGCACTGGGAAACAGGTGGCTCCACTCTGACCTACATATTTCTCTTGTGCAGGCTCAGTAATATCAGCTCCATAGTGTTAATGCTTGCAATTGAAATGGACAAATACCAGAAGGATGCCACTTTCAACATGCCTGATTATCTCTCAAATGCCAACAAGGGCAGAAAATGTTTCTATATTATTTTGATATACTTTCTCTACATCTGTTACACAAATGAGTCTAAATCTGTGCAGGCCTACTCTTCCAGACCAAGTCACTAATCCTGTCATTAACCTCACAAAAATACAGGATTGTTATGCTCACAAACCCATTATTTAATGCAATGAAGATGTTGCTATTGTTCAGCACAGCTAAGCTTCATGTTTATGTTTAATCTTTTACTATGTTGCTGTAAAAACAGAAACAACAACAAAAACAACTCATGAACACAAAACAAGAAAACAAAACAAAGAGTAACAAACTTTTCCACTGCCTTTGCTTTCCTGAACTAAGCACCGTAAGATGCATTTTGATATCCCACTACAAAGCAAACATCTTCTGAAAGAAGAATTAACTGGCAGATTTTTGTAGATTTTTCACATTGGTAATTGCACTATAAACTTTGAATTAATAAAATGGCTAAGAAGAATATCTTAATACAAGTAGATGAGATGCCCTGTTTTCATCCACTGAGATCCAGTTGCAGCATTCTTTGTTTCCTTGTAACAGTGGAGGCTATCACTTACACTTCAAACAGGATCTGATCCAAAGCCCATTAGAGAATTTCCATTGATTTCAACAGGGCTTGGACAGAAGCCATTATGCAGAGAGCCATTCTTTCTATTCACTCGCTGGTAGTAGTAGCAGCTAAAACTCTGAAACTGGTTCTTGTAACTTCTGAATCCTGTTACATTTGTTTTTTCTTAAAACCTTAGATCATGCAGGGATGTATTAAAAAAAGAGAAGAACAGAGCTAGTTTCTAGTCCTCATTTGAAAAGTTAGCCTTAGTGCACAGAAATTTCAAAAAATTCAAAATGCTAAATACAGAAATGTGAAATTAGACTTTAATACCCATCTCATGATTATATTTCCATATTTGCAGTCAGCAATATAAGTCATTAATACTCTTGTTCCTGAACTTTGAGGTTTATCATTTGTGCATTTTAATTAAAAACTTTCCATCTAAAGCATCTAAAATTTTGGTCATTTTCTCTTTTTCCTCTTATAGCAATTCATAGAATAAAATTACAGAACTTTACCTATCTTACCTCTGTTCAGTCACTACTGCTACAGAAACCAAGCACTTATAGTGATATTATTTCACCTGCAACATTTAATGAATATTTATTCCAAAAATTCACAAGAAATGATTACACTTCTATAAGGAAAAACAAGTGAATATTGATTTCATCACTGATATAATGCAAATACCAGTATTTTCCTAAGTTTCATCATTCCCAACTCATTTTGACCTTCAGAAGAACAGGAGTGCCACTCAACAATAAAAAACTTCCTTCTGTTTAAAAGCAGTATTGATATTGAAAGAAACTGGGCTCTCCTCCAGGTCTGCTTCAGATATCAAAGGTGAACAGGTCTGTAATTCTACGTACCTAGTTGGCAGCTTCTCAAAGTCCACATCCAAAAACTGTTCATAGCTAGAAACAAAACTATCCAACCAAAGCTTCAGGTAATCTGGATCTTTCTGGAAAAAAGAAAAAAAAGAAAAAAAAGAAAAAGGAAAAGAGTAAGAGAACATTAAGAAATATAGTGCCTGAGGTCATTAGGTAGCAAGTCTGGAGCACTAACTTGAACTGAAAGCTTTTTCCTTAACACATTTCAGCTAGGAGAAAGGAATGAGTAGACTAATTTTTAGAACAAAGATTTCACAAAGCTCTATTCTTTGAACTTCTCAGACACATTGTGCTGATGTGATAATCTTGCTCTGCTCTATTCATTAGTTGTGTTTCCATGTACTGGTATCAATGCCAATTGAAGTGTTCTAGCCTACAAACATCCCCTCCCACACCAGTTCCAATAACCTTTATTTACTCTCGAGTAAATACACAACTTTACAAAACCACTAGCATATTTTATTATTGATAGCATGGAATTTAATACATACCATTACTTATGGCTTTATACAGTTATTAAGCACGGGGATCCCCTTCTCATATTAGACCATTTTCCCTGCTCCCAAGACCCCTTCAACTCAAGCAAGTATCAGAGAAACAGAATTTAATTCACTACCATTATTAATTATATATAAACTGATTCAGATACAGTGACAACATATATAAAGCTGATACTTATCTTCCATCTGATTATTTGCTTTTATTATCTTCATTATATTTTCTCACTCATTTTCTCTGGATTTTTTCCTCCTCCTCTTTTTTTTTTTTTTTTTCCCCCATCCCTAATGTCCTCCTTTTTCATAATCTTCCTTCTCCCTGTTCCTGCTTCTATTTCCCTTTCACAATTTTTCCTTAAGTCATCATCCCTTTTCTTTCTCTCTTCAACATTTCCCAAGAAAAGACATTGTGGTCTACAAGCCTGAAGCAAACCTATCCTCAGGTTCACTATGCACCGAACTACTTATCTTAGATGTACACCTATTAACAGCAATCAAGATGAAATTGCAACATACAGAATTAAGGAAGCTGTTAAGATAAAGAATAATTTCAAGGTTTCTAAGCTATAGGCTTAAGCTACAGAGGTCAACAGATCATCTCATGTAGGTGGGTACAAAAAACGCATTTATCAGGTTCAGAGAACACATTGAAAAAAAAATCAAACCAGAAGATGGGCAAGAACTACTGTTCACTAATATCCAAACTGAATGGGTTGGAAGTAATAGAATATGCTGTCCTCAGACATTGCTGGCTTTGCATTAGGAATCACTTATTCCTACCGTTCAGCGTGCTGAATAGTACTATGGCTTTTTAAAAATATTCACGTATTTATAGCTGTAACTTCCCTGTAATCCACACAGGTTATTTTAGCCACATGCTTGCTGCTTCACAGGCTTGTAAGGACAATTTAAAATAAGATGCTATTTTGGCAACTTAGCTAAGGCTAGAGAGGACAAGGCAATAGCATCTATGGCACAGTAACAAACAGAAACTTGACCATAATCACATACATGCACTTTGCTTAGTTCACAGCCATGATAATACCCATGCATGAGAAAAAAAAGCATCTGTTTGACTTTTTTCCTGTTGAAGTAACTGCTTTGATATTCTTGGCATGAGCAAGTTCTCCTTGAAACAGAACATGAAGCACTAAAAGGATTCAATTAGTATTCCAAAACTAAGTGTTGACACAGCTGAGACTCATCTCTAGCTGTTGATAGTAAACTGTTGTAAGAAACTGAGTGGTATTTGATCAAGAAAAACTAAGGAAGCTGACTGAAAAGTGCTTTAGGAAGTGTTCTGGATGAAAGAAGGAAAGAGAAAAGAAGAAAATATTAAATGTCTGCTTGCTCCTTTTCAATGATAACTAGAGCTTAAATCTATTTCAAGCTTAAGATTTAAATTAATCTCCTTATCTTTAAACAATAATGCCTTTGCAAAGCTATCAGTGAAGACTAGCAGCAGAAGAAAAACTGGCAAGGAAAATATGAAAGAAAGTAAATACATAGATGGCAGAAACAGGACAGATGTTATAAGAGGAAAAGTTGCTACTGAGCTGTAGTGCACATGCAGCTCAGTTCTCATTGTCACAGTAACTCCTCCATATGAGGTAAACATTGCAGTTTTAGAAAGCCCTTGCTTTCTAAACATACAGTCACAACTGACAAAAAGTGCTGCAATAGTGTTTGACCATTACCTGCAGCAGACTTTAATTCTGCTCCCTTCCACCTAAAACCCCAACCAGCCAATTGGCTATACATTAATGAGAGTTATTAAAAGAATCAGCATTGATAACAAAATGAGGTAACTATTGGTATGTAGTAGTAGAAAACAGTTTACACTATAATAGACTCCTTTGAGTTCAAAATCTAGAAAGAGCATGAACTCAACATCACTTGGAGGAAAAAGACAAGAGAGCCAACAAGGTCAGTTAGCGACTGAGCCTACATAAGAAACATTAAGAAATACATCTCTATTATAAACCATATAAGCATACTACCATTTCAGAAATGAACAAAAGTACAGACGTAAGAGCTAGGAGTAAATCATCATCCCAGGAAAAAGGTGACAATACTCAATTGTCTTGTTCCAAGTGAAGATACATAAGCTTTTACAGATACATTAGAAACCAAAGTTAAAAACAGCTTTCAAACTTTGAATCTGGCCCAGGTTTCTCTTTTCTTACACTAGCAGTGATCAGTTGCCATAGCATGCAGCATGTGGCTGAAAGCCACCAGAAATCTCAGCTTTACTGAAGCACTTCTAAGAAAGCAAATTTACAATGTAAGTAAATGTTACCTGTGACAAAACAGACAAAAGCATGTCTCCTCTTACACAGCTAAATAAATACATTTCTGAAGAGCTGCCTGCTTGATTCAAAGCCATCCTACATTTTCCCACATCGAAGCATGATGGATTACGAAATGAAAAAGCTTTTTACATTGCTTTGGTATTTTAATTTTATAAGAAAAACAGATATTAAGGGCACCAGTTATTTCCTGTGCACCACGTAAACCAGCATCTGCACTTGAACTGAGCTTTGTTTCAAGGTCAGCTGCTACCCTTTATTCTGACATTTGAGTTTGGTGGGTTTCGTCCCATTTCCCTTTTCAACTATTCTCTTTTCTCATGATAGATGAGGTAAACTAAATTAACAGCAGAATACAAAATGACCTAATTGTTTAATGCCAGACCAACTTTGAGACAGTACACACTGCAGCCTCAAAGATGTGCATTACATTACCACACAGCACAGGCTGAGAATATTTCACATCTGAGTGCAACCAATCACTGAACAGCAATCTTAATTCCCTATGAATTGTTGACCATCTCATTTTCTCTCAGAGGAAAGTGGAATTTTGTCAGGCCACAACGCATCTTTAGTACTCAAAAGCCTTATTATCAGCAAAAGCAGCGAAGCCTGTGCAATATATTCTCTTAATCACTGCTTTCAGATTACCAGTAGCTGTAGGTTGTATGTCAGACAGCAGCTCCAAATTACTTTTAGTGGTGCTGTTGAGTACGTACCACCCTTTTAAGACACAGCTTACAAATCAACATTCTGATAATACATCACAGGGACACACTGTGATCAACAATGTGAGTTTGATATCTTTTCCCAACCTCCCCTCTCCACACACACCAGCAGACATGCCCTGGGAGATCAGCAAGGAAGACAGAGGCAAGTTTTTCATTTGTACAACAGCAGTAAATGTAGAAGACAAGACATAGGTGGTAATAAAACACCTTCCAGAACTCCACAGTCATTAGAAAGAAAAGAAAATGTTGATTCTAGAAATTGTACAGCTTATTAAGTCATAACCCTAAGCGCTCCTTTTATTTCCAGCTTTTGTGCAAGACAGAATCGTGCATCTTATTTGAACAATAATTCATATATAGAAACTGCATGTTTGAAAATTCTGGAAGATGTTTCATCAAGGTTCAAAATTTCCAGAAGCAAAACCCCAACTTAAGTTAACCATCTGCCCTCAGGGCAATAAGCTGACACAACCCAAGCTTTAACAGGCAGTCTAATGATGTGGCACTGTGAGGATACATGCAAACCTAGAAGGAAAAAATATTCAAAGCCCTTTATTTGAAAACTGTGAAGCAAGCCACAAATACATAGGGCCTGAGCTTAAGCTTCTGAACTCAATGTATTGCAATGAAAACCTGTGAAACTTCAAGGAACAATCATTCATCTGCACTAATGAAAAAACTGCTTCAAGCCTATTAAATAAGCTGCAGCTCACAGCACTGCAAAGTGAAAACATTTTCTAGTTCCTTCCTTTTTTTTTTTTTTTTTTTAAACGCCCTTTAGGCTTCCATTTTTACACAATTCCCAGAGCACAATAATAGTCATCAGAGCACAATAATAGTCAATGTAGCTCTCAGAGCACAATAATAGTCATCACAGCTCTTTAAAATGAAACACCGCCAGGTGCAAGCTCTACTATGGTTTATGCCAACAGGTACAAAAATAAAAACACACCCAGAAGTGTTTGTTGTGTTCTTCCCATTTGACCAGCACAGCTAGCACAATGCTTGAATGAAGGCGGTTGCTAAATAACATCAGTTGATCTTCACACTGGATTACACTGTGTAAAAAAACTGCAGCTAAACCGTGCCAATCAGCAAGTTTCCTATACAGTCCAACATTTCAACAGTTTCAATGCACTAAAACTCCAGCAAGCCATCCTTTACCTTGGCATATCTGGGATATAAGCTTCTAATGCTAATGCCAACTTCAGTGCTCACCAACAGCATCACTTAATGTAGAGAAGGATTTTTCCAACAGCAGATGCAACACTGAGGCAATAAAAATAAATGAAACTAAGTACAATCAACACTAACTTGGGACAGACTCTTGTCTCTGATGCATTAAGTTGCCTACAAATGGCAACAGCACTGCCTGCTCTTTATGAAGACTGATTAAGCAAACAACAAAGAAAGCTTCTAATTCAGTCATTTCTCCAGTTACTAGTTTGTCTGAGTGAAAGGGTCAACAGGAAATGGAATTTCTTACATCAGTGAAAACATTTTTTTTAAACTCATAATACTCCTTGTAACTCTTATAGCTGACTCTAAGTTAAATGAATGAATTTTAAGCAGAATTGGCATTGAAGGCCTCCTCCTAGAAATCTCCTGTGGCTGTGGAGTACTGTGCTCTACCAGGGCTGCAAGCAAAGCAAAGGAAGGAAAAGGGCAAAGATCACAGGGCTCCACTGGGAAGCTGAAGCTGCTGAACAGCACCAGAGCTGCCAGCAGGGCTGCACCCCACGGGCACAGCCCCATTAGGACCAAACGGGGCTGAAAACAGCCAGGCCAGGCAGCCTGCAGGCCAGTTGCAGCAGTTGGGCAGCCTTCTGAATGATAAACTACTCACTAGGGCATTAGCTGGTTTAAGGGCACCTTTTCCTCTTTGTATTTCCAAAGATAACACAAAGCATTTCAGCATAACATCTTCCAGCAGCCCACACCATGTGCGTCAAAGCACTGATGCTTTTTGCAACCCTTTAAAAACAGTAAAATGCCAAAGCAGAACCTGAAAAAATCAACAGTACAGTTAGAATTAATCAGAGACATCATGATAAACTGTTCTATACTGGCTAAACTGCCTTGAGAAGTGAAATCAATTCTAATTATCAAAAGAAATTGCTCTGGGGCACAACTTATTTTAACCATAATATTTACTTTTGAATCAGCTCTTGAATTGAAAGCTAAAGAAAGGCTCTTTGCTAGCAACTAGGAACCTCTTTCCTCAAAACACACGTAAGCATGCAGATATCAGTTCAATTTCTGGAGCTGAAAAGAGAGGGCATATGCTTTCTAACCAGAAGCTGAAGTGATCCATGATGTAAACAAGTTTGTGATAAGTTCAAAACTTCTGTTTCACATGGAGATTTTTACCAAAAATACACTTATAAACATCACTTAAGATAGAATTTGCTCACAGAAACTGGAAGTTAATGTTGAATGTTCCTTCCTTCAAAAGAATAAAAACAACTAGAAACTGCCACTAAAATCTTATAAGGAAAAAAGAAATTACAGCTGAGAGCTAGAATTCCATTTCCTTTCCACTTCAGTGCTCAAAAAAATAGAAAATCAAAATGAGATTTCTAACTAAAACAGAAGTAAAGCTTCATTTATTTACTTATTGATTAAAGCTGTGTTTGAGCTATAGCTTAGAGGAAGCTCCAGAGCAAGACCCACTCCTGCCCACCATGCAGCACAGGCTGCTGCTCCGTGCCATGACATGGCACCAGCCTTTAATTTTCCCTTTGCACGTCAAAGCTGACACAACAAACCAGCAGCACTAACAGCTGGAAGCTGTATTTTAAAGATCAGGGAATAAGGAGTGTTCTGAATAATTCAAAGGTAACTAAACTTCAACATGTCAAAAATCTGCCGTGTCAGGATAAGTCCCAATTTAACACAAATTCAACCTGATAAAGGTTTAGGGCTTAATGCTCGATAGCTTTGAAATTCCAAAGGTCCGTCATCGATTTAAACGAGAAAAGGACTGAGCTGCAGCAAGAGCACAAAGCCAGTTTCTGTTCTGTCAAGTTTCTAACTTTCAGTGTGATGTAAGAGACAAGGACAGAACACAGATGGACCAAAGGGAAGCAGGATGGTGCCAAGACAGCCAAAATATCAACCACCTATTTCACCATATCAACAGCTAGATACTGTCAAGTCTTCCAATAGATACAGAAAAACGCTGAGGAGAACTTGCGTGCAACTTTGATACAAATACAGACTTATTTTGTGTATGGATCAGCTAACAAAAGTTCTTATTTCTTTAGCCATGGATCTAACTGCTTTGGTCTTCTCAGCATTATCAGCACTAAGACTAACTACATACTAAAGGTACAACCTTCCTCCTTTACATTAGCTCTTCAAAAGCACCCTGCAACTATTCGGCATCAATTGCACTTCAGGCGGCACCATTTTTAAATGATTACCACAGGTCAAGACAGATTTCTGCAAATAACATGCTCCTTTCCCATACCCTGCTTTTTCTTCAGAAAAAAGAGCTTTGCTTATCCACTATTTTGAATGCTGCAGTCTTAGGGAGGAAAAACACTATGCAGTCATACCTGAGCCTGCATGCTCATTGCCTCTCTGGGGACCATGTTTGAATCTCAGCTTATACCAAAGATACACATCCTTTTCATTATTCTCTTAAACTCCAAGTATGCCTCTGAAAGTATGTGAACACCAAATTAGAACAGCAGTTTAAAAGCACAAATATATTAAGCAACTCCATAAATAAAATTGTTTCCCTACTTGCTTCTCAAAACTTGTTTGTCCATTTAACTTGCATTTCCCCACAGCTTTGGTCACCAAAAAAAAAAAAAAAAAAAGTAGTTCTTAGTAATCAAAAGTTCAGCAAAATCACAGGTAAAACAAACAACAATTAAAAGCATTAGCCAAGCCTGTATCAATAGAGACGGGAAAGCAACTTACTTACAAGGAGCCTGCATCTACCATAACTACTTTCTACAAAACCTATGGGCATTATATCACTGGAAATCCTGGGCTTATGACTCATATGCTAAAGTTGCAGTGTTTACTTTACATGCTGCTTTAAGAATAAGAACTTTCCATAACTTCCAAACATCTTTTCGTCAGTTCCTAAATTCTCCTTGCACATTTCAAGCAAAAATTCCTAGAAAACTATATGAAGGTACAACATTTTCCTAAAACAATTACTAAAAGAATAATCGTGTAATCTTTTTTAAAGGAGTTAAACTGCTTCATTTTCATTTTGTTTCTCCTAAATGTTTCTGGCATTACTGCTAATTTCTTATTTCTAGTGAGCACTACCTGTTCAACCTCTGCCTTAGCTTCCTTATTTGTTTTTAAATGTATTATTGGCACACTCCTAGAGAGTTGTTATGCAGATTCTGGTTATTTGACAATAAAATGAGTACTTCATTTTCCTTACATTAATAAATAAAAGCAACTACAGTCACTGTTTCCATTCAAAATTCAGGAATGCCCTCAATCAGATTATCATAAATGTTTTAAGTATCAGAGAAAGTATTAACATATAACTCTTTTACCAGCACAGAAACCTAACTGCTAAGTTTAGAGCTGCAGGTGCATGGAGGAGTTGTCTCATAATCAGATGCCTTACTTAAAACAGCTTTTATTACAATAACCATGTTTGGTATTCATTTATCAGTGTTTCCTGCTATATGTCCCAATCTTCCTCTATTGTATCCTCTCTTTTATTACAAGATGAATAGTAAATGTCATATGATCAAATGACTTTTTTATTAAAAAACAACAGCAAAAAAGGCTTTTAATCTTTACTGTTGAGGTGGTCATGCTTTGATGTTTGTTTGCTTCCCCCTTCCCTCCTTATATATAACTCTTTCACCAACAAAAGCTCAGTAATTAAAGCAGCTCATTCTTTTTTATGGCAGCTGCTTAGCCTTTCTAAAGCCTGTAAATATTTTAACAGTATCTTTTGAGAACATTTGGATTCTGGCATTAAGCCACAATGCCATTGAACAGGCAGCTGGCAAGCCTTTCTACTCACTCCATTGGTGTATTAGAGCACAAACAGAGCACATTTGAGTTGATTCTGCAATATTCTTAAATCATGACACGTGGAACCCCAGATCTGAACCAGATGAACATGTTAAGTGTGCCATAAGTCAGACACCACAAAACAGTCCAGTATTTGCTGTATTTGCTGTTACAGTGCATGCCACAGCACCAGAAGCCTTCATTCCTTGTAATCTAATGAATCATTCCCTGTAAGAAACACTTGATCCTTTCACTACATTAAAAGCTTGCTCTGAAATATTTTCTACATTTTCTGGTAATGAGAATTGAATGGTATTCATTAAATATGTAAAGAAGCTACATATATTATTCTATATTACATTTAGCTATAAATATAGAATACAAAACAAAAATAATTTCCCTGTTGATTGTCTTACATCTGTTCTGCTTAGTTTTACCTGTCATCTCACCTCAGTTGGAAACCCACACTACCAATGGCAGAGTGCTTGTTCTGGTTTGAGCAGCTGTCTGTACAAGGTTGCCCTGGTCCATAGCTAAGGATGATAACAGCTATTATAAATAAGTGAAGAAACTAATGCCTCATATATACACATACACACAAGTCAGTTATTTATATGAAAAGTTCCATACTTAATATCTTAACTACATCAGTTCTCAGACTATGAGAAATTTCTTTAAATAGCAGACAGCAAAATCAGAATTGAAAACCAACTGTTCCTTCTTATCTATATCCATTCTTAGTTCAGCATCCCAAAGGCACAACAAGGACAGTGTCGTCAAGCCACACCCACAATTAACTTGTGACAAGTTCTTTTGCCAGTTACATACTTTCAGAATGGCTGAGATATTTCCTGTAGATTGATTTAAATACATTTTACAACTGTGTAAAAGATGCTCATTCACCAATTTTGGCAAGGGAATGGATTTTCACAACAGTGACTTAGGAAGAGCTGCTTTTTCTGCACACTTAGTTTGATCAAGCATTAATCTAGCCATAATCTGGATACTTCCTTATCCAACAAAGGTGGTATATAGCAATTCAATATGAATCACTGACAAATCAGCCATTTCACAAGAAGGAAGACAAGTGCAAGCTGAAGTCAGGATGAGATCATGTTTGGGATGCAAAGGTCGGTGTTTCACAGGATTTACAGTTCAACATCAAAGATTACATTGTAGTTAATTACATGCTTCTCACCATAATTAATCCCAATTGTGCAAAAAACAACAAGAATTTTTTTTGAAGTAAGAAGATTAAAACACCTCTTACAATGTGAGGTATCACAATATCCAACAATCTGATGAACAATTTCATAACACTCTACTGGAAGGTATGCATTTGCTCTTGTTTGCTGATAATCACATGAAATCCCAGCCTTACAATGCAAGTGGTGAAGGGATTTGATTGAACTATGACATACTGTCTGGAATGCAGCACTTTGTAAAACAGCAGTGAGAGGTTGCCTGACAGCACACATGAAGCAGAAATAATGAATGACTCTCACACTCTTCCCATAGCACAGAGCATACATTAATTTGAATGAACTGTTTAACATTTAAGTGGATGCATAATGCCAAAAAGTGTAGCTCAAGCAAACTGAACATTGCAATGGTTGTAAGATCTGAGACTGCTATGTACCTAAAGAAAAGCTCAAACTACCAGCACAGCACAGTTTGTAACATCTGACTGTAGCAGTCCATTCCTGACTAACACAGAAATCACGGCTTCCCCCAGGACCACTTATTTTATCATTCAAGTTTGCCAATTCCTTTAAACAGCTTGTAAGGAACCAGAACCTCAAATGTAATTCTTCCCAAATAAAGAAAAAATTAATTCAAATGACAGGATTTGAAATACTCTAAGACACTTTCAGGATAATGCACACAGTCATATTTCATGGTTTGTGGTTTTTTTTTTTTTTTTTTGTGTATAGCTTTTTGGTTCAGGACTGAAACACTTTCCTCAAAAAAAAAAAAGTACAAGCCTTCTTTCCATGCTTTTGGTTTTAAAAGAAAATATATTTATAGGTAGATATCCCTCACCAAACCAGAGAGAACTACATTTATCTCAATACAATCAGATCTGGTAAAAATAAACCAGCGGAAAAGAGCAACACAAGAAAGTATATTTCTTAAGACAGGTCTTAATGTAGCAAGGGATATGACTGTCTCAGTTATCTGTGTCAATAAAGACTGGAATGTTATGATTAGCTTTACAACTGCTAATACACAGAGCCCTACCAACCAAGGATGCTAAGACTGAATGCTCTCAGGAAGCACAAGTTAGATAGAAGCTGGCTGAGGAACACCTCTTTGCCTCGAGCTATTCTACCAGATAAGGAAGTACTTAAATGAAAGCATGATTTTACTGAAGATGGACAGCCTAAAAAAGCCCAGGACCAATTACTGGGTGAAACTTTGCCTGGTATAATTAAAATTCTTACAGTTAAATTCTTAAAGGATAGAAAATCATCTTGACAAGACTTAGCAGTCACAGTACCCCATCCACTGAGTAACTAGTTCTCAAATATACTACCTGGCATGCCTTTCACAAGCTGTCTAACAGAGCAGGATCATTTATAATGCAGCTAAGTCCTTTTTAAAGCCCTTTGCAGTGCTTCTATCACATTCAAAACTTTGACAGAAGAATGTCCTTTACAAGCCTAAGCCTGAAAAGATGTTAAATTACATTTCAAGTTTACAAATCAAGCTGTTCTGGGCCACCAGTTATGAGCAACAACCTGCTTTTACAGGTGCTACTTGAAAGTACAAGTTCTTTTTAAAGACTCTTTTGGATTGACAACCTTGTTTCATAGGCTACTTTCAGCATACTCTTCTGAAAGTTTATCATTTGGCTTTTATCCTCCCTTTTCCCCCTTAGATTAAAAAAAGATTACCTTGTTTTAACTGTACTCACATCCTGTGACATTCATATTTCCATTTGTAAAAAAACTCATGTTTTCTTAATGTTATTTGTAAATATTCAGGTAAAGTTAAGAGTATCAAGTTGTAGCAAATTACTTTTTTTTTCTTTCCCCTTTCAAGATAGGATTTCAAGCTTCTCTTGGAATGTGTAATTTCAAGGAAAAGATATGGGAGAAGGTAAGTGGACCCAACCATTATGATCACATTTTGTTTTCATTTAAGTCACAGTTCTTTGTTTCAGCAACACTTACCAGTCACTGCTCATATTATTTAAGAGCCACCATACACCCCCACCTGTTCCCTGTTTTCCTCTAGGTTTAAGAATGCAGAGAACTAGGATTCAAATTAGATGACAGTCCTTTAAAAAAAAAAGCAGCCACCAAGGCACCACTCAGGCAGAGTTTCCATCCAGGATAAAAATGAACCAATTGTCATTTAGTCAGAATTCTATAGCAGCTATGTACATACACAGTAATTAGTATTTTTCAGTTCATCAATATTCCATATGTCACATGTTCTGCATCTGTTGCTAATACAGAAAACAATAGGAAAGAAGTGCAAATGGAATATTTTCTGAGGTGTATAGAAAGAGATAAATGCTTGTATTTATACCTTTGAAATCCTTCCTGAAAGCAACTGAAGATTTGGTTTCATTAGAAATGAAAAAAAAATATTGTCAGATAGAAGCGTATTTGATCACTTTGTGTAAATTAAAAATTCAGACTCTTTGACAAAGTCAAAATTAATTATTTTGAATTATCTACCAGAAGAACTGGAGAAGATGATATACACATAGTTCAAGTCTTACAGACAAGATACAGATACAAGATAATTTGGATCTGCAGTGAAAGTTACTTCAGAGGATAATAAGACATGAAATAATTTTACATATCAGTACATAGACAACAACTAAGAAAAGGTTAATCAACTGCAATTGTAATAGTGCTACAGCTATGCTGGTTTAAGAACACAAAGCAAGACTGGTAGAGCAGATCTAATGAAAGAGATTACTTCAGTCACATGAACAAGTCACAGAAACATTCAGATGAAAGCATACCCATTCTCAGACTTCCTCAGTTCATCTGGTAGAGCTTTTCTCCTGTTGTAAACTTACATTACTGAAACATTTACAGATATCTGTTGTATATTCACTTAAGTGAATCATGTTACTGTGTAGATTATAGTTAAGGCTTCGTACTGACGAGCAGTGCACTAATGCTTGGCATTACCTTTGTCTGTTTCACCTGCTGCAGAAAGTTTTCCCTAATGAATCTATTGGAAAAACTTATGATATCCATTGTATATGTATTTCCATTACCTTCAAGTTATAATGCATGCATTCCTACATTTAGATCAGAAGATGGCAGCTTACATTTAATTTGTATCAGTGTTTGTGTGAATAACAGCAATATACACAATAGATAATCGAGCATTAGGGGGAAAAAAAAAAAAAACACTTTAAACTGAAAACCACCTCAAATGATCACAGCAACAATCTGAGTTTTTAACAATGTTTTCTCTGCAGAAAGTTTGACTTCATTTAAAAAACAACAAAACAAAGAACAACAAGGCAGAACAGCTGAGACAATTAACAATGCAATGCTTTCATATAATTTCCAGTGACTCAAATCTAAACTTCGCTACATTTAATGAGTTTCTACATTGCTCCCAGGCAGCACCAAAAGCATCAGTCATATGTGGCTGTTAACTTTTATTAGGCATCTCAACTGATTTGCAGTTTTGCAACTGTCGGTCCCACAGAGCATAGCTTTTAGAGGAACAGAAGCAAAAAGAAACAACAACAAAAGTTTTAGGTTTACCAGATGAAAAGCAACCAAATATCAACTTAAAATAAACTTCTGCATCCATCAAAACAAAAACAAAACAAAAAAAAAAGGAGAAAACATTACTTCACACATAATATCATCTGAAGACTGTTTTTGCAGGGAGGCTGTTCAAATGCTCCAGTCTGCCCAGGTCTTCAATTGCTTCAATTGCTACATTGCAGTGAAGTCAACAAAGCTGCAGAAGTCCTCTCTTAATGCTACTTCACAGAAAAATAACTGTTGCAACTGACACTTAGCACTGCACAGGGGCATCAAGAGAACGTACAGAGCAAAAGGCGTGACCCCACAGAAGATGGTTACACACTATCACCCATCACTTCAAAATTGTGACAAGCATTGCACTTCAGCACACAGTACTATATTTAGCATACTATCGCCCAGGCCCAACTCCTGAAACAGGCAAGATATGCGATGCAAGTTGCTATCAGTAACGCCAAGCATCACACCGAAAGCAAGTTAAGATAAAGAAACAGTGAAATCCAAACAAGGCTGCAAAGCCCAAAGCAACACATCTGAGATCTGCAAAGCACCAAATCCTCATTTACTCAGCTGTAACCATCCAGCAGCTTTGGTCATTTGGAGACATCTCCCACCTTCCTTTCCCAGGAGGATGCCACAATAAAGTCATGAAAAAGCAACACACAGGATATGATGCTACACTTGATCAGGCAGTCCCAAGCATAAAGAGACTTTTCCCTAAGCCACGCTATCGTGTTACTGGTGATTATTGCTACATCTTCCCATTCTGCTAGATGCTCGAAGGAGAGCCAAGAACAGCACAATCTAGATGTTTTCAATACACAACTGAATAATTTATATTTAACCCTCACAATACTTTATACCCTGAGCTTCTTCAATTACCCTCAACTCCAAACTTAATCCAAGAGGGAATACTGCATTCTGGATGCCTTTCTCACAAAAGAAGGAAAGGATTTTAACCTAAATCAGTTAGGGATCAAAAAAGAACAAAAAGCTTTGTGCCCAGTGTTTGTTGAAAACAGGAGTTTTTTGGACTCACTCTAGCTGCCCTCAAGTTTCAGACAAGCTATTTTACTAAAGCATAAATATTTCTGTGTAAGAAAAATTCCTTATCAGTATATGAATACATTTAACATGTCCATAATATATGGTTCTGGAAGAAAACATACCAAACTAAAACCAAAAGTCAAGTCACTTAGATCTCAAAAGGGCTGAGTACATCAAAATACACATATATTTTTAATGAGTCTAAATAGTCTCCTCATTCCCAGCACAAGAGCTGATCATACAGGACTCGCATTCACATAAAGAAACTGAGCATCCTCCAAAGCACACATTGTAACTGGCAGTGCTTTATTCCTGTGGACATGCAGACAATATGGAGATAGAAAGCACACAATGAGAATAAAAGGTTCATGCAGAGGAGAAAAAGGTGCAAGAGATAAAAGAATTTGATAAAGTATATATTTCTAGAGAGGAAAGAGACAAAGATTGGCTGAGAAAAACTCTGAGTTTGGCTCATCTTCCCAGCCCTGCATCTCCTAAAGCTGAGGAAAGCCTGGATTCTTGGAGTCTGTTCCAAGTGTCTTTGTTCTTCTTGCATCGATGAACTCACTGGAAAAACATCCATCTCCCCCAGTGCTAGTCTATTTCCCACTGCTATTGGCATTCCTACTTTAGTTTAAATGGCAAAGGCCTATGCAAATACATTTCAGTCCAACAGATAACCCACGTGGGTATCAGTAAGAAGTCATAACATGCCGCAATGCTTGCAACAGTTTTATTTTTAACTACATAATAGAGCATTAGGATTGCTAACACACAAAAATTAAGAGAAGCCACAACTCAGGCTGCCTTGTAAAACCCTCACCCATTGCTTGTGTGCAAACATTATTAAGACCATTTGTATTTAAGATGTCATGCTACGGTCTTGAAGCAGACCTTCTGTAAAAATGAATCCAGAAAAACAAGAGAACATTTATCCTTCCTGACTAGTTTGAAAAGTTAAAGAATTTGTGACACATAAAAAGGGTGAGACTGCAAAGAAAAAATGCAAAAGAAAACTAGGGAATAGGGCCACCAAAAGCAATCCTTGCCACTGCCACAGAGTGTCCTATGACAGCAGGCTGGCTCCTACCTCAGTCTTTACAGTTCGTTTGTTAGTTTGTTTTGTTTTTTTATACACTCTCCTCATTTTACAAGTACCTATTTAGATAAGCTGGAATCCATTCTGCATATACACTAAGCACTCTAGCAGCAGTGAGGATCTCCGCTTTAAACATATTAATTGCTTTATACTGTGAAATACAAACAGAGAAACAGCAGAGTTGTAATAGTGTTCCTGCCAGGGGAAAGAAGCCCATCACTATCAACAGAGTAGTTGGATGCTGTGGTGATAACCAGCAAAGGAAGGCTGAGAAGTAATTTAATAAGTCTGCTTTTCAGGAAGGCTTTCACTAATGTAGATTAAATAAAACAGAAACTGTACAGAAAATAATAAAGTTAAATACTAGACAGCAATGAATTAAACAGATGCAATTCATCCATTTAATCACCATGGTCTTATATAACAAAACACACCTAAACGTGAACGCATGCATTCACATAATCAAAAGGCAAAGCTAAGTAAGTGCCGTAACCCTGCACAGTTCATACCTAACTCACAAGAAAAAAAAAAAAACAAGCCCAATCTGTAGAGCAAATCAAAATGTGGGCTTGTAAATGGTCTAAATTCAGTCATACCTAGAGAAGTCATGCACATCTAAGCAAAACAAAACATAAAAACATATTACAGAACTACTTTCAATACCTGACTTTCAAATACAAGAGGAAAGACACAACGACACCTCCAGACGCCCACTCACCTTGCTGCAGTAAAGCATCCACAGCTCGTACAGCCTCTCCCGGGATGCCATTCCTCCCCTTCCTCCTTTCCTCAGTGCCAGCTCCTTCCGTTCAGGATCCAACCATGCCCAGTTCCCCAGTGCTCTTCCCGCAGTTTTTAGCTTATTGTGACACTTATATTATAATCCAGTAAGAAGTCAAAGATTAAAATAACAGGGTCTCAGTCTCTCCTTTTTGGGTAAACATAGCACGACACCAGAGACTGAAGGCAGCAGCCGAACATGTCCGTTCCTCGCCAGTGGCACTCCGGGTTTAACGTCTGAAAGTGAAAACACACCCTTCAGGCCTCTGGCGGAGGAAAGCAAAACAAACCCGGACTTAAAGCCCACGGCCGGCCTCAGGAATGACGCGAGGCCAGCAACACCGCTTTCACCCCCGGCTTTACCGCAGCACGGAGAAGCCCGGCTACCGGTCCCCGCGCCACCTTCTCAGCGCTGGAAAGAGCGAGCGGCTGACGGCGGACGCCGAGCGCGGAGGGCTCACCCCGCTAAAGGGCCCGGGCGGGCAGTGACAGCCGTCGCCCGACGCCCCCACCGCAGTACCACAGCCGCCCCGAAGCCCAGCGAGCCGAGGCGGCGGCTGTCCAGGCAGAGACGCCGGCGGCGGCCTTCCCCATTCCCCGCGAGAGAAGCCCCGCGCCGCGCCGCCCGCTCCGTCACCGCCTCACGAGAGAGCACCGCCACCCCGCGCCGCCGCCTACTGCGCCCTCAGTCTCACCCGGCTTCCCCCGCGGCCTCTCCCCGCAGCCCACCCGTGCCACGGCGGGAGGCGGCCGGACAGCCCCGGGTACCGAGTGGGCCGGGCCTCGCCACATCGCCCGCCCCGCCCGCGTTCCGGCACACGCCCCGGCTGCCGCCAGGGGTGGGGAAGCCACGGGCGCCATTTTGGCTGCGGGTACGGCCGCAGGCAGGAGCTACCCTGCGGGCAGAGCGACCGTGATCGGGAACAGCCAGAGGCCCTGCAGCCGTGGAGCGGCAGTCACTGAGCCCCAGAAGCAGAATGGCGCCGGTTGTGCGCCGGACCCTCACCTAAGGAGAGGCTCAATCAGGCTACACGGGAAGCGTTTTTCCCTTGAAAGGCTTGGTGTGACCCAGGGTCACAGCGTCTCACGCATTTGAGAAAGGCCTATGCAGCCTTAGGGCCACATATAAACAAATGTATAATCTGTTGCTGTTTTAAAGCAGCCTGTGCCTCATACACAGAACTCACATAAGGCTAAAGAAATGCTACTGCAATTTGTCAGATTTCTGAAAAAGAATGAGAAAAGACCTACTTCAGCTTGATGGCATGGTTTTTCACAGATGCATCAACAGTACTGTCAGCTATCCAAGGCAGAGCAAATGAGTTAAAGGCCTGATACATAATATCTCCATGGTCTCAACAACACTAGAAGGAGACTCACTCTACAGCTATCTGCTCTCTTAGAAAATGAGACCAAAAGTAAAAGTAGATCCAGCTCTGAAGCAGGGAGAGCAAGCTTTAGGAAGACCTGAGCTTTTATCTCCAGTGTAGGGGAATGGTTAGGGCTTGAACTGGTGCACCTGGTGAAGGGGTGTGTCTGGTCCAGGGAGCGCATGCAGATTGTTTGCACTTGTCCTCCCCAGTTGACTGGAAGGGGACGGCACAGGGTGCAGCCCCCCTGGGCTCATATAAGGGCCAGCCTCTTGAAGGGGAAGCATTGTTTGGATTTGGGCTGTTTCTGAAGAAGAATGCTATATAGCTAGAGAGCTTCTTCAGTAGTTGGGTGAGTTCTATTTCTCCTTCCATGTAGGATTATTGGTCTCTCTGTGAGTAATTTGCCTGGTATTTCTGTCAGAAATGATTTTGCTTCTTTATAAATAGGTACCTGTTCTGCAAGGAGGACGTTAGTGAAGTGATATTGCTAGGTCATAGCCTGAGCCAATGATTGAACGCTAGCTGTGAAGGTATGGCTAATCTAGGGAGCTTAGGTGTAGGTGATCTTCTTGAGTGACTAGAAGAGATGGAGTCTAGATCCATCTCTTCTTGTTCTTATTTAAGAGCTAGTAGTTGAAGGTGTATCACCTCTCTATCTCAGGATAGAGGTTGTTCTTTTCTTGAGCTATTACTGATTGTTGGAAGGGGTGAGTAGCTTTTTCATTATTACCTGTTATTGCTTTGTGGTGCTTAACATTTTATTCTACTGTATAGTTGACCCTGAATACTTAATTGTAAGTCTTTGGCTGCTGGTACCTCTCCCCATTCAACTAAATCCTATACAGCTTCCTTCAGAATATAAATTGTTATTCACCACATAAGCATTTCTGTATGGGGCATTTCTGCAATGTTTTGGTTGATACTCAAAAGTTTATTCTTAAGAAGAATTTAGTGGAGTCCCCATTCTTGGAGGTGTTCAAGAAATGCATAGGTATAATACTGAGAGATGTGGTTAGTGGGTATGATGTGGTGGGTTGGGGTTGTATTAAATAACATCCTAGAATGGCTTGAGTTGCGTGAGACATCAAAGACCACCTGATTCAAAACCATCTGCTGTGGGTAGAGTTGCTAAGCCACTTGATGAAGCACTAGATTTTGATTTTAGCGATCTTTTACACCCTTAATAACTGCATGGAAGCCCAGTGAAAAGGAATTGACTATATAGTATTATGGTATTATCTGCTTTATTAAAAATATTTGGAGTTGAATGTCTCAACAAGAGCACAGTCTGAGATCAGTTCTTGCACTTATGTCTGCATTTTTTTGCTTTCAGTATATCACTGAAGTTTTCCTGTAAAAATAATTAAGGACTGATTTGTGTTTAGTGTTACATCAATCAGTAGAGGGAGAGTGGGAGTATGCATCTTTTCCTGCAGTGCTAAGCATAGTTACTAGCATGAGTGGAAGGACACTAATAAAAAAAAAAAACATAAAATTATTTTTAGTGGTATGATACACATATATATGGATACATGCTACTAGCTATGATGCTTTGAGGTTGTTATATACCTTTTTTATCAAGAAGAGCTAAGAGTTTAGAGTTCAGCACTGCCCTCAGGGCAGGATCTGCTGTGCTTCACCTCCAAATTCCTCTCAGAGAACATCCTACCTCCTCTTTGAGTATCACTGCTAGCAGTTTCTCTCTGACCACTATCTTGTAGGACTTCTGGAGTGAATACAAGGTGTTCTCATTTGCCCTTTCCATAGTTATGAGGGGATAGATAGCTCTTTGTGGTGTGCTTTGACATTTATAGTTTCTCATCTTTTTGGAGTCTTTTTCCAGGATTAACTTGAAACTTTTTCTCTTTGAGGAATTCAGGCACAGATGAAGCCAAATACAAACCCAATCTTTCTGTGGTATTTCTCCATTTTTAATTATTGATGTTTGTGAGCAATTACGACTGCTCCCACATCCAGGAGAGATGTTGCGGCAGACCTTAGTGAAACAGTAGACTCACCCTGATGAAAATGAAGTACTGCTGCCCACTTAGCTGGACTACTTGTGGGCAACAAAATAGGCATTTCCCCCTCTGCTAGATTTGCAGTAGTACAGTTTATCTTGGGGATGTTGAGGTACCTACTGTTGATTGTGTAGGTAGTTCTTGTGTTCTGTGGGTGCTCTGAAGGGAGAGTGAAGTATTAATGTTTTATAGTATGTTGAACTGTTTCTGTGACATGGTGAAGAGTTTCCTGGTCAGATTTCCAGAGGGTCTCCTACAGCTAAGTTGCATACTGTAAAGTCATTAGTGTGGTTTTCTGGAGGTCTGTATTTTGACTTTGAGTTAAGTTCAGTCTTTTCTGTTGGTGAAGACAGCTGGCAGACATTCGGTATTCTCTGACTTTATAATGATCATAGTGCAAATATAAGCAAACTAAGAGAGGTTGTGGAAAAAGGTGGGCTACAGTTTCATCCCTGTAGATCTAGTATAAGTCCTGCTGATTTCAATGTACTTTTACTTCATAGAGACCTATCTAAGGATATGAAAGTCAAAGAATGGAAGAAGATTTAGAGTTATCTGTGTGCTTTAAGATGTGAGTATTTGTGGATTGGTCTATTTGTGAAAGGTAATTACTAATTTTATTGGCTTCTTATTGCTTTCTTTTTTGTAATTTGTTCCAATTGCTTCATGGGCATTAATTAGTCAGGTAGGTGGTGTTATTTGTTTTTCATTGTCCTTCAGCAACTGTCTTGTGGTAAGTCTGTTTACAACAGTGGTTTTTCCCATGCTTTGCTCATCACTTGTGGTTTTGTACTTTATATCTCTTCAGTAGCTGTATGTTAGTGTCTCACAGTGCCCTGTGCACTGAACTTGTTTAGTCAGCAAGTTAGATAAGAGTGGGTAGAAAGAAGGGTGTGGATTGAGAGAAGGCAATCTGAGAACAAGGAAAGGCTCAGTAATTGACCTGTCTGCATCTGACTGCAGCTTTGAACCTAATAATCTCTGAAGTGGAAGAAACAAACCAAATGAGAACACCCATCTTATAGTAATGTTGTTTTTAAGCTGCATTTTTTCTTCTATATGAAAATGGAGATACTGACTTCCAGATAGGAATCAAGCAACCAGTTTCAGGTTCTGTTTTAAGGCTTCTATTAAGGTTGTGCCACAGGTCAGCAAATGTGCTGAGATCTTTAGCAGAGCTTTTATCTGAGTTTTAGATAAATATCTTAGGGCTTATGTCTTGTTTACTAACAATGATAACAGTGAAGATATGAAATATATTTAGAAATGGACTTCTCAGTTTTCCATGGTCCTTCACCAACACCAAGCAATGGAAACAAAGAGCAATATTTACATGTAAGCCTACAGCCTTGGAAGCTGTCTACTACCAAAATACTGTGCAGAAGTAAGGGTTGTGGATGCTGATTCCTAGCACTTGCCCAATTAGCCTCAGACTGTGTTTGGGGTGGTTATTAAGAAGGAACAAACTGGCCCTAGCAAGACAGGCCTCTGAGATGGTGCTTTGCAGAGGGTAGCACACTATTGGCTTTCCACGAGTTTCTCTGCCTGAATTTATGCAAACTCAGTGCAGCTGTTGTACTGGGTAAGCTGGCAAATGTAATGAGTGTTTAATCTTCTATCACCATATTCATTTTGTAACCCAGGTAAGTCAGGGCTTGTTCATTGTTTGCAAGATTTGGAAATGAGAAGGAATTTGTTTGTCCCTTGATGAATAAGCTGGTATTTAAGGTTTTCAGTTGTTTAAATGCTAGAGGCTGACCACAGCTAAAGCTGGGAAGTGATGATTGGGCTAATAGCATTAAGTCCCTCTAGCTCCTAGCTGTTCTGCTTTCACATATTCAGGGTTAAAACATTCATCACACTTAAATTCAGGAAGGAATTAACCCCAGGGTTGCCTAGGACTATGGTGAGTGTTTTTGTCCTCTGTACTTTGATCTCATTACCACAGGGGAACTGCAATATAATGAATGCCCTGCTGTAAAAGCCCTGGGCAGTAGCTTGATCTTTTTGGTTCTTTTTCTGTAGCATCAGCTCTTTTATCAGAGGCCTTAAAATGGCAGCTGTGCTGGGAATTGTCTTATGTCAGATAAACCTTAAAGATTCTTTGTAGCTAAATATTTAGTATGTGATTAGGGGCTTATCTTCCACTAAAACTGACTTCTCACTTGAAGTAAACCATCTTAGTGTCTACTTTATTATTGCCAGTGCTCAGTGAAGGTACCATGCTTTCAAGACAAATCATTCTGCTTTAGTGAAGATGTAATTTAACAAATTATTTCACTATGTTGTAGAGCTTAGTAGGTCTCAGTCTTCAGTGTAACTTCTGAAAGTGTTAAGTGTCAGGGAAATGTCACCATTTAAGAATGTGTAGTTATCTGCAAAGATCTCTGAGCTGTTTCCTCTCAGCTGACAGGTGCCTGTTCAGAGAACACCAGCTATAGGAACTTATTATGGCTTGTGGATGCACTGTCAGATCTTGTGGGTTAACTTAGCTTAGTTTGGGGAAGAACCCAAATGAAGGCAAAACTCTCACTGCTGATAGAGGTGGGATTCTTGCAAAATGTTAGTGTTGTGGCCTACCAGAAGCAGGGATGTTGCTTGCAGCACAGGGCCTCCTTGTGTGTGGGGTGTGAAACCAAGGCTGTCCCCTGCCCTGGGCCTTCACAAATCCTCGAAGGATTCTGCTAGCCAGGCTTCAGAAACAGAAGGGGCATAGAGACCTGAATGATTGCTAGTGTTGTAAAACGTGAAAGAAGAGTTTTAAAATCCTACAGTGTTGTGTAAACAGTGTGCTGTTAAAGTAGGAGTGAAATTTGTGGGGTCCCACTTGTGCACTGAATGGGTTTTAGACTGGGTAGCATAAAGGGTCTCTCTTCTAGTTTCTGACCCAAGACCTTAAGGAAAGCTGTTACTTCCCCCTGCTATGGAGGGGTCAGCATGAGTTCATGTCTAGAAACAGAGTGAGGTCGATGCTAAACAAGAGCACAGTGTAAGCTCTGATTGGAGAAACAGGAGCTATGCAGTCCTGTGCAGAACAGCCTGAAGTGCCAACAGGAACTGTTGGGCACTAGGACTGTTTTTTTTTTTTAAATCAAGAAGTGATTAAGTAACTAAAATACTTATTTTGATATCAGTAGAGATGTGAACAGTCATTGACAGAAATAGTTGATCAGTAAATGTGTCAAGTACTGTAAATGTTTCACTCTGTCTTAAGTCATCTACTAATATTACAGCAGTGAGGTTGGTTTGCAGTACCTCTGTGATGAAACTAGCTATGAATTTGCCACTGTTCATAGGAGAGCTATTATCCCGTGCTGGTAGTCAGAATGATTTCCCTTACTCAGGAAGTAGTAATGGACTGTATGACTGGGACATTCATAGGTCATCCAGCAGCCACTTTTCACCTTGACTGAGTTGTTGCAGCTGGGGTGGGTGCACAGGTCTGGCTGGTTCAAAGTTTCGTGGATGACTTCTGTATACCAAATGATCATACAACTCTGTGCCTGTCTCCTGCACTCAGTCTGGGAATCCTATAAATCTTCTGTGTAGAATACAGAGAAGGGAGGCACAGTTCTACACCTGAACTGTACTGAAGCTTTCACCTTTTTTAATGATACAGGAACAAAAGAGTGTTGTAACCAGAGTTAATAATTGAATGTTCTAGGTCCTAACAGGCTGCTGTATTTTAGCAATGGTGAAACTGAGTTAGAGAAACTTAAACTTGTTACTTTCAGTAAGCAAAAGATCAAATTAAAGAATAGGTCAAGCAATATTTCTTTAATAATGAGAATGTGTGAGAGAGAATACTTGAACTGCTGTGACTGAGTTGCTTTGTCACTTTAACATCTCCCTGTTCCCTGATTATATGCATATGGATTCCCAGTGCTGATGCTGTAAGAGTTTTCAGAGTATGCAAATTATAATTGCCCTGGTTTTCAACAGCCTTCAGACCAAGTGTTGCTGTCAGTTTCTTTCAATAACATGAGTGTTTGTATAAGATGGAAGACGATGTAATCCAAAAATGTGTGGCAATGGATGCTTACCTCCATCCACATTTCACTGCTGAGATTGTGTCAAAGGTACTTTAGAATTCATAGACCAAAAAGGCTAGAAGTTTGAGAATGAATATCCACTGGTTATGGCAGAGGTGAGCCTTTTACAAACTCCATAGAAATATGCATTTCACTTGAAGTGCATAGACTCTTGAAGCTCATCTGAAAGTCAATGAGGCAAAATGCAATGATCTCTTCACTTGAGACTTAGTTGCAGTTGAACTAAAAAAAAAAAAGAAAAATTAAGACAAACATTAAGTTTTCAGTCTGATCTGATCCCCAAAATGCTCAGAATTATGTTCCTTCTGGGCTTTGATTGGAATAGTAAGATTCTCCAACAATCTGCACATCGGTTTAGTTTTCAGACAGTACTGTGTGGACTTCAAAGTGTTCATCCAAGTAGTTCCTGACTCCCTGTGGACTTTCTCCCCCTGGGATCCTGTGTTGCAGAAGAGCTGTGTGCTGTAGGAGGGGTTCATCTCAAACTCTGGAGCCAAAACATCTTGTCAGTTCAGCATTGTCCATGATCTGAGGGGTGTGGTTATCACTTCTGCTACCACTAGTATGTTTTAACAGCTGCTTTTGAGACTGATTGCTTTTGCAGTGCAGAAGGACTTGTATGTAGGAATGGTTTACAAAGAGCAGTGAGTCTTCATGTAGAGAAAACGCTCTGAAGTTGAGCAATTGTAGTGTTTTCTATCATTGTAAAATAAGCTCACAAGAACCTGGAAGACCTGCCAGAAAAACTTGGGTAGTTTCTGTGACTTCACTGTGCTACTCTCTAGCACCCTTTTTCTTTAGTTAATGTCTGCTTTGGGGTTCTCTGAGCATTTGCAAACAGAAGTAAGAAAGATCTTAGTCCTCCCTAGTTTTCTAGAAGTGCTACGTGTTCTGTAGCAGGTGGAGAATTCTGAGGAGTTTTATTTGCCCACAAACATTAAAACAGAGCAGTCAAAAATCCAGATATGTTATCCCGGTGATCACTGAATAATGTGTCTCTGTTAATTCCTGTCTTTGCCAAAAGGGATGCCAGTGTTTAATCTACACATCACTGCTTAGCCATAGTTCTTGGTTGCACTAATGGAATTAGACACTTTGTTGGAGCCCATGACATGTGTTAATTGCCATCTGGGGAGCCAGTCTGTTTTTTGTTTATTTTAGTTGTGGTGAAAGCAAAGAAAACATTTTAGTTCTCTGCTCTAAGCAGTTAAGTAGATACTGTTTGGACTATTATTTTGCAAACCTGGTTTAGTGTAGTAAGCCACGTATGCTAGCACACCTATTACTTTTGTGATTCCTATAAATGCACAGTGTTCAGCATTTGTGAGCAAGAGGAAATGTGCTTTTTCTCTTCTCTGCCTTGCGAACTGAACTGTTCATCCTCTATTTCTCTCTGGAAGAATAGGCAGCAGGTAATTGCAGCAGCTGATCAACCTGCTTTGTGCTCTAAAGGAAGACAGGCAGGAGGACAGGGATAGTGTCCTGCGTACAAAAAGAAGATATTTTCTTCCTCACTGATGCCTGGGGAAAATTGGTAAGGCTCACTAACAGGCAGTTAGTAATGGGTCATATGTGAGCATAAAAAATGGGGAAATGGGTCTTTGACATAGACTGCTTATAATTCATGCTTCAACTTACTATCTCTCACTGCTTTTGGAGTTGCTTTATTTTTTTTTCAAAGTCTCCACTAACTGAATGTTTAGGCAATACAAGTAAAAGCCCAAAACTTAAAGCCCAGATAAAATTATTTAAGATTAAAAGTGTAGCAGATGAAGTTGTAGTGTCCTAATAGTACTCTCGTACCACTTTCTCTTTCCAAGTCTCAAGCACTTCAAGAACACTTTTGTAACTATGCCTGGAAGTCACTAAGGGAAAAAATACTTAGACCTGGCTACCCAAATGAGAGCTGGTATGTCAACAAGATGTGAGATCCCCTAACTGTGTTTTGTTTTGTGATGGTTCTCACTGGTTCTCACAGAGCACCTGCTGGCACAGAACTCAGTGATGATTAATAGGCATACGCAATTACCTGAATGATAATTAGTGTTGTGATAGACTTTTCCCAGCACAACAGGATGTTGTTGTCCTGTTTCTAATCCACTTTGGTATGCTTATTTAATTCCTTCTGTGTGATGAATAGCCTGGCAGGTTTGGCTGAACCTCCTGCAGGAGCAGATCAGTGCAGCTCAGAAGTTGGTAGAGCAGGGCGATTGACATCGGCAAGCATCTACATAGCTTCTGAAGTCAGGTTTGCAGAAAGATGCTGTGTAAAGATGGTGTGATTTAAGGAGCTGGAAAAACAATTCCTAGAGGAATCTGAGTACAGATGGGATTGGAGTGGTGAGCATTGCTGTACTGGTGGTAGCACAGCAGATTGTTTGATTTTTTTTTTTTCATTTGTTTCCCATTATAGTACCTCCTTTTCCTAAAAGCTGTCAAGCTCGGAGGACCTGAACAATTTCTGGTATAGGTCTGTTGTTCCTCTTTCCCTACTCTGTGATTACATACTGCTTAAGTCTGTTTGATGGTTCAATCCTTTTTCTTTTGTGAGAGCAGGAGATGAACTTTGCCTCCATTTCAGTAAGTTATCACCTCTCCATCTCACGTGATGTTAGCTTTTGCCTTCTAATCTTTTATTGTGTACAGGTTTTAACACTGCCACATGTTAGGAGGAAATAATGATGAAAAATGTTTCAGTCTCTTCCTGATGTGTAATTACCTGCTGCATCCTTGAAGGCTAAAAAGATTTGTTAAATATGGGAGCAATTCAAATGGCTGTAGTAGGTATTTGTCAGTCTCTGAATTATTTGCTGATAGCGTATTTCAGCTTGGGTCAGTTGAATCATAGCTTTTACTCTGTGCAAGTTTTGCTTTAAAAATTTAAGAGAAGCAAGCTGTGATAAACTCAAGTTGCTCCCTGTCTGGAACTGGGAAGTTGTTAGTGTTGTTAAATTGCTGAAGCATAGCTAGTATGCTATGGGGAAACTTTATTCCTTCCACTCAGAACTTTTCCTCTGACACTTTTTCTTGTTTAATACAAGTCTAGATCAAACCTTGACTTGCTTTATTCTATCACTTTAGACTCTTAAACAGACCATGTCCAGAATATGCTAAGCTGGTTATATGAATACTTTATAGCACCAGCAAGTGGGACTTCAGATTACAAGGAACTATTGCACTCCAAAAATGAGCTTTCATCTTCTGTGTTTGGGAAACCCATCCAAGTGTGTAGAGACCTTGTCATCTTGATCCATCAGTTAACATGGCATGCACCTTTGTAAATCCAATTTATCTAAAAGCATTCTGTTTGCAACTGTGTGTTTTCTGCCTCCAATGAAATGAATGTTTGTGGATGTAGAGACAGCAGTGGAAAACTTGGGAGTTTTCTTTACAAGTTTCAAGCCAAAAAAGTGCTTTCTGTGCTGTTGTGAGAAAGAAAAAGACAAATGTCTTTTGGGGAAGGGAGCTGGAGGAGTGTTCTTATTGTCTGTGTAGTGTAATACTGTCTCCCCTCTGTTCTTGTTAAGGATCCAGTTTTGAACCCTGGAATACCAGAGTTTGGACCTGAATCTCTGGAGTTCACCAGTGACATTGTGGGATTGTGAGCATCTGACTAGCTCTGAGTGAAACCTAATATCCTTCCATTACAAATCATTTCATTGCTTTTGTTTTTAACTGTATCCTTATCAAATGACTGGCTAATGTGCACTCACCACTTCCAAACAGCCTAGATAGTCTCCTGGCCTCGGCAGTATATTCAGCCCTATTCTTTCAAGCTTTCTGAGTTGCTCAGACATTTCACCTTTATCTTGTTGAATTTCCTTTGCTCACAGCTTTATGATGTTTGCTTGACTGCACTGGTATTGATAGACAGTTACTATTACTGTAAATAATAGGTCTTTAAGTTATTTTAACTCTTTGTCTGGATGGGTCACTGACTTGGACTCAGCAGAACTGGTAATGGACAGTGTGTACATGCAAAATGCAATATAGAAATGTCATGCAAAGTTGTCACGAGTTCAGTTGCACCTGATTATTTCTAAATGTAATCCCTTGTGTGCCTTACATCAAGCCTTACATCATTTATGTTAATTGCTGCACAGATTGCACTATAGAGTTCTTTGAACAATGGCTGTTCATGTGAGTCTCCATTAAGTCTGGCCACAGCTGACTTTGGCAGCTGTGCCACATATTTGTTTCACATAACCTCATATGTTTAGTGTTGGCAGTGTACGTTGCTTGCAGATTGCTGCCAGGACAGCAACTGATCTGGTGATGGTCTGTGTGAAAATCAGCAGTTAGTGTCCTCTGACTCAACTTTGTTGCAAACAAATTGCTTGGAGCTGGTGTGGTTTTTGAACCCCTCTGGTCATTCTTAGCTATGGAAGAAAAGGCAGTAGAGATGTTGCATCTTCCATCTGTAACACCTCCTTTGGAGCCCACATTCATTATTGCAACATTATAAATAGATTGAGTAAAACTGAAATTCTTATTGCTTTGACTCCAGTATTAGCTTTTACTGCTGGCTGTCTCTTGAAGGTGCATAGTCTTACATTTAATGTTATATTCTGTTGCTCACTCCTATCAACTCCAACTGCCTAATCTACAGTAAGCAGGAAACACTTGCCGATGGAAACTGGGGACCATGTCAGTACTCTAATAGTACAGCACTATAATGCAACTAATGACCTATTTGTGAGAATCTTGCTGTTTATTTTTTATTCCAGGTCAGTGAACAGAAATCAATCATGAGATATTAATCTGTTTCTAGTTGTTTAATCTTAACCACTCCCTTGCCTTTGTTCTGCTATTCACATGCTCAGCAGCAGTGCCCCCTTTCCTCTTGTAATGACCTGATTTCAAAGCACAGTTTCACTCTGGTTTGGCTATCATGGGATCAGACTAATGCTGTTTGAGTTGGGATGAATTTTGCACAAGTCTTGGCACTAGTTGCTGCCTATTGCTCTACTTGTTTGCAAGGAGAACTCTCATCAGAAGCTGATGGATGCCTTGAGCACCAGGGATGAGCTTATACTGAGTCTGACTGGGCAGGCTGCTGTGAAGAGATAGGAGCTGTTAAATGGGGTTGGTCAGCGTGTTCCAGCAATCCCATATCCTATAGGATGAGTTAACCTGTCAAAACTGCTGATGGTGCTGAAATCCGTGGCTAAAGACTCACTGGCTTCTTGTGTTGGGGAAGATTATATTGCTGATGACCTGAAGCCTCTTCTAGGCTTCTCATCCAAATCTCTTTCATCTTGAATTCTGGCTCATATGGTTAGAAGGGAAAGTGGAGAGAGGTGTGGCATGGTTAAGAAGCCCATCTATGTCAGCACAAAGACTCTCAGTTAACTTGTAATTTCTGCATGTACCAAGTTAAGATTAGGTCCTTCTCTATGAACAGTTCAGAACAGAGGGGAATGGTGTATACAACTGCTGTTTACTCTAGACTGATTCTGTAAGGAAGCTTGTGATATGCTGTTTTTCTTTTTTTAAAAGAAATTAAAGAAAAATTGTCTGAGTTGAAAGCAAGGTTCAAGTCAGAACTTCTAAAAGACCCTTGTAATCTTTGATTAAGCTTAACAATTGCTAGGTTTCCTTGTGCAGTACTGTCTTATGGCACTTCCATAAATAGACTCAATGCCTGAGGATCAGCAGGAATAAAATTAAAAAAATTGATTTACTAAGTTTTCTTTTTTCTTTGGCATTCCCTTCCAACCTAAGCTGTTCAGTGATGATCACTTCTGCATTAGGGTACAGGACCATTCCCAAGTCCTGGGTTAATGCAGCTATAACTTGTGACTTTACTTTGGCTGGCTGGCTGCCCTCTGGCTAGAAGCAGGAATCTGAGAATCTTAATTTTGTCTTTTTTGTATGTAAAAAGTTCTTATGGAGTCTCTCTGCCTTGTGATGAGTATTAAATACATTTCTTAGCAGTGGATTCTTCTACTGCTCCATGGAGCCCTGAAATCTGTGTGCCCAGACTTCCAGTTGGAGGAAGAGAGAGATGTAAGGGTGAATGATATGACCCAACTTTTATCCCAAGGTGGCATTCATGCAAGATTGAAGGTTGTGACTATATGGGAAAGGAAATATTCTTGGTTTGTATAGCATGCAACTAAGCTAAACCACTACAGACCTGCGGATGGAGAATAGGTGACAGTTATGTTTCCTTTTTTTTTTTTTTACAGCTGAATTCTTTAAGGGAAATAAGAAAGCAGGATGGTTAAATAGCACAGCTAAAGAAAATAATTATCCTAACAGGCATGTCACAAGCAAGGATGTTCATACCTGTTCTGCTCTGGATCTTGGGTGGGAGTTGCACAGTACTGTAGGCAAGGGAAATCATGTAATGGAGTGCTGCATGTTCTTTGGCTCTGTAAAAATAGCATGGTGGATTGAGAAGCAGTAGGGATTCACCAAGAAAATGTAAGGCCCCAAAACGTTGTCAGAGAAACAGAAGAGAGGAAGCAAAGGGAAGAGAAGGGAACATGAGTGTTGGGTACAAGATATGAGGGGTGGGATGGCAGGAATGACTACCAATATGTGGAAAAATAAAAACAAGTAATTCCCTCAAGCAACAAATGTGTTATTAAAGCCAAGCTAGAAGACATTAGCTAGTTCACCTGCAAGTAAGTGAGGTACATGAAATAAGGGTCTGTTATGCATTTGCCTCCTTTGCATTCTTTGCTTTCAAATCTGGTCTAGGCTTCTCTGGGAGGGACTCCTTGTTTTGCTTCTGTAGCTCCCTGCGGAATACAAATGTAAGTGGAACCACAGCATCTAAGGCTGAATCCACTGCAGGAATTGAGCACTGCATGATGGATCAACTTCCCTCCTGCTGTGTGATGCATCTTGAACACAGGGCAATGGGAGAGCCCTCATAATTCTACTGTTAAATCCAGCCCTACTGTTGCTTGAACAAATGTTTTCTTAGCTCTCTTGCTCAATGGGGTTGGAACAAACAATAGGCTTTGATAAATGATATACTAATAAAACATAAAGCCCAATTCATGTACTTATAGGCTAATCTAACATTGTTGGGTTGATTATGGAATATTTTGATAATTTACAAGTCTTTTAACCTAAAAGTGATGGTAGAGAGTGTGTTTTGTAGGAATCTTAGTTGAAAGAGTGCTGTTCATATGTGTGTTGAGAACATTACTGGCACTGCAGCTTGTGAGTGACATACTAAGGTACAGGCTGCTAAGTCCCAATTGGATTTGACACTACATATAAAATAGCACTACAGTGAAACTTCAGCTAGAGAGTGTTGGGAGAGCAGTGCCTCAGGTCAGTAAAGTCTAGTTGTGACTAAGTGGTGGTGTTGCAAAAATGGCTTGGCTTGTGCAGGTCCTTCTGATGTACTGTATCAGTCTGTTGCCTCCTTGGGGCTAGTCAGTTCAGTTGCTTGCTGTCCTTTTGAGCTCTACGTGCAGAATGAGGATTGATTCTTTGATCTGTTGCTGCTCTTTGGTACTCAGTGCTCTGGGAAAAAGATTTCCTTCATCTTGGGCTTGAAGGGTGGTATACAGACCTATTCTCTGCAATCAGTTGTGATGCATGGTTGTAGGGGAACCCCTCATCTCCAAATTCCCTAATGCTCCAAGATTTTCTCCAAGATTTTCTCTCACTTCTGTTGCAGCAAGAGAAGCACCAAGAAGAGGGGGTGGCTCTTTCACTGGCCAGCAGTGTAAGTGACCTTTACAAAGGTACTAACATTAGTCCAAGCTGAAGAACAAATAATAGATTGTCAGCCAAGGCTTGTCCTACAGTCTTATCTCAACTTAAAGGAAGTACTCCTCTTGCAGTTGTCATGCACTTCAGGAGTCTGAGCTAAATACTATTTCTAGTATGCAGTGGGGAAATACCTGTACCCTCCTCCACTCCCAAAATATTAGGTACAGACTGAGGTTTACTCTTTCTGTGCAAAGCTGTTGGAGCTCAATAGGCTATAACTTGGTGATATTGCTGGCCCTGTGGGACTCAGGGTGAAATACTCTCACTCTGCTTCTAGGTATACTCAGCAGCTTTAGGGGTAGTCAGCATGGCAAATGGATGCAGAGAGGGCTTGAAAGGTTGAATCCAGTGGTCTTGGAAGGACAAAAATTCATAAATTAGTGTTGGGGAATGGCTGCAAGAGCAGGCATGCAAAAGTTGCCTGACTATTAATTCTCTATTAGCCCAAAGGTATAACCATGAACACTCTAAAAGCATCTGTTGTACAAATCTTAGTGATCTTTCAAAATCAATATATCAGAATACATTAAAGTTGAAGATCTCTTTCAAGGCAATGAGAGATTAACACAGAACGGGGCCCTCTGGGATTTATTTCCAGGTTGCAGAAAGTTGGGCTGCAGACCAAACGTGTTTGTTCTTTTTAGGTTAACAGTATTTCTTGTCATGATACTATGTTTGCCTTGTTTCCTTTCTCACACTCATAGTATTGACAATTGAGGCCTTGATTGAGTTGTAATGACTGTATTATTAATATAATTACAATTGTATTATGAAGGGCATTGACAAAGGTGCACAGAAAGCTATGCTCGTACAAAAAGAAAAAGGGGAAATTGTTGGGGAATGGCTGCAAGAGCAGGGCGGCCATGAGAATATGTACGAGCATAGCTGGTGCAGCAGCACAGAGTGCATAGCCATGAGAAAATACTAGGAGTTAGATAGGAGTCACAATGTCCTTGGGGCAGCATGTAAACAGTGGGCCCACATCTGCAGCTGTGCTCTGTGGGTGTGGGGGGGCTGACAAGTAAACTGGCTTAGCAGCACAGGGGTGAATGCTGGCTGAGCATTGGTTAAGGCTGAGCAGCCCACTTAGCAGCCAATGTTGCGCACCAATAGTAAGTGAATACAAGTGTATTGGAAACCCATATAAACCCTATGTGTGCAACAATAAAGTGAAGCTTGATCACTCATATTGAGCACTGTCATGCTTCCCCACTTGAGAACAATCTAATTAGGACACAATCCATGGCAGATTAGTATGTCTGCAGAAGTTCTGTGCCAAGCCAAATAGGTGCACCTTTTTGTGTGATCAACTGAAAAGACAACTTCTTCAGAGACCTGATGGACAAATGAGAACTGTTTTGCTGGTAGTTTTTGCTCTGGCTGATTGGACTACCTAGCTGCTTGCACAAGCAGTAGCCAAACTGCTGCAGTTCATAGCTCTTTATGTGCTGTGAGTGTGGAGGCTGTGATCCTGACAGGCAGCATGCAGCTGCTAGCTGTTCACATGGCAGCTGTGAAAAACATCTGGATGGGGAAAAAGGAAACTCAAGTATCTGGTAGTTGTTAGAGTTATTACATATTAGGCTAGGATGTCTGTACTTATGAATCAGAAGTCTTTTGGATCATAAATCCCACTAGGACATGACTTAAGCTCCCAAAGTATCTATTTATCTTAGTAAAGCTATTTATCTTCAAGGAGGTCTAAATCAAGGCTTTCAAAATGATGGGGAGTAATAGGAGTCTCCATTACTTTGTTTTGATGAGAAAGGTGGGGATGTGTGGGCAGGAGATAATCTGAGATGCACAGAAGCAGAATTTTGAGACTGGCTGGATTCCAGTTCTTTGACTCTTGGACTCTTAAAGATGTGTAAGTTGTCTTTCAATAATTACTGTTTATGAAAACAGATTTAGTAATTTAAACTGATTAGAGCTTTGGGAGATGAACTACTCTTAGTCTCCAAATTCAACAAAGCATTTCAGTTCCTTCCACAGAGGGGAAATGAGCCATGCTTAAAATTAACCAGCCTTTTTTGGATGAACTATGAACAGATCTGGAGATTCCAGTAACAATGCCATATTTTCACCTTCAGAAAACTTTAACTTTACCTCCTGACCATCAAGCAAATGTCCCTGAGTCCACCAGAGACAGGACTTGGGCAAGTGCACAGCACTATGAGATAAACTTTCTATACTCTTTCTACTTGTATAGCAGCAGAATATAAGTTGATGGGGGAGGACAAAGGAACACCATGGGGAAAACAGCATGAGTAGCATGCAGAGAACGTGCAGTAAAATATCCTCTGCAGTATTTGTTGTGTACTCAGAAGGGTGTCTTCTGAAAGCACCCTGGATTGGAAATTCCTAGAGAAAAGGATCCTTTTCCTCGGTGAGTATGACAACAAAAATATGCATGTAAGAAGGATGGAAAGCTGATTCACCTGCTTATGCCAGGAGTTAGGGAGAAAGAAGGCTGGGAAGATGTCCCTGAGTGGCATCTAGTGGTGCTTCTAGTTCATGCAATGAGGAAGCTGAATGAAGAAATGTTATGGCCAAGGTGGTTTTGATGAAATTGTGAAATTGTGAGCTGGAGTCCTGGATGTTAGGTGGCAGTCCATCATTAACATTAAAGCCAAGCATGTCAAGTATTTTAAGTACACCAGAAATGCTATGAGTTACATGTGGGCCATGTATTGTCTGATAATTCCACAGCAATTTTTAATTGTTACTTGCAAAACATTAATGAACTCCATGCCACTAAAAAGGGAACTTATATATCCCAGCAGAAATGCTCTTTTCTTAATTAACAGGGCCATGTAGAATGTTTTGTGACTTGAGTAATGAATTAAAGATTGTAATACCTACAATATTTTTTTACAGGGCAAATACATATGACTAAAGATTTGTAGTTAGAGAGACTCGCTCTGTGCGCAGGCAAGCCTTCTTTCTCCCTAACTCCTGGCATAAGCAGGTGAATCAGCTTTCCATCCTTCTTACATGTCTTGGAACTGTGTGGGTTCACTGAATGTTTTCTTTGTGGTATCTGATTGCTCACTTACATTTGTTTGCTGTATCCAGTTTATTTTTCTGGTAGGCTGGGGATAATTTTCAGCAGAAGTTCAACAGAGGAACAGAACAGCAGAGCTGTTCTGCTTCTGCCATTTCAGGAGCAAAACCATCTCCCTGAAGGCCACCTACTGGAAACAAAACTCTTATGTGTCTGTGTATGCCCTACAGTGGCACTTTGTTCACCTGTGTTGGTTAAGGTCCACACTATTGTGCAGGCTAGTAAGAAACCATAGTTTGTAGTCAGCTGGGCATTTAAAATGGGAAGAGGTATGCCAATGAAAAGCCTTTATAAACCTCTAAGCCTGGAAACACATTATTTAAACGTTCTAATGTGCAGCAGTTGACTCATTAGAATAAAAATGGAGTGTATGGATTTTAGAAGGATGCTAGACTTCTCAGCTGCCAGTTGTGGTGTAATGAGGGAAGTACCAAGTGATCAAATTCTAGAGGCATAAGTACAGTAGACATTTTCCTAGTTCAACTTTTTTTTTTTTGCAATTACATTCTGTTAGTGCCCTCTCAGAAGTAATGAGAAGTACAGGAGGTTGAGTTTGTGTGCAGATGGTTTGCATTCACTACTTCTGACTTCTCAGCTGGTTTTCTGTGCTTCTGTCCTAAAGTCAGTAGTCCCACACTACTGGCGAGAAGTTATCACTCAGTCTCTTACCAGAAAGATGCTGAAGAAAAGAGCAAATCACTCACTTGCAGAGCTCTGCTGGTGTGCTGCTGGAGGACCTCTGTGATAAATCTTCAAGGTATCTTCAATAGGAATGCTGTTCTGTGAAGATGGGTAAAAGGAGGGGCTTAGCTCTCAGAAGCAGTCTTTGAAGGGCATGCATGAAATCCATTTAATATCCCCTTCCTTCGATTTCTGTCATCTGAACTCCTAGTGCTGTTTCATTTCGCTAGTTCAAATCTATTGAGATCCAGTCCTACAATTTGCTCACCATTTTGCATTTGTGTGAAACAGGATACATAACCTACACAAAGGCATAGGACCACCTACTAAAATTGTGTATTTATTATTCTAGGTGAGGCTCATTGGCTACCTAGAAAGAATAAGTCAGATTTGTAGCATCTTTGCTGTCTGTATACTGTGCTGTTTATGAACAAAGACATTCAGGATACAGAAAGTGCTTCTGTACAAGTGCCGTGCTTCGCAAAATCTTTTTTCTTGTTTTCTTACCATTAGCATTCCAGCATGTGAAGATATCATAGTTTCTCTTTCAGTTTTATTGGGATACATGTATTACCTGTGAACTGCCAAGTTTCTACGTGGTGTTTTAAACAAAAGATTATTAGGTTAGTATTACAAAAGCAAAAAAATTCCTGGGTCTGATTTACTGCTCCTTATACTCTTTCTCACCAGTGTAAGCAACTGCAACACCAGGATCTTAGCTTTGCAAGACTTATCTTTTTTGTCAGCACAGTCTGAGCATCTGAGTCACTTACTGACAGCAAAGCAACGTTGAAGGCTAAGTTGTACTGAGCCTGGAAAGACAGAAGTACTTTGTGCTTTGTGTTATATTGAAGAGAGGGAAATAAAAACAATGAACAGGAAGACGTTCTTGGCTTATCTGGAAAATATTACGCACAGACATTAGCTTCTGTGAAATCCCCTTAGTGTTTAATCAATGGATATACAGATGGGGTGTGTGTGTGTGTGTGTGTGTGTCCGTGTCCAGGAGCTTGGCTAATATAATTTATATTGGAGAAATGAGAGAAAGTCACTCACCCTATCCTGGGCTCACGAGATGAACTCCTGATGGAGCAGATCTCCAGAGAGATCCTTCCCCACTGGCAGTCAGCTCTTAAATGGGTCTAGGAGAGATGGAGCCAGGCTCCACCCCTTCCTGCAACACAGGTGAATTGCCTTCATCTGTGCTCCTGTGGCTGACTCATTGCTTGCCTCAGGTGATCAATCAAAGGTTCAGGCCGTGATTCAGCAGCCCCATACACTTAGCCACAACAAAGCATGGCTGTTTTCTCACTAACATGGGATCTAGTTCAGCAACCTAAAAATCACAGAGTGCTGCTATACATGCAGGGAGTCCTAGGAATGATGGGTGTGGGACTTCTATGAAATAGAGAGAATGGTGAATACCAGAAAAGCTGCATGTTTTGGCAGGGAAAAATGCACATGCTAAAATTCCAGAGAAACGGCTGGAATTTTTTAGGTTTTTAAAAAGAGGTTCTTTACAAGTATCATTGTTCAGCTAATGTTTGACAGTGTGTAGAGAGATCCACACTCATCTCCCTTGCAGAATGGCTGCATGTTGGTACTACGACATCCTGGCAGTGGTTGGACTTGATTTCTGGAGGTCCCTTCCAACCCCTATGATTCTGTAATAGATCCCCAAGGAGATATCTGCTGAACACTCCTTAGTCGAAGAGTGAGACAGAGCTGTATGAACTAGGAGACCCTAACAGACAGAAACTGCAAAACAAGGGAGGAACTCTGCACCTCCCTGCTCACTCTTCCTGATGTAGAGCAAGTTCTAGGCTGGAATGACTCTACTGTCACATATGCACTCAGAACATCTCATTGCAGACTGCATGTAAGCTATACAAGAAAATAAAGAGCATCACAAGGGAAGTCTGTGTTTTTTCTCAAAAGATGAGGAAGGACTTACAGCTATTATTGAGTTAAGTATTGTAGTTCTTTGCAATGAAAATAAGTCAAACTCAAATGCAGTGAATGAACTGCATGTAGGTAGTAACATCATACAAGACTGTTTCAATCCCTTTCTTTAGGTAGTTTCTTTCCATGGCTGGAGATACTCTAGCTGTCACAGTAATGCAGGTGTCTCAATGAGATCTATGATCCAATTGCATCCTACCAAGCATCTCTATCAGCAGTCAAACTTGAATCAGGAATAAAGAGTATTGGACACTTAGAGACCCACTACAAAATCAATTTCCAGTATGGATTGCAGTAGAAACTGTGAAATTAACCTAGTCAAGAAAGAGAAGAGAAAGTGCTCAGTTCTGAAAGAGGTGGTAAGGAGTTTGGTGATGCATCGGTCCTGAGCTAGCAGGTTACCTGCATTCCCATCATGGTGATGTATATTTTTTTCATGTAATGTTATCTCTTAATCTGCTGCTGGTTCTGAGTTCCTTGGCACACAGCTTGCCCTCCCCCACTGTGTGGGTATTAACTTGATCTATGGGATGTGAATACAGTTAGCTGTAGATCACTGAACAGACTGAAAAGAGGCCATGCTGGAAGAGATAAGGGCTGGCCTGACAGGATGTAGAAAGAGAACAGCTGGTGCTAGGCCCACAGATTTACTGTAAAATCAAAGTACATGCTTCACTTTCCTGCTCCAAAAACCACAGACTAATGACTTTCGTAGTAAGCTGTCTGTGTTGCTGGGTATTGCTCCTGTATTCTCTCTCCCATACATGGACTCAAGAAATCATGTACTACCTCACTCAAGAAATCACACGCTACCTGCATCAACTCCTGTAGTAACTGTCAGGATCTGGGTTTGGAGCTTCTCTGACTTACCTATGAAAAGCTTTTCTCTCTTGATGTGGCTATTCTTTTCTTGCCTCTGCCAGTGAGTAGGAAATTAGTCTGTGGCTTCATGCAGGACCATAGCTTTCACTTGTTGCTTAGAAACAATGCTACTGAGCTGAGAGAAATTAAAAGGAAATTAAATGCCACAGAGAAAAGTTTAATGCTGCACCTTAAGGTTGAGCTATCAGCCTCAACTGAATTATCCTTTTACTCTTTAAGGCATTAAGCTTCACTTTTGAGTGGCAAGTTGTAAACATAGATGACTTGTTGACAAGGGAGGCTGAGACTGTTAATCTTTTTCTTTCTGATGGATCCAATTGCTTGTAAAACGTGCTATCAGTATTCAGTAGATGTAGTGCTATAGGGCAGTGCAAAACTAGACTGTTACCTCCCTAGAGCCTGTCTGGGGTTTCATCTGCGGTATGTATGGCATGGAGCTTTATAGCAAACAAGGATCCTATCACTTGCTGTTTCATTAATGTTGTCTTTTCACATGCAGTACTAGGAAGAATTCTAACAGCCAGGAAATCCCAATACTACCTACTAATTTTTCACTGTTGTCTTTCCAATGGACGTGGTGTGTATCTTGCACAGGGTGAATGACAGTAGCCTGTGTGTCAGCACAACTAACAGGGCAGCAAGAGCCTTTTGGATTTTGTTGATTAGAAAGGTTTGCAGGCTGCAGTTCTGAATATTCAAATGGAATATGCAATCCCTTCCTCTTGGGAATGTATTTCTTGTGTCAATAGCTGCTTACCTATTAAACAATAGCATTGGGTTTATGAGATATGACCATAGTGTTGTCTCACTTTGTGACAGCCTAAGAAAAATGCAGCTACAAAAGCAAAGGCATTACCAGGACACACTGATGTCTTCCAGGAAAAACCTACTTGCCATTTACAGAACTTGTGCTGTACTTTCTCTTCCTCCTTTCAATGCATTGCTCTCTTTCAAAAGCCCAAGCTTTAGACCAAGCTTTGTGCCTAGGCAGATGCAAGAGGTAGCGGACGTGGTTCTTTTACCTACTGAGTCTTTGTTCTAGCTGTGGAAAGCCAGGCAGGAAGCCCCTGGAGGATAGCTGGAGGATTGAATATGGGCTCTCTAAGTAGCATTAGATTTTCCATTTTTGTAATTTCTATCTCCCTCTTTGGCAAAAGAGGCACTAAGCTTGATGCTTCTCCACCTTTTAGTCCAGCTGCGGGGCTGATAATCAAGTTAGATTTGGTTTCTGAGGGCTTGCATAGTTAATCCCATTCCCAGCAGAGCTGCTATTTGCTCTTCTTCAAAAAATGCAATCCTACTTACCTGCCTTTCCTTCTGTTACACCTATCCAAGGCTTATCTGCTGGTATGCCCAGAGTAGTGTACAAAATAACCTTTATGAAGTGAACATAACCAGGCCAGGACTGACCTTGGGTCCCACTAGCCAAACTCCTTTTCTATTATGTGGCAAGAGTAAAAGTGATGACAAAAGTAACATTCCTGAAATGAGACTGTTGAGCTGACCTCTGGTGTTTCCCCAAAAGCAGAAAATGCCTTTGTATCATTGTAAGGCAGGGAGGGTAATGCTACTGTGCTTGTGTTCTTACAGAAAAGCAACAAAAAAAAACCAAAGAAGCTACTAGTGCATGCTTGGGTAAAAGTTCAAATAGCTGCAGCAGTGACCATCCAATTGTCTCAGTTATGGCCCCATTCTCCATTGCTTTGCAGCATAGGTCCTACTTGAGCAAAAGGTGTTGCTGTCTTGGCTGTTACTGCCAGTAATATCTCTAATCACATCTTGAAACCTGAATAATTGCCATCTGCATTGTCACATAGCAAAGAATGCCACTGTTTAAATAAGGCTGTCTAGAAAAGAGTCTGATCTGTCCACTGCTAATGTAATTTGCTGCGCTGTGTGCTTTATGAACTTCATAAAATCATGTTTAGGCTCTCCAATTGTGCAATTTATCATGCGTGGAACATAAATATCTCTACGCTATAGCATATGCAATGCCAATGACTCCTTGAACAAGAAATACAGAATATGCAAATCTGCATATGGGTACCATTGCAGGACTGATTTTTCTGGGCCAGTATGGAAACTGTTTTCAACTCGTTACTAGATAGAAGGGATGAAATCACTTAGTTAATCCCCCCAACTAAATGCATTAATGAGCCCCACCTGAAGTAGCAATAGGAGTAGGATCTCAGAAATGCTGTCCCTCACATTTGGCCTTCCCAGCCAGACGTGGCAGCACGGAGGACATTTTTACCAGTCTCGTTTCTATTGCACGTTGGCCCCGCATCTCCACTGCAAGCTGTTCTTTGAACTGTTTGCTTTATTTTCTTCCTTTACGCTGCTTCCTTATGGTATTTAACATCTGCACATGCGCTGTCAGCTTCTTGAAGATAAACTCAAAGGTGTTTGGAGTTAGGTGCACTAATATGGACTGAAATGTAAGTTACTGAGGGGAAAAAAGAACTCCTTGGGGAAGAGCTGAGTTGGAAGGAAAGCGGCAGACCCGCACCCCAACCCTTTGGGATCTCCGCCCTTTCCTCTGCGCAGCCGCTCCTGCCCTGCGCCCGCCCTTCCCGCCGCCGAGGCGGAGCGAGGAGAGAGGCGGGCGGTCTGCAGCCCTGTTTGAATTCAAACATCCACGGCGAGTAGGGCTGCCGTTCCTCCCTCCCTCCTTCTTTCCTCGGGCGCGACGAGGGCTGCCGTCCCGCGGGGAGGGGGAGGTGAGGGAAGGTCTTCTCTGGAGGCCGCCGGCCTGGAGGGGTTCGGCGGAGGGCTCGGGGGGCTGTAACGGCCCGCGGAGGTCAGCGCGGTGTGCCGCGGTCTCGCCCTGCCGGCGGGGTCCGGAGCGGGGCGGTAGCTCGGCTCGGGGAAGGTAAAGCTAACCCTGCCCGGTGTCCCTCCCGCCTTCCCTCCAGCGATGGCATGTCGGAAGGCCTCCGAAGCTTCCTTCGGCCTGAGCGATGTACGAGAGCGGATGCGGGAGAAGAAAAATGGTGTCCTGAGGACCGCCAAGTTGAATGCTTCGCTCGCATCAAAAATCAAAACGAAGATCATCAGTGAGTGCTTTGTCTTGCGGTGTGTTTGTGGGAGTGGGGGGGTAGACTCTTAGTGAGAGCTTCTATAGTTAACAACTCCTTACCAGCCTTTGGGCTTCCAGAGAATTTGGTACCCCTGCAAATGAGGGTCAGGTGCCTGCTGAGATGTCTGAAAATGTCTGAGGGATGTGTGACTGGCAAGTGGAACGCAGCCCGTGGAGGAGCAGCTGGCACCTTCAGAGCAGCAGCTGGGGCAGTTGCAGGCTGCTGGAGGGTGTCTCTGGTGGCACTGGACAAGTCTCTCTGGGCACACGAGTCCTCAGGGTCTGTATTAGCATCCAATCAACAGCAGTAAACGGAGGAGGTGTTTTAATGCTTATACTTGCCATTGTAGAAGCCAGTCCAACTAGATTTATAGGTGGCGTGTTGGAGAAAGAGTGTATAAAATTAAATATTACTGTTTCCCAATTTTATGATAAGTAAATGTGAGTAAGATGGTTTGAAATTTGCTGAAGGTATAGAGGGAAATATAGGTGTCTCTCCTTTTTGGATGGAAATGAGGACTGAGAGCTTTAGTTGATTTTCTTGATCAGAAGCATGCCTGCCTGTAGTCAGCTCCCAAGCCATTCTGTCATTCATTAAGAATTGAAAGATAGGTTACTGGCTGAGCGTGATCCTCTGAAAATGGAGATGTCTGCATCTAAAGTGTTTCAGGCTATCATGAAAAATCTTCCTTGCTGCGCTCTCAAGAATTCCATACCTACCAACATACAGGAATGAATTATACTGCTGTCTTTGCATAGAGGACTGTTGAGTTGTAGGTATCTGAGCCTGAGGGAAGGCTAATCTGGGAAGACAGGGAAGTATGACAAGGGAGGAGAAAAGCATGGATGAAACCTTGAATGCTGATTCAGTGTGGTGCTTCTCTTGCTTACAGATAACTCCTCCATTATTAAAGTTTCCCTAAAGCACAACAATAAAGCACTGGCACTGGCCCTCAATGCAGAGAAAGCTAATGCACAGCGGCTTGCCAAGGAGAAGGTCATCTTGCAGATGGAGTTGGAGCAGTGTCACTTCCAGAATGCTTTTCTGCGAAACAAGCTCTGCTTTCTGGTATGGCATTAATGGAGCTAGTTGTCAGAGGGTGGGCAGCACTAGCACCTCTGCCTTGGGAGAGGTGCATGAGCTGTCACTGATTGTCCATATCTTCTGCACCTGAAATGAGTCTCCATTTACATGTGTATCTTTGTTTTAAGCTATGCTTTACCCAGAGGAGCTGTGCTTTCTTATGGTTGCCAGTATTCTTATTGGAACAGTTGTTTTGATTTAATACCCTTATTGTTTCTCTGTGTTTCCTCAACATAGAATAACATCTTGAAGGAACTTGAAAATCTTGTGGAATCAGTTAAGATGGCTCGGCTTTCTGAGGTAAGCAGTGGGAAGTGGGAGCATGCTGCTGGTTGTACTGGAAAGGAGGCTGTTTGTCTCCTGCTAAATTCAGTGTTGAACACATTTGCCATTTAGCTTGCTTGAAATGTTATGGCTGCATCCTCGTTTTTAACCTGGTGCTAATGTCACTTGAAGTTCATATGTAATTTTCCCACTTGCTAGTCTCAGATTCTCTAAGCTAGTTTAAGTTCATCCTTCTACCTGTGGAGGCAGAATGTGATTCTACTGTGACTCTTCGTGTATAGTTTGCACAGTAATGATTTCTAGTAAACCAGGAAGTTGCAGGCATAGGCCCTGGCTAATATAGCTAATGTTCTCTTGAGAGATGGATAAACTGCCTTCTCCAGGGGATGGAGTGGGAGCACAGGACCTCTGGTTGTGCAGTTTTAAATGGAGAAGGGTCACTGGCAGTATTTAACACTCACCTGGGTGGATCTGAGCTGCTACTATCTGTGTGCAAGGTGACTGCAAGAAATTTAAACTCCCTTTCTGTTTATCTGCTCTCCAGTATCATACAAGTCATCTGTCCCTGTCTAATGGCCAGAAGAACAGCATGACTGAAGATAGCTGGGCTGATGATATTTCAGATGGTCATCTTCTGAGGTTTGCCTTAAAGTCAGATGGCTGAAATGATTTTTATGTTTTATGTGTGTCTTGTTTTTTTTTTATTTCTTGTGACTTGTCTTTCCTAAAACATTCCTGTTCACTTATTTTCCTTTAACCTGTCCTTCTGCTGCCATTTTTCATCTTATTTGTCCTAGTGCCAAGTCTTTTTTTGAGCTTGCCCTTTTCTCTCTTTTGGAAACACATCACTTTCAGATAAGTTTTTTTTTCTTTTTGTCTGGAGAGTGCTCTAAGATTTCATTCTCAGCCCATGTTGTCTCTGACAACACAGGTGGGTAGATCCTTTAGAGGAAAGGCCCTGTCCTTTGAATTTACTGTTGTGATGATTTAATTGCAGCTGTTGTAAACAGTTAGATCCTGTTTCTGCTAATGATGTACTCCTATGATCCTCTTCTAAAAGAATACTTAAGCATGTGTATAGCTACATGGAAGAAGGCTGTACTTTCATGTTGCCTCTGTATTTTTTTTTTTTTCATGCTTCTGCATATATGGAGGTGTGCTTTCCTTGTGAATTGTACTTGCACATAAAGTAAAAAAGCTATCCTGGGCAGATGGTGCATGTTCTTCAGCATCTGAAGATTTCTGAAATGTTTTGTAGCGCAGGGGCTTTTGAGAGGTGAAAGCTGTGTTGTGTTGGATTCCTTAGCGTGTTGCAGGTGTGGAACATGCTCCATTGCTGTTATTCTTTCCCACTAGCACTGCAGCAATGCCACTGAGGGTGCCCATTTCAAAGCCAACAGATTTGAAACAGCAAAGTGGCAGCTCCACAGCAGTACAGAAGTCTTCATTAGATCTTCAGAGATGTGCTCCTGATAAGCCCCTGGAAACTTTGTCTGTTTCTGAAGATGCTTTGCCACCACAGTTGGCTGGGAAGCCTCAGTTCCACCAGAAAGAAAATGGGAAGAACCAGAGTGAAAGAACGGAAGTGCAAGAGGCTTTTCTTGACTCATGCCTCTTCAAAGGTGAGCGCATCTTTACTGGTTGTTGGTATGATTTGGCATGTATGTAGTGCCATAGCTCCCCTTAGCTTGTAGCTATTAGTTCCTGTGGTTCTAAAGTTGTTATTATATTAGAGCTGGTTAAGGGATCTTGCTTTGGGCTGCCTTTGTTCTGACCAAAGCTGAGTAATTCAGTTACTATGATGAGTTTGTGGAGTCTATGGAACAAAAATTATGCTTTTTCTATCTTCTGGTTTTGTGGTAGGATTGCAGTGCATGTTTTGTAGTGGTACTGAAAAGACTGACTTTTGCCTGCTACATTTCTGAGTCTTAAGAATGAATTTTGTCTTTCGAACAGAGTCCTTGCGTGCCACCCAACAAAATCTCAACAATTTGTCAGCACTTGCCTGGGAAAGTTGTCCACTTCCATATGAAGATGAAATGGTGAAGCAGTTCTGTGATCGTCTCTCACAAGGGCACGTTACACAGAGGAGAAAACGTTCCACTTGGTTTGCAACAAGCACTCAGTCTTCAAGTGTGGATATCACCCCACGTGTCAGTTCAGCTCGGGCAACCTGGTGTGGTACTGTGAAGGATAGCAGCAGTTTCAGTGAAAGCAATACGCAGCCACAGCTAAAATCTCCCAGCTCACTGGCTTCACCCACTGAAGCAACTCTTAGTCCCAATAGAAGACTTTCAGTTAAAGAAGCTTTTTGTGATCAGCCACAGGCTCAAGAACCTGGGTGTAGCGTTGAAGTAGATTCCAGCTCCAGTGCGATCATGGAGTTTGTTCCTGTAAAGATTAAAAGTAAAGTTAACTGTAAAGCTGATGAGAAAAAGGCTGTTAAAAAAAAAAGCGCAGGAAGAAAGAAAACAAATATGATGAAAACCAGTGCAAAAAATGGTCCTGATATACCTCAAAGTGAAGAGAATACTCGAAATGCAAAGAAGCCTACTTTGTCAGAAGTTGCAGCATGGCCTAGTGGGTCGGAGTCTTCTGATATGGAGCAGAAGGCTTGTGTTGGAGCTTTGGACTTGAAGAACAGAAGCTCTGGTGCAGTGCAGAGTTTGCATTCTCCTAATAATGTCAGAATCAGAAGAACGTACATGGTGAACCCACCACAGCTGAATAGTCTTGAAAGTGGTGACTTAGTGCAAGTTAAGAAAGATGGAATAGTTGAGATCCCAAGCATGGAGAGCAGCTTGTTAAAAATCCCAGTTCATACTGTTTCAAGTCATGAAGTTCCCTCAGATGATTGCAGTCTGCAAAACTTATTTTTGTTGAGGGGTGGGACTTCAAGTGCATGTGCTTTACAGGAAGACTCATCAGATGTGACCACAAAGAGTATCAGACAGAAAACCAATAGAAAAACTAGAGTAATTAGTCGAATAAATGACTTTGAGGAGAATTTGCCGAGCAACATAGAAAAAATACCTGAGGCCAAAGTTGAAGAGCAATGTAAAAGCAGCCAGATAAGGAGGAGGAAGACAGTCACAGAAAGCAGTTGTAGTGGTCAGAAAAATGAAGGCAATTTTGTCCCATTTATAGGTGTTCAAGGAATAGCTAAAGATGGCACAAAAGATTCACTAAATAAATGTAGAAAAAGGACTTATTTTGTCTGTCCTTTGGATCCTACAGGAAACTTGGGTTGTGTCCAGACAGATTTTGAAAAAGATGAAATGGTGCCATCCAGGTGTATTCCTGGGAGCAAAGCTAGCAAAATTCCCAGAGTTCAGAGGAAGGAAGCTGCTCAGAACAATAAAAAACAAACAGGGAATCCTCTAGAAAAGGAGCAAACTAAAGTTGTCGACACTGGTTCTTTGGAAAAGGAAAGCAATTGCAAACCAAAGCCTCGGAGGAAGAGGAAAACCTCTGCTCCTCTGAAGACCAGTTCTGTAGACAAACAGAGAGATGATGCCAGTGTCCTCCGTGAAAGTTCTGCGGAACTTGTATCTGAGCAAACTGTACTAATTGAGAAATATTCCTGCCCTACCAATCTGCTGTCTGAGCTGGGTGCCTCCCTGGAAGAGCAGATAGCTGACATTTCACTTACAAATAAACTTTTGGACCTGTCACAGAGCCTTGAGTCCTCCTCTGTGATCTGTTCTACAGACTTGCCTGTCAGCTGTGGGCTTACAGATCTACCAGTTTCCAAAAACTCAGAGACCAAAGGCAACGGGACTCCAGAAAAATCTCTTTGTCCAGAAAGCTCTCTGCTATTTAAAGAAAGGAGGGCAGAAGAAGCATCTGGGGAAAGAAACAAGGTTGTGTCAAGTTTTAAACGTTGTTCCCAGAGTTCGCCTCCACAGGAACCTGGTAGGTGGCAGAATGCGGAGGGGACCTGTACTTGGGGGTAAATACTAAAGGCTGTGCAGACAATGCATGTATTTCTGTTCCTCTTATGTGTTTGAAAGATCAGCATGCATTTACCCTTCCATTTAAACTGACCAGTCATTCCTGTGACTGCATTTGTATGTAGTATACTAGCATTCCTTTAAGAATTTCAGATTGCTCTTACATGCATGAACTTTGGGAAAACACTGAAAGCATGTCCTGTGAGTCCCTTCTTTGCCAGCTTCGTTGTCCATGGGATGTGCTTGTCTATTTAGAAAACTGATCTCAAACAGCTGAAAGGTGTAACCTGATGCTAGCTCTGCCTGTGGTCAGCGTTACTGGGGCATTGTTTTATTTTCCAAGGGATTTGGAGGGTGTATTCTGTGGCTCTAGCAGTAGTTCAGCAGTTAAGCTGACTTTTTAGGGGTGGAGTTGTGTGGGGACACTTTTTTTTTTTTTTTTTTTTTCTTCTGTAGGTGTTCACAGGCAGGCCTGTTCTATCTACAAGTGAACTGTACTTCGTACAGCCTTGGCTGACCTCACTTTCAAAGCCACAGTAAATCTGGCAGGGTCCTGCATTATGGGAAGGCTTGCTGGAAGTCTCCTAGGTTGTCTGAGTGCCTTAAGCTTGCTTTCTACAGACTGTCAACTTGATGCTAGAACTTTCAACTCCCATTTTTGCAGAAAGAGGCTACTACATTTGAGCCCAATGATATTTGTAATATTAAAGATCTGTATTTTTTCAGAGAGAAGCCTAATTTGATTAATGAACTCATTTGTGAGGAACAAGTATGGGATTTTGGAATAAAAATGGTCTCCTGAGTTTAGAGGTGGTGTGATTAGACTCAGGCTTAGGCAGAGTTCAGAGAAACCTGGTGATGCAGACATCTGGAAGCTGTATTTCTAAGGATACTTGGAAATTATTTTGATCAGCTCATCTGTGAATGTGTCTCTTTAGAGATCAGGCCACTACAGGACTTGACCAATGCCAGGACTCCATCTCTTGTCCCCAGCTTGGAAGAAATATCAGAACGTGCATCCAGGCGAAGACCAGACCCAGCCTGCTACAGAGAGCCAAGTCTCAAGTGGTGGGGATTTAAACTATTCATTCCATGACTTTTCCTATGCTGGAACTCCTGCTCTGTTCTCACACACTTGCTGTCCAGGGCTAAATCCTCTGATGTTTTGTTGGTCTTTCAGTCCCTCCTATTCTTGGTGTTTCTATGAGTCCCTCTTTACCACAATGCAGTTAAGTGTAACTTCTGCATTAGCATAAGTGTGTGTAGGCTTCTGTTAGCAAGCTGTCAAACATGTTATTTCCTTCACTGAACAAATACATCTCTTAGCAAGTCTGCATATGTGGTACCCTTGTGCTAATAAGTGATTAGTATGAGGATAAAATACAGGACACAGGAGCTGGGAGAAATGACTGAGAAAATGTAGAGGCCTTGCAGGCACTGAGATCAGTGAAGGAGGGGGAGGAGGTTCCCCTGCAGCTGGTGGAGAGACCCATGGTAGTCTCCTGCAGTCCATGGGGTACCATGCTGAAGCAGATACCTGTTCAGCAGCCCATGGCAGAGCAGGTGGATGTGGCTTGAAGGAGGTTGCAGCCCACAGAGAGGGAGCCCACACAGGAGCAAATGCTTGGCCAGAACTGGAGCTTATAGAGGAGCAGCTGCCTGTTGAACATGTGCTGGAGCAATTTGTTCCTAAAAAATTACACTCTATGGTATGTTGGAGCAGTTCTTGAAGAGCTGCAGCCTTGGGAAGTCCACATAGAATCAGTATGGGAAGGACAGAATCCCATAGGAGAGACTGTGCTGGAGTAGGAGGAGTGACTGAAGGCAGAGACAAAGTGGTGAACTAACCACAGCCCATTCCCCAGTGCTCTTCAGAGTAAATAAATAGATATGGGGGGGTAGAGCAACAGGAAAGATGACTTTTTTGTCTAAGTACTTCCTGCTTTAATCTGTTAGTAGCACTAAATTGCTTTGATCTCTTTTACGCTGAGTTTATTTTTGCCTGTGACTGTAATTGGTGAATGATCCCCTGTCCTTAACTCATGAGCTTTTCCTCCTCATGTTTTCTCCCCCTGTGCTGTTGGGATGGCAGTGAGAGGGCAGTGTGGTGTAGCTTAACTAGCCTCTGATGTGAAACCAGCAAACCCTATGAGCAGGTTGGATCTGTATCTGCTTTTTCTAGTGGATTTGAATACCAAAACAACTAGCTGTATTTTTTTTCACAAAGCAGCTGCTGGTTCAGTATGGACAGTGGCTACTGTACTTTATAGTTAAGTCTGTACTGTACATTTAGCTGCTAAATTATGTCTTCTGTTAAATTGATTTTATTAAAATAATGTCTGTGCTAGCTAGGAGTGATACTATGTTTTTCAGTATCACTGTTTGAACTAGTGAGGAATTGGTTACATAATGAGTCAGAAAGTACTCTTTGTACTGCTCTTTGTACAGCTGCTGCTGTACTGTATAAGGAATTAACTTTTACTACTGAGTCGTCTTATGGTGGAAGCATTTCAGTAAATCCATAAACTTTAGAGACTGAAATAATGTGTATGCAAGAAATCTCCTGGTGATTTAATTTAATGCTTCTGGTTCCACAGCAAACTGAGGCGGGGTGACCCATTTACAAACAGAGAGTTCCTCCACTCCCCTGTTTACAAAACCAAAAAGAAGAGAAGGCCCAAAACCAAGGAACTGACCAAGAATATCAAAGAAGAACAACTTCCGTTAGGATGTCCCAGTGCCAATGCAAGCAAGCTAACATCAGTGGGAGACAAGAAGCAAGAAGTGATGAAGTAGTTGAACATGTAGCCTGTAAGTTCCTGCTTCTATGTTTTTACTAGGATGTCTTTAATGTTCTGTACAGCTTTTTTTAAAGTGTAAATAAAGTCTCCTATATAGATAATTTAAAAAAAAAAACCTTTGTGATATCTATCCCCTGACCTCTTTGGGCAGAGTATTTAATGTACAAGCTTCATTTTATAAAAGGCTCCCCAAGTCAGTCAGGGGATTATCCACTGATTTTTGTGGGGCCTTTCTGTTTTCAAGGGCTTGCCTTCCAGCTGGGGCCTTCAAGGAGGCGAGCAGCTGCCCAGTGTTATACTTACACCTGCATGGAGCTGCCAACCTGTACTTACTGAAGTGTTCCCATAATTCGCAAAAAGTATCAAGGGAAGTGATAGATTCAAATTCTTGAGCTCTACTTGATGCTTGCCATCACAGGGCAGCTGACACATTACCACAAGCCACCACACATTAAAACTGTGCTCTGAGAAGGGAGAGAATTACATCGTGTTCCTACTCTCTGGCCCAGTGTGCAGTGGACTGCACTGAAAGGTACCTAGTTCTGTTTCTGAGGAAGAATTTCACCATTGCTCCTAATCACATAAAGGAAACACAGACACAAAGAATGTTAGTTGGCTTTTATTTTAGTCTGAACTAAACTATTAAAAAAAAAAAAAAAAGGATGGAATAGTTCTTCACAGTCGTAAGCTGACTTGCTGTATCACAGTAAGTGTATGCGATACCCCAGACAACTGGAGAAACATTCTGCACCTTAGTGAATTGCACGGGAAGGGGAAAGACAACAGTTCCTATGATTCACATCCAGTCTGGAGGAATGTATCTAAATGCACAGCCTGCATTTAGGATACTGCTGCAGTTTTATTAGGCTTTTAGCCTATGGGGTTTATTTCCAGCATTTATTAAGTGCTTCTTCTCAGATACTAATTTTGACTTAACAAATTCCTTGTTATCAGGGTCCTATCCTGTAGCTGGCACTATAAAGAACATTAAGAAAGGGGCTGTAGTAGAGCTGTCACAATCCTGTGAGCTCATTTATACTCAGTGGACAGTACTGGAGCAATAAGGATGTTTCTGATTTCTCAGGTCTGTTGGAGAGTAAGTCACTGCTAGTTTGACCAGAGATGTGACACAGATTGGCTTTCAGTTTGAGAAGAAGGAAATCATAATAAACTTGAGGTTCCTCTCTTAAAAGTTTGTGGGCCTAAATTCCTTATGTCATTCTGAGCAGTGAGCTTGAATACTATTACATTCAGCTGCTTAGCAAAGTAAGACCTAGCCTGGCAGCTCAAGAGGTTTAAGAAAAAGGTATATTTTAAACATTTTAAAAGTTTATATGTTCATTTTTGTCTAGTATTTGAAATGTTACACAATGGTGATGTAGTGCCACATAGACTGCAGTTTAAGTGGGAATTTCTTAGCGGACCTCAAGTAGAACCCAAGCCTTAAAGTTTGGGCAGAGAGGCCAGCTTCCCCTTGAGGTTTGCAGCAAGCTTGTCCATGAATTCAAAGGTGCTCAGGTAGTCAGAACGTGTGACACTGAGGGAGGAAAAAAAAACAAGACAGACATTAGTTGTCATGCTGTTCAATTCTCAAAGTGGGAGAAGATTGCTCAAAGAGGTTTGAGCCCTGCTTCTGAAACCACCACAGTCAGCCATTTATCATCTTGTGAAAAGGACCCAGAAAAGAAGGAGCCAGGTGAGGTAGGTCTCCAGCCTAATAAACAGGCAGGAAAAGTTCTGACTGATGTACCTAGCCTGCAAAGAATTTCTTTATACTTTTATTTCTTCTCTGCCAAGCATTTGTCATGGTAGCAAGGACAGAAGAGCATAGATTAAGGTACTTGGTGCAGATAACATTTCATAACCCGTTGTAGAACACCAGCTACAGAAGAGTACTGCTCTGTGACCAAACTCCAGCACCATATACACTAAATTAATTTTCCAACAAACATTTTTCCAGGAAAACCAAGCAAGCAAGTCCCTGCCAAGCATAACTGATTTACATTTCATGCACTTACTTAGGTAGGCCTTTGATACAAGCAGCAAGGTCCTTTGTCATGAAACCTGATTCAATGGTCTCAATGCACACTTCTTCCAGGGCAGTTGCAAAGGTCTTGAGGCTAGTGTTGTTGTCCAACTTAGCTCTGTGAGCTAATCCTCTTGTCCACGCAAAGATGGAAGCTGAGAAAGAACACTAGATTACTCTGTTCCTTCTAGGATTCTCCTATGTTGTACAAAACTGAGGTAGTACAGTATACATTTTAACAATAATGCTGAAAACAGAAAAAAAGGTGTTTTCTTTCCTCCAGCAGACTTCCTATCTTCAGATAGGCATACTTGATATTTTGTGCAGCTCTAAAGACAAGCAAAACTTAAACTACTCCCTGACTTCTGAAAATTTGTGTCTGCCACTTTATTTTGTTCCTCCCCAAGTCAGAAAGACCTGTAGCGGGACTCCGATTACACAGTAAGCTGTTCCTATGACAGAAGGGTGCCTCTTCTTTCTAGTAATACATTACATTGTATCTTTTTCTCACCTGCCATTCTAGGTGAATTTATACTTAAAGGACAGTTTGATAGGTAGCTGGTTTTTTTTTTTTTTTTGGACCATCAGAGAGGGGGGTAAAATAAAAAGCTACCAATCCAAACCATAAGGCCAGCGTGGCTATAAATCCATCACTTGCAGAAGAATGACAGCACATCTCATAGACTAAATTGTATGAAAATTATTGCTTGCACTCCATGACAGCCTGACTTTGTTCTGAGTGTCTCCATGAAAGACATTATGAACTACCAGTGTGAATACTCTGTGGTGCTAGGTTCTCCAGAAAGGGTGTGAATTCTTACTCCAAACCTGTACTTTCACATGTAGAGATCACTGAAGGGCAGTGAAAGGAAGCTCACCAATGGGGTTTGTGGAGGTTTCTTGGCCTTTCTGGTGCATGCGGTAGTGACGAGTAACCGTGCCATGTGCAGCTTCTGCTTCAACAGTCTTGCCATCAGGGCAGATCAGCACGCTGGTCATCATGCCCAGAGAGCCATAACCTACAGAATACATAGTTCAGTCTTCTAAACAGAGCCCTCATCTAAATTCCCCTTATTTCTGCCATGAGAGAGCTTTGTGAACTCTGCTGCAAGCATTCTTGAACTCCAGAGCTGCTGCAACTAATGGGCTAGTTCTGAAACTTCAAAATAACAACTTACATGAGCAGTGCTGCTGAACCACAAGGTACAGATGTGTAGATATGTAGATATTCTGCCCCATTTCAAGAACATTAATATTTCTACCTAACTTGCTGTTTTTTTTTTTTTTTTTCTTTTTTTTGAGAGCAGAGAATCCTAAGCAAGTAGTGTTGGGCTGCCAGTTTGTATCTCACCAAGAGAGGATAAGACACAAACCGATTCCATGTCAGCATCTGCTTCAGTGAAAGGAACAGTCAGCTGGCAGAACTGGACATTCGTGCCCCCTCTAACCCTGCAGGTTTCAGAGATCTGTGTATTTGAAAGCTTCTTTGTGCAGCAATCCAACACATCTTTGTTCTGTGGGAGGCAATTTACTGGCCTTAACTTAAGAAAGAACATTTCACATAAAGCCACATCTTGCTCTGTGGGTTTCTTCATCTATATTTGTTTTGGCATCGGGCAGTTTGATTACACAGGATTTTGGTCAAGCGCTACAAATCTGTAAAGTTTAACACATGACAACTAGCTTTAGGTCTTCAATTTTTTCTTGCTTATTTGTATAGCGCCAGTATTCTCACCACTGATCAACCCATTACAACGGAAAGGCTGTTGGTTATATTGCTATCTGGTAAAGGAATACAACTAAATATGTGGTCTACCTTCAGTGGAACTTCTCGTCAAAATGAAATCAAATTATGTGCCTGCTTGATAGCTCCGTGACTGGCCAGAGGTATGAAATATAACTTCTGCAACCCATCACCATCTCTTGGGCCATTACATAAGACATGATAGAACGCTATAAGAAACTGCTATTGAGTTTACTTAAGCATAGCAGAGGAAAATTCTCATACCTTGAGCAACAGAGTCAGACTGCACATCCCCATCATAGTTCTTGCAGGCCCAGACAAAGCCTCCTTCAGATTTCAGCGCCTGAGCAACCATATCATCAATGAGCCTATGTTCATACCAGATCTTCTTGGCTTCAAACTGGGACTTGTATTCTCTGGAAAACAAAAATTGGTACACTCTGATATATAGATTAAAACAGGATGCACAGTTTGTGCAAGTAAGTGTGCAAAATGAGGTGTATGGGGATGAGATTAAAAAAAAAAAACAACACAAAAAACACAAAATCCAGAAGAATTTTCATAATCTTTGCTCTTTTCTTCGTCCTCAATTGTTACAGCCAATGTGAGTCTGTTCAGAACTGTGGGAGAACCCATAGAGAACCTGTGGCTCTCTGTTAGCAGAGATGAACAGCATAGCCAGATGTTGCAAAGCCTTAAGTACTGTGTCCTGTGGGACAATGCAGATTATGACAGAAAAGGTGTACAGCCCTCCTGAAGGGTGTTTGCCATTACTGCCAAGTATCTGAAAATACTGAATTAACCGCAAAAGTTCACAGGACTCGACATGTTTCTGCTGCAGACTGATGCACTGTGGTAGGAAGTACACAACCACCACAATTACCTGTCATAAATCTCTTGGAAGATGTCTTTAAAGCGGCCATCATATCTCTTCAGGATGGTATTCTTGGTGCTCATGTACAGGGGCCAGCCTTTAGACAGCGCCATTTGGAAGGAACTATGGGCAAAATCCTTGATAGACTGGTCAAGATTGTACATTCCCATGGCTACACCTCCACAGCCTGTTAGCAAAAGAACAGACAGAATTCAACGAGGTTTAGTTTTGGTTAAGGATTTGCTAGTCTCTTCATAGCATACTCTGGCAGGTAGGCTGGCATTACTTCTAGGTGTCTTGATATACTTTTCATTTTTACACTGACTCTTTCAGGGGAAGATTCACTTTGCACTACCAGCTCAAAGCTGGAACAGTCCTATAATACATGGATATATATATAAGGTGTTTTTGTTTTACAGCTGAGTACATCTTCACACCTAATACCCCTGAGAAGTTTCTACCTAATCCACATTTAAGAAGCAAAACTGACAGGAGCGAACGTGTTTGAATTTCTACTAATGGGATAAATAATAGCAAGTATTTTTCACTGAAGCAGCAGGCAGCAGCATGGAAGAGGAGGTTCAGACAAAGCTTAAAAAATGGGTTTGCTCGTGTTATGCTCTTTGTGCCTTCAGACTTCCATTATGTTGCAGAACTTGCTCCAGTAATGAGAGCCTGCTTTGTCTAAGCTTTCCTACATCTCTTCATTGCATGTGTCTGGCATACCCCGCAGCTCTGATTGCACTTGCTCAGGCTCACTTCCAGCAAGTTGCGTGAAGAACTTAGCACTCACCTAAATGCAAGGTAATGTCTTGAGAAGGCTCTGAAGAACTATCAATATTCACATAACTTATATAATATTATGCAGACGCGTAAGAAACACGCATAAACTTACTGAGCAGTTTATTTTGGGGGAAAATTAACATTCAGATCATTTGGAATGCTGGAGATGGATAGAAGTAGCATGTAGGACTTCATAGTAAAGCCTTCTCATTGACAGAGAAGAGTTACTTGTGTTTGTATTGAAAAGTAAATCTACTCTTCATTTCAAGCATCTCACTACCACCACCATTGTAATTTGTTGCACCTTCATCAGTGATCTTTGCTCTAGAAACACTCCACATTTGTTTTATTTTGGAAACAGCAAAAAAACCCAACCTTTCCAATAGCCAGTTGTCCTTCTCTCCAGATAATTGCTATATGAATATGCATGCAAGAGAAAAGGGAAAAGCCAGAGATTTATCTGCTTGCAATGATAGCAAGGTCATTGAAGTTGGTATTGGCATGGAACAAAACTCTTGTTACTAATGAAAATACATGTTGTTCCCCTGCTTCCCTTAGTGAGTCAAGGGCAGAACAAGGTCTGATCATCTAGTAAGACTGTTCTCAGGAGGCATGGTTTCACATGTAGCTACGGCAACAGCTGTTAAAGTTTTATTCAAATACTTATTTACATGTAAAGAGAAAGCTTCTTTCAATCCTACTGTGAACTCAAATTTCTTGAATCGGTATCAAGTTTGAAGGCATCTTCAGCAACAGCAAAAGCTTCCCTTATGGACTGTGGAGATGTGTTATCTCTGGTACTACCTTGCTTTCTGCTTTCTGATGCTACACATCAGGACAATGAATCAGACTGACAGCTAGGACTGCCAGATATCTTCAGTACAAGCTCATCAGTCACCTATCAAATGAAAACATATTAAAACTGGCAGCAAAGCAGGTGAATTGTGTGTAGAAGGCTGTACAGCAAGAAATGCTAGATATTTGATTTCCTGTAAGTAAGAATGCCAGATAAATCAACTGCATTAAGTAACAGAGCAGTTCCCAAACCAAATACATATGAACTGCTAATCTGTGTGGTTTATATAGATGTATTAGGTCACCGTAGCTAGAAATAAAGCACTGCCTGCTCATGTACACAGGTTACCATCAAGCTTTAAATCCTGAACCTTTTGACCATTAACAGACAAAACAGATAACCGATGTAAAGTTTTCCTTGATCCTACCTCTACATAAACTGGTTTCTGGTTTCTAGAAGGGTGTATGTAATTGTTTAACTGTTTTATGCAACACAGCCCAGCACAGTCAGAACTTCTCTTTCCAAGCCTAGCAATACCTGCATCAGGAAAGCAGTATTGCCAGGACACAGTTACCTTTCCGAATGCATATATGAAAACAGTTATAGCCTATACAAACAGGAGTACTCTTGTCAAATTTCCTACCTACCTTGGCCTAGTTCTCATTTTTATTGAGAAAGATGCATTCAGGATACAACATATGAAAGCTATATAGAGCACAGCAAGATGAACTATAGCCAGGAAAAATCATATCTGGATTGCTCTCAAACATAGTTCCCCTCAGGTCAAGCACTGTTTAGATAGCAAGTTCCCCTCTGAACAGAAGGAAGAGCATGCGTGTCACCACCAGACTCATTATACAAGGAACAAGGACCAGCCTAGTATGATTACATATTTGAAGTGCTACTTTGATCCCAGGAAAGTTTCAAGTAACTTTAAGTACTTCCCAGACAGATAAAAGAGACCCAAGCCTTCTCCATCCTTTACCTCCCAGAGAGATACTCTACCATCAGATAGATCTGACTAATAATTCAAAGTTGAACTAAACTAAGAAATATCAGTTCCAAGCAAAACTTAGAAATAGTACCTACTTTCAAAGTTATGGACCAGATAGGTGACTGGTTTGCCTCCATCTCCTGGAGTGTATGTCATCTCTACTTTTCCAGGCCCAGGTACCACAAAATCAGTTGCTCTGTACTGTTAAAAAAAATTGCCATGATAATTTTATGATAGTTTTATTTATCAGGAGGACAGAACTATGAAGATAGTCCAGGACAGGATAAGGTGCAGAGATATATTTACAATAAATAAATCTATTGAATACATTCTGTTTACACTGGCCATGTGGTCCCTGGAGTATCTTACTGGAGAGGAAAGAGCTAAGTACTGAAGAGTCTGCCTGCATCAGACTGATTATTCCCTTTCATAGGAAAATGCTCGCAGATTCTTGGGCTCCATCAATTGGATGAGCATATACTTTTGCAAATGCACAAGTTTTAAAATGCCAAGTATTCAGAGTGCTTTGTGGCTTCTGAGTAGAAAGGTTTCCCCTCCCTCCCTCCCTCCAAGCCATTCATATCACAACCACTGATCTCATGAATAAGGCTAAATTCTAGAGGATCTTAACAAAAGCCACTACTTCTATCCATCGTAGTGCAGATTGGCCTTCCAGATGTCATAAGAATTTGGTGTTCTATAAATTGTTACACATTTTCTGAACTGTCCTGAACAGTACTATTTACTGTTACATTTCCTTGAAGTCTGTCATACTTTTTCCAAGTAGTTTCTTTCCTATTGAGAGAATCTGTTCCTTAAGGTATTCTGAAGTTACAAAAGTGTCTTGCTAATATGTCCTGTACTTTATTCCTTCTGCTTTAATCTTGTACTTTGGCAGGGTTTTAATCCTCCCTCCTTAATCCACTGTTAATTATTATTTGACCTTCTCAGTTATTAAATACTACTAAAGATGTTGGGCCACATTACCCCCCCCATCTCCCCCCGAGTCGATCCTTATTATTTTACCATCCCATCCCAGCTAATTTTACAATTCTTCCTCAGTTTTGAATTTACTCATTTGTTTAAGCAGTCACTCTTCTTGAAAGACTCTCCTTTCATATTTGGTTGCTTTGCAGGGCATCATTACCAAGGGAGCAGTATAGCTGATATTTGTTCTCTAAACTGCCCAAAGACAACTACACTGAGTGCTATATGACCATTTCCTGTGGCCCTGTACTACCTCCACCAGCCAGTTTCCCTGCTTCATTCCACTACCTGATGTGTCCATTATGAACACCATGCAGAAGTGCTGTTTAAACCTCAGCTATTGATATCAAGTTTAGAGGACAGATTCAAGGCACACACACCAAGGCAACTTTCCTCTTTTAGAAATCACTCCTGTCTGCTTTCACTATGAACAACATTTGAGGAAGATTTTGCAGAATTGAGGAAAACAACTTAGAGGAACAGGTTCACCCCATGTTTATGTAAAGCCCTATCTAATCTAAGCACAGCTCATGAATACTGTTTATACAACTGTAGTGTTTAAGAAACAAAGGCATGAAACAGGCTCTCCCACTCCTTGCCAGGTGCTGCACAAAGTACTAGTGAGTACCTACTTTCCAGGTGGGAGTCCTAGTTCAGGACAAAGACTGTTCAGATAGATAAGAGAAGTAAGCACTGAAGTGACTCACTTGATCCCCGTAAGCATGACGGCCAATGACAATGGGTTTCACCCATCCAGACACCAATCGGGGGATGTTCTTGCAGATAATAGCCTCCCTGAAGACTGTTCCACCTAGGATGTTTCTAATGGTCCCGTTAGGAGACTTCCACATCTGCTTCAACTTGAACTCTTCTACTCTTTTCTCATCAGGAGTGATGGTGGCACACTTGATGCCAACATGATATTTCTTTATGGCTTCAGCAGCTTCCACGGTCACTTTATCATTTGTAGCATCACGATGCTCAATTCCCAAGTCATAGCTGTAACAAACCCACAAACAGTCAGAATTGCCCAGGGCACTGGTTCACATCCAATAGGAAAGAAACTGGAGCCTGTAATTCCAGCACTCTGCCATAACTGAAGTTATTCCTCTCCTACTCCGGTAGCATCCTCACTAATAAAACACATAGGCTCATATACTGATATTTCAACAATCAATGGGAAAGTACACAAAACACAGCTTCAGTTTATGGATGAGCCTATCTTCCAGCACAGCCTGCATCTTTGCTTTCTCTTTTGATTTTCCTGGCAATGGAACTTTCTGCCTGGTTTTCTCATGATATGGAACACCACAATCCCCAAATGAATATGGGCCTTTATTTCAAGTCTCTTGTACTGAGGGTTTCTGATTCCTTAATTTATTGAAGCACACAAAGCAACACCAGGCTTCAAATTGAAAACTGCTTTGACAATGAATCCACAATCCTGCTCTGGCAGCACAACTGCCAATAGTCTCCCTCAAGCACTCAGAGGAAGCACGTTTCCTACACTCACTGTTTTAACAGCTTTCTGAGACTGCCCAGCGTGGGACAGCCCTGAAGCACAGCCAGCTCTGCATGAATCTAGCCATTGTGCTGGCTCAGCTAGGGGTCTGCATTGTCTCCTCCTACCCTTCTTTGAAAATAGATGTTCTTCCAGACTGTGCATATATATATTGTGCTGCTGAGTTCCTGTTTGTCTGGGTCTCAACACTAGCAAGGAGAAAGCATGATGTAGGTGGCATACAAATAACTTCAAGAGCAGGGTACAAGGTCAGACTTGTGGTTTTAATAATGGCAGCTTCCACTAAAGTCCTCTTTCCACACAGAAAAGGGCAACACTGCTGGATATTTATCTAATAATTAAAGCTTAGTGGCAGAAAGGAAAGAAACTGTTTGTTCTGCTTGACCAGATGCTATACATAGCACGTTCTTTTTTGCCATACCAGCTACTAGTATTTGTTTTTCCCAGAAGGGAGTGTAGAGCACAGCCTAGACTCAGGGAACAGTTGCAACAGTTAGCTTATACTGCCAGCAGCACAGGTCAAGCTTTGAGGCAATATGTCAGAGTTTGTGCCCTACAACCACACGTTCACCTTCTGGGCAGGTCTTCAGAGACAGAAAGAAGCTCTAGACCTGCTCAGAGTTCACAGGTGCTAGGCTTCAAGCCAGGGAATGGCTGAAATACCCCATGCTCCTAATTCTTTAGGCTGCAGGAAGCCATGCAGTCTGCCCAGGTACTGGAAAATGAAGACAGAAGAAGAAAACGCAAACCATGACTGTGAGGGAACTTCTTGTTAAGCATTCACTGCTTACTGCTGTGAAGAATCCCCAGAGGGACTACCACGGGAGAGTTATCTAAAGTTCCTTCACCATGAGCCCACATTTTTCACAGTACTTAGTGAGATTGGCCCTTGAGGTAACAGCCAAGGAGTCAGCTTTGAATGTTACTGGTATAAAAAGGGCTAATTAGCCTCTCCACATAAGTGCTGGACGAGCAATAAGACAATAAGTGAAACTTGAGCAATGCTTAATGACACATGCAAATTGCAGTACCAATTGGCTGGATGTCATAAAGAGCAATTACCTGTGCAAATCGAGATCTACATAAGGAAAAATCAGCTTTTCTTTAATTAATTCCCAGATGACCCGTGTCATTTCATCTCCTTGCATCTCCACAACAGACCCTCCATGGATTTTTTTAGACATCTTGATCTGCAGTTAAAAAAAAAGTCCTAAGTTAAAAACTACCAACATATGTATTCTGCATTTTTACAACACAATTAGAGGTACTAATATTGCACACATAACCACTTCTGAAGTCCTAAGAAAATCTAAATGGTACTGTTCTTGAAATCCCAGCTCCCAGAGAGATCTGGGGATAAAGTAAAAGGTTAACAATTGAGATTTAAGGGCAGGGGCTTAATTCAGAGCTTGAATTATGGTTTCACAAAGGAATTTGAAAGCATGGTCAAACTCTTTCCACTCAAATTTCACACCAGTAGACGGCACTTTTAGTGACTCCATCAGCTCTAGTCCAGTTGCCTGCTTCTCCTATTTTTTTCTCAAAAAAAAAAAAAAAAAGCAGGTTGACATTTATTTTAATGACAGCTCAGACTGCTGGCACTAAGATCAGCATATCAGATTCTTTAATAGCTTCCTTCTCCAGGGAAGAAGGAAGCAGGGACACACTGACAGAATTTTCTTCTGGCAAGCTTTATTTCTGCTGGTCAAATAAATACTGGACACATTTGTTTTCTACATGCAACAGAAGTTTCCATAGATATTTGTTCAGCCTTAAAAAAAAAAAATAATCTGAACTCTACCCCACCTCTTGTACTTTGTTCCTTGACAAAAAAAAAACAACAAAAAACAAACAAACAAAAAAAACCCCACAATCCACTCAACTTCTCTAACACAGTTCTCTGCTCTTTTTATTATCCAGTTCCTTGGTTCTCAACTCCAATTATGCAAGAGCTATGACTTGGCATTTTCTTCCCTCCCAAGACAGTCCAGTTCTTGTATGTAGCTGCTGGGATAGTACAGTGAGACACCAAGCCCTTGTGCCTGAACATACAGTCTAACAGACACTGAGCTCCATGAATGGCTTTACCTAGATGAACAGGCTCAGTGTTCAGTAACTCACAACCTTGTTTTACCCAATTTAACATGAGTGCATAAAATTGAAAAAATGAACCAGTCAGGCAGTTCTATCCTACAGAAAGATAAGATCATGCTTCATATGAGGTCTTTCCAGTTCTCAAGAGCAAGTTTAACATCATTTGATCACACTGCACTTATGCTCAGTTTACTTATACAAGTATTTTGGGCCCGCTTTCCAGGAACAGGAATGTTAATAAGGACTGTCTCACTGTCCCATAGCCCAGGCACAGGTCTTTAGCCAGGAGACTCTAGTTTGGCTTTTAGAACTTGCACAGCCCAAGGAATTTTGGTCATTCATTTAAACCACAGCCCCACCCACCATTACTTGTTTAAGTGAGGATCAAACCACAAAACAAGATCAGACAACCTCAGTCTTCTCACAGCAATAGGTTTTGCAAAACTAGCTTAAGAATTCTGCAGCAGCGTTGCCACGAGGGAAAACAAAGATGTGCCTCCACTGAGGTATATCCTCCCGGAATGGTGGAACAGATGCTTCCTTGGGAGCTGATAGCACCCTGTTGGTCTCCCTGGTCACAGCCTCAGTCCCCTTCTTCTCTCAGTGGCAGGACCAGCTCGCCAACAGGCGCACTTCCGTGAACAATTCCTTTGGACTTTCTCCTTCTGTCACCTTTTCACTTCGATTTTGCACTCTACGGTGCTGCCAAAGGTCAGCAAAGGGCCTACAAGAACCTCCTTCTACACTTAGCCCAAGCAGTTCAAAGCTTCGGCGAATCCGAAGCACTCCTTGGTTTGAAGTTGCTAATTAACTATTGCAACACCTCGCAGCACAGCCGTACAGGAGCTCCGGCTCGGGCCTGCCCATCGCCGCTGCAGTGCCTCCAGCCCACCACCCCTGCTCCCACCCCGCCCATGACAGCCCGCCGCAGCCGCGCCCGAGCCCAGCCCAGCCCCAGGCCGCAGCACGGAGCGGGCCGTCATCAGCATAGCAACGAGGGCTGCGGGGCCCCGAGTGGGCCGTCACGGCACGGGGGCACTGCGTGATGGCGAAGGGAGGAGCCCCGCACCACAGAGCGGCGCCGAGGAGCCGGCAGCCCACGACTGCTGGAAGCGTTCAGAGGCACCCCAATAGAAAAGGGACCTTTCTAACAACAAAAAAACACAAGCAAAACCAAACAAACAAAAAAACTCAACCACGTTAAAAAACGATAACAAAAGACTAGCCCCAACCCAGCCCGCAGAGAACGCCGCACCAGAGAGAAGGACAAAGGCACGGCCGCGGCCCCGCCCGCCGCAGACCGGGATACGCGGCGTTACCTGCCAGCCCCGCGCTCCGCCGCTCACTACACTGTGGGGCCGGGCCCGGCGCGGAGCCCTTTATGGGGCCGCGCCCCCGCCCCCCGTCGGCCCCTCCCGAGCCCTCCTCCTCGTCTCCCGGCGCCTTTCCCCGCCCTCCCGCGGTAAGCAGCGCCGCGCCGCCTTGGTGGAGGAAGTGGGTGCGCCGAGGCCCGGGCGCTCCGGGGGGCGGGAAGTCGCGCGTTGCTCGGCCTGGGGAGCGCCCCGCACTGAGGGGAACGGCGGGCGCAGCTGGGAGCGGAGAGGAGCGCCGCGGGGAAGCGCCCGCCCTGCCGCTCTGCAGGAGGCCGTCCCCAGTGCGCCCGCGGGGCGGGTCCCGCTAGGAGGCCGCCCCGCCCAACGACCGCCGGCGGCGGATGGATGAGCGCGGGGCCTCGATTAGCGACGCCTCGGTCCGGTCGGCGGGCGATTGTGCGTGGCTGCGGGCGGGGCGGGGAGAGGCGGTGCCCGCACCCGCGGCCTGCGCCCGGCCCGGTACCCGCGGGCGGCAGGTGAGGGTCGCGCGGTTCTGCGCGGTACCTGGGCCACTGTGGGCACGCGAGGCCTCTCGGCGAGACCTCGCCTCGCCCGCGGCCTCGCGGAACGCTGCCGGGCCGCTGCCCCCGGGCGGCCGTCCCGCAGCCGCGCTTCGGTCCCGAGCACCGTGTCCGAACGCGCGTGGCCCCGGGGGTTGCTGCGGGCAGCGGGTGTCGCGGCCTCGTGCCGGCCTCAGCGCCCGCAGGTTCCTCCCTGGCCCGCGCCCCTGCTGAAGCTCTGCCGGCGGGCAGCGCGTGATCGCTGGCGGTGTCGCAGCTTAAACGGCCTTCGGCGCGTCCGCCGCCGCCGCTCGGTGCGGAGCCGCGCACGCGTCTGCTTTGTGCCGCTGCCCGGTCCGCGCCTCCCGCTCGCGGAGCCCGGTGCCTGCGGGGTCACCGCTGAGAATCGCGTTCCTCCCGCCGGCTTTAGGAGGCTGCTACTACCGCCATAGAAGCAAGCAGGTTGTTTTGTTTCTCTTTTTTCTCGAAGGTGAAGTTTATTTTCCAGACCCGTGTATGTGTTATGTGTGCGTACCAGAACTCGCTTGTTCTCCTGCTCTGCCAGGCCGCAGCCGGCTGCTGTGAGGTGAATTTGGCGGCTGTGGGACTGCTGTTGGGCTCTGTAAGGGTGCTTTGATTTGGTGCTATGGGGAGGAGCACAGGCACCTCCTGCGTGCACTGCTCAGAATGGAAATTAGCATGAGGAGTCATATGAGTGACTTAGGGATACTTTCTGTTGTGCGTTTGTTGTGGGAGCAGCCATGCATGTAGTGCAGTCTGTTAGCACTCCCGGTGTCATGCAGAAACATGGGGGTTTTTAGTGGGAGTTCTGAAAACTTAGAAGAAAGTGTTCCAGACACCAAAACGGGTATATGCTGTAGGAAACAGCTGTGGGAACTGTGACTTCTGGAAGGAGCATGCATCAGCTGCCAGGCAGGAAGTCAGCTGTTAAACGGTTTTGATCCTGGGCAGAGATAAGGGGGATCAGCTGGTCACATCAGCTCCCTGTGTTGTGGCTCTCAGATGTTTCACCGAGTCTTGCTTAAGCAAAGATGAAGGAAGTAAGTACCTTAGCTTGTACGAATAGCATTACCAGAGTGGAAGATATCAGGCGTCTGTTGAGGCTTGAGAATATAGTGTGTGGGAAAGTATGACTCTGGGCTATATGGATGAAAGCTTTGATACACAACAAGTGGAGTCAACAAGTATGACTTTCCTAACACAGCTCCCCCCTTTCCTTTCTTTAACGTATCTACTCTTCAAAACAAGGAACTTTGCAGGTGTTAGATATGGCAGCAAATAGAACACAGCTTGGGTTGCTGTGCAAGTGACTTGCATGAGATTCTGCACTGTACCGCAAAGGGAAGGAAGCTGTGTGCCACCAAAGAAACTTAGTCTTTCAGTCCTGCTTTCATGTGCATTTCATTGTATTTCCAATTCTGGCCAGAAAAAGAAATGTGTCTTGTGCTTGCTAAGGCATGCCAATTTAGTCGTTATGAGGGCTGCAGATATCACAGCATTAATGTTTTTTTTTTTTTTTTTAATCTGAAGTTGAAACTTTTCTGCATTTTTTGGAGACTGCATTTGAAAAATTCAAATGAGTCAAATCCCATAAAGCAACAACCAGAATGTGTTGTCAGGCTCTGTGGATGTTTGCTTTCTTAATCTGGTTGCTCTGAGTCTTTAGCTAGCAGCTTTGAATTGCTACCTCCTGTGGTGCTGCTGTCTTGTCTGACCAGTGAGGGGACTTGGATCCCTAATCCTGGCCCTCTGACCTGTGCTAATAGCAAATTTATGTGGTAGGGGTGTTGAACATTTCCCTCAGCATTTGAGTTACCTCTTTTTTGGTTGACTGAAGTGATCTGCTTCACCACCTTATGTGTGTGTGTTGCTGAACTCTTTTCAGGGTACGTGAAATGGCAGCAGATGACAAGCGGTCTCCAACACTGGATTCTACCAGTGATCTACCTCGTTCTCCTAGCAGTCCATCTCACCTCACTCACTTCAAACCCCTGACTCCTGACCAGGATGAGCCTCCTTTTAAATCAGCGTACAGCTCTTTTGTAAATCTCTTCCGTTTCAGCAAGGGTAAGTGCTTGGGAGAACATGTTTACTTGTGTTTTGTGCTGTCTGTTTTATTAATGGCCTCTCCTGCCACACGAACCTGTGGAAACACCTCTGAACATAAGAGTATAATGTAGGACCACTGGCCCAGTGGATGGTGAGTCAGTCTTTTGTGCGGGATGTTACGTCTTGCTCTTGGGTGACATTGTAGAGCTTTGCCGTGGGAGAAGATAGCCAACATCTTGCACCTGAGCTCTGTGGCTGCCTGTGAAGGTCAGAGACAAGCCAGTCAGCAGACAAAAATGCACAAAGCTTCTTATCTGGCTGTCTGAGTGTCCCTTGCCTGTATTAAGTTTTCAGGGCCGAAAACAGCAGTAACCCTTTGCCAGCTTGTGTAAGTGAAATATCTGTTTGCCTTTCCAAAGCAAGTTCTTATTCCAGACTTCTTCCACTCCTCATCTACCTCCATACCTTCGTTTGGGTGGCAGGCAGTGGAGCTACAAAAAAACAGTGTATTTATAGGAAGTCCATTCTTAATTTGTATGACTTAGGTGTTCTTCATCAAGCATTATGAAGGTTTTGTATATTAAAATGCTGTTGTTGATGCTGGCCTTTGTGCTGTGTCTATATGAAACATGTTATTGTTAGGCAAGCTCTTATAGAACTGTGTGAGTTTCTGGTTTTGGTTTCTTGAAGAATCTTGCATAGAATGGTGAAAGAATGCACCTGAGTGCATCCTGCAAAACCTACCTTTGTCTTTGCTGGAGATGGCAGCCCAGTCAGCTGCTTTTGTTTTATCTGTTCATTTTCCAGCTCTGTGAAGCATACTTTCTGAGGAAAGGGAGCCAAGATAGGTTTTTGCATAAGCAAGCTGATCTGTTCAGATTTTTCTTAGGCAGGATGAAAAATAATTGCTTGATATGACTGCTGTTAGTTTGTACAGTAGAATACCACGTGTCGTAATTAATTTATTGAAAGGAACATAAATTTGGTCAATATTGGTTTAGTTTGTTTGTCTCTGGCAAATGTAGCTGGAGTCAGCAAAGTACTGTTTTGAAAGAGTGGAAAAAAACATCTGTGAAACAGCACACAAGATGGGCATGTTACTGGAATCACTGAGAACCTGTCTATGCTTGATCCTCTGGTAGAGAAGGGTGGTTTATTAAAGACTGTTCTAACTTTAAAGTGACTACAGTACTGACTGCTAACGTAACTGAAAATCTCCTCTGAGGGCAGAAGCTGATAATGAAGGGTAGCTCTTCCATGTCAGAAATAGTTCCTGCTTGCTGTTTTTTTAAAACACTTTTCACATTAGGCGTGTTTCTAAACTGTTGTTTTTATGGCACTTTTCAGACTAAAAAATCATGTTTTGTTATGTATAATAATGATCCAAATGAGGGTTTTGCACGTTCTGCTGATTTTCTCTGTTGTATCTGAATGGTTGTTTTTTTGCTTTTTGTCAACTCCAGATGATGGCAGGCTTTCATCCCCAGCGGAGAGAGCAGAAGCAGCACAGACTGATTCGCAGGCACTGAGCAGCAGCTGGTCCAGTCCTCAGCATCCCCCCAGGGCTCAGTCTCTGAGATCACCAGTTACGTACAAAAAACAACTAACTAGTGAGCTGCAAAGAAGATCTTCCTCAACCCTAGGTAATTTCATCTCTTTATGCTACAGGGGAGTATTGTACCAGCCAGTCGGAGTTGCTTTGGAATGAGGTGAAAGGAAGCAAACAGAGGGTTCATTGTGTTCTTATTCCAAGTACTTTTCAGAAAATGAATACGTATTCTTGGATTTGGTTGAAAGTATGCTTAGAAATAGGGAGTTCCATTAGAAAGGAAATAAAACAAGACCAAAGTGAACTTGCTGACTTCCTGAAGAAATTTCTGCGATACATGGTGCTGAGTGGCCTGACTCAGGATAGACCATCTTCTGCATCTGCTCCTAACCTTAGTGCTGTAACAAACACGAGCTATGCAATTCAAGTAAAAGCCTACAGGTTGGGTGGAGAGGCTTTGCAGTGCTTTTTCAGATCCATCTTGAGGAGGGAAAAATCTTTCCCTCTTCCCTCCCCTCACATCAGGCTTTACTTTTTTTTTTTTTTTTTTTTTTTTTTTCCAGAAACAAGCTATAGAAAATCAGTTCTCATGCTTTATTGTCTTAAGAGGTACTGAATGAACAGATCTTTGAGGTTTTCCAAATATGGAGTGGGAGAGAATTTAACTTCTGTCATTGCAACTAATGCTGGATTGCAGAAAAAACAATCTTATGAATTGTTCTCCTAACTAAAAAGAATCATGAACTTATTTGTAACTCTTACTGCAGGTATTATTACTTGCTCAGACACCCAAGTATGAAAGTAAGTGATGTGATTTACACAAACGCCTTGATTTGTAGTTCAGTTCACCTACTTTGCTCAGTGTCAGTGAGGTGTCTGATCTAGCTGCGTTTTCTTGTAACGTTTTATCTGCAAGTTTTGAGTGTTTTATAGACTTGGTCTTTATTCTGAAGAGAATCTTCTAACCAACAGTGATGAGCGTAAGCGGGAAAATGGTAAAGTCCTTCACCAAGGCCTCCCTACTCTACTTGAGTTTAAATATTATGCCAAGTTTAAGCAAACTGAAATGAATGAATAAGTAAAAGACTTGGAGCAAGGCTGCTGGTGGCTCTAAACAGTGATGGAATGGTATTGCTTCTGATGATGCTGACTCCTACCCTTCATCTATCCATTAGCTTGCACTGTCTGCACGGGAGATATTTTTGTTCCTCAGGGGCTGTGCTGTCCGGCAACTGCAAGTGCAAGACAGTAAGGAATGGTGGCTTTTGTAGGAAAGTGTCTAGTATCAAATGTGTGGGATTGAAGTTGTGTTTCCTTCAGGACTGCTTACATCATTATTTTGGCATGTAAAGGCATTTGTGAAAATAGGAGGAAATGCTGGATACGAGGTTTAGGTCAAAGATACTTAGTGGGTTGTATGGCACTGACTTGTGGCTTCCCTCTAGGGCATAAATGTGCAACCTTTTGGCTTGTCTGAGCTGCATTTAATGAACAGAAATTGTCTTGGGCCACCTACACCTAAGTTGCTCCAAAAGTAACGCCTCCTTTTTATTTTTATGGAAATGACAATGTGTACAAAGAGCACAATAATACTATTTGATAGAGCAAATTTCCAGCTACCAAACACTATTTTTTCAACATAGCTACCACCATTAGCTATGCATTTTCACTAGTAATGGACAAGAGGCTGCATGCCGTGCTCATAAATCTGCACCAGCAAAGGTGACCCACTGTCACCAATGCTGAAACGCACCACCCACTGCCTCTCTATGCTCAGATTCACTGTTTGGTCTCCATAAATGTTCACAAGCATTGATGAATGTCAGTGGGTGACATTTTTTTGTATGGAAGATTTCAGAGACACCCTTTTCTTCATGTGTACTTCCATGTGAGGCACCATTTTGTCAGGCTGCCCCTCTGCTGGTGTCTGTCACCCAAACACCAGCAACAAAATAAAAAGGAGTATTGATGAGAAGGTTCAACCTCTACTGCCATACCACCAACGTTCACCCCTAATGTTATAGACCAACATAATAAAATGGGAGTCACTACTTTCAGAGCAGCCTTCACAAAATACACAATATTGTTAATCACAGAATCACAGAATTGTAGGGGTTGGAAGGGACCTCTAGAGATCATCGAGACCAACCCCCCTGCCAAAGCAGGTTCCCTACACCAGGTCGCACAGGTAGGCGTCCAGGCGAGACTTGAATATCTCCAGAGAAGGAGACTCCACAACCTCCCTGGGCAGCCTGTTCCAGTGCTCCGTCACCCTCACCGTGAAGAAGTTCTTACGCACATTCGTGCGAAACTTCCTATGCTGCAGCTGATGTCTGTTTCCCCTCGTCCTGTCTCCACGTACCACTGAAAAGAGACTGGCCTCACCACTATGGCCGCCACACCTCAGATATTTATAAACCTGGATCAGGTCCCCTCTCAGTCTTCTTTTCTCAAAGCTAAACAGACCCAGTTCACTTAGCCTTTCTTCATAGGGGAGATGCTCCAGGCCCTTCACCATCTTTGTGGCCCTCCGCTGGACTCTTTCCAAGAGATCCCTGTCTTTTTTGTACTGGGGAGCCCAGAACTGGACACAGTACTCCAGATGAGGCCTTACCAGGGCAGAGTAGAGGGGGAGGATCACCTCCCTCGACCTGCTGGACACGCTCTTCTTAATGCACCCCAGAATGCCATTGGCCTTTTTGGCCACGAGGGCACACTGCTGGCTCATGGCCAACCTGTCGTCCACCAGGACGCCCAGGTCCCTCTCTGCAGAGCTCCTCTCCAGCAGCTCATCCCCCAGCCTGTATTGGTGCATGCAATTATTCCTCCCTAGGTGTAAGACCCTACACTTGCTTTTGTTGAACCTCATCCGGTTTCTTACTGCCCAGCTCTCCAGCCTGTCCAGGTCTCGCTGAATGGCAGCACAGCCTTCAGGCGTGTCAGCCAATCCTCCCAGCTTCATTAATGTATAAGTAATGAAACATTTCAATCTAAAATAATTTTCTTAAAACATTAAACAAAGAAGAGAGAGACAAAACCATAAAAACTATTGGGATATTTGGCCTTATTTCTGTGAAACTTACGCACCAGTCGGGTTCAGTAGCAGTGGTTGCAATTCTTAGTGAGGTCTCAAGGTGTTCATCAGAGATTTTTGATGAAATTTTACTCTTCCTGTACTTCATCATTGAAAATAATTGTTCAAAATGTGTGTAATTCCAAAAAGCAATGGCATGAATAAGGTTTGATTGTGAAACAAAAGATATTTTTCTCTGCTGAGACAGAAATTATCAAATTTATCAGATTTTTGAGCTGAATATCTGATTGGACATGCCTGCTCTAGAGTAATGTGCTGCATCCTTTATTGGCATTTCAGCTGAAGAACTTGAACTGCTATTACAGAGAATTAGATGCACTTTAGATGACCAATTGGAGAGGGAGCATTGGTAATAAAAGTGATTCTAACTTGTTACCTGAACAGCACAATAATGCTGTTAGTGCTACAAAATTGTAGCAGACTGACAATAACAAGGAAGGCAGAAGAGCTTAGTAGGCATGAAAAAGGGACAGCAATCATATGAGAAGGAAGAAGGCCTAAGGAAATTATGTGGTGGCTATTGGGAAGCAGGAAGAACTTGGCCTATTATCAGAGCATCTTTTTCCTTGAAAAAGGCCTTAGAAAATGACATACTTTGCATCTTCCTCAAGTCACTAGAGTAGAGTGTTCAAGCTGTTATAGTGATCTTGAATGTGAAACTGTGCTTTGGCCATGGAAACTAGAAAGCTCATGTTGTTCATGTTGTATTATCAAAACTGTGGTATTCCTGGTAGGGTTCTTTGTTTATTGTTGAAACTGCGTGAAGTTCTACATCCGATGTTAGTGTTTGGTCAGTTCAGCAAGTCTCTGTGAATTGAACTCAGAAGAACACGTAAGCTTAGTAGGTGGTTATAGCTGGAATAGTATTCTATGATTCTAGTGATCACAGTCCAAATTCAGATCACAGATCAGTAAGAATGAGGCAGAAAACATTGTATTTCAGAGGATGTGTAGCTTTTGCTGCTATGAATGTATGTAGGAAGAATGAGGGTTACTGTTGAAATACGAGAATTTTTTTTGGCTTTAAGAGTTAATTTTTAACTTATGGAGGACAAATAGCTTCAGAAATAAGTCAAATTGGAAGTTAGTATGGGGCATACAGAGTCTGTTCAGGGGCAGTGTGGATGGGGAAGAAATAGAAAACAGTTGCTGCTGTGTAAGCTTGTACTCTTAAAAATACTTTAATGTTTGTGGAAGTGAAGGTGATTCTAATAATGTATCTAACTGCTAATGGCATGTTTTTTCTAATGTTGACGATAACCTTTTGACATTGTTTTGTGTAATACAGAAAACAGCCTTTAAGTAACAAGAAGCCCGGGGAGGGTTAAGGTGTGACATTTCCTCAGCATAGTGTATGTTCATAATTTAGTAATCACTTGCCTTATAAGGTTTGTGGTTAATTGAGCAGGAGACCTCATAATAATTTCCTGAAAAGGTCACTTAAATCACCCTAGAAAAACTTAGTTCTGTTAGAAAGCGTGCTTAGTTGGCTTTTAAATAAATTCCAAGTGGCTAGCCACTGGATTTAAGTACTCAGGACTCTTTAAAATGATCCATTGCGTATTCTGTGTTGTACAGAGTTAATTACATGCACATACAATTAACTTAATTAGCTAAAAATATCTGTTAAGAACCTGAAGAGAAGGCATGGAATCTTGCAGTTTTAATCACATTACTTTAAGAGTTTTGATCTCCTGCACGCAGAGGCACAGCTGAGTTCTCACTGCAGTGCAACAGTTAACAGCCTTCTGCTGGTGCTGTCAGAATTCCTGCTGACATCAGTGGTCTCTAAAGCTGTAAACAAAAAGCAGCCATGTCTGTTTTTCCTGTACTGAGGGAATCAGATTAAAATGCTAGTCAGATGGAGAGCAGCGAAGCTGGTAAGAAACTTTAAACTATTCAGAAAAAATGTTTATGTAGAAAGGTGACTCTGACTTGTTGGTTAAATACTGTCTGCAGATAGTGTTGGTCAAGCACTATCTGCAGATCCTTTTTGGAGAGAAAGACCCAGATTGTAACTAGTATAGCAAAAATTCAAAGCAGTCTAGCATTTACAGGGAAGAAATTAATTGTATTACATTCTTATTCAATAGTCTCTTTACTGTAGTTAAATAAGAATGCCCATACAAGTTCTCAGCAGCTTGACTTTTTTTTTTTTTTAAAGTATCTAACTTCTGGATAAATTTTATTCTGAGTTACTGAATATAATAGAAACTGAGCTATGGAGTTCTTAGACTTGTTGCAGTCATTTGTAAGTAAGCTAAGCTTAAGCCATTGACTCATACCAGTCCTAGAAGGAAGGTAACAATTGTTACAGTTATTTTGTGAGTATTAATATCCTAGAGGGCATTCTAAAGTAAGGCTTCACAGTTTTCCAAAAAGGATATTACAAGGTTAATATAGTAAACTAAATATTGCTTCTGTAAAAGATGTTGTAATCCTCAGAATTTAAATGGGTTTTTGTAAACACTTAGAAAATAGCATTTAAAATGCCAAAGTAAGCTATCAGACATCCTCATTTTGGAGGAGAGGAGCATAAGGGTAAGAAATGATGCACACTGCAACTTTGTAAAGTGCCTATTTATGCAAACATTTCTCTCTCCAGTAGGATTTCATGTTGTTGTGTAAATGTGGATGTGCCATGGAATAAGTGTTATTACTCTGCCTTCCTTTGCAGACAATCGAAGGAAAGCGGAACCTCCTCTTGGAGGTCATGATCCTCGAACAGCAGTTCAGTTAAGAAGCCTCAGCACTGTCTTAAAACGCCTCAAAGAAATCATGGAAGGGAAGAGCCAGGTACTTTTGAGGGGTTTGTGTGGCAAAGCATCTAGAAACTGAGCTGTGTACTGAGCTCCTTGATCTTCATTTTTTTTATGTATCATGAAGATTTTTTCAGATGTTTGATAGATGAGTGAATGAACTCAGAACGGAATGTGAGTGCATGGGAAATGATTTAAATTGAAGACAGCTTTTGTCATGTCAGAGGTCTGTAATTGTTCATTTTGTTGAGCCTAGACTAGATGTTCTCATTTAACACTGCTTCCCATTTCTGTATTACCTTATCTAGTATTACCTGGTTATTTTCTTCCTTGAAGGCACGCCTTGGGGAAGAGAAACATTGCCTGTGAGAAAGAGTAACAAGAGTTCTAGGGATGAATTAAATCTGTTTATTGTGGTAATGACTGTTCAACAACATTTACTTGAAAATCTTGTTCTGTTAACCATTTTGATTCAACTGACTGGTGGCTGCTATTAATGTGCTGCTTTTGCTTCCCTCTGCAGTTTTGGATGAGGCCTTTAATGGGAGGATCTAGACAGGAGAAGAAACCACAACTATTTATAAGTCATGATATATATAGCTGTGTCTGAGAACACAAGGCATGAACAGGCAGAAGTATATTTAATTCAATTAAATTGGAAAAAGGCTTTTGTCTCGGTAGCTTTTGCAGGTGGACTTTGAGTAAACTCACTTAAGTTTGTTAAAGAAACTCTACTTTAACAAAGAGTGATCTTTTGGGGAGTGAAATTCAAGCCTTTCATTGCAGTTAGCAGGACCCTGAGTACGGCCCTTACTTATTTTTTAACTTTTGGCAGATTCTGAAGACCTTGGAAATGTTATCATTGAGGTGATTGGGAAATTAGTGTTCAAACAGGCAGGGTGCAGCAGTAAGCTAATAAGTCTAGATTTTTCTCTGGAAGAGGTCTTTCAGTTGTCAGCATACTTGATGTGCATACAAATGATGGTGCCTTGCTGCCCTTGCCTGCAAACTCATCTTGCTTGAGTCACTTCAGGCAAGTTTCTTCCCACTATGGAGTTAGTTCTAGAGGAGACCACATTATTATTGTAGAAGGCACATGTTACATCCTGGAAGGTACTGCTCAGAGTAACATGTTTCTGTTCTGAATCCTGCCTTGTAGGTTGTTCTTGCTATGCGTGTTGGCTTCAAGCTGAGCAAGGCAAAGAGCTTAGAAGATGTTTCTAGTTTCCTTCCTCCATACTTCTCCCAAAATACAGAGAAATCAGCAATGGCTGAGTTTCTCAACACCCAGCCATAAGTAAATGTGACAGGAGCAATGTGGTTGAGGTCATGGGTAGGGGTGCTGGAGGCTATGCATATGGATAGAATGTTCTGTGGCTAGAGTAGCTGTTCTGTCCACGGGGTAGAACCAGAGACTTTGTTCATCCTGCAGAACCACAGCAAAAACTGCTAATCAGCATCCTCTGCAGCTTTGCAGCAGATCCTTGGCAAAGCTATTTTTTATAATTTTCTCTGCTTGAAGTTTATTATTTGTGTTAAAGTTTTCTAGACTATCTTGAACAGTTTTTGGCTTCTTTCTGTTCAGAGTCTCTTGGATAAATACATCATGAAATTGTCATTTTGGTCTTTTTGGCCTCAAAATTGTTTTAGCAGCTGTGTTAAACTTAACTTTGTGAGCATCCAAAAATAAATGAGAATCCAGGATATACGTTTTCCTTATGTGAAAACTGGAATAAGATCAGCTTTCTTTTCTGTGCTTATTCTTGGCTTGTTTTAAGAAAATTCATGCTGTTCTTTTTCTTCCTAAGAAAAATCCCATGTATTCAGTTCCTCTAAAAGGGCTCATTGCCAGAATTGAACTCTAGCAAAGAACGATTCACAGGCAGAGCTGTCATGTGACCATTAGCAGTTGCCCCCATCCACAGTGACTGTAGCTGACATGCTCAGAATTGTAATTGACAGATTTCTCTTACTATGTTTATAGCTACATCAGCACATGGAGGTTTCACTTCTTTGTTTTCAAACCTTGAAATTCAAGATCAAACTGTGGCTGCACTCATGCTGTGTAATCAGTATATGACATTATCTGCTGAATGTGTATTCTGCAGTTATCTTCACGTAGCGGTTAACGTGGAGTTTTGAAGCTACATCAGTCTTGGAGTCAGGTTTTACAACTGTTTGCTGAGCAATGAAGAATCTGGCAATGTAATAACTTCATAGTTTTGTCCTTTATCATTTCAGAAGACATCCTAGTGTTAGCTATTGAAATGATCTTGCACTGAAAATTCCTGATAGCTTAATTTACCTCTGAAAAACTGAACCTCAGCTGATACTAAACTGTGTTGGTTGAAGACCTGCTGTGCAAGAAGCAAGTGAAAAGGGAGAAGCAATCAATGCTTTGTTTGTTGCTTCTTGGCTGTTATGTACAGCTCATGGTTTTTGTTTTGTTTTTCATCTTCTGGTTTCCATCCGTGTTGAATCAAGAAGGCAAATCCTTTTTGGATTTAATCTCACAGTTAAGAACTGTCTCAGTCTTCTGGCTTTCTATAAAACTGTGTGAAAAATAACTTCTGTGCATGCATGTGTCTGTATCCAAGTATGTGCATGCACAAAGGTGAAAAAGTGATATTATTCTGTAATGTGTACAGCTTGCAAAGCAATCATTAATCTAAACATGCTTTTTTATTTACAAAAAAAGTTTTCTTGTGCTGCCTTGCTTTGTAGGACAGTGACTTGAAGCAGTACTGGATGCCTGACAGCCAGTGCAAAGAGTGCTATGACTGTAGTGAGAAATTCACCACCTTCCGTCGGAGGCACCACTGTCGACTCTGTGGGCAGATCTTCTGTAGTAGATGCTGCAATCAAGAAATCCCTGGAAAATTCATGGGCTACACAGGTAGGATCGACTCACTGAGAAGTAGAACATTGTCTGTGTGCTCTGCTCTGTTTGTACTATTGCGTTTCAGATTCTGACATCTCCTAGATAATGCTGTACAGGTCTCTAACAGGCTCAGAAGTAATTTTGAGGGATGACAGCACCCAATTCTACCTTTTCTTGCTCGTGTTGTTGGGTTATGCTATGTCTGCTTGTTTGTACCAACACTTTGATGACAAAACAAGTATGGCCACTATGTAATAAGGATATTCACTTCAGAAAGGGGCCATGTGTTCTAAATGGAGGGCAAGGGAAACTCTTTCAAATGCTAATCACCAAACTGTAGATGTCTCCTGATGAAAATTCCTAATTCCAGACATTGACTCGTATGGTCACATCTTACTAGCTATTATTGTACCTCTTTCTTTTACTCTCCTAACTAAGCTCTCACCAACTGATTGTGTGTTAGGCATCATTTGACTTGGAGAAGTTCCCTTGGTGCATAATTATCTGGGGTTTTGCTCTTTAAGGGAATAAGAGAACTAGACTTCAACATGCAAAGATGTTTTGAAACAGGAAATCCCTCTCTTTCTCACCACTGCACACCTAATACTAAAGGAGCAGCATACTCTTTGTTCCTGTTCACTTAGACTGTCTGCTTCCTCTATTTGTAGGGGATCTCCGAGCCTGTACTTACTGCCGCAAAATAGCCTTAAGCTATGCACACTCCACAGATAGCAATTCCATTGGAGAAGATTTAAATGCTCTGTCAGATTCTGCGTGTTCAGTGTCAGTGTTGGATCCTGGTGAGCCTCGCACTCCAGTTGGGAGCCGTAAAGCAAGCCGCAACATCTTTCTGGAGGAGGATCTAACCTGGCAAAGGTACGGTGAAGGGCTTTTTGTTGAGTTCTGGAGTCTTAAATGTGTTTTCAGGCTGTCACGTGCTGAGACAAAAGCTGCTGGTTTAGGAGCATGTGGAATTAGAACAGGATTCTAATCCTGTGCTTGGTTTTCACGTTCTTCTCATCAAATTGAAATATGGAAACTTTTCTAGTGAAGTTTTAAATTATTTGATATTATGTGATTTCTGTATGTGAAGTAGTTTTCATCAGAAGAAAAGCTGGGAATTCAATCTCTTCCCAAAGTACTGTGTATAGAATAAGGCCATCTCCTCCTGTCATGTGCAACAAAGAAGTGAGAAAGGTATTTAGGAAGGTGCTGCTGTATTTGCTTGTTTGATGGTACTCTAATCTTTGAACGCCTGGAACACAGAAGCATGCCTTCCTACTTCAACTAACTTGTCATTTCTTTTAAAAGTCAAGGAGTAGAGTATTCTGGGCAAGTACAGCAACAAAGTGGTATTGTGTACATTTTCTCAATAAGGCCATTTATTGTGTTGGTAACATATCTACATTTCAGAGCACAACCAGTACAGTTGTTGGAGGTGGGAGTGTAGTGACTTGTATCTCATAGTTCTGCAAGTAGGAATTAATGTCTTAGGTGTTTGTGCATCTGCTCTCCTTCCTTCTGGACTGAAGAGAAACAGGGCAAAGGTGACAGTGTAAAACAATTGCAGAAGCTTTTTTGCATCTTGATATGAGCTATTTAGATATAGATATCATTGTTTGTATTGCAAACATGGTGTGTTGGAGATAGTGCTTTGCAGGTAGAGGCATTGCCCCTGAATAGCAGGTAATAAAAAGGGGAGAAACCTGTATGAAAGGGATATAGGGAAAGAGGGCAAATTGATGTAAGAGGTGGGGGTTGAGCAGAACATGAGCCTGAGAGTAGAAGTCTTAAGTGCTGTCCCCCTGATTTCACTGGCCTACAGATGGGGAAGGATTTCCCTATTATCTCACTGATTTAACTATAATGGATGTGAAGGTAGCATTATGATGAACTGTACTTGAATTGGAACTGTTCTGATGTTACTGCACGTGCCAGGTCTCTCAAACATCTGTAACACACCCCTTTCTCCTACAGTTTGATTCACCCAGACTCTTCAACTACAGCACTGTCTGCACGCCTTGGGTCTGTCCAGGAGGATGCAGGGAAGTCTCCAGCTAGGAATAGGTAAACTAATCATATCTGCATATTTCCTGTTCTGGATGCACTCATTGCACGCTCTTCACTGTAAAGCCTATATTTTGCATTTTGATTTTACTGAGCATGCTATTTCATTTCTAAAATGAGACTCTCTGGGCTAAAAGACCCCTTAGGTACATGTTCCTGCTAAGAAATGTACTACTTTGGGGAACCTCGTAGTTTGCTACTGAGTAATTCAAATGGAGATGGTGGTAAAGAGGAAATAAAACAATGGAAATGGCTAAGAAAGGGAGTGTTCCAAGGCAACTGAACAAAAGGGAGCAGCACAGAGGCTTAGTACTGGGAGACAAAGTCTGAAGTCGAGAAGGGGCAGAGATGTTTTTTTTTTTCCTGTTGTCTTTGTTTTGTATTGTTTCCCACCCCCAGTCCCTCTGCTCATTCACTAAATAAAATCTTGTTAAAGTTATCTGGTTTTCTTAGGCCAGAGTCTCATCGTAGATCTTTATGCAGCACAATTCTGGAATGAATTTGAAATGTTTATGAGAGTTTTTGTATAACTTGTGAATGCTTGAGCTTAATCGCTTTAAATAGTCTGATATGAGAAGAACAAGTAATTTCTACTTCGTAACACTTCTGCTATGTTTCTAGTTAAATACTTTCATTGTGGTTAAATTGGGGAAATAAAGATGAGGCAAAGATATGAGGAGCAGAGCAAAGATGATCCAAATTTCACTGTTGGAGCCAGGAGATGTTCATCAACTTGTTTGCACTGGTGTTCCATGAATACAGAATGTGAAGTGGTTTGGAAGGTTCTGGCAGGTTCAGCAAAGACTTGAGAACTCAGCTGGGAAGGATGCTGGGTGTGCCTTTCAGGGAATGGACTACTTCACGTCTTTATTTTACTTTCACGCAGTTAAGAGGAAGTGAACACTGACTGTATCTCTGAGGGGTGAAGATCTCACCTAGGGGGAATAACACTTGGTGAATAAGCTAGTACCAGATGTCAGTTCTGGGCAAACATGACGAGGAGTCCAGAGTTAAAAGTTCAGTGGTAAATATCTGTAGTGATCTCAAGAGACCTTGAGGATGTCGTTCTGCTTCCTGTGCGAGTTGACATTGCCTACTTAAAAAGTTTTTGGTGCTTGTTCACACATGCAGTGGAGGAGGATTCTAAGCTGGTTATGATAGGCCCAAACTGCTAGTTCAAGTTAACTTGTTCTGCCTTTTCATGACCTCACTGAGGTACTTAGCCCTCTGGGCTCACATTTGAGGAGTAATGATCAGATATAACTCACTTCTGCCAAAACTCTGAAGATGTAGAAACGAAGTTGTGAGGTTTTTATTTAAAGAGAGTTTCTGTCATTTGTAACTGTATCCACAGAATGTAATCTCAGGGCTAAGCAATACTAGCTTTTAGATCTTCTCAAAGCACCTTTAGGTATTTGAGGCAAGATTGATTATACTTCTTCCTAGATGACAGATACAGAAGGTGGAGGCTGGGTGCAGCTAGATGCAATGAACAGAAGTTACCTTCTATTATCTGTCTGTGAATGAGAGAGATGTGATACTGTTTCTCAAATTAATGGGGGAGGAAGTATGTCAGCTAAATGTTGCAGAGGATTAAAACTTTTCTGTGGGTTCTTTTAAAGGATAGAGGTTGTCATTGCAACATCTCCCTCTGTTGTTAGATTAGCCTAATACATTTGTGTTCTGGATATCGTTGGTGTTGATAAGGACATAGGTATGAAACGTAGTGTGACTATTCTAACTCTTAATATCATTTTACATAAATTAAAAATCCCTGCTGCTTATAAATAGGTAGCACAGTTAAAGTAACTCTTGTGAAACAACTTAATTGTGGGCTTTAATGTCAATCTCGTATTCCACATCAGAATGTCTTCTGTAAAACTGCACTATTCTGCCTGGCTGATTTATTGATTCGAGTTCTTTTCAACTTACAGCATCTGAACAGTAGAAGAGTGACAGGCATTCAAAGCAAGTTAGAACTCTAGGATAGAAAATGCTTGCTATCGTGCCTTAGTGCATACAGATACAATGCCAAGATACTTCCTTTTGATTCTGCATAAATGACTAAAATGGACTCCTGTTCAAGAAAAAGCAGGAAAAAGTAATGATTTTGTGCCTATAGTACCTTCAATTCCTACTTCCTTGCAGTAATTCAGCTTTAGTTTTTTGCACTTGGGATTAGCCACATCATCCTTTGAGAACTCTTAGGAAAAGTCATTGTGACTGTTAATAGAGCTTGCTAATTGGTTATCTGAGTTTTGTTCCAAAGAGTAAGAACTGCCAACAGCTCTCACCACTGAGGCTGCTGCAAGCCTCTTAGATCAGGGCAGCATCGAAATTCTGATCTTCCCTGTAGTTGTGTGCAGAACATTGTCTGTGTGCACTCCTTCCAGCACTGTTAGCGTTCCTAGCTTATACTGCATGTATACAGCTCCTGTGAAATGAGAAGAGTTTGTACTCTGTTTATTCAGAGGCTTAATCTAGCTAGGGTGGTATTGGAGCAGAACTATTTGGAAAATGTATTTGCATTTGTATCTTTGCAATGATTATTGCAAAATGATATGTTTGTATTGGAGTAGCCTGGATTTCCTAACAGTTGGGCTGAGATCAGGTGAATGCTCTATATCACAATACAAGTCCAGCAGACAAATTAATTTTTAGAATTCTTTCCACTGCAAACTGGATAACACCAGTGGAAGTGTTTATATTTCAGAGATATGAAGAGGAGAAATTTTGAGTGGTTCAAGGATAGGGAGAATCTCAGTGCCTTGTAACAAGGATCTCCTGGTATTAACTGCCCTAGCTGGCATCTGCCTTGCCTCCAAAGCGCTGGACTTCCTAATTATCCAGCATCTCATGCCTTTCCTACTCTATTCAAATGCAGGCATGTAGGAACTGCTGTGTCTGAACTTAGCTTCAGCTGCTTTTTACAAATGGCTTTACAAAAGTTTTTGTTTCCTGGGCATCCTTTCTTTCTGTCTGCTCTGCTGAAGCACTACACAATGAAGACTTGTAATTCCATCCTTCTCTCCTGCACTCCAGGTCAGCCAGCATCACTAACCTGTCGTTGGATCGGTCGGGTTCACCAATGGTGCCTTCCTATGAGACATCCGTCAGCCCCCAGGCCAGTCGCACACACATGAAGGCAGAAACCAGCGAGGATGAGCGTAAAATCCTTCTGGTACCTTTCAGGCTTCTGTTTGTCTTGCTCTGTGAAAGCAATGAAGTTTGGCTTCCTTGGGTCATGCACTGGGAGTATCTTGCTGCCTCTCAAGGATTTTATTTGAGTATTCTTGCCTAGACTGCTCCTCCAGGTGGTGTAGGCATGGAGAATATTGACACTGCTTTGGGCTCTTCTGTCTTCCTGAAATCAGATGTGCTATTTGCATAAATATATGTAGATTTTTAGTCTCAGGAAATTTTTTACTCTGCGGAGTCAGTGTATGGTAAATCTGTGTGTATTATACTTGCCACAGTTGCAGTTGTAACCAAGTGGTCTGATTCTGTCTTTTTCCAAGTTCAGATTTTCCCCTTCTTAGGCTACTTAAAAGGCAACTCTAAATGGCTATTTCAAAATGTTTCTCTGATGAATGAGTTAAAGCTGCTGCAGCTTATTGGACTGAAACGTAACTTGACCCCTCCCCTTGTTTGCAGAATAAATGTTAATATTTTTTGAAAGATTGTGACGTACTTTTTCAAGGAAAAATCAATGTGTAACTGAATGTTCTAAGTAGTTCCTGTGATCCTCTTCTTGCTGAGTGGAGTGTTGTAGGTAGCAGTTACTGTGCAACGTTAAGTAGCAAATGGCGTTTCTTTTTGTGGCGGAGAGACAGGTTCCAACAACGGGGGCAAAACCAATTGGAGAAAAGGGGAGTGCTTTTCACATTCAAAGATTGAAAATTACTTTTCTTTGCCATATTTAAAATCAGGAATGTTACCTTTTATATTGTCAGGTATATTATATTATATTATATTATATTATATTATATTAGTGTTGATATCAGCAGAATGCAAGTAAATCAAAACACTCTAGTTCCTGCTTGGTTGTACAGCTCTGTAAATGGACGGTCATGTGAGAGAGAAGCATTTTTAGGGCATGTCTTTACACCTCCCTGCCCCATTCATGTTAGTGCAGAAACAGTAAAATCTAAAACGCTGTGAATGCAAGTTGGAGAAGGATGATCAAGTCCCAGTGCACTTCAGCTTCATGTTTAATTTTTTTGGCCTGTTTTCTTCTTTGAGGAAGAAGGAGCTTGTTAGTATAACTTTTGTTCATGTGAGTACAGAAGATGTAGGTTTTGCTGGGAATTCCCACTGTTTGTTTCTTGTTTTTAGTATGTGGAGCTGACTGTATCAGAAAGTAATTGAAATGTTTATGTACTGCATTCAGAAGACTCATGAGCTTTGCTTATGAAACAGAGTAGGGGAAGATATACATACATGGAGTAAACACATACTTCTCTGAATTAGAGGTAAAAATCCTTGAGTTGAAAAAGTTCACTGTGTTTTGCCAATTTGTTCAGTTTCCTGAACTTGCCATGTGAGTTAAAGCAAAAATATAAGGCAGATAAATTGTTGAATTGCCACTTGCATCAAATCTTATGATCCTGTGGTGTGTTCAGTAGCTGACCTATTTGACATTATACCTGGTGTGGCAGTGGAGCTGCTGATGTTGGTGTAGGATGATGTCCAGGGCAGCCAGTGCTGAAGGTAATAGCAGAAAGGTGCCCAATAACAGAAGCAGAATAAAACGTTTAGATCTCAGAGCATCCTTGGGGAGCTGGAATGAGGCGGATCTGGCAGTTAACTGGAAAGCTGAAATTGATTAAAAGTTGCATTAAAGCTCTTCTGTTGTTGTTGCACAAAGGTGGAATGAGTGAAGTGTTTGAAAAAGTGAGCTGCAGTGGGTCTTCTCCATCCCTTGCTGTGTTCTGTTATTCTCAAAATAATACCAAGTTATTTTCCAGGTTGTTCCAACTCAGCAACCATAGGTTGTGCTGTGCAGAACCTAGGTGCATGTGGAGAGCAAAAGGGCCTAGGTAGGAAGCTGATATTTGAGTTTGAATGGAGCTTAACTAAAGCAAGATTTGACATGTATGTTTAGCAGGCCTCAAAACAAGACCAGGGCATAGGCTGAAGTGTTCCAAGTGGTGTGAAGAAAATACTTAGAGCTTCCAAGGGGGTTAACTAAGTTGGGCAGGGGACACAACTTCTTTTATTTAGTGGCTGAAGCTAGCAATGTCTAAAGTATTTATATATATATTATATATGGCAGTGTGTATTGCAGTGTCAAGTACCTGCTTTATTTGGGCTAGGTACTTCACAAACTACAGTGCTTCATAAAACCTGAGATGAGCAAAGAATGTGTAGGAAAAAAAACCTCTTCCAAAGGATGAATTTTCCTTGATCTTATAAGCACCACCTTAGTTTGAGACTAAAGTGCAAGAGAACAGTAGTGAAAGCATAAGTATATTGTGGGTGGTAGAAAAGTTTGATCCATTAAAACCCTAAGCCCCTTAACTCTGAATGTAACTGTCTTGTTTCTTCTTTATTTCTAACTTTATATAAAGGAAGGTTGTAAGGAGCTGATCCCATGTTTGTCTGCTGTTTGTTTTGCACCTTCATGTAAGTTAAGCAAAATGGCTTAGATTTTTGTGTCTGTTTCTAGAGGGTGCTTGATTGAGAGTCTGGTTTGAGGACCCAGACTGATGCTCTTGAAACTAGTGCTGAGGTGTGACTACTAAATAACTTCTGTATCTCCCTGTCCAGGATTCAGTCCAGCTGAAAGATCTGTGGAAGAAAATCTGCCATCACAGTAGTGGGATGGAGTTCCAAGACCATCGCTACTGGCTGCGGACACATCCCAACTGCATTGTGGGAAAAGAGCTGGTGAACTGGCTCATCAGAAATGGACACATAACCACAAGGTAACCCTGATGCTTTAGGGTGACAGGTGTCTTCTGACTCTGGCACAAGGTTGTGAGTTTTGGCTAATGTGGGGTAACTTCGATTCCAGAGAGAGACCGCTTTGCAAGAAAGCAAGAAAGAAGGGTATCAGAATTTTCTTTCTTTGCTCCCTGCGAGTATGATTCTGATTCCCCGTGCTCCCCCAGAAAAGGGCATGGGGCACACTGGTTCAAGATCTGGTGTGGGTGGCAGTGTATGGGATAGTTACCACTCAAACGGGCAGAGAGCAGTGATTGTACTGCAAAGACTCTCCTAAAAATTTTTGTTCTCCCAGCTTTACAAAGCAGTTTTTGGCCACACAAGGCATTTCCTTGTTGATAAGAAGGGAAAAAAATTCATTTCAATCTTTATAAGCCTAGAAAAAAGCAGACTGCTGAATTCACTGATATTCCAAAGGATGAGTCTGCCTTGGGGTCAGAGATCACTATTAGTGTTAGACAGCTAAATTTTTCGTGGAACAGCTTGACTCTTAACACTGTAAAGAAGTATAAAGAACCAGAAGTATTTCAGTATGCAAGAGGGAGATAAAACTAAGATTGCTTTCGTATTTACAGAGCCAGTGTCCTTACTTAGCAGAGATGTTCAACATGTGCAACTCAAGCTAAAGATATTGGAGGAGTACAAATAGTATATCTTGTCCGTTGGACATCTTAGTTTTAAAGCTCTGGCAGTCTCTTCATCTAAGTCCATACTTGAATTATTACACTCAGCCCCTCTGCAATATTTTAAGAAGTGTCTAGTTAAGTATGGGAGTGGAATACAGAGGAGTGCAAAGTCATAGCAAACGACATTTTTCTCTTGTACCATGTTGTACCATAAACCATGTGTTTAAAAACAGAAAACTGTCTCTGCACTCATGCTTCCAGGGTTCAAGCCATTGCTATTGGGCAAGCACTAGTTGATGGACGCTGGCTAGATTGTGTCAGTCATCATGATCAGCTCTTCAGAGACGAGTATGCCCTGTACCGACCATTACAGGTAAAAGGGTGAATCTGACTCGAGGGAGAAGGGGCGTAGGAGTGTTATGATTCTTACTGCTTTTGACTGCTCACTAGAATATCTTAAAATTATTATCTCTGCAGCCATTGTGTGGTTTCTAAATAAGCTCTCCTGTATAGAGGAGTCTGCACCTTTTTCCTTAGTGCTTAAAAGCCTGAAGAAGCTGCGTTTGCCCAGAAAGCTTTGGAGCTTTGCCTTGTGGAGGATGAATTGCTGCACTTAGTGCTGTCTGCAGAAAATGAAAGGATCTCCAGTTTAGGCCAATACCTCTCATGGTGGGCATCTTCCAGAGGCCTTACAATGCCTCAGTCAGTGCTGTTGGCAACTGTGCTGTATATAATGTGCATAGTCTAGTGTCTGTTATGCAATTGCTGTACTGAGCTTTAAACATTTCCCAAGTATTTTGGATATACTATGTTTGAACATAAGATAACCTCCTGATCTCTAGTGATGGCAGCAGTAAGGAATTTAGTACCGTAACCATGTGATGCAAGACTGTGAGGGAGTCTCTGTCCAGCTTTCCAGATTGGGCTGGCTAGCTGAGAAAAAGTCAGGAAACCACTGACCAGAGATGCTATCCTATCATATTTCATTGCAATGAAACATGCACTTAGTTATGAGAAGCTGAAGAACATGGAAGACTCACAAGGGAGAATGGCTCAGCTTTCCCATGCATATCAGCTAGAAAGCTTTCAGCCATTAGCTTCATGTTTTCATTGTGTGTTTCAGCACTTGGCCATGATATTTCAGTTTGCTAGTAAAGCGTACCCTTAACTAGCAAACACTTGTGGATCTGTTTGTATCTATTTGCAAAGAGATCATGTTATTCCAGGTTTAAAGCCAGTTCTCCTCAGCTGAAAGCTCTGTATGATCACTTTTCTCCCAGCTTAAACAAGATTCAGGAGAAACTGTTGGTAACTCAGTTGCTTGTTGCACTTGCTGTAACCAAAGGAGTGATGATGACAATTTATACTTGGGGTGAATGTAGACATCAGAATGGCTAATTGTAATTGCTTAGATTCTCTCTGTGTTACTTGGCACTATATCCAGGCTTTGTTTTGACTCAGTAGCTCCAGACAGAGCCTGACTTGTGAGTGAAGTTTAAAGTTACTCTTCTTGGTCAGCCACAGAATTGCTCCAGTAGTTTAGACTTTGTCTACACCAAAAGCTGCCTGAATCTGAGCACAGAATATGGACATCATTCACTTCTGTTGGAGATAACAAGTGTTTAAAACTGCTTCCTTGGGTATGGTTACAGAAAATGTGCAGCAGAATGAACCTGTCACTTAGCCACAACTTGTACAGCAGTGTGGAGGAAGAAGAAACTAAGCACTATGAGTAGTAAAAAGAAATCTTGTTTCTTGTTCCAGACGGTTCCTATTTTGTGCCGGAGCGGTTTTTATGACTAATTCATCTCAGGCCACTGAGAGTATCCTCTGAATTTTAAAATGTCTGATTTGTGTTTGTGACAGGCTGCTTTCTAAGGCTGCTTAATAAATATGCTGAAATCAGTAGAGCTGCATTTTAACACCCTTTTTTCTTGCCTACTAGAGCACAGAGTTTTCGGAAACCCCCTCTCCAGATAGCGACTCCGTGAACTCTGTAGAGGGGCACTCAGAGCCATCCTGGTTCAAAGACATCAAATTTGATGACAGTGACACAGAGCAGATTGCTGATGAAGGAGAAGATAACTTGGCCAGTGAGTTTCAGCTAAGTCTTGTTCTCAGTTTGTCGTCTTCTCTGTTATCTCTAGTCCTTCAGGACATAGTAGTTTAACCATGTCTTGCTTTACTTGTGTGTACGTGTGCATGCGGCTGTAAGGATATAAGCAAACAGTACCTAGCTAGTCTTCCTGTGTCTTCTGATGGTATTTTGTTTTTACTGGAACTGATAAAGCTTCATACTTGTAGTGGATGGAAAACGTGTAAATTGCCTTCTCTTTCTCAGACAGACTTCTGCTTGACTTTGGTCCTGTAGTAATGCACTAAAGAATGCTGACTCAATATGTCAGCATGCACAGATCAAGATAAGAACTATGAAAATACTGTTTTCCTGTAGTATTTCACACTGGTCTTTATGTATTAAAGACAATTTTTCTCCTCTCCAATACCCTCATGATACCCGTTTGAACCCTTCTCCTCCCTGTATCTTCCCCCTTACCAACACTAAAAGACTCCGCCAGCCCTAGCAAGCGCACTTCAGTCAGCAGCTTCCAGTCCACAATGGACAGTGATTCAGCCGCCTCCATCAGCCTGAACGTGGAGATGGACAACGTGAACTTCCATATCAAGAAGCACTCCAAGTACCCACATGTGCCCCCTCACCCTGCCGACCAAAAAGGTATGAGGTAGTCACCGGCTGGAGTTGCACATGATGGAGAGCTGGGTCCTAATAACACTGACCTGTTTGGACGCTACTGTAGCTGTCTTACAGAGGGAGCCGTGCGGTATCTAGCTGGCACTCACATGCAGTTTTGATATGCTTGCCTCTGAAGAGGCTCAGTAGTCCCACTGAACCAACTTCTCTGCAGCGTGTGTAACTTCTTCTGTGACTTTCTCTTTGCGGTTGAAATGAGGTTCCTGCTGTATGCTCATAATAGAGCATACCTACACATACAGTTTCTGCCTAACTGGGGTGAAACAGTAGTCCATGAATAAACTGGTTTAATACTCATCTTTCTCAGTTTGAGGTGAAACTGAAAAAAAGCAAGCAGAAGAACAATGAACAAAAGTAAGTTGATGAGCTTTCTGCTGGCTTCTAATCCTACCTTAAGTTTATGTTTGGCAGAAAAATAATCATACTGATACATGGTATGGCCAAGTTTGATCTATGTATGTTACAGATAATTGGGACTTGTAGTGAATTCATCCTTTGTTGGAGTTTTAACAGAGCTCTTACGTTGGTGTGGCTCAGTATACAAGATTTACCTTTATTCTTACATGTGAATTGCATTCTCTGAAACTGAAGTGATAGCTAAGGAGAGGTGGGGAGGAGGACTGGCCACAGCTGACTTCCAAAGTGTGTTAGATAATGGAGGGAGAGTGAGGCAAATCAGAGGGAGCATTTGTCATTACCTACTGTAATTATTATTTGCTAAAAACATTTACAAATGTTTTTAGAAACAAATCTATGCTTTCTTCTGCTCACCTCAAAGAGGAGTAGAGCAAGTTTGAAATTCAAGTTTGACTGTGGTTTGTAACGGGAAGATTGTCAGCACTACTGACACCAACTTGTTAATGTTTCCTTTAGTCTTGTGTCCAGCTCATGCCCTAAACAAATGAGAAGTTTATACATCTCTAAGGGGAGGAGAGTTGTAGAGAGGGAGAAATTTATCAAAGAATTCTTAGTTGGAAGGAGGGTTTTTTAAAGAGAGCTTGAACCAGGCCCAGGTGTGTTGCACCATCCTAAGAGTTTACAGCTGTAGCAAGTTGATCTTTATTAGTCTGTGCTGGTGTTAAAACAGGCTGTAGTCAACTTAGGCATAGAACAGTGTTAGAAAACCTGTAGGGTGATAATTCTGGTTTCCTATGCATCTCAATTCCTGTATGTAAAAAGCTTTGTATGATGAAGAGGGAGTGTAAGAGACCCTGCTTCTCCAGAAGCTGTCAGCCAAGTCAAAGTTTTTTAATAACCAGAAGTGAAGCTCTTGTAAAAAAGATTTTAATGATGGAGTGCTCGAGGAAGATCATCAGAGAGGACAACTAGTGAGGGAAGTGAAAAGAGAATTCTGCTTTTAAATTATGTATAATGACAGTACAGTGATATCTTGGGATCTCTGCTGAGTAGTATCTGTTAGCTGTTCCTGAAATGTGTGGCCTTTTAACCAGGTTATTCTCCTAGGAGTATAGTTCATAGCAGAATACTTCCCTCTTTTAAGGGAGAAATGTACCTCAGTGATGTCAGTAAAATGTCCGGAACTGAGATAAGGTAGAGGTATGAGTCATTAAAACACATGGTGGAGAAGTAAATATTTCCTTGCATTTTTTAAAAAAATCTGTTTCCTCTGTGTATTCAGAAGACTTATTTCACATCTTTTATTGTTTTCTAATAATGTCTGCATCATCAGAGTCTTTATAGGAAAGATCTAACCAGCGTGCAATACGTTAAAATGTCCACTGACATCCTGAGTAGCAAGATAAATTTCCTGGCAATAGGGAAACTGAAATTTCCTGGGTAGTTAGATATTTGTTACAGAAGGACTTCAAAAATTAGATATCACAAAACTCTTCAGTGCCCAGGGCTGTACAACGTATGACTTCTAAAACTTTGTTCCAGAATGTATTAAAGTATGAGTGCAAGTGAAGATTTTCACCCTGTGTTCTGATTGATCCTGGCTATTTTCTGCAAAAGATGCCTTCCAGGGTGTTAGTGATTATCAGAGTGACGCTGATCAGACAGAACTAGATGGTTAACCATTTTCATTGTATGTAGAAGCTTATTTTAATAGAGGAATGCTCTGAAAGCAGTTCCTCCTATTTTATTATGCAGCCTACAACATCAGAGATGGATGTTGGTGTTATGATAGTAGAGATTGAATCTTTCCACTAATATTCCGTGACCTTTTGTTGCCATGTGACTGATAGTGGCAGAGGGACAGTCTGACAAAATGGCATCTGACATGGAAGTGTGTACAAAGCAAAGATCTGTCATTGAATTCTTCCGTGGTGGAAAAAAATGGCATACACTGAGATTTATCAAGCTTGTTGAACGTTTGTGGAGACCCAGCAGTGGATGTGAGCACAAAAGAGGTGGTAGGTGGTGTGTTTCAGTAATGGTGACTGCAATTTGGAAGACAAGTTATATTCCAGATGGCCATGCAGATTTTTGAGTGTGATATGCAGGATTTTGTTCATCACTGGTGAAAGTGTATAGCTAGTGGTGGTGAGTATGTTGAAAAAAGTGTTCTGTAGCTGAGAAGTTGCCCTATCAAATAGTGTTATTGTGCTCTTTGTAGCAGTTGTAGTTTCCATGGAACTAAATAAGAGGCATTACTTTCAGAGTGACCTATGTAACGGAGTACTGTAGCTATTTCACGACATTGGGTTTGTAGGTGTTAGAGATCAGTAACTTCCCTGTGCCAAGCAAATGTGTGGCTTGATTTTGTCTGAATTGTCCTGTGCTTAGACCATGTGACTAGGCAGTGACTTAATTTTCTTTAGAAAGAAAAAAAAGGAAACAGCTGAAGATGATACCCACATCTTGAGCTTATTCACTTGATTTCCTCACAGCTGTGCAAATTAGAGTCATTGGGGTCAGACTGGGGGGACAAAACATCAGTGCTAGAAGTGCAGGTTCAACTTTGATCTAAGTGATTAGCAGCTTTTTTCAAATGATTAAGAGGGATGCAGTTTCCACTAGTTGTGGAGGTCAGCACTTTGAAGCAAGGGCCTATGATGAGAGCTAGCTGTGTTGTGTAACAGCAGTTTGTATATAATCTGGGCCTAGTGGCAGGACATCTTATGATGTGAAAGGCTGACTAATGTTCACTAGTGTGCTCCCATGAAATTCTAGTGATTCTAAGCTAGCTGGCATGTAATATCTTAAAAATGAGTGTAAGTGACTCACTTGTAGTATCATTTACTCACAGATAATGGTACTTTCTGGCATGTATCAAAATGGGAAACAAAGCAATATTGCTTTCTGCATTTAGATTGGGTGAAGAGATTAAATGACTTCATTTATTTTAAATGTGGCATTTAATTGCTGTGCTTAAAAAGACACAATCATCAGCATAGAAAACTTTTCTACATACCCTCAAAGCCAAACATCCTGAGAGGGCAGGTATTTTGGGTAGTTTTAGATGCTAGCATCTAGTTAGGAGAGGGAAGAGAAGAGAACCTTGTGTAATGACACAGTTCCTTATCGCTATTGTTTGCCAAGGCTTAGAGTCCTACTGTCAGAGCCCTTTTGGATACATACCACAGTTTTAGTGACTGTCTCTGGATGTATGTGTGCTTTGTGTATCCAGAAAAAAAAACTGTGAGTTATGGCTGGTCTGTTAGACTTGGAGCAGATAAATCTGTAGATTGTTTAAAATATCTACCTGTTGGTTTCCAGTGGAGAACTGTGAATTTGTGTATGTTGTGATATTTGCTTTCAATAATGCTCTTGAATATTACACTTCTGGTTCTATATATTCTGTGTGTGGTGATATTTTTTTTTTTATTTGTTTGATGAGGGGGGAATGTAGGATAGTTAATTGACAGCTAACTGCTTGCAGATAGGGCTACAAAATATGCAACAGGATTCTCTGGGTTTTCTTGTCTTATTCCATCTCTGTAAGAAACGTCTATTAGCCACTCTCACTGGCTCAAACTTGCATCTATGAGTGTGTCATCTCTCTGGCCTAGAAACTTATCGTGGAATAGAAATAGAAGGAAGCAAAGTTGCAGGAGGTGAAACTCTATTGATGAGAAGTGTTCCCTATTTGAAGGTGTCACCTGCTTCTTTAGCTAGAGCAAAACCAAGGTTAATTTCAGCTGGTGATAACTGCTGCCTTGGCTGTGCCAGTCAGGGTTATGTGACAGATCTAATTTCAGTGCGTTCACAGTAAGAGCTTCTGCCCTGAGGCTGCTGTAAGGTTGAAAAGGACTGAGGTGTTGGTATGTGTGTACATGCGTAGGAATAGTCTGATATGACTTTCTCTAGCTAGTGGGGTTACGGGTGAATGCTGAAGGTGAGCCAACTTATAAGCAAGCTAGGGCTTGACCTAACACTAAATGCTTCATCTAAGTGAGAGGTGAAAGGAGTCTGCAAATAACTATTGAGCTGCAAGGGATATTTGCCCCTTCTTGTTCTGCCATGTATGTTTGGTACACTGATCATCTGTTGGGTATCTGACTTCCAGCTGGGTAACTGCAGACAAGCTTAGATGTTTGAAATACTGGTGTGTAAGGGGTCTCTTGAGTGCTGCTGTTCAGAGGCTTTTGACTGCTTGTGTACTGTCTACTTCCTGTTGCTTTCTGTTGGTGTCTGAAGCCTTGCTTTGCATTGTTTTTGGTGGCAAGTCTGGATCATTCTCAGGAAAGATGATAGAAGGTTGGTTTTGGACTTGGGACCATCACAGTGTGCAAGAAATTCGGCTACTGCTTGTTTTCCCATTGAAGTCTTTTTTTGGTAGAAACAGGTAAACTAAGTAAATGCACAGTAGGTCTCTGAAGAAAACAAAGGTTGTGCAGCTACAGAGCCTGCTTGAAATATCATTGATATTTTTTTGTTATCCACCAAGGTAAAGAGTAGCAGATAGAGCTTTGTCCTGTTTCCCAAATGTAAATGGTGATGTGTAACTCACTTTCCTCAGATACTGTAAGTCCACCTTTTTGTGCCTGGATCCTTCAAAACACTTTAAACTCTTTTAGGCTTTGGACTTCTCTCTCTCAAAAGGCAGGCTGCTTTTTGTTCCCTTCGCTGTGTAAGAAATCTTATGGCTGATCTTTCACTGAGTCTGATAACACCAAAATATTTCATTGGAATGTGTGATCAGAATGCCTCCTGAAGCTGTATTTTTAGATGAGAATGTGGAGGTCATTCCCATGGTGTTTTTGCAGCTTGGCACAAATATATTCAGATTATTATTATTATTATTTCTTTAAGTGTCAATAGGAAGAGCAGACTCTTAAATGTCAGTTCAGTCTGTGTTCATGGTTACTTTGTTTCCATGGTAATACAGTAATAAATAGTGTTTTCTTGTCTTCCTAGAACTTACTGATAGAACGAGAACGAGAGGATATTCTTGTCTTGACCACTCATCAAGCTGTTGCTAAATTAGTGACTAAATGTTTAGATGAGTAATGCTGCTGCTTCTGGTGTGGGCGTGTACATCATAATTATATGGGCACACCAGTGTAACCTGTCATTTGTCTCCGCCTATCTCCCTCTTCTCTCTTCTTTCAGAGTACTTGAATCCTGACAACGGAGGGCAGCAGATGTTCTCTATAAGTGATGCTTTTATTAAAGGTAAGAGGAAAAATTTCAAATGTTGCTGTTGTGTGCTGTAATATAATGATGAAAATTCTTCATTACTTCTTCAATAGAGCGTTGGCACTTTATGAACTTAAGTTACTTTGGGCAGAACTGGCATATAAGCTGTATTGTCGTTTTTAAGCTTTTTCAAGCTCAAATTCCTTCTCAAATTTCTTCATTCAAAATAAATCTTTTGTTATCTATCTTTTAATTTTTTTAAAGTAAGTCTCAGTGTCAGATTTTATCACTTTTTGTTCATAATTTACCCACCCACAAACTTGTATAACAGATGCCAGTTCTAACTTTCTTTGCAAGCAGATGGAGATGTAATACAATGAATTACACTCCTACAGAGTTGTTCAAAGCTTAATCTCTTAAAACTTTCTGGGTTCCTTGTCACCAGCACTACTACTTCTGTAATGAAAGACCATCAGCCACAGTTCTGAGTTTTAAAACTGTGCCTTCCAATTTTGTAATCAGCTTTACTTGGGGGATTTTTTTTCCATTTGATGCTGTTGATTGTGGTGAGCTTGGAGAAGAAGAGAAAATAATTGCGGAAATCCTGGTGTCTGTGCATCCAGCAAAATTAAGTGTTTGGCTGAAATCATGCTTAGTTTTTAAATGAACTTCTGCAGTAGAGGAGGGAAGGGAAAAACCCTATGTAACTTCTGCTATTCTGTGCAGATAATTTTGAGCACTAAGTGTCTGGAAGAAGTAAATTGCTATTTTTAAAGTGTCTTTTTCAGTTGTCCTCTTCAGGTTATTGTATGAGGATTTTGCATTCAGATAACACAATTGTTTTTTGCTTGAACTCTAAAGGATTACATGCTTGCCAGTGAGAAGTTGTATACTACTAGCATGAATGATTTACAATATAGTTAGCTATTATATAAAATTGAGGTATTCTAACATGGAATATTGTAATGCCTGTGTGGGAAGTAGCTTCATAACTCTTTCAAAGCACAGAAAAATGTAAAGAAATAGCCTGTAATCCTAGTAATGCAAAACAAATAGAGAACAGTTTTATGGATATGCTACACATTGTGGTGATTGAAAGTAGCAGTTGCTCCCTTCAAGCAGGAACTATTCTGCACAGTTGAAACTTGTTTACTGTTTCCAAAACCAGTAATGATTGCAGCTTTTACTGACATTTAGAGACATTTAAACATTTAAAATTGATATTAAAAAAAAAAAAAAAAAGTGTGTCCAGTGGATAGAGCTTTACTTATCTTCCTGTTTAACATAGTGGAGAGATACCTGTGTATGTGATGGTTAGGTGAAAAGGGATGAGAAGATGTGCTGAGACTTTCGAAAATCTTGTGCCACTTTTTTTATGGGAAAACCTTAAGCTTGTGAGAGAAAATAGTTCTGTAGTGTTGAATGCTATGACATAGGATAGATGAACCAGCTTGCTAGCAGCTCACTCTGCACCTGATTAGCAAAGTGGTGGTGTTTGATATCTATCTACAAGTTGCATCAGAGTTTATTGGTAGCATAGTATTTTAAAATGTTTGGGAGACATGCTAAACAAGGCCTGTACCAAAATATTTTTGGAATTTGTGCTGCAGCCTGAATGGTGTAACTTGATTTTTCTAGTGCAGGTAACTTGTATACGTCTTCAAAGCAGCAGCTATGTGCAGATCAAATTATTGTGCCTTTAATCAATATTCTAAATTGAAAAGGCCTATGAATATGTAAAGTAGTAAGAATTTACTGCTTATTTATAGGCAGAATTGCAATATAACTTTGTGGGTTTTTTTCCTCTTGCAATAATTTTAATTCCAGGAGAGCAAACTACCTATTCTATACTGGCAGTATGAGAATTTCAGTAACTCACTTTTCCTTTGCACACTTATGTTACACTTAATATTGTTTATAGCATGTTACCATGACTCCTAGCTCAAACTCTGGCTTCCAAGAAGCTAGACTTATGCCCTAGTAAATTCTTTCCTTTTCAAAGTAGTCTTTCAGCTGTGACCTTTTATTAACAAGGTTGGCTTGTCTCTTGCAGAATCATTATTCAATAGGAGGGTGGAGGAGAAGTCCAAAGAACTCTTTTTCACACCGCTAGGCTGGCACCACAGCAATCTGGATCTGCTGAGAGAAGAGAATGGGGAGAAACAAGCCATGGAAAGGCTGCTGTAAAAAAAAAAAAAAAAAAAAAAAGGAATTTTTGTATCTTGAGTAACGATTCTGGAAGCCCACTTGTTTCACCAGTTTTTAGTGGGGCTCTATCTTCTGTGGATATTTTTGCTCTTTTCTGTGGTTTTATGTAGGTTGCTCCAAAAGTAATGCCTCCTATTCATTTCTGTGGAAACTACAATGGATACAAAGAGAATGAAAATGTTATAGAGCAATTTCTCAGCTACAAAACACCATTTTTCAACATAGTCACCATCACTGGCCGATTAATGTTGATCGAGATGCTTTCATTTTATGGTGTGACAACTCTGTATGGCCATTTGGAACATGGCTTGTCTTTTACATAAGTGTTGCCACTGTTGAAAAGCAGCACCCACCACCTCTTTGCACTCACATCCACTGTTTGGTCTCCACAAACATTCAGCAAGTGTCAGTGAATGCCATTTTTTTCCCCATGGAGGAATTCAATGACAGATCTTTGCTTCATACACATTTCGGTGTGAGACGCCATTTTCTCTGCTGCTGTCTGTCTCATGGCAACAAAATGTCATGGTATATTGATGGGAAGGTTCAGTCTCTACAGCTCTGTGACCAACATCTGTGTTTGACATGGTGGGGTCAACATAATAAAATAAGAGGCATTACTTTTGGAGCAGTGTATGTCTGCTCAAGTGGAAGAGAAGAGAGTTTACTGTAAAACTTTCTAAGATCCAAATCTTCAGATGACTTCCTGTTTTGTAAATATTAAGTAATTAACTTTTGGAACATGACTTATTTTAAACTCAACTCTTTGTTTTCCTCATCACCAAATCTCTTATTTACAGCTCTGCTAACCACAACCACATGATGGCACTGCTTCAGCAACTTCTGTACAATGAGTCGCTGTCACTGTCATGGAGGGATATCATTGTACCTGTGGTCTGTCAGGTCGTTCAAACTGTAAGGCCTGATGTCAAGAACAGAGATGATGACATGGATATCCGCCAGTTTGTCCACATCAAAAAAGTAAGTTTTTGACACTGGATGTAGGGAAAGACAAAGGATGAAGCTTCTGGTGGCACCCATTGTTTGAAGGGAAGGGTTGTCACCACCATGCTCCACTTGTCCAGTGGTGTAATTGGTTATTCTGGTCTTTGAATAGTATGAGGTTCTAGGAAAATTTGTACAGAAAGAGTTACGCTATCTGCAAAAGGTGCTTTAGTGCCCTGGAGCTGACCTGTTCATTCAGGCTCTAGGCTGCAGAAATTAGCAAAGAATAGCACCTCTGTAGTGACTTGCTTGCTTTCCTAGCTTCTACTTGGTTTATACTTGGATTATATAGGTACTGAGCACTGTATAAGTAGCTTGCAAAACTCTGTGTAGCAATCTATTGCCCCGCAACTTCCATTATGGAGGATTTAACTTGCTGGATGCAAAGTACAATGACTTTCTTCCCAGAGGAAAACTTAATTGGTAGGGAGGGTGCATCCAGTTTTACCAGGTGTCCCAGTGATGTCATTGTTGAACTGTAAGGCTGGAGTTGTAGCAGGCAGAGCTTTTTCTGAGAAGCTGATGTGAAACTAACCTCCAGGAAAGTAGTGTAACTGAAGCTCACAGGCTCAGGCTTATTTTTGCATGGTAGAAATTTGCCTTGGGAGGCCTATTCTGTTTGGAAGCAAGGTAAATATGAGAAGAGCAATTCTGTAGCATCTCTTGAAGCAGAAACAACTGATGCTGCCTCTCTTGAAACCCAGTTTGAAAAAATCAGATGTTCAGAGATGAAAATTCTCATAGGTGTCTTCATATGGCACTAAGAGAAACATCTTACTCGAGAACTTGTTTCATGTTGTCTATTTCTCCTGTGATTGGTTGTGACTCTAGGCACAGTACTCAAACATTTATGTTTGAGCAGTAGGTAGAGATTTGTTTGTTCTTTTTTATCACTACAACTCTTGTTTGTGACTAGTGAAAATGGTGCGTGCAGAGGCATATGCTAATATGCTCCCTGTGGCCTGTAGAACTTGAGTTTCCTTATTACTTTCCAGAGTGTGTTTGATTTCATAAATAAGTGTCTTTTAGGAGGGGCCTGGATGTCCTGGAACTTAATGCCTGTTTTCATGCTTTTGTCCTTAGTTTCCATGATTTTGACAAAGAGTTTTGTGCCCAGCATGACAGTATATGATCTTTAATCTGATAACTAAGGATGTAGACAAAGCTTGTATGCTAGCCACAATGGCTGTTCTTTTAGGTTTACGATATCTAAAAGTTATTGAAATGTTTAACAATATTAAAATGTTCAACTTCCTTTGCTCTGTTAGATCCCTGGTGGAAAGAAGTTTGACTCCATGGTGGTGAATGGATTTGTATGCACTAAGAATATTGCACATAAGAAGGTAACTTGATTGGTCAAGTGCTGGCAGTAGAAAGTGCTGAAGGAAGGAAATGACTTTCTTTTGTGTTATATGCTGCTCTCACCACTTTCTCCAGTTTGTTGAGCTCAGGAACAAGGAAGCATTTCTTTTCAAAGCTATTTTCTTTCAGATGAGACATTTGTGGGAGAGGGAGAAAAATCTTCCCTTGCACATCTGTAGCAAAATATCCTTTCTATCCCTTTCACTCCAGAGGCATCTAATGATAGTCTGGAGGAGAGGAGACTCAGGGAGACCTTACAGCTCTCTACAGCTCCCTGAAAGGAGGTTGTGGTGAGGTTGGGGGTCAGCCTCTGCTCCCATATAACTAGCAATAGGACTAGAGGGAATGGCCTCAAGTTGTGTCAGGGGAGGTTTGGGTTGGATATTAGCAAAAAATTTCTTCTCCAGAAGAGAGGCACTGGAACAGGAGTCACTGTCCCTGGAGAGGTGTTCAAGAAGTTTAGATGTTGTACTAAGGGATATGATTTAATGGGGAAATGTTGTTAGGTGGGCAGTTGGACTACATGATCTTGGAGTTGTTTTCCTACCTTTGTGATTCTGTGGCTGCCCCAAGTTCTGGACAGAAAAAAAGGCCCTTATGGTCATGATTTGTGTGACAGTACGGTTAAGTGAATCTTTAAACAAGGCTAGAGGTCAAGATTAAAATGATCCACCTGGAGGCTCTTAAGTTTATTGAGACTTAATATGACGTAATGCTCTTGGAGGTGAGTGCAGAAACCTTTAGCATTGCAGTCTTGCTGGACAGTAGCTGTGAAATTCAAAAATCTGGGTGTAACATAAGAAGTAGATGGTGTGGGAAATAACAAAGAAATCTTGCTTAAGTACAGTCATGGGTATCTGATGTAGCTTTTTTCCCTTCTGCCTATCTCTTTTTAAAAATTGTTTTGTGATTTATTTTTTTTTTAGATGAACTCTTGCATAAAAAATCCCAAAATTCTTCTGCTGAAGTGCTCAATAGAGTACCTTTATAGAGAAGAAACAAAATTTACCTGCATAGATCCTATAGTACTTCAGGTAAGAGTATGCTTTTATTGGTTAGAATTGCTCAGGGTCTAGCGATTCAAACAAAAGAGGTGATCAGTGCACACTTAGCTCTTCAATGTGCATTTGAGTTAGTGGAAATGCACAGGAAATAAAGAGATTTCCTTTTGTAGTAGCTGGCAAGGAAAAGTTGTCCTAAATAGAGCATGAACTTATAGTCTTCTGCTGAGATTACAAGAGATTTATGAGAAGGCATCTGGAGTTGCACATATTGAGAGCAATTTTATGATCCTTACAATTAAATGTAGTAGTTCAAAGAACATTCCTCAATTTTAGTGATGCACTGTATAAGAACCATACAATTCAGCAGCACAGAGCTGGACATTGTTTAGGTGTGTAGAGAGGTATTAAATAAGTGAATATAGGCAAGATTTAGGTTGTACCCATGTAACTTTTTTTGTCAGGCTTGAACAAATGGGACAACACCCAACCTAATGAAGTTGATGAACTACAAAATGTCACTTTGGAGCTTGTGCTCTGCCCTTGTGAACAGGGAGGTGCTTTGGGTATGAAAACATTGAAATAGGTGGACTTCTTGTTTAACATACTGCATGCCTGCCTAAGGATCAGTTTTCAGATCTTTTCCAGGATACTTGTAACACAGGCATTTTGTGCTTTACTGAGCTTAGGCCATAATGTTAGTAGTTAACTATTTCCTTCAATTGCATGCGATACCACTTCCATTTAGTGTTTAATGGTAGGTTTACAGGTATGAGAGCTTTAGCAGTAACATTTCTCAGCACAGTGAGCTGTTTTCCAGTAGAAATTTAAGCTGAGATCTGTCCTTGGAATGGGACAGAAGCATCTGCTATTTTTTATGACTGCTGGTTGCTGTGATGTTTCAGTGCTTGCTTCAGAAATTGATCGTAAGTATTTGTATGTCTGTGTTAAAGCTCTCTAGGGCTGAGAATACTACAGAAATACTAGGTCAGTTGAAGAAGTCAGTTTCTATCAGTTGGCAAACGTTCTTGTGATACCTTTCTTAAGCCTACAACCTCTAAAACTTGACTGATGTGAGCCACAATAACACACTCGAAAATACTTGGCTTCAGAAGCTGTACTTTCTCTTCAGCAGTGTAACTGATTAGTTCTAATGACTTTGCAGCCCTATTTTCTTTTTGTGCTTGGTAGTGAGGGGAGACAGTGAAATGAAGCCAGACGATGGGCATGGCAGCAACAGCAGTTTTGCAGATTTAGGAACTGAGGGTCTCAGGGTCTTGAAGAGATGCAGCATTTGTATGCTGTCAGTGAATGGAAACATCCCTCTGTGACACTGCTCAACATTTGCATGTACCTGAAGGTGGAGAACATAATATTGCAAATGATTTTTGTTTAAAATGCTGTATTACTAGCACCTTTTGAACATAAAACATTTTCCATGGTGGGATTGTAAGGTACATACAGATTTTTTTTTTTTGTAGACTCATAGAATGGCTTGGGTTTGAAGAAACCTTGAAGATCATCTAGTTCCACTGCTCTAGACAGGGTTGCCAACCACTTAATTAGACATTAAATCAGATTGTCTAGAGCCCTAGGCAACCTGACTTTGAACGCCTTCAGGAATGGGGCATCCACAAATTAATCCGGGCAGCAAGTGCCTCACCACACTGAGTAAAGAATTTCTGCCGAACATCTAACCTAAATCTTCTCTGTTTTAGTTTAAAGCTGTTCTGCCACATTCCCACTTACTATCAGACCATGTGAGAAGTCAGTCCATATCAGTTGAAGCGTGGTGTTCTCTCTCATTTATCAGAGGGGGGTACACTCTCCTTTTTCTGTCTCTTCTGACCGATGTACTATACAATCCTTAAAGGTTATTTTTCATGTCCCTCGTCAAATTCAGTTCTTCACACTTTGGTCTTCCTGATCCCATCTCTGCACATCCAGATGGCATCCCTGTACTCTTCCCATGTCACTTGTACAGGCAGTAGAATCAGGAACGCTGTCACTCTTTTCCCTTTGTTTGACCAGACGTTCTTGCTCAGCTGTGCCAGAGAAGCTGTGCTGTTTCTACTTGATTTCTTGTACCAGAGAATGAAAAGCTCTTGTGCTCTCAGAAGGGCATCCTGTAAAAGCTGCCAGCTCTGCTCCACTCCTTTGTCCTGAAGGAGAACTTCCCAGAGGATCTCATCCAGTAGTTCCTTAAACAGCTGGAAGTTAGTTCTCCTGAAGTTCATGGTCCCGACTTTGCTTTTTTTGCTAGGCCCTTGTTCCTTCAGATCCCAAGCCTAACCAGAGCATTATCGCTACAGGGTGCTTCCAGTCTTAACCCCTTTAATGAGTTCCTCTGCACTGATGACCACCAGATTCAGTAACACTTCTCTGGTGGATTTGTCTAATACCTGTACAAGTAAGTTAGCTTTATTTAAGATATTTGAGTTTCATAAGGCAGCAGGAAAGTCTAGTGTTAAATGGAGAGGTTGGTGGCCCTGCATGTGGCAGGTGGGTTGGAGATTCATGATCCTTGAGGTCCCTTCCAACCCTGACCATTCTGTGAAGGAAGAACTGTTTTGTAGAGAGTAACCTAGTTTATGAAGAGCAGAGCTGCTGACTCTGGACTGTGTTTACAGAGGTGGTTTCTGCTGTGTGATGTGTCTGTGCATATGTAAAAATGTTTGGATTCTGCAGGTCTCTTATTTCAGATTGTCATGTATGATTAGGGCACAATGATATACTGAATGGTGTGCTTAGGAGGTGAGGAAATGTGCACAATGCAAAAAATAAATATCTGGTTTCCCTGTTTCATAGGAGTGGTCAGTATATAAATGAGAAAGTAGTGTTAAGTATTTAGGTATTTGTTTTGTTTGTTTTTTTTTTTTTTCCAGGCAAGTTTGCTCTAGTTAACTGCTATGTGGTGTTTATGTCTGCAGGAGAGGGAGTTCCTGAAGAACTATGTGCAACGGATAGTTGATGTCAGGCCTAATTTGGTCCTTGTTGAAAAGACTGTGTCTCGAATCGCCCAGGACATGCTGCTAGAGCATGGTATCACCCTAGTCATCAATGTCAAGCCGGTGAGTCTTTCATGTCAGTCTCTATCTTACAGGAGAACTCTTAATTTCTCCTTGTAGCAGTCTCCTTGAAGAAAACACAGAAAAATCATATTTATTTTCTCTCCTAAACAAACCACAGCTTTTCTTTTAATGGCAGTTCATTTCCAAGAAGACAGAACAAGCAAACCTAGAATGTAACTTTTCCTCCTGCTCTCTGCTGTGCCCTTGCTGGCAGGTCTTTCTACTGAATTGATTCTAGTTAACTCTGACTCCTATTTGTTGCACATGCTCAGTGGGTCCCCTGTGATCCTCAATAAGGCCCTCTGTTGCAGTGAGGCAGGGTGAGCCAAGCAGAGTTGGCTGTCCTGACAGACAGCCCTACACTGACTGCACTGTATCTCCTGGAACTTCCTTCACTTGAATGGGTTCAGTTATCTTCATGAAAGGGCTCAACGTTCTCTCTCATCAGTAATATTTGCCAAAACTGCTCTTCTTAAAATTTTATTTGGGGATGGAGAGTGATTGGATGACTAGATTTAATTCAGAACGTAAAAAGTAAGAGGTAACTGTAGATTCTTACTGTTCTTCTCATTTTGACAGCAAGTGTTAGACCGTGTAAGTCGAATGACTCAGGGAGACTTGGTGATGTCAATGGATCAACTGTTGACCAAGCCACGTTTGGGAACCTGTCATAAATTTTACATGCAAGTGTTTCAGTTGCCCTATGGTAAGTAAAGCTTGTTGTATCCTGCTTAGTGTGCGTGAGACACTATGTGTTTTGTTCTTCTTAACGAGATCTGAACAGTCATGTGCTTTGTGTGATCAAGTATTATTATTCTTCCTATTAATTTCTTTTCTTTTGCTACAACTAGGAATAAAAGTGTTATTAATAATATTAATAAATATAATATTAACAAAAGTGTGGACAAAAAAACTTGATCAAGAAGTACAAGGTCTCTCTATTTTACTAAGATGAGAGATGCTAGTTTTTAATTAGGTTGGATTGTTTCTTTTAAATTGATTTTTTTTTTTTCTCCTTCCACTGCCCTGGAGTCCACTGTCCAACTTCCTATTCAAAATAGGAAGGGTTAACTTTAGTGCTAGATAAGATTTCCCAGCATCTTGTCAGCAAAGTGTTGAAAATAGTGCAGAATAGAGATTTCATGATCAGTCTGTGCACCTATTTGGCAGCTTAGCCATCCGCACTGTAAATAATATTTTCACAAAACAAGATTGACTGTAGTTGTTATCCTAATGCTTGTGTTTTGCTTTTCTTTTTTTTTTTTGTTGTTGTTGTTTTGTTTAGATCAAACAAAAACTCTAATGTTCTTTGAAGGGTGTCCTCAGCACCTGGGTTGCACTATCAAGTTGTGTGGTGCTGCAGAGTATGAACTGGCCCGTGTGAAGGAGATCTTGATCTTTATGATCTGTGTGGCTTATCATTCCCAGCTAGAAATCTCTTTCCTTATGGATGAGTTTGCCATGCCCCCTACTCTCACCAAAAACACTTCCTTTCACTCCCTTATTGAGGAACCAGGAGATGAAAATGAACAACAGGACCGGTTCAATGGTGAGGATTTCAGCACGGTGATCAGAGACATTGAGCCCTCAGCTGAAAAGCTTCCCGTGATCTCTGAGTCAGTATCATCTGATGAGGTCACCCTGCTTGAACAAAGAGGTTTATTTGAGAGAGGTGACCAAGAGAACAGTCAGCTGGAAACAGTGCCCTCAAAACAGCAAGAGCACCACAAAATGGAGTCGTCATTTCCAGTGTTTCACTCCGTACCTCCGGCAGTACCTGAAACATCTCTGCTCCCCCTCCATGGCATGGACCAACACTTGGTGACTCTGGACAGCCAACCACTGGAGCCTCTTCAACAGGCAGATGATCTGCAGGAATCCAAGAATCAGATGAGAGTCTTCAGAGACCCTCTCCAGGATGATACTGGTTTATATGTTACGGAAGAGATAACGTCTTCTGAGGATCGTCTCAAGACGTACTCTGCAGCATTTAAGCAGGAGCTGAAAGATGTTATTCTCTCTATTTCTCCTGTAATGGTGTTCCGTGAACCGTTTCTATTGACTGAAAAAGGCATGAGATGCCCTGCTCGAGAATACTTCCCTGAGCAAGTTTATTGGTCTCCTCTCCTTAATAAGGAGTACAAGGAGTTGGAGAGTAGAAGGAAGAGACAATTATTGCGGGATCTCTCTGGACTACAAGGGATGAATGGGAGTGTCCAAGCCAAGGCTATCCAAATTTTACCTTCCCATGAGCTGGTCAGTACTAGAATAGCAGAGCATCTAGGTGATAGCCAGAGTTTAGCCAGAATGCTGGCTGACTATCGAGCCAGGGGAGGGAGGATACTACAGAGAAGCACAGATCCCTTTGCCCAAATTAAGGATGTATCCAGTGCCCCTGCTGGAAGAACTGGATACAAAATTGAAGAGGATGAGAAAGGACTAGCTCAAAGTGAATCCTCCTGGTCTCATAAGGTAAGATCTATGCTACTCAAAATATAGTTACATCTGTTTCCCCTGGTAATACAGAACATGTAGTGTTTTATGTTGAACCAGAAGCTTTTTTTTTTTTGACTAAGTCAAAACCATTTTAGATTGCAGTGCTCTGGGCACTTAAGCTAATATAACCAAGGACTAGGTGAATATGAGAGAAACTGAATGGGGAACTGACTGCAAAATTTCCCTGAGAAGGGAGAAACTTGTGAGACCCAGTTTAGTAGATTGACTATTCAGCTCAGCTGCATATGACTGATTCCTGAGACTGTGGAGGGGGCAGAAACTTCTTTTTTTCTGAAACAGCTTTTTTGCTGCTTGTACTGATTTCTAAAGGTGTAAGAGGGCTTAATGGCATGGAAACAATAGTAGACTGCAATTAAATTCAAGTATTTGTAAAGTATTGGGAGATTTGGAGAAATATGAAAATGTCTTAATGGCGGGGGTGGTATCTTGTCAGAAATTTCTAAGTAATGCAGTATATTTGGAACCAAAAATATTTAAAGACAGGGGAAACTGTTATGACAGCTGCTGATTTGTATCTGAGTTCTTGGGACTTTCTTGCGCTGGAAACTATACACAAAAAGATGTCTATGACAAGAGTAGCAGAACTGGTTTCTTGTAATAGTTTTGGTTCCTGAGTCGCTGTTAAGCCCCCAAGTTCATGAGCAGAAGTCATATTTTAATGGATGCTTAAATATACATATGTGTAACTTCACAGGCAGTAGTCTTACAAGCTGTAAGAGTAGCCATTGCTCTACTTGTCTGTGCTGTTTTAAATTTACTCAGGGATCAAAGAAAATACTTGGTGACTTCATAGCTCTGTAAGGCGTGGAAAGGGAGATAGTTCCATTCTGGCAGCAAAGTGGAAAATCCCTTCACAGAGAAGAACAGAAAATTGGAAGCCTTTTGTAGCTGCAATAAGTGATTAAAATATAATGGCAAAGGTTTGCCTTCAAGTTGTGCTGAAGTGTACAGTGTTTTGAAGATGCTGTACATTTGCCTTGGGGCTTTAATTATTTCCTGTTTTTGGACATTTAGCTTCCTTTCCACAGTAACATATATGCGTACACTGTTTTTATTACACATACAACTAGTTATGTTCTTCTAAAAATGGCCAGTTAGCACTTTTGTCTGATAATGTAAAGTGAATCTGTGGAAAAGGAATAAGCAGGAATTTGTCATTTTATCTATCAGAGTACAATTCTGTCATTGGTTGTGTGTGGATGAAGATGTCTGTAACCAGTGAGTGAGTTGTTTTCTCTCAACCAGGTGGATTGCTTGAGTCCAGTAAACCATCAGAGGCTCTGTGTTCTCTTCAGTAGCTCTTCTGCGCAGTCCAGCAATGCTCCAAGTGCCTGTGTCAGCCCCTGGTAGGAAAAATACTCTTCTGTAGCTTGTGTAGTTGCTATCTTCTTTCCAAAGACAAGGTCAGTCCTTGCATCTTAACATATTTCACTGAGGATTCTTTTGTAAGTTTTAATCATTCTCAACAGTTGCCAAAATTGTTGCCAAAATTCCCTCTTGCCTGATCAGGTGGATCCAGAGCTATATCCCACAGCCTCTTTAATCTCAGGCCTGAAGGAGAAGGCCCAACATGAAACAGAATGCTTTAGTTAGATCTTTGACTGCAGAGATCTGTATGTGAAGGGAGGGCACTGCTTTAGGCAGCTCTATGAGGAAGAGTTTAGTGTATATAAATAATGTCCAATCTTAAAAATAATAATCTCAGAATACTTATAGGTTGTATTACTGAGAGTGTGATTTGAAAATACTGCTGTCTTTCTTATAAAGTCAGCAGTGTTAAGACTTTCATCTACATTTTTAGCTAAGAGGGCTGTGACTTGTTGATTATGCAGAATTTATGATGTATTTTCATTGCTACTCCTTGGACAAGTCTTGATGTTTCATTGTCTAAACCAGGTGAAATTTTATAGTTGCCTTTCTTGAAAAGAAGGTCTCAAGTTCCTATAAAAGCTGAGGAATGAACCAATGAAGATGATACGCTCACTTATAAGCAGCAATAAAATGATGTAATTATATAAGACAGAAATATCTGAATTGGCATTTCAGTTGATATTTATCTGTTAAGTGTCTTGGTCACTTCAGATTCTGAGAAGTAAAAAGCTGCTATTAAATTTTATTCAAGTACTTTGAGGCTTTTTTCACCTTTTAGATGTGCTCTTTTTGTAACGGTTGGGATGTTAATGTTCTGTGCCTAGGTGTTCTTGAAAATATTCTTCAAAAGTACAGTTGAATTGTGTCCCGCTTTTAAATATGAATTTTAAAGTTGTTCCTTGGATCTCATTAGGGAACTTGTCAGCAAGAATTTGGGAATAGTTAAGACTTGGAGTGGGGGAGCCTGTGAGTGTATACAGGGCTGAAAACAGCCAAGCAAAAGGTGCAGATCTGTGCACCTGAAGGCCGTTGCATAATTAGCAGTGGCAGAATTCCTCCTCTAAAGCTTTTCTTCTTTCTCTGCTTTAGGATTGTGACCATGGAATTCTATGGAAAAAATGACCTGACTCTAGGGATTTTTCTGGAGCGCTACTGTTTTAGGTGAATTAATTGTATATCTCATTCTAAACCAAACAGAATCCGTCCCATGTTAAGTGAGTCACTCTGTCTTCATAGTTCCAGTATTTTTTTTTTTTTTAATATGAGCAAGGAAGTTTTATTTTATTTATTTTTTTTATTTTTTTTTATTTCAACTCTTACTGCTTTTGAGAAATTTCCTATTTTATTCTGGTACCTGCAGAATTCTGCATTTGTTTTTCTGATACCAGTCTCTGTGATGACTTGAGAGACAGCCATTCAAAGAAAGATCATGGATTTTTCTGTTCAAAGAGGTTATATGGTACTATTTTGCATACCTCTTCCTTCAGGATCTGAAGCTTTAAGATTTTGAGGGGTCCTTGGCATATTTTTGCCCCCCATAGCCTTTGCTCTAGTACATTGCCAAAATGCTCTTCTAATTTGGTATTAAGCACTTCCAGTTGCTTAATTCATACTTTGTGATCTATATATAATATGTTGGTAGAAACAGATTCAGTAATAGAAACGTAAAAAAAAAAAAAAAAAAGACTGTGATATCTACCAGTATCCAGTCACTACTGTTGTGACCAATACAGCTATTGCTGGCAGGGGAGACTCCCTATGTGCTGTTCCTAAATGAGAACAGTAAGCTGTGCAGCAACAGCTTTCATTAAAGGCTTAGGAAACTTTTTATAGAAAAGATTAATAGTACTGTGACATTAAAAGGCATACTAGATGAGTTGAACCAACTCTTCAGCAGTGTGTGGCATACGATCATTCATAGGTGTTTCCATTTTTCTCTGTAAGGCCTTCATATCAGTGCCCCAGCATGTTCTGTGAAACGCCAATGGTGCACCACATTCGTCGCTTTGTACATGGGCAAGGATGCGTGCAAATTGTGTTAAAGGAGCTGGACTCCCCAGTCCCTGGGTACCAGCACACAATTCTTACTTATTCCTGGTGTAGGCTGTGCAAACAGGTAAGGATGAGAACTTAAGAATCAGTTGGGTATGTATGGAAAGATGACATTGTACAAAAGCTGTTACTAGTGCCAAGTGGTCCTGTCTGTCTACAAATTCCTCTTGTAGAATTGGAAACATTGAGGATAAAACATAGTATGATGGAGGCGTATTGAAAAGTATCAGTCCTGAAAGGATAGGTTTAAGTGAAATTGATATATTGTTGGTAACAAGTTTCTGACGTGGGAAAATCTAGGAGCTGTCCTTTCAGAGGTGAAGAGCATTGTCCCTTCCATGTGAATCTGTACAAGCATCAGAAGAATGTGCGTGCGGGAAAGGGTAGATGTTGAGACCTCCTGGCTTAGTAATTGGCTAAGCCCACTTGGTATTCTTTGATCTGCTTTAAACTAGACAGTCTGCATTGAGTCAGTGTGACGTCTAGACTTCCTTTAGTAGGCATTAGAAAGTAAATGAAATCCTCATTAGAAAGATGAAAAACCACAACATAATAACACTGTGTATTATCTGAAACTTGTTCTTTAATTAAACTAAGAAAAACATTACCAGCTGGATATTCCTCTTTAGCCAACCTTTCTGTAAATCTTAGGAGCCTTTTAAGAGAGATGAGAATAGAAAGATTCATGCAGTGCCTCAAACTCAAAACATCTTAATTATCTGTGCTAGTGACTCAGTTCACCTACTTAATACTGGCTTAAACATAGGTGTTGGACTTAAAGGTATCTAAAAGAAGTTAATGTAGTTGCTGAAGGCAAGCCCTACAATCCTTATGTATACACTGCCCCACACTGCATATGTATATTCTGTAACCTTTTATTACTGTGTGCTCATGTAAACACTAAGTTTGTAGCTATTAAGTGTAAATGGCTGCTCCAAGCTTGCAAGCACTGCTGAGGTTGAAAAACACCGCAGAGTATTTGTAGGTGAAGAATCACTAGGGAAAAAGTATGTGATGAAAGCACTGCTGCGGACTGGTCTGCTGGAAATTATCTGTATACAAGAGCAGTATGCCAGATAGAATGATGTGTTTGTGCTCTCCCAACTTAGTGGCTGTTAATATCGACTGGCATTTATTATTTATCCTGTTTATTGTATCCATCTATGCATTGTCTTTAGCTCTGTATAAACAATTTTTTAGTTGTTTTGGTATCTTTCAGGGTTATGAGTGCTTCTGGTACTAATAATTACTAGATTAGAGTCTAGATTAGCCTGTCTTTTTTTCTGGGCGAAGAGTGAAATTAAGACACTTTGCTTTCAATTTCAGGTGACACCAGTTGTTCCCCTTTCTAGTGATTCTTGGTCTATGTCTTTTGCAAAATACCTTGAGCTGAGATTCTATGGGCACCAGTACACACGAAGGGCCAATGCAGAGCCTTGTGGTCATTCCATTCACCATGACTATCACCAGTATTTTTCTTACAATCAGATGGTGGCATCTTTCAGGTGAGGTCCTCTGGTTTTTAATAAATGAATTCATTCTCTAGTACTGTGTAAAGCATCTGGCTCTGACAAAAATTCCTTGAGTCTGTTCCTCACTGGGTAAAGCAAGGGATAGCATGACACAGATTGTGTGCTGGCATGCAGAGTGCATTGTAGTTGCCATCACTGTGGTGGATGAGGTGGACAATATTCCTAAGAATAGCCATAGAATCATAGAATTGTAGATGAAGATACTGAAGAGCGCCTGTCCCAAGACAGACTCGTGGTGGACACCACTTATGACCGGCTTCCTCCTGGATATAGAGCCACTGACAACAACCTCGTGGCTATGACCATCCAACCAATTATTTATCCACCTAATAGTCTAGCCTTCAAATCCGTATCTCTCCTATTTAGAAATAGCCATGTGACATGGGGCTGTGAATTGTTCCAGTAGATGATGCTGAAGGGGAAAACACTTCTGCTTTGGATAATCTAGAATACTTTCAGAACTTTATTCTGAAGCTGAAAGAAGTTGTACATATACCTCTATATGAGGAAAATCATTAAAAGTTGTCACATTCTCTTCTCAGCTACTCTCCAATCCGTCTACTTGAAGTATGTGTCCCACTACCCAAGATCTATATCAAACGGCAGGCTCCACTAAAAGTTACAATTTTGCAGGATCTTAAGGACTTCTCTCAAAAGTAAGCTTTGAATTTAACTTATTTGTATTTTGGACTTTGTAGCAAAACACATAAATATGTTTGCTGACACTTGTTAAATATTCGTAATTAAAAATAAATGCATTTAAAATAATTACTTTTCTAATTGGATGTATTTCTAAGGGAGAGTAGCACTGGAGTGTTCTTTCCTACCTTTACCAAATTCCATCAATACCAATTCTTACCTTTTTGTCTGTTGCAATTTAGCTTAAGAATCTTGCCTTCTACTGGCTGTGTTTATTGTGATCTCTGACTACTGCATTGTTATGAGTGATCTAGCATGTTTCCATACTAGTAGACAATCAGGTATGTTTTTGTAGTCTGAGGCAAACTGTTGTAGACCTAGACACCTTCTAAATATAGGAACAAAAATGTGGAAGACAGGCATGGTGGAAGAAGCTATCTTAATTCTAACCTGACTGCTGTTTGACCTCGCAGCAGCTTTCCTGTTTGGCTGACTTCTCCATGACTGCCTGACTTCAGAAATTGTCTAGTTTTGTTGAGAACTGAAATATTTTATTCTCTCTCATCCCTGCTGGTGGTATCGGTTTAGCTTGCAGTCTGACAGTCTCCCCAGGCACCAGTAGCGCAACAGCTCTCCTGTGCTAGTAATGCAGTTGTGACCTTTCAATTGCTCTCTGAAAACTTCTACTGCTAAGAATAAGCTGTGGTGAAGAATGTTATTGTGTATAATTTAGAGATTTCTACAGCATGGATGGATTTTTTTCCGAAATTCATGGTGAATTCAGTGGGACATCCTACTGTGCAGAAGACTGTCATGTATCATCTTTTGTATTCTGAAACTCTAACTGTAAGCATGTTCAGATTTCTATTAAAGAATGTTGAAGTTGTTTCAAGTAATCACAGCTTAACTCTTTGTATTCCTGTTCTCAGGGTGTCCCAAGTGTACCTTGCTGTTGATGATCGCCTTGCTTCTCTGAAAACTGACACTTTCAGCAAAACAAGGGAAGAGAAAATGGAAGATCTGTTTGCACAAAAGGAGGTGATGGACTACCTCTGCATCTACAGAGCATAGGCTCCAAAGGGTGTGGAGAAGCCAGTTGGGTTGAGCGTTACGCCGTGTGACAGAACGCTGACAGTTTTTGTTTTGGCAGATGGAAGAGGGGGAATTTCGAAACTGGACTGAGAAGATTCAGGCAAGGCTCCTTTCATCATCAGTGGACACACCTCAACAGCTACAATCTATTTTTGAGTCTCTGATTGCTAAAAAGCAAGGACTCTGTGAAATGCTACAAGCCTGGAATAGTAGGTAAGAGAACAGATGCTGAAATGGTAACATCAGTACTCTGCTGATAGTGTGAGGGAAGAAGTTCTATGCTTTTTCTCCCTCTAGTGCAATTGCTATACATATACATATATGTAGTGCTGAATACCCTTTAATGGCTGGCTGACTGGAACAGAAAATTGTTAAAGGCTATGTGATGTTGTAGAGCACAACTTTCATCTGAGGAGGGAAAGTGTCATTTGAACAAAGGTGGAAGATGGAAGCATGTAAAAGCAATTGAATGAAATGGTCTCAGGTGGGCACATGCCAAATGAAATGCTTAAGATGACTTATTTTTCTGTTATTTTGCACTTTGCGCTTTGCTCTCATACTGTAGAGCATCTGGGATGTGGTGTTTGCAGCATCTCTTGTTGCTGTAGTGCTGATCAAGGCATGAGGAAAAGATTTTGTCTTTGGCCATAAAATACAGCTTCAGCACGTATTAGCAGTCATCTTAGTTTGTGTTAAAGGCTTGTGAAGGCATGCTGGGCTGTATTCTAATATGGAGAAACATAATTTTTGCCTTTTAGAGCTAATATGTGTAACCTATGTTTTGAGTTTATTTTTTAATTTTTTTTTAAAAGATTGCAGGATCTTTTCCAGCAAGAGAAAGGGAGAAAACGCCCCTCAGTACCACCTAGCCCTGGAAGACTGAGGCAAGGTGAAGAAAGCAAGGTACAAGCAACAGGCTGGACATTACTTAAACATTTGTTCTGTGGGAGCACAATTGTCTAAAGTTCAACTTCAGTTCACTTTAATAATTAGTTAACTTGTCTTACTGCATTGTGTAATTTTCATATGTAAACATTTGAATGGCGTGTTATCTTACTTAGCTTCTTCTATAGATGTAAACCATAAAGACATAAACCAAGATCTATATTCTACAGAAGAAGAGGATATGATATTATTGTGTTTTTCTTTGATGCTTCTGGACAGTTCAAATGAATGCTGACAACAGAGCTGTGCTGATTGTTGAGGTTGTGTCTAGATAGGAGGGAAGTCATCTTGTTAGGGACTGGACTTCATGAAAACAAATTGAGAGAAAATGGCACAGGAACTATTATCTATTAATGTTATTCCTTATGAAAGAGAAAAGGTAAAGTATCAGGAGAGGCAGAGCAAAGAATGCAGGGAGAATGATGGTAAATTTGTAAGTTTGTCTCTAATGTGGTGATATCTGTGGGAAGGGGCTGGGAGGATGTGTACATGATCTTGGACTGTTGCCCCTCTGGCTATGTGTAAGGATACAGTTGCCAGCATGCTGAACAACTGCCTTTGTGGAGCCTATACTCTGAGGAAATGTCCAGACTGCAAGGCAGCACAATACAAGTGTTGCACAAGGAGGCTGACCTCCCAAATAGCTAGCTAGCAAAATGCACGAAGAAACCTGGTGGCACTGGTTTACTCAGCTGCATACATCTGTGTCCTTTCCACTTAAAACACTAAAACATGCTTAGCCTTCAGCTAGCTGTAAGTAAGCTTATGTAGAGGAAGAGTGTTGTCTTTAAAGCAGCATGTAGAGGTGATAGCAGGCATGAGCAATCTTGTGAAACAACTAGATTGCTGTTGTTTTGTCTCTTTCATATACTGTCAGAGGCAGTGATGTGCTGAATCTGAGAACGGTGTGTAGGAATGCTCTGCTGTGGTACATCAGGTTTTGCAAGTGTTCACAAAGAGGAAGGGATATAGCTTTAAAGAGCCTGGTGTCAACATTGATCACCTGATGTTCTTCCTAGATCAGCAGCATGGATGCTTCCCCACGCAATGTTTCTCCAGCACTGCAAAATGGAGAAAAAGGTACATTATCTATTTTTCTTAAGATATGAAAAGATGTTTCTTGTAACCCTTTCTCTGGCAATGTGGGAGCCTTTGTTTTTCTGAAGTATTAGAATTGACATTGTACAAGATGGAATTAAGCCAACTATAAGCTTACTGTTATAAAATACAAACAGACTTGAATGTGGGATTGAATAATCCTAATCTGACTATCAAGGGTTTTTCTTTGAAACTGAGTATTGTTCATAAGTTCTCAGAAGCTTTCTAAATAACTGAAGATCTGCATGGAATGTGGGATGTGCATCTTTTCCTTGAGGTCGTTGTGTATGCTGAGACCCCTTCCTTATCTGTGAGGCATACTGAGTCTGGGAACTGAAGACACTGGGTGCTTAAGTATATGCATCTTCTGGAGGTTATGTGTACACTGATCAGCTGCTGGTTCTTTTGCTCTGGGCATTCCCACGTGCTTTCTAAGTAAAAACTTCTTGAAAGTAGACGCTGGTGATGGCTTGGCCTGAAGGCAAGCAATTTTGCTTCTGATAGCCATATAAAATGCTTTCCTTTGTCCTTGAACTTTTAGAGGATCGTTTCCTGACTACTTTATCAAGTCAGAGCTCCACAGGCTCCACTCATCTTCAGTTGCCCACTCCTCCAGAGGTTGTATCTGAACAACTGACTGGTGCCAACACGCTTTCTGAACAGGATACAACCAGTAGCTCAGAAGGTACAGTTCAGTTTTGGTCTTGTATTCATTATCTTCCTTCTCTGTGGCAAGTGTATGAGATCTAGTTAGGAAATGGCAAATATGGTAACTTTGTGGTCTACCACCTTGCTCCCAAATGTATAGCGTAAAGTTTGTGGGGCAATTTGTGAACTTATCTCTGTTTCAGATGTGTTTGATGGACACTCACTGGGATCTACTGACAGCCAAGTGAAAGAGAAGTCTACTATGAAAGCAATTTTGGCGAACTTATTGCCTGGGAACAATTATAACCCCATTCCATTTCCCTTGTAAGTACTGCTTAATACATATAATGTACAAACAAGTAGCCTGGTAAATCTGTGGGCAGAGCTATGCATGCTTTTTTTGCTTTGTATATAATTTAAGTTATTACAGGGTTTGCATCCAAATAAGCTGATGATCTTCCTCAAGACAAGAAACTTTCTTTCCTTTCCTAAGTGTTTGTAGGCTGGCCCCTTTTCTTATTAATGACCCAATCCTTCTTCTATTATACCCTTGTAAAATTATGGGCTCTGCCCACTAGGTCACGTCCCACTGCCCAACACGAAGCTCAAACCTATGACCCTGACCCTTGTATCAGATTCTCTTTTTCCTAGTAGGCAAGCCACTCCAGAAGTCTTTTAAGAGGGGAAGGAGAGGTACTTTCTAACTTGCTTCAGGGAGGGAACAGAAATGTTCTTCTGTAATAAAGACTTACTAAAGCTACATGCTTGCTTCTTCTTTTTGCTTCCAGACCTCTCCCAAGGGTTGGACTCAAATGGGCGTTGTCTGGGTGTAGGTCAGGTTCAGTGGCTGCTGCATGTGCCCTCAAGTCCCTCTCACGTGAAAATGAGCAGGCTGGAAAGTTTTTTCAGCTACTCTGTCTGTATGTGTTGAAGTGTTTCTTGTTTGACATGAACCTAATGTTTGGCAGCCTAAGTTTAAAATCTGACTTCTACCCTGAGGTAGTAGTGGAGGCCACGGGCTAGTGAGGTAAAACTTAAATGACAGAATCTTATAGGTAAGTTAAAGAAAATCCGATGGAAACTCAGGAGGCTTTGGGGAGGTTTCTGTGCTAAATTTCTTGTTCTTAATTTTTTATTTTTTTTGACTTAATTTTTTATTTTTTATTTTTTTATTTTTTGCCTCCTAACTTCACTGTGCAGACTATTCTGCAGGACAGTTAAAGCAAACTGGCAGGTTTTAGTGCCATTAGAAACAGTGGCTGCTAAACAGAAATAGACTTTAACTTAGAGCTGGCCCTCTGGTACTAGAAACTTGCTTGATGTGATGATTGCTCTAACATGTTACCAGTTAGATTTAACCACGAAGCTAGCTATGAGTGCGCCTGTTGGGAGAGGCTGATCTGGAATGCTTTGGCTCCATACTAAGACTTGCAGCTTGTGCCTAGAGTGCAGTGAAGAGATTGGGTTTTGACCAAAGATTAACTTTTCATAAACTTCTGTGCTCTGCTAATAGTCTCTGTATTCCATTTTCATTCAGTGACCCAGATAAGCACTACCTAATGTATGAGCATGAACGCGTACCTATTGCAGTCTGTGAGAAAGAACCAAGCTCCATCATAGCTTTTGCTCTCAGGTACTGGTGTTCATCTGACATGTTATATTCTGGCAGCTTTTCTGTGCAGGGAATACTTAAATCCTAATGGGAGGAAACAAGCATGACAATTTCATCACACAGCTGCTTTGAGAGTTTCTGACAGAGCTGAAGTTGTCTACTTATACTACTGAGATACGGAATGTAGGTTTTCCAGCTTTCAGTTGGATTTTGGGCTTTTTCTAGCTACACAAAAATGATTTAATTATGGTGTTCTGTTGAAGCTAATGGTGATAGAGGAAGAAACGTGAATAAAGCTAGCTCAGTTCTCTAGCCTGAAGACAGTGCAATTGAACTAAGGAACACTGACTGACTATTTGTAACACAATCTCTCCCTTGCCTGCCTTCAGTTATACCAGCTCCTGCTACTGCTCATCTCTGCAAACCAGCTACTTCAGTAAACCTTGGAGCTTTCTTGGCACCAGGCAGTAGATTTTGAGTAGCTCATTCTTAAATTGCAGAAGAAACAAGGGGGGAATTTTTCCCACAGTATGATCTGAAGCAGCAGCTGTCATAAAGGAAATAATCCTAACTGTAAGGAAAAGTAATAGAAGCATTTCCTACTCTAGGTTTGTTTGCTGTCTCTGAACTGAATCTTTAAATTGGTGTAGCAGGGTTTCCCAGAGAAAAACTTTTACTTATTTATTTTCATTTCTTTATCTTTTTCTCCTTCAGTTGCAAGGAATATAGAAATGCCCTTGATGAGTTGTCCAAAGCATCTCCAAAAAACGGTACTGAAGAAGGACTACAGCCAAACAGGTTAGATGCAGGAATTACATTATATGGAAGAAACTATAGTAGCAAAGTAGTTGTTGTAAAGCAGCCACAGGGAGAACCCAGAGAATATGCCACTGTTAGGATCTCTGCATTCTGATGGAATCTGGCTCTGCTGGCTCCCTCACCTGTGCCTTGACCATACGTGTGGTAGGAAGCACTGGCCTTGTTTAACTTGCCTGTGATGATGGAAGCAACTGTTGCTATGGAACTCTGAGAGGTTTTGTCAGAGAGGAGAAAATGAACGACTCTCAGGAGTTCTGTATCATCACACTTAGCAGCATGTGCCATTAGGCATGGAGGAGAAATAACTAGAATCATAGTATCACCAAGATTGAAAAAGATCTCCAAGATCATCCAGTCCAACTGTCCACCTATTGTCAGAATTTTCCACTGGACGATGTCTCTCAGTACAACATCTGAATGTTTCTTGAATACCTCCAGGGTTGGTGACTCCACCACCTCCCTGAGCAGCCTGTTCCAACACCTGACTCTCTTTTGGAAAATTATTTCCTAACGTCCAACCTGAATCTCCCCTGCACAACTTGAGGCTGTTCCCTCACATCCTATTGCTAGTTGCATGGGAGAAGAGGCTGACCCCCACCTTGTCACAACCCTCTTCCCTTTACTACAGGAGTAAAGCAATAGTGTCTCAGATAGCTGTTTGTTGCCCTTACTATGACATTTTCCCTTTCAGTATGTCAGATGGCAAACCGAAGAGTGGTAGTCCTGTGCGCCTGCCTGAGGCTAACATGGGTCCTTCAAATCGTGCTGCTGAAATGGAACAACGTAAGACATTTTCAAAGTCATGTATATGATATTAATTTCGGACTTCAGTCTATTCAGTCTGTCTGAACTCTTTTGAAAGTTGTTATAACAAAGAAAATGCAGTCTGAATACCATCATCTTGTTCTAGCTGAGCTTGCTGAGTTTTGTCATGTTTAAATTGTGACTTGTCTTGTAGTCAACTTGATGTAGGACATATTGTATTTTTTGTAAGTCTCTGTTCATAATAGCTTTCTCTGATTCTTAAGAGATAATGTTACCATCCTATGCTTTAGTGTGTTATTACTACATAATGGAACAATTTATTCTTGGGCCTAACACATTCAGTGGGGCATGATGCCTTTTGTGTTCTGACCTGTTCAGCTCTGCCTTGTCTAAAATGACACCAAATATTTTCAGATGCAGAGGGAGGTCCTCACACTTTGTGTGGCTTTAGGATGCCAGTGGGGTAGGCTTCTGTGTTGTAGTCCTCCTCCACCATTTTCTTGAAGTATAACTATATGGCTTGTGCTACAACTCCTGTTTCGAATTGTGTTTGTTGCATTTGAAATGTTGGCGCTTCACCCAAGCAAGTAGAAACAGTGACTGGAGCATGTATTTATTGTCCTTGTGAAGTGTGCTCTCTTGAATGACTCCATCATTCCACATTGTCATTCAGGACATTAAATCTGCTGATAGAATGGACATTGGTTGCCTGAAGAATTGCAGGTTTGCTGGGTGATGTCACCCCACCAGTTAGAACAATGAATGGAGAATGCTTGTCTGACTAAAGCCTTTATTAAACTGCTTCTGGTAATGCCAATACCATCTTCTTTATTCTTTTTGCTGTAGCAAAGAAACCATCTAGTGTTTTGTCTTTCTTCCGTGGCACGGGAGGAAAGAGCCCAGACCTGTCTTCCCAGAAGAAGGAGACCTTACGTGGTGCTGACAGTGCCTACTACCAGGTTGGACAGATGGGTAAAGAGGGAGCAGAGAACCAAGGAGCAGAGCCACAAGGTACAAGACTGCTGCTGTTGAATCCATCTTCTGTTTTGAAGTGCTAATTCTTCCAAATCTCATTCATACTTAAAAGGCCCAGAATACATTCCACCTCATATTTGGTTAGTGGTTTTAGCATTTTCCAACCCCAGCATGCATTGAAAACAGATGACTGAAGCACAAAATGTAGATTTGTCCTTAGGATTTTGCTTTGCTTTTTAAGAGAAATAGAAAAATAGGGGCTTTTAAACCCCTGTACTTAAAAGGACATTGAGTAGTCTGAATATAAATTGATTTCAGTTTATCAGCCCATGCTCTCTTCCCTGCTTCCTATTTAACTTACTGTTTATGCTCACACTAAGCAAAGAGAGAAAACAAAGAGAAAACTTGTACTTGTGTCCTAGGAATATTAGTGCCCTTCTAGCATACATATAAGTACAGCTATGCCTCTAGTTCTGCAGTTGCCAATATATTCTTGAAGAAAAGAAAGTAATTTTCTCATAATACAGGTTTACAAGCATTATCTTGCATAGCTCTTTAGATGATGGTGATGATAGCGAAGAAGTCCTTTATGCTTTCAGATGAGGTGGATGGAGGAGATGGACAGAAGAAGCAGCTGGTGAATCCCCATGTGGAACTCCGTGAGTTTTACATAATAACTTGAAGTCTTAGCTGACAAAATCGTTTTTCCTTGTGCATGTAATGAAAGTCTTCAGATGGATTGCTCTATCTATAGCACTTCACATGTTTTTATATTTTCTTATATAGCTGTATGAAACAGGAGAGACAAAAAATTAATCACAAGGCAATACCATTTTTGCTTGCTCTAATCCACGTCCAATGCAAAAAATACTGCGTGATCTGCCTTCCTCCTCCATTTGGATTGTTGTCTCTTTGGCATGTACTGTGAACTAACCTAAAGGAGGTTGATTTTTTTTTTTTTTTTCCTGCAAGCCTCTAATTTAAATTGTATTGATATAAGTGCCCAAGGTACAATAGGTATTGGAGCAGGATGTTAAAGAAAGTAATATTTTTTTTTTGAGACATCATTAAAATCTGCTTAAGTGTCATCTCAGGTAGTTAGTGAGATTGCATACTGTTATTGAGGAAGAAGTTTTCTTGCAGAGTTCTCAGATGCGAATGCCAAGTTCTACTGCAGGATTTATTATGCTGGTGAGTTTCACAAGATGCGTGAAGTGATACTGGGGAGCAGTGAAGAGGACTTCATCCGCTCCCTCTCTCACTCAATGCCCTGGCAGGCAAGAGGTGGCAAATCTGGGGCTGCATTCTATGTGACTGAAGGTAAAAACTGCTACTTCATCTTTTAGAATTAGAGGGTATTGTTTAGAGCTGGTGATGATTAGTATTCTGTGTAATCTCTGATTACAGAGGGTTGCTGACTGTTAAGTGGTCAGTCAGAATCTAAAGTTAAGTAGGTTGTTCGGAGTATTCAAAATCAGATTTTTTTCTTGCTTTTTTCACTTAAAAAAAAAAAAAAAATAATGGGCAGGAGGGAAAAATGGAGTTCTGTTTTCAGTAGTGGCAGCTAAGTCCTGTTAAGCAGAAAGGTGATATTCTGCTATGTGGATTTCAGTAAACAAATTCAGTATACTTCAAGGAAAAATCTGATTATTGAAGATACTGTTTCTTATAATCTCACATGGCATATAATAAGATTTCCTTGTTTTCAACAGTGTTTGATTTTAGTCTCTTGCTTAGAGCAAGTCTTGGATGGAAGAGTCTGTAGGCTGCTTTTATTGTATTCATAAGGAGCCCATAAAACTGAGTTAAATCAAAAGGCAGTCTCTTCTTTCTGGCTTACCAGCAGATTCAAATTTAGAATATAGCCAGAAAAGAATTTATTTATAATAGAGTTTAAGAGAATGGCAGTCTTTCAAACTATTTCAATTGTATGGCTGTTCTAAAGACCTTGCAAAAAACGTCACTCACAGTACGTCATCTGTCTGATATTAAAACAGATGATAGATTCATCTTGAAGCAGATGCCTCGCCTGGAAGTCCAGTCATTCCTCGACTTTGCTCCGCACTACTTCACTTACATCACTAATGCAGTTCAGCAGAAGGTATTTAAAAAAGTGCTTTTATGTTAGGCAGTGTTCTTATGTATATTTTATGGACCTGTAGGTGTTCTCATTAACCATTTTCATTTAAGCAAAAAGAATATCTGTTGGGGGGTATGAGTTTTATTAAGAATATATTCAAGATGAAACACAGGAATTTCACAGGAGATTCTAAGCTGCAATGCACGGTGGTACTTCTGAGATTTGATTGCTTGCCTGCGTACAGAGATCTTACCCAGAGTCTTTTCTTAATCAGAAGCCCACAGCACTGGCCAAAATCCTTGGAGTGTATCGAATTGGGTACAAGAACTCTCAAAACAACACTGAAAAGAAACTGGATCTGCTTGTCATGGAAAACCTTTTCTATGGAAGGAAAATGGCTCAGGTAAGAGCAATACGTTTTGACCATGTGTGACAGCTTCTGTTCCACTATAGTGCATGCTCTTTCTGGGCTGAGAGCAATAGCAGGCTTAATGATTATTATCTTTTGCATATGCTCGAAGTTGGCAGTTAGTGCCTCTATTTATGTGATCCTCAATAACTTGATGACTAGATTGACTCATTCAGATAGCTGCAGTACATACTATAGTTGTTTAGTCTTATTTGTCCATGATTATCTGATGTCTGTGAGAGCCTTACCAATTTAAATAACAAAATGCTACAGTTTTTTGTAAAGCATTTATGAAACTAACTAGTATTACCTCCTGATGTATTTAAAAGGGGAGCCTTAAGTATGGTGACAGTGAAGGAAATTACATAATAATGCTTTAAACTCACCTTTCTGTCTCTGAACCGTTTCATGTCTGTGATGAGGTTTTGAATTCAGCCTTGCTTTTTAGATAAGGGAAAATGGCTTTTATGAGACAGTAGAGACCTTAAAGTGACAGGGACAGTCTTCTTCAAATACTAAGTTGGTGCTGAAAAGAAAACTGAAACAAATGTTACCTTCTCTCTAGTGTCTGACATCAAATAGGTGGGTAACTACAGAAATAAAGATTATGGACTTTTTCACTGGAGTTAATCAAGTCTTGACTTGATGGGCCTACTCTAACTGGGCTTGCTTCAAGTAGAGCACTGGGCTAGATACCTCTAGAGGTCTTTTCCAGTCAAAGGAAGTATTCTGTGGTCTGTCTCTTGTCTTGTCAACCCATGTTAAATGGTTCATCGAGCAAGGACCTACCTCCTTCTTCAGTGCCTTTTGCTGTTGTCAGCATTTGAGTCTATAAGCTGGCTAGGAAACTGAGTTTGCCCATACAATTTAAAAATAGAGGTACACGTTCCTTAGGTTAGACTAAATATTGATGAAATTATTTGCCTAAAATTTGAGATTTAAAGTTGCAGAGCTTTTGTATAGATTTACATGCTGCTCTCCACTTAGGTAGGGAACTGTTATTTTTTGTTGTATTAAATTTTGTTTGCTACCTTCCCTGTAGTGAGAAGGGAAGAGCTACCCTGCTGTGATCCCTGTTCAAACAATGCAGTCAAGCATTTTAAAGTCTTTAATCTTAGGAAAAAAGTGGAAAATGCAGTGCTGTTCTGCATTTACAGGTTTTTGACTTAAAGGGCTCCCTCCGGAATAGAAATGTTAAAACAGACACAGGGAAAGAAAGCTGTGATGTAGTTCTGTTGGATGAGAACCTTCTGAAGATGGTCCGTGACAACCCTTTGTACATCCGTTCCCACTGCAAGGCTGTGCTGAGAGCTTCTATACACAGTGATTCCCAGTTCCTCTCCAGCCACCTCATCATAGACTATTCCCTGCTGGTGGGTCGTGACGATACAAACAATGAGCTGGTTGTTGGGATCATTGGTAAGTTGAATGTTGCTTTTTCTTGCTTTCATGAAACTCCTTTCTTCTGATTTCAGAAGAACTCTTAGAGCTGTATCACCACCACCCAGAGATGTGTGTTAGAAAGCTTGTCTCCCAGCTGCTGGAATACTGCCCTCATCTGTCATGAGTGTTCACAGCGGAGGCAGGAAGTTTTTTTTTTTTTTTTTTTTTCCTCCAGCTCTTGTACCATTTGTGCTATCATTTGCATTAGTAGGAATATATCTGGGGAAACATTAGGAAGAATATATACATGGGGCCTTACAGGTAGTGAGAAAACAATCAAGTTGATCTTTAACCTGCACTTTGGCTCCAGTTGAAATAGAATTACTTGTGTGTCTTTGTATGTGTTTAATCTTTAAAGTTAAGTTCAATAATATTTACGTATCTGTTTAAATAGTAACTTCAGTGGAATAGATCTAAGTAGGAACAAACAGTGAGGAGAGAAGTAGGGGTGGAAGAGGGAGATCAAATATTCTGAAATCACTTGCGATCATGTAGCCTGACCTGGATAATGAGTGTCAAGCAGGTAATTCCCTTGCTACATCCTCTGACTTGTGACTGGAAAGTAGAGTGCCATCATTAGACAAGTAAACTAGTTGTGTGCAAAAATCTTGGAAATGATTAACTTCATCTTCAGTTTTGCGGACCTGAGTGTATGTATGCTTATAATCATTAAGCACATTTTTCCTAAAACTGGTTTGGAAACAGTTCTGATCTCTTTCTTGTCACAGATACAAGAGTCACTTGTATTTCCAATCCTCCATTTCATGAGGTGTAAACTGTTTTAGATTTGCAGGTGGCTGCACTGATGAGGAATGCTATTAGCCTCAATGGCTAGGTGTTCAAGTTTTGATGCTACTAGCAGCTGTAGAAAAGTAATGGAAGCTGTTACAGCAAAGTGAGGCTTCTGATATGTTTCTAGGATGAAGGTCAGCTAGTGACTTCACTTTTTGGTAGAGGTAGGACTTTTAAGCTATCATATTCACCCCAGCCAAATAGAATGAATAATCTGAAAAGTGAAGCTGCTGTTAGGGTGAACATCTGAGTCCTTCTGGCTATGGAAGCCTACTGTTAGAGGAGAAATCATGCATTTTAGAACAACACTGCTTGGGTTGTAGCAGATATGGCATGTCTGCGTATGGATTTCTTTTTTTCTTGCAACAGACTATATTCGCACTTTTACTTGGGACAAAAAACTTGAAATGGTGGTGAAGTCAACTGGCATCTTGGGGGGACAAGGTAAGGTTATAATTAAAAGCTTTTTTTTTGTTCTGTCTACTTTTTATTTAGCTGGAAGCTTCTAATGGTCTAGTAAGGCTGCAACTCCGTGCAAAATTGCACTTTAAATTATGTGGAGCAGAGGAAGGAATAAAAGCTTTCAGAAAAAAATCATGTATTTGTCTACTTTCATGAGAGACTTTTGATGTACTCTAATGCCTGAAAATGAGGTGTAGTCATCTACTTACCAGGCTGTTCTATTTTGTTTTGTGGTTATCCAGTGCTCACAAAAACAGGTAGAGAGAAATACTAGCAAAAAAGCCCTTTCTGCATGGTTTCAGAAGAGATTGTCTGAGTCCAGAAAATCAAATATACTCTAGGATTTTAGTTTGGATGAGTCCTTACCAAGTGATTGACTGCTGCTACCCAGATTTTGAGGAGCTGATGAGTTTCCTATGAGGAAATGAGAGAAATATATTTCATGCACAATTTCCAAGTATTGGTCACATGTTAATAGGAAAGTTGTTCAAAAAGGGGGAGGAAGACATTCACGATCTCACTGCTTGGATGTCTGGAGAAGATAAGAGCAGATAAGAACAGAACAGTGACATTCTTCCTGTGCTGGAAAAACCTGTAAAGACATGTAAACTGGAGAAAAGGAAAAACAATCAGGGCTAGTGTAAAAAGCCTAGAGAGCCCCTACAGCTCCACATCTCTCAGTTCAGCATCAGCTAATCCAGATCTTGATCTCATTTGTCTCCCAAATGTTTAAGAAATTAAAAAAAAATATCTAACCATACTTGTTGATTCCATGTACAGCATGCATTCATCCCTGTGCCATGTGGTGCTGTAGCTGTAACTTCATGTGAAAGCTGTTTGTACTGCAGTGTATGTTTTTAGCCCATTTCTAACTGCCTTTGACTTCTGCACATTAGGTAAGATGCCAACTGTGGTCTCTCCGGAACTGTACCGGACCAGGTTTTGTGAAGCTATGGACAAGTATTTCCTGATGGTGCCAGACCATTGGACAGGGCTCGGCCTGAATTGCTAAACTGAAGCCCGTATTGGCAAAGCACAGAGGACAATGATGTTACAGGTCACTCTTTTTCTGTGGTCTGCCCAGCAGTAAGCAAGAGGATTCCATATCTGCACTGACCACGTGCGTCATGTTGCAAGGTGTGAAATTTGCTTGTTGCACTTTAATCCTTTCTTGAAGGATGATGAGTGGGCCAGTCTCATCAAGGATTTAAGCTGTAAGGTACTGCTGAAGAGCACTGATAAGAGACTTTCCCTCTGTCTGTAGGGAAGGTGGTGATATCTCCACGTATGAGCATTGAAACCAACACTATCTCTTTCATGGTGGTACAGAAGTACATGATCTCTATAAGTCTTGCACTCCTTAATTGGTGTTGAGTATGAGTAGCTCATGTCTCTGTAGTGGATGTGTGGTATTGCAAATGTGAAATAAGCACTCCTGCCCCATGTGGATGGGTGAAGGAAGAATCAAGTTCATTCTGAAGTTACGCCATGGTTGCAGTGATCTGTAGTTGACCTGTTTAGGACCCAAGAATAACTTATGTGCATGCTTCTTTTTTTTTTTTTTTAAAGGCAGCTCCACAGCTCTGATGCCATAACTCTCTAAATCACTACAATTTGTAAGTTACAGAACTGCAGTACACATCTGTCTCTTGTAATTTGATTTTTAGCAGAATCCCATACAAATGGGTTGTCAGTGATCAGCATATTGCAAACCTCAATATGTATCCCTTCAATCCTAAACAAGAATTTGATTTAAATGTTGCCCAACTCTTTGGAAACAGGTAACTAAAACTGTACCTTTTATGTAAGAAAGCTCAGTTGTAGTTACAAAACTGTTCCCTTAGCAGAAAGCACCAAATTGCTTGATGAAATGCATGCTACCTTACATTGACAACTTTCTCCTTAATGAAACCGTTGTTCCTGGCAGATCACTTCAAATCCATTTCAGTTTCCAAAGCCTTTCAAACAGTGAAACAATGCATTTACCTCATCGTGGAATTTTGCCAGGACAATGCTTTTCTTGTATTTGTGATATATTGATGAGAATAAGCATCCTGATCTCATTTAACTGCGCCATTCCTATGTAAAACCTCTCTTTAGCAGTATTAGACCTTTTTTTTGCACCACTGAGATGATGAATGTAGTCTTCTGTAAAATGAAAAACCTGAACTAATAGGTATTTTGTATGTATGGTGGTTCAGAGATGCAGAGACCTGAGAATCTCTGCATTATGACAATAAGCACTTCTTTCCGTTTTTATTTTTTTACCTGTTTTTGTAGGTGGCAAGCTTACTTTTTAGCTTCAGAATAATATAGGCCAGTAAATAAGAATTTATTTTTTTATGTGAGTTTGAGAGGCAAGAGTAGTGTCCTTGGACTTCCACTCTCTGGTGGGAGGACTGACTTCAAACATGGGACAGCGTAGCTCTTTATGAATTACTCATTCTGACCAATTAGTTGCCTGCTAATGCCATCTTTACTGTAACTGCGAGTCAAAACATGCATTTTATTCACTCTTCTTCCCACTTTCAGTATTTTCTTTTGCAGCGGATGGTTGTGGTTCTGTTCAGGAGTAACATCTGGGCAGCACTGAAAAGAAAATGACTGAGATCTGAGCTGTAGGATTTGAAAGCAACCAGTGCAGTTCAGATCTGAGCTGCTAGGAGGCAACAGTCAGTTATATTGGAAGTTTTTCCCCTTCCCTGAGCTGTATTGCAAAGCATTTCTGAACGATGAGCAAAGGTGCTGACTTTGAAGCACCAGAAATGAAAGTATTCTCACTTCTCGTCCCATGGAATCAGTTTCTGGGGACGTAGTGTGGAAAGCTGCAGTGGTGTGTGCTGTGGAAAGATGACACAGTAGTGCTTGATTTCTCTGGCACAGAATCTCTCTAGTTTAGTACAGTGCTTCGAGTGAACATTACCTCTGGAACACATCTTGTCTCCTACGTTGATATGCACTCCTGAGCTGGTTAGTTTTTTGTTGTAGGCCCTTGTGTGTAATGAAGAACCAACCTATCCATCAGCTCAATGCTAATCATTTCTGTGGCTTTGAATGTTTGTCTATTGATGTGGAAGAAAGAGTGTGATACGTAGCCTGAATCTTTTCTGGTCTCCATTACAGTTTACATGTGTTCTTTTTTCTTCCCCTTCTAAAGTTTACAGAGAAAAATTTGTCTTGTCTGAAATCTAAGGTGACCCAACCTTAGTCAGTATGTGCAGTGGCTGGTGGACCATGAGTTTGGGCAGTGTCATGACATCTGCACTAAGCTGATGTAGAGCTGGGATGTGCTAGCTCTGTTTTGTCACCAGTAACCCTTACTCAAGTGCTATGTAGCTGTTCTGTACTGTGTGTCTTCCAGAGTCTCAAGCAGCTGGCTGTAAAAACAACCTGGTCATCTAATTGTGGCTACTATTCTCCGGTACATGATCGAATGAGGCCATTGGCAGTGTAGAGAATGAGAGAACCTTCCATTCTGGCCAGCTGTTTTGTAGCCTGTGAATGCAGAGCCTGGATGTGTGAATTTAAGCCTTTTGGAGCTAAAGTCATAGCAGTTGGGGAGGCTGGTAAGAATGATCTTGGTCTGGAATCAGTGGCTAGACTTTGGATCTAGTCATAGGTAAAATAGTAGTGTTAACTGGAACTGGGACATCTTTGGGTGCTACTTAACCTGAGGTGGTAAGCATTTCTAGTTCAAATCCCAGAAGCTGGACAGATCTCCCAAGAAGTTCTCTTCAGAATAAGAATTGTCCTTGCATTTCACTTGCTACGAAGCTGGATTTCTAAGAAAAGCAGTAGTTTTTGCAGAAGATGTCTTTGAGAGACCTCTTTGTTAGACCTGTGAACTTGCAGCATATGCAAGGATGTCCTAAAGGAATAGTCTGGGTGTTAAATGAGCCCTTTGATTAGAGTATTTCATTTCTTGTTAACACAGGTTTAGTATGTGTGTGTAAACAAAATCCAATTGTAAATGCAAAGACTGCATCCTTTCTGAGTTAGGCTGGCTCTTGTGTTTTGATCTGTGACAGACATCTAAATCTTGTGGTGACTTGTCTACATGATCCTCATAAGCAGCAAAATGTCTTGTGGTGACCTAGAGCTGCATTCTGTCCCCAGACACACACACAAGGGACTCTTTCTGTGTTAAGGAGCTCCACTAGGCTCAGGTGGAGTTACCTGTAGAATAAGTGGTCTGTCCTCTGTGAGAATGACCAAAACCAAATTAATCACTCACTGGTAGGAGTCTGGACTACTCAAAGCACTTAATGTATCATAATGTATGTATTCCTAATTTACGTTGCTTAAACTGTATTTTATAAAATTGATGTACTAAACTATTTGAGAGTAACTACCTTGATTACTTGGAGAATCGAAATGTAATGTATATAGATAAAAATACAAATAAAGTGACTAAAATATATGTGGGTCCAGTCCCTATGATGTAGTGGTTATCTTCCTTACAGCATCCCTCTTTCCTGGTCACACCACAAGGCCCATGCTTGCTCAGCATCAATTGCTCTGCTGAAGGTTTCTAGCTTTGTGTGCAGCATAAGCATGCCTGAAGTCTCTGCCTTGTAGTTTGACTATTCTGATGAAGCAGGATCTGCGTGCAGATCTCCAGGTCAGCGTTTATAAAATGTGCGAATAACCTGTTGTACATTTCTCCCACCTTTCCTCCTTGCAGCTGCTTTTCAACAGCGCTGTGTGAGATAGAGCATTTTATCCAGCAGGTGGCGGTGTTTCAGTGGCCCAATTCTTCCAAGAGGCAGATCTTCCTTCAGAAAAGATCTCCAGGTATTTATGCAGTTTTCTCAGAAGTGGATAAGGTTAAATTTTCGTGGATTATTATTTTAAAAGTGAAATGACTTGCCTTAATTGCTTCATATTGCTGGTACATAGTAACTTTCTTTCTTAAAGCTAAAAATGATGTGCAGTTAGATCTGGGAAGGGGACTTGTTTGTTCCTAGACGATATTAAAAATTAAAATGTAAAGAATACCCCTGCATTATGTGCCATCTCTGCTTCTGCCAGATGAGTCTCAGTTTTATCTGCTACTGTATGAATCTATCAGAAGCAGGATGGGGGATGTCCATCGGTATAGATGATTTGGTTAGAAGAAAACTGAATTACTTTTATCTTACCTAGGTAGATCTGTGAAACCGATGCAGTTTGTGTTTGGTGAGATGCTGTGTATTTATTATGCAATTTCCACAGCTTCTCTCCTAGGAGAAACCAGCTGTGGTGGAAAAGAGGCTTTTTGTTGTGTGGGAATCTAACATGCTGCTTAGTTAATTCATTGGGAACTTACCTTCCAGAGTTAGTCCTGAAGGTGTGTGCTTACATATTTAGTGTGTTTTGGTTTTTAATGTACTCATGATCAGGATTAGTTTGTATTCAAATCACAGATTTTTCCTTTTTTGACTGTGACTGAGTTTTGATTTAGATGTGGGAAGACCAACTTGAGTAAAGCAAATACAAGTCTTCTCTTTCTAGCTAATATATTACAGAAGTCCCAGGGACTGTAGGTAACCCTGAATGAGGAACATTTGAATTTTTTGTATCCATCTCTTGCTGCCTTCTGTATAAAATAAATTACTTGTGGCTGAATGTATTTACAAATTTACTAAGTACTGTCCTGTGAATATTATGAAGTCACAGCAGAGAGACAAGTTTGGCATTCTGAGCAGCACTTTATTGAGAAAACAAAGTATTTCCGTGTGTAACTTCAATTGTCTTCAGTAATTTTTGACAGTTCAGAAGCTATGAAAAATAGTACTCTTCTAAAGAACAGAATTTACACTAAGATGTATGAGGAGACATTCTACTGTGCAGTGTTTGTTATTAAATTAAAAAAGGCACTTGCTTTCCTGCTTGCCAAAAGATCTGAAACAAAAAACAAACCCAAAACATCTTTGCAGAGAAAGGAAAAGTGGCAATACCAAAAAAGTTAAATATGTCCACAGAATACATTCATATTTAAAAAGACAACAGTAATGTTATAACCTAATAACTTAAACAGATGTTTCTCTAGCATAATTCAAATTCTGAAAGTTGATGTTTGGAAACACAGTTGAGTCCTTGATTTTTTTTTTTTAATTATTAAACAAAACAACACAACCCCCAAACCTCAAAGCCAAACAAGAGCTCTTCAAAGTTATGTTCATCCTGGCACGACCAGTGCCACAGTATCATAATGTGCCCAAGGGCAGGCATGCTGTGTATCAATGAACCTGTCCTGCTACCCCTTCCTGATTTTACTTTTTCTTAGCAGTTTACCAGACAATAACACATACTTAAAGCAGAGTAATCCTGTCTTTCAACTAGACAATCCCTCATTGTGTTTCTGCATTGCAGAGTGGTTTGAGAGCATTTTCAGCCATAGGCTGAGTGCCACATCCATGAGTGTTTGGAAAGAGACAGAAAAATAATGAGTGGGTAGGCAAAAGCAATACAGTCCACACTTCTAGCCATCTCCACTGGCTGAGCAGAAGAAGGTAGTTGGTTCACCAGAAGAGGAACATGCACGGTTCAGCTGCAGAAACAGTGAATGCCTCCCCCCAAACTGAAATGCTTTCATCTTCCCCCAGTTCAACAGAATTCATATAGACAGTCACGTGTGCCCATGAACTCAAACTAGTTTTCATTTCATTTATCCTGTCATGAATGTAACTGGCTTTATATTTCCTTATGGTGCATCTTCTATATTCACAGCTTTGGAGTATCTTGAGTTCTATCTACCTCCAGTACCAGTTAGAGTTCATCCTAGTGACAAGAAAGTAAACAGTTAAGTTGTATTAGAAGTGCAAAAATCATCTAGATTTTTTTTCACTTGCATTACTTGATCTTAACTTTCCCTCTCTCTGTTTTGAGGTAAGATCTGTTTTGATCTCAGAGAATGATAATGAGATATAGTAATAAGAAGAACTTATATATTTAAGAAATCTTGTCCAACTGAGATTTCAGCATAATACACAACTGTTAAGAAGTACCTTCTGAGTTAAAACGTCAATCCCAATCTTAAACTCAGCCTCTACATTTTGGTGCCTGCTTTCTAAATCTAGTCTAGGGATCACAGTTAAGAATACTGTGCATCTCGATCTTTCTTCAGTGCATCTATACCATCCCATGAATACCATAAATCTGCTAAGTCTTGACAAAGCTGATATCAGAGAATACTGCTGTTACAGTATCCATGGGTGTGAAAAACTGAGTAAGTAATTGTAAACAAAATAAGACCAGAAGTAAAGCATGCCTGGTGCTAGCTGAAGATAGAACGTTTAACACTTAGTGGACAAAGAGTAAATATTAAGCAAAGTCTATTCTTTAAAATAAGGTATCTTGCAAATGGTGCCAGAATAAGAATTCTTACCTTGTTTCTAGATTTTTTTCTTTTTCCTTTATTTTGAATTGCTTCTAATTTTTCATTCAAGATGTCAGCAATACCTTTTGCGTCTCTGCTGTCTATATATTCCCCAAGAATACTTTTCTTTAAAAATGAAAAAGAAGAAAATAATCTAAAAAATCGTTACGTTACCCGTGCACTACACTGAATAGGAAATTTCCTTAATTTTAGATAAAATTCCAGAGGAGTGGAGGGAGGCAGACAGTGGAGCTCTGGTAGGTTGATTTCTGATTTAATGATATGTTTATCTTTATTTTAACAATGCTAATTCTTTGTTGCAGTAAGAACCACTTCTAGATACAGTTTTTAGAACTATACAAACTTGGTCACTTAAGCTAAGGAAATCTGAAACAGTTGTTTGCCATTTTCTCACGTTCATTCAGCTAGGTATTTAATGTTGCCAACATTACGAAGTCGGCAACTTTTGATAGATTTCTTGAACGTTGATTATGAGGTAGGTCACTATTTGGAGACCTGGGAAGCCATTACTCTTAACCCAGAAAAGTCTTATTGAATTTGATGGAATTGTGCAAGTAAGGATTTCTAGCATTTTGTTTTAAGAGATGGAGATTAAAAAAAAAAGTGTAGTTGAGTAGGCTTAAGTATTAGTATACATTGAAATACTTCTGTTTAAGATTAATTAATACACCTAAAGATGACTGCAATTTTCTTGACGTGTAACAGTAGTCAATTGCTTGTACAAGAATAAAGGCAGTTTCCTAGAACTGTCTGAATGCTTCAATTTGTAAAAAAATTAATATTACTAACCTGTTAATAGATATTAGTCTTACTCCTTTATAATTGAAGTAGTTTATAAAGGCTTAAGACAGAAAACAACTAAATATTTTCTATCAATTTTCTATCTTATAAGTCAAAATTACAATGAAATACTAATGATTGCAGTGAAAGTGCATTTCCCCTTAGCCACAATGATAATGCCCACATTTCAATTTGAGAGAAACTGCCCACTTTAGCAGCTAATGCTAGAAGTGGTTTACAAAAGTGTTTTGTCACTTGAGTCTCCTGCTCAATTAAACCCCAGTTCTGATTAAGTCTCTAGTTTAGCTGCTGTTTGGTTAATTTGCAACTTATTATTTTTCAGTAACACATCACTACTGTAATTTGGGTATTACTAAAATCAATTACAATTTTATTTCTTGATTATCTAAATCGTGTGCTTCAGTGTTATAGAAATAGTCCAAGCTTAATGTGAAATGAGATACTGCTACTACCGGTACCTGGCCAGCAGTGTACACAGAGGGAGACATTTACCTTTGTTCCTTGGTAGGGGTAAAACTTAACAGTAGGGTAGGCTCTGATATCAGCACTTTGGCAGGTCTGACCGTATGCCTGACAGTCTACTTTTCCAGCTTTTACTTTTCCTTTAATGGCCTAAAAAGAAATACTTTTATTAGAAATGAGCTTCAAGTTTCCATGTCTGACTATAAGCAGATAATTTGAATAAGCCAGCAGTGCAGCTAAAAAATAAACGAGAGGTTGCTCAAATCTTCTAAATAACTCGTAGTCACTTGCTTCATTCTCAGTGTCCCACAGCCTTGTATCAAAGTTGCCTTATGTTCTGCAGAGCACATACACTTGAACTCAGAGCACAGCACACCACAGTTCCAAGGGGCTCCCAATCATGGACTGAAGTTTGTCTAAAGGAGGGCCTGTGTGCATGTGTTTGTAGAAGGGCCAATACCCACTGACACAGGGAACCTAAAAGGGCAGACTTCTAATGACAGTGCGCCTCCTGTCTCAGTTGCTATGAAAAGATTGTTACTGAGGTTTTGATTTGAAATTACAGCAGACTACTGTGAAAACAGGGAACACCTGACTTAAAAGTAGAAATAAATCTTCTCTCACTATCATGAGGGTGAAATGCTCTATTAATTTTTTCTCTGTACAAGAACAATAACTGCCTATCTGCAAGATAATAAAAAAAGATTTATAATGAATAATGAACCAAGACAGCTATTTAAAAACTGAAATATGAAAGGCTTTCTCTCCTATAGCTAGAAAGAAGTATGTGATTTTTGGATAACTGCCTCAAAATAGTGTGTTGGTGAGTGATCCTGACTACTATAACCACTGCTAGTAGAAAAAGAACAATCTGCTAGTATATTTAAAAGCCTACCCTTGCGAGGATCTCAAATTCAGGAGCAAAATTTTGGCAAGGTCCACACCAGGGAGCATAAAAATCAATGACCCAGTGATCTTTCCCATTCAGAACTTTTTCTGTAAAACTCTGAGGAGTCAGGTCTACGGACACCTGTGGCAAATATCTGAGGAAAGAAAGAATAACAGTCATCATCATCCATTTGATGCCTCAAATGCATATGCAGGTTCCACTTAAGTGCAAGAAAAGTGGTTTGGAAATCCCTACTTTACGTGTTGTAGTATTAAGGAATTACTTAGAAGTTGTGGAGAAAAGAACACAGTTTTTCAGGAAATGGGCAGACAGAAGAGCAATATTTCTCCATGCTTTTAAAAGCTTGATTTAAAAGATGTGGTAACATTAGAATCTTAAATTAAGCATTACATACATGTCAGTGTTTTCTAGGTCTTGATTTGTATACAGTTTGGATATAAAATTCTAGAAAAACACAACTCTGTGTAACTTGGTTGCCAAGTTCAATGCTGTCAACTTACCCTAATGCCCAGCCTCTCAGTGAATATGAATCTCTGTGCCATCCGTTATAGCTACTGTAGGAAGAAAGCAAAAAGCTGGTTACACCTTGGCTCTCTGTTTAGAAAAGAAACAGAAATGTTTCTTTTAGTTAAGTGGATGATGAAATAATGAACCTTAAAGCATGCATACATTTCAGAATATATTTTTGCCTTGCTTTCAATTCTGGAAATAAAGGTCTTGTTATTCAAAGGCAGAGAATTAAGGGGTAGTAGAACAAAGAAAGAAAAGATGAGAATTCTGTATCAAGAGAGTGAGAAACACGTTGGAGAGTGTACAAGCTTTGCTAGCTGAAAGTCTGGATGATCTTTAATAACAACTCTAGATCTGCAGACATTAAGAAACATAAGAACTAAATTGAAATACCTTTTATATATATCAGGAATAAAATAAAATATATATTTAACTGATATTCCTTTATTATAATGCAACTATTGTTACTTATATATGTTTCCATCCATTTAACAGTAGAAAATCAAGGCAAGTTAGGATCTTTGACAAAGATTTACTATATGGACTGTCAAGGCACTGTTTAGTTTGAAATTCCAGAAGTTTAGCATCAATTTACAGCTTCATAAAGTATTTATCAGTGTAGAGGTACCTGTTGAAAATCTCACCTTTTTAAGGTTAATTCTGTTTAAAGACGCATCATATTTTTTTGCAGGAAAATAAGTAACAATTATGAATTTGGCAAATAATATCTACCAATTTTTTTTTCCAAATATGAAATAAAAACCTGTTTTTAGGAGAAACTTTGTCCAGAAGAATCAAAAGTAAGCAATCCCGTGATGAAAACTACCAAAACCAAGCCTGCTATTAAGCATTACAAGAAAGAAGCACTAGTTTGTTATCTGCCAGCATTTTATCAGCTTTCCAGTTCGTAAAAGAATAAGTGAGCTATCTGATATTTCAGACCTGTGGCATTTATCCCCAGCTCTTCACACAGTACTGTGAAACAAAGGGGACAAGCTCTTTGGCTACATTTCGTTTCCCTTACAATTTCTGGTGGTGTTAATGAGTGATGTGTCCATACTAATGATATGGTGAGTGAGATGATGTACAAAGACAATTTTTGCAGTGATGCTAAGGATGGCCAAACCGCATTAATACCATACTGTTCTTTGAAGCTGCAACTAAGTAAGCCTATTAATATTTTTAGATTCTATGACTTGCACCATCTTCTTTAACAGGCTACTGACCTTAGAAAACTGGCCATTGCTAAACAAGAAGAAAGAAAAAGCCATGTTCCCGAGTTTCAGTTCAACTTACTGAAATGCAACAGCAAATTAAAATGGCATATGCTTGAAGCCAGCAACAACTAGGATGAAAATATTATAGAAGCCTATTTTAATAGCTTTTAATGAAAATTGTTCCGTGCATCAGAACATGTGACTTTAGTGTGCAATCAATCACTTTCTAAACTGAGGTACTTACTAATACTGATGAGTTGTGCTTGATTTTTGAGGAAAGAGTCTTATTTCAGGATATCCTCGAACATTTTCTTGGTGACAAAAAGAGTAAAATTTTTGACAGTCCACACTGCCGACACTGATTAAACCATTTAACATCTAAGAAAAGAAAAGAAACAATCAAACATGCTAACTGATAATACTGCAGTCTCAGAATGGATGTCTTAATTGCTTGAGTTAACTCAGCTGGAGAACAAAACAAACCAAGATGATTCAAGGCTTTCTTCTTTCCTTTAAATGGCTCGCTGGTATCTACTGGGAGTCAGCCATCCAGCTGTGCTGCTAGCAGCCACATAACATTTTAGTATAAGGTGTTATGTACGTGGCTTACAAGGCACCTGTCTTGCCTTAAAAGGAACATGTAAGGGGTGGCTATTGGGAATGGTTACTATTTTTCATCTCGGGCTCAGCAGTTAAGACAAATCCCAGTACACTGTAGCTATGCTATCGGTTTCAGAGCTTGCAAGCATCTTAGACATGCTGAATTTGTTGCAAAGGACCAAACCACTTAGCAAGGGCAAGGAAACATATAGTTAGAGTGTATTCTGAAGGGCTTGCAATACTTCACAGATGTTTGATGTAGAACTTCAGATAGAACTCCTAGTCCAGGCTAGTTTAAAGTACCTGAAAGTCACAGACTAGCTTTCAAATCCCTCATGTTTTGCCCAAAGTTTCTACTTCAGATTCCTGAAGAATGTCCGAGAAAGCTCAGATGACTGTTAGTCATTGTACTACCTTTGCAAATGAGAACACTAATGACCTTGCAAAAGGAAAACATCCTTCCATACCCAATTAGTGTGAGTGGGAAGGATGTGAAATTCAGTTAGCTGACCATCACCCTTAAAGAGTGCTGAATTTAACATTTACTTTCAGTAAAGAAACAAAATCTCTGGAAAAAAATATCTTGCAAGGACAAGAATTAATTAAGACATGTAAGACTAAATTCCTCTGATCTTAAGTCAAAACCAGAGCTTTCACCAAAGTCTAGGTGCCATCTTACAAATGATGAATGGTCATAGAGAATAACTGTGGATAAACTGGTAAATTATTTCAACTAATTCTTACCCAGTTTATGGATGAATCTTTAATTTTTCAGATTTTATTTTAAACAAATGCAGAGCTGTTACCTCTGCCAGGTGTTAAGTATCAAAGTTAGTTTAAAGTTCTTCACAACTTTGAAAACACACCTGTATTAACAGGAAGCACTGCATTACAGAGTTAATGTGCTTAAAAACAAACAAAAAGCTTAGTATCTGGAGCAGTGTAAAACTGCCAGGTATGAATTCCTGTTTTACTCATGATATTAATCACTAGACTTTTTCAGCTCACAAATTTAAGACAGCAGTGAGTAACTCCACAGAATGAAACGTAAAAGCAGAACAACAACTGAATGTCACTTACCCTGGCCATTTTTTTCCATTCTGGCATTAAAGCCTGACAAGGTCCACACCATGGAGCATAGAAATCAACCATCCAGATTTCCTCTCGTTTTCTTCTCTCAACTAATTCAACAAATGTCTCTGGTGTTAGGGAGATCACGGATGGATTCCTAAGATCCTATGGAAAAAACAGTTTATGGATATGTACTTTGCAATTAGAAATTGTTCTGTTCCAGCAATCATCTCACGCTGACTCCGAGAATGTTCCTCTTTTACTCAAGATTATCCACTCTATGAGGTAGAAGTTATTACCACTGTTCTGCAGATTGGAAAGTATCTTAAGTTATTTGCTACTGATTTGAAAGAAATAGCTTGACAGAGTAGGGAAATAAATCTATTGAGTTTCAAGTCCCAGACTGACACTTGCTGTATCACTTGTTGCCCAAGGTTTTTTTTTCATTCCCAGTCTTACTAGTCTAATGAAAACCAAAATAAATCTTAGTCCTCCAACAAAATGTTTGTGGATAAGCTGCAAATGTAGCATGATCCCAACCAGGATTATAACCTACGTACCTCTATGAACTCCAAGATCTGCTCAGCAGAGTGATGGCCTTCATATTCATGAACGTCAGACTGATTGAACACAACTGTTGTTGGATAAGCTCGAATATTATGCTAACAAAACACAGTAAGAAACAAGGAATTATTAGCTGTCCTGTACATTCCTTTAGCTGCCATTAGTACTGGTATCTCCCAGCTGCTCATCTATCCTTTTTGTGCTAAACAACCACTTAAACTTACAAGTGGAGTGGAGTTTGCAACCTGCATAGAAAAAATGCCAGTTGTGTTCAGATGGCACAGTTTGTACTGAATTTGAAAGCTAACCAGCAGTTCTTTTGCCATCCTCCAGAAAACAGAAAATAATCCACAGGCTTTCTAAGCCTTAACTTAAAGCCTCAGGTGGAGACTTGTACCATATGAGGAACTGTACTATCTAACAGATCTAACAATGCAGATGCTTTCAAAATCAGAATTCTTCCGTGTAATATGCCTAAACATGACTTAAAAGTTTTCCCTTTTTTGAACAGCTTGAAGTGTTTTTAGATGTCCACATTTCTAATAGAGATAGAAAGCTTCTAACAGAAAAAGCTCTTATAAACAATAAGATGTGCTGATGCAGGTACTTTGCCTCCTAAAATGTAGCACTTGCAAGAATTCAGGGAGAGTAACTCCATTTTTTACCCAGATAAGATAACTGAAGCAAAACTAAGCAAATTCAAACACGGAGAAAGAGGCAAGATTTTTAGAACACATAAAACAGTGTATTGTTACATACACATAAAAAGAAAAAAAAACAAAAACCTGTCAAATATAAATTCCTACAACTTACCATGTTACAAAGCCCCTCATGGACTGTACAGTCTAGTGTTCCAAATTTAAGCTGACCGTAAAGATGTTTTGATGCTTTTCTCAGCTCTGGTAACAGAGCTCGACAGGGAGGACACCACTGGAAAACAAGATGCAAATGAACACAATTGCTTTGCCCTGCAGCTGGCTCTCAGGAGAGCATCAGCTGTTTGAAAAGAATAAAATGCTGCTTTGGCAACAAGCTGCACTAAAAATAACAACCCATGCAATCTAGGAAATAGTGCTGCCAAGGAAATGAGAATGAGTACTGCCTCAATGCTGAAGCACACCTTCAAGATACTGATAGCATTTTGTTACATAATTACATAACACTTTTTAAAGAAGGGTCATGTAGATATTAAATATTTACCGGTGCAAAGAAATCCACAAGCCACGGTTCCTTTTCTTTACCAGGAAAATTCTGGGGTCCCAGTGTGATAACATGAGAGTTGACGCTTTCTTTGGCAAATGCAACAATGTCATACAAGATCTTCTTTCCTTCAAAGAACGATGTAGAAAGGAAATCATTTTTCCCTATGAAAAGTCTCTTGATATTATGTTGTTAGAAATATTGAATGAATGTGACTTCTGGCAAAAGTTGTATGTGCCATCAGCCTTGTAAATAGCAAAACAAAATTCAGAAAAATATGTGTATTGTAGTCCAATATATTTCTCTGATCCTATTTATAATTTATGCCATTATGAAAAGATGTAGAAATGCTGTATGTACACAACCTCTTCTCAGCTTTTCTGCAGAAGTAGAAATTGCAGATAGGGAAAAACCTTATATACCGAGAGCACACACCAGATGCATGAGACCATCCTTCCCTATCAGATGTGGTTTATCTTTTCCAGGTGGTCAAAAAATTTTCTTCTCTCTTCTTTAACATTACAGTGCTTAGGTTTTGACTGATTTCTTGGCAAGCTGTTTCTAGTAGCTGAGAGGCTGAAGAATCAGAACCTCATCATGCATAATTGCCTTGTGCTGCATTCTGGATCAAAAAACACCAGTTATTGCTAGCTACAGTTTTCTTTCCATCTCTGTTCTTGTACCATTATTTTTTAATCCTTTTAGAGGTATACAGTACTACAGTTACAATTCTTCATGGAACCAAACCAAATGAACGTAAGTGGCAAAGTCTTAATACAGACTTTCTTGAACAGAGATTAGTTAAGGAATTTAAGTGCAGTGACATGATATCAAATCCAAGTTCTTCAAGTGGCAGTACTGTAAAGCTGGCAGCTTAAATCTCAAGGAAGTGTGTGCCTTGCAGCACTCTTTGGCTGTTCTACCCAAAACATAAGCTGTCTTGGTTAGCTTCAGAGATATAGGTGACTTTCATATAGACAAGATAGAAAAGGCAAAGTACATCTCTTAGTACCTGATGCCTCCTTCTGCGAGAGGGGAGATAAAAGAAAAGTCTATGCAAGGTTACCTTAAGGTCAGAGACAAATAGCAAATATTAAGACTACAGAGCTGCTCCTTTAATAAAGATGAGCAGTTTGCCAAAGATAGCGTCATCCTACATGCTTACGTAATGACTGAGTCTTGCCAAAGTTTCCCTTACCATGATGAATTTCATAATCTTCAATTCCTTTTCCTTTGAACACTGCTAGACATGGCTGATACACATACAGTTTGTTGCAGATGGTTGGAGAGGAAAGACAGTCAAACTTGCCAACCTATTTAACAGAGTGCCATTTTAATTAAGGCATCCAAATTTATACAGACTAACATTTTGGAAGGCAGTAAAAGTTAGGATAAATTCAAAAAAAGGAAAAACATGGACAACTAATAGCCTTTTTAAAAATAACAGCTCTTAAGACAATCTTACGTCTGTGATGTTTGAGCAAAACTGTCACAGCTACATTAGGTTGTTTTGCTAATTTCAAATTTAAAGGTCAAAATAGGATGACACTGAAAAGAATCTCTCATACTTTCTTCAAGGAAGCAGAAAGACACCTGAAATAAATTACGCTAGAATTCTTCTAGTAGTGCAATGATTTTTTGAATCCACAGCTTATAGAGTAACACAATCCATATGTCTTTAGTACAAAGATTGAATCTGGTTTCTCTTTGTTAAGATGACTTTCAAGATAACGACAGAGGTTTTTGAATAATACAGTTTTGCGTACATCCATTTCATGTTGAAGCTTTAACTTTTGATTGTTAACTGAATGAGATCTGCAGCAATATTTGCTGTGAGAGAAAAGATTTAAAATAAAATCTTTCCTAACTATTTCTAAATTATTTAGATAGGATGGAAAACTTCACCACTTGCTTTAATTTAAAAACATCACTACTCATCTACCATCCTAATAGCATCTGTCTTTGGTACCAGGGGTGGCAGTAACAAATCATAAGGACCAACTTGTTCTCTGAATACACACGAAGGCCAGTACTGGGTAAGTGAGCAGACTTACCTGAATATGTTCGTCTTTAAGTAAAAATTTAAGTTTCTTAAATTCCTGTACACCTGATTTGTCATTTTCCCCAAACTGGAAGAAAAGCAGCCATCTGTGGTGAGCTAGATGGTCCTTTCAATGGGGGGGGAAAAAAGCATTATTCCTAACTTGTAACAATTCACAGATTGTTTCATAGAAAGACAATGCCCAATTATTCACTCGATCTCTACGTGACCTCCTCCCACACTCAAATTTTTTCAATTAGTCCTCCACTAAACTTCCTTCTACTGAATCATAAGTGAAAAGAGGCAAAGAAATCTGAAAACATGATAGCTACATGTTACTCTCTATACTTCCTGTTTCCATTACATTTTCTACTGTGGATCAATCTGCTACTATACAAGTGTCAGAAGAGCTTGGCTGTCCTCCCCACCCTCCTGCCACACATGACCAAATTGTCATTGATTCTGAACTAGATTTTAACCAGAAAGTTACTGTTGTAACTTTCCAATGGCAATTTCCATGGTTTTCTATTTTCTTAATATCTATCTATATTTGAATAAAAATATCCACACATGCATCCCAGTACTTCTGTTGAGCTAAATTACAGAAGTAAATTGTTGACAAAAAATGTTAAATAATTTGGTTGGAGGGGAAAAAAAAATAAAAATAAAAATCACACCAACTGTGATAATCTAAAATTTTAAAGTAACAGGTAATGACGTTACTTAGAGATATTGTAAATGTGGGTGTTTTGTTTTAAATTTACCTCTAATGATGTTGCAGAGATGATTTCAAAGTCAGGCAGATGCTTCATGACTTCCTGATATATTTCTCTGGCATCCAAGGAGTTAAGAAACTGGGAAGGAAAGTAAACTCCTGATTATAAAGAACTATTAACATCAACCTCATTTACCAGTGATTAGTACTAAAGTATCAGCAAAATGATTCTGATTTGTTCTTTTCCATCAACTGAAAAATACAGTCAACAGCCATATTTGATCAACTTCTTTTCACATATATAATAATGTTCTCAGACAACTGCTTTTTACCTTGCTTTTCCACAACATTTATTTCAAGATACTGGATTTTGTCAGAATGGGTGCTAGAAGTCTTCAAATTCAAATTTCAAACTAAATTTTAAAATCAAGTTTAAAAAGCTTCAAATTTAGTTTTACTGCCTTTCCTAAGTGCATGGTATGTATTTCTGAGTTCCAGTAATTTGTACCATGAAGGAATTCATATGAATGAGTAAGGTGGGTGTAAGTTGAAAATGGGTAGGTTATGAATTCAATTTCCTCCTTTTAAGCATACAGACAACAGTAGCAGCAATAAAGTAACAAGCCATACTTTATACTGAGGAATATCTCCCATCACTTGAAGGAGTTAAAGCTGCCATACAAAGGTAGGAGGAGGTCACAATATTAAAATAGAGCTGAACAGCATCATCCCTACTGCCAGACAGCGTAGGAGTGCTTTCATCACGTGTCAGCACTCTGTTCAGAAAAGCATTTCTCAAAATTGTGATACTTGGGTCATATTCTTCCTGGAGGAAAAAGTAGGGGCATGTGGGAAACCTCCTGACTTTGCTCAGGACAGCTGGAGAGCTGGAGAGCAGCTTCAGGGGTAGCTCTTGGGCCTGTCACAAAGCACATCCCACCCCCTGGATCCCTACAACCACTCTGTGAGGCTCCAGAAGAGGTGGCTTAGCAGGAGTAGAGGCTGGTGCTACTTGCACCGTGCTCTCCTCCACTCCACCTGCACACCAGCAAGCTGCAGACTACTCCAGGGATCGCTGACTTAGAAACCAAGTGGGATACAAATTCATAGGATACACAAGTTTAGAAGACAAAAATTAAACAAAGAAACAGAAAAACAACAAACCCCCATGCTATCCTTTCAGGTGTATATAAGCAATCTGGACATCATTTGTGTGCTCCTTTGTCAATGCCATTGCCTTATCTTATCTAAATACAGAATTTTTTTAGAAACAACTCGTACCAAAACACCTCCTTTCTCTTTGTTATTTATGGTGGCTCCAGGTGGAAAGTATGCTGTAGTACTAGATGAGATATCTAAATTATCACAAAGCTCACCCTGAGTGCCACAGTCCATCCAGCCTACATTAGCAAGACCTTCCTGTAATAAAGAAAAAAGAAAAAAAAAAAGAAAAAAAAACAAAAAGACATCACAAAAAAAACCAAGAATAGCATCTTTAAATTTCAGGTTCAAAAATATTACTGAAAATCCCAACAAAAATTGTTACATACAACATTTAGAAAATGGAAGGAGATCACATTGTCACATGTCACTTAACATTTTTAAAGAGCCATATAAAATGTGAAAACAATTCCAATAGTTACTAAGTCAAAATATTTAACTGTTTTGAAAATCAAAACTAAACACAAAGTTTTGGCTATAACTTCAGGCTTTCAATTCTGTTTTTAAACAGCAGGTAATGCTTTCAAAATGAAACACTGCTTACCAACATGCCAGCAAGCTTAAGACGTGTTTGGTAACTCAAGCAATCTGCAAAATAAAAGTAATTTCTTTGGAAACATAAGATTTCAGATTATTAACTCACTGTAACTACTCTTGTTTAGAATTACCCCTTTCTCCCTTACAAAGGTAACCCTTTCAAAAGACATGCTTCCTGGCTAGTTGTGAAGTATTGCAGTGACCAAGTTGTAACGTCCACAAATTGACAACCAATGATTGTCTACTGTAAGTTAAAAGTAGCATGAATAGCATTCTCTTGTTTCATCAAAGAAATATCTATTTTAAAAGTTATATTAAAATGTTTATTTGCTGTACTAAGACACTTAAATAATGATATCAGAAGAAATTTTAGTAATGAAAAACATTTCTATATACTGCCTTGGAATGAGATTTAAATGAAAATGTAGAATCCCTACGATTAAAATAACAACTCACTGTAATATATTTATTATATGCTCAAATAATCTATCTAGACTTATTTTGAATAGTTTAATTTTCCTTTACTAAGATGACCTTTCATCCTCACTCTAACTGGACCAAAGCTGAAAACTTAATGACAAAAGGATTACAACTTGAAATCAAACTGTTTACAAATGTAAGTCACACTGCAACTCTGATTATTTAATTTTCAGAACAAAGGTCTCTTCATAGGATGGAGAAATCTTTATTTGTCAAAGGTGTAGCAAATTTCCTTAGCTCTACCAACAAACCCAGGCAGCTTTCTCTTGCTGTATCTAATACTGATCCCACGAGAGTCCATGACATTCAGTTCATTTTTAGGTATTGGCAGTTTAAGGCGGGGGATTCATCCTTTCTCCCAATCAGGTACCATGACAAGCCAGCATGCAGTATCTGTCACTTGAGCTTGAGCTGGAAACTCAAGCCAGAGACCTTTTCTGCCTGTTTCCTTCCTGAGGGGAGGTGCTTGAGTGCTGTTTTAATGACTCACATGACATTACAGAATCACAATACCATAACCTTTCTATTCATGTTCCTTTTGTGAAAATGCCTGTAGAATGGAGCTTAAATGACCCCACAGCCCAAATATTGTGTTTGTCTAAGATGTTGAACAAATGTACTCTTCATTACAAGCAGAAGGGATCATGTCATTGTCAACAAGAACACTTTTTTCTGTTTGCCTTTTTGACGAGTGTAATACACCTACCCCCACGTTCAGCACAGAAGGTGATCAACCAACCGAGGCCAGAAGCAAATGAGGTCTCAATGGCATTTACAAAATTTCCTGAGAACGAAACAATTTGCATCAGTTTGTGACTGGTTTCAATGTAAACTCAAGAAGCTTTTATATTAAGTACAGTAAACGCTATTTTTACTATCAAAACTAACAGCAGATTTTTGGCAGACTTTGTTTTACACCTAGCTTCTGCCATCTTTTATAGTGTAAAAGCAATTTCAAGAGCAGCACCCCAAGCAAAATACATGAATATTACCTGCCCACAGCTCAGTGACTGTGCTTGTAACATACTGCATGGCAAAGTTCTTTAAGCTCTCTTTTGACCTGTCTCCATAATATTTCACAGGTTGCTACAAAAGACAAAGAACAATATATTTTATAAACTTTATATACAGTCTATATATACACACACGTATACCAGTACTTTTGCTAACAGTATTTACACAATTGTCAGACTCACTTTCCCCTCCCCTCTCTGAAAGATTTTTGCTGTGTTGTTCTCTCTTACTGAAAGGTTTGGAATTTAACATTTATTTAAATTTTGTAACATGATTTCTTCTCAAGTCAAGCAACACAAGGGATGACTACATCTCAGAATGCCAGCTCCCAACGATTATATTTTTATTTAAATAAGAATTAAAATTGTGCATGTGCTAAGTGGACTGACACGAGCAATCTCTGCACTCAACCTCTCAAATCTTAACACTGTCAAAACATACCTAATGATGCAAGTGCAATTTGCATGCAACTCTTTGCAACTGCTTGTTAAGCAGCGGTGCCAAGTGTGCACAATTGCTCTTGGTGTGCAGGAAGACTTGTGGAAGCAATTTCCAGGTTTCTTTAGGTATGCAGTCACAGATACAGATTGTTCTTTTACTACTATAAGGGACTTCTAAAATACAAGCAGACCTGTCTGAGGGTTCAGACTCATTGCTTTGCTGCTGCACCACTGATGAGAATACCTTCCCAAAACAGATGTTTCCTTCTGCACAGCAAGTGGTGATTTTTTTTGGTTTTGTTTTGTTTTAAGAAAAGATCAGAAGTTCACTGTTGGAGAGCAAAATGATTCAACACAAAAACAAGCCAAGAACAACAAGGCTCGCAAAAAAAACCCCACCAACCAACGAACTCACAGTATAAAACACTGTACAGACATTAGCTATCTAAATTTTAACCATGATGAAGGAAGAGAAAAATTAATTTCTTACAAGAAAATTAGATAAATGGAAAGCTATATAGAAATATATGGTTTAGCAAGAGTTAAAGAAATACTCTTCCCAATTTCAATCCTTCTAAAAAATGCCTGAAGTTTTATCGCTTACCATTCCAGTTTTGAAAACATACAGACTGGGGTAACTGTTGATCCCTTTAATTCGACACAGCATTCTGTTATCTCCACAGTTGACAGCTCCAATGCGTATTACTCCATCCATCTCTTTAGCAAACTCCCTCCACTAGGAAAACAAGAAAGAAAAAAAAAAAAAGGGCTATTTTCCTATAAAGAAACAATGAAAAAGATCAGCATATATTTTTTCTAGATCTTGGAGTTTTTTCCACTTCAGCATAGAAATCCACCTCATCGAGTTTTATGCTGAGTAATGACAAAGTTGAGGAACTGCACTTTGAGAGCTTTGTGCTAGCTATACACACCGTTGGCGCCAAGTCATGGCAGTGGGAACACCGAGGAGAATAGAAGTTGACAAACCACAGCTCTCCAGAGTTAACAGCAGCATCTAGATAGAGAGAATAAAATTGTATGTAAGTAATGACTACACTGCAGGTATGCGTATCTCAAATGTATGTATATTGCTTTCCTGAAAGCTGAATCAAGTATTTCCTGATGTCAGACACAAGCCAGTAACAGTAACTCAGAGTGGATACAGATTCCATCTCACTACTGTAGGCAAGCGAATGAAAATTGTTCTACAGAGGATATCACCACCCTGAATTTCAACATGAGTTCTGTTGAGAATAAATGTAGTCTTTACAGATGAGCCTCGCTGAAATGTTTGCTACTGTGAGATTGGCTACCTTACCACCAAAGCACAATTGCTAAAACAACTTTACACAATCAAGCTTTCCACTTCCTTATGATCGCTTTGCTTCTTCTTGGGGTTCCACAAGGCAATGGCTTTACGTAGAAATACTGTCTAATAGTTCAAAATGCAACATAATCAGCTGATGGTAACTAGAAAAATAATAGGAAAGGTAATGACTACTCTCACTAATAAAACAACAGCAACAAAACACATGCCCACACGCATGTGCATTCCATGCCTTTCAGTCTGCATCTGTGAACATTGTTTTTATAGCGAGTTTTTTAAGGTACATTTTTCTATATTAAAATATTCTCACACTATTGACAAAAATTAAGTAATTTCCTCTTACAAATCTTACAAAATAAATTAAACTGTGTATAGATACCCGTTAACTACAGTTTGCCAGGAACTGTTAAGGGATGTTTTTTTCCCATACCAAGATGATTTTCTGGCAGTTCAAAAAATAATTTGCAGACACGTAATATAAGTCTACAGATATACACGTCAGAATGTAAAAACTGTTACTTTGGGTTGTCAGATTGTCAAGCTAGCATACTGATTTGAAACTTACCAAATTCTCCTCGATCCAATGTTATAATTTCAGGATCATCATCATAAATACCTATTAAAAGAACGACAATTTTTTTAATTTTTCTTTTTTTTTAAATATAGAAACAAATTAACAAGGCAGGAAACAAAGAACAGTACGTGTAAATTGAAACAGTGAGTTGGCAGAGAATTTTTATGACTTAGCTATATTTATTTAGCAATGTGTCACCTCAGTTTACTCTCACACAAACTGCTGTTCCCTCATGCTACTGAAGCCATTATGGGAACATAAAATTTCTGTTGGTGTTTTAGTAGATCAATCATTGAGCAAAGAAAAGTTGAACTGCTGCTTCCTATCAGCAGAGGGCTTTTAGGTGACAGCTCAGGTGTTACATACAGCAGGTGTATTAGAAACTGCATCAACTAGTTATTAGACTGCAATTCACAAAGCTTCAGCTCTCAGTTGAGAGCCCTACGTGCAATATCTGGAAGCTTTAACTTCCTGTCTCAGCCTCTGGTTATCTCAGCTTTGTAGAACTAATAGAACAGGTGGATGCAGTGGAATAAGGTGCAGCAGCTTTCTTGAAAGCCAAACACTCCTACTTAGAACAACATTACAACTGACCTCCTACTTCAAGTACTTGAGAAAGCCAGAAAAGAGATAGCAGCAGTACTATTGAGACACCATTATATTGTGCTGGTAAGGACACAGAGCCTGGCATGCTGAGATCCCACCGCACTGAGGTGCACAAGGATAACGTACACACCAGTGACAAGAGAAATTAACCTCCACAGTGGACAAGCTATTTTTTGTACTACTAGCTATGCATATGTCATACAATATATTGCACACGTTCACCACATGTACACAGAAATATCTGTATTTATACCAATACGTGTATAAATAAGCCATTAGAAACAACTGGTTAAGAGGCAGTCAAGGATACTGTTTTTGAATCAAGTAGTGCAACTTCAGACAAAAATGATTACTTAAATCTGTTTATCTGAAGAAATTTTAGAGCAGTTTTCATTTTTTCTGTGCTGGTTGTCTCTGATTTACTTAGTTTCAAGTTGCTCAGACTTTTTTTTTTATTTTTTAAGAGATGGGAACACATTACATCAATCCACACCTGAAAAAAAGGAATAGTTATCTCTGGCCTTTCTACAACTATACAAACTCTGTTGAGGTAAACATGAAATAACTTGTTTCAAGATCATTTTAGTTGTTATTTTATTATTTTCTTCATTTTCTACCATCCCTTTACTGACCTCTCATTGTATATTTGTATATAAAACATGCTTGACAATGCAGAAATGTCCTCTCAAAATCCACTTGAGAATGCAATTCCTGCACCGGGTATTTAAAAAAAATATACAATTTGAAAAAATTAAATAGCAACACTGGAATTTAAATGAAAAAGAAAAGGCACTTTAAAAGAGTAGGCAGCAGGAGCAGAAACCTAGGCAGGTAGAATGTAACATTGCTGGCATTTGGTGGGTAACCATTAACATGGGAAATAAAAAATTGGCTCAACACAGTGAAAATGACAGCTACTGGAAAACAACAGAGCAAGTAGAAGTGCGGAGGGGATGCATCAGATGGTTCTGATGTAAAAAGACTGCTACACAACTGAACATTGCATTTACATGGACTATTTCAAACAAATCCCAAGCATAACTTACCGAAGTCGTAGCGGTAATAGTGCCAGCTTTCATAGCGGCCTCCTTGCTGCTGATCTTCGAGACCTTTCTCTCCGTATTTATCATACTTCTTCCGTAGATCTTCATCTTTAAGTACTTCATAGGCTCTATTTATTTTCAAGAAATTTTCATGGGCGTTTGGATCATTCTATTTAAGGAAAAACTATAATTAGTAAGCAAACAATAAGCCACACTGTACATATAATGCTGAGAAAATAACTTTTGGAAACATTTTAGTATCCCTAATTAAAGCTGCCCAGTGGAGTGGAAGCTGACACTACACAGGGGACTCTATGAGTACTGCAATTAAGTGTTCCTTTTCTAAAGCCCAATGCATCTTCTACTCATTTCCTCATCCTCATCACTAAGGCATCAACTGAAATACAAAGCTACCTGGTAGAGAGCTGTAATGTTCTCCACAGTGATGCCTCTTCTTTCAGCTTTCCCAACTTTTGTTTGATCCTGTGCAAGTTTTATTCTCTTGATACACAATGCATTGGGGAGAGAAGCAGGAGCATACATGCAAATTCAGCAGGAAGCCTCTTCCAACAAGTAATGTGCCATCAGTGCACCTCCCAGATGAAGTTATTTTTTATTTCTGAACTCAATAGATTGACTGAGTTGTTCTGGACTTACAGAAATGCATTGTACACCAGGACTCAAAGAAGCAGCAGAGAAACAGAATGCATCTTGTTTCACAATGAAACAAACAGAACGATGACTTCCTATTTCCCTGATAACCTTTTCTATTTCCCTACTCATTCAGTTAGAAAATCTGTGCTATTGCTGGGCTTACATAGCACATTGGTGTCTTCTGAGGCTCTGCGCTGTTGCACATATGTTTGAAGAGCCAAACCCTCATACTTCCCATGAATTTTTGATTATTTCAGGAAAAGAAACACCAAACAAATGAACAGTAATTAAGCTTTTTTTTTTTTTTTCTATTTTGGAAAATACAGCAGCACTGAGCCATTTCCAGCATTTAGTCATTCTACTTTTAATCTTCCTTGTTACACTCAGGTGTTCCTACAACTTCTGCTCTGTCTTACTTGACACTTAGGAGACTGCTGCCTCAAGACAGGCTGCTGTTGGATGCTATCTGGGTGAGAATTACCAGCAGAGCAATAGTAAGCTTCCTTAAGCTAAACAGAAACTCATCAGTTTACCAACAAGGTAATATGGTGCAAACGTAGGTTTTCTTGTACTTTACAAAAACAGAACAGAGAATTAAATGATCTTGTTTTTTTTCCTACAGCACTTTAATGTGATCCAAATGACAGTGCAACCACACATTACTAGCCTACCCTAGGCATAAACCTTTTCTGCAGAAAATCTGAGCTAAACCACGTTACCAGGTGGTACATCCCAAGTACAGATAAACACCTGAGATAAAATAAGTACCGTTCAATCATTAAAATTTACTAGCTCAACAACGCTGATCTGCTAAGGACATAACTTACCTGATTTTTATCAGGGTGTAACTTCAGTGCCAGCTTTTTGAATGCCTGTCTTATTTCTCTGCTACTTGCTTCTTTGGATACTCCGAGTAAACTATAGTAGTCCTGGTCAGTGCACACAAGAACCATTACACATACTAAAACCACTAGTAAAGACCTTCTGAAAGATGTAGGGTAATCTCCTTTGGACAACAAGAACTCCATTGTGGAGCCTCTGGGAAGTTTACGAGTTGTGATGCTGAGAAGAGCCTCCAGTGATCCGATGGAGCTGGGGCACAGAGCAGTGCTCCTGAGGGCCCCCGTCAGAGCTCTGGCTGCCCTACTTCACGGCATGAGTCCTGCAAGAATTACGGTCTATGAAAAACAGGGAGAAAAAAGGTACGTTTTCCAGCTCGTTCAGCAAATACACACGAGTACTGAGCCGCACTGCTAGCTCTGCAACTGAACGTGGAGTTTGTTGTCGGCTCACAGCCTGCCGGCTGTCCACACAACCAGCAGACCATCCCTTCCCCGTGTATCAGCGAGGTGACCGGGCAGCACAGCGCACGGCAGCAGCCCCTCTCGCCGTATTTAAGCGCATGCTTGCAGCGGCCGCCTTCCCCTCGCGCCCACCTGCGGGGCCGCCTATCCCTCAGCGCGGAGCCGCACGCGCCGCAGCCGAGGGAGGGCCGCCCGCCCGGCGAGGCCGTAGGTAACGGGGCGGCGGAGCGCGGCCGGGGCGGGGTTGCTGGGAGGCCCCGGGAGCGGCGCGGCTCTTACCGGCGACGGGAGCTCGGCGGCTCGGAGCGGAGGGAGCCGGAGGAGGGAGCGGGCCGGGCGCGATGCAGCATGGGACGGCGGCACCTCCACCCGGCGCCGGGCGGAAGGGCGGCCCGCGCGGGGATCCGGCTGTGGGCCGGCGGCGGGCGGGGCGGCTCCGGGACTGACGTGGCGCCGCGGTCGCTTCGGGCGGTGCTCGGCTCCGCCCCGCCGGGCGCTCACGGTCCGGCCGCCCGCAGGGGCCGTAGGGTGGCCCGGCGCGTGCTTGTGCGCTTTCCCGCCTCAGCGAGAGCGGGAAAAGAGCCGGCGAGCGGCGGGAAGGAACGCATGGGCCCGGTTAGGGCAAATTGATGTCATTTATGTGTAATTAATAACCGTAGAGCAATGAGAACTAAAGCCAAACGAGAAGCATGTTCCTCCCACTCACGTTTTCTACCTAAGCGCTACCGCTCCTCCCGAGCAGCGCAGGGCAGCGGGGCTGCGCCGCTCCTCCCGCACAGCGCCGCTCCGGCGCGGGCGGTGCCCACACGGCTGAGGAGCAGCTCCTCAGCTGAAGGGCCGTTGTTGGAAATTGATTGGCTCATCCTGTTTGCTTATCCGCCTGGCTTAATCTAACCAAGCTTTTCCGTTGTGAAAAGATGGGGTTAAAAAAAAGAAGCAGTTTGTTCATCAAGGGAAAAAATATAATACTACAGTGGAGGGTACCTGAGAAATTAGTTTTTAATTTTCATGTTATTACAAACTTACAGAAATCAAAACATATTCATTAAGAAAAATCTGAGACATTTATATTTTTTCCCTAAATGATTTTTCACGAAAGTTGAAGAGCAGCACTCCCTTGTTTTTATTTTTCAGTTATCAGGCTTTAAATGATACTTGAAGTTACGCAGTTACACACTTAAATGCAACTTCTCTGTTTTCGTTTTGCGGGTACTCACCACCATGGAATCTCGCGGCTGGGTGGGGACATGGGCTGTTAAAGCTCCCTTAGCACAGGATGATGCATAAAGTCCCTGGGGGGTATTAAGTAAAGAATTCTTGGTGAAACATAAACATGTTAATGGTAAATTAGTATATTTAAGTAACTGTCATGTGTTTCTTCCTTTTTTTCAGCTCAAGTGTCACTTGAGGATTATAAGCAACTGCTAGGTAAGCAAAATCAGTTATTGCTATGAATCAATACGCAGATAGAAAGCAACATTATCATGGCAAAGGGTAAAAGCTTTCATATACCTTGAGGAATACAAAAACAAGTAGTCATGATTAAAATTTAATAACAACCTTAGCTTATATTAAAGTAATGAAGGTACAATGGATATATATGCTATTGGTTAAAAAAAAATAATAAAAAAAAAACGCACCTGAAAATATTCTTTACATTATTTACTTAAATTTTTAGTGGCAGTGAGTCCAATGAGTCAATCATTCTGCTTTTGTCTCTGTGGTTTTAAATGCTGAATTTGAGTGTGTATGGGATGCTGAATCACGGCCTGAACCTCTGATTGATCACCTGAGGCGAGCAATGAGTCAACCACGGGAGCACAGGTGAAGGCAATTCACCTGTGCTGCAGGAAGGGGTGGAGCCTGGCTCCATCTCTCCTAGACCCATTTAAGAGCTGACTGCCAGGGGGGAATGATCTCTTCTGGAGATCCCTCCTCTGGAGTTTTGCAGTAAACCCAGGACGTTGGTAAGCATTCTATATATTCTCTTTTTGTTATTATAATCTGCTTTGTCAAATTCTCTTGATTTTTTTTTTTCATACTTATAACATCTTTATCTTATATGATTATATAGAGTGTTAATGCATGTGAGGAATAGACTGCTACAAAGCTCTGAGGGTCTGGATTGCTTTAGCAGATAGCTATCCTACTTTTATTACATTACTTCAGTGTTCTACAGTTGAATTTTTGATTTAGTAAACAAATTTTAAAAAAGCCTCACTTTTTTTGGTAATGCATTTTTAATCAAATATGTGCAACTAGATGGCAAAACTGGATTATTTTTTCTGTATCTTTCTGCACTGTACTAGCAATACATGACAGACCGAGCATGATGTAGTTGCTTATTATTAGTTAAGGAATGTCTCCTAATAGTTTGCTCTGCTGCTGCTCAATGTGGGCTTTTGGTGGGCTAAGGGGACCAGGAATGTCCTCCAACGTTTCATGAAGTTTGGTGCTTAACAAAAGCCTGAAAAGAAGCAGAAAGGCTACTGTAGGTTTAAATATGTGCTAATGACAGAGCTCCTGGTAGGAGGAGGTCATAACGATCTGCAACTCTCATGGCTTTGTGCCTCGCAAGCCAACTTCATCCTTCTGTTCTGTACTTTTGTTCATCATCTGGTAAAAAGATTGTACTGAAGCCTAGCTGAGCAAGGCCATCTATGAATGCAGCTGATGACTTTTGTGCCCATGTATCCAGTTTGAACTATTATCAATGAGAACAGAATGAAATTCATTCTAATCTTAGCACATCATTAGCAATCACACACTTGAACAAGCACCTGGCTGAATAATTTTGATATTTATCTGTTTTTACCTTTTACTACATCAGTTTTGCATCAGCTCTAGAAAGTAATGCTGTTAACTATAAATAATAGTTGTGAAAGCCTCTCCTTCACTTGACTTACCACAGAAAGTTTGAACTAAATGATGATTTATGTAATTAAAACCTTGCTTTCCTTTGTGTTCCTCTTTTCCTTCCAATGAGGTGACTGGGTCTGTAGAACCAGGTAAACTGACTTTACTCCTGTGTCAGCACACCTCTTCCCTGTTGTCTTTCACTAGTGAGATTTTCAAGAAGTTTCTTCAAAATTTCTTCATTATCATCTCTCTCAGATCTTTCCTATCAGGGCTAGTTGTATCTTACTAGGATAGCAACATTCATGCCTTTATCTTGTTTGGAGATGGTTTTAAGTTCTTCATAAAATCAATTCAATCTTATTTTTTCCTGTTCTACTGTTTTATTTTTTTAAAAAGGTGACGGGAGGGGAAAATCTAAGATATTTGCTTTTGAATTAGGAAAATTTAAAGTAAAGGAATCTGAGAAGTATGAAAAAAATGCTAACGTTATCACAAGGAAGAAATAAGAAGGCGATGAACCATTGATTGCATTTTTCACAGGTATTAGAGAAAGCTAAATTGGTAGGTTGGTATCAAATATGAACATTTTCATTAATTTTCAACTTAATGTGATGCATACTTAAAATTACTTTTTAAATTGAGAAAGCCAGTCGGAAAGAATGCCATCAAATGTGATTTTGTGGAGTATATAAAATGTTTAATTAAGCAGTGAAGCTATGTAAACCATCTGTTTCTGTTTGGATAGTCAAGATGTTACAGAGCTATTTCTCGTAGTTTAAAACATCTATACATTTTTGATTGCTTTAAAATTAGCATTCAGCTTTCCTGAGGACTTTTTCTTTCTGCAGTTGAAATATGCAGTAATTGTTAGCAGAGAGGGTTATGTGCAGAAAATCTGCTAATTACAATACGTTTGGAATTTTCAACTTTGGCATTTACCTTCTTTAATTCTAAAGAAGTTGAAAGCTACAGAAGACTGTGGGTGTTGGAAGGTTTGTATGATGGATGGCGGGTGATTTAGGATCTGGCCTTTATTTTTTTCCATTCATTGGCCAGGCCATTTCCTGTGAACTACTTCATTGGTTCTCACTGGCTGAAAGTGTCATGGGATACAGCTCTTGGTGTAAAATAATTCCTGCTTCAGGTTGCTAAGGAGTGAGTGGCAGGAACTCGTGTTTCGTAGAGCTGGTGGGAGCAGCACGGATACTTCAGTCATTCCTGGCGGTAGGATTCCTGGGGAACCCTTGTCCAAGTGAACCCCCTGCTAAATCCAGAATAGCCCTAGAATCCAGAGGAGCTCACCAGGGGCTGCATAGCCTTCTCACCAGATTTTGAAAATGTGAGATGAGTGGCATTTGGTGTTACGAAAAGGCAGGACTTCATTTTGTTGGAACTTTTTATTTGAAGCTTCTCTGGTGCAACTGAGAAGGTGTTTGCAAGCTGCTTGTCAGGGAGTCAGCTTCTGGCAGTTCAGAAAAGATGAGGAGATAAAAAATGAGGTACATCTGTGGGGGCAGAAGCTTCCTGTAACGTGTGTTTCAGTTTAAGGCTTTCTTCATGGTTCTTGAACACAAGGCTGTACTTTCCATCTGACTTCGTCTGCCACTGGTTGATCTTTTGAATTTCTGATTAGTTCAGTTTACAGTGTTTTTTCCTTGTATGGCCATATTTTGTTTTCAGACTGCTTCAAACAAATACTTAGAGGTGTTTTAATATGTGGTTACATAGATACGTGTTGTTATAAAAGCGTGAAATTTTGTTTTAGTAGGGTACAACTTTGGTTTTGAGTCAGTGTTCTACAGGGCTTTCTACAGGTGTGTTCAGAGGTTACTTTGCAGTCTGCTTAAAGATTAAAAAATGGGCCAGATTTAATTCACCAAATCCTATATTTCCTCTAGCTGTAGTAAGAACTTAAGTTTTCATTTTGAGAGTTCCACGTTCTTAGCATCCTGTTTAAATTCTACTGACTTAATGCCATTTTGCATGCTGCGCAAACCATTTCTCAGTGATTCTTAGCTGTCTGGCATGTTTTGGAAACAAAAGATGAGAAAACACAATGTAAAAAAGCATGGTACTGAGTAGCAATGTTTTGTTTTCCTAAGATTCTGGTCTCCGCACACTGCTATGGTCCCATGAACAGCCAGTCCAACAGTGGGACTTCAAAGCACTGGTAAGAACTGAGATGAAGTGAGGCAGGCCTGTGTTTGCCTTCCTCCCTCCGCTGCCCAGCTTTCTCATTTTTCAGTGTGGGCTCGGCTGGCCTGTGTGGGTACGCCTGGCTGTGTGACTTGCTCCCACTGAAGCTCTGATGTCCAACTCTCCATTCATGGGCTTGTTTATAATTAGGTTGTGTTCTTTGGGGAGTGCGGTTACTCCCTGTAGACCAAACTTAGCTGGCCGGTAGCTTTGACTAGAAATGACTGCTTAGAGGAAGCAGAGAGAAAAGCTAGAAATAAGGAGGAGGAGCCAGTGATCATGCATATAGATTTGGAGTAAGCAGAGCTGGAGGTTTTCAGGCTAGAGGATATACAGTCATGATTGTCAAAGGGAGTGGAAGTGACTGATAGGGGCATATTGGGTTGGTTATTTAACGATTAGTACTTTTCATATTAATAGCTTAAGTTGTGCTCCTTTACTGCACAATTCCTTTATTTACAAAAATAGTTCCTTTGGTGTCACAGTCGGTATCCTTGTAAATGTTCTTAATGCAAGGGTTTTGTGACTGGAGAGGGTTACTCCTCACTGACATGCAGCTCTGTCACAGCTGTACTCTGCTGGCCTTCATGCTTTGGTGTTCCTTTATGGCTGTTGCACTTTTAACCTGAGCCATCACTCAGAGTGCAGTGGAAACCATATGTTTTGGGCCAACCTCTATATATTCTCATGCACTGTTGGAGCAAGCTATCCAGCAGCTGTTTTGCAGGCTAAAAACACAATTTCTGATGTCACTGAGATTTAAAATCATCTGCCCTGAGGGATACAAAGATGATTCCTTTGGTATATTTAGTGATTTACCACTGAAGGATGGAGCAGGCATTTGCATGCTGTCATTGGCAATGTTAATGCTGCCCCTTCCTTTTTGCCAGCAGATAAATGTTTATCCAGTATGGATGTATTCTAGCACTGGAACATCAAACTGCATACAGGTATGTGCCATATTAACAAGACTTTTTATGTTCTCAACATGCAGTAAGTTTTATTTGTATTACATATCACCCTTCATTTGATTTCTGAAGGTAACTTTATAAGAGAAAGCATTCATTTTTACTGATATGACATTCATCATTGTTTATAATTCTAACTGTAAACTGCTGCGGTTCAAACCTTTACTGAGTTAGCAGAGAATTCAATGCTGGTTTCTTTGCATTGCCCATCTCCTTAGTTTGTATGCACAGTTTTGATGAAAAGAAAATCTTTACAAAGAGTGGATAGAAATCAATGTACTTTGTTTCTTGTGATTCATGTTCAGTTATTAATGAGCCTGAAGAACAATAGCCATCTAAATTTGGCTCATTAGTTTGGAACGGATGGTAATGGTACTATTTTTACCTATATTCCCTTAAAATTGTTCCCTGTGCTCCTGTTAAAATTCATGATCCATAAATAAATGCTTAATTTGTGCACTGAATCATTGTATACTTTTAATTTCTGTAATGAAATTGTAGTAATGTGAAGATTTCTAATAAACACAAGCTTTTAAAAGCATCAGTTCAGCAAGTTTCCACTTCAGACACTTGCAAAAAATGCATGCGCTAAATAAAGTCTCATTACTGGTGTTTCAGTGGTCCAGTCTGGGTCCTGGTCAGGATTCTAAAGAGAAATCTCTCCTGGCCCTGTGCTGTGAACCGATGTAGGTGTATTGAACTCACGGTGCCCTCATCTCTACTTTGGGAGCCTCAGCTCAGTGCAGCTTCTCTGCTATTTGGAGCTTGACTGAAGCAAGAGTGCTCTTGTTTGGCTGTAACTGTTGGTGTTTGAGGTGGACAGTAATAACCGTGACTTTTGGTAAGAAAATGATCAGGATATTAGTAGGGCTGTTAGGACTACTTTCAAAGTAGGAGAAAACTCACATGGTCACATTCTGCAGGTGCTCTGCATTTCTGTGCATGTTAAAAACATAACGGCAGCACTGAAGTGATGTACATTAAAAAAAAAAAGCTGTTTCTATGTTCATTTTGCAGGATTTAAGTCTGTGAAATCAAGGTAATAAACTTAACAGTTGTAGAAATGCCATGATGTATTAATGTGATCCAAGAATGTCTTGAAATGTGGTTAAAGCTGAAGTTACTGTGATTCATTTTTGTCATGTAAACACGAGTTCATATATAGATTGCAAATCAAGATGCTTCCACCCTGACTGCCTTTGATGTTTATTGTAAACACGGAAGCAATTTTTAGCTGGCTGGTACTTGTTCAAACATGCAGTATTTACCGAGAGCTTTGTTGTTGCTGTTAGAGCAAACATCTTTAATATTGCTGTTCATTTTTATGACACTGTGGCCTGGGCTGCTGCTGGTGTGTTGGGGTGTCTGAGCACAGGCACTTGTCTGAGGCACTCACACCTCTCAGCTTTGCCTCTGCCCTGCCAGTTTGATGCATCAGAGCTTCTCCAAGTGTGCTGTCTTGTTTCTGGGTTAGGAGAATAAAATGCTTTGCTACTGCTTGGCCCCAGGCCTATGGTGCTGCCCGACTTGCTGCAGGCAAGGCATGGAGCAGCAGAGTTAGTTGGCAGGCAGGAGCTGGCTGCTGGGGCAACCGCCTTCCTGAGGGCACCTACAGTCCAGTGCTTTGGAGCAGCTAATTTAGTCATGTTTGAACATACTATTTGTGGGACACTGTCACAAAATTAACCACAGACTAAGTGTTACTCTGCTTTTTCATGGTGTATTGTTGGATGCAGTGCACGGAGGTTTTGTGAGGCACATTGACTGAAAGCCTTGTAAATAAAATACGGAGATAGAAAAAGGTTCTCCCTGAAGAAAGGTACTTTGGTAGTGATTCATTCCTTTGACTGTTTTTCAAAAATTTACCTTCTAAGCTTGCTAAAACAGTATACTTTTTACCTAGCTTGTCAGCTTACTGGGAGCTGTAGAACCTGGGGGGGGCGGGGAGAAAAGGGATGCTGATATGGATAGTACAGTGAGCTCTAGAAGAAGCCCTGAATTAATTGTCTGAAAACTTCTGTGATGTTGTGTATGCTATCTGACAATCCTTCCCAAGGTAATAACAGGTGGTAGCATGTTTTAATAATAGGTGAATCTGTAAGACTTAGCTGCAGTAGTAATGAAAAGTCACGTGATGTAACTATTTTGCACTGAAGCATAAAGAAAATGTGTATCTTAGAATGTATTTATTACTATTTTTCTGTAATGCTCACAAAGAAACTTAAAGTACTTTTCAAAAAGGAATGACTTTGCTAGAATACTATTGCTCTCAGCTTGAAGTCCTGTGAACTGAGCTCTGACATTCATACGCCTATCAAAAGCTCCAGGGACTGTGTGACTCCATGCCACCTATTCTTTCAAGCAGTGTCACTGTTATTTGTAAGAGATGGTGCAAATAACTTTGTGCTCACTCTAAGAGGTTAAGGAAGACTGAGGTAGCCAAGGTGCTGGGCTCTTAGCTCATTTTACCTTTTCAGTGCCAGATGGCACTGGTGTCACACAGTGACAGCTGGCAGAGGATGGCTGCAGTGTCTGGCCTAGTGACGCATCTGGTTTGTGGCAAAGGCAAATGAGAAGTGAGCTAACTGATCATCTGCAGCAAAAATCTGTAAAAACTGTTCTGAGGAAAACTAATAGATGTCTTACTCTAGTCAAGTGTTTTATAAATAAAGCAGGAGATTTGGGTCTGGAGGTGTTGAGCAAAACAATGAACCCTAGAATTAGGAAGTGAAGGAAAGATTTCTCTCTATTAATGACAGAGGTTAATCCACAAGTTTATTTTGAGTTGTAATTTATTTAGGCGTGGCTATGTTAACTACATAATTCTAATCCTCAAGTTTCTGAGGCAGTAATAACTTTGTCAGTCTAAAAGAGGATATCACGCCTGCAATGTAATGTGTTTGTCTGAAGGTGATGTGCTGTGTCTTTCCCAATGAGTGGGGAACAAAGCAATGTAAAACGCAAGACTGGGAAGTTGTCAGATTTACACTTACGTTTTATAAATACGATTTTTTTTTCCTGATTGTTTTTCTTTTGCTTTACTGGTTGTTTATTGTAAGTTAAATGAGTCAGCATCTTGGTGTAAAATTGATGTGTTTCTCTTCCATATGATTCACCACTGCAGGTCGTAGTAGATAGAAAAATACATGCTATATATGTGCACCTCACAGAATTACGTCACGGAGCATATCTTGAGATTCAGATCTGCTTCCTTTTTGTTTTAGAAGGAAAAATAATGGCTGCAGCCCTCTTCCTGACTCTGCTCACTGCCTCATCTGTGCTGGTTCAGCCCTACTGTCCCGGTGCATCTGCTGGGGGAATACACAGCCCAGCCTTGCTCTGATGCTCACCATCACCTCTCCACTTGCCGTCTTCTGAGCGGAAGACAAGAATAAATAGCCTGAGTTAAAATGCAACTTTCAATAGATGATGGCAAAAGTTGTCCACCCACACTTGATATGCCCTTCTTCAATTACTGTTGAGCTAATAATCTAAAGGCGTGTTCTTATGTTCATATTGATTGATAAGTGTCCACTGACATGAATGAAATAAGATCAAATTCAAGGTTGCTGTAAGGTGTACTGGAATTACTTTAAAAAAATCAATAAAAAACCCTTTAACCATGCTCAAGAGGAAAGGGATGCTTTTATACAAACATCCTTATTTGAAGTTTAAATGAAATTTTTATACAGATGGAGGATTCCAGTTCTACACTTAGCTTCAGGGTTTGGAAATACCTCAATGTTTATTTGGATCATCTGGTAGATACGTGGAAGAATAGTTTGCTTTGCATTAAGAATGTAATTCATCTGTATGAATGCGTAAACTCATTTAACTAGTAATATAAAATTTTCTCAGTTGCGCTGTCTGAACTTTTTTTTTGAGGGAGACACTGGCTCGGATGTTGGGACATTTAACTGATCTATGCCATCTTTTTTTAATTCCAAGTTGGTATCGGAGATGAACGCAAGAGGGAGCCCACCCCACAGTTTTCTGCATGGAGAGAAAGAGCTTTACAAAGATAATAAAAAGACTTCTACTGAATGAGAAACTTAGTGTAAAATCTCCTCTGCCTCTTAGATGTGGAAGAAAATATCATGGTACTCTAGGACATTTATTTACAAACAACTCCAGAAATTTCTCAATTCATTAACTTTTTCATCTCAATATTATCTCAGTTTTTGAACACTGGGGAGGATGTGTGATCTTATGCACAATCTTATCCTTACATAACGAGACAATTTATGGCTCTTCTCTTTCAAAGGGAAAAGGGTCTCAGATCCTATGAGCGCAGCAGGAAGGGTTTGTGTTTGTGTGTTTGGGGCATTCTACTTGTGCCAGCAGTGTGGAGATGTGAGGTTTTTGAGATGGGAAGAAAAAGTACTTTTGGTTGTGAAAGCATATATTTTGCATGTAACTTCCCACTACATATCACTAGGCATGTAAAATATGGGTGATGCCGTGATAGGTTTTTTAAGCCATGTGTTTTAACTATCTAGCTGTGCATTCATTGTCAACTGGCAACAGACTGTGTAGCATTGTGGCAACTTAGAGTTCATGGCTATAGTGATAATTGAATTTTAGCCCGCTGATTTCATTTCTTCCTCACTAGATAAATAGGATTTAGAACTTAGCGAGGTGCTTGTCTTCTAAGGCAAGTTGCTTAATGCTGTACCTACACTGAATGATGTCCTTACTACCCTATATGAATGGGTTTCTGTCACAAGATTCTTCCTGAGAGAGGATGTGCAGGTGGTGGTGCCCACCCAGCTGCCTCCTGTTGAGCTGTCATGGTGTGAACTTACATCCAGAAGACAAGAAGTGTTCCCGGTTTTGGTCTGGACTCACCCAAAGTGAGAATGGAAGTCTGGATCAGAGTTAGAAGCATACATTAGTTCCAGCTGCCTGGCCTTGTATGCACTGCCCTGGATACCCGTGTTTGGACATGCAATGTTTTTTCCAAAATTTATATTAATAGAGAACAGTGGGGGGAAAAACTGTTCTGGTAAAATACTAAAATGGAGAATCAATTCTGAGTGACAGATTCATATTTCATGTAGCAATTTGCAAGGGCTTTAGTATTGAAGACATTTGATCTCCTGATTGCATTTTATGTTAGCTTCTTGGTTTATATGATTGTATGGCAGCTGTTGAGTCATGGCCCGGACCACTGATGATAACCTGAGCAAGGACTGGGTCAGCCCTGGGAGCACAGGAGAAGGCAATTCAGCTGTGTGACCGGAAGGGGTGGAGCCTGGCTGCACCTCTCTTAGACCCTTCCCTCCCCCCCCCCCGCTTTTAAGGGCTGACTGCCACTGGGGAAGGTTCTTTTTCTGGAGATCCCTCCTTTTCTGGAGTTTTCCACTGTGAGCCTAGATCCTTGGATATGGGTAAGTATTTATTTGATTGTTTCTTCTCCACCACGGTAATCTTTCCATATGTAACACCTTTAAAATACTGTCCTAACCACGGTACTTTTCCAACTGTACATTTGTTGTCTGTATGATGATAAAATCCAAATCCATTAAAAAATCTGTTTAGAAACTCAGTATTTAGTATTAGCTGCTTTTTACTTGCATTCAAATCGTTCTGCCAGGATCCTAACTAGCAGTGAACATTTCTTCAGTGCTCCACATTAGCAGATTATGTAAGTGTGTTCTGCAGGTTATTCACAGGGTAGCTTGTACCAGCATGGTATTTACAGTTTAAATAGGAACAGAAATGTATGTAATTTGTCAGGACACACTCTCTTCATCCATCTGTTAGTTACTCTGCTCTTAGAATGCTCTGCAAACTTAAAAGAATATTCAGAAAATACTAACCCAAACATCTTACCTCAGTGTATATAACATATGTCACTATGAACTATGGTTGCAGTTTAGTCTAGATTATTACCAAGGTGCCTTCTTAATCACAGAGAATTTGACTGGAATAGCTTTGCTAAGATTAATAAGAAGTACTTCAAATAGTAAGAAATCACAGCTGCTTGTGCTTTTTTTTTTTCAGTTGGCAGCTGTTACAGTTCCTTGTGTGTATGTGTTCTTCCATATTGGAATAGATGAATTAGCAGTATGTACATTTAGTGCAAAGCTATTATTTGTATTTCTTTTGTCATGGTTTGAAGGATAGCCAGTGCTTTGTTTCCTGCTCTGTTCTTATCACAGAATGAACACAAGTTGTTGACTTTGTAGACCCTTATGGTGCTCAGCCTGGATAAGGTTATAAATATATCAACCAGCTGATTTTTTACAACATGCTTCTGAATCACAAGGGTACTTTATTCCAATTTAATACTGGCCATATAATGTGGTACTCTGAAGATTAATGCTGAAGAAAAACTTATTTTTATGTACACACTTAAGAAAAAGAAAATAAGAAAAAAAAAAAGCAAGAACCCAAACTCAGGACTAGATGCATGTCTGTTCTTGGTTCACCTGCCCTTACAGAGGTTATCTGCCTTCCTCTTTTCCTGAAATAATTTCTTAGCCATTAACGTTGATTCAGTTTGAACAGCAATTAGGTAGTTCTTTCTTGAAGCAACTTATCTATCATAGTAAACTGAGCTGGGGCGATACCACCATATGATACTGTCATACAAGCACTTGGACAGCAGACTGAGAAGGCATGACATCCTGTCTCAAGAACAGCCATAAGCATCTAGAAACTGGATGGTTTTTTAAATTCTTCAGCTGATACTGAGAACTTAGTCCCAAGTTGGCAGGCTTCTTGAAGCCTAACAAACTGTTGCATGTCAACAATCTTTTGTGACTAATTACTGCTTACCAGCCTTTGCCAATTGTAGAATAATGTGCTAGCTTGCCTCACAGAAGCTGGTGAACCCCAGTTTCTGTTTGTCAGTTCCCTGTCCAACCTCAGCCTCCATTTGCCTGCTGCATTTGGGCATTTGGCTGTAGAAGTTCCAGGATTGTACTGTTCAGATAGCTTTTCCTGTTACATGTGGAGTACAGTGAGCCTACACAGAACTGCTTTTCAAAGGAGTGATTTTGGTGGCAGGATCTTGCTATGTGAGGAAAATAGTGTTCTGAATTCTAGCTGTTCTGCAGGTGCCAGTTGACTGGAACTGATATATGGTATATCCAGGGACTGGTAGAAGACTATTCTTTTCCTATTTCAGTAAGTTCTGAAGTTCAGCTTCAGAGATAGGTCAGAAGATCTCAGAACTTTTTCAACAGCTAGAGGTAAAGATTTCTGCATGTGAGTAAGAACCTCTAATAGAAATCAAGGCTCACAAGTAGCAAGGGACTGAGGTTAAGCAGCTATGGAAAATCTTCTAAAAGCAAAATTTCATAGAAAAAATATTTACTTATCTGAAAGACTGATAATTCCATCATTAGTAGTTCATATCGCCTAACTGCTCTTCCCACTAGAGAAAGCAAAGGCAAATACATCGTAGTGATTACACTGAAAAACAGTGTTTTGCAGCTGACAATTTGATCTATCCAACAGTGTTATTGTACTCACTATATCTGTTGTAGTTTCCATGGAAATAAAAGGGAGGCATTACTTCTGGAGAGACCTACGTGGTTCTAACTTTCTGTAGCTGTTTAAAATATTTATTAGTTTGTTCCATGTACTTCTGAGTTTACCCTCATGAGAAGAGGAAAACTTGTAACTCGGCATTTTTTATATATTTACAGTTATTCTGAAGCATATTTTGTTTGCATTCCCTCCCACTGATGTGTAAAACATGCGGAATGGTGGAGAGGTTGCCTCAATAAGAGATCTCTTGGTAGAACTTGGTATGACTGTTAGCTATCTTGGCCTCAGTCTGTGGTGAGAGAAATAATAAGCTAATGACATTTGTTTTTGAGCAGTTACAGGAACCTGTGTTGCCCCTTGTAGTAACAAGAAAGTTTATGTGGGTTAGAATTTAGTTGGCTGGACACTCAGGGATATTTTACTGCTGGGAGTAAACAGCAACTTCTTGAGATTGGGCTCTGTTTAAATGAGAGAAATGTGCTGGCCAGTGTACATGAGGGATCTGGTAAACAGATGATGAGCCTCGTTGCAGTGCATCTTCTAGCTGACTCACAGAACTTGCTAAAGGATTTTGTTTAATCTAATTGATGAAATATTTTTAAAACAAGTTGTCCAGGACTGCATTTCAAAGGCTGCTGCAGATACAGATATTTTTCACTGCCTATCTGTGACCAAGCAGGTGTGTACTTTATTTGCTTATTGTTAATGTCACTTATGGGGTGTTTTTCTCCCTCCATGTGAAATCTTAACCCTAAAAAAGTCTTTTACAGGATCTTATCTAAAGCTTACAGAATGTGTTTTTGTGTTTTTTTTTTTTAAAAGACACTGAACTAAATCTTAAATTTCTGTAACATGCCTTATTTTATATTGCTTGCCTTATGTCTCAAGTCCTGGATAAATACTCCTTTGACAGTTGTAGGAAATACTCCCTATCTACTCATGCAATCAAAATGTACTGGACCTTTTTCTTTCCTAAATCTTTGTTTGCTGTGTGCATTTTATGTAGCCATTTATTTTCTAGCACATACCTCTGGAACACAGCAAAAATTCAGATTGACTGTAAACCTAAATAAATTCTTCTGATATTTTGCCTGATTTGAACATACATTTTTCACTTCAGAAAATTTCATGTTACACATGATTGGAGGAAATTTTTCAGAATCTTGTATACCCAAAGATGAGTGAGAGCATATCTAGCTTTACTTCTAACTGATAATAACATATTCTTTTCTTCATATAATTCCACAAGCTAATTAATTATTTTTGCAAATGAAACTGCAAATGGGTACTGATAAATCATATTCCACGCTGATTAACTGTGTGATCTAGGGTTACTTGATTAAATGCATTACACATTTGTTTAGAAAAGACAGAATGTGTCACAACAAGGGAAAGCTCGTTCTGATATCATTTTATTTTTCACAAAGGAAAAATATTGATAGAGGCTGATCTTTCAAATATGTCACAGGTTAAACTAATGCATGTACAGAAATGGACAGAGGGCTTTCTATAGACCCTACAGTGTTTTATCTAGTGAGTATACATTAATGTGGATAACACATTCTTGGCTTGATATTTGCCTTGCTCTTACCAGTCTAAAAATGATGAATAGAAGGAATCTTAATCCTTCTTATTCACCTTTGTAGTAGATAAGAGAAGCCCAAATAAACTGTGAAAGGCAACTGGCTTTAAAAATATGGAATATATAAATAAACATATATGTATATATACACTTACATGTATGTGTGTATGGAGTATGTAATATAATGTATATACATACATAATAATGTATATAAGTATGGAGTGTGTAATATAATTTTCCACGTTCTCAGCTTTATGTAGAATTATTGATACTTTTTTGAAGGAGATCCTATTTGATAAGTATAGTTTCACTTTTCCTGCCATTTTTAACCGATATTTCTTCCTAAGTATTATTTGATGATAGTAGGTATTGCTGTACCAGTTACTTAGTGGTGTGCACATTTTTTTTTAACAAGAGTGACCACAGTAATGTGTGATTACTTGTTTCTGTACATGCAGAAATCCCATGGAAGATAATGTTAGCAGAGTAATACAGCAGAGAACAGTAGAAAGTGGTTATTTCAGGAGAGAGAAGTGGTCCGTTAAGTATGTCAGGTGACAGGAATTGTTTACTCTTTTTTTGTTATGTGATGCAATGTTAATGTCTGCTCTATCATTTCATTAGGATTTTTAACATATTTTTTAATCTGCGTAATGCAGCTATAGATTTATAGGCATTAATGTTTTGCTATTTCATTCTCAACAGGGCAAGATCAGTCTGCTTCTGTCTCTTCCATTTTGTGTACCACACACGGTATTGTATCACAAAAGACAAAAAGCAACAGTATCATAAAATCATTTTGGTTAATGCATAGTCTGTGTGTAGGTTTCCAAAGCTTTTTCCCCCCACCTAATCTGGAGAAAGTGACAGTGGCATGATGCCTCCAGTGTGGTGTAGTGAGTCTATGATAAACTCGTATTTGTGAACTGTTACTTGCTTGGATTAGAATGAGTGAGGAAAAATAAGGAGAAAATCCATGTGGATACAGATAGGAGAAGGCAGAAAATTGTAACTCTTCATTCTAAAGAACAGAATGCCAATAGTTTCATCATCTGGGATGAACATGTAGATCAGAGGAATGTTGCTACCTGTCAGTTCCTTGGCACATTTGAGTGCTGAGGGGGTTGCCTTGGTGTTGCTTCCAGCTGTAAGTAAAAGCCATTGATAGTTACACAGTGAGAGAAAACAGAGGTGCAGATATCCAATAGTTTCAAATGCATGCATTTCCTTAAAGATACCAGTTTGTGTCTACAAGTAGTTGCATTGCAGCAGTCTTATATGACATGAATGTTCTTGAGCTCAGTAATGTCCGTATATGACTTTTGTATCATTTTAGACATAGTCATGTGTTTATACAAGTAACTCTTCCTGTTTTCTTGTGTCTAATGTTGAGCGTGTAGACTCAGCTTCTATTCATATCACAGAGGTGAAATCTAGGAAATTCTGGGATCAAAATTCAATGTTATGAATATCTATTATGTCAAGTGTTGGAAAGATTTAATTAAGTCATTATGCACAGTTGAATGCCTCCTGAAATTGTGTTCAGTTATTACGAAGCACATGGAGTTGTTGTAATCACAGTCTTTGTGGGATTTGATAAAATACTTTTATTAGCAAAAACTGAGAATCCACGTCAGCTACGAGATTAGAGAAAACTTCTTCGTTATGGCTTTGGAAACCTAGTAATGGAAGATAAGTTTTATTTCATGGAAAGTCTAGTTGGTAGGATGTTTTTTTTAGAAAGGGAAAATGTTTGAGGAGTAAAGATCCTAAAGTTTTTAGTCAACGATAATTAAACAGAAGGTTCGATTTTAATGCTTGAGGTTTCTGTGCTTTTTGCAACTTTGAGTAATCAGACTCACATTTCAATTTCCTTGGGGATCTGTGGGCTCCTAAGTGCTCGTGTCTTTAAACAAGCCATGCTTTCCAAAAAAAGGCAAAAATGTCATAGGAATGACATTTTAAAATAAATTTTATTTTTCCACATTAAAGTTTCTTGTTGAAAGGCATAAGTTCCCTCACCCCCACCCTCTTATGGTAGAAATAGATACTGATTAGCATAACCACTTCTGCATGATAAATCATTGTGGTAACATTTGTGGGTAACCATAAAGATGTGACTACAGAAGAAACATTGAATAAATCGAATTGTACTTTTTTGGTTATTAAAGAAATTTAAAAGCCTTGGTTACACTTTCTTTTCACATTCTGTGAAGTTGAAGAAGCTCAGATATGGTTAATTTCCCTGAAGAGCCCTCAGCAATTGTAAAGCCTGAAAGTGACATTAAAGATTGGCATAGAAGCATGTTGGAAAGACAATGAAATTAACAGTTCAAACTGCAGATCCTTTAGTTTCTCTGCTTTACGCGCTGAGGTTTTTACACTGATTAATTCACACCCCACCTCTGATTCATTCAGTAGCACACCCAGCCATTGCTTTCACATTTGGAGCGCTGACTGCTGAGCTGAGCTACTATTTTGGTCTCCAAAGCAAGCTCTTGGCTTTATGAGTGTGTGCCACTTATCCCAAGTTTCATCTTTAGAATGTAAAGAACAGTATTACTTTTCACTTCAAGGAAATGTACATGCTGAAAGAAGATCTTAAGCACTCCACCACTGCCAGAGGCACATTTTTGGAACCAAGTTTGTGTAAATCTAGTTAATGCCGGCCTTTTTTCAGTGCATCTTAATGGAAGATAAAAGATGTACCACCCATGGATAGAATTTCCATTCAGATAGCTTAACTAATACCATGTCTCTGGCTGTGTTGTTTTTAAGTCGGGCTTCTACTGAAAGGAGGGATCCTGCTTTCCCCTCCACCCTCTGCAGTGCGTTTTGCCCCATCCTTTGGGCTGCTGCCAATGGAGCACACAGTCTGCTGGAGCAAAGAACCATTCTGATTGAAAGTGAATCACTTTTATGGCTTTTGCTGGTCTAGTTCCAGACAAATCAGTTTTCTGAGAAGCTTATGATTTAGCCACAACAGTGCTTGCACTAATACAAGGGAAACGGCAATAATGCTCTACTTAGGAGTACTGGGAAGGAATGTGCCCTTTTATGTAGCTGTGTGGTATTAGGTCAGATTCACGTGGCCCATTGAAGGACATTCTTAGCTGATTGGCATTAAAAAATAAGTAAGCTAAAGCAGTTGCATTTATGTGACTGTAACCACTTATCTCTAGGGTCCTTCAAAGCATTGGAAGTGCCTTTCACCTTTTCTGCTTTCGTTGTTCTGCTTTCCCATGGGGTGCATTATATATGACTGTACAGCTGATGCATGGGAAAGCATAGCAGCTGAAAGCTCCTTCCTTTCCTAGAAGTAAAGGTCTGCTGTTGTTGCTGTGTGAGGGAAAGAGGGGTTTTGTGTGTACAGGCATTTTCCCCTATGTCTACAACAGCAATTAGGCACTAATATGGTGATGGCAATGAAGCTTTAAATGAGAGAAAAAGAGAAAGCTGGTTTCCAAGAGAGGTAAGCACTGCTATTAACAATGTTAGTATTTGGAGTTTTGTGTTGCTGTATATACTATATTTTTTTTTTGTTTACATCAGTAGTTAAATCATTGCTTGCTGTGACCTAGACAGATTTCCTGCATTAGACCTTAGGTTTTCTTTTCAAAGTGTCCCTTTAATAGATGACTCCTTACCATCCTCAATAAGCTTCTCTTCTGAAAGTAACCAGCTCTTAGGGGAAATATTTAATAGCTGTGTTGTAGGCATGCAAATTACCTTCCATAGCATTAAACTAGCCTACGTATTCAAGTCAGGGCTCTCAGCCCGTCTGCCAGTAGAGATTCTTGCTGCAGCTGCCCCTGAATTCAGCATTTTACCCCAGCTTCCTGATTTCCTTGGCAATGTAACAGTAACCTTTAGGGGTGACAGACAGGTCCAAGCAAGAGACATGTTTTAGAGCAGATTGGTTTATTAGTCAATACCAGCATGCAGAGTGTTACCTGCCAACCTCCTGAATATATCTTCAGAGAAGTGTTGCATTCTAATCTCACAAACATGCGAGAAGATGTGTGATAGAGCAGATTTGGGAGTGAAGAGCTGCTGCCTTCTGTGGCAGTGGGTTATCAAGTGCCTGCTTCTCTGCGGTGCCTGCTTGCAGGTGCTCACTCGTGGTAGGCAGGCAGAGCTGCTTACTCCTTCCTGGGTTGCTGCTTTCATAGGGGAAATGGAAGCTGCAAGGTTTATTTTTGTTGCTAAAGTCAAGGGTGTTTTCTCAGTGTATGCTCAAGAAAGAATTTACCAAGTTAATATTTGTTTTCAGAGCTTAATTTTTTTTGTAAGTGAAAAGGTTAGAATGTTTTAGGGGAGCCTTCATCCTTAAGTGACAGAATGTAGGCAGAATTGAATTCCAAGTTTAAAAAAAAAAATGCTGAAAAAGAAGTAAATGCTACAGTAATGGAAGTATTTACTATCTTTGTTCTATCAAAATGTGTAAGTGATACAAGTATGTGACTTGCTTTCTTTTTTAACCAGCAATTTATTGTTGCTTGGAAATCCTCTTTAAGACTTCCTGATTTCTTGCCAAATCTATAATTCATTCAATTTATTTATCTATTCTCATAACACGAGCTTGCTCAGGGGTATGTATTTTTCTTTTTTTAGAGAGCGAGAGACTTTCTTTATTATATTTTGTGAGCAGAATAATAGGGCCTCAATTTAACCTTAGGAGCCTTAGATATTCTTGTTTTTAGGCAGTATTTGTAATGCAGTACTTTGTGCAGTTTATGATAATCCTTTAAGCAAAAAATCCTTATCCCATATTTGTAACAACGTTTTTATGATCTACATGATTCATCACCAGCCTATGTGAAATAGGCATTATTCATTGATAACAGCTACTGCTAGATGCTGTTTCTATTCTCGTTTTTGGGTATATCAACAGTTAGACGCAATCAAAAGGTGTGGGATAGAATCCAAACATTTGGAATCTGCTTGGAAGTCAATTTTAGATTGTTTTATTTCAGGATGTATTTCTCCTATCTTCTTGCTTTATACTCTCTTTATTAGATATTATCAGTTTTCTAGTTCTGGGATTAATGTGAGCTTTGTATATTTTTAAGGAGAAGGAGAAGAAAGAGAGATATTTTAGAAGACTAAGTTCTGAATTTTTTTCATTAGAATTGGAGAATTTTTGTACTAGAAAAAGCAAATAACAAAACACCAGTGCAACAAAAGAAAATATGAGAAGCATCTTGTTGGTGATTAAATTCAGGAACTTATTAGGTGGTCGCTGCAAAAATTATACAATTCAAGTGTTTTTACAGCTTAATTACTTGGAAAAAAGAAAAGGTCATTTGCATGGCATATTCTCAGACTTCACAAAACATTCATTTTTACCCTCTAACAGAGGTCATGAATTTCAAGGTGCTACTAAAAATGTCCTTTCTGCTTCATGCCTTTGAAGAGAAAAGCTTATGGCATGTTTTGCAAGAAATATTTAGTGATTAAAAAAAAAAAAAATCTTAAATTTTAGTGTTTGTGGGTGGTGATACAAAAAAAAAAAAGTGTTTTGATGGGAGGGTGTTTTGATATCAAATGAGCTGCAATGCACCCATGGGTTGTTCTCCCTCCTTTGCCTACTTGCATGATCCCTAATGAGAGTAATTATAAAAGTTACCAGTATTACCTCATTCTTTAAGATATCTCAAGGGTTTGAGAATTTAGTTGAAAAGAGAGCAGAAGTACTTAGCCTAAGACATGTATACTTTTAACTGCTGCCCTATTAACATTAGTTGTAAGCTCTGAGCAGTTGGGTTTGCACTTGCACGTTTTCTTGTGGGCACAGAGGTACAGCTTAGAAGAAATTCTGCAGCCTTACAATAGCAGAATTTACTCCTTAAAACCTCCAGGTAGTACAGACACATCCTCAGTGCCTGTAGTAGGAGGTGAATACTGGGCTGCAGTTACCAAATGAGCCAAAAAGCTGTGCATAGTGTTGTCAGCACTCTTTGTAGGAAAGAAGCAATAAATGCATTGCTCATTTTAGAGTTGGCCATTAGAATTTTTTTTGCAATCTCACTGCACGTGAGATGGGAAGATAAAGTTCTTACGTGAGAATTCAATTCAGTACTAAGTTGCAGTACATTTAAGAACAGAAATCAACTCTAAAGGCAGCTAAGTATAGAAAGGTGTAGTAAAATGGATAATAAAATTATGTCAGTATCAACAGAGACCTGACATCACATGGTAAGATTGTGTTCAAAACGTTAATGATGCCCCGTCCCCGGTGGCGTTCAAGGCCAGGTTGGATGGGGCCCTGGGCAGCCTGGTCTAGTATTAAATGGGGAGGTTGGTGGCCCTGCATATGGCAGGGAGGTTGGAGATTCATGATCCTTGCGGTCCCTTCTAACCCAGGCCATTCTGTGATTAACTCCAGACGTCAGTAGATTAGTACCAGATGACAGACATGCAAGAAAATATATTTGGGTAAATGCAGATAGCAGCTGCTCAGCTGAAATAAAGCTGTAGTAGATGACCGTGATGCATCAAGGCTTGAGTTCAAATTCTGCTCCCTCTGATTCAGACTGCTTTTACAACCCTCTTTGCTCTGTCAGATAGGTAATTTTACCCTGAAGATGCTTTTTCCAAATGCCAGGGCCCTGGCTCAAACACTCATTTCAAATAGCACTGAAATAGTTTTAGTTTTGTTCCAGCATAGAACAGCAACAAAATCCCTTGAATTTCAAAATGTGTTGTTAGAAATGCTCTAACACAGAGCACTGTTGAGAGTGAAAGAAATTTCTTGCTAAAATATTAGGCACAATAAGGAACTCACTGTTTTAATTATCTGTTTACGGAGACATATGGTTTTCTTTATGAGGGTTTAGAGCAGGGATGATGAACCTCCACGCAGGAACTGTTTGTCAGCTGCAGCTCTGTGTGACCAGCAGCACCTGCATGTTGGCACAGCACAGAGGCTCTCTGGGGACCTGAATCTGATAAAACAGATTCTGCCTTCCTGTATCCTCACAGCACCTTGGGGTGATGAGGCAGTATTGCTTCCTTCCTATGAACCATGCTTGAATTCCTTGATCTTGGCACTGCTGGTTGTGACGTGTGTCCTGCAACCGCCAGCCAAGAAGTCCTTGTCTCCTGACTGTGTCAGTTGGGGGTTGGCAACTCTGAACTGCAAACTCTAGCCTTCATTTGGTGCACTGAATGAAGAACAAACAAATACAGAAGTTTAAGCAAACTATGCACTCGCCACTATGTTCCAATTTTTAATGCTAGAATTATAGGAGTGATATAATACCTTGGGTAAACTGAGATAGAAGACCCATCATCTGGAAAAAATGTAGTGATTTCTGGGGCGTGCTTTTTGTTATAAATTATTTTTGTTGTTGTTGAAACAGTTTTATCCCTTATTTTTCTTCCTTAGTGATTCTGCAAACATTGAGATGCTATCTGATTTTTTCATGCTGGGGCTATTGTAATCCTTGGAAGTTTCTGGAAGATTTTGACTGAACGCTTCTTGACTAGTTACTGTTTCTGATGACAGTATTTTTTCCAAGCTGTTGCAATTGCTCTATGGTAGGCTATGTGGTAGGATTCACAGATGTTGTGCAACCATTTTGTTTTACGTTTCCAGAATGATCTGTCCAGAAGCAGAAGCACTTCTGGCCTTGGTGAAACATCTCTGTCCCATTCCTACTTTTCACCTTATTTTCCTCTTGTGCTAAATGTTCTTTGGCCAAACACACATCAAACACTGATGTTGGTGGAGCAGGAGAGCAATAGGCTAAAGAGCCCCCACGGGCCAGACTGCACAGCTGTTTGGAGCTAGAAACTGCCTTTAAGTCTAAGCTATATAAATTGCTTTGTTGCTGTAATAAAGTTTCTTGTTATGACACAGGCTGAAATTCTTTAAAGCACAGAACCAGTATTTCAAATCCATCTCACAGTGATACGGGTTCCAGCACTGTGCACAAATTGATTGGGATTTATTGTCTTGTATTCTTATTCTGTAACCACAATCCAGGAAGTTTCATAGTAATTCAGAAGCATCTTGAATCTCAAGCATTCTGTTGACCTCAGTGCTGGCATTTTCAACATATTTTTCCAGTTCAGCAGTGGACTGTAAATCATGAACGCTCTGGCAGTTTTCCAGGCTCTGTGCTGATATATGTGCACCTCAGAGGAGCCACGTGCAGATTTAATTTTTACAGAACTGAGCTGGTGACAGCCCTGAGCAATCTGACCTCATAGCTGACCCTGCTTTGAGCGGGAAGTGGGACCAAAGACCTCTTTTTGACCTGAATTACTCTAATTGGAAGGTGTATGTATTCCAACTTAATTTTTATTTGGCTCTCTTGTTGGTCAATTCTTCTTCACAATGGGACTGCAGGAATCCAGGTTTAGGAAAATTTTCCATCTGAACTCCATGAGAATCTCATGCAGAAACAGAAACAGGAATGCTTGCATAAATGGACCTGAGAATTGACTTCCACCCCCTTTGACGAGAGAAATACTTTTTTTACTCAGTAGTGCAGTTGCCTTTTCCTTCATTCATTCATTGCTGCTTTTGATGTGGATAATCTTAGTTTTGAGCCAGAAAAGTGAACCCTTTGTTACCTGTTGTCATTTTCTACTTTGTCCTGTCATTTGCAGTTTTGATCAGCGTGTCTTTATAGATAAAAGCAATGCATATGCTTTATGCTCATGAAGTAGCTGTCCTTTGGGCCTCATAACAAAGTGGTGACATCTCCTGTCCACCTTCTCGGTGGCTGATGGATGGTCTCAGGAGTCTCTTCCAGCCTCAACTGTTCTGTGATTGTGCAAGTATTTTTGCAGCAAGAAGATGGTAGTTCTTATACTGATCCTGAAGGGTGTTTTTTCAATATATACATCATCTCCAAGGAATTTAATCACAGGATAATGCCCTGTTATTGATTTTTCACTCAGTTCCTGTTGACTCCAATGGGAATGATGGTGGCAGAACATTACTCTGGAGAGATCAGTGTTATTCTCAAGTCTCCTAGCACCTGATTTCCTGCACGACTGAAGCTCAGTGCTTGTAAAATTTACTGCCTGGTGATATTTTTAAAGGACTACTTTGATTTCATAAACCATCCCTCAGCAATCATGGAATACTTTGAAGTCAACTAAATAGTACAGCTGGGAGCTTTGTTGTATCTGTAGTGAAATATGAACAGTGTATAGCATCTGGATACAGTAAATCTGTCAAATTATAACTGAAAAAAACAAGGAATCAATTAAAATTTAATATTCTACTTGCACAGGGAAAAGCTAGCACTTTTACCTAGAAATTTCTTTCAATATTTTTAATAAACTGAATTGTTGGTTCCCAACTGAAATTGAACAGCAATAACTGCTTTTATTTTAAGTTGCTACAGCTTAGTGCTTGTGTAGCTGATTTTTTTTTTTTTTTTAATTTCCTATTTTGTAGAAAATTTATAGGAAATACCCAACAGGTAGAGGCGCTATATATACACAGTAAAACTGTTGGGAAAGTTAGATAATCTGCAATATGCATATGCCTCCTTTGTAAAATGCAAGATGGGTACTGGCCCATGCAATTTTTCTTAACAATGTGTTAAAAGAAAGTTTGATCTGAATTTCAATTCACTCTTAGTTTTGTGAACGCCTTCTTTCATGGAGCAGAACCTATTCTGTCTTGTCTTAATTTTTTGAGGTGCAGGTCAGAGTCAAGTAGCAACACTGTACAGTAGCCTGAGTGCTGAAATGTAAGTTGCAACCTTTATATCTGTGAGAAGCGTAGCTCAGTATTGTTTCTGTAAGAGCATTTGCTGTGTCCCTCAGAAAATTAGCTGCCATTTCAAGAGACAGCTTCTTGATTACCATCAAGACCCATTAAGAGTTTCTCTAGTCTGAACCTAACATTATATAGAATCATAGAATCGTAGAATTGGCTGGTTGGAAAAGACCTTAAAGACCATCAAATATGTGCTGAAGAGTTTAAAGACGCATTAAAAAAGTATATACAGTAGAGGTAATGAACTTCATTTCTGATTCTTGACCTAACTGCTGATTCTGTATACAGCTTGATAAAAAGACTTCTGTTCCTTTCCAGTTTCTTTTTGGATTTGCTAAGAAAGCTTCAAGATTTGATTTTAGAAGATTTCAGACAATTTCAATGTACATTTTTCTTTGTGACTTACTAGAAACAGGGAAAAGAAAAAAAGGCTTTTTGGGGAGTGCCCTTTGGATGCCTGGTTTGGATATTTGGCACGGAGAGAACCTGGGGTAGTGTATAAGCCTTAGTTAGCAGTTGCCTATATGGTTCACAGTCCACAAACCCACCACCTACTTGTTTTTGGTGTGCTGTTTAAGTGTGACACAGTTACCTTTATTTCAGACTCTGAGTAAGGGAACTGAAAGCTCTGCTGAAGCTGTGTGTGAAGGGGACAGCAGCTAGCCTCCTTGTTCACTTTGGCTAGTGTTAGGTGCATGATTGGGTGGACTGCTGTAGGATATGCTTGAAGTGAGGCCTAATTTATTAGTAAGGGATCCTGACAGTGGTGACAGGCTATGTAAGCCTTGATCATTCTGAGGGAATGATGGCAGGCTTTTAGCAATCTCACAAACCCTCTGCATATGGCAGCAGTCAGATACGGGCATCTGATTTTCAGGAGGTGAAGACCAACGTTCTAGCCCTCTGTCAGAGTCTGGTGCCAGTCTGACAAATAGCATGGTTATTTCAGGGTTTCTGCCATACCACAAATGAATATGTTCTTCTGGAAGCTGGCCATGCCAAATTCTTGAGGCTCTTCATACATAACCTTAATACTGTGAAGTATGTTGTGTGACTATAGAATGTGTAGTGATTGTTCATTTAGTTGTCTGTACAAGCCTTGCACACTGCGCTTGTCTTGGCTCTGATGGAAATGTTTGTACTTACTCGTATCTTCCTGTGTTACTGAAGTAAATACATAAACCTCACTGTCAAACCCAGCAGGTGCATTTGGTAATCTGCATAATTTTGAACTTAAGTATTTTCTCATCTGCCAGCACTGTTGGTGGGATATCTTGCCATGATGTCTGTAGTCCTGATTTGAAAACAGCGATACCAGTGGAATGCTGAGATTGGCCCTCAGTTCATTCCTAATGACCAGCAAGTGTGATGTAAGGTGTCTCAAGTTGCAGTTTTTTGCCTGCAAAGTAACAGTCTGAAGCATATGTGAGATCTGTTATACATGGGGGACAAGGAGCCCTTTCAGCCCAGGCATGGAATGTTAACAGAAACTTTGAAAGTTGCAGTTACAAGGTAGTACTGGAGACTGAGCTAAAAGCTCTGCTACTGGTACTTAGAATAAATGCAGACTTGAAGGCAGACAAGACTGGTTTTAAGGGTAACAAAAACAAAAAACAAACAAAAAAAACCAAAAAACACAAGTAGCTGACATATGTGAAATGCAATATATTAGTGAATGTGGATATAAGGTAGACCTTTAGACTTATCATGAAAAAGGTGTAAAAACTTGTTAAAAAAATATAAAAGTAGTTCCGAGCGGCCTATAAACCATCTTGCAAAAAGGAGACTCCATTGCCACCTACATCGCCTCACTGTCACCCACATCATCTCTCTGCCATTATGTTCGTCCCTGTGAAGATTTGGGACACTGAAATCTCACCATAACTTCCCCGTATGCTGATGTGACCCACAGGGGCAGTGTAAGACTGATTGTAACACCAGAGGAAAAAGCAGGTAGCAGAAAACTTGTATGTACCTGCTTTGACTTAGTAGGATTTGAACTATAAATGTTAGTTTCACATTTTGATGAGACATAATTCTTTGATCAGACTGTTGAAGCTGTAATAAAACTAGCCTAAACCATAGCTTTGCCTCTAAGGAGTACTTTCCCTTTTGTGTGGAAGATGTTGGGTAGAGAATGAATCAGCAGCAGGGATGTGCATGCACACACATTGCTCCTTCCCTGTCCAGTGCAACAGCAGTAAAGCCGCATTCACTCCCATCCTGTGTTTTGGGGGCAGTATTTTGGGAGGAGTTGATATGTCCATGAGATACACAGCCTAGAATGGTATAGATGGAAATCAGTCGTACCACATTTTTTTTTCTCCTTTTTTTTTTTTTTTTCCTATGCTGATCTGTGTATGAGCAAAATCTTAAGGAAAAAAAAAAGATTCTGCTTATGACTAGGCATCAGCTATCTCAAAGGGCTGAAGAGGAAACATTTGGCTCTTTTGTGATTATAGTATTTTTCTCTGATAATTTCTGTAGCATGCTAGTTGGCCTCCTACTTCAACTTCTGAATGGCAGCTGACAGCATTTTTTCTTCATGAAAAGAAATTTTTAATGGGTTGTACCAAAAATAGCTGGAACTCGCTGTCTTATGTGAAAAATACAGGATATGAGTCATTATCAACAGTAGGAGACCTTAGATCCTCTGTAACTTTACATATCTTCTGTGGCTGTATCAAGGACTGTATTTAATCTGAGCAGCACATGCTCATTCCAGATAGTAGACCATTTGGCTCCCACTGTCAGGTTTTATAGCACCTATTCTATGGTGAAACCTACTCCACTCTTCAAAGAAACTTAAAGAGGAACTTTAAAGAAGTTTGCAACCACTCAGTTCCTCGTAACTTAAATTAAAAGTGAGGTAAACTCAGTAATTGTTGGCTTGTCTTCTGGGGGAGAACAGTCAAACTCAGATTTCAATTCTTTCAGGAGTTTCTGATGTTCCATTTTCTTCCAGAGGTGTCACTTTTGTCAAATAAGTAATGTCTGTCAGTGAATCGTTAAGATTTTTACTAATCTAACATTTTTAGCAGTCAGAGAGCAATTAATTGTAACTGCGACAGTTTCTGTAAATCTTTACTTATAAAACTTACACTTCAAAAATATATATTTCTTGTCATACTCCATTCCCAAGAGTTACATATGGATTTTGAAATTCTTGAATGTGAGTCTTTCATAAATAAAGAAGGCAAGGCACCAAACAGTATAAGTGATTTGCGTGTAGGGATCAATGAGAGAGCACAAAAACCATACCATTTTTGCTCCCCGAGTCTGTGCTTTAATTAGACACTGTACTTCTGGATACTTTAGAAGTAGGCTGTTATTTATATTCAAGTTAGGGAAACCTTATTGCTTGAAATGAAGGCTGAATAAACATCTTCAATGGTGTGTGCTTCCTAAGTCACCAGCCAGCTATTGGACAATAAAGGTAGGCTGTTCCTGTGTGCATTGTTTGCTTTTCATTCTTCTGTGGGGGAAAAAAAAAAAAAAGGCAGGATCTGTATAGAAAAGAGCTGAGGCACTGAATGAATGCTTGGGGCCACCTGTCTCTGTTAACATACTACATCTATAAGCTTTTGACAAGAATGACCCATGAATATCATGTTTCTCTTATATCTTTGTAGGTTCTGGGCCAGAAAGACCTGAAATGAAAGACCAAAACTAACCTGGCTGTATGGTTTTTGAAGAATTATGTGGAAGTTTCTGAGTTTCTGATCAAGGTTGCTGTGTTTAAGCACCGTAACTGTAGATATTTCTTCCCATGTTAAATATTATACTTTTGAAATTAGCCTCCACAAGAAAGTGGGGGATTACTTAACTGAAATTCAGGCTTCAGATTTGCAGCTGTAGATACAGAAAAAATCCATCTCCCAAAGAAATGGGTGGAGAGAACTCTAGTTCAAAAGACTCTTTCAACAATGAAAGCAAGTAATTCTGTTTTTTTTCCTTAACATAATTGCTGTTCTGAATGGAGAACTTGCTCTCTCTGGTTTTGTTTTGTTTTGTTTTTCCCCTTCACGTGATGAACAAATACATGCAAACAATGAAGAGTTGACTTGAATCAAGTTTGACTCAAATATTTAAAATATTTAGCATAGAAATTTCTGGTATGGATTTATCCCTATGAGAGAAAGGCAAGAGAAGGCTCAGGAATGTGGAAAACTCTCCAGTAATAATGCTAATGTATTTCTGGGCATCAAGCATTATTTATTAAACGTGAAATAGAAACTATTTCTACTTCAAATGTTGGTACATGGAATCTTTTTTAAGTAGAAGAATTTCTTGATTCACGCTCTTTAATCTCTTGCTTTATATTATCATTCACACATTGCCTGATAGATGTGTTAGATGGCAGGCTGGTACCATGAGGGGGTTGCTTTCATGTAAGAAAACCCACTGCCTTATAGCTATGTTATTGTGTCATCAAAAGAACTAATACATACGAATACCGGTTTTCTGCATGTGTTCTGCAGAAAGAAGGTAGAAATGGTGTGTAACAATGCTGACATTCCTTGGGAAGTAGTTTGGACTTGCTGAAATTTATACAACGTTATTTGACCAGCAAAAATTATAATTTGAATTTTCCTTGCAAACTGAATACATCAGTAGCTGTATTTACTTGACTGCTAATGCAGGCCATGACACTGGTATCAGGAATTGCATAAAGTTTTCTGCAAATAACACCCAAGCTTTACAGTACATTAGGTCATACCAGAACCCATGCTAAACTGATTACTGTGGCTGTGACAAGTCATGATGTGGAGGTTTTGACTGGAATGATAAAAATCCATATAATACTTACAAGAGGGTAACCATACCATGACTAGAAGGACTTAGCCACAGTGAGCTGTGCCTGCAGCAGAACTGCAGTTGAAATTCTGGCCTAAACCAGCACCTATCACACCTTAGTTCCCAAATACTTTTAATTCTCATGTTGTACCTTCAGCTCCTGGGTCAGATATGTGTCAAGCTTATATATATAGTTCTGGTAAAGCCTCAAAATAACCCAACACTGGGAATGTTGGTACACTTACTCAGGTGGTAGTCTGGAATGGTTGGACTCGAGTCTAACAAGACAGAAGTTTTTACAGATAAGTTTGAGAAGCTTATGACATCAGCAAGTAAAAAAAAACAGTACAAGGCTGATGGGCCCTTGACTAATCTTGAACTGCTGGATGTCAGACCAGAATCAAGAGGTATTTTTAAATGTCAGTTTGAAGCTGATTTATAGCTTTCCAGTCTCAAGAGCAAACTGCTTAGTGATTCAGGGATTAAATTGGATGTTATGATCTTTTCAGTATGTACACAAGCAGCTCAAAGAGGCTTTCAGTGCAGAAAATGTGCAATCAAATTAAGACATTGATGTAAATCTACAATCTGAAGTCCTTCTAGTATCTGAGATTTCTGACCTAAAAGGTGAAGTACATAATCCCAAAACTTGACTAATGCCACTGAAAATGAAGTTATTGCCTTGTCTCTGCCCTTAATTTTCTACTTTTGTTAGAACAGCAGTGAGAGGTTACAGATTTCTGGCATTGCTCACCAGCTTCTAATAAGCATTTTTGCTTTGGTTGCAAAATGCTTCTATGTATTGAATGGGTAAGAAGCTATCTGTGACATAGCAGGTGTGGCAAAATAATTTTTATTGGCTACCTGTTACAACTGTGTAAAAGTTTTTAGCTGTGATTTAGATAAGACCAGTAAATATTTGGGCTTGTTGGGTAACAATATGTTTTAAACACCTCTCTTTTGTGATACACTTCTATGAGGGCACCAGCCAGCAGGTTGAAGTGTGCACTGTTCTGCAGGCAGCACTCTGTGTTTTCCCTGTTTGTGGCAGAGAAGCTGACTCACGGCTCAAGCAGTGGCAGCTCATGATACACTGTGCAGAAAGTGGCAGTCCCAAATTTCATATATGCTTTCCTCCCATCTGGTAAGTGGATGAGTCATCTATGACTCAGTTTTCTCTGCTCAGCTTAAGAATGATTCCAAATGAGTCAGACAGAATGTTTTCAGGGACTCCTGCTGTTAGAGAGCACTTCACCTCTACCGCTCCCATCTTCTCATCTCCCATACTGTGGGCTGTGGTCTAACTTCTTTCTATCCTAAACTCAAGACTGGTGAAATTGCTGCTTTAGTGAGCCATTTTTTGATGTAAGTATGACTTTTAGCTTTGCCTTTAGTATTGTCAGACATGCTGATCCAAGGACAGGACCTGCCATTTATGGTGGCTTTGCCCATCACTGCCAAAAGACCTTCATATTCTCTGCAGTCTAATCCAGCGCACCCACAGCACGGGTACAGGCTTATCTTCAGATGGAGGACCTTCAGATAGTCACAGGTTTGTTATTTCCTTTCTTGTGCACAGTGAGTAATGAGTTGGCCTGGGCTTCATTACTATGTTGGTAGACTAGGTCTGTTGTGATTCTGGACAGCCCTTTGTACGTTGTCTCTGTGTTTGGAGAGCAACTTCAGAATTAGTCCTTGTCATAGATGGCTGTACTCTGAACCAAGAGATTGTGGGGAAGGACAGGTGCCAGGCTGCTGGCAGGCTTTTGGCCATCACAAGCTGTTCATTAGTAGTAGGCCTCTGGGAAATGATTAGGAATGTCATGTTTGTAATAATAAAAATTGGGCAAAGTGATCTAATAGTACACGGCAATAGTCTGCATCTGTGCAGAGCACTTCAATAATATTCTTAAAGTTGCTGTTTAGATCTACAGGTGACAGAGAAGAGGTAAACGAATGGTAGAGAACTTTTGGTGAACTTACCTTCCTATGTGTATATGTACTTTCATTACTTACTGCAGCTAAGAATGTATGTAAATGTATTCTTTCCATAGAGAAAGATGCAGATAGTACAATCATGAAATGCAAAAAGCAGCTCTTGTCTCTCACTGTTTTCCCAACCATATGGCCAGTCCTGTAGATGGCCCTTATGTAAGAGAGATCCTGCGCCACGCTTAATTACTGCTTGATGGTTCACCAGGAGAGGAATCTGAGAACCACTAATTGAAAGAAATAGCAAGTTTTTTCCACATTTGAATCTTGAAGTTTATTTCAGAATCATTCTGTTAATAATCAAAGTTGTACATCTGAAATTGAAAATCTTTGGGCTGCATCTCCTGTTACTTATCTTCCCATTTAATTGAAACTAAATAGCTATTTCTTCTCTGCTCGTTCTTTTGCCCCTAAAGCAATTTCTAGTCCTGCGTTCTCACTAATTGCTAAAATCACTTCTGAATAGCATCCAATCCTGATGATTCCTTGATAGTTTAAGGATTCACCACCAGAAACAGCATTTGCTTCACAATCTATATCTGAAATTATATGTCTCATAATAATGTCATTTTCTGCTTGACTTTATTCTGTGTTAGCAGGTTTTTTCTAATCAGAGATTAAAGATAATGTGATTATTGCCCTCGTTCTAAATGAACACTTTCCTTCAGTGTTTAGTAACATCGATAATATAGTACGTAGAAGCAAAGCCAGGGTGGTTAACAGAAATGATGCTTGAAAATGATTATTTCTAAATCTGGAAGGAAAAGTGATATATTTTAATATGCTTATCTGAAAAGGATCAAATTGTTTCCTTTCCAGACATCTGATAGCTATCGAATCTGATAGCCATGGAACCTGAAAGGATTTTCATTTAATTTTGTTGAACACCATAAGGCTGGAAACTTATGTCTATAATTACTGAATTTGATGAAGAGGAGTGAAACAGACAAACTACAGACCCCTTCGTTATCAAAATAGTAATAATAAAAAGCAACAGAACAAAGTTCACCACTCTCTTTTACAGAAAAGTAGTAATCTTTAGGGTGAAACAGGAATGGAAATGTGAGGCAAAAATGGGCCAAGACTAAAGGAAAATGAGTGAGGGTGGAGTGAGATTACCAAGTCTGACTCCAGAAGAATTGCCTGCAGCCTGATTTTAGGCATTGCTTTTATTAATAACTATAGTGCAAAAGCAGGTATGTATCAATTTCAATTCATTAGTGACACAAAGTCAGGATGATCATAAACATTAGAAAAGAAACTGCATGATGCTGTAAAACAAAGTAATAGCAGTAAGAAATTTAATAATTGAAAAGGTAAGGTTATGCTTCTGTGGATTAACGTTTCTATTAGAAGCTGATGGCCCATCAGTTGAAGGTGTGGAAAAGAGCAAGATTGTTAGCTGTCTGCTAACAAGAGACATATAACCTTGAACAAACAACAGGGCTGCTAGGCTACAGGACCCTTCTGAATTCATTTTGAACTCTGTAAACAAAAATGTAATAGATATTTAGATTCAGCACTGGTTTGGTCTGAAATATTTATTGCATGAGCTTCTTCCATTTGTTTTGCTGGAAGAAATGAGACCAAAACCCTTATTTTTTCATGTTAGCAGATTGAAAGCCAAGTTATTTTGTTGTCAGTGAAACATACATAAATTCCTGTGCCTCCAATCATAACTAATATCACCAATGAAATATTTTAGTAATTACTTTATAGTTCATATTAACATCCTGACCATCTTTGCTGCCTGGCAGTCCCGCCCGGGTTAAAACCCATCCTTGCTCTCCTTTCACTGATTTATTACCTATTTTATATTTCTTACTCTTACCCTCGGCTTCTCCAGGGTATTAAAAGCTTCCCATGTGATTCCTCATGGTTTGCTAAAGCTTAACTGTACAAGTTAATTGATATTTACACTCTGGATTGCTTTCTGGCTCAGAAGAACTCACAGAGATGCTTTTAAAAATTATTGTTTTGCTGAAAGGGAGAGGTAGCTCCCCTATCTCCTCAGGTTGGTATTTTTGCTGAATCTGGTGTAGGATTCTGGGAAAAATTAGTTCTGGGATACTTCAGACAATGAATCACTCAGGACTTTTTTTTTTTTTTTTTTTTAACCTGTATTAGGCCTGAAGAGGTCCTTCCACATTTGATAAGTGTCAAAGTGAGTTTCTTTATAACACTTTGACCTGATGTTCTACAGCTTTCTAAAATTGTTTTCCTATCTGGAATTGTAGACTTAAAAAAACAAACAAGCAAGGAAACAAACTCAGAAATCCAGTATCCTAATCCTAATTATTTTTTACATTTTCACATCCCTTGTAATTTTTCAAGTCATCTTTGTGTGGTTAGCTGTTATCCATTTCCTTTGAGAACTAGCAGTAAAGTGGATGTTTTCAGTAGGAATCTCCTTCTGAATGCAGATGAATTCTTCTTCAAGGTACTGTTTCTGGCTCTGTCCTCTTTCCAAATATATAAGTATATATTCAACACAGCATAGGAAAAACAGCTGAAATAATGAATCATCGGACAATAATTCTCAGTTCACTGATCAGTCCTTGCTTTAAAATTGTTTGAATTTATTGCTCCATCATGCCAAAGTGAAGGACGAAGGTGATTATTTTGTTGGTTTTTATTTCCTCCCCATAAAACCATCACATCCCAGGCAGTGCCAGTCTTCTCGCCCTCACTGCTTTGCTGACATGCTTTTTCAGGAAGTATCCCATGTGTGAAATAATGTGCTATCTGGAAATTTGAAAATGAATTGGTACAGAGATAGCCAAAATGAAGGGTAACTCTATCAGTTATTTGCATCCCTAAACTATGTTAAGAATTTTCTTAAGGAAACCTACTAGGATTGTTTTTTATAGACCAGAACAGACAAACTTAAAATTATTGCAGTGATATGAACTGAAATGGTGCTCTAAGATGAACACAGTGTTTTATTTTTGCATGCAGTTAAAATTTTCTAATATGATTTTCCTCTGAGTTCTATCAATTATGTTAAGTATTATGTACTCCTATTTCAAAAACCTGTGAAAGTCACCTTCTGTTTTATACTGAGATTTGCAAAAGAACAAAAAGAGCCATCTATTTTATTTTCTTCTGCACTCTAAATTGGATATTTTTCCCCACAAAGACAGCTTGATTCCTGATTGAGGGCTTTTTTTCGGTGTGTTTAATGAGATGACTCCAGACAGCATGAACTACAGTAAGCTTAAGCAACATCAAGACCTGATGGCATTGTATTGCCTAACATCACCCGAAACAGTTCTCCAGTTGTGCTGAGTTGCTGTAGAAATAGCTGCCCACTGCTGGTGGACTTGCTTGAGAAATTAAAAAACAACAAACACAACTGGCAGTGTGACAGACTGACATGGCAGACACTAAAGCTCCAGCAACATCAAGAAACTCGGAATTATTTCTGTTATAAACATAAATGAAGCATCCTTTTGCTTAGGATTGCCTGTGATGTATGTGTTAGGATATTCTTGAGATAATACTACTAATTCAGTTATTTAGGGAGGGTAAGGGAGAGAGAGAGAGAGAGATGATTTGTGGAAGTCACTTTAAAAAGCTTTTTTATTTTAAAATGCCTGTGAGTTCTGAGTACTTCTGACTCTTCTCACCTCTGTAAAATTTTTCAAATACTTCAGTGCATGTCTGAAGTTTTTGGGTAGAATTAGCCTGCCCTGGAAAGCTAATGCAGCAGCTTTAGGTCAGTAATAATTACTAGCCTATCTATCTATTTTGCTTTGCTATCCTACTCAGAGAGAGTGAAAAACTGAAATCACTGTCTCTGCAAAAGGTGCTGCAGCCTTTATTTGGATGCGTATTTCCAGAGCTGTTCCATCTAACTTGATGAAATGACAGATCCCTATCCCCTCTGCTGTTTCATGTCTATCTGTTTAGATTTCTGAGACTAAAATTGAATTTAGTCAGATACTTGGATGAAATGATGCTCTAATTTGGTCTCTGACAGCTTTTTTTTTTTCCTTTTCTAAGCAGAACTTTGTTTTTGTTTTTTGTTTTTTTTTTTCAGTAAGGTCAGCAGTCACAGTCTTAAGTGATAACTGTCCTGCGCTTCTGTCTTGAACTGGAGTGTCAAAATCTCCATTTAGAAAGGGTCACATCATCCTATTCCACTCTGCCTTGGTTGTCCAAAATTAAATATAATCAGAATGGGACCCTGTTTAAATAGACACAGCATGGAATATTAACTAGTTTTTGATTATATATTTGCTTAGTAATTCTCAATCTTTCATTCCGATTAATAATAATAAAAAAGCTGTATCTATGGAAACAAATTGTGGAAAATGGCTTTTATGCCTGAGGAGTTCTCAGGGAAAATGGTTTGAAGGTTTTAAAAATCATAGCAGATGTCATCACAGCAAAACTTGGGGCATTGCCCTGTAGCAATGAGTGGCGTGTAGAACACTAATGCTGTAAAGCAAAAAGGCAAAATCTCTTATTTTTAAATTGTTTAGAATATCTGGAGTTGGAAGGGACCCACAAGGATCATCAAGCCCAACACATGGCTTCACCCAGAACCACCCAAAATCCAAACCTCACGTCTGAGCATTGTTCAAATGCTTCTTGCACTCTGGCAGCTTGGGGCAATGGCCACTTCCATGGGGACCCTGTGTCAGTGCCAACCACCCCCTGGTGAATAATCTTTTCCTAATACCTAATCTGACCCTCTCTTGGCACAGCTCCAGGCTGTCCCCTTAAGTCCTGTTGTCGCCAGAGAGCAAAGATCGGTGCTGCCCCTCCAACTCCACTCGTGAGAAGCTGTAGGCTGCCATGACTGAGATCGAGTAGCTCTTGCTTTGTAATAAGGAGAGGCATTTAAATTGCCTGAGGACAGACAGGTTGGTTTTAGCTGCATTCCAGTCACAAATTGAGTTGGAAAAGATCCTTAAAGGCCATCTGGTCCAATCCCCTGCAGTGCGCAGGGACACTCACAGCTCACAGCCCCCCAGCCTGACCCAAGTGCCTGCAGGGATGGGCGCCCACCTCATCTCTGTGTCACTGCTTTAAAGTCAAAACCTTCTCCCTTATATCCTATCTAAACTTCCCCTCCTTCAGCTTGAAGCCATCTCCCCTTGTCCTATCACACAGACCCTGCTAAAGAGTCTGTCCCCTTCTTTCTTACAGCCCCTTTAGATACTGAAACAGCGACCCGCCCTCATTTTCTTCAGTTTTTAAAGGCTCGAGATCATCTTGAATTCATTTCTACAAAATTTCTACTAATACTAAAAAGAATTGGCCATCAAGAAATGGTTTTAGGGAGCTTTCTGGCATTAATAATTCTAGACTTAAAGGCATTTATCCCTCAACCCACCCTTTTATCAAGGCAAAAAAGTTGCAAGAAAACAGAGTAAAGAATTGTTAAATTTGTAATTTCATTAGTGTGGTTAGTATAAAAAATCGAAGTTCATTTGCAAAATCAGTTGATTTACTATTATTGAAAAGACAATTGAAAATGAAGAGGAATAATCTGCCATGTTCTCTTGAATGTAAATTGATACAGAAAGAATGCCATGTATTGCTTTTAAACTTCCCTCACGGCCCCAGATTTCTTCACGCCTGCGTGCATCAGAGTGAATACTTTGAGATGTGTAGGAGTGACTTGAATGGCTAAGTGATAGAATAAACCAACTGAAAACAATAAATATTATGATTCTATACTATGCATCACAATGAAAAATGGACTTAAAAATAACAGGCTTGAGCAGAACGTGCCTTTGTGCATAATATAGCAAGAAAATACAATTGTAATTATTGCAGGTTACAGGTAGACTTCTTGGTATTACCTGATTGAGTGTAAGTAATTTTTAGGATTGGCTTTGAGTTTGAATTTACAGAAGGCTACATCTTGCACCAATTCAAATAAATAGATGTTTATACAAAAAACAATATATAATCAACCCTCAGAATGCCAATCTCTGTTACATAAACATCCTTTAAAATGCAACATTAGCTGTTTCTGCCTTTATTTTCCAGATAAGTAGTTGTCTACAAGTAGGTTGAAGAGGGAACATAGAATGCACTGACTTATAATATTTTATTATTTATGCTTACTTGCTTAAGTTTTGCTGTGTGCAACTGTTTATGGTACAAGGATGTATTTTCTTTTTTCAGATTCATTTTAGCTTTGCCTTGAGGAGTCATTGCTAAAGTGGGGACAGGGTAAGTGGCTGTTCAAGTTACATTTTTGTGTATTGTGCACAAAGCAAGTAGTTTTCCCTTCTCACAGTATCAAATTGTCACTTGGTAGATGCATCCACTAGTTCAGTTTGCACTTGTCAGGCAAGTAGTAAATTTTTGCTCTCATTAAACCTCAGCAGTGTATTTGTAATGTGTAACTGTAAGCAGATAATATAACTTTGCGGTTCTCATACAGATGAGAGACCTTCAGTTGTAACTGAATCTTTTATGGTTTTGGTCTGCACATTCTTTAAACTTCCATTCTGCAACTTAAGGGAAAAAGGACACTTAGGTTTAACCACTGAAACTTTTAAAATCTACTTATCTTCAGGCAAATTGAACAGTGTTCCACCAAGTTGACTATTTAAATAGTCTGCTCTGGAATAGTGTGAGCAAATGGTATCTCCATCTGTGGTCTTCCTTGAAGACTAAATAAGGGAGTTGTTATATTTAAGAACATTTTGAGTATGATGAATTTGCTGTTGTAAAGGCCAAATTTTTGCCACTTCTCTAGTGCAATATTAGTATTTGGAAATCATGAAGACTGGATTCATTCATATAAATAAGACTGTAGATAAGGAGGAAGGAAAGACTGGCAACACGTCAGTAAAAATAAACATGGATATCAGTGTCCCATTGCTGGTCTGTAACACATTTCACTTAGTATCTTTGAATCTGAGAGGTCTTCTATAGAGTAAAAGTGCATTGAATATTTTCCTAGCTTTACTGTAATATTTAGTTCTGCAGATCTTTCTCATGTCTCTATCTTCCCAGGTTTAAGCTCTTTGTGATGAAAACAGGATGACTTTTTTAAAACATATTTTTGTAGAAAAGCAAAACAAGAAGATGTATAGCATACAACCTTAATGATTTTGGGTAATATAAAGCATCCTCAGTGGGATCTATATGATCAATACTGCCCATGATCTAAGGTTTAGTTTAGAACCCAGACCACTAATGGCTTGAGCTAATGTATGTAGGTTGTTCTGTAAGTAAAGCTTCCTATTTATTCCATAGGAATTACAATACCTTCAGAGAGCACAATTACACTATTTAATAGAAAAAAATCTCAGCTACAAAATGCTGGTTTTTTTAACACAGTCTATGCATTTTCTCTGGTGGTGAACAAGAGCCTGTATGTCAGTGGAAGTGACCCACTATTTCATAGCTGCTACGATGGTGTTGTTAGGAAAATGTTTCCTACGCAGTCCATTTTTCTTCAGCCAGGACAGATGGAGTCCAGAAAATGCCAAATCTGGATTATACAGTGGCTGCAGTGGAGCAGTCCAGCTAAGACTGGCAATGTGCTCCACTGCCTTCAAAGAGGCATGTGGCCTGGCGTTGTTGTGCTGCAAGAGAAAGGCCCTTGTCTTCTCTGGTCTGACTCTCATTTAAGCCTTCAGCTTAGTAGTCATAGTCACAATCTAGCGGTCAGAGTTTAGTTTGTCCCTCTTCCAGGAAATACAGAAGGACCACCCCTAATAGAGGCACTCTCTTCATTTTGTAGTGGGACAGTTTTGCATGGCTGTCTGGAACGTGGCTTGCTTTTCACATCGCTGTTGCCGCTGCTGAAACACGCCACCCACCACCCCTCGCTGTGCTCACATCTGCTGGTTGGTCACTGTAAACATTCAGCAAGCACCAGTGAATGTCAGTGGGTGCCATCTTTTCCTCAGGAGCAATTCAATGGCACACCTTTGCTTCATAAACATTTTCAAGTCAGATGTCATTTTGTCAGATTGCCCCTCTGCTGCCATCTGTTCCAAGGCAACAAAATATAATGGAATATTGGTGAGAAGGTTCAGCCTCTACTGCCGTACCACCAACAACCACATCTGGTGTTATGCACTTATTTTCTTTAAGAGAAATTAAGAGAAACTAACAAAAATTCAGCATTTCATTAGCCCAGTAGTGTTCCCAAACACCAGTACTCACTGCAGCCTGCTTGTTGCACTCTTAGCAGTTACTTTCAAACAGTCACTGTAGACAGAGCAGCTCTTCAAACTGTGTATTCAAACTTCAGACAGACATTTGTCTGCTTGAAAATCTTCAAATAGATATTCACGGATTTCAAATTATTCACTTAAATGCTTTGACAAAGTAGAATCATGGTTAGTTTTCACAATTTGCTTTTCTGAAATGGTGTGTAATTTATGCAAATTTTAAAGATGCTTTCTCTATTACTTAATTAAAAGTCCAAAATATTGTTTTTCAAACTTATTTTCCTGTTTATACTTCTTATTCAGCAAATAGCTATTTGGTTCTAAGCCAGGAATCTGTTTTCTGTATGGTTAAGTCCTAAATGTACGTATATGAGAAGGACAATATAATGAAGAGAATAGGAGGATAAAGTGCAAAGATTTAATTTCTTTAGATGACTGTCGGTCTTGTAAGTTCATCATTATTATTCTTGATGCGTATTCTTAGCTTTTAAGGAAAATGCCAAGTCTAGTTAGAAGCTATTTAAACAGCATAAATTCTTCATTGGAGAACTCTTTTTTTGACTTAACTCCATGTTATTTCTAGAATTTTGAAGGCAATTTATGTAGTGACTGGCAGCGAACAGATTATGGGTAAAAATTATCTCTGCATTACTATGATTAGAGTGATGAGTATTTTGGTTCTATCTCCCATTGCTTGTTTTCTTTGTCATTGACATTTTATTTCTCCTTCGTTTCTTTTCAATTTGAGCTCCTCAGCTTGTCTACAAATATTTTGTGAGATGCCATGGATTTGTACAGACTTTGCATTAGGTCTATTTGTACTTACGCTGGATCTGCTGCAAGACTGTTGAATGTAAACCTTGCACTGTTTTTTTTCCTGTTGCTTTTGTTGCATTGCAAAATATCTTTCCTAAGATGTTGTTTTTATCCACGTGGCTGAAATCTCACACAGACTGAAAAAAAGCAGCTTTGGGAAATACTTTGATTATAAGAAACTTGTGATGTTGTATAATTTTAAAATTTCCGGCAAAGGCATTCTGCTTAGTGCACAAGATATTAGCTGTTAAGAACTTGTGGAGAATAGGACTAATCAGAAATTCTGGATTAAGATGATTTAACTTTGATTATTATTTTTACTTAAGAAGGCTATGTTTATTTGATATGTACACCAGTGCCAAATGTAACATCTGTGTGGCCCTTGATAACCTGGTCTGCTGTTAACTTACTAGGTAGGGCAACCAGTGGCAGCTGTCCATCATTTCTTTTCTTCTGCATTGTTTTCTGCCAGATACAGCCCTTTTATCACATACTATAATCTTTCATATTTGCCTGAATGTTATTGGATACCAAATATCTCACAATCATTAAGAACACTGTATGAACAAGCTCTGAATTTCAGATGGGGGTAAAGTGAGCCATAAGTGAACCTGCTATGGCAGGGGATTGGACTCGATGATCTCTAGAGGTCCCTTCCAACCCCTACAGTTCTGTGATTCTGTGCTTCTGTGATAACGGCCTTGGTGAACTTGTCCATTTATGGCCTACTATTGGGTCCCTTTGGCTCCGTCCTGGATTTCATTAAGTAACAAAATACTGCTTAGCGTGTTTCTATCTGCCAAGAAAACCATATTTGGCAAACTTGTACAAGGTGGGTGGTGTTGTCTTTCAAATCCTTGAAGCTTTCAGTCCACAACTTTTAAAGCAGAACACTTTCGTGTTTGATGTGGTTGGGCTTTGTTATCTGAAAAAACAATTTGAAAGAAGACCTTCTGGGGTTTATTTGCCTTCAGCAAAGACTATAGCCCAACTTAAATCCAACTTAAATAGCTCTGAACAAGTAGGTGAAGCTTGCCTTTGTAATTCAGCCTGAGCTACCATCGACGGCTTCCTAGCCTTTCTGGTCTCTTGAGGAAATCTAAAACATCCATCTCCTGTCTCCTCTATATTACTGCCAATGGCAAAGTTCATAACTGAAGAAAATTTCCCCACTTTTCTTTATTAGGAAGTGATGGATGAAGACTGAACAAGGGCAATGGGAAAATGCTGGGGTTGGATTTGATGATCCTTACTGTTTATGTGGATTCTATGATTAATGTGAAGGTATTTATTGATTAGGAGTGCAAAATTAAGAAAGCATATGTGAGAAGATTTTTCTCTGATGAGCATTGTCGTCTTTCAGTAATTGGCCTGAATGCCAGGAACAATGCTGAACAACCTGATTTTCTTTGTGAAGTAGTATAACTGTTTTTTGCATTGTATCTAGTCTTCTAGTCTAATGCACTGGAAAACATTTCCAGGAAAATAGCTCCTGGAAGTGGATTTTTTCTTTGAACGAAGGAGTTAGGGAACTGAGAATGAAATAGAGAAGGGTTTTAATACTTGTTGGCACTTTTATGGGTTTGCTTTTCATAGCTTTAATTAAAAAAATAAAAGAAAAAGGAAAGAAATATAGACGATGTGGATGTTTCATTGTAAACGAGAAGCATTTATACTCAGATATGTTTTATTAATAGAAATCCTGTGAGCTATACAAACGTGCACAAATAGGGATCACTGAGCTATTATGTAAGTTAGTATTTAATTGATTTCAATAAATTCCAAAATTCCAATCTGTATGAACAAATATAATTGTTTTCTCATGCAAGTAATATTTTTTGCATATGCAAATATATATGCTTGGAGCTCTGTCAATCTGCAGAAATTCCAATGTGGTTTTTTGTGAGATTACATAGTGCTCTGCCAAGTGTACTTTTAGATAAATTTTCTGAGCAAAATTGGAACATAAAAATTTACAGAGAAATGTTCAACTCATCCAGTTTCCTGACAGTTTTGCAAAGTCAATAACAGGGATAATGAACGTACATTTTTGGTATCTACCATAAAAAGTGAAATAAATAAAATGACTTGTAATCATCCTTTTACTATTGTCACAAATGTGAAACCTTGCTAACTGTCATAAAGGTAGGGCATGCCACAAGTATTCCCCAGCGTGGATTTTTCCATTCTCTCTTCTGTGCTCTGCTCACCGTGCCATATATTTCACTGCAGTAGAAAGTACGTTTTCACTATCTCAATATATCAGAAGAAATTGAATTGTGACACACAGCATATGTATGTCTAGAACTAAAAATGTATTCAGAAGAACTCAAATCTGTGCTGATGCTTACTTTGAAATGCATAAACTGTGATAACGGGAACACCCAATGGTTTAAAATCTTGTACCTAGCCAGTTCAACATACATTTCGTATATACAGTTTCTGTAAGCAGTTCTTAAAATTAAAGATTTGTTTTTTATTGTCATCAGCAGAAATTGTCAGTCAGATGGTTCTGGATCTGCAGAAAGCATTACTTTTACTAAGGCTTCACTGAAATTAAATTTGGAATTTGAATCAATGCCCAGTAATGATGTCAGCTGTAGCAGATTAAATTTGCTAAGGTTTCTTCATTTTAAATGTGTTTTTTAAACAAAGCAGATAATTCTTCCAGACTTTGGCTTTTTTAATGTTTTTAACCTTTGTTTAGGCTGAATGAACTGTTATGTTTTGAGCTGTTGAATATTGCATTTAAAATTTACTTTGTGGTACCTTTGCATACAAAACCATGGATTTTATAGATGTTTGCCTTTCAGGAATAATTTGTGAGTAGTAAGACATCCAATATTTTTTCTTTTGCATGCTGTTATAATTCTTATATATTTTTGGTTTTTGAAGGAATGAGTAAAAGAAGGCGGAGAAATTGTTACTGATATGAGGTATTGTCTAGTTCTTATGTTCAGAGATTAAAGAAAAAAAAACACAAGATGGTTCTTGTATATTTAATAATGAAAACAGTATATAAAAAAGACATTGCAAAATAGTTACATAATTCTATTTTCCCTCTCTGATAGTATTGTGTATTAAATATACCTGGCCAAGATTTTCTATCATTGTAAGAAGATAATTCTGTTGTGGTTTTTTTCCATCTGGTGAGATGCTTATGATCCAAAGTCTGAAAATTGCTAGCCTTTTTATTTTTATCCATTGTTATATTAATAACAGCTGTCATTATTATTTATATTTAATCTGCTAAATATCTTAATGACATAATCAATAGCATCCTGCAGCAATGAATTTTGCAAGTAAATTATATAGTCTACATCTTGCTATTGGAGAGAATGTGAAATGTGCAGATTTCAAGTACTTCTTTAAAGTAACTTCTAAGTAATTGGAAATGTGAATTGCCAACTTAGAGCAGAGCACAGCTTTTGCTAATGCAGCATTATCAATGGTGGCAGTGCTTTGCCATCTGGTAGAATTCCAGAGTCCAGTTGCAGTTGACAGGGCCCTCTGCAGGTCGCCTTGTGCAAGCCTAGGTCAAGGTGCTCGGGGACTTGGCCAGTCCAGCCTCGATCTTCTCTGAGCATGGGGCTTCCCCAGCCCCAATTCTAGTCTTCAAACAACACATGGTGAAAACTCTTCACTTAATAAAGTGGTTTTTCATGGTATTTTTTCCCTCAGAATACCATATTTTCTCATGTTTCTTTTTGTCTATTGCCTCTTTCCTACACCTCTGAGAGGGAGTGTAGCTCCCACTCTGTATTGTTTGTCTAGGCAGCTCTAAGCAGCAACTGGGTCTCTCCTGAGACTTCTCCAGGCTGAACAGGTTTATGTCCCTCTGCCTCTCCTTGTGCGTCATGAGCTCCAGACCCCTTGATGGCCCTTTGCTGGGCTTATGTCATAATGTCAGTGGCTTTCTTGTATGAAGGAATCCAAACCTAGACCCATTTCTCCAGCTGTGGTCTGAAAAGTGTCAGTTCAGGGCTCAGCAACTTTGGAAAGGCAAAGGAAACATATTCTTAGGAGGAATATGGACAGCAACCTCAATATGTTATGCTACTCTGTCATTCTCACACATTAATACTATTCATCCAGAAATCAAAGTGTGAATGTGACAGAGCATGTGCAGGAAATAATTATCTAATGTTTCATTAATGGAAGAAGGTAGAGACATCCTATAGCATGAAGTACACCTAAAACATGCACGCGACAGTAAATTTTCTGTGACGTGTTACTGAAGTGTGGAACAGATTGCCTCAGGATGTTGTGGAGAATAATGAATAAATGTTTTCAAGAGAGTTTTAGGCAAGTTCATATGGAATAAATCTAGCAGAGGCCAGGAGCTGTGCTATCAAATGCAATCCCTGGCTCAGAAAGTCCCTACTTGGGGAAGATGCTGGGGGAGGCTCATTTTACGCTTGTTTAATTTCCTATTTGTTCTCTAGATATGCAGTGCTGGCTGTTTTTGCAGAGGACTTTATAGCCTATATGTTGCAGAAAGTGGGCTAGTTCACTGAACGAAAAGAGGATATTTTCCAGGCTATAAGCAGTGTTTGAGTAGTCACAGTACTATTCAAGAGGGTGCTTCAGTTCCAGCTTGAGCCCTGACCACTTAGTATAAATGTCTGCAAGAAAACTTGACTTAGAGCTAGTATCATGCCTTTAATAAAAGTGTAAAATTAATGACTGGAGCACATTTTGTTTTCCTGTCAAAATGTAGTATCTTTCCTTCAAAATGGGGTCACAGTAGATATTCCTGCTTCAGGAAGACCTCAGTGAGAGCTGAGTCAGGTCTTATCCAGGCAGAGGAACTGAGTTGTGTGATCACTTTCTCAAGCAAAATCCCAAAGCAGAACACCTTAGTTTATAGATTCATTAAAACTGATATAGGCACAAAGTTTTGCTCTGTGTGAAAGGTAAGTGAAATCCTTAGTGCATATGTAAATACCAACTACTTCCATAAAGTTCACTGAGATAACTTAAAGATGGTAAATTACTTGGACCACTTTTATAAACACTCTGATTATCCAGAGGTAAGGTACCAGAGAAGTAGATTTGCTTTGACTAATAATTAATGGCTTTCCCTCATGTCTTTGAGGATGACGTACAATCTTGAGGAAGTCTGTTAATCTTCAGACAGACTGTATTTAATGGAAGATTTTGTAACCTGAAATAAAAACTTACATTAATTAAAATCTTGTACCAGACTAACAATGTTGCCTGTGGATTGGTAACATTGTGTTAATGCCTACGGAACCTATATTGGGCATTGATCTTAAAATAAGACTTAATGTGTCATGTTTTCCTCCATTCATTTTTCCATCACAAAATAACAAATACTCATAATATAGCGAATCGTTTTCATATCCTAATACACAGCATTGCTAAAAAGAAAGCCACAAAAAGCAACAAAGAAGGCCGCATCACCAGGAGATGTTCTGGGAAAACTATCTGTTTTATTAGAGTAGAAACACTTGACTTTTTTTTAATCTGTAGTTGTAATTATGGAAATATTCCCCAAACTTGGCATTTTGATTTTTTCAGAATATGTAATGTCATTCTTTTTACTGGGAGAAAAACAATGTGTCAGGTTTGGTTTCCATTTCTAAATTCCCCTTTACTGCAATGATAATTATGTCATCTGTTTAAGCACCAAATACCTAAAAGTGTTTAACAGTATAAAGGTACTTAAATTAATTCCAAACTAAAAACAAACATCTCGTCCCCTGGATTCTTTTACTCTTTTATTGTTTGTTTGTATTTTTTGTATAATTAATTGTATTTTTCCCATATGTACACCAGGCTATTGATTTTAAATAAGAAAAGGCTTTTTCTTCAGCGTTTGCTCATCTTTTATTAGGAGACGTGTATATAGATAATTGATTGATGAGCTCATCAATATTGGCAGCTATCAAATATATACTATTGTTAAGAAATACTGTAAACAAACAAGAAGCCCATTTCATCTTTCTGTTGCCCAATCAAGATACTTGACAGAAAGCAGCTGTGGCAGCACAGAAAATAGAACTTTTGGAGAGTTCATCTGAGACATCGAATTCACAATGGAGTTACTTTAACAAACACTGGCAATTGTTTTGGTCTTAGAAGAGTGACAAATAAGTCTTTTTGCTGGAGAATTAAGAACTTCATGGTTTTTTTGGTTTATGAACAAGAAAACATAAATGGAAAATGGTCTGTAGGTATGAAAAAGAGAAAGCAATGTACTGTATAGAGGATGTATTTTAAAAAAGGAAAATAAAATAAAGATGCTAATGTTGGGAATTGGAGCTTAGGCACCTGGAAATAAGGGGCAAGTTTTTAATACGACAGAATAATTAAACAAATAATGTAGAAACATGCCGAGTTCTTTCTTACTATTATATATATTATATATTATATGCATATTTTATATATATATATATATATATATATATATAAAATATTATTCTAAGGCTTGAAATAATTAAAAAAAATCAGTGTTTTGCAAAGGTGTACTTCATCTGTACTATTGCTCTTGAAAATCAAATTAGTGTGCTCATCGATGTGCAGCCATGCACGTGGCTGGGTGAAAGAATACGCTTTTCAGATTTAAAAAAAAAAAAAAGCATGTATATTTAATACTATCTGTGAGACATTTCTGCATAGTCAGAAATGGAATTATTTTCATTTTGAGGGAAGTACAAACTACTTTTTGTTGCTGAAGAGATTCTAGAATTGGTAGCCTGGATGTTTTTCTCTTTTTATAAGGAAGTGACTGCATTTCGTTAGTGGGATTGAAAACTTGATTTTACTAATGCTGAGAATTCTTCTGTGAGTAGCTGAGTGTTTGTGTGCTTATAATATGCTGTCCTGTTGCTTCTCTGTGGGATCTCCTATCTTCTTTTTTTCATAGGATATTTTAGAATATCTCAGCTCAAGCTAATTAAAACACATACTTTCAAAATCAAAGTTAAAAGAAAAAAAAAAAAAAGAAATATACAAGGGACCATCTACATTTCTGATTTCAGATTTTTGCCTGTCCTTTTCTCAAGCTTTAGTGAAAAAGATTTCATTGTCAGCCTGGATGTCCAGCTCCAGTGTTTGACTTTCATAGCGGGAGAATGTTTCTTCATTTCTAGCCTAGATTGTGTTTGTTACAAATTCATCTAATTACTGCTTCGTCTATCCTAACTAAGTATTGAGAGCCACTGAATTTTTTTAGTATTAGCATGCAACATACATTAAAAAAAAAAAAAAGCAGTGTAGCTTATCAAACTGCAATTATTGTATCCTTTTTTTAATGCTAGCTCTGTTCTTTACTTACAATTATCTGTACTTGCACTATTCATTATTCTTGTCCACATCTGGATTTTAATTTGCATACACACTAAAATTGGGCAGATGTGTTCACCTGAGATCTCTGAAACGTTTCCTGTGTTTTGTGCTTAAATGCTGAAATTTGCCCTTCTTTACTGCGGCAGGGAGACCTCGTGGAGCAGGGAGAGCCCTGACCTGGTCAGGTAGGCATGCCAGATCAAGCAGAAACTTTGCAGCTTTTTTCACATCTGCAAGCAGATAAATCCATGCTTGGTTTATGCTCAGTCTGTGCTCTGTTTCAAGGGCAACTGCCTTATTGTTTTATTTAAGATTTTTATGTTTTTGGACACAGCAGCAGTGTTAGTTCACTTCTCCCTGTCTGCCAGTGTTTGACACAGGTTCCATGGGAATTAACCCCCAGGCTTTTTTTTTTTTTTTTTTCTAATCATGAGGAGGCTTACAACTGTTTACATGTGGTAAAAATATTCAGAAATTACACTGATGGAGATGAACGCAGGCAGGAAACACATTCAAGGAAGTGGCAACTTAGATTCTAATAAATAAAGAAAAAGAGCTAGAGTTAGCACCAAAAAGAATCCCATAAGCTCAATCGAGTAAGTCTCATTCTTCTTTTACGCTCTTTTTTTCTAAGTCTCTGTCACAAGTGTCACTCCAGTAGCCATCAGCATTAGTAGCTGTGCTGTGGCAGTGGGTATGGTAAGAGCTGCAGAAATGGTGGCTTGCTTTCTCCATGCCACTGAAGCAGCGGTAGGATAATGCCAGGTACAAAAACACTGCAGTGAGAACAGACTATGGCAGAGGAGTTGCAGCTCTTTCTAGGGTACACAAAGCTCCTTTGGTTATGCACCCCTTACAGAAGATGTCAACTTGTTGGTGTTGTGCTGCTCCTCCAGTGACACCTTTGGAGTTCAGTGTGGTTCAACCAGAATGTGAGAGCAGCTGTGCTGACCTCCACCAGTGGGCAGTCTTTCAACAGATGTTTAACATCCACTTGTCCAAGTCTCAATAAAGCACGAATTAACAATGTAGATAATTTGCTTTTAGAATCTGTCGTTCTAATACTTAAGTAGGAAACAAACAGTTTATTTTTAAAAACTAATTTTGTTAGTTGTGGTTTTGATTTGAATTAACATATTTCTGTCTTTTTTTTTTTTTATTGGAAACAATATTCAGAGATATTTATGCCAAATCATGGGTTGATATGAAAAACCTGACAGAGGGATGTTTTGCCAGGGCAATATTAAAACTTCCCTAAACTCTACCTTTACACTTTGGTTGAACTTGCCTGTTCCAGTGATATTAAACACAGTTAAGTGATACTAAACATCTGACTGTCAGTGAATTTTGCTCTTGTCATTAATCTTGTTGCGTGCTAGACTGTTGAACTAATGTTTAAATGTGCTGCCAGTTTTTACCATCAGTTGAATACTCCACTCATCTTTTAAGATGTTTTAAAGCCAAAAGCTGGATTCCATCTTGCTGGAATTAAGGTTAAAATACAGAATACGCTAACAAAAGACCTTTCTGATTTCAGCAGTGTTTAGTTTTCAAGTTCTGTAGCAAGTCCCTGAAGTGCAGATATTTGGAACAGAATAATTCTAAATCAGATAATACTGTCCATGCTCCAACTCTATCATATCATATACTTAATAATATTCAATTCTCTTTCATACTGACTGCTATAGAGTATGAATCTTACACTGCTGGAATTTTTTTTGTGATTAGAAGCTATGAAAATAAAGGTTGAATTTGCTGATTTTTCTCAGGCATCCTATGTATCTCCTGTACGTTTTATACTATATTGTATATCATCCAAGTCAGGTTGAAGGATGTAGGAAACATGTTCTTGCTTCTTTGTTAATCACTCTCTGTATTTACATTTCTAGTATGTGTATACAGTACCACTGACTCCATTTTCTTGTTAACTGCAGCAGAAGGCATTTTGCAGAGGTGTTATGTAAGATTCCTTCTTCATAACTCAAGGAAGAAAACCACTGCTTTTACAGAGAATTTTTTTAAACATTAAAATGAATGAAAAATATTTTTCTACATCGTAAGAAGCACTTTTTGTATTGAATAAAGACATAAGAAATACCATGCTTCTCTCAGATAGTGTTGTTTCCAATGATGGTCAGAAAAGGAATATAACAATGAGTAGGTACTTAAAAGTGATCCTTCTCTATGCTTTTTTACCTAATGACATTCTGCAGTTTGTAGGCATTGTAAGCTGGATGTAGCATCTGAACCATTTTGTTTAATAGCCATCACTGGACTTGAACTTACTGTATTACCTAGTCCTTTTTGAAATAATTTATGCTTTTAGTTTTCATCATTGCCCCATGATGTATAGTTCCACGTTTAATAATGTAGCTCCGTTAAGGGTAGATTCCCTAAATTCCATTTTCAGTTTGAAATAGAGATTTTTTTCCCCTCTGTTGGCATCTGTTCTGTCATAGTCTTTTATAAATACCAAGAGACATTTTCTTGTTGCTATGGTCCTTGTGGAAGTAACGTATATCTGAAGTGAACAATTTTCTTTGTTGACTAGTTCAAAATGGATGCTAGAAATAACTTTTCTGGACAGCAGTTAGCTGGGACAACTGTACTCCGTGCTGGGTTTGTCCGCACATGTCTTGTACCATCAGCTAGTTATTTTATTCTTTGCTTCCTTTGTAGTTCTGTGAGATAAGCTGGTAGGTGCTCTGTCAAATCCAGTTTTCCTTTCTCCTTTTGCCTTTTCTCTCTCTTTCCTGAGCTGTACACCCATGCCGAAAACTTGGCAGCTAGTTGTCCACGTTCAACCATAGCTTTCATGTTAAAAGACTTTTATCTTACCATTACCTCTTTGATACACGATTATCGTAATTATAATGGCTTCATGAATACTCCTAAATGAGAGATTAAAAAATGTGTGAAATTTAATAAAACATAGTGTCCTCTGTTAGGTGCACAACTAATCCAGTACATTAATATTTATTCTGCAACTGTTGATTCTACGCTGTGTAGGCAGCCTTGCCCTCTTTGCCATTGAAAAGTAGTAATCGCATGTTGTCATGAAGCAAACCATTATCTTTATGATTCTCTATGACAATTTATTTCAATCTATGTATCTTATTTCTGCAGTGCTGCCAGTTTTAGAATGGTTTCCTTTTTTCTTACTTTTTTTTCTAAAAATGAACATACTTGTTTTTCAGCCAAAACACTTCTTGATGGGTACTTAGAAGTTAGTTCCTTTTTCATGAATGTTTCTCACGTACATGAATGTACCAAAACTTCAGCTTGATGCTATTACAAACCAGTGTGTTCCTATTTTGAAAAACTTTAGTCTTCAGTGGTGCTCTAGTCATGTATTTTGGACAAGGTGAAGTGCAGCCTCTTGCGTCTTAAAGTTTTACAACTAACTACTGAAAGACTACGATGGAATCATAGCAGGGGAGAGTTCATAACTATTATGTAGTTCCATCCACTTTCAGACATCCAGTTTGTTTCCCACATATCAAAGTTATGTTTCAGCTTAAGTTAACCAGTGCACTTCTGCCTGCAGCTTCCCATATGCCTGCAGCTACATGTAGCATGCAACTGGCAGATAAGCAGTGTTGAAGCCCCAAATACAGAAAATCGCATGTAGCAAAACATACTTTGGAGGAAAAAAAAAAAAAAAAGTGAAAATTCTCCTTGTTAGCTCTCCTTTTTTAGGTCATCTAAAATCAACCTGTATCCATCCCAGCTTTTACCTACTTGACGGATTTGATGCCAATACACGGTGTAGGCTATATGTTGAATCTCTCAAATTGCTATCCATCAATTATGTAAGACTGCTAATTTTATTAGTGTATTCTATGGAGACAACATTTCTGTAACATCAGTATTTTACCTCTGCCAGATTGTTGATGGCCTATTATTAAATCAAGTCCTTTGATTTTAATAAGAGTCGATATCCTTTTTCTTCCATTATGCTTCTTACTGGTTAACAGTTAACATATTTGGCATAACAAACAAGCTAGACTCTGCTTGTGAAGAAGGAGATTGCACGTTGCAAATGTGAGTGCAGCAGACACTGGGGAGGCTGGAAGGAGACACTGCAAGCACCTCCTGACAAGCTGGTTCTTTGTGCTAGGGGCAGGGATTGAGCAGTGAGACCCCTGTCCTACCATGTTACCATGGCACACTCAAGCCCACTGACATTCAGCTCCTCAGTAATTAACTTCCTGACTTGTAATGGTACTGATCCCTACCTCGCATCCAGCAAAGAAAGAAGTGCAATGCTTTATTTGCCTCTGTGAATTATGTATCAGTGCTTGCTCGTTGAGAAGCCAGGCCGTTCAGCATACAATCCAGTCAGACCCAATATTACTACTTAAAAATAATTTTTCTTTTTTTCTTTTTTTCCCTTTGATATTTTCGTATTTCTTAATTGGTTCACGGCCCTTCTGCAGCTCCTCTGCAGGGACGATTGCGCTGTCAGATCTGGAGGAATGCATATTAACCTGGCAAGTCACCTGCAGGCCTCTTGTTATTCCTTATTCTCCATCTATGTGTTGTGAAGATAATTTCAAATAAAATAGTAAGGGATTTATTTAAAATAGAACTCCAATTCTCCTCATCAGAACCTGCACAGCCCTTTCTAGTTTCCATAGCCAATCTCTCATTCCCAGTCTTGACGCAGGTCATTTTCATAGTTGCTGTGATTTTGGCATAGCAGTAAAGGTCTCTTAACATTCAATGTTAGAAAGCTAACCAGATTTTTTTTTTTTTAACTAGTGAGTGTATTTTAAACTAATTTTTTTTGCACTGATGTTTATTTCTACTCATGTGAAAAGAGCTTAGAATATGTTACCATTAAGCATAGGTTCCTATCTGACGAAGTGGAATAGGGAGTTATATTTTCCCTCAGAGAGAGTGTGAAAATCAATACTTATTTTAAAATGTATTCATGCTGAGTAGCTGAAGCTATTCATTTCAGTCCAGAAATATTGAGCAGCGAATTAAAAATAAAAACTAAAAAACTGGTAAATAAAGAAGATTATATTTCTATAGAAGGAAGAAGGACTGTAATAACAGCTTGCTGGGACTGTAAAACAAGTATCAGGTTAGCTAGGGTGGGAGCAAGAGAACAGAATAAGAACAGGAAGTAGCTGGAGCAAAACAAATTAATATAATTTACCATCTCAGGTGTTATCTTTTTTGGTTGACTTGACTTCCTAAAATATCTGCTTCTTGTTTAGTACTCTGGATCACCTTCACACCAATTTGTACGACAGACGTGTATTTCTGAGCAAGTCAGGTCAGCTGTAGTTCCTTCCCTGCTTCCCTTGTTGCACAGGGGCAATTCTGTTGTCCTCTCTTCCAGCAGCAAGCTCCTACCCTGTGCTGCCTCGTGAGCCTATGGGGAGCTGCTGCTGCAGCTTTTCTTCCTTTCCTCATGCCTCCATAAGGACAGATTTGCTTCCATTTCCAGGATAATAGCATACTTTTTTTTTTTTTTAAGTGGTTTGTTCCTTTCTCCTTAGGAGCATGCAGAACACTTGCTTGGGCTTCCTTGTTTTTCTTGGTTTTCTAATGACTTATTGATCTTTTTTTATGCGTTTCCTGCTGTTTCTTTCATTTTTAGAGCCTGGCCAGGTGATTCTGTTGCAGGGCTTTTTGCTGTTTCAGCAGCGTGGGCACACAGGGAGCAAAGATGTGCTGCGTTCCCTTTGTGGGGTTCTGGTGAAGTTTGTGGTTGTATCTCTGCTCACAGCAATATTTGGGTGGTATGTTCCTTTAAGAGGGACGTTACCTGCTGTTAACACTTCTCTCCAGTAAATCAAAGCAATATATTTTCAGGTGCTTATTTTCTTGGTGATCGGGGAGAGAACAACTTAGACGCTCTACTGTTTTTTTAATCATAGATTTGGATAAGAACAGGGAATACTTTATGAGAAAAATTAGGCCCTTAAAATTCCCTTCTGTCCCTGGAGGTTGATGTGGTTTCTATAAATACTTGTTTTCTTTGCGTTGTCTCAGAGGTCAGGGAGTTACCAGAGGGAAGAGCCCGGATCAGTGTGAGAGTTCTCATTAGTTATTCCTTGGAGAGGGCTTTATACTCTTCCTAACCTTAGTAGGACTCCATGCACAACAGGAGTGAAAATCTGGGAAGTTTCTAAGTGGTTTCTCAGAGAAGTTTCAGAGATACTGCTGCCTTTTTAACCAAGTAAATGTTTTGCAGTTTCTGAGAAAACAGTTGTTTGCATCTTCTTTTTATTTTACAATGCTGCTTGAAAATTATTAGAGAGATTACTCATCCTATGAGTGTTTTTTGGATATTGATAGTAAAGTTTATAGGAATGATGATTATATGTTTGAGTCAGGAATAATGTAGTGAAAGTCACTAAAATAATGCCATTTTAAAATTGCGTATGTGTTAAAACCAGAAAAGTAAATGAAATGCAGTGTTTAGTTCTCCACCTGAGATCATCGTGTAACAGTTGCATCTCATACTGTTTTATAACTCCAGTAGGGGATATTTTAAATCTGTAACTTGTACAGGAGAAAAGCATCCTGGAGAAAGTAAATTGATAATTTCTGAGGAGTGTTAGGATTATTTCAAAGCAGTGAGCCTCTTCTTTATTTTTCTGTAAGATCCCAAATACTTAATGCTTTATCCTTTTCTGCCAATTGCATCAGATGGGAACTTCTCGTCAGCTCGCATCTTCGTACCATTTAATACATATAAAGATGTCTAATTAAAGCCATATGGGATATGCATCTTCTACCTTAGGCTCCTTTGAAATGGTATCTGAGGGCCCTGGTTTACAGTGATCTATCCCAACTCAGTACCCCTTTCCCGTCTGGGTGACACCAGCAGCTGGTGACAGCATGCACATTGTCTGCCACTTGGCACCCCCCTCTTGACTGGCTTCTTGCATAGCTCTTACCAAACAAACACAAGCTCTGACAGAAGTCTGTGAAATATTTGATTATTTGGCTTTTGCTTCAGAAATGAAGATTGTTTCTGATTCACTGCAGTGCTGTTTATACAGTACAGGAGGCACTCTACAAAGCCAGGTCTGTGGCTGGGCAAGCAAGGAAATCCTCTCCTTTGCCCCCTCCAAAACCCAGCGTTGGCTGTACACCCAGCTGCTTAGCTCTGCACTTGAAAGGCAGCCCTGGCAATGTGCTGTGTGGCTGGCATACCTTTTTGTCCCCAACCCCGTGTTGTTTGCCTGCACTTAATAGTTTTGCTGGCAGACACAAGCGTGGTGCTGTCCCGCAGGATTCGCTGAGCGGGCTGTCTTGCAGCTGCTGCGTTTCTCACCACTGAAACTGACAACAACCTACTGTGTGGAGTTGCTAGGAGAAGGTGAATAGTCATCATTACAGCATACTCCTTCAGTAACAACCTGTAGAGCTCTTTAATTTCTCTTCTGCAGGGATTTATATTTCACTGCGACTTACCATTAGTCGGTCATTCTCTTTTCAAGAAGCTTGCAGATATTTACTCCTTAAAAATCAATTTGGGATCATCTAAAGAGGAGAAAGTGCTGGCATTTGAACATGCACTCTTTGTAGGGTGATGTGGCTGATACTGGCTCCTACCATCTGCTTTCCTATTGCAGCCTGTTTCTCCAACCTGCAGAGCAGAAGCCAGGCTTTCTTTCCTTCTGGATTGTTAAAACCATTCACATTTATCCTGCATGGCAATGCGTTATAGTCTGTTTCAAGGAATCTTTTGTGCTTCTGTGCATATTCCTACTGCAGGCAAAGTGTGTGAGGAAGGAGCCTGTGCAGGCAGTCGGTAGCGTAGTAGCTGGCTCACGCGTATGGATTAGACTCGTGAGGTCAGAGGAGCTGTGTGCTGCTCTGTGCTGGTGTCGGGGGGGGGGAAGAGTGGATTTTTCTACCAAGTGAGTAGCGATTCAGGCAGAATCATCCCTCAGCTCTTGTAATTCTGATGTGTTTTGATGTGAAAGCTGCTACTGTCTAACATACATGGATCTTCTGACGTTTGTAGTGGACTGAGGAATGCTTTTACTTGCTGCTGAGCCTGACTATAACTGTATCACTGTAGGACAGTAACGATGGGGGCTCGAGCAACGGAAACAACTCGGGAACTGGAAAGCACCTCTATAAAGTATCAAATAGGAGGACATGCAGAGAAAATGTGGCAGCGGCTCAAAGGAATGTGAGTACTTTCCTCCTTGGCTTTTGTTCTGTTCCTTAGGAAAGACTGTTTTCGTTCGTTAAAATGACTAATTAACAAATGGGAGAATTATCTCTAAGCTGTGAATGGTATTTGCTCTCATAATATAGTACATCACTCTCTTGTATGATCGGTACTTAGATTAATATTGGATGCTATATAAGGTTCAATCACCTCATTTAAAAGACAGATGACTAGTTATCCAAACTGAAATGCAGGTAAGTCCTTTCATGTTTACACTCCCTTAGCTCTGATGTGATTTTGTAAATGTTATCTTCAGAATCAGCATTGCCAGAGCTGTTCCATCATTCCTGCCAATATACGTAGGTAAGTATATTACTACAGTTCCATAGGAAGTATCAGTACTTCACCTTTTGAGAATGCAAAGAACTCTATGTTAAAGGATACCTATGTTAAAAGTTATGGGGAGGATGCTAGAAGGATGCTTTGTCTCTGTTTTTGGTCTTTGTTAATTATTCTGGTGCTTAGCAATGCCAAAAACTGATTAAAAAACTGTTTGAAGGGACCACGATGCACCTGCTATGTATAATTCAGTATGCTTGTGAAAATTTCAGTGTAGGCTTTTGGTGGAAGCGATCAATAAACAAACGTCTACAGCATGTCAGAGAGAAAGTCAACTAGTGTGTTCTAAACACCTTAAACTTCAGCACCTCTTTCAAGTACTTGTCTGTTTTTTTCCTCTAAAATCTGATGTTGTGATGTTACAAAGGAACAGACACGTAAGATTCTTCCTTTGAAAGTGATGATAGGACATTCATTCTAGCTGGAAGGATTTGAAATACTGAGTTTCTAAAGGTATGCCACAGTTACTGTACAGTCTTTCAGATGTCAAAGGAAAATGTTTGATTGAAACCTCTGCATCAATTTGAATGCTAAGTGTTGAATGCATTGGCTATGGCTCTACCTATTTCCCCTGTGCACTGGGTGAAGGTTTGAGCTGGCTGTGAGAAAAGGAATTTCTGCTGTCTGCTTTCTTTCACGTGAAAATTTGTTTGCCTCTGTGGAAAGCAACTTTTGTTACGGTCAGAAATTTATCAGAACTTGTTTGTGATATGCTTCTGAATATTTGCTATGAATCCTATCATCATTGTTTAATATTATGCGTTTTGGCAAACATAGCCCTAGAAACTGCACATTGCACCTTGCAGAGTAAATATTCTGCCTGATGCCACACATCTTGCCTCTAGTTTCAAACACAGAAGCACAGAATCACAGAATTCCAACCCTTGGGTTGGAAGGGGCTTTCAGAGATCACTGAGTCCAACCACCCTGATAATGCAAGCATTCTACAAGAGGTCACACAGGTAGGCGTCAAGATGAGACTTGGGTTTCTCCATAGAACGAGACTCCACAACCTCTGGGCAGCGTCAGTGTCACTCTGAGAGTAAAGAATTTCTTCCTTGTATTAATATAGAACTTCCTGTGTTCCAGTTTCTGCCTGTTGCCCTTGTTCTGCAGTCGTTCATCACTAAAGAGAGTCTTCCTCTGTCAATTTGGCTCCCAAACTTTAGGTACTTATGAAGTTATAAGATTCCCTCTCAGCCTTTCCAGCAGAGACCTCGATCAGTTTGTGCAGACTTCTATTTATGTGGGATCTAATCTGCTGCTTTTGTTCATTTTGTATTCTCTACTACCACCAGAGTAAGAGTGGTGTTTCTTGGGCTGAAATGTTTTCCTTCAGAATTGTTCCATTAAACAAAAAAAAGTAAATAACTGAATAGTAGTGGTACTCAGCTTATTTTCTGAAACAGCTTCAGAAAATAAGGCTCAGGTTTCTTTAGGAGTAGTTAAAACAATGGTTTCAAGTACTTGAAAACTGTCTTTCTCATGACTGTTACAACTGCACTGCTAAAATACTTGTATTAAAAAAAAATATACATAAATATTTTATTATATAAACGCTCAGCTGAGTATTTCTCAGACTTCCCAATGATTTCATTTTAGTCATTCCCTAGTCAAAAGTCACTGACCAGTCAATGTTCTGAAGGGAAATGTTCAAAGAGTTGAGTTTTTTGGAGCACATCTTTATATTGAATTTATAGTTTAAACATCAGACATTAAGGAAAAGAATTAATTTTGCTGGTGCAGATACATTTGTTTGCATGTGGGAAGAAATATGGATAGATAACTAGGACCAACACTGATAATCTCATTTGGAAAGAATCCTTTATGAATTGTCAGGAGAATTGTTTTGTCTCAGGGGGAGAACTTTAGTGAAACAGAGTATGTATGAAAGTAAGTTACACCCTTATAGTAATATTTCTACACTTTAGTCAAGATGTAGTGTGAATTATGGGGCTGAGTCTTTTCTTGCTCTAGTCCAGAGGACTGCTAAATACTGTCTATTACACTTTGTTAGTTGAGAGTTCCAGTCGTCTTCTTGCAAGCAGGTCATTACTTGTGAAAGATCATTGGATTTCATTTGGGTAACTGCCTAGCTAGTGTTTAAAAGATACACAGTGGGCCCTTAACTAAAGTAGTATTTCACTTTAACATGTCAGCTTTTTACATAATCTACATTTAAAGAAATATTTGTGCACAGAGTTCCATATACATTTAATCTCGTAGGTCTTTAAAAAAAATTTTTTTTTTTTAATTTTCTAAATGCAGTCTGTTGTTTAAAGTAGTTGAACTGAATACACTTCTCAAAGAGTGAGAAATCTGCATATGAGTAACCAGTGAGAAAACTGGGCAATGTGAATGAGGTTGGACAGAAAAGCCTTTCTACATAGTTTCTACTCCAGCAAGTACCATGCAAACCAATAATCTACTGCTCTTATGTCCTGCAATAAATACTTGGATATTTAGAATAACAGAGTCCATACCTAGCTTCTGCCCTGTCTATGTGGCCTTAGAACCGAGTTCTGCCTACTGCATTGTAAGTCAAAATCTGACTCTTTTATCTTCATACTGAAAACTGCAGCTGAAACTATAGCAGAAACTGCAGACTGTTGCAAATGAAGAACTTCACTGGCAAAGGAAAGGTTAATTTGAAGTAAGTTGATCTTTAGCATTGGTACTAAGTTTATTGATGTCTGAGTGTATAAAACACAAGCTTGCTGTAATAGGACTTACTTATGGAAAGGAATTATGTACACTTCTGTCTTTACTCAAGCTTCTGGTCTTCGAATTAAGACATTTTCAGTATGCAGACTGCAAGCTTCTACTGTTTCATACTTCAGGGAGAAAGCAGAAACAAATAACAAGTGCCAACAAAATATGTCGTATAATAGTGTGATTTAAATAATTCCTGGTTACTCAGAAGAGTAAAAGCAAAAGCATTTCAAACCACACTGGAATTGGCACTGCCTGCCTCAGGAACGGGTTGTGTATGTTCCTCTCTGAAGGAATCTCCTCATGGTTTGTCCGGGTGCATCCTTCTCAGAGCATTTAATGTCACTGAGTTCTTGCTTAGCCTTTCACTCTGTGAGGTAAAAACTTACTTTAGACAATAACGAAGTCTCCAGTTTAATAGTATTCTGGTGTCAACAGGACTGGAGTATTTGCTGCCCGCGAGTGCTTCTCTTCCGATACTGACAGAGAATATTAGTAAGCTCAGAAAGAGATGCAACTTCTTTCAAGCATTTTGCTTCACAAGGGTTCACCCAGAGAACCAGATTTAAAACAGAGCTCTGTATGCTCACTGACTTTGCAGTGTTTGGTATTCTCCTTAATCTGCTGTTGACTTAACCCTGTGTTCCTCATTATGCTGAGGAATGGTGCACAGTCTGTTTACAGTATGCCTTGGCTGTCTGCCACTTTACTCAGTGTCACATACAGAACAGACAGATTCACCCACAATGTACCTTTTTTTTGTAAGTAGGCATCTTCTTTGCAGGTAGTTTCTTCTGTCTCCACTACTGTTGAAGCTAGTATTAGGAATGCGTTCCGTTTCTGAACTTTAAATTAATTTGTGAGAAAATAACTTTTTCCATGGTATATTTGCCAAAATTTTTTGGGAAATCTCTGAATAGAAAAAGTTAAAATGGAGCATCTGAAATGTCTGTGGGGTTTGAGTTCACGTGTAATTAAAATAAACTACTTCATGTAATTGTTACTGATTTAAATCAGAGAATATTTGCTATTGCCATTGCTGTCCACTAAAATTAATTTGTGCTAAGCTGGCAAACAGGGTTGAGGAAAAGCAGAACCTTCTTGTCCTATCTTCTTCCCTTTCTGTTACTCTGCATCCAAAAACAGACTTCAGAAAGGAGAGTTTTAGGCATTAAAAGCCTGACTCTCCTGGAGCCAGTTTGTTGAACCTGGGGTGCTGCAATAACAAATGCCTATTGCTGCATGTGTGCAAATTTTGTAGAAGAAAAAAGGGCTCTAGTCAGTGAGCTGGGGAAACTTGATTTGAAAGGAAAGTAGAGAAATGCATTCCTCCACACCTGCTGAACTGAAAGCAAAAATGGTTTTAATGGCATCAAGTGCAGTCAGGTTAGCAGCCTGCTAGGTCTAAAAGGGACTGGAATGGGTAACCTCAGCTAGGAAACATCCCTCAGTTGTGCCTTTACCAGACTCTCACATACTGGTGGGAAAGCTATGGGACAGTTTTGAGAACCTTGTTCAATTTTTTTTTTTTGTTTTGTTTTTTTTTTTCATCTCATTCACACTCTATTTTATGCTGTATTTGGTGTTTAAGTTTGCTTATTTTCCATGTCTATATGTGTAATTTGCCTAAGCCATGAAAGCTCACAAAAAGTTAAGTGGAGAGATTATCATTATCAAAACCTGATGTTTCGTGATATAAAGGTTTGTAAACTTACGAGTACTGTAGAATCAAAGGAAAAAAGACAGACTAGGAGGTGGATAACTGATAAAAAAATGAGCCAGAAATTGTCATGTAGTGGGAACTACATTAGGAACAAATGAATACACAGTTCAAGACGTTTTTACTTGTAATATTGCATTTTGTTTCCCAATGTGAAAACTTTACTTTAGAGGAAAATCATATGTTCTTAAAAAAAATCAAATGAGAGCTATGTCTGAATGGAATTGAAGTAAAATAAAAGCCACTATTTGTCAAGCATGATTTCAGAAATGCTCTGAACTGAAAAATGAAGAAATTGTGTAATGATTTACCCAGGATTGATATATCTCCTGTTAGTTCCATAATTACAGTAAGAAATGTTCCATTATGTGTTGTGAACAATTTCTTTTGATTCCAAAACCAAAGTAAGTTTCTGCAGCTGGATAGTCTAGGTAAACAATTCACAATAATTCTGTAGTCTAAAAATATTAGTCCAATTAAACTTATAATATATGCTAGGACTTTCAATAACTATAGATATTTTATCCATACTCAGTTACTTAGGATTAGCAATACAAAGAATTCTCTTATCTTTTCATATCAGTATAATAATATTGTTGTTAGAAAGTAATTTTTACTATTCCCTTGTAGTGGACACAGAGAATTTATTTCCCAGTTCATACTAATTTTTGCTGCAATTGCTAGCACTTACTGGTGCTTTTGATGGATTAGAGAAAATGCTAGTCCTCCAGTTTGCTGTGGGTAGGTGAATTGCTGTGCTTAAGAAAGCTCTTCTAGAGATGATTGCAAATTGAAGGAGTGGTCCACAAGCCGTAATTTGCCTATGATACAACTAAGAACATAATTCTGTCTTTACAGATCTTGCAGTCTCTGTATGATCCAAAAGGGAAGTCCCCTATTTCCAGATCTTCAAATGTACATGTGCATACAGCCGTCACATACGCTTCCCATTAAAATCATGTTCTTTATCTGAGAACACTGCAAAGGAAATTAAAGAAAACATTTTATGAAGCTTACTGTCAAACTGCAATTAAGTGAAGTCTCAAATTTCTATCCTCTTTATTTTTGTTTAGCTTAGGCTTTTGCCTCTACTTATGCTTCTAAGATTTCAAAAAATGCTTTCTCTATTTAACTCGTGCATGTTCAATTCAGATCTCTGCCTAGAAAGAGACTGCATATCATCTGCTGCTAAAATAGTGACATTCCTTCTAATTGAAGCCCCCTTCCAGCTACTTTTGCTGAGGCTCTTGCTTGCCCCGTGGGCTGACCAATTGTTGTGAAGCTTTCTTTCAACAACATCATTTTCTAATTTAGTTGGTACACATTGAAGCCTGCTACAAAGTAGTTACCTGTCTCTCAAAGCTGTTGGTCAAAAACTCAGTTCACTGTGTTGCACTCCCACATGTAACTGCTAGTTTTTGCTCTCCCTCCATAGCAGGATCCTACAAAGTGCAGTCAGAACATCTGGGTAAGCAAAACCAAGCTGTCTTGTTGATTGTACACCACACAACTAAATACTGAAAGTACATTATTACCAGTGGATGCTATAATTAAACTAGGCATCTTCATGTTTCTTTCTGAAAGAGAAACATAACTTCAAGTTAATGGAAATAGTGTCCTGTAAGATGACAAAATAATTATTTAGTAGTGAACTGAGTGTTAGCACTGCTCCATTTGTTTGCATTTGCGTCCCAGTCTGGTTTGCTCCTGGTATCATCTCTGGAGTAGAACTAAGACAAAACAGTTGCAGGTATTTCTGCTGCCGTTTACTCAGGATTTGTCCTGGTGTTAATAGCACACTGATGTCTTGATTGTTGCTGAGTGATGGGAGCACACCTCATGCCAGGCTGCGCTGCTTGGTGAGGAAGAGCCGCTGGTCTGGTGATGCAACAGCAGGAGAGAGGAGCGGAGCCAGGCTAGGTGGCCTGAATTAGGCCAAGGGTTATTTCCATACCACATGGCACCGTATTGAAGGCCTTAAAGCTATGGGGAGTTGGCCAGGGAACAATTGCCGCTGAGGGGTTACAAGGCATTGGTCAGTGGAGAGTACTGTTGCTGTGCCTTGGTCTGCAAGTAATCACACTGCGGCTATATATGTTGTTATCATTGCATTTTTTTTCCCATTTTCCTCTTCTATTTTAGTAATCTGCTTTTATCTCAACCCATGAGTTTCTATTTAGTTTCCATTTCTCTCTCTCATCCCTGGGGGGGGGGGGGGGGGGAGGGGGACAAGTGAGCAAACAAACTAAATGTTTAGCTGCTTGCCAGGTTAAACCACAACAGGTCGATGAGGAAGCTAATGCTGCAAAGCAAGGTTAGAGGTGTACTGGTTAGCAGCAAGTCCCAAGCTACTTTGCCATTGTATCTAACCAGCAGGTTTCCTTTTCGCCAAGGAAAGACCCCCTTGATTGTCAAAATTAGCCAGCCAAGGACCAAAGGAGCTAAGCTTGACTCCCAAACTGCAGAGGAACAGAGTTCTTTATTCACACTCTGGTGGCAATGGAGGTATTTTGGAGGCTTCTCTTTTTTTTTTTTTTCCTCCTTTACCACCTTGCCACATCATTTCATGAACTAAGTCCTCGGATTTTTAAAATATGAACTCATAGAGAAGAAAGTAGTGACAGAAAATAATTCCTTTAATTTTATGAAGGAAATAAACAAACAATTGAGCAGTAACAACTAAAATAAGAGAGAGAATTGCACTTTGCTGTGGCTAAAGCAAGCTGAACAGAAATTGAGTACGTTGATTAGAAAGTTACAGCTGACAGTGAAGTGACTCATCTTTCACAGTCCATAAAGCTGAACAATTAGGCACTCCATGCTGCAAACTAAACAAGCAAGCCTTCTCCTTCGCCTCTCATCATCTTTAGGAAACTGTTCAGACTTACCTGTAAGGAGCTACTGAAAGCATTCAGTACCTGCTAAAGACTGCAGCAGCTTGCCCAGTATTGTGGCTCTAATTACAGAATCACAGAATGGCTTGGATTGGAAAGGACCTCAAGGATCAGGATCACCTCAAGAATCTTCAACCCCACCACCACAGGCAGAGCCACTAACCTCCCCATTTAATACTAGACCAGACTCCCAGGGCCCCATCCAACCTGGCCTTGAACACCTCCAGGAATGGGGCATCCACAACTTCTCTAGGCATCCTGTTCCAGCATCTTACCACTCTCACAGTAAAGAACTTTCCCTGACATCCAACCTAAACCTTCTCTTCTTCAACTTAAAACCATTTCCCCTTGTCCTGCTGTTATCTACCCTTTCAAAGAGTTGACGCCCCTCCTGTTTATAGGCTCCCCTTAGCTGCATTGAAAAGCTGCAATTAGGTCAACCCACAGGGACCCTTTCTCCAGGCTGAACAAGCCCAGCCCCCTCAGCTCCTCAGTTAGACACCTGCTGTCCAAGTACCTATATGCAAGGTATTTTAAAAGGAGCACATGACTTATTCCTAAAACACTGGGTGATTTTGACTGCTTGCCAGAACCTATGTGTAAGTCAAATACTGTTACATGATTTGTTTCATTAATTCCTGTGGGTTCTCCTAGAAAATCAGTTGCCAAACTGATCTGCAAGCTGCATGAGTTTGTCAGATATGTGGTCCCAAAGAATCTAACCTTTTTCAGCAGCCATGATAAGTTAGATTTTCTCCTATGATTCATTCTTGCCTCCATTCTAGTTTTCTTAACTCTGCTAGTATGGCTTTTTGATGCTGTACTAAGAATTCTTGTGGGTTAAAAACAACCTGGTAATACTTTTTACTCTGATTAATTTTGACTTGAATCAGTTCCTAAATTGGATTCCTTGGGCGTTTCCATACCCAGCTGCACCCTTGCAGTGCAGGAAGCTGTCTGGGTGTGGGAATAGCTGATGAAGTGAAAGGAGACAGTGAAGTGAAGCTCACCAGCAAAAGAACCGCTGACTCAGGTCACCTGTGTTTCAAGTCTGTGACTCTGTGACACTGTAAAGCCTACTCGAGTGTAATAAGAGAAGATATTGATGCAATATGAACTCATGCTGAGGGTTCCAGTATTTTTGCAAGATTAGCTTTGCAGTAGCAGTTTTTATGAAAATCAAGTTTTGCCCATTTCACTCCAGCTTTATGATGCATCAGATAAAGTCTGTGCTCCTGTAGCCAACAAAAAGCTAGCCTGAAAGAAGTCCATAATAAACATCCATGCTGTGTACTTTGGCTAATGCAGGAGAATTGTAATCATGTATTTGCACCTCAACTAAATCAGTTAAGTACTGCTAGGTAACCTATAACCAGCAGTCACAGAACTGTAACTCCTTAAGTCTATTATTTACCTTGGTTGTACCTTGCCACCACTGGCAATGTTTTGGATGTCTGTAAACCCTCCCAAAAAGAAATAATAATAATAAAAAAAATAATAAAAAAAAGCACTCCTTCAAAAATGTGCTGCATGAAATTTTGATTCTTCTTGACCAAGGTGCCCTGAGAATGGATACTCAGTAGCTTACACTATGCTGTTTACAGCTTGCATGGTAAAACTGGACACCCATGTGGTTTATTATAAATTCTTTACAATGAGTAAGAGAAGTAATGCTCATCTGAATCAGCCGTAAAACAGAAGAAATAAGTATTCCAAAATGTAAAAGCATGAACAGTAATGCAGTTCCTGAAATCTTCCAAATATTTAAGTTTCCTGAATATCAAGGATGGGAATAAAGCTTCTATAAAATCTTTAGTTACATCTATCTACAAAAATTGAAATCATAGACATGTCACAGGGGTGGGTTAGTGTGCTTCTTTATTGGGCAATTTAGGCAAATACATCAGATTTTTTATGACTTCCAGAGAAGCCTCTAAGTATCATCTGCTGGAGGACAGAAAAAGGAAACGCATATTTTAAGCTCTACTTTTTCCAGAATTAGTAGCTCTACAAATATCCATCCAAAGAAGTGGTTTTGTTGTTTGTTTGTTTGTTTTGAAGAAATAAGAGAATGTGTTTTTGCTCAATTCTTCCTTGCTGATCATATGCTTGCTACATGATGGCATAAATAAATATGCGTAATTATAGTCATTCAACATTTTTTTTTCTGGTTTTGTTACTGTTTACTTAATGAGCTTTTCAGACACATAGTCTGTTGAATTACAGCAATGCAGCCTTCCAGGAAGAATGCAAATACTATTTGATGCAGTGTTATTTAACAGGAAGAGATCTAAAGGAAGATGTTTGCCTATGCAAGTGGCTGTGCTCCATTATCTGCTGTTTGACACTGGCTGCAGTGTGCTTGACCCAAGCCTTCTGCAGACTTTTGGCGCCCCTGGGAAAATAAGTGCTCTCCATAAATATTATACTGACATTTAATTGTTATGAATTTCTTTGATAAATAGTGTTTGGAGGCACTTGTATTTGAATGGTTTGCTGCTAGTTTAATTTATGCCAGAAAGATGCTAAGGAGCAGACTACCAGGTAGTATTTACTGTCTTTTGCTCATATACAGTACTCAGTTCTGCCTGGGTTAATTGAAATGAAATGCTATTGGCTGTTTTCTGCCATGTTTTATGCAGAATATACTGAAGAATCAACATCTAACATCAGGTTTCCTGCAGTTTCCTGTTTGTTTCAAATATTTTTTGTTATTATCTCCTACACAAAGTAGTTTTTTTCAGCAGCTGGTTTTATGGCTATATATCTCAATGATTACTAAAACACCCTTACCAACCATAACATCAATTAGAGAGAAACCAGGTTTACGGCCTAGTCCAATGGCAGTGAGGTTAGGAGATTACAATAACCTTTTCTCTGCCTTATAGTGCGATGACAAGGAAGTTCCATTTTAGTGTTATTTTTCTCTTGAGAATGCATTTTTAAGTAATTGGGACAAAAATGAGGCTTCAAATTAATTTATTTGTGACTAGCACTAGTATGTGTGTGTACCTGTAACTCTTTAAGAGTGCTTAAAATACAATTTTTTTCCTGTAAAGCTGAGCTTTTTTACAAGTTCAGTAATGAGAAGAAGTGTATGTCTTAACTTCCCTATACAGTGTGTATGTTTGATGCTTTTAACATCATCACATTATGATATTTCGCCAGAAAGCATTGAGCCCTTCCTTCCTATATTCCCACCTTGAATCTGCCTCAAAATTATGTAACTGTTTCTATTTCTTGAATGAACTGGTGCACTTTGAGAGTAAAATTGTGATCGTTAGATGATAGGAAGTATTACTTAAAGTGGCAAGAGTGTATGTAAGTAGAGTCAAAAAGATTTATACTCTGAAATAAGTTTGTTTCTACTGGATACTTTCTGGTTTATGTGTGTGTTGAAGCAGTATTATGTTCTTTACTAAAAACGTCATAGGTGAAAACACTGGCTTGTTTGGGCCTTTTGACTTTGAAGTTCTAAGCAGATTGATTTAATATTGCTTGTTTCTCTGGAAATATTTAAAAATATTTGTCAAGCACTTGTCAAAATGAAGAATGTTAATAACATACACATTTAAATAGTTTAGTGATAACTGTGAGGAAGCTTTGTCTCCAAGAAAGAATTACATACTTCTATTTTTAGTTTTTCTCTGGAATAGTTTGGTGAGGCACAGTCTTGCTTGAGCTACAGATCAGAAAAGAGTTTCTTCTCCACTTGATTCTTAGAACATCCCTACTTTCCAGAAGCATTTAAGGAAATAATGTCCAGAAGTAAGTAGAAATAAAATTGTTAAAACATCTTGATTCAACGTGCTTCCAAAGCTACATGATTGGTTTACTGGCTTTGTAAGTAAAAAAGATATGTTGCATACCTGATAGTTTTCTGTTATTAAATAGGTTGAGTCACATGATCTTCTGTTTGGAAAGAAATTAAAGGATGGTTTTATATTCCTGTCCTGTTCAAATGCGATATCACAGAAGACTTATGACCTAGACCTTCTGTTTCCTAGTTCTTATTTAATATACCAAAACTTTCCCCTTGCCTTCACCACTAACGTATTTTATTCTTCAGTATTCCAAGAACATGCCCATATACCCCTGCTGTGGATCAAATGTAGTTCATTTTCTTCATGAAACTGAATTTTAGCTGAGAAAAAATGTTTTATCTACATAGAAGACAGCAAAAAAGAGAGTTTAAAAGTGAACATACGGCAGCTGCTTGTCTCTTATGGGGTAAACACAGGATATGAGCATCCCAGAAGATTAAGAGAGTTTATAGCTGAATCCAAACTTTCTGAGTTGCTCCTATCACTGTTACAGCCTAAACCAAAGTTTGTATTAAAAAATGTAGAGACTGCTAGAAGTCTGAATTGTGTGTAAATTTAATGGAAGTATGATAGTGCTTGTTCTGATGTTTAAAACAAACATGATATGAGAATGCACATGGATAATGTTGGCTTTGATTTGGTCCCTTAATTGTATTTCTGCTTTTTCACTGTAGACTCGCATATTTGTTGACATCATCTGCCAGCTTTGCTACAGACTAATTAAATTCAACAAAAATGCCATGATTTATTCATCATTTTATTGATTTATTTATTTGTGGAAAAGTTAGGTGATTCAGGTAGCACACATCATATCAAGTCACCCGTCACCCATTTTGCCCTTGAATTGTGCTCAGTTTTGGCCAGCTTCTTTCTGGAGATGGGAAACAGTTGACTTCATCTTATGCATGAGGTCCTATTCCGCTTTCTAGCACTTTGCTGCTCATCTTTTCTTTTGCAACAAAGAAGTTGTAACAAGAATGCCATTGCATGTAGTTTAAAAATATCCTTGTGCTCACATATAAGCTGAAAGCAAAATGTGAAGAGTAGATAATGGTTTAATGGAAGTGAATAATTTCCTGTAAGTTTTATTTAAGACCTTTTAGTTTGAAAGTTTAGAAGATTTTCGTAATCAGTTCAATACAAAAATTATTTCATTGCTTTTGCAGAGGAGGGCTCAGAAGTTGCAGAGTCCTTGAATCATGTTGCTATTTAGGGATACAGGGTTATTAATAGAATTTGATTTTTAAATGCAATCTCAAGTACATTCTTAGTTTGATGAGCAAGGGAATAGAATGAAACCATAAGACATCAGCTTCAGTAAAGGAAGGTTTCAAGGGAAGGAATTCGGAGGAAAAGGAAGAATTCTTTGAAGTTTTAAAGATTTACTATATCTTTTTCATTCCAAGTAATGAAAAACAGTATTGCATCTTTACATACTGTTTTTCTGCATTGAAACTGACTGAGAAGGATACTGTTTAAAACTCAAGAATGACAATGTAAAGCTCCACAAGTGACAACAGATGTGATTTCTCACAGTGAAGTGCATTCTTATCATTTGACAATGATTAACATTATGATGATCCTTTTGGCATGGAACTGAAAATTTTCTACATTGTACAAGCTATATTAAATCTGTCTTTAGCTGGCACCCATGTCTTACTGAAATTGGCAGACTACCACATGCATGGGACCGATTCCAGCTTTATACATGGGCATGAGTGCAAAAATCTCCATATGATGCTTCACTGCTGAAAATTATTTGATTATTCGCAGAAGGCGGCTGCTGCATAACGCAATTCTGTATCTCAGAAAAAGAGTAATTCACAGCCCAGCTATGGATTCTACTTACTAGCTCAGTCATCTGCTGCCTGGTCATCTGCAAGCATCTGCAATATCTGACTGTATTGAGAATTTGTGATTCTGCCCAAAGAATCAGAAAATCTTGTAGCTTTGTGAAACTTCAGTTCAAAGATGTAAGAAATTGTCAAGATCCAACCTTCAGTGAAAACATGGTGTTGAACTACAGCTTCTGATGATGTGGACAGAATGAAAGAGGTCTGGGGTTTTTGAATGAGGAAAAAAAAGATGTGTAGTAGTTTCTGAAGCATAATGATCATGATATGGTTGATGTCATGCCCATACACCAAAGAATTTCAGCCTGTGATTTCTCCAAGTCCATAATTTAATAAAGCTACTATGGCTCTGGCCTAAGTTACTCCAGTTTAATTGGAGACTATTGAATTACATCCCAAAAAGTGAAAGATTAAAACAGATTTACTTTATTGTGACAAAAGAGCACGATATTTCAAAGATGCAGTGGAATTTGGCTAAGGTTTATTGCTCACTCCTTTTTATGAACACTGGCCTATGTCAAGTATGTTATTCTTTTTAGTTAGCTGTTACTGGATTTGATTCTTCTTTCATTGCATTACTAAGTGATCAACTCACCTGATAGTGAAAGAAGGATTTTCTGAGGCTGCTTTGGTTTTCGCTTTGTTTTTACACCCCTTTTTTTTTTTCTCCTCCAAAGGGAAGAAAGATGTTTACCTCCCTTTGTCTCTTGTTTGGCTGGAGCTGGAAGGAGTAGCATAGAAGCAGATTTCAACAAATTTGCTATTTGTTGCCATGATTTTGGATTTTTGCCTCTCTTGCTGATGAATGAGCTTTGTTTTTGCAGATAGACAAAGTAAAGGTGGGCCCCTCTGCTCACACACAGTCAGTTGTACCTCAGCTTGTTACTTAATTTATTTCTATGAATAAAATCAGAAGATTGTAAGTTGTACAGTGATCACTACCATATATCATGATCACCACATTTAATGCATTTGTGAAACTTTCACTGTGTGGACGAGAAGAGTGAGACATAGAAAAAAATTTCAGTCGCTGAGGTCATCCAGGCAGCTAATAACAAAACAGTAAAACTGAGAACTCCAGACCTCCAGACACATGCACCTGGACATCTTCCATGCTGCACTTCCCGATTCCGTCCCGCTGTTAGGGTGCTTCATTTAAAAATTTTATTTTAACACTTCTTCTGTAGTAATTTGGAGAATTGAAACAGACAGGAAGGGAGAGACAGATGGGAAGGGACAGTCTTATCTAATGCTGTCCTCACTTAAACCAAATAGCTGCACTGCATTCCCTTCTAACACAGCTAGCAACTAGCTCAGTTCTCACAATATTGTATGGCATGTGCTGTTATAATAAAAATCTATGCTATATTAGGTGATGAAGTCTTAAATATTGTACTTTCATTTTTATAGGTAGCTGAAAGCTTCTCAGTGTACACACTCAGCACTACTAAAACGTGGCTAACAAATAAAAGCTAGAGGTTTCGTTTTTTCCCGCTGTGTTGCCTCAGAGGAAAGTGCCAGATTCACAAAAGCCTTTGTTGCTTCACTTTATGATTAAATCCAGCCTTCCCATTGAAAGAGCTATTTTCTTTCATGTTATTACGCCATCACAAAATGTCTCTCTTCCCATCACAAATATTTCAGTTTCCCTATGCTTCTCTTCCTAATTAATACTGAAAGCAATTCCTAACGTTGTGAATCTAGAAGCTACCATTCCTTCATGCATAAAGAATTAATCTCGGTGGTTACACATAAAAAAGAAGTGTTTTACTCAGTAAACATTTCTGTACCGAAAGACTGTTAATGAGCAAATGTAGGCTATGGCTTTTCATTTTTAATTTCATTGTCCAGAAAGCACCCATGCCTACATGTGTGATTACAGCTACCCAGATTGCCTTTTCTGCATAAGTGAATTATAGAAGTGAAAATGAATGAAGGCATTATCTAAGCAGTGGTATATTGTCAATTACAGAGACGTGGTTATTCACTTATAATGCTTCCACTTGGGTCCTTGTGTTTCAAGGTGAGGCAACTTTTTTTTTTTTTTTCTGTTTACATTAAAAATTTCTTAACAAATTTAGTAAATCAAATTTGTTAAAGAATTATTAACACCACTGTGCTCTTTCAGCTTCTGTCCACAGCTTTGGATGCAGTGACATGCTCGCTGCAGCAGTCAAGCTTGTTTCTTCTCTCTTATTTCCCCAGCCTGTTTTGGAAAGAAGAATTACCTTCAGCCCAGATTGTTTGAAGGAATTCAGATAATTTCAAGGTTCTGGTTTATTGGCATAGATAAAGAGAGAACAGATTGTAGCATGCAGCAAGAGTGGACTGTCAGAGCTGTGGTGCAAGTATCAAATTCACTGCTAAAGCTGTGATTTTGAGAAAGAAATCCCTAAGTTGTGTTGAAAATATTTTCCTTCACTGAAGCTGACAAAGGAAAGGAAATATTGTGCCCAGTGCCATTAACTTCACTGCCAGTGCCGAAGCTCTGCTAATAACATGCATTGCTTCCCTCCCTCTGTGCAACTGCAACAATAGAGCATGCTGAATCAAAGAGTCAGGGTTTTATGTTTACTTGGCACCATGCTAACTTAATCAAGAATGAACTTGCTCAAGGATTTTTTCCATAGAAATAGGACAAGACATGCTGGTACCACGCCCAGAGTATGACTCACAAGGAGAAAGCAGCAGAGGAGTGTTTTTTTCCTTTCACAAAATCCCTCACTTCCTTTCAAGGTTATGCACTTGTTTTTATTTCTAAATGTGTTATTTGATTCTCTTCTTATTAATGTTTGTAAAAATAGTCTTAAAGGTAGGTGACAGCAATATTTCTTTAGCAGGTTGTTCTCCCCCCCTCTTTTCTTGCAGGGTGCATATTACATTCCTTCTGTGTTTTGTCACTTCAACACAACATGAAATCCTCAATCCTGACATGATTGCAAGTGCTCTTGACTCCTCATTAATGGGTTGATTCTAGCAAATCAGACCAAAAAATACAAATAAAATCTCTACCAGCATTCATTCATTAGTGTAAAGCATTATGACAGGCAAGTCTTCTGTTGACAAGTAAGGTATTTCTCACCCAGCCCAAGCCCAAAGGCTAGCTTTTCCTCCTTTTTCTTCCCTTAGTGCAGGTGCATTTTGATCAGCCAGGTTTTAAACAATGTTCTACTCGGATCACCCTCTTCTTAAAAATGCTGATCAGTATCTTCACTTGTCACAGAACGATTAGGTTGAAAAGTCCTCAAGTCTCACTTTGTTGTTGTCATAAATGAAGTCATTGTTCCCTATACTTGTGAACGTAGTGTTTCCCATCTGTAATAGTTCATTATGACCGTATTGCTTATTCTGTCTGTAGACATGGCAATCAAACAACTTCTCAAACATTTCAAGCAGTTCTTGGAGTTTCAGTAATACAAAAACTTTAATGAGTCTGTGACTATTAAGAACCTGTTGTTCTGAGGGTGAAACAGAGAACCAGTACCTGACCTAGAATAAAGGCTTAATTTTTAGTTTTAGTAGCTTTAGTCTCGGTCATGTCATTGTGTTTTTGCTAGCAAGTTTCTTGTAACACATCACTTCTCAGAAAGAGACTGAAGTAATTTGAATTGTGCTGAGGTACTTCTTCAGTAATAAAATCTGATAAGAGAGGCCAAGCATATGTTAATGGGGCTTCAGGAAATTTGTGCTTATTGGGTAAATTGCTCTTCTGTGCAAGAACAAAGGTATTAAAACATTATTTTAAAAGAACAATTATTTTAAAAGAACAATTAAACAACAAAAAAAGATAAAACATTAAATATTTGAAATGTAAAAAATATATTTTAACATCACATCAACAGGATTTCTTTATAGGCCCAGCATTTTGCTTTTGGTATGAAAGAAAGAAAAACAGGAAGAGTTTTACACATTTGTGTTACTACCACGGGACATTTCTCTGTGTTTACTGTTGATTCTGGACTCACATAACCACATGTGTAGAATCAGAGCTGATGTTTAATGAGGATGGTAACTGAAGACTATGCACTCTTGATAATCTCAGTATCTGCAATATCGGAGTTGATTTGTGTTTACTTTTTGTTTAGAGTAGGATTCCAACTTTTTTTTTTTTTTTGGTCAATGTCAAAAGTAGCAAAACTTGATTGACTTATTCAAGTCACGTACTGAGGTGAGACTTGCCCAAGTTCACCTTCACATGGAAGTGTTCTTTAAAGATGACAAACTGGGAGAACAGTTTCTCTCCCTTCTCAGCCTACAGAAGAAAGAAAACTCTGGACAGTGGCCAGAGTTCAAAACTAGCTGTATGTTGGATTCAGCAAATGGTTTTTCAGTGTAATTTATCCTGATTTTCTAATAATGGCAGTCTTTGCAATAGGGAGTTTTTATAATGGGTATGTGGGTGCACCACAACCTTCCATCCTCTGCATACTCATGTAGACTCACATCTCATTACTGTCTAGCTATTAATTGTATGTGTCTGTGAACAATGATTGCTTCAAGTTCTAAGCTGTCAATATGACTTTCCCAGATGAACATTCAAGTAGGCGTAAATGTCATGATAAGCATGCTGTCTTCATGTATCACAAAGTTATTATCTCCTTTTTGCTGATTCTTATGTAACTATACTTTTGGCTGATAAAATAGAATAAATAATTACTTTTTACCATAACTAACTGTTTCAATGTGAGTAAAAATTCCTTTTACTAATACTGATATTTTTTTAATTGAAATCTGAGTTATACTTTTTCACGTGTTGTTATTTAGGTGAACTTTTGAATATTTCAGAGCGCTTAAATTCCCAGGGTTAAATACACCAATATACATTGAATTCACCAGCAGCAACTGACTCTTTGAAACTGTGGAGAAAGAAATTAAATGGAATTCTTTTATTTAACAAATTGTAAAAAGATAAGAATAATCTTTAAAGGCAGCAGTGCTACATACTTCATCTACTTAACTTGTATCTAGGTGGTTGGAAAGAGAAAAAACGCATCTGCTCTTTTTGGAAGATAAAACCCATTGTAAAACATAGTGTTTTTATTCAATTTGGATTTTTTTTAATGTTAGTTTTCTAAAACACAATAATGTTAGGCCATATAAATAGCAGCAAACACACAGAAATAATGAAAAATATAACATGAAGATGAGAGTTAAGGAAAAGTTGGACAGTAAAGAAACATCAAAATATGTCACAGATTCATCTGAAAATATTGAATGTGCTAATGCTGACTAAATGACTGATTGAGGAACTGGACATAGGTCTGATACCTGGATGTCAGTGACCGGGCCTTTATGACATAGCTTTTAGTAAATAGAGATGGTAATAAAAATATAAAAATATTTGAAAGCGTTTGTTCAGCATAATTCGTAATTATTATTAACTTCTGGTATTTGATAACTTTCACACACTTGTCTCTGTAGTTTTCTGAACAGCCTAGTAGATGTTTCAGTTTTCCTAGTGGTTTTGATGCAGTTATTTTTACATATTTCCTAATGCAATTTTTGCTATATGGAATGAGATGTTGGATATTTGTTGTTTTTAGAATATGCAAAAAATATAAAAAACTAGAGGTAGTATCACAAATATTCTCAAAGTGTTTTCCATGGAGCATTTTTATATGTAGGTTCATCTTGTGTGTGTGTTCTCTTTGTGAATATCTGTGAGAGAAGTGAATGTAAGTCTTCGGTAACACAAACCTTTCAATATCAATCCTTTATTTTCTTGTCTAATCCTAAGCATTTCAGTGGGAAACAAAAACACACAGGTTATGTTATATTATTGTTGTATAAATAAGTATAGCTTCTTTGTGAATATATGTGCTATATATAAAAGAAAAATAAAGAACACCCCACCACTCACTCCTGGGATTTGGCAGCAGCAAGGTTTATACATGTGTGTAATATGAGGTGGAATGTAACAGTGCTTCTCTCACCTTAAATGCTCCCCCAGGCTGTGGTCTTCTGAGGTTTATCGGAATATGTATTTGCAAGTATTTGTATTTTTAAAGAGATTTGGATTATCCGTGATACAGATTATATATATGAGAAATTACAGTACTTCACAGACACTTGAAACTTTCTTCAGTTTAAAGATTGACATTATTCTTATGGTCTTTATAGAACAGAAATAGCCAGGATATACATTTTCTCAAGACACTTAGTACATCCAAAATTGAAAAATTCCATATGGGGAGGTTTGTAATTCCTGGGGATTCACATTGAAGTCACATGCACAGAAAACAGAAGGTATCCAAAAACACTGTTACAAACACTGGCTTACATTAAGCATTTCTCTCAGCCTGTTTATTCCAAACCTGTTTCTTGAAATGTAGCAGACACCTCAACAGCTCCAGGTAAACAAAGTGAATAGGCAGTGCTCATTCTGATGAAGTGTGATAACAAGGCTAGGCAGGGCAATCCTGTCTCTGCACTTTTCAGATGGGTGTTGTTTATGCAGAATATCCCAAAAACTCCACATATCTTTGCAAAGAAAAAAGGAGGGCTATTTAGCTCCTATGCAACTTTTATGCTTATAAGCACTTACTATTAATTACAGTACAGCAACTAATAACATTTTACAAGGCTTCAGAAGTTACTCTCTGCTAGCTAGGTTGCAGGTCACTGTTGCTGCTTCATCCTGGGAGTAAAAATCTGACCAATGTCATGAAATACAGACTATTGATAGTCTGAAAAAAGAACCCCAAACCCAGAATTTAAATGCTATGATGGTTTGGGGCACTTCATATGTGAAATTCTAGGCTAGCAATACTCATTTTATGTAACATTTTTTGCAAACTGGGACTCCCACCCACCCAGGATCTTTCTTGTAGCCTTGTGTCCTTTGTGTCAGGGTTGGGAGCAGATATTTGAAGTTTCTAATCTCTTCTTGTGAAATCAGTGAATGGAAATCAAACAGAGTTGCCTGCTACTTTTAAGCCTCTCAGAAACCTTCTTTCTCAGTGGCTGCTGGGGAACAAGGATGTGAAAGTGCTCAGACCAAACATTCTCTGGGCACCTCTTTGTACTCCTGTGATCCTCAGTGTTCAAACACTTTCAGAGAAAAAGATGGAAAGGAAAATATTTCTTATTTATTTTTCTACTTTATAAGATCCAGCTGATTCTACCTGGCCATTATTACTTGGAGAGCTCCTATGCTTTGGTTTAACAACTCTAAATCAAAGATTTTAATATGATGTTCTTAGCTTGCCTATGTCAAGAACATAAGAAATTGTGCTCAGTGGTGCCTGATTTATGTTTTTTAATTAAATATCAAATAAAATAGAGAAATTAACGCTAGATCTCAATGAAATAATTGGAGGTTTTGTGCATAGCTTTAACTTCTGAGAGAAACTAAGAAAAAGATTTGAAAGCACTTTTAATAGTGTTGCCTCAGTCTATGATGTTGATAAATTCTACCATTACAAGATTCCCCATAGATATAAATGCCCAAGTTATTTCACTGAAGTATCCATATATCACAAGAAACAAACTCAACTCTTCATAATCTCAGGCATTCTCTTCTTAGATCCATTTACACTTAACTGTTTCTGGAGTTCTTTCAGATCTTGTAGCTTAAAGCTCCTCCTAGCTCTTGTTCAACAATTTCTCTTTGTTTCCTGTTTGCTCTCTGTGCTACGTGTGGAAAGTTTAAAATTCTGCCAGGTTAAGAAGAGCCTCAGACCACATCTCAAGAAACTGTTGGACTTCTGTTGCCCTTGGATTTTCCTCTTTTTTTTTCTGTCTTCTTTGGGCAGTTGCTTCTTGTGCATTTTTCTGTGTGCCTCTGTTAACCCCTTGTCTGAAAAAATGTGCTGTAACTTTCTGGACATATCCCAAAATAACAAGGATAAGTGCCAAGTTCTTAGTTTTAAAATAAGACCAGCAAGAAAGTATGAAGTGATTCATCACTTCCTCTCAAGTATAATTATCACTGCAATCATCATTTATTATCTGTATGCACTGTTAAATTATGAGCTAAACATTACTGTAAGTTTGGAAAGTTGTCGTTTCAACTGAAACAACTAAAAAAATAACATAGCACAGGTGTGTGGTTTAAACAGGAAATGATCAGATCTCCAGGACTCTCAGAGATGCTTTCCTTAGAGTGTCCTGCAAGAAATGTGTCACATCTGTGTAAGATCTGTATGTGCTCAATCTAGGATAGATGCTACACAAAGAAGGCATTTCAGCCTGTTTAGCTGTGGTATTTGTCCTTATTAGAAGATGACTGCTGAAGTGAGAAACCAGTTTCACACCTTAGCAGGTCATTTATCTCTGCCTGAACTGGGACTTGGGAGATCCAGTAGTTATGTCTAGTGTTCAGTTTGCATACTTATATTATTTCCTGTTCCACAAAAGCAAATTCTATGTAGCTTTCACTCCTATAGAGGCAATTATCTTGAAGCAAATAAGGAATCTATTTTAACCAGGCATAACTGTAATTTCTTGATATTTTGAACCCCATAAAAATGACTCAAAACATTACTGATTCTTCACTTAAGCAAATTATTGTGGAATGCACTGCTGAATTTTTAAAACAAAATTTAGACTTACTAGCATATTAATGTACTCATTTCTCAGTTAATTTCTCAGATAACTTACATTGTGAGATCTTAGGGGTAGGAAACAGCTTCTGTTTGTATAGCAACGGGCAGAATGATATCTTTATCTTCCCCACTAGGAATTTTAGGTACTATTACAACAAACAAATGTTGATAGTAAGTTGTTTAAAAATCTTACATTGAATGAATTTTTTCCCCCAGGTGTTATGAATAACTGCTGCTTTCTCACATAGCAATAGGTATGAGTTAGTGAAAAATCTGTATCTAGCAAGTAAATGCTATAGTTTAGTGTTTCAGCATTTATTTTTTCCATGTCACCTGAGCTCTGTTCATACCCAGGGAGAGGAGGTGAAGAGAGTTGCCTGTACTTCCCATGTTCTGTGGTGTTCAGTTCTCAGAGACCCAGAGATCTCTTCTCTGAACTTAGATTGTTGTATTCTAGAATCAAAGTCTTCTGAAAACACATCTCAAGCTGGAGATACTACTAAACTACAAAAACAACTGAAAATGAAGGAATCAAATCATGTGGAACAAAAGAAGTTTGGTGAACAATAGGAGATGAAGAGGAAATTACTTCTGCAGAAGCTATAAGGGAGAGAGAAGACCTTGAACATTCTAGAGGTGATGGATGTAGGAATAGTCTATACTCTAAACTCCATGGTCACTGTGTCCAGCTGCTGATTATTTACAACAGGACAAAACAGCATTTCAGAATAGGTTGCAGATTTAGAACGAGTAAAACTCTTTCTGGCAGTGCTATGTCAAAGTTTTGACATTTCAGTACTTTTATCATGAAAACATATGAATGGATGTTTTGTGCATTGTAATGTTCAGTTTGGAATCTCAGATGGGTTTGTATTTTAAATGCCATAGTAGCAAACATGTTAGATATAAAGTAGTTCATTTCAATTCCCTATTAGAATATTATTTATCTGGGAGGAGCTCTGAACACCTCGTATAGTTCTACAAATTACTTCTAGAGTCCAGAATAGTCATATCTCTGACTTTTTCTTCAGGCCACATATATGAGGCTGACTTGCGAAATTTCAGTACTGCTTCTCCTTCCACCTACTATGAGTTGAACTTGTTAGTGAAGTGTCCTTCAAGAAACTGGATTAGGATAACTTCCCTTTGTTTTGTAGCATCAACTGAAGGATAGTTATTGACAGCTATTTTTCCTTTCATTGTACTGTTGCTTAACTTGAAAGATTGTGCAGTAGCAATGGGAGCTAACTTTGCTTAACTCTAGACTTCTATAAAGATTTTTTTTTTTTTTTTCCCAATTTAAAAAGTCAAGACAATGATTATAAAACGCATTACACACAACCCTGTGATTCAGTGAGTCAGCCCGGTCAACTTTAGTGGCCTTCTAATGCAACTTTCTTACAACATTCTTAGGCAAGGTTCTTCAGTATTTCTCACTGGGATTCAAAGGTTTATTTGCATTACTGACTAAGCAAAAGGGTGATATCATAGATAGGATTTGTGTCAGCAAGCTGGCAGAACATAAACTTTCCTTTCCTGGCACAGATCATGTTAAGAAGTTTTTCAGGAAATATTATGCAGACTCAAAATCTGTCAAAAATATGAATGATGGTGTGACAGAAACCACCTGCATAACTCATGATGTTCTTGAATCTAAGTACCAGCAGGAAATTGCTGCAGTATTCCAGATAGTAAATGTGGTTTTGGAACAAAGCAGAAAACTTAAGAACAAATTGATATTTGCCTTTTGTCACCTTAAAGCAGTTCTCTAAAGCCTACACCAAAGGACATGCTGAATCTGTGGAAACTGTTACTAAGAAATACTAAATTAGATATCCATGAGTTTATAAGACCTGTGAGAGTAGGCTATCTCTTACAGAAGAGGGATGAAAAAAATATTGTTATATGTATTTGGATAGGAAAGAGAGAGATTTTCAAAAGAAACTATTGCTAAATAGTCACTGAAATAAAAGAGAAAATGAGATCAAGTAAACAGGAGAAGAAATAAACAAACAAAGAGATCTCCTATTCCAGGAGATAATCTCAAATTTGAACAAAATGCAGTGGTCTGACTTCTACAGTTCATGCTTCGCTTTACAAACGGTGATTGTGGTCTTGTCATGCATTTCTATTGCTTACAAAACATTATTTATGTATGTAAGTCACTTCAAAAGTAATACTTCCTATTTATTTCCATGGAAAGTGCAACACATACAAAGAGTATAATAACACTACTTGATTGAACAAACTCTCAGTTAGAAAATGCTGTTTTGCAACATAGTCACCCCTGTTAGCTATGCATTTTCATCAGTGATGAACAAGAGCCTACATGCCGTGCTCGAAAAACAATCTGCAGCAGTGGAGATGACACACTGTTTCACAGCTGCTATGATGTTGTTGTTGTCAGGAAATTGTTGTCCGTGCAGTCCATCTTTCATTGGCCCAAATAGATGGAAGTCAGAAGGTGCTAAGTCTGGACCATACAATGGGTATGGTAGGACAGTCCATCAAAGATGTGCTCCACGGTCTTCAAACCAGGTGTCATTGGGTTGCAAGACAAAGGTTTTCTTCTTCTTCAGCCTGATTCTGGAAATGCCAGCCTTTGGCTTGGCCAGTGTCATGATGCATTGGTCAGAGTTGATGGTTTGTCCAGATTTGAGGAAATCCAGAAGGGTCACCTTTTTCTCATCCCAAAAGACACTTTACTCACTGAGGGCTGTGTCATGAACTTTTTCTTCAATGGGAAATTCACATGCTGCCCCTCGATGGACTGCGGTTTTGACTCGTCTCGTACTGGTGACACATCTCATCACTGGTAATGATGTGATCCAGGAAACTGCCACTTTCAGCTTCGTACACAATGTTCTTTCTGTTCCTGTGTGATTATTTGTGGAACCTGCCTGGTACAAGCTGTGATATTCCAATGTTGCTGCCACTGTTTCCAGTCATAGTCTGCTGATATGTTTGAGTGAGCTGATAGAGATGCTCTTATTTTGTGGTGTGACAGCTATGCATGGCCATCTAGAACATGGCTCGCCTTTCACATCTCTGTTGCCACTGCTGAAACGCACCACCCACCCCTCACTGTGCTCACATCCACTGTTTGATCTCCATAAACGTTCAGCAAGCATCAGTGAATAGGTGGCATTTTTCCAAAACATGCAATTCAATGACACACCTTTGCTTCATATGCACTTTCATGTAAGATGCCATTTTGTCAGACTGCCAGTCTGCTGCCATCTATTGCATGACAACAAAATGTAATGGAATGCTGGTGGGAAGGTTCAGCCTTTACTGTCATACTGCCAACATCTGGTTCTGGTGTGTGTGGGCCAGCATAATAAAATAGGAGGCATTACTTTTGGAACGACACTCGTATCTGGTATTGAGCTCTGAATTCCCTTCACTGTTAGTCTTAAGAGATCTTATATTCTTCATAATGTTCACAATTTCAATCTGAAGTTCAAAATGTTGCGCATCTAATTGGTCACGAATCAATACTCTTTCATTAGTATTATTTTTGGATATATTTTTTTTTAATTTAATCAGAGGTTCAGACTACATGTTTATGGTAATGAACAATCACATCTCCTACTTTTTTCCTCTTTTCAGGCATATGTGTTTGCCATTTTTAAATTTTCAGCTCTAGATGGAGTACAACTTCCTTTCACATCTGCAATACTATTTTGTATTTAAGTTCCTCTGGCATGATAACAGCAGAAAAATATTGAGAATGTAAGGTGCCTCAGAACCAATTACTGTAAGAATTATTTTCTAGCTTATTTTCTCACTGATGGCAGCCCAACTAAGAAAAGCCCAGTTTAAATGTGCAATTATTCCTTGTGGTTTCAAAAAGCCTCAGCTATGTCGGAACTTTTGATGATTCCCCTCTTTCAGTCAGGTTACTTTCTTTGTTCTTCTCACTTTTGATATGTGGAGCCACTTGGAACTATAATTCATCGCTCTCCCTCATCCTGGCTTTGTAACATGAGCTCCTGCACAGCACAGTCGCACTCTGAACTCACTCTGAACCCCCTCCAGAAGATACGGTTCTTCAGGAAGGGAAATCCCTTCCTCTTAACATAAACAGTGGTATATACAGCAATATGAAAGATAGAAGTTATCAGAAATAAAAAAAATCTTGTTTTTATACAGACATTCCTGTAATTGCCATAATTTTTCCCACCTTTTCTAAAAAATGATCACTCTGAAACAGCAGAATTGACCTTACTTAGCCCATAATATTTTCCTTAGACTGCATGTCTTCGTAAAATGTAATATAGTTTTTGAGCCAGCCCCATGATCTTACTATAGGATCGTTTCCTAAGGGTTAGGAAAGTAATATAATTAATGTGGATAAAGGGAGTAACACTGCATTGTGTGTAACAATTGTGTGTAATGTTGTGGATAACACTCATCAAAGTGAGAGTAGTTCTTAGAAGTAATTGACATTTTACTGACAGAAGTTGTGTGGGCACAAATTCTTGCTTATATAGAGTCAGGGAGAAAGCCAGGTTCATAAACATCTGAAATGCTCTGTAAGAAAGGCAGTTAAATGAACAGTTACATTTTAGCACCTGTCATATAGTCATTAGTTGTAACATGCTCATTTCACTTTACATGTTGTGTAAATGCTTGGTTTGATGTATTTTTTTTTCCTGATTATGTATGTGTAGAGTGAAGCCATTCACCACACCAAACCAGAATGTTGTATACCCTTTTATTTCAAATGTTCATCTGCACTGAGTGGTGTTATCTTGAACTTGTTAATGAGAGTTCTAGCTGTCTTGTCAGGATAGTAACAGAATAGTGTTAATAAATGTACAGATATACATGCTTAATTAGAAATTCTGCAACAAGGTAATTAAAAATGTGCTAGTTTGCTATTTATATAATTAATTTCAAATTAGTCAAATTGTGCTTTATGGTTTGACAATATAGTCTATATGAAGATGGCCTTATGTGCTCTTGGAAGTAGTATTTAAGTGGTATTTAAAAGCTGTGGAAAATATCTTGCAGTAAAGGGAAAAATGGTATGTTAAATGTGAGCAGAAAGTTAATTTTGAGACTCATAAAAATGAGATTAAAAATTAAAAACTAGTGGCAACATTTAACACATAGGAGCACAGAAGCAAATTCTGATGTAGAATACACTTGCCAGAGAATGCAATGGGAACTTCTGCTTTTGTCATAGTAATTTGTAAGATGGAGAAAATGAAAATGCACAATGTTGTAGTGTGTTGGCTGAGGGAAACCTTCTTCTCACTGAATATTGTGGAGGTTTTTGTTCATTTGTGTTCAGGAAAAAAAGTTTAGTAACATGTAAACCTGTCATTTCTGTGGAAGAACTGAAAGAATCCACAAATTTTAATAAAATTACTTTTAGTTCAGTTTTAAGACTTCATTGAGAAAAACATCAACTTTTTCTGATGTCCCAGTACATCTCCAGACCAAGCAGTTAACAGTGCCTTGGTGTGTGCTTTGTCTTTTCAGTGGGTAAGCAAACACTCCGTTCTCTAAAACTGGCAGCACAGCCCATTACATGTGTTCTAAATTCATATGTAAGGCAATTGTGTGAGTAATAAAGCTGATTATATTTTACCCAAATTTAAACATCTCAGAGAATTTAACTAGCAAAATCATCCTTGAGTTCAGGCGGATTAGTGTACATAATGAAAGCATATTCAATTTTATTTTATTTTACTATTCTTCTTATTATTATTTGCAATTTGTCTTTCACATACAGCTTTGTAGTTATTTTTTCTGAAATGAGATTTTGAATGTATGAATGAACAAAGTTCTACTGCCATGAAGAAAAAATCAAGGCAGAGACCTGGCAGGAAACTATGACTCATTCAGTGTTTATAAAGCACAACACACTCGTTATGTCTCACATTCACTGTTTAGGTCCTTTCTGTTCTACGTGGCTTGCAAACATCTGACCTTTGATAAAAAAGAGGGGCACTGAATACTTTTGAGCACTGCTTTTATTTTAAAACACTGTTGACTAGGTGATATTCTGACTAATCCCCTGTAGATTCACTGACTGTCAAAACTTATCCAAGGGATTATCAGGTCCTGAGCACAGATGCACGAGTGAGCCCTTCTTTGGGATCTTTAGCAGTGTTTTCAGGGGGAAAGACACTATTCGTGTGTTTGTGGAATTACGCTCAGGATTCTTTTTCATTTTTGTACACAGTCTTTTTAAGTCAAATGAGCCAATGCATTTGAAATATTTTTCAAAAATGTCCCTCATATCTGCACTACACTTATCAGGAGAGCTGCTTGTACGTAGTTCAGCCATAGTAAGAATCCACTTTACTGAGATGTGAGAGAGAAATACTGAAGTTTGAATTTCAACTTTGCTTGTTATTTTCCTCTGGAAAATGCTAATGCCAAAAACAAACTGAGAAATTTCCCAGTAGTATTTTGTCACTAGTACAGGGATTCTTGGCACATCCACATGGATGTCACCACAGTAAATAGAGACTTGGGATGTAGTCTGTGGGGAGAAGATGGTGATCTAATATAAGGAGGAAAACAATACAAGTGATTTACATGTAAAATATAGGATATAACCGTGTAGTCTTCTTACCTTTGAAAGCCAACACTGTGTATTGCAAAGGCCATAATAGATATGAGATAGAAAGAAAAAAAAATCAGATCATTACTGTGAGCATTATGTTTGATGAGTATCTTTATAATAGAAAGATAAGAATGATCAAAATGTTATCATGTTAGAATAATAGATTTCTGAGTCATGCACAAGACTTTTTTGTCTACGACCATGTTACTTATCTGTGGGTAGAATTGAACTCAGAATTTTTTTATCACTATTTGTAAGACTTTAAATGATGAATGTCAGATTTGAAGACATCTACAAGGAAACCGTTATTTAAAAGCAATTTTTTCAATCAGAAGGCAAAGCTCTGGAATTATTAGAGATGCTACTTCAAAGAACCAGTTTTGAAAGAAGATATATTATCCCCAGTAGTGTTTCTGCTGTTGCAACTCCTTTTGTATCTAGTCTATGGATAATGGCAATGTGACCGAAGAACAAATAGCTGGTAGAAAAGGCACTGCAACGGCTCCCAGATACTGCTAATCCTTGTGGGAAGTGCATGTGTTTTTCATGTCTCAAACTGGATGCTAGAAATTTCATAATGAAAAACCAGGAGACATCAACAACTGCACATAGACCAGAGTATTTTAGCCAATAAAAATGAATGAAATTCCGGAAAGCTAAGTAATAGATGGACTTGGAGACAAAGGCAGTGCAAAATACTTTCAAAACCTAAAGTGAAATAAAATCTTATTAATATATCCAAAGTGGAATTGTCTGAAGAAAAATCTTTTAAAATATTATTTATTTTTCATATACTATTAATCAGAACAGGCCTACAATTTTTACAGTTGTCTTGCAGTGTTTTCTCAATTATGTATGACTGGTAGTTGCTTAATGTTTGCTTGAAGTTCATACTCTGCCACCACAAAGAAGTGTAAAACTGGATTTGAACATGAGTTAAGACAAAAATGGAAAAGTAGCTATGGGAGATTCTTGCCTCTTTATTCTAAACTCTAAGGTCAGATCTTCTACTATATATAGACAAAATCAACACATTTAATTCATAACTTTCATAAGTTCTTAAGAACTTTCTTCACCAAAAGATTTCAAGGAGTAAACATCTGTTGCCTATCATGTCTCTTCTGATTCTTTTTAGCACAGGCTCTGGCCTATTAAATGCCATATATTTCCTGTGGGGAACTGAAGTTTAGCAGATCATTTCTTTTGGTTGCAATCTTGCTGTTGTTCAGCAGTCATTCTTAATGTATGATACAGTTACTCATGTTTTCCTCTTTGGACTATTTTGGAAATTGTTCTGACCTATTTTTGCTGTCTGTATGGATTGTACTGAATTTATACTGACTCCTTGAAATCAGTATTAAAAAAAACCAAACAACTCTATATTTGTTATCCATCTGTATGCTTTATAGCCCTTTTACCTCCTGAAAGAATTACATTATGTTAATCGGAAGTTACTCTGTTGTCCAGTATGTGATTGCCATTATAGGGATACATTTAGGAAATACGTGGCACATCAATTACAGTGTTTTCCAGTAGAAACTCCAATTCCTTCCATTGTGGCCAATAATAATACTGCACTGGCTCAAAACCAAGGAATGCCATGTTTTGAATAGTGTATTTCAGTGCTAATTTAGCATCATATATCCCAAAGGAAATTTTTTTTTTTATTTCCCCTCCTTTCCTCTCTTCTCTTTACCTCTGTTCACTAAAGATGCTGGGTATAAAATCATAGTGTTAACAGATAGGATAGAACAAAATATAACTGCGATACTGCTCATAGTCTTCAGAAGAGTTATACTGATCTGAAGAATCAGTGTCCTTATGAGACATTGCTATTTATATTTTTTGTATTCATTTCCTGGTATTGATAAATTCCAATATCTATTTGCAGATGGATAAATGTCTATATGTCATGGATGTATTTACTCGTACATCTATTTGTCTATAGTCAAGTATTTCAGAGTATGTCCCTCGGTCTGTATTCTGGCTTCTGTTCTATACTTTGCAGAGCTGCAGTCTGTACTTCAGCAACTACTTCAACTAGTCTCCTTGTTCCAACACCTATTCTGTTGCCTTTTGGTCAGAAAAAACAGATAGATGCTTCTTCATTCATGGTCATGTAGGGGGATTCTAGACACCATCCTTCATTGTTGTGCAGGATAATTTGTCATCTTCATTTCTTTGAAGATTATCTGGTTAATACTCCTGCCTCAGTAAAATGATTATACAAGTTCAAAATATTATAATTTTCAGTGAACCTGTCCTCTAGACTAAACTAGCTGTTTAAGAGTCTGGTCCATGAAGACAAGGAACGAAAAATAGCATCAATGGGTGGACACCCTCTAGTGTTTAAGACATGCTGGATGAGTCACCGTATGGAGTTGCTCCTATAGGAGCAGGGAAATTCTTCTGTAGTATTACAGGTTATGACTGACTGCGTCCAAAATAATCTGAAAAAGGAAGTGACTGGTCAGATACTCTGGGGAAGCACCAAGCTGGGACTCAGAGTCTTGTAGATGACATATCTCCCCCGAAATGCCAGATAGTTTTTATGAAGAACACTTGTAGAGGCATTAAAGAATGAGGTGCTATAGGTTTTTCTGTGCAACAGTGCCCCTGATTTTTTCAGGTATTAAGATGTAGAAAAAAATAAAAGTGAAAAACTGGGAAGCTTCTTAAACCAAGTTACTGTGCTGTATTCTGAGTAGGAAAGTCTTAGTAGGGAAATTAATCTCCTGTTTGACAGCATTGACGTAAGTCTGCTTGGTTGTGTGTGCATGTAAACAGGGAAAGCAAGAGAGAATAACACAATTTTATAAATATTCTTACTTATAAGGGGTAAAAAGGGAAGGCAGATCTTAAAGACCTGCACAACTGTTGTATAGAACTTTACCACATGCACTACAGTACATCCAGTAACGATTGCCAACTTTTCTATCTGCACTCTAATGAGTCACAGTTATCTCCAGTTCTTTTTAGTTTTTCAAGCATGGAGAAGTCATTAGGTTAACTTCAGTGGATTTTGCTGACGTCAGCGCAAAGAAATAAATTGACACACTGTCCTACACACTTATGAACATAATAAGATTAATGCAAACCTCGTAGAGCTGTTAAGTGAAAAAAAACATTCAGGCTGATCTGTGACAGTGTGACCTGTACTGAGTAATATGGGTAGCTATATGCAGAATGTGAGTAACTATTATTTAGCTACAGAACCGTTATATGACTCCAATTTGAGTAGGTAGTATTTTAAATGAAGAATAACAAGCTTGTATTAAACTTCAGCCTTTGTGTGGCAGGCAATCACAGCATCTCCTATAGCATTTAACTTGTGTCTGGGGACAGTACAAGACATCACATAGCTGGGCAATTTTACTGGCTCAGGAATGCCTGCCTGTGAAATGGAAGCAGGTAAAAGAGATGCTAAGAGGCACAGGCCCTGCATTATCACAAACAGCCTATAGCACCTATTCTGCCTTTTCGAATGCCTTGAGATACCTTGCATTGGCCTTGCAAGTGTGACAGTAGTGGCATACTTGGATTTCAAAAATTTCACTTCAGCCTCTACTGTTTCTTATGCATGGTGTTTAGATGCTCGGCCTGTGTGCAGTCTTTAAGGAATGGATTTAATCCAGTAATAATATAAGTACCTAAATGCTAATCTTGTTAGGAGATACATAGATACACTAATTTCTTACTGTAAGGTTTCCTGTTCATGCTGTACTTTGTGATTTATTTACTTTACAAATATCTTAAACAACAAACTGCTAAGAGATACTGTACTGAAAAATAAAAAAAGCAATCTGGGCATATGCCCTGTTTTAGGTTTTTGTATTTAAAATCTCTCCATTTCAAAAACATGAACACATGTATATAGACGAGTGTTTTTTTTCTTTTTCTTTTCCCTATTCTAACCAGTCCAGAAAATAAACAGACCCATGAAACTTAGCTCTCCATTTGCTGTCTTATTAAACAACAGGGGAGGGTATCTGATCCCTTGCTTTGTTATGGAAGCAGAACAGAGATTATAGCATATAATGAATTAAAGCTTTAAATGTCAAACCTCTTAGTTACTGTCTTAATTGCCAACAGATTTGAAATTACACTAGGAAAAATAATTACATTTCTAGACTTCTGGCAATGAGCTACAGATCAATGAGAAAAATGTAGCATTAAAACAAGCAGAGTAAAATAGTTTGGTACACGTGGTGTCTTTTGGCTTGAGAAATAATATTAGATATCAAATAACTATTGCAACAAATCTCTGTGTTGATAAAACCCCATTTTTATGAGTGATAAGGTATTATATGCTTTTGGTCGTAAAAGTCTGCTATCACATGAACGTATGCTCGAGAGGTGAAATAAAAATAGCTTGCATTGCTTAGTAAAATCATCAGTTGTGATGGACAAACAATAGCAACAATAATTGGAAAATAAATCGGAAAACCAACAATTCTGGAATTTTCTGATTGATTTTCATCTAGTATTGCTAAATTAAATAAGAGACCTGTAGGATATGATGTGAACAGATTTTTATCATTCTCATTGCCATTGAAAGGATTAGTATGAAGCATGAAGTACAATGAATATTACCTGCAGAAGATTTTTTAAAATTGCTATAGTACTTTCAAGCACAATATTTCTTCATTCTAATACGGATGCCTTTGCTTGGTGTATCTGGTCCAGATATATCCTACAATAGAATAATATCACTATAGGATGCTCCAATACCATAATCTGCAAAAGTTATATGCTAGTGAATTTTATGCATATGGTTTTTTTACACTGACAAAGTGCAAGAGTAATTTTAGTGGGACTCAGGGTTCAGTCTAGTTAATCTATCGTATCTTTCTTAAAATCCTTTCTTTTGAAGAATTTGTGTGCATACCCAGTCAACAAGTTGAACTGATTTCTGAATATTTTAATGAAAAAAACAACAGATTCTTATGTTGAGCAAAAACTCCGACTGGACAAAAAAAAAAAAAAAAAAAAAAAAAAAAGGCTGAAGAAAAACAATATAATTAAATCAAAGTTTTGTTGCAATTTTATATTCATATTTTTCTTATATTTGTTAACAGCTCTTGAATTCCTTGTAGCTGAAGTACTTGTACTGCTGGAATTTCAGCACCCCTGAATAGTACTTTTTTCAGTGCCATGTTTGAATGAAGTCCCACAGACAACAACGTTCACTGGACTAGGCCCAGAAAAAAATTACTTTTAAGATGTGTTTGGGGTTTCAGGACTGGCAAAACTACAAGATGAAAGATTGTGTTCAACGGAAAAACATATTTGGGATTGCTCTCACTGAGGACTTGAAGATTTTTTTCCCTGAAAGCCTCAGAAGATATCAAGATCATTATTCTGAATCCCTCTGATCAGAAGTACAGCAGCCCTACACACATAATATGAAACAGAATGAAAAGGGAGATTTCTTTGTGATTTGCAGCTTTCTCTACAGTCAGAGAATGAATACTTCAAAAAGCAGCAAATTATTTGAAAAACTGAAATCCAGAACCGGAAGAATGCACGAAGAATAATGTGAATCTTGGCAGGCAAGAATAAGTAAGACCATGACTATATGAAATGCTCATAAATATGACAACACTCTGAACACTGTGTATTGTTGAAAAAAGATCCTCCGATCTTTTAAGATCCTGGCAAAAGCTAACCTGTAATCTGATGAAGATAGCTGATGTCCTAAAGAAGGTGTAGCTCTCTCCTCAAAGTAACAGAAACTAACAATGGGGCAGGATAAAACTGAATCAGCAGCAAATAACTGACTGATGATGACCATGTGATCATTTTTCCTTTAGATAATTGCACTGTGACTGTGTCATGGCAATTATTTCATATAGTGTGGGGATGGTGAACCAAACTTTGCACTGCCACACTGATCTCTAAGCTGTGTGTTTTAGATCTAGGAAGAGATTATATCTGTCTCAGTAAAATCTGCCAAACTTCTATATTTTCATATATGAGAACACATATTATTATGATATTGGTTATGTCTCCATTGTTATGTATCATTATTTCATGAAAATTTGTGAAATTCATAATAATTTTACTATAATGTATCTGTGAATTAGTCATGTAGTTATATACAGCCTAAGACATGTCTCAATGTTACCTATCTTGCTTTTTTTTTTACTTAGTGCGTTTCTCAAGCTTCATTTGATAATGCCAGTGCTGTACACCTAGCCCTGTAAATTTACAGTTCTTCTGCTCTCCCTCTTACAAAGATGCCTGGCCTTGCTGATCCACTTGTCACACCTCAGAAACGTCACCTCACACATGCTAAGTGCGTTTTGAGAACCGAGTAGGCGGGAGCTGTGCTGCAGGGAAGGTCTGTGTGGCAGGGCCCTTCCTCTTCTGCAGGAGGGCTCTGCAGCGCTGTGCAGCCCGGCTGTGCAGCTGCATGCAGACGAGGGCTCGATGCTTGTTTTCTGCTTCTCTGGCCAGGCTTCATGCTTCCTGCTGGGCCCTGCGCCAGCAATGCTTTGTTACAGAGCCCTGCAGGCCCCCGGGAAATGGTGGCTCAGCTGAGCCACTCATGACCTGTCCATCAAGAGCTACGGTCCTGCTCCTGCCTTACTGTTTTTGTTACTACCTCTGTTTGCTGCAGTTGAATTCTTCCTGATTTATGTCAGCATGATGTCAGAGAAAGCTCTTGACTTTGGATCTCTGTTGAAATCTTATCTTGCAAACAGTAACAGTTTGCTACTGTCCCTATCTGAGCTTGGTCGGCTTTGTTTTCCTCATTCACATAGCGTCAGTTTGTTTTATGTAGTTATGGTTCTACCAGCTGCAAACACCATATTCAGCTTCAGCCAACTCTAGGTTATTAGGTTATGAATGCTAAAAATTATGAGCAGTGCTTTAATTTACATAGTTATATCCACACATCATCCAGAGTGAATAAAAGCCAGATTGTAAAATAATTACAATCTCTTGAAGTGGAGCCAGCCTCACAGACCAGATCCATCCATCTTCATTAATTTGTATACAGTTCTTTTACCAGAACAAACTTTCTGAAGGTACTCGCATGGGAATGCTGAAACAGCTGCACAACTTTTATTTTGAAGAAAAAAAGTTGAGCCTCGGAACAGTATGTTTTAAAGAGCGAGGGAGAGAGTGACTCTGCATTTAAGACTTTGACCAGCATGTGTAAGAAGTGCTCGCATGGCTGGAATAATCTAACACATTTTTACCTAGGTAGCACTTGGCAAAGCTCCCCTTTTTTTCCTGCACAGTTGAAAGGAATCCAGTACAACTCCGTGCTTTGATCAACTTGCCTCCAGTTCTGCTCAGCCTGCAGGGTTTGCTGGTGCACAGCCGTGCCTGTCTTATGTGGCCTCTATGGCCCTTTTCTGCTCAACTGTCAGAAAGAGGGAGGGAGGCTTCCCCCAGCACCAAAATATCATTCTGTGTGCTCTCTGCAGCACAGTAGCAAAGAACAAGTTTCTTGATTACTCCCTGGTCTTTTTGGAGTTATTTGCTGGAAGAAGTCTTTTTTCCTTCTTTAAATGGATGATTGTGTTACAATCAAGAAAAAGCATCTCCAAAGACCAATCTTTCGGTAAGTGATGCTATTGTTTCTTTCAACTGAAGACATTAAGAACTTTATATCCTATTTGTTAGCTTAAAGTTCTTATGCAAACACACAAAAAGAAGAGGAAGAATTGAATGTTGCGTATTCTGCTAACGTACTAGGTGATTTTTGTGCTCAGAATGTAGTTTTTCTGCTTGTACTGAGACTTTCTTTTTCTCCTTTTTGTCATCTGCGTTTTCTGAAGTTTTGTGTGGAATTGCCTTTATTATGAAAGAGGAGCAGCTTAAGCCCCTGAAAACTTTTTGTGTGTGTGCGTGTTTTGTTTTGTTTTCCTACAGCTCTGTAGTCCCTCAGAGTATTCTGGAATTATAAAACTGTTTATATGTGGAACATGGGTCTTGGTTGCTTTACTTGATTATGTCTGAATGGCAGAGATTTCGTACATGAAATGATGCACCTTTCAGAGTAAAGTGGCTGGCTGGCTGGAACATGCAATTGAGTGATTAAAGTACAACTAATCCACAAGACTCTTCTGATAGGAAAGGGTCAAGTCTAAAGAGCAACAAGTTGAAAGTTTTGTGAGGTGGTTCTTCACTGCTTCTTACATATGTTATTTTGATCTGTGAATACGCTTCTGATTATTTTGTTTTATAACTTCAGTAATAAACTTATTTTTACAGATCAGGATTAGATCTGATTTGTTTGTATTTTACCACAAAAAACCTCTTTTCTTTCCTTTGGCCTGTCCTAGCTTCAGACTTAGTGAGCTTGCATGAGAAGTAGCATTTCTCAAACTACTGCAAATAAGGATTCAGCGGCTGTAGGATTAAGTAAACCTGCAAGAGTTCGCATTTCTGTTTATACCTCGTGACATCTTCAAGAAAACTCCAAATCTTATTGGGTGACATCATTAGAACATTGAAACTACAGTGTTGATATGACGAATAAATACAAGATTATAGATAGCCACTACTGATGTCATATATTATGGGATTACATGGTAAACTCAGACAGGTGGCCATGCCAGGATTATGCACTGCTGCTGCTACCCGGGGAGAAGTCTTTTGGTGCTATATAGTTATGGTACAGAAAGAGAATTTGGACATTAAAAGGTTACGATAGGAATTAAGTGACCTAAGTGCTAATCTTAGATTTGAATCTTCTGCTTGGATTTGCTATGCAATTTGTATTATAAATTAAATGAAATGTATTTCACTTTGCTTTAATTAAGTGGAGTTACAAAGTTATTTTGTAGAAGGGTATTGTCTCATGATTAAAGAAGTGTTTGGTATTTTCCTGAAATTATATTCTATAAGCTGATAGTTTAGTTCACTATTTTTCTATTTAAATATCAGTAGTCATTTTTGAGGATCTACAGTAACTACACTACACTACTAACTGGTTACTACACTAAGTAAAGTGTAAAAAATATATATATATATTTTAGAAGCACAGTCGACACAATCTTTTGGGACCATTAGAACTGCAGTGGAGAAGTGCCTAATTCTTGAAGCATTCAGAAATCTGCTGTAGAAATCTGCTGTAGCTCATGTAGCACTGAATACTCTGTGAGAGTTTTCTTAACGAGTGTCTCCTTAAGTTGTCTTGTGGGAGTAAGCTTAGCTCAATGAAATACAAGAAGTTTCATCATTTCTTACCCAAATCCATCCCTGCAAACCAGTTCTAAATACAGAACGGCAACTAACTACTGTTGGCATGCTTAATCCAGAGCAAGAAAACCCCTAATATGGAAAGCCCCCTCAGAGCCCATGGCTCTGCAGTGACTCTTCTGGCGAAAGATCTCTGTTATAGTACAGTAAATACTTAAGAAATGTTTCCAAGGTTGAGACCGGCATAATATTTTAGGCAGCTCAAACAGAAAGACAATCTCCGTATGCCATAAAGATGGTATCATGTACAGTAAATACAGATTCCACCATAGTACAGTAAACAGCTGATTTTTTTTAAAGTGTGTTCCTTATGACTTTGGAAAGTATTCTCCACTGAAAAAGTGCTCTTACAGAGGATTTAATTTCAGTCCTTTTAATCCTGTAATTTTTTTCCCATATAAACCAGATGGTTTTATTGGGCACAAACCTTATACTGAGGTAACTGAATCTGCAGCTTAGATGTATATTTCCCACAAACAGCGAAGAAAATATTAAATTATCCATGTATGTGTGTCTGTCTGTGTAATCTATATATATGGCCATCAGTAATTTTAGATACAATCTAAGAAATCAAGTCTTTCTTGGGAGCTTTGTCAGAACTTATTACATTTATATATGAATATCTTCATTAGCATGCTAAATTTACAGTGGGTTGTATATTTTTGCTAGAGTTGCCTGAAAAATCAGATTGAATTCTATTGTAAAATATTCTTTCAATGTCACCTCTATATGAGAGCAATATTATATTTTCAAATATGACATCAATACAAAAAAGGATATTTATCACTAATTTTCAGGGTTTTTTTTTTTTTGGTGAATCCCAAATTCTTGAAGAGTTAATAATATAAAAATATTGTGAAAAAAAAGTGTAACTTCTGGTATTTCCACCCTACTTGAGCTCAGAAATATGCAAAAAAATCATTCAGAAATTTAACTGTAAGAAAGCTGAAGTTATGAATCATATTGAACTGATTACTAAAGCACATCAATTTGGATAAAATTTTGTAATTGCATCAGATACCAACTACCAAAAGCTTAGAGATTCCTGCATTTATTAATATTAAAAAAACAGCCTGTTATATGTAAAGATATATTTCTACAGAACTTATAGATCGGACATTCACTACTATTTAATGCTAACAAATTACTGAGGGCATTCCATATTTTTATTAAGAACAGCATCTTGAGCATGTTTGCTAAAACTGGTCAAATTAATTCAAACAATAAACAAATCAGCTTTCTGAAATAACACAGTGGAAGCTTCACTGCTCTGCCATTTAAAATTGGACTGAATAAAACCACATAAAATATGTTTTAGGGAACAAATCCTTTCGTGCCAACTACATAGATTAGATGACATAATAAACGTTTTAGTTCTCAAATTTCTGTGATTTCTATTAACATAAGAATCTCTACAACCATTAGTCAATGCTTACATGAAGCTAATGCTTTTCTGCACTCCAGATTGTGGCCAGTCTGCGTGCTATGCATTGTTTTACAACTGTAGCAAGACTACAATAATGAATTTGTCCTTGCTTTGATTTAAGGCTCTTAAAAGTTTTGAAATATTAGTGTATTAGCTTCAAAATACCTCTCTTTTCTGTTTGCACACTTTCTGTGTTCTCATGTAGTTCTGGATCAACTGTTTTCCTTCATAGTGGTAGGGATAGAAAAATAGGGGTCATGGTTCTTTCTCCTGCTTTTTAGGAGAGAACAAGAGTGGAAAAGCACTTGTTTTCCAGCTCTTCAACAAACTCTGCTGTCATCTTTTCTGCAGTGTCTGCATCTGAGAAAAGCTCTTTGTACCATTGCTTTTGTTCCATTATCTTTGTTTTTCATATATACAAATATATTAATTGCTATTAACTAGACTGGATCTCTCTGTAATTTTAACTTCTCCAGTCCACTGGCAGTTAGATTCCAGCGTGATTCTTACCCATTATGGGGCAAATAGGTAAGGCCAAGTGAAAACTTCATAGTATATTGCATATGTTCACAAAGACCCAGCTTCTGTACAATGTTTATTCTGCCATTACTTGTGGAATAAGTAATTCTTATAATTTCATTTACATGCAATATAATGAAATACAGAAACAACGTGTTCTACAGCTTCTAGATATTATAAATTCTTGGTAGATACTTCTTCTATGGAAAAAAATATACTGACAAATATTTTCTAGCAAAAAAATCCCCACCAGTGTAACGCCCTTTCTTTTTAATCTTTTCTTTCTTTTTTTTTTCTTTTTCTTGGAAGCTGAAAATATTTAGGAGTTTTACCAAGTACAAACAAGCACACTCTCATCTTCTTTGTGTGTTCTAGTTTATTCTTTTCATCCCATGGCTTCAATACAGTATGTAATGAAGGATATATTTGTGTCTTGCATGAGTATAAATGGTGTTAACAGTTTTTTGATTAATATCTATAGAATAGGTACAAAATCAGAACATCATATGAAAAGGATAGATCTCTATAAAAAGAAAACAGTTGCTGTATGATGGGCAGCTTAGAAAGCAGTAGATTTTAAATCTGTACAGAGGCTAGGAAGCTTTTTAAAAAAATACTGCTTTCTCACTTTGTTTCTAGTGATCTTCAATGGGTCCAAATGACTATTATCCTTACTACTTGTATGTAGGGAATAAGCAGATGTATGGGAAAATTTACCAAGTTTGTGTTGAGTTGTGCTCTACAATTACTATGAATGTACATTACATATCATAATTGCTAGTGATCACTTAATTGTAAATTAATGTAGCATATTAATTTAATCAGTGATAATTTATTCCTATGGTAGGAGGAAAGGTGGGCAGGAAAAGAGAAGCTGCCATCATCCTTTACTTCTTGCTTTAAGGAAAGGCTGGAATATAAAAGCATAGTTCCACAAGAAAGCTCTGACATCCAAGTTTGTTTCTTAGTTTTTCCTTACTCTGATGGCAAAATTTGTGCAACTTCTAGAAGGTTTGGTACAGTGCACAACCATGGCCCTCTTGTTGCTGATGTTGCTAAAAGTATTTTCTGCCTACATGCTTGCTAGTGCCTCTTTCTGTATGCCTCTAATGGCTTCACTGATGGGTAGATACCCAAACAGATTATACTGTTCTGTGTTATACTGTCAACAGTTGTTTTCAAATGGTGGTACCTTAAAAGACTTAACTTTGAAACTGACATAAGAAAGAAATTGATTTAAAAAGTAATCACAGAAAAACTGGGCTTTGAGAGAAGGATGGAGAGGACAGAAACACCTGCTCTTAGCATGATAAGAAGCAGTGAAAAAAAATATTTGATTGAAGCAGTAAATGAAGACAGTTTTGAGGAGTGTCCAGGATATTATGAAGGGTGTAAAAAGTCCTTAGATATTGAGGATGATGAATTATATTGTTTCTGAGAGGCTGGCATTTCCACAAGATGGTGGACAGGAAGATAAAATGTAAAGCAGTACATCAGGAAATTTGAATGGTAGGTGTCATTGAAGAATTAAGAAAGCAGGAGAGAGAATACTAGATTAGGCAGGGGGAAAGCTTGGAGAATCCAATTTACAAGCAGATGATACACATTTATTCACTAAGTACACTGAATGGAGGAATCAAGTGCAAAAAATCAAAAGAAATGGAACAAATGTCTGACATTTGGTTTTGTAGCTTAGTGTTGCTCATATACATTTGAACAGCAGTCCAAATGTTTGTATTCAACCTCTTAATCATGCTAGAAGAAGGTAAATAAATACATTTTAGAAATTTCAGCAAAGACAAGTGATTTAAATGAAATTGGTAACGTGCAATAGCAAAACATACTATATGGTATAGACAGCTTGGCTGTCACCAAATTGAGATAGAAAGTAAGAACAACTTTATCACCATCCTAGTAATGAAAGCATAACTATTGTTGAAGTGATGAAAAGAATCTTGGCTGTTTTAAGAAATGGAGTTGTGAGCGCATTATTTATTCTGGTACTTTTGACAGCAGAACCAAAAAAAGGAAGCTTTTGATGGATTAGAACAATTACATTTTTTGTATTTTAGTATACTAAACTTTCTAACTTGACAGTTAATTAATGAGAACACATTTATTTAAGGAAACAACATTCTATTGTTAATTAATTATTTTTAATACACTACACTGTTATTGTGTATCCAGTTTTGTTCTGTCCTGGGTTTCTCACTTTAAGGAACATACCATATGAAAAACAGATTTGCCTACATATTTCAAGCTTTTTATTAGAGCTTTCCCTTTACTTTATTCCTACTTAATCAAGAACTGATTTAACAGTAGGTTTGATTGTAGACTTCTAAAGAGGAAAAGTTAAGTGAGAACTGATGTACATTCATTGAGTAACATCTTCATCTCTAAGCATTTCTTTTGGTTGGAATTAAAGTGTCATTATCTAGTGCATGGTTTGGGAGAACATTCATGGAAAAGTCAGACTGTGCCTCCACTGAGATCAAAGGGAGTCAATTTTTCAGATAGTAGTGGAACAGAAGCTACAGATCATACATTGTTAGTTCATTTTCAGAGGAGTTTAGGAGGGAGGAGAGGAACTTGTGTTATCCCGAAGAAATTGAAGTGACGTGCAGTGACTGCATGGATGTCACCTGGCTTTGTGTCAGTAATCTTTCAAGCAAATAAAGCAATTAAGGATATGCAATAGAAAGTTCTAAGGAAGACAGTAATTTTTTTTTTCTTCATATCTTAAAGAATAGAGAGTACAAAAGGCAGTAAAGAGTCTGAGTTCTGTTGAGATATAAAGCAGAATAGTAGAATTCTGTTTTTGTTTCTCTAGTGGGTACATTTTTCCCTGTTTTTGTCTGAATAATCAGAAGTGAAAACATAATTCTTTCTAAGGTGGAATCGATATGTTCCGGAGGCAGATCTAAAGAATTAAGGTATAGATGTAAGTATTTGGTGTCCTAACATTGTGAAAATGTATTGGAAATACATTTCATTAGAGCTAGTAGCTCTGCTATGCTGTGTTCTTAACATGTTTGTGACAAGGCCTATGACTGAGGAAGAAACTGTAAATAGCAGTGATAAGACAGGTAAGCACTGACCACAGATTAGCAGAGATTTACATTTTCAAATCAGTAGGAAGTTACAGCACAAGGTAAGAATCGCTTCTTCACAGAACTTGCCACCTCTGCTATGGTGGTAGTCCATTACTTCTACTCCTCCTTTGCACAATCCTTTTCTGGAAAGTCACAGACTGAAAACTGCATGATATAGTGTAAGAATGCTCATTTCTGCTTTCCTGTGACACTGGTCGCTACACTTGCCACAGACTAAATGGTAGCTGTCTTGTCTCAATCTAGCATGCTTCATATCCGTGTAAGAAAGTACATGAATGAAAACCAGAGGTCGTTTAGTGTAGCAACTTTACCAAGCAAATGTCATGAGTCAGCAGAGGCAGCGTGGTCTCTCCCACATTTTTTAATAAAAGGCGGGTTGCACCTGTGGCAAGTCAGAGTTTTGTTTCTGTTGCTGACAAATGGCTGCATCAGAGCAGTTTGGCAGTTGGCTGGGCTCAGGGACCAGGATGGAGGTGGGCTTCGCCTTTTCTGGGATGGAAACTTGGTGTAGGGAGAGAGGCAGCCAGCTCCTGCTAGAAGCTGCAGCAAAGAAGGGAAGTTCTTTATACAAGTTTCTTTATACAAGTTTTAAACAGCTGGATTTTTCAAATCAGACTCCACAGCTTCCAGTGTAATCCTGGCTAAATCATAGGAATCTTGTCTCAGTTTTAAAGATATGGATTTCCAAGCTTCTGTATGCACTTTATTCACTGCAGAGCTAACCTACATACGATGAGGCTGGTCACAGTTTTTAGATGTTCATTAGCATTTGTTATTCTGCATGTAAATTCTTAAATTAAATAGCAGAATGAGAACTGTCCGTGTCTGGAAGATGCCACTTTATTTTTTCGCTTGTTGTAGACTTACTATTTCCATGTACTCTGTGCTTAGAATACATTGACATGACCTTAAGGCTCTATCAGATAATGTCATTGAAAGTTGATTTCCAAAGCAGTACAGAATGGTAAAGAGCAAGCCAGTACTCTGGTTATCACTGAACATTATGGGAATCTTGATTTCTGAAATATTTAATTCTCTATTAAATCAGCTCACAATTACAAGCATCCATTTTAGTTCTTCAATACTCCTTTTATGTACATAAGAAGGCAGATAATAGAAAAAATGACGCAAGCTGCCTACCCACCTAAGTATGATTACTATGTTGATTTACTTTTTAAATGCACGTGAAGATGAAAAGATAATTTGTTAAGGCATTTAGAAGAGTTTATATTTTAAGTATTTTAAACTGTTTTGAAAATGACAACAGTGCCTACGAGGCAATAATGACAAAGTCAAATTAGCAAAGCCGAAAGGAAGACTGGGAAATGGTTTGCATAAAGCTTTGGAGCTGTTATCCCAAAATGTTAGTGGAATTCTGCTCTGAAGTACAATTTTAAAATTGTTTTACAAATATGAGTTTTGGTGACCATGATAGACAGTTGCATAGACTGCACTGTCATACAAAGGTGGTTTTCTGAGTTAAGCTGATAGTGTACAATATGGACTTACTGCTGTGTTCTTTGTTAAGAGAAGGCCATTGCAACATTGCATTTGAAATGATACTGTTTGCTCTGATGTTCTTTCTGGCAACTGGACTTTACTCAGAGCTTGAAAGCCTGAAATTCAGCTGGAGGGAGTGGAGAAAGGCTTCATACATGATACGGAACCATCTAAAGATGCTAATTTGGCTGATACAAGCAGTTTAGTGGAGTTAGCCTTAGTCAATACCTTAACTCATGTATATGAGCCTTAACTAAACCTAGGAAGAGCATAGGAAAGAGGATAAGTGCGAGAAACAGGGCTGGTGTGAACAGATAAGGCTCTGAGCCTTGTTCTCCTGCTTCCACATTCTTGGCAGTGGAGATAAGGCATGCAGTACTCTGTGCCCCTCAGACTCACCTGATGACTTCACAGTGACTTCAGTCAGCATCAAATTGGATTTGAGTGAGGCTCTTGCCACTCCAAGTTCTGTCCTCATTGTTCCAGCTTTCTGTGCTTCCTTTATGCTTCTTTTCAAACTGACCCTTTGTAGTTCCAGACACCTCCCCATAATTTCCACTCTGAGTTAACTGTGGCTGCTGGTCGTCTTCTTCCTTAACATAAACCGTTCTGGAGAAACACCCATTCAGAGAGGTTTGTGAATCCCGTCCACACACTCTGCTTGCACTCACACTCCTACTGTTATCTCATATCTTCTTTGTCAAAGATGGACCCTGCAGATACCCCCACAGATGAAGAGGAATGGTTGAGAATTTAAAAATAGGGCATCAGCACTACAATTGAACTTGAGGATGAGAGGTGTGAATATATATGGAAGCAGAGTAGGGTAAAAGTTACGAAGACTTACTGATTGGGTGAATCTGTTATTATTCAGAAGAGAAAATACATGGAATGAAGAGGAGGAAAAAAGAGAGAGAAAGTCTGTAAGTATGCAGATAATTGTAAAGCTGCATAAAGGATGGAAGAGAAGGGATTAAAAAAATACAAAACAAGATCATTTACGATTCGAAGGACAGTGGCTTTAGTGGTGGAAGTACATGAAGTAGTTGAATAGAAGTATGTGGAATTGAGAATGGGAGAGTGATGAGAAATTGTGGAAAAGATGTGAAGCAAAAAAAAAAACAAAAAAAATTCTGCAAAACTGAACAAACAACAACAAAAAAAGAAGACAGAAAAATTGGATAATGAAGAAGTTAAGGCAAAATTAAAAGAAGAAGAGAATGAGTAATACAAAATATAATGAGTAGTGTGGAAGTGTAAAGATAAGCAGGTGGTGAGCTGATAGAGAAGTTAATGAGAATATGGTCATTTCAAGTTTTACATGCTTACTCATCCCTAGCATACTAAAACATAAATCGTGCTAATTACTCCATGTTATTGGTAAGTACACTACACATAGTGACACTGGTGAGAGATATTAAATGTTTAATGTCATCTTGATGGTCTGTTTGGGATATTGCTGGTGTACTGTTTTATACTACTTCCAGACAAATTTTTACAAAAGTTAATGATGAATTCAGGAGACATTATAAGATTAGTAATTGAGTCATTTTCCAATTGGCATGAGTGAGCTTTATTATAGTTCTCATTATTTTTGTTAAAAGTGCCTGATTCTTTAAAGTACTTAAAGGAAATAGGGATCTGAAAAATCCCGCAAGAAGCAAATCCTGTGTTTCTATTGTTATTGTTTTTAAAAATTTACAGAAATTAATGATTGGGATGATTAGGAATGTTGACACATTGCTTTCCTCCAGGCCTGCAACTAGTGTTTGAAACATTTCCTGACATAGAGAAATTATGTCTACTTCTGTCCTACCATTCTGATTGAAGACCTCTAAGCTCTTCAGTCTATATTCAGACTTTAAAGCATGCTGCTCCAGTCACATCAAGGTGGACATTACACAATTTATGGGTAAACGTTTCTAATTTTACAGGAAATTACTTTGGTCTCCTGATAGCAGCAACTGAGAAAAGTTTTATGCTGAGCTGGTTGGTCTTAAATTATTAATTACCTTACTTTAGAAAATCCATTTTTCAGCATCAGAATAATAGGTCTTGTTAACCTCTCATTTGAAAGTTAATGATGTGTTTTCTTGCAGCTTTGGATATATACAATCTGGAACATTTGTATTACGCAAACCAAATAAAATGCATTGGTGTAAAACTAATGCATAGTAGTAACCTACTCTGTTGATAATGAATGGTTACAAGGAATTGTTTAAACACTTCTGTGAACCAGAATTAATAGCTTCCTCAGTGCTGGAGAAAAGATTTCAAAGCTGTAATAACATGGTTCATAAAAATTAAAATAAATAAACACAGTACTTGAATAACTGGAGTGGAGTTTCTAAATAATTTACCTATTTCTTTTTTGTTGTTGTTTTGAACAGCAAAAATAAATAAATAAATAAAAATAAAAAATTGAGTTCCCATAAAAATGCACATAAATTTTTAAACAACATTCAGCAATATTGATCTAGCCAGAATGATTGCCCCTTCAGGGCCCCACTTAAATTGTACTGTTATGTTACTAGGACTCCCTATTTACATTCCATCTTCCCGGAATGTAAAAAAACACCTTTAATGACTATATTACGTTATTTAAAGGCAGACTGCATAAAGTTTCTCCAGAGAATCCAGAATAGCATTTCTTAGCCCATGCTGATCTCCTTCTACCAACTGCTTCCAGAATCAGATGTAGCTCTCTTGAATGTTCTTTCAATGTGTGAGATTTGTGTGAGATCAGACTAAGATTTGCAGCAGAAGTCTACCCAAAAATATTGAATAGATTGCTTCTTTCAGTCCTTCGTATATGGAAGAATATTTTGTCGTCAACTTCTTATTAGGAACTTCCATGTTTATCTCTTTGGCTTTCAGTCATCTCTTTGTTTGAGAATATCAGCCCTGTTCTTCAGTATTTTCCTTCAGGTGATATTTCCTGAATTTCTGGGTTTTGTATTTCCCATTTCAGTCTGTGTTTTGTCTATGGCTTTCTTCAGAGTATAATTCCTCCAAATGGATAGATTACTCCAGAAAAAATTTATTTACTATGAGTATGTCCCAAAATGGAAGCCACTCTCTCTTGCATCACGTAGACTTTCTTTTTTATGTTATTATCCCTTCTAAGTCATGCTATCATTCCCAAGATAGTTACTGTACCATTTTCTGCATTACTGCTGTCTCATTAGTTATATCCATCTCCTTTCTACAGCATTTTTCAATTTTCTCTTCTAAATGATATCTTGTGTGATGAGAATTTCTCCAAATGAAATTTTTATCTAACCTCCTAGGTACTTGCAATTTCAACCTTTCTGGTCACGTTCAAAAGCTCTTATCACTGAGCTTTATTCTTTGGCCAAGAGAATATGCAATAGATCTGAACTTATAATCTGTCTTATAATACCCATTTGAAATGTGCTGTTTCTTGGCAGTGAACACTTGCTAAGTATTATTCAACAAGACATATCCCATTCATATAATATTTCTTCTTTTCCTTCCTTTCTCTTTCTTTTTCCAGAAATGGGGACCGCCACTGTTTTTTAGGCAAATTTACTGGAACTTTACTATCAAAGCAAATTTTTATTATTGTGCATAAAACTGAAATAATGGCCCACCCTACTCTCTTCTTCTGTAAATATCTTTGCTTCTGGAAACTATTTGTTGCCTTCAATGCTCTTGTTTCATTATCTCTGTGTGCTTTCCACAATTTCTATTCTTCATCTGTAAATTTTCTTCCATACAGCAGTCATTTAATACAGCTACGTTTTATAAAAGTCCCTATGTTAATTTTTCATATTTTTCTCTTTTGGGCCTTCAACTTCAGCTGGAAATAAGAGTTAAAATTCTTGCTATATCACCTATTGCCTTGCTGCTCTGAGGATTGTGTCTGGCAGTCCCATCAGTGAATATGGATGATGAGCACCAGCAAGCAGAGAAATGATCACATGCCTCACATGAGCTTTTGACCTGTTTTTGAACACTATCTTTCAGTGATTCCTCTCAACAGAAGAATGAGTGTATGGGACTGCTGAATCACAGCCTGAACCTCTGATTGATCACCTGAGGTGAGCAATGAGTCAGCCACGGGAGCACGGGTGAAAGCAATTCACCTGTGCTGCAGGAAGGGGTGGAGCCTGGCTCCACCTCTCCTAGAACCATTTAAGAGCTGACTGCCAGTGGGGAAGGATCTCTTTTGGAGATCTACTCTTCTGGAGTTTTCTATGTGAGCCCAGGTATAGGGTGAATGTTCTTTTCTGCTCTAAGTATAATAATTATATAAGCCAAGCTCTCGAATATACTATATCATCTGTGTATTCATTACACAATACACAATGATTATACAATGAAGTTGAAATTCTTTTCTGATCAGTGGGAAATTACTCCTCTTAAGAGCAGATTTAGGATCTTGATGGACAGAGGACTTGCACTGAAGATAGAAATAACTGTGAGTAGGCTTTGGCCTGTCCTGTGTAACTGCACTCTTCCCTGACTTAATTTCCTCAGTCTTATATGTGACTGTGTTCATCTTGCTGATGAAGTCCTTTGTTCAAGGAAACTGCACACTCAAAACATGCCCTCCCACAGCTTTTTTGAAGTATGGAGGGACTTCTTAGGCATACCTCCCAGAGCAAGTGGTACTTCTGCCCAGTTTTTCTTGCTAGGAACACTTGGTTATTAGGACCAGGGCAAATGTTCCAGTGTCAAGATTGTTTTGTGGTCCAAGACTTACCAGATGCTTTCCAGATGCTCTAACTTTTCCCTTCAGTAGTATCTGAAATAGCAAGGGAAAGGTTTACTTCTCTGACTGTGGACAATAGGTAAACTTAGCAGGAAAATGCAGTTCGTCTCCCAGCATCCAGACATCAAGACTATAGTAACTCCTTACTGTACCTTATATTGCAAAGTACAAACTAGTACATGCTAATTCTAGCCTACCAGGTGGAAAAGTTAGATCAGGACTGGAGTGCTGAATATAAGCAAAAAGGGAAAACCAGAACAGTAGTAAAAAAAACTGGGAAGACTACATGGTTGTTTTCAGCTGTTATGTGCCATCTCCTAGAGGTAGCATCTTAGCATCAGATTCTCCTTTATTTTAGTAGAGTCTAAGAAATTAAATAATTACTAAGAGAGGGTGAAATTTGTCTGTGCTACTTGGCACTGAAAGAACTACTTACATGGGCTAAAAAGCCATGAGTTACCACCTTTTATTTAAAGATGTAATATAAATTCAAATAAATTTAGCATGGGCTAACTCACCAAATACAAATATGTATCTGTTGTGCTAGTAAATAAGCTGTGAACTAAGTCAGGGATAAAGTAAAATGAATTTACCATGCCAAAGTCTTTCCAGAGAAGTGATCAACTTCGTTTTATGAAATTAAGTAAAATCAAAAACAGTAAGCAAACAACATGGATTGCATGCATTACAAATTCCTCATGTTTAAGTGGCTCAAGGTATACAAACGACCAGTGTTTTAGAAGCGTTCACTTACAGTATCAGTTTTCTTTCTCATACAATAAACTCTCCTGATCTTGTATAATGAATATTCACAAAATAAATTGTCTGGATAAATTGTATTGCTTTCATCACTGCCCCAAATGTTGTATGGATCCTTAAGAGATTCTCTAATGTGGTACTTCTTAAGCTGCAGCACAGATGATTGAAACTTCCATGCAAAGCACCCTTCTGAGGCTGCCAAGATGTGTTTATAGAATCTTACAGACTGCTTTAGTAAAAGGGATTTATTCCATTATATCCATGTATTTTCTTGACTATCCTTTGATGGTGTTTCTTTATGAAGTAAAGATGTGATCCTGGAACTAATTGTGCCCATGGGTAGTCATTGTGAGAGGACTAATGAAGTCAATGAGACTGCACATACAAAAATACTGTACTTGACAAATAGGGTTTTACGGTATCAGCTGTAGAAGGCAAACAGTCTACCCAACACTGATTTGGATTTAACACAGTATTATTTTTAATTCAGCTCTTCTACTAATTAAAAGTAAAATATTAAGACTTCTGCTGTCTGTGAAGTAATGGTCAAAATGCATTTACATTTAAAGGATTGTATTTCAAAAATACAAGGTTAAAGTGCAAGAATCAGTTATATCAGAACCTTTTTAATATAGTGATTTCCAGCTGAACAAAGAGACAAATGACAGTTAGGAATGACTTAATGATGATACGTTCTTTTTTTTTTTTTTACTTCTCTGCTTTGAATTCAGTAGCTTTTATTAATTAAATCAGATATTTTAGTAAAACGAGTAAAGTAATTGATGCTTGTTGTTAATTATCTTAATGCTTATAGCTTTCATTGTTGATATCTTATTTTCTTTTGGGTATCTGTTATTTTCTCTAATTTAAACTTCATTTGATCCAATTCTGTAAAGTAGATAGATTTAAGTACCTCTCTTTTTATTTTTGTCCCTTTCTTAGTTGTAAACTGTGTCCTAGGAACTCTAAACTCTGACACTATTTTTGTTTATATAGAAAAAAGTTTTACTGTAAGGTATTCATTCCTTTATCTTCATAGCTTTTCTCTCTAGTTTTATATCCAGTTTTCAAAATCATCCTTGTAATGTGAACATGTGATTGTACTGCAGTATTGCAGTACTGATCTCACCAGTACCAAATGCAGAGGTATATAACTTCTACATCTACTTAGGATTCCTTGTTATGCACCTCAATCTGGAATTTACTGTTTTTCAATATAATACTTGCAGTGGAAATCCTAAGTCAGGGCTTGAAATGGTGAATGAGCACCTAGTAGGAAGGCAGGATCAACCCAGGGAGCTCAGGTGTATGCAATGCACCTGTGTGACTGGATCCAGGATCCACCCCTTCCCAGACCTCATTTAAGGGTTGGCAGTAGAAGCAAGGGTATCTCACTTAATATTCCTGCATGTCTGAAGTGTTCTGAAGGTAAGCAGCTTCTTCCCTTCATTTTTGTGCCCACAGCTTTTGCATTTGAGCGAGTCCTCACTTGCTGTAGACTAGGGCCTTGCTGTTCTGCTGTTATTTCTGCACTTTCCATTGTGTTACAATTCTCAACTCATGTTTAGCTGCTTATCTCTTATGATGCATATACACATGTATCTGTATCTGTTTATTTAGGAGCTCAGCAAAAAAGGTGAGATCTATGAGGTTTTTCTTTCACAAAAAATGAGACCAATATTTAGTTCAAAATAATCTATCTGACCTAAAACACATAATTAGTGGAACAGAAGGTATTCTGAGCTTGGCTTCATAGTCTATTATTTTATATATTATCACTTTATGTTGAATATCCACTAGGATAGAAACAAATTCCAATTTCATCGCTCTCAGGCTAGTATCTCTACTTAATGACGTAACTGTTTACAAACTTATTCAGCAACTACATCAGTTCCTACATACAGCAACAGAGTACTCAGAATAGCTGGAGATATATTTTGTGATTCTCTTATGGCATGACAACTAGGGCACTTGCAAAAGATATCAAAGGCCCCTTCATAAATCATCTGGGGGTATTCTTGAACAGTTGTGAGTCATCATGATCAGGTGTGTATTAAACTACATTGCCTTCACTGCTATATCTTCCATCCATTCAGTTATAGCAATCTTTATTTGATTTTAATAAAGTCACAATTAAAATTATTAATTGAAAACAAATACATGCTCATCAATGAATAATTCCAATTCATCTTACGTAACTTGTCTAGCCTTTTAACAGCATGTGCCAGCCAATGAAGACTTGTTACACACTGTGTTATTGGACTTCCCTATTTAATTTCAGTGCCTACCTTGGCAGCCTCCAAAGGATCTGGATTTTATTGCAGTAGTGTAACATGTTCAAAAGAATTGTTCTTCTTCCTCATCAGATTTTCAGGACAACAAACTTTCTGCTCCAATCCACATGGATCCCATCTCTCTGTGGTTTGCCACACCAGACATTCTTAATTTCCTCCTTACAAGAATCTTTCTGCCTAGGACTCAGCTTCTCAAGTGATATTTCTTTTTTTGTCACCATAGGATATCTCAAAACTCCATAAGGATTCACCACAAAGATCATGAAAGATATATTTATTCCTCCTATTGCTCAGTCTGTTACTGATCTAGTTCTCTTGGAAGAGAATTTTCAGGAGGAGGAACAGCAGATGCCAGTATATTTGTCATCAGCAGCTCAGCCAGCCATCCTTTAATCATGCTCTTTTATCTGAAATGATTACAAATCCTTCCAAGATCTTATGAGAAAAGTTACTTGATGTGTATGTGGAACCAATCCGGGAAAATGTTACAGTGTTCAGTGCATTGCACACAGCTATATGGTGCAATGCTTAGATGGATGGTTTTACCCATCAGTGAAGAATTTTGGACGTGACCGGATTCTTTTGGCAGGCAACAGATTCTTTACCACCAGTCCCCAAGAGAGCAGATTGCCATTAGTTCGGGCCTTCGCATAGGCAATTCTTTACTTTTCCTCTGCTGGATTTTCTGGTGATAGAAGCAGAAAGCAAAGCATCTGATCAACAGTAGCTTTAATCTCTTCCATATATAAAGTTAAACTGTAATTTTTCTACACACTAAAGCACAGAGTTTCTGGACCCTCTTTACTGACCGATTTCATTAGGACTGGAGGGAATATTTAGTCCTTTGTTAATGATGCTGAATGTGTAAACAGTGTCTCTGAAATCACTTTGTGCTGATTCAATATTTCTTCAAGTCCATTGCAACAAGTATCAGGCATTCATCAGTGTTGAGAGTTCTTTGAGAACTACAGTTTTTATTGGGGAGAAAAAAATATAACATTTTATAACTTACCTTAAAGATTTCTTTATAATGATATCAGAAGTCATATTTCTACTATCAAGAGGCAACTGGCAACGTTATCAGAAATACCCTAGTTAGGCTCTCAGTCTTTCTTTGTGTGGCAGATCCTTCAGTCCTCTAATCATCTTTGTGTCCTGTTACTGAACTCACTGTAGTATTATGTCCATGCCTCTGTGTACTGGGGAGTCTAGAACTGACAGACCTCTCCAGATATGTCTCATCATAGCTGAGTAGAGAGGAAGGATCCCCTCCATCCTGCCGGCATGGCTTCTAATACAGTATCGAAGGCTGTTGGCCTTCTTCACCACAAGGGGACATCACTGCATGTTGTTCATCTTGTCCACATGGACTCCAAATTTTTTTCTTTCAAGCTGCTTTCTAGACAGTTTGTACCAGCTGTGCACCTGTACTGGTGAATGGGGATATTCATATTTGCATTTTCTACGCAAACTTTGCGAGATTCATGTTTGCTCATTTTTCCAGACTGTCAGATTCCCACTGAATGTAGTACAACCATCTGGCTTACCAGCTACTCCTGGTTTTGTATTGTTTGCAAACCTGCTGAAGATGCTGTCATTGTCCAGGTTGTGAATGAAGATGTTGAATGTGTTGGTCTGGGTATTCCTGTAAAGAAGGCCTTCATTCCAGCAGTCTCTGAGTGCAGGGATCTCTGTAGCAAGAAAAATAAAATGGTATTTTTAACTTAATTAAATACTAATCTTTTGGTGATCAGGTTCTCTGAATCACAGAAACCTGGGAACTGGTTATCCCCAGAAGGGAAGAGACTTGCTAGGTAACCTAGACAAACCACTGCTTTGTATGCAGTATTCTGTGAAGTAACCTAAGTTATTTAAGTACCAGTTCCTATGGAAAACTATCCTGTGGCTTAATAAAGTACTCTGAAATGCTAAGTAGCTAGCTTGCACGTCAATGGGATGAGACTTCTCTGTTATGTTAGTTACTACATATTAACTACATTGTTGTGATGAATGCATAGTAAATGATTCTGGCAACGTGATAAACAGCTGTTATTAGGACTACTATGTGCATGAGAACTTTATAAAAATCCAGACTGCCCAGGTACTACCAAAACTGGATCTTGCCAGACATTATATCAAGAAATACCATATATGCAACATTGGATCTAAACAGGAACATACTTAGCTTAACACATCTTTTTCCAAAAGTACAAATGTTAATTTCTGGTAAGTAACATCTCTCTCTTTAGCCCCAAACCTCCATCTCACAGTACAGAATCATAGAATGACTTGGTTTGGAAGGGACCCCTAGTATCATCAAGTTCCAACCTCCCCATCTGTGGGGAGAAAAAAAATATAACACTTCATAGTATATACAGGGCCACCAACCTCCACATTTAATGCTAGACTGGGTTGCCTAGGTCTGCATCCAACCCGGCCTTGAACACCTCCAGAGATGGGGCATCCACAACCTCTCTGGGCAGCCTGTTTCAGCACCTCACCACTCTTTCTGTAAAGAACTTTCCCCTGACATCTAATCTAAACCTTCCCTCCTTGACCTTAAAACCATTCCCCCTTGTCCTATCGCAGTATGAAATAAGTTGTTGCAGCTTCACAAACCTAAATAGAGTTTTCTGTACCTCTAGCTACATAAAATCTGCATGCTGTCAAATCTGGAATGAGTGCTTTGTGGGATTTTTGGTTGCTTGTTTTAATTTGTTCAATGTTATGATGTAAGTTAAGGTTAGGAAAAATTATGATTATCTTTATTTTCTATAATATGATCACTAACCTTGACTACTCTTGTGCAGTTTCAGCTACAAGCTCCTAGCAATCTTATAGCAGAGATTGCCTAAAAGGGATGTCTATTTTATGTGATTTAAAACTTATCAATAAAGTTTTGATATTTAAGGTTTCCAGCTAAATATATTCATAATTTGAGCAGAAAATCTACAAAATTATAGCTTATTATATTTAAATTTTATAGGAATATAATAATATCTAAAATCATATAGGAATATAAATTGGTTTTTAAAGTAAAAAAGGGGTAAATCAGCAAGACAAAAAAAAATTAAAACTATTTTTAGAAATCAGTGAATCAGGCTCAGAAATGTGCATTTCATTTTGCGTAAAATGCACTTACTAATTTTTAGCTCTGTGTGCTTTGAGAATATTTCACTTATTTCTGACACTTGGTCTGCACGTTTCTTATAAGCAGTAAGAATGATTAGCATAGGATTTTCAAAGGTGCAAAGGAAAAACACTCTTTAAAGTTCTTTGAAAATGTTTCCTCAAAATGAATTGTAGAACAATAAATTTCAAGATGCCAAAATGTCTCAGAATCTGATCCTGGCATCAGATACACTGTCAGGAAGCAGATACCAGAGAATCAACAGACTTTCAAAATGAAAAGTGTAGAAACTTGGAGGTTTTAAAACTTTTTGGTCTTGACTTAACTTGTCTCTCCGAGAGACAGTTAAATAAATTTTCAAAGGTATAGCATTATTTGTAGATATTTTATTGTAAACATCTAGATAGCAATAGAAAAACAATTCTATGGTTCTATAGAAAAATTGAAGAAGCATCAGTATATATGTTAATACAAAAGGTTTTCTTTATTAACCCTTATTTAGTCTTCGAGCCATCTAGGACTACTTCAGAGCCCAACTCAGAAAAGCAGAGGAGATTGACAGGACATTTCTATTAGCACCTTTTCACTATTGAAATTACTTCCACATTCCCTGCTAAATCTGCTTCTACTGACTACTCTGAATAAGTCCTACAAAACTTCCTGTCCCTAACAATAAGTATTAATGGTAAATCAGCTTCACCAAGAAACAATAGAGACCTTTATAGCCATAAATGTGCATTATTGGAGATAATAGATTATTTCTATCACTGTATTTTAAATAATAGTGCATTGTGCCATACTTCAAATAAATGATCTCACTTTGGATTTACTAGGAAAATGTGTGATCTTTTGAGATTTTTTGTTTTGTTGAATACCTCTCAAGACAAGAAACACTCCTCTTTTTATTGCCCTTTTTGGGAAGGTCCTCTTGAAAAAAAACTTGTCTCCTATGTTGGAGTCACAATATGAGAATCTTTGGTAATATCTGACCTTGGTTAAAGTTTTTCTTAATGGATTAAGTGAATAAGAAAGAAATGTATGAAAGGTAACCTCATATTTAAAGGATTTTCTGCTTATTTTTTCCTTGATGGTTTCTCATCCGTGGCTTTTAAGTACTCCTTAGATATAATTAAGTAGCCTTTCACTATTCATGAAACATTATGCAAACGAGAGTGATTTCTGGCTGAGATAAACTATGATTAAAGTGGACAGAAAAAGCTTGGCTCATTCAAGGAATATACAGGCTGCTGTCTCTATTCTGCTTTAGAAATGAGTGCTCTGTCTTCTAGTCAAAACATTTCACAATAAAAATTTAACAGGCTGGAGAGCATTTCCAGAAACAAACTGTTAATGTGAGTATGAGATGGAACAGCACATGAGGAAATGATGCTTAAAGGGAAAGGAAAAGTATCTTGAATTTATAACCTGTGAATGCCATTCCTTGAATGATGGTCAGCCAGTGATGCTCCAACTGCTGCCCTAATAGGAACCAAGCACTGTGGCTGTGCTCTGTTCAGTGCTAATGCAGTACTTTTAGCAGTGCTGTAGGAAGTAGCTGCTGGAGATGGAGGAGAGTGAGCATTTCAGAAGAATAAACTTACACATGCAGATAGGCCTCCAAGCAGTATTGCAATTCAAGTGGGAAATAAAGAGCATGAAGGTAAAAAATATATAGTATAGGAGGAATGGAAATTGCAAAATCCAATTTGGCTAATGTTGCCCAAAACTTTAATTATAAAGATTTGTTTCATTCATTTATAATCTTTTCAAAACTATGCTGAAGTTTTTTTTTTTTTGTGCTACGTTGCTCTAGCAAGCTGTTTTTTGTTTGTATTTTTTTTTAACTCATTTGAAGGTCTTAGCCAGAGCAGCACAGCCATTTCTAAAGCTAGGCAAAAAATTGCTTTCAAATGGAGAAAATTTGATTTATCTTTAGTGAGACTGTGGGTTTCCCTGGCACTTGAAAAATGACAGAGGTCACTTTTCTATCTCATTGTAACTTTTAATAACTTTGTGAATTTTTTTCTAATTTATAGTAATGATCTCCCAATAAATTTGAGTTTCAATAGACTCAGTAGTAGTTTGCTAGGGTCATGAAACCTGTGCCCCAGGGAATTCTGTTCAACTCAGTGAAGGACTCTGTTTTCATGGGTCCACTGTGCTGACTGGGATAGAGATGAAACTACAAAGCTGGTATGTGAGGTGACTTGCAAAGTCAGTCTCATTATTCTAAGAAAATTGCTTATTTAAGCAATTTTGTTGTGAGATTCCTGGCTCCTGCAGGTATGAAGCTTAGGGCAAAAATTCAAGGTTGTCAAAATGATTACAACTTCTATATAAAGCTGAGTAAGAATTTGCTTAGTAAAGAAAATCAAATGCCCTTCCACCTCCTGGGTTTTGTTTACCTGTGAAAAATTAAAAACAGAAAAATGTCTTTATTTTGATGCCAGCACAATTTCAGCATGTATTCATGTTGGTGCTTTTCTGACTGCTCCATATGGCATACAGTCCAGTTAATCCAGAAAGGGGAAAGTTGAAATGTATCTCTCTCTCTCTCTCTCTCTCTGTGTATACATATAAACACTTTACAACTGATGTCCTGCCATGCACAGCTTTTGTAAAACATTTGCTACCTATGTTGCAGAAGGAAACTTTTCTCTCTTTCTCTTCTTTTTAAAAATCATTGTGGTAATAGAACAAAGTGAAACATAAACCAGTGCCATTAATTATTTCCATGATTTGTTCTGATCATGCCAAAAAGGGTAAAACAGAATTTGCTGTTAAAGAGAAACAAGGAGGATAAATTTATCCATGGCTGCCTACTAAACAGAGAAACTTTTACATTCTCAGGGAGCGTATGAGTCAGAAAAATGCTTGTGAAATACTTGATTTTTGCTTTTAGTATTTGTTTTTGCTATTCTCCTGTTTGCATTAGTTTTTAAAGTTCTTTCTCTTGTAATTGCATTAAAAACCATTAAAATCTGTTTTACTATGAAAATGCAGTACCATCATCAAAGGAACAAGAGTGCAAAACTGTCCTTGCCTGGCAAAACCACTTACTATCCTACCCCCACTTCACTTGGCAATTTTTGGTATGATGTGACCATCTGAGTTTTCTCAGATGAGAAGGTTTAGAGAATGTAGGGAGCAAAAAGCTCATGGGAAAATTCCTTTTGTAACCTTTCTCTGTTATTTTTCTTGACTGTTAGCTCTCAATTCTCATCTGTGCAAAATGTGTTGGCCATAGTATGACTCTTATTTACTCATTTGCTGTCTTGATACGGAATTAGAATAGAATTATTTATAAAATGACTTTGGTTTTTGACTGATGAAGGAAAAAAACCATGAAACTTGGATTTCTTTTAAAGAAAATCTAATAATAGAGAAGGAATATGAACCAAAGACATTTTATCTCTGGAACCTGAGGATTCTTTTCTGTTTGGCAGTAATGGTCAACCTAATGTTTGTTTAGGTTGTGTTACTTTTTTAATTAAAAAAAAAAAAATTAACTTCCTACCTCATCATAAAGTGGTCTTAAACCAAATTCCATAAAAAAAAAAAAAAAAAAAAAGTTTTGATAGACTGATGTATGAATTTTTGTGAAATTGCATATTTTAAAGAGGAATCAAAGCTTTTGAAGCCTGGGGTGTTCCTTGCCGTCTTTATATTGTGGTTATTATTGTTTCCAGAGTATTTTAGCATTCTGATGTATTCTGGAACAGGAGGGAAAAAGATTGATTTTGTGGATTCAAAATTGCATTTTAGCAGAACTATCATTTCATTAAAAACTGCTGATTGTTGAGGTATGCTTCAAGGGATCCTCAGAGAAAAATATTGAACTGTTGTGGAATGTGAGCTGCCCATTGTCTCCAAATTATATTTGTTGGGATTATTACTTACAAACTGAATCTCCTGAATAAGCACCTGAAACTCTATTTGTTCATATTTGATGTTAAATGTAGAGGAAGTGTTCAGTGAGCAGTTTGTTACTGAAGTCTTCCCTGCAGGCCATGTGTGTCCAAAGATGCTTTTAGAAATAATGTAAGGGCAACCTTTCACTACTTTGTAAACAAAACTACAGTAAATAATGTAAAAAGTAAATATTTTCTGACCCAAAGTATTTTCTGAAGAATGACATTTTTCTACCTTTTTTTTTTTATATTTAAACCAATATTTACTCACAGAAGGGTGAAAGATTGCAAACAATTCACATAACATTACCAACCTGCCTGTCCTGCTGCACAACCCTCTTCAAAGAAATATGGGCAATGGCTCTGTTTGATCATTGGTGCGTGCACAGGTAAGAAAACAGTTTCATGGGAAACTGTACTAAGCAGAGAATTTTCCATGCTGGGCCTGTCAGCACATTTCAGATTTTCCCAAGATGGAGATACAAAAGATACAAAATGAATAAAAAGTAGACTGACATTTATGAATGCTCCAAAGCACCCTTTACTCATGTTGTTGCTACTTGGTTGGGATACTGCATGTGGTAAAATAGACTTCTTATGGGGAAATTAGTATTCTAAGTTTTTTCTATTTTTTTGTACAATTCATGTTAACTTCTTTGCAGAAAGTGTGACTTTGATCACATGCACGGAGGGCAGTCTTGCCTCTGATCTCATGCTCTAAAGTTTAGTTAAACAATCTTTCTACAGATATAGGTAAGGAAAAGAAATATGTCAAAATTGGCATTGAAAACATCCACTGATAATGTTTTTCCTCTACTGAGATCTAAAAGATTGCACAGCTATTGTACTGTCATCTCATTCTTATGCTAGGCATGACCTTGTGCAATAGGCCTCTGTGAAGAGTGCATTTCCTTTCAAGGTACAGCTTCTGACTGCATCTGAAGTTGTTGACATCATCTTGCTGAGTCTTTGTGTAAAAAGGAACTGAAGAAAAAACCACAGTTATTTGGACCTGTTGCTGAAAGTAAACAGACTTACATAGGTACATACAAGGTTGTGATGGACAAAAGTGAAGATAATTGGCATCAGACTGGGTAGCCCAAAAGACAGAAACAGCCCTTAGCTTCTTAGTCGCACATCTTGTGCTGAATTAACTTAAAAGGAAAGATAAAAAAAAAAACAAAAAAACAAAAAAACAAACTAGCATGGTTTGATCCCAATAGCCATGGGAACTTTGTTCTATGTATGTGCAACAACTCCTAAGATGCTAAGTGAGTTCTTACCTGCACTGCATCTTGGACCATGCTGTGTTCAGAGAAATGTGGTCCCTGCTTTTGTAGAACAGCTTTGATAATAAATAGTTTATATTATTCACCACTGAGGTTGGCTCAGTATTAAGAGTGAACTTTCCCTCTACACCTAAACTACTCTTGAGATCCTCTTGGTTGCACACTTCTTTCCCTACCTAGCACAGCAGTATATAGCAGTAAGCAAGGGCTGAGTGTGTTCAAGCAGATGAGCTGGGGAAAGGGAGATTCTTTGTTTCCCAGAGTTGCGGACAATGCTTTCATTTTCTGCACTGACTCATGTTGTGACCACCCTGCCAGATGCCTTCTGGAGAAGGTATAAGGAGTGGACAGATGAGACTAGAGTATGGCAGTCAAATGCTTTTATCCCCATTTAGTGTAATAAGCAATGAGGTATGGCAGGATTAATAGAAGGTTGTTCTGTGTCAAACTGTGGTGCTAAGTTTGGCTCGGTTGCACAAGATTCATGTCGTTATGCTTAACAATTCACATAGACACAGTGTACTGTTAATAGTGAAGGCTGTGAAATACTGGTCTGAAGGGTGATTCCCTGTAGATTTGCTTTATCACTTCTGTGTCAAGAATGAGTATTTAATTACATATTTAATTTTGTTGATATCGGAATATAATGTTAATTGGAAAGGAAATTAGGGCGATATACTTCCACCCCAAAATGACAGTCTGTTTATGCTGCCTTTTGCAATGAGGGGCTTGTCCCTTGTACAGCTGAAGAAATCCACTAAATGAACTGAACATATCCTAGCTGTTCAGAGGACGTGACCCTGTAATGGTGGTATTACGGAATACTTGTTCGTATTATAGCCTATTCCCCTCTGGTTCCATTACAGCATGTTTGTTTTTAGCTGAAGAAAGTTTGCATAGTGTATTGGAAATATAAACAGAGCTGTAAGAGCCACAAGGCATCCTTAACAACCGTGCCATCAAATCTTCTCTTTCACAATTAAGTATCATGTTTTTCTTGGATTCATTAGCATTTTCTTGCTGTTACTTTTTCAATCAGCAATACTATCTGAGAATGAAATAAGGTTTAAAAGATACAAAACTTCTACACTGCAACAACACTGGCTTGGGACTGTCTTCAGAATGTAAAGCTCTTTCTCATTAAACATTTTTAAGTGAATGACTATTCCTATGACGTGATTTGTTTTCTCTCAAGTTCTCTTTCATGTTAGTTATTGAATATTACTTCAAATATTTTACTGGTTCAGATTTCTTTCTCAAAAAAGCATGCAGTTTTTTTAACTAATTCTGATTCAACTACCTAATTTTGGAAAGCAAAATGTGTCCATGTTACAACCATTTGCTAGTAAACGAATATTCACTTTTGTTTCTTTGTGACATAAATAACAGGCAGAGCAACTCTGCTCCAGGCATTGTTTTTCCTTTATTTTGGGCACACGAGGTAAATTTGCTTCTTAGCAGGCAACTCAGACTAAATCAGGACAGCATGGTCTGCAAGGGTATATCAATAAACTATGCAACTTGACAAAACATTCTTAATTTGTGCAATCATTGTTTATTGGCATATTAGTACATGGTGTACTGCTTATTCATAACAGCTAACTTCTAGTTACTGCTCTACTGTGACAGTTACACCTGTGCATTCTTGCTGACGTCAGCTGGGTTTATATGAAAGTTAAACAAGAGCAGTAACTGGCACTAAACATAAAATGTTCTGTTTGTAAAGAAAACAATGTGCAGAAAGGAATGAGTGTCAAGAGGCTTTAGAAAGTTTTGGCATATTATTAAGGGGAAATATTTAACAGGATAGTTAAACTTTAATCTAAAAATATTTTCCCATTGCCTTTATTAAAAATATCTCTTTAGGCAGTAAATGAGAAAAAGACACCTATAGACCAACTGTAGTCACCATGACAACAACTTAAAATCACAAAACACATAGCAGTACTCCTTGACAGCATTGTTAGCTTATAAACTAGTACATCAAATCGGCAGGAATTAGGCTATTCCACTTCACCTAGAATCTTATGGGTTTTTTTGGTCTTAATACATGAGTAAGCCACAGTGTGCAACAAATAATAAAATCATACTCTGCCTTATGTATTGATTGAATCATTTTTGTGAATTTCATTTGAATACATGAGGGAATATATTCTAAAGTCAGGTCTTTTCTTAGGAAATGTGACTGCCTCTGATTTTTGCTAATGTTTGTGAAAACGGAGACAGTTATTTATCTGTGCTAATGCAGGAGTTACACATTTCCTTGCAGAACTATAGAAACTAGAGATGGCAATAACCTACCAATATCAAGTCATGCAGTCATATCTTTTGCCAGTGCAAAAATATTCCCCAAACTACATTGAGTGTTATTGTCTAGTCTAGTTTTAAAACTTTAAAGCTATGTAGATTCCATTGTTTCCCTTGGGAGCTCAGTTTGTTCCACTGCCAGGAAGCTTTCCTGATATTCAGCCTCAGTTTTTCCATGTTTAATTTCAGGCTATTAATATGAGAGTCTCATACTGAATAACTGTTCTTTATTTTGTTCTTGATGATGTCAAAGTCTTTGTAGATGCTGTCAGTCTAGTCGCATGTGAACCAGTCTATACTTAATTATTTTTAACTTATAACTTTTAATTGACCCTTTCAAGCTCCTGACAAATACTTTGAATAGTTTCTGCTTTCTATAGCAGAAACTTGGCTATAGGAGAACTTAATTCCAGTTTTTCTTTTCTCAAAGTCATGAGGTGTAATGCCCTCTTTCATTTTTAAATTGTAGTTAATTGTGAATTATAGGAGCTTTTCAGTGACATCCTAGCATGGTTATTTGGTCCTGTTAAGTCTATCTCAGCATTGCATACTTTCATCTCTATTTGAAATAGATATGAAATATGTTCTCTTATATTTTATCTTCCAACGTTATGAGGTTTTCTTTCATAATGTTGCTTTCTGTGCATCTGCAATACCTTTTAGATTTTCTTTGTTCTCACATGGCTTAAAGTGACAATTTCAGTAATGTTTTGCCATTGTTAAGTAATCATTAAGAAAATCCCACAAATATTTCTAGGTATTCTAGTGTTCAAATCTTTCTGGAAATCCAGTTATGTAAGTTCTACTCTACTTGTGCTGCTTCATCAACAAGTAAGTTGAGATTACTTGATTCAGTCCTTATATAACCTTAATGGTTCAATACTTCCTCAATTAATCAGTAGGGTGTTCTCTTAAATTATGTTCTGTATTACTGGAAAGCTACAAATTGAAATGTCTGGTTGATAGTTGCCTTCATCACAATTTTTCTTTCTGTTCTAACACTTTTCACAGGTTTTTTTGGTGTTTTAATTTTTTTTTTTGGACTAATTCTTTCTAGACAGACATACTGGGAGGACGCATTGTTATGTAAGAAATTATTTCCTGTGTAAATCTGTTCCTGATGATTATTGCTTTTAATAAAAAAGAAAATCTGAAAGATCTCACTGGTAGCTCATCAGTGCCTTTTAAAGATAGTGGTGGACTCAAGGAATTAGGATTTAGATATGTATATATCTATCCTGACAGATTCATATTAGTTAGGTAATTTAACACTTTACCTTTAAAAGATACATCTCAATGCCTAGGAGAAACTTAACTTTTCCCTTCAGAGCATACAGAAGTGTTAATTATCCCAGAACTGAAGAAATTAAGGGAGCTCTGCTTTAGGATTCATCATCTCTGTAGTTCTTGGGCCTACTGAACTTAAGTGAATCAACTAAGAATTTTGTGCAAATCTGTCCAAAGGCTTTGAACAGTTGTTATACATGCACTCGTTTATCTCCATTCCCAGTCAATCCTTTCTTCCTGTTTTCACCTTTGCACTAAATTCTGTTAACTTTTATTCCCTCCAGATTCTTACCTTATATTCAAACTTCACCTCCATTCCTGAAGAACTCAGTCAAGTCTAATATTAACAATTTCCAGTTAACTATTAAATCCCGTTTGTACCTTCTGCTGTAGTCAAGATTGGTCTAGTCTCCTATTCTCTCCTGTTCCCATTAATTACACTTCCTTTTCTTTTAATGTTTTCACTTATAGGAGTAGTCAGTATGGATTCACCAAGGAGAAATCATGTTTGAACAATGTGACAGCCTTCTGTGATATCACAGCTGGCTGGGTAGATGAGGGGACATGTCTACTTTGACTTTGGTAAGGCTTTCAACATTGTCTCCCATAACATCCTTGTAGGTAAGCTTAGGAAGTGTGAGATGACTGAGTGGACAGTGAAGTGGGTTGAGAGAACTGGCTCACTGGCAGAGCTCACAGTTGTGATCAGTGGCACAGAGCCTAGCTGGACCCCAGGGATCAGTACTTACTTAAGATCTTCATTGATGACCTAGATGAAGGGATAGAATGCACCCACAGCAAGTTTGCTGATGGTACAAGGAGTGTGCACTCCAGGGAGGACTGACTGATACACCAGAAGACCATTTAACCAGACCTGGACAGGCTGGAAAGTTGGGTGGAATGAACCCTATGAGGTTCAATAAGGGCAAGTGTAGAATCCTTTACCTGGAGAGGAATAACTGCATGCATCAGTACAGGTTAGAGATTGACCTGTTGCAAAGGAGCTCTGCACAGAAGAACCTGGGTGTTCTGGTGAACAGGTTGGCCATGAGCCAGCAGCCTACCAGCTGTGGCACCTATTGACATTCATCAATGTTTGCTGAACACTTATGAGGGCCAAAAGGTGGATGTGTGAACAGTGAGGCGGTGGGTAATGCATTTCAGCAGTGGCAACAGTGACTCTGAACAGTTGCCTACTCTGGTGCGTATTCTTATGAGCACAGCATGCAGGCTTTTGTTCACTGATGTTGAACATGAATAGCTAGTGGTGATGACTGTTGAAAAAGTGTTGTGGCTGGGAATTTGCTCTATCAAATGATGTTGTGTATCTAGTTTTAGTGGAAATAAATACGAGACATTACTTTGAGAGCATCTTAAATAGAAAAAAGTTTTCTGGTAGGAATCCAGTTTGCATGATGATTAAATGAGCTTTATATTATTCCTGAAGAGCTAATTATTAAAAAAAAAAAAATCTTAAATATAATTCGCTGTACTCTATTCTGTTAATAAATCCTTCTGAAGACATGTACTTAGATCACTCCAGAACCAATGCCTCCTATTTATTTCCATGGAAACTACAACAGATACAAAGAGCACAATAACACTACTTCAGAGCCATTTCTCAACTAGAAAGCACTAGTTTTCAACATAATCACCACTGTTAGCCTATTCACGTGGATAAACTGATTGAGACTCTCTTCTTTTTGTGGTGTGGCAGTAATGCATGGCTGTTCAGAACATGACTTGTCTTTCACATCACTTTTCCTACTGCTGAAACGCACCACCCACCACCTCACTGTGCTCACATCCACTGTTTCGTCTCCATAAACTTTTTTTCCACGTGGAGGATTTCAGTGGCACACCTTTGTTTCATACGTGCTTTCAAATCAGATGGTGTTATGTCTGACTGCCCCTCTGCCATCTGTCTCATGGCAATAAAATGCAATGGAATATTGATAGGAAGGTTCAAGCTCTACTGCCATACCACCAACAGCTGGAAGAAATGTATTAGATCTCTTTCTGGAAGATTGCATGGCATTTTGTTGAGAAATCCTCACTATTTCTTTTGTAGTAATAAAAAGATTTTTTTTTAAATGTAGCAACTAAGCAAATTCCATTGCACCATGATGCATAAATCAATCATTTAAACATTGAAGTTTTTGAAATAAAGCTTATGAAACCTTGTTGTGAAAAAGACTGGAAGAATTTTAAATAGTTCATAATCTGCACGTAGTTCCCCTGATCAAATTCAGAATAATCTATTCTAACACTCTATAGTTGGAACGTGAGATTTGAATGTTCAGAAGGGGATTTAAGTCGCAATTACTGTTAATTTATTTTTTTTTTTACTGAGTAGTTCTCAAAATTAAGGCCTTAATCCGTCAAGTTATAATTTTATTTGAAGGTGTAGTGAAAGATAAAATGTTGTGGCAAGTGAAAAAAATTTTCTGCAAAGATCTCACAGTGTGCCACCAGGTTTGTGTATCTGTTGCAGTCATGTGCTTTGTAGCCTGTGACCCACAGGTCCTGTGGTCCTCTGCTCTACCTACCAGGGATCTGCAGAAAGTAACCCAGAAATCCATTTTTTTTTCTCTGCTTAAAAACTGTGGAGGAAAGTGAATTGGAGAAGAGTTGATGTTCTTGACCGAAAGCACCTCTAAAAATTCATACAATCAGAGTAGGTAAGCTCAGATGATATCTGCTCTGACACTCAAATATGTGAAGTTTAAACTTGAAAGCAGTCTATTGACTTCAGAGAGCTGGTCATGACTTTAGAGTTGCATACATGCTTAAGTAGTCTGCTAATTAAAGGACATTCTGTCTTTTGTTTGTTGATAATTGGTTTGATTTATACATCAGGAAAAACAGTTATGAATTCAAGTCGTACATTTGGCAATCAAACCTTAGAACTTTTCTATGAAGCAATACAGACTTCTGACATAGTAGTCATAAAATGTGTTTAACATCTGTGCATTCTGAATGAGAGGAAATAAGGCCAGCAAGATCTGCTTGTATGTGTTTCAGCTGTTCCTCCTAAGCCACATGATGACTTCTGAGTTTTGAAAAACTATTTCTTCCACTGGTAGTATTAATGGACCTTCACCAGTGGGTGGAGTTTCCTCCATGTGCATGGCAGAAGAGGACTTTGGACAAGCAGTCGTCATAGGAATTTTTAAATGATGTGAGAAATACCACATCTTAGGTACAAAGACTTTTCAAGATTGTGTGAAATCTGATACATATTTCAATTTAATTCTGTGGACTTTATTTATACATGGGGAAAAGATTTGATTGTAAAAAACATGGAGACATTTCAAAATAATCAGTTTCTTCATCAGTACCATTGACCGGAATTCATACTGTTGACATGTAAACACTAAAATCAAAGTAAATATATTAAGAGTTATGTTTTGAGGATGCTTTTGGTTAGTAGTAAATAAGTACGAGTGCTGTAAATATTGTACATGGGAAATACCATCCATTCGTTTGCTGATGTAGAACTGTTTGTCTTCTTAAACAGCAAATGGTTCTTCCTTTCCTCGAAGTTTTGTTATATCACATGGACTCTGTCCCAGTGGCTTTCAAAGCAATTTTATTTCTACGTAACCTATTATATTATGAAAGTAAATGTTGGCACTGACATGTCAGAACGTCTAGAAAGTAACCCAAAATATGGCAACCTCCTCAAGTACTTGATGAATAAAAGGCAGTAAATGTGCTCTAGTATTACTATTTACTAAGCAGCAGTAGAACTAGTGTTGGCAATTCAATCATTATATAACAGAAATTTAGAAAAGGAAGTTAAAGAAAAATAGGTTATCTATCATTTAATGATACTGAAATATTTACCTCATCCTGTGCAAAACTTTGAACAAAATGAGATGATTATCCTTACGTATCTTGGAGAAAAATGAAACATAAAGCATTATTACATTTTTGAGTATATCAATTATAAAATAATTTATAGATGAAAAAATATCTTTTAGTGAAAAAAATCACTGGTATCAAAGAGCAGCATTGAGTTACACAGCTATACATCACTTCAAAACAAAGACAGTCTCCATTCTAGACCTGTATGTGCAAATATATTCAAATAACTACAACTCTTACGAGTGTGATTTGAATTTAACAATGTTGTAGAATTATCTTTAGCTCCATAAATTTGTTAAAAACTGAAGTATCACCTCATGAGCATTTTGAATATGATGCAAATGAAAATTGCTACTTTTTTGTCAGACTGATTATGGCTTCTGGCACTCTAGGATCATCTGTCTTTAATTTAAAAATTAGGATAGAAAATAAGGGCAATTTTCATGTAGTTAAAGACTGACTTTATGAATTTATAACAGATAGGTAAGCCTATTTTGTTTTTCAGTACTGTAAAAATACTGAATGCTTGTACATCAGAGTTTCTGATAGGATTATGGCATTTCATAGCTTTCAAATTACTTTGCATGGAATTTTTTTTCATCATTACTTTTGTAATCTCTTCAGCAAGTAAATTATCTGCAGGTATTATGGATCCATTGTACTGCAACAGTTACAGTATGTTCTGATAAGTTTCCTTTAGCCTATGAATAGAAAATGGTCTGATCGTATGGCTAAATGTGCTTTTAGAAAGACATTGGACATAATGAAGTCCTTTCCAGCCTGTAATTCTCAATCCTATATACTTTAAAAAAAAACTGAGAATCACTGGTAAAGACTCTGTAGCAGACAAAAAGGTACAAAAAATCCTTATCTGCACATTGCTGAGTTAGCAGGAAATTAACTTGTTAATGTCTGTTGCAAAACATGCTTTTCAATATAAAACCAAGCAGAATTAGGCTTTATAACCACCATTCTGTTTTGAAGCTTCATATGAGTCTTGATGGTGATGTCACTTGGGTGCACCAGCTACAACGACAGCAAATTGGTATCATACTAGCTTAGTGCTGATGTCTTGTGGTAAAATAAGTAGGAAAAAATCTTTTCTCCATAGGAGATCTATCCTTCCATTTCTGCTGAACCACACATTTTCTGAAAATTTCAGAATCATGAAGATTTAAACTATCTTGTAGAGGACTGTGAGAAGGAACAGCTATGTTGAGAAGAGGAAGGACAGTCCTCTGAGGCACAGAGGACTTCATTGGGTTTTGCACTATATTTCTGTGTATTTCGGAGACTTATATCAAGACAGCTAAAAGTTTGCAAGGTTATATAATCTTGCAACTCTATCTGAAAGGTTGCGACTACTCTGAATGCAACCACTCATATCCAAGAAAATGAAATAGTCTGGCACAGTCAACCCTTCTAAAACTTTTTTTTTTTTTTTTTTTAAGCTGGAGTAATAAGTCTAGAGAACAGAGAGAACTCTGTTTTCTGTATTATGACAGAAGAGTGACTTAAAAACTGGGATCTGTAGGAAGCATTTTGAGTTTTATGTAAAAGTTAGGTCTGGATAGGCAGGTAGTTTCCAGTAATCAATCACTGCAATGTCTTCATGCTGCAGTTTTGGGTGGCATAGCATACAGGAGAAACACATGGCACAAAGTGGCAAAGAATTAGCCTGTGAGCCAAGAGAGTTGTGTGTTATTTCCCATGACCCCTGGCACCTAGCTTCTCATGTTCCTCAGTACCCCTATTTGTAGAGCAGAGATAAAAATTTGGTGTGTAACTCTCAGCTTATTTATAGACTGCCACACTATCCTTGGACAGAAAGTGCTATGAAAATTTAATCTATTCCACCAAATTAAAGCTCACACTGTAAGTCTTTTCCACTTTATATCTTAACATTTTAGCACAGCCAAAATACAAATTATGCAAATACACAGTGCTGATAAACAGAAGTAGTAAGTTAATAAATCAATTAAGTACTTTGTTATAATGACAAATTTATGGATAGAAATCCATACAGTTATTTGCTTGTTTAGTTTCCAAACAAGATGCTTTCAAACTCTTTTAATAGAATTGTTTTTGGGAAATTTCCAACTATAAAAAGGAAAACAGATTAGGAAAGCTTAGATTACCTACTAGCTGTAGCTATACAACATAGAAACTTTTAAACATGTATTTATTACAGAATGTGAAGAGCCACTCTTTACTACATTTATATGGATTACTTTCTTCTGTTCAAGACTGAATATAGAACACAAGTATGTGAAGATGACATTTTGAGATGTTAGCAAAACCTCTCTCTCTAAGCATGAGTTAACCAAAATTGGTAGGACTCTGCAAAATTTTTAGTAAAACTTTTAATTGGGATGGATTCAACTAGAAGCAGCTATTCAGATTTTATTGACAACAGAGCAACCGTTTGCTAAGGTCGTTTTGGGTGATGGCAGAGCAGAACAATATGCAGGCTATAAATGAAGATCAGATACTTCATTGCTGATTATGGCCTTATGTTTAATCATACTTTTCAAAGAACTCGTGACAAATTGACTGTAGATATCTTCTGAAAGTATTTCTTTCAAGCTATTTAATGATTGATAGATTTCTATTTTTATGAGAGATTTCTCCAAAATGTTTTTTCTCACATATGTTTTCTATGTAAACATGTGGTGATGGTGTATTTTTTTCTTTTTCTTTTTCTTTTTTTCTTTTTTCTTTTTTTCTTTTAGAAAGTCGTATTTTAAACCAGAAACTATTTTTGCTTTTGGAAAATTAAAAAATCCAATTTGACATTCTCCATAAAATTTTAGACTATTCTTCAAGTGCTAAGTGCTAACTTAAAAATCACTATATTTTTATTGAAACGAATGTTTTTGTTTATTCACTGCATTCCACTTTACCATAAATGCTTTTGAAAAGTAAAACAAAACTGAAAACATGCTTATGACTTTTTATTTGAAAAATCATTGAGTCAATCAGATTTAATTTTTATGCGCAAGCTGTCCTTGCTGGAAAGGTCAAAAGTTGCAGGATTAGATTTATTTCATACTTTTAAGTTCAGATGAGGAAGAATTTTTAACTATTGACATCTGGACATAATGTATCTCCTGATTTCAAAGAAGACTAAGCAAGTTAGATAAATATTATGTGATGTGAATATGAGAAGGAGGAAGATTTTTCTTGCACAGGATGTCCTTGCTTGGTTTCTGCAAGATATGGGTAGTAGTTTTTTTCCCTCTTGCTCTAAATGTCATTTTACCTTCTTACAAAACTCTTCTGGCTGGTGAATGTGCAGGGCATGATTGTCCCTGACCTTGAAGGGGATTCCTCTGTTGGGACTCTGAGATATCAGCACTTCCAGGCATTTGCAGCTGACCTGTGCCCATGTATGCTGAGTTCAGCTGCTCTCTAGGCAACCCAACAGACTTGATCACAGTAAATGAATAAATGCACCTCTTACCAAAAATAATATAAAAAGTGAATATAATAAGCAGCCTTTATATAATTGTTTTATGTAATTGGTGCTAAGGGAGAATCACAAGTGAAGGATTCCCTCCTAACCTTCAGTTCTGCCCTTTATTTCAGCTGACATTCTGTGAGATACAGTTTGTATGGTGCACAGAGAGAAAACATTGTTCCGTGTTGTTTCCTATGTTTATATAAAACACACAGCCTTGCTCAAAATCAGTTTGACTATAGGAAATAATAGCCAAATTTAGATAAAACCGTTTGCTTGGAATAACTTTGGAATATCTTAAAATTAGTATTATAGGGCACTTGGGTTTCTGGGAAGGTTTTATTTTGGTCTCTAGTGACGTGATATGGTATGCTGTGCAATTCTGTAGCAAAATAGCTGGCACTGTTTGAAAAGTACAGTTTAGTAGTATTTTCCATTGTTCACAAACAAGGCCTTCTGATTCAACAAATAGTACTTCTTTCCTTTGGAAAACTGTAAATGCTACAATTATAGAATCGCAGCAGAGCTAATTCAAGTCTTCTCAGAAGCACAGACTAAGCTTAATTCTGTCCAAACCTTAGGACACCGGTGTTAAGGTCTCTACTGTGCACCTGCTCCAAATGCTGTGCCTGAGGCTGGTGCTTTCCTGACTTCTTTAAGTGGAAAAGCAGTGTGTGAGGGCCAGTGGCCTCTTAGAAGAACTGAGACAAGTGTCTGAGTTGTTGCCAGGCCAGTATTTTCCTTCAAATACTTTGATGGCTCCATGAGAAGTAAAATGAACAGTCTGGTTTCTGCAGGATGGATTGTATAGGGAGATAGAAGAATGTGTTTATTTATATTACTTTTATAAGGAATTTAAGACTTTTTAGCAGAAAGCTTCTATACAGCAACAATAGTGGCATAGGCCAGAACCAAAGTCAAAGAACTGCTAGCAGCTGGGAGCTTGCTGCAGCAGCATAAGATGGTTGCCTCCTGTATTGTGCAGTGTTGAGTGAATAGTGGGAAAAGAATAGAACTGCCATCTTCTTTAATGTGAATCTGGAGAAATAAATAACGTCTAAATTTGAACACATAAAGATACTGAATTAATTACTTGCATGCATTGCACAGGAGTTGTACACAGCCCAAACACATTCATTTTCTAGTTTGTAATGGGTGAAATGGCATTGCACTGACAAATGTTTTCTTTTAAAAAAGAAAAAGATACTAATAGTTTATGTTAAAAATAGTGGGTGCAGTGACCATGAATCCCTTCACACTTGTACGATTGTATTCATAAACTTCTCATTTCCAGAACCTCGTAAAACAAAACAAATCACAAGTAGTATTTATCACCCTTTTAGGGATGGTATGTGTACTGTGATCATGGCAAATATGAGACTGTTATCTGTAAATTCTACAGATAGAAAGAGCCCGGGAAAGAGGCACATTTTTGTTTTAATAAATTCTCCTTATTGGCTTATGGTATTGTGCATAAATTATATTTGATAATTTTGTATAGATGAAAGACTGAAGACTGTGAGAGCTAAGAGATTTAACTCTTGTCAGCTAAACTCATTAAACTCCCTGCAGTCCTAGTGAGAGGGGGAATGCATAAGATGCAGACTCAGTAAATCAAGCCAGAACATTCTGGTAAGTGTCTTTTTTGTCAGGCGTTCAATTCCGTGCTGTCAGCCACTGATTCCTCTTCTCTGACCATTACTTTATATAAACATATGTGAGTAACTCGCACATTTTAAAAATTTCAAAAAATATTCTCGTTTTGTGAATTAAAGTTTGTCTCATATACAATCATAAAGCTTAGAAAATGACTGAATACGGTAAACTATGTATATATGTTAAAACTGGAATAGAGTGGTGAGCTATTCTTCAAGAAGCTGTCATTTTCAGAAATGTACTTAAGATAAACAGTGCTTTTAAGCATTTTCATCCTTTAGTTCCTTCCTCATCCTCACACAAAACTATCTGAAACGGATTTGGAGGCCAAATGTGCAGCCCCCAGGTGGAGGCCTGCATTGCAGCATGTCGCTGCTGAAGCAGCATGTGAGCCGTGTTCCCCAGGGCATGTTTGATCTCACAGAACTGACTGTGAGGAAAAAAAGTCTCAGGCACTCTCTTCCCAGGGAAGAGCAATGTGTGTCCTCAGCTCAAAAGGATCGGGAGGAGTGCAGGGAGATTAGTGCTGGGAGACAGCTGGGGGGAGGAGGGAGCTGCTTGCACTGGAGCACTTGTGTGTTCCCTGGGTAACTGAGTAGGCAGACCTAGTAACTAATAAAATGGATTATGAGCATAGAGCCTAAGCTTGGACGGCAGAGCACAGCTTGTCTCAGAAGAGATGATTTGCCAAATGTTTTATCAAATAGCTTGGGTTCCTATTTATCTTATGGCCAGTACATTAACTGCCCAAGTGTGGAGGCAGTTATAATCAATGCTCCTTTAATGCAGTGTTGGTGGTATAGAAAGATTTTGGTGTAACGATATGTATTACTTTACTTTGTATGTCAGAAGGGAGTCCTGCTTGCCTGAGAAGTGAGTTAAAACCTGGACACGGTAACAAATAGGGCCTACATGGTTAACCCAGGTTATAATCACTTGCAAGAGGTGAAAAATCATGCAAAACAGAGGACAATTGTTGTTTCTACATCTCAGAACACTGCAGTATATATGCGCTTTTCCTGTCTCCGTCTCTCTGGCTTTCTCTTTTTTTCTGTGCTGCTAACAACACATGTACGAGATCAGCTTTTTATGTCATACTGCAGTAGCACCATCCCACACACTCTCTGTCTCTGAAGAAATGTAACCCCTCTCCCATTTGTCTTCAAGTAGACTTCAGTAATTTCTGAACTGAATATCTTCTGTCTGAAGGAGCTGTCTGCTTAACCTGTAAAGAAATGACAGCCTAGGTGGGAATCAGTCGCTCAGACACAGGCATCTAGTGCCATCTGAGGCACCCACAGGTGCCTGGGACACCACCCAGGGCTGGCAGATATGACACAGGACCTGCAGGACACCTGCGCTCTTCTGGAGCAGCAGCTGGGGACCAGGTGAGATACTCTAGGACTTCTCAAATGGCACTTGTTGCCTGCATTTGGTAATGGGCTTAAGCCTCCTGTTTCTGGGCATAATATATATTTAATGTATAAGATGACTGATCAGAAATTAAAATTCTGGGTGTTTTGTTTTGTTCTGAGGCCAACTTGTGCAAGCCTTTAATTACATCGTCTCCCTCTGATGCTAATGGAGCTGCTTATCCACCTAATTTCTGACTGTTGTGGGTAAAATGCATAGCTCTCCAGAGTGGCTATTGCAGCAGCTGTTCTTGAAGGGAACTTTGATAAATGATGGAGCATTCAAAATTTGTCTTGTTCACAATATCATATGAGCAAAACTACACAGCTTGCAGAGCTAATAACTAAAAATGAACATGTATATTTATGCAGAAGGCTTTGCACTCTAGGGCTTGTAAAATCTTCTGTCAGTTCTGACAGTGTGAAATTTGTGAAGGAAACAAAAGCCTGGACTGTGTAGCAGCTCTTTCTGAAACCAGATTTATGTTTTGTGTGCCAGAATAACATTAAGTAAATCCTCTTCTTCCTGCTAAAGAAGCTAGTTAGTTTGTAGCTCTCAAGAATTTTCTTTTTCAGTGATAAACATTACTTTGAAAACTTTTCCATGCACCTGGGTACTGACCAAAGACAACAAATAACGGAACAGGAAGCCATAATTCAATTCTTTGCTGTATAGAAAGCTTTGCAGATGACCTAAGCAGCTACATTATTTGTGTACACTGGCTTTTTAGAGGTTGATATGTTTTTTGGCTGATGGAAATGGAAAGGTTGTCTCTTCTTGTGTATTCTGTGCACATGTAGCTGGTTTTTAATCCTCTCCATAATTACTTGCCTATATTCCTTTTCCTTCTGTTTCAGAGAGCAACAGGCATAAAGCATTCCCATCAGGATTCCTTTCAAGTGTGTGAATGTTGCACACTGAAGTAGCTGCACAGTTTTAAATGCTGAGGTCTTAGAGCAAAATCAGTACAGCAGGGACTTTTCTCTAATGAATCATTTTTATTTTTTGTTTGAAATGGGTATTAGTGGCATTTGTATTATGTTGTAATTTTATTATGAATGCTGCTCTTTTGTCTTTACCGTATTTGATGTTGATTATACATTTTACTAATACTTTCAAAATTTTGATTAAACAATATTTTTAATAATTGAATTTTTTAACATGATATTAGAGCTGAAACTTGTGCCAAATCTCAAACCTGAGGACAGTATGACTTACTCCAAAGATTGGCTCCTTTCCTTTGACATAGTTTGCAAAAGCTACAGGAAGCAGAGCTGCTTTTGGCACTGTTTGTTGGGTCATGAGAGGAAGCCAGTTCTTCCAGCACATCAGGTATATGCAGTTTCTTGGAAATGTTTCCTTTACAGTGGTATGTGGAAATACATCTCTAAGAAGAGATGCAAAGAAAAATATACATTTACCATGGCAGCAGTTTTCCTTCCTTTTTTTTTTTTTTTTTTTTTTTGCCTGAACAGGTTCAGCACATTTTCAGCTCCATGACCTCTCTCTCCAGCTGGCATTAATGGACAGTTATATGTATTGACAAGCAGGTGAAAGTTCGGTGAATCTTTTGATTACACCAGTTATGATTCTTCAAGCAGTTTAATAGAGTGCTTTTTTTTTGCATTTGTAGATATTTTCAGTTGATGTGTGTCTCTCTAGAGACAAAGAACTGAAGCTAAAATTTCCTATTGTTATGTCAAAAGTGACTGAACAGAACAAGAAGAAAAATCTACATTGTGCCTTTAGGAAATTTAAAACTTTTCTGCATAGTGGATAAGATATACTTCAGTTTTCCAGAACCTTTATCTTTTTTAATCCATCCCATATGCCTGTCATGAAAATTTGTCAGCTAGACATACATTAGTAGTATGTGATCAAAACCTTCTAACTATTGCAGTTCTGGCAAAAAGTTTAGCATGTGGAAACCCAAAATCTGTTGGGGTGAGCAAAAATTTGATCAGATACTTTTCCACAAGATGCATTTCCTGCTCTTCTAGAGAGTGACAGTTACATGTCCAATCTGCCTGGCTCTGCTGATTCAACTGAATCATGAGATTCAGTCTTGATTCCATTGATAGAAATGGATGGTTTTGCTTTGTTCTACTGGAAATTAGCTTAGGTAATATAGTCACAATGTTATATTTGTGTGTGAATAGTTTATATGAAGTGGTCTTAGTCTAAAATGAAGAATTTGGCACATTGTGCTGGAGCTGACAACACTTCCACAGCCAGTTACAATCATGCTGTTAATAATTTATTATTGGTTATAGGAAAAAATTTAATTTAGTTAAAATGAACATGGATGGGAACTTAATAAGTTCATTTCCCTCGTGAATTTTTAGCCTCTACTTTGCCACCTGCTCCTCTCTGAAAAATATGCAGTCAATTTCCTTCTGTGCACATATGAAAAAAGTATGGAATTGTAAATTAAGATGCTTATTTTCATAGCGGGAAATCGTGGTTCCTACCCCATCCTGGTGTCTCAGTCTGAGTGGTCATGAACAAAATGGAACATAAAATCATGAAGACTGGGAACTGGAACCAGACTGTTTGTTGTTGGACTGCTGAGAGTTCCTCTGATAAAACAGACGTTCTGGAATTGGCCGATAAATACTGACGTCAGCTAAGCAAAGGTCCTAATGTGCGTACTGATTTAGAGGAGCAGAACAGTCCTTATCAGATGGCCCAGAGGCTGGTGCATGAGAGTGAACTGCTGAGGACATAAAGCTGTTCTGTCCTGTACGAGTTGAACGTGCAGAAAAATGTAAAGTGACTGCAAAATGCTTCCACTGCTCGGTATTTTACTGATAAGAAATTTTTGAAAAAATACAGACTTGCTTTTCGTATGGAAATGCTAATTATTCTAAACCAGAAGCACTTCTTATACTGTATCATTTTCAGTGACATTTTGCTTGAGAAAAAGATCCATACTTACGGCCTACTTGATAAACAACAAAAACAACTTTTTCACAAAAAATTAGTTATTTCTGAATCATATGAAAGTTCAGAGCAGGTTGTTGTGCTTTTGTTTACTATGTGTGAAGGGCTATGGCATTAAATAAAAAAGCTAAATATTGAGATTGTCAGATCTGAATTTAGAATAGAACATGCAACCTTAGGAGAACCACTGTAACTCGTTGACTTGCTGTGCTTGCCACAAATTAAAACATTCTCCTTTTAATTTTCAGAATGACTGCTAAATCTAGCAGCTACATAAAAACAGCCAATTTCTGTAGGAGGGCACTGATAAATGATCTGGTAGATCACACAATTATGCTGTCTGATCCAACAGCAGAGAAACTGCAGGGATATATTTTCACTAGCAGAGGCAAGGCATTAAAATGAATCCATCTTACAACAGTGTTTATCTTTTTAATAATTATGAGCAGATAGTTAAATGCAATGACAGGTCCACCGAACAGAGTTTCTGTAGACATTGTAAATAGGATTTTCATTATATATTTGTCTTAGTTTCTTTTTAAAATCTCTGCAAGGTCTGAAAAACCTCTTAACTGAGTTTTATGGGGCTCCTATAATCCTATTTGTAAAATAAAAGTTTCCATGTTCATTCACTGATGTAGGTCTGCAAAATACAGTTTCAAGATTTTTCTGGTTAAAGAAGATTTATGAGACAAAATGTTTTGGAAAAGTGCCACAGTTTTACAAATGTGGGATTGGGAAGTGCTGACAAGACTCAAAGGCAGCTCAAAAATTGCATTATTCATCAGAAGAAAATATTGGAGCAATTCTGCAGAAAAAAAAAGTTATAATTTCCAAAGCAGACCTAGGTCTCAGATGTATTAAATTTACAGTATTATAAGGGATGCAACTGAAAAAAATAGTGATCCTTAAGGTAGTATTTATTCCAGCACCATCAAAGAAAGGACATTCAGGATTGTTTAAAATACATCAACGTTTCATCATTTAAGACATAATTTCCAGGTCCACGCCTAGTAGAAATCTGGTGAAGTTAAATGGTGTTCATAAAAGGTTTTGAAAATGAGTAATTATTTTGTTTTCGTCTTGGAATATTTCAAGTCAGATAAAAATCATTCTGCCATAAGCAGTTTATAATTTGCAGCTCTAAAGAGGCTATATCAGAAACCATCCTGAGCAAGTTGGATCCTAGTATACAGAAAGAGCAGCTGAGACTAAGTGAATGACTGTTGTCAGTGAGTTGCAATAATCTGGTGGATATAGCACAAGACAGCTTGGTACTTGCACTGTTTGGGAAATACTAGCATGGTGAATCCTTCTGCCCTCTGTGAGAGAGCTACCCAGTCTCACCTGTTGACACCAAAGTTACTTCACTCAGCTGGCTGCTGCTTTGGCTCTGCAGGGCACCAGCACAGCTTTGCTCCTGCTGGGCTTTCCAAAAGATATATTCTCAAATTCTTTGTGAGCTAGGTCTGGAAAGAAAAGAAGATATACTGCAGGATTTACTACTTCAATCCAATATTATCTATAATGTTTTGCATTCATAAGACTGAAATGTTTCTGGAGAGCGCTGCAAATGAATTGAGTGGAAAGACTAATGGAAAAGCAGGGGAAAATAAACAGGTCTTAGTGCTCTAATCTTTGTGCTCGTTTTTATGCATTTTGGAGCTAAATCGATCAGAGTATTGATGTTTCAAATGAATCTGAATTGCTTTACTCAGCAGCTTTCATGGGCTTCTGAAAGAAAAAGGTCTGTAAGTGCATAGCGCAGCTAGAGTTGTGAGGTTAATGTGTGATGAAAAAGAACTGCGGCCTGCATTTTCGTCCTAAAAGTGACAGGGTGGTTGAAACCACAGATGGTAAACCACAGGGGTAGCACTCTCAAATCCTCCTCAAAGAAAAATTATGCCCATAGTTATGTTTAATGTTGTCAAATTTTGGGGCTCACTTTGATTTATATTCAGATAGATATCTGCATGTAGAAATATTCTTCCTCTGAGAGGAATTAATTAATTCTTTCTACTGCAAAAATAATCAAGATCTATGTCAGACAGCTAGAGAGCATTAAAGAGGTCGTGAAAGTATTTTTATGTCATTTCTGTAATCGTGTTTGTGGTTGAGGTGCCAATATCTTTTTTTTTTTTTTTTTTTTTTTAAGTATATCAGAATCTAGCAAAATAGCTCTGGCTGAGTAAACCTCTCCAATTCTATTATCAGAAAATAGTTGTATCTTCTTCTGAGTAATGATTTTCTGGAGTTGTTATTTAGCAAGGTGAGTTTTGAAAAGGTTGACTACTTTGTACCACAAGAATATCTTATTCCATTGTTCTGTGTTTGTTCATTTAATGTTTCTCCTATCTGAACTTCAGTATTCCATAGTAGAGTCTGAGATTAACTATTCTGGATTAAAATTTGAACAAAATGCAGCTGGCATGGCCTCAAAATAGTAATCATAGTAAATGAAAAGCTAAAGCAAGTACTTATGTACTAGTACATTTTGAAAACTAGAATAGAAATCTAATATTTTATGGAAAATATACTTTAAATTACTCCATGGATTAACATTCAATCCGACTCACAGTAATACAAGTGCTTTTCTTTAATACCTGATCCAGGATCTACAGGAGGTAAATTATTATATTAATTTTAGTTTAATTTCTTTTTCATATAAAATGCATTACCATATATCCAACTGCAGAATACTGGCAGTATTTTAAAATATATGTTGATCTATGCAAAGTGAGAAGCACATTTGTCAGACAGCAAATTTAAAATATAATAAAAACTGAAGATTAATAGGAGGATAGTCCTCTATTCTTCCAAAAGTTATATCATAGACCACTTTTTTAGCTGTTATCTGTTCTGGTACTCTTACTTTAATTCATGTTATTGAGGTTAGGGCAAGTTTCTTCATAAAAATACGTATTTTTGCTACTTTAGTTGCTATATTGAATGTCACTGTCTACACTGGCTTCTTCACATTTCATTCATATTCCTTGGCAGTCTATAACAGAGAAGGGCTTTAATCTGGCTTTTCTGCATGCTCTCAATTAATCTATCAGGTATTTCAGCACAGGTTTCCTAAAAAGGAAGCAGATCCTTTTGCCTTAATGTTTAAGATCTAGGCTTAGGTCTCTTTATTACATGATTTTTATCCTCCAGCCTTAAGGAGAGTGCAGTTGTCACTGCAGGCGTTAACAAACTGGAGCATATATATAGATATTCACCTTCCAGTTGGATGTTTTGAGATCTTTTTGATTTTCCATAATTTTTTTGAGGTATACAATGGAAACAGATGTGATTTTTTTTAATCTCTTTCTCTCTCTTTATCTTTTGGTGATTATCATTGCAGAAAATGAAAACCTATGGCCAATGCTAACACAGAAAACTCTCATTCTTCTTTCCAAACTGCATCCTTGAATCCTTGGGTCAACTCACAAATCACTTAAAGTCACAATCTTACTGTTTCTTAAAATAAAATTTCTAGTCCAAAATAAATATAAAATACAGCATTTTGAAAACCCCAAAGCCACAGAAAATTTGGACTTACAGTGCACACTTGAGTACAGTCAAATCAGGTGTTACTGAACATTGCATAGCAGATAGACAACCAAGGTTACTGACCGTTGTATTCAAACCATCTAGGCACATACGCAGTCTTCAGCAGTTTCTGCTCTTTGATGACCTATGGTTGCTTCCCCATAAAAGGGTAACCATTCTTTCTGCAGTGAATTTACACTTTAACATGATTATTCTCAACCTGTACAATTAGCAGTAAAATGTTGCATACACTTTTCATCACAATGATACAGTCAAGTAGGCTGTAAACAGTAGTCGAGTTAAAGTTTAGCTCTTTTTTTCATAGTTTTCTTGACAGTTCACGTGTGTAGAACCACATTCAGCAAAAATGAATCGCTCTTTAGTATAGTTTTTTTTCTTTTGAACACTGTCCATTCAAGAATGTCCTGTGTTGTATAGAATCACATCTCTGAAATGCCTCAATGAGATTTGTCCCAGAGATTTGCTTTTCTCCAGCCCGAACAAGCATTATGTAGATATCTGGAGGAGAAAGTAATATAGTGATAGCAGACTACAGAACTTTGTCATTTCCATCAATTTACAAAATGTAACTCCTTCATACTTCACTGTAGTACTTCTACTATAGTACTCCTGGTTTCACTCAGGTGAGCATGATCTCATGATCAAGGCCTGGGACTGGTTACAAGAGTATAACAGCTGACTTGCTTTTCTTGAGCAGTACAGTGGCTTACTTCTTTGAGTAGTCTTATTTTAGATTAAAGTGAATAATTTAAAAAATGAGCATTCCAATATAAAGATAGGAGGATCTGAAACCACTACATTGTATTGTTTAGGAATGTTAGACAAATCACAGTATGTAGTTATATTTTCTAAATCTTTATAGCAAACTGTTTTACTGTCCATTTTTATTTCAAGTAATGTTTGCTTTTTCTTACACACATAAGCTTTTTCTAAATCCTTAGTAAGTATGTAGATAAACACTTACATCATAGACTCAAGAACTTAAATGGATTTCAGTTTCAAAATTTAACCGTAACCAGGTTCTTGGAAGGAATGTCATAGCTTTGCATAGAAGGACAGTGATTAATTCAGTAGGACTGAAAAATGAAGCACTTAGCGGTTCTCATGACCATAAGAGAGCTGAGGCCTTTAAGATTACATCTCACTTCCCTGGAGAGGTGTATTTAGGGATGTTGTACTATTACCACTCTGAAAAAAATCAGATTTTAATTTCAGAATCCTAGAAGTGCACAGGAATTAAGAACAGAATTTTACGTTATTAAAAACTGCTTTTGAAAATTTCTTAGATGCAGCAGAGAGAAATCTAGACAATTCTATGACAAGGATAGTAGCCTCTGCCATTGTGATGTCCTGTGTGTAAGTGCTATGCTGCAGTTTGCTACTGTCTGCATAATGTCTCACAGTGTATTAGTATGTTTTTATTAAATATGATCAGGTGAGAGCAGAAGGAATAGGGGAGACTGCTATGAATAACATGAATTAAGGCAAAGGAACACCAGCATCTAAAGCCTCAGCACCAGCTTTAATCCACTTTTACCTTCCTGGATCTAGAAAGCCTTGGTCTGGTTTTTGAAGGTGTCAGGCACTTCCCGGGCTGAGAAGAAATGGCTGCTCTGTACAAGGCATTCACTACAAACTATTTTTTACTTGGTTCTTCTCACAAATGTTTGCTGAACTAAAGACTGTATGCATATAGCCCATATGCTGGATAATGGGTTGAAAGTGATATTGCTCAGAAATAGCTTTTTGGGAAATATTCTTCTTGACGAGTTCCAGGGACTTGTTTCTGTTTAGTTCTACTCATTCTGAAGTATTCAAGATGAAGCTTTTCAAGGATAGATAGTAAATTTCAGTTTCACACCTGACCTTAATTCAAACTTATTTTCTCAAGTAGACAAAACCTAGATGAAATTCGCATGTGTAGGAATGGCCATATTACATTTCATCGTCCTCAAAGAATATAAAGGAAGCTTTGTCTACTTGATTTTTTTCTCTTTTAAACGTTTATACAGTTCTCAAGTGTGTTTAAGCTTTTCTAATGTTCTACTTCTCATTACCAAGATCTACTTTGAAGTACTTTGATTTGGCAGTTCTTCAACAGAACATTTATTCTTAACAATTCCAAATTACAGAAGTCAGTTTTACACTTTACATGGAGTGCTGGATTCTATCATCTCCTACAATTTTTCTTTTCTTCATTCTAATTACAGCATTGCAATTCTTAATAAAACCCTTATTCATATTTTTTACATTATTATATGCATTACATGTACTCTATCCTTTCTTCAGAACTACTGAGATGGTAATGATTTTGCAGCAAGATTGTACTGTAATTACTATAGCTGTTGTGCTAAAGCATTTTATATCTCGCTTTGTCTTTTGAATGAAAAAAATCTTTTATTGGAAATAGATGTGTTGAAGCTGTTAATTATTCAGTAAAAAGACATTTGTATTAAAGTGCTGGTATTTTTTCTTCAGCATTTTAGGCAGATTAGAGTGACTCTTACATGATTTAAAACTTTATTCAATAGTCCGTTAAAGTTTAAAATGAATTTTGAAGAGTAAAAAATACAAGTATTTCATTTTCCAGTAAATAGAGATCTGTGCTTTGTTCCTCCTGATATACTTTAAAAACAGAATTCAAAAGAAATCGACTCCATCATCCTGTCTGGAAGACATAATTACTTTATACATTGGAAGTATAATCTTCGTATTCTGGTACTTCCTAAGTTTCATTATAAGTAGTAATATGGGATTCCTAAATGAAACAACAATCTTCTGCCTTTAACAATCAGAGAAATTGCCCAAGAATGCTTTCAAAAGCCTTTACAGTCACAGCTATGTATTTTCTTAGTAGTAATCTAGAAAATATTTTCAGTACAAGGTTACCAATTCTGGTCAATGTGGTCTTAAATAGAAGAACATCAACTGACTTTTTACATGATAGCTTGTGTTCATAATGTTTCTGGAAGGACTTTCTACCACTTTTCATGCTGCTTTTGAGGATGAGCATCAACAGTCTTCAGCCTAGTTTTTCTGAACCTCAGCAATGAAAGAAATTTTCAGCATGTTGGTTAAGCATGGGTGCACCATCCCCTCTGTGCTAACAGCTTCAGGGTGAATGAGAAGACAGAATAAAAGAAAGTAATGAGAGATCGCGCCTTTATAATTTTGTGTGACGTTTGATAAGATGATAACACTGCATGAGGAGATACTATTTCATAGAATGACAGAATCATAGAACCATTTGAGTTGGAAGGGATGCGTAAAGGTCATCTACTCCAACAGTCCGTGCAGTGAACAGGGTCATCTACATCTCAATCAGGTGCTCAGAGCCCCATCCAGCCTGATCTTGAATGTGTCCAAGGACTGGGCATCCACCACCTCTCTGGGCACCCTGGGTACCTTGTGCTCTGTGCCTCACCACCCTTATTGTAAAAACTTCTTCCTTATGTCCCATCTAATCTATCTATGTCTAATCTATTTCGTCTATGAGTTTTGAGAGTAACTAAAACAAGTTATGGATTCTAGCAGTACTTTGTAGCAGATAGGGAACACGAAGGAATACTGTTGTATGGAGAAATACTTTCTAGCAAGAACTCTGTAAAAACGGCAGATGCATTCTGTCCTATGACTCTGACTATCCATGGGTCAGAAGTAGGTCATGATCTTTCTTCCAAGTATACATGAGATGCAGTGGCCATGAAGAGCTGCTGTGAGACAGGGATAACTGAGTTCCTTTGAGGCACAGTCAGTGAACTCTACCAGGTCTGCACTACTCTGATAATTTCCAGTGGTCCAGAGGTTTTGGATACAAATTCTATGCTGGAATGTAGAGCCTACACACAAATGTCATGGGAGGGACATCTCTGTGAGATAATCTATTTGGAAATATCTTTCTCCTGCCATGAAATTATTATTAAAAAGAATGCAAGGGGAGTGCTTAGGAAGATTTAGAGGCTTAACTTCTGTCTTTTAGCAGCTTCTTTGGTCACTGTGCTCAAAACTGCTGTTTGCAGCAAAAATAAAGCTTTTAAAATATCTACAGGGAATAAGGGATATGTGCTTCTTCTGTGAGATTATCACATTAACTTCAGCAAGTAAGACTTGCTGAAAGCCTTCCATCATTTTCAAGCATGATTTTTGGCAGGTGATGAGTTTACATTTGATTTCCCAGCTTGTTCTTGATAATGAATTTAGCTAGATTATGATGAAGACTTTCAGGCGTGCAGACTGTTCATGTATTTGGCAATTTCAGGATTAAGCAGCTTTAGCTAGCACTCTATCTAGTGTATATACAATCAGGGGAACATTATAGATCAAATGCCAATCTTCAGTCAAACATAAAGATTTATCAAAAGCCATCCAAAGGATAATTCGCAGTTTACAATCCTATACAGTATGCATATTTGTCTTTGATTTCATGGATTGAATGTGAAATGGAAATATGTAATAATGGAAGTGGAAGCTGAGCCCATAAATATACTCACAGAGTTTAGAGTAGGAAGAGACTTGTTGGATAATAGCTGGATCTAACAGAAGACAGAAAACACTTAAATGTGTGTACATATTAAGTTATTTTAAGATATTTTCATTAAGCTCCAATCTGGAAAGCTGTTGAACAGGGGAACTGAATTAACATTAATGATGATTCATTGGTGGAATTGAGCGAGAAGTGTTTGAAAGATGCTTAAAGCTTCTCTGAAATAGGTTATATTCTTCACCTATGGAATGTACAAATGCAGCCAGGGCAGATTCACATAGACTCTAATGGTGAAAGTTACTTTTGGGGAATGATGGGCAGTGCCAGGGAGAGAGACAGAGACAGACAGACACACACACCCACACAGCAGGGAAAAACAGCACAACAGGATCCCAGATAAGCCTCCTCTCTGGGGCTTCTCTCTAGGGCAGCTGGTGGTGATTATGATTAGGGTGAAAGGTTACAGAGCTGTGAACAGGAGACATTTAGCATTACTGAAACATTCCAGGCACTTGCAAGGTTTGATCAGGTTTGTTGAGAGTGAATTAGGCAAAAATTAAAAAATGCTTTACAGACCTTGGATTGATTTATGATTTAGGTGGAAATCACGTAAGACTTTTTGGCTTTGAGAAATTTCAGCTAGATGCTAAAGAAAACTTGGGAATTTTTACTAAATTTTGATTAATCCTTTAAACACACTTGACCTTGATACTAAATGAGACCCAAATGGCAATATTTACACAGTATTACAGTGTTAGTATTTACACAGTATTACAGTATGAAAGCATATAGAGTAAGTTAAAATGAATTGAAGCCTGATGTAAAATGCCTGCCTGAAGTAAACTGCTTCATCTTGCATAAATATGATCAATATTTGAACAGCCAAGACAGCTCCATCACCATAAAAATGTAGTTTTTTTCATTAAGAAAGTGTGTGCTGTATAGCTGCAGAATTTCTATTTTAATTCTCCAATATGGGAATTAAATTTTACTATATAAAAATGTTGGCTGAATTACCAGCAGATACAATATTTATTTTCCAGTGACTGAATCATAATTACAGATCAGTGTGTACCACTCATAGTGCTTAAAATTATCACAAAATGAATTGTGATTCGTGAAACCCTTAGCAACCACAAGACTTCCTGTGCATAAGCTCAGACACAGGAGTGACTGAGAAGTTGTTTCATGAAACACATTTGCAGCACCAGAAGTGCGATACATCTTTCTTGCAGTTCTCTGTATCCGAATTTAGAGACACAGCACCTCTAAACAGAAGGAATATTAGATAACGGCATTGTTTTGTTTTCAGGGGAATGAAATGTACATCAAGATCCAGATAAGGAGCTATCCATTCTAATCTTTGCCCACTATTGACATGTTGCCTTGACTGGCAAAGTGTCCTTGTGTCAGCATATTTTCCTTTGTGTAAAAAGTCTTAAAGTAATGGCTAGTTCTTTTGAAGCCACATTATTGTCTATATTGTAACTGCAGGTGGGAGTGGGGAAACAAGATCTGCTAACCAAAGAATTGCTCTTGAACCTTTATTAGCATATTTTGGATATTTTCCTATTTCCTCTCATCCATTCTAATGATCTAGTTTTTCATAACCATATATTAAAAATATTACAACTGTATCTGCGATTTTCATAGATGGTATTTATCTTCTTTCCTGCAGACAACATGCAGAAAGGGAATTATAGCCTTGCCATCCTACTAAAAAATTTCTAACAACCCTTATGTTATTTTGATTTTTGACTTGAAGAAGCGAGAGCGTGGACTTTGTATATGATTTATACCTATTATTACAACTTCTTTTTTATTTCTGATCTATATGATTATATAAAGTATTTGTTGGAATAAGCGGATTATTTAGATATAGATGTCCTGTAACTTGTGATGCTCCCCAGGGGTTGGCGCTGGGTCTGGTCTTGTTCAACGTCTTCATCAGTGACCTGAATGAAGGGATAGACTCCATCATCAGCAAATTTGCTGATGATACAAAGCTGGAAAGATTGGCAGACATGCTGAAAGACTGTGCTACCATCCAGCAAGACCTGTATAGACTGCAGAGTTGGGCAAGGAAGAACCTGATGAGATTTAACAAGAGCAAGTGTAGAATCTTGCATCTGGGGAGGAATTACCACATGCATCAGTACAGGTTAGGGGATGACCTGCTGGAGATGAGTTCTGTGGAGAAGGACCTGGAGATCCTGGTAGACAACAGGTTGTTCATGAGCCATCAGTGTATCCTGGTGGCCAAGAAGGCCAATGGTATCCTGGGGTGCATTAAAAAGAGAGTGGGCAGCAGGTTGAGAGAGGTGATCTTCCCCCTCTGATCTGCCCTGGCTACTTTGTCCAGTTCTGGGCTCCCCAGTTCTTAAAAGACAACAATCACTTAGATGGAGTCCAGCAGAGGGCCACAAAGATGATTAAGGGCCCAGAACATCTCCCACATGAGGAAAGGCTGACTAACCTGAGTCTGTTCAGCCTGGGGAGGAAAAGATTGAGAGGGGATCTGATAAATGTTTATAAACATCTAAAGAGAGGTGGAATGCAAATGGATGAGGCCAGGCTCTTCTCAGTGGTGTGTAGTGATAGGACAAGAAGTGATGCCCTAAAACTGGAATGTAGGAAGTTCTGTACTAACGTGTGTAAGAACTTCTTTACGGTAAGGGTGATGGAGCACTGGAACAGGATGCCCAGAGAGGATGTGGAGTCACCTTCTATGGAGATATTCAAGACCAGTTTGGAAGCCTTCTTGTGTGACCTCTTGCAGGGTATGTGCTTTAGCAGAGGATTGGACTCGATGATCTCTGGAGGTCACTTTCAACCCCTGCAATTCTGTGATTCTGTGATCTCTTAAGGTCCTTTCCAATCCCTACAATTGTGTGATTATGTGAACTAACTGGGTTGTCAGAAAATGGTTACTATCCTTCACCTTACTTTTAATTTCATATTATGTACCAGTCCATTTTTAGTTTATAATGTTCATTTAGAGGGTTAAATCACTCATATAACAATAATTACAATCATCAATTTAATCTGTTTAGTCAGTATTAAGTTGTCCAAACAAAATATGAAATTGCAGTTTACAGGAAAGTAATTGTTTGTCTTTTTTACACATCGACAGGACTTACTCATCATCTTTTCAAGTAATTAATACATTTGGCACACAGCAAGGATTTTCTCAATCAGTTCATGGAACACAACAATTTATTACTTGTAGTTGTACTTGACTTATATATAACTATATAAACATTATATATCAGTTTTTAAATTACATTGTGATTATTGAATATTAATACAAATAACTTTTTTCTCTGAAATTAGCATAAGCATTTTTAGAATATTATTATTAATATTTTATTTTCAAATAATATCAACGTATTCATTGTCCATCCCTCAACAGTGACTTCCATTAACTGCAAAAGATGATAGGAAACAAGGCTTATTTATGGTTTACTTTACAGTTTACTTCACTCCCCCGTAATCTGTTGCAAAAGCCAACTATATTGCACAAAGTTTCCAAAAGAGTTCTAAGCTAAGTTCAGATGTGTAGGTTAGAAAGCTGGTTCTTTGCAGTGCTTGGCAGTGGGGAGGACCAGCTGGCAGACGAAGGCAGTTGCTGGGAAAGCAGACGAGTATTCTTGCTGGGCAGAGGTGTCAGAGGCAGAAGGGTGAAGGCCAAGCAATCCCAGCCCCTGCCCCTGCTCACTGTCAAAGGCAGGTGGGAGCAGAGTGTGCCTGCATTGTCCAGCAATGTTTTTTACTCCCGCATCATGGCTGTTAGTGGTGTTTACCTAATAGGACAGAAGATGGTTCTCCACCCACTGTCTTTATTACTTGCAGCTGTCTCTCTCAATCTTACAAACTGGGACTGGTAGTTTTAAACTGTGCTTGTTATTTGTCCTGAGAGAAATAAGATGTTTCTTTCTCCGTAAATCTATTTCTTTTTAGTTGTGTTGTGTTAGCTCTGCGTATAGTTTACTTTGTATCTCAAAACAGTTCATTTTTCTATTTCACAGCTATTTGCTACTTCAGATTTTTCTCATTATTTCTTTCTCACATTTCACAGGCAGGATCAAACAAATTTTAGTTCCAGTATTAAGTAGCACTTCAAGTTTTCTAATTGTATTTCTCATGTTTCATTTCCAATTCTTACATGTAATTCCACAAAAGCAAACAAAAACCAATCCTGTCCAGCTGCAGTAATCACTATTTTTTCCTCCTTTTTACAAAAGTTCTTTTGTCTTGCAGAATGGTAGGCTATAAGCATTTTAATACTTGTTGTTTTGTCATATAGACTGATGTCTTTATTTTTTATCAAAGTGACATTTTCGGTAAAGAATATTCAATCTCATTATTGAAATATTCTTTCTGTATCTCTGGCTGATTAAATACTGGAACTGGTTGAAGTTTGTGGAATCTCCATGCTAGAGAATATTATAAACTCAGCTGGAAAAGCCTCTTGCAATTTAATCTGACTTTGAAGTTTCATCTACTTTGGATGTTGACTCTGCTTTGAGCAAGGGCTCGGACCAGGTAGGCATCCCCTTCAACCAGTGTTACCTTGTGGTTTTATGGAGAGCTGCATTGGGTCAGCTGCAGACACTCTTGAGAACATGCCCACACAATACAGATGTGTGTGTTGACCAGGTCAACACTGAATTGTATGAGTTTTGTCTTTTCCTGTCTCTGTAACCTCTTCGGAATCTCTTTAACGTTGCCTGAGAAGACTTTCCCAAATTTCCTGATGTATTATTTTGTTCCGCATTCCTCCTAGTGTAGGAACGATAGCTGCAGGGCAAACTGCATCAGCTAACTGTGACCTGTGAAGTAAGGTATTGCGAGGTCATTCTTGCTTTCCAGCTCCCTCTGGATTTTCTTTCCTCCTGCAAGCATACAAATAATTCCACATATCTGTCATTTGATCTATGCCCTGAGGAAACAGAGCCATATAGTTAAGAGCAAAATACCCTACAGGAAATTGTAGGATTTTAAGCAATTTTGAACCACGATTGCTGTATTCTAGCCTTGTTCTCCCTCTATGAAATGATGCATTTTTAAATCAGTTTACCCTTCCACCTTGAAAAGTGAAATTCCCAGACGCATTTGATCTGACACCAAGGGAACAGTGCAAATGGTTAAATTATTGGCAAGTTGTAGCAGTGGTGTCCGTGCTCAGGAGAAACTGTGTACATGGCTGCACGCACTGCTGAGAAGCAACTCAGGAGAGTTACTGTGCATGCACTGAGTACTGCCAGCCTGTTTAGTGAATTAGCTTCTGCAGTCATTAGGTGCTCTGAGACAGAGGGAACTAAGTCCTACAAATGCCTCCTTGTGCATAAGGTTGTTTCTGTGTAGGAGATGCACTCTCACAATATTTCAGCCACCCACTTCGACCCTCTGAGAAAAAAATCAACTCTAATTTTCCCATTCCATTTATATGTAATGCACTGTGTAGGATACCAAGTGGTTATGGTTGCTAAGAGCCCTATTTATATTATGCTTGGTACTAATTTCAGGTAAGACTTTGAAGACTGAGGAAGCTGATCTTTCACAATACCATAAGCTAAAATTATGCTTATTTCCAAATAAATATAAGGAAAAAACATGAAGGTGGTTTTATGATGGAATAATACGTTCCAAGTTTATGGGAAATTTATTCCAAACACTACCTCACTTAAAAAAAAAAAAAAAATCATACATTTTAATTAGGTTGAATCAAATATTTTATATGCTAATAAAAATAAATGGACATAAGTCTGCCATAATTTCATTTACCTATTTTTTTCTATTCATTATTTCTATTAATTTTGTATTGCTTATATTTATATTGTGTGTTAGATGTTATAGATTTTTTCAAAGTAGTCAGCATTAGATGACTAATTTCAATTTTTTCAATTCAATTAATTTCAACAGACTTCTGAACTAGAACAAATTTTTTCACATTTCATAAAAGGATTATCCCATCAAAATTGTTAAAATAATAAATGTTAAAATAATTTTATTATAAAAGTAATAATATATCTTTACAAGAATCTGCCTTGTATGTTACAAAACTGTAAATCATTTCAGCTCAGAGATTTGCACAGAAAGAAGAAAATATCCATACTTCTCTAAACATCTTTTTTGTCACAGCTCTGCAGAGTTACTGATAATTTTTTATTTCTCTGCAGTGTTTTGACTTCTCCATATGGTTAAGCTGAGCACTGTCAGAAGTGTTCTCATCAAAGAGTTTAGGAGGAATCTGATGTTCAAGTAGTTTGTCTATGCAAGTTTATTGCCATAGAGGCATGAGTCCATGCATTACAAAATCTCTTTTGGGCGTTTCCATGTTTGTAATGTAAAAGAATGTTCTCAAAACTAAAAGTAAAAGCACACTTGGGAAAATATTTGGATTTTTCTAATGCCATGGGCACCACCTTTCTTCTGGTATAATGATGAATTCTCTGTAAACACAGAGCAGTGGAGCTCCACATTAGCTCATATTCTGATGCAAAAATATACTGGAGGCCAAAATAAAAATAAAGTAATTAAAATGAAGGAAAGTCCATGTGTCGTGGATATTAAAAATATAACCTAACTCTTAAGCAAGGAAAAACCATGTATGAAACTTGCAAAGCTTTATTTATTGTTTAAACAAAACTGGAGACTTAAATATCCTAGCAGTGTCACAAATTAATATAAAATACCTATGATCATAGTTAGCGAGTCCTCTCTAACTTACTGTCTTCTCTTAATGGACCTTACATATTTGACAAGCTGTAAAGAATGAAAAATTATGTGTGAACAATTATGTGTGTTCTCAAAGTGGATTTAAAAGAAAAAGACAGAACATGCATCGGAGGTCTCTTTCTTCGCAGTGGCTATTGCATTGCTTCCAATATTCCAGATGGAAGAAGCTGTAACTAAAATTTGAAATAAGCAATGTGCTGACATATATACACTTTTTTTTCCACAGATTAAGATGCTTGGTGAAGCAACTGGAGAAAGGTGACATCAATGTGGTGGATTTAAAGAAGAACATTGAATATGCAGCATCTGTGCTGGAGGCGGTTTATATTGATGAAACCAGGTGAGTCTGACATGAATAGAATCGTAGAATGGTTTGAGTTGGAAAGGACATCAGAGATCACATAGTTCCAGCCTCCCTGCTATGGCAGTCTGCCCCCCACCAGCTCAACTGCCCAAGGCCCCATTCAATTTGGCCTTGAATGCTTCCAGAGATGAGACACCCACAGATTCTCTGGGCAGCTGTGCCAGTGTCTGACCGCCCTCTGAGTAAAGAATTTCTTCCTTATATCTAATCTAAACCTCCCCTCTTATAGTTTAGAAAAGCAAGAGCAGTTGGGAGTTACATTTTACAAATCTAGTCTTTTGCATACGGTTGTAAATGTTGCGAACTGAAGATCTCTGCAAATCAGAAGAATAATTGGTTGCTTTTAGGTTTTTTAGTGACAAGATTAAAACACTTATAATTCCGAAGATCAGGTGTAACCATCATCTGGAGGAGTTGCTTAGTTTCTGTCATCTTCACTTGCCAGATGTTCAGAGTATAAAGTCATAAGACATTTCTGAATGATGGATGATGGATTTTCTTTCGCACAAAGGTCACACCATGATAATCATACTGAGGACTATGTCACACAAAAAATGAGCTGTTTGGGAATGAAATGCTCACAGATATGAGTCAGGGTATTATAATCTGACCACTAACACTTAAGTTAATGAAAAGTTGTGATTTATTTTATAGTATTTAATTATTTGTTAATATTTATTGTTACTGGCAGTATTAATGGCAATCTTCTTAAATGTGGGTTGACTTGAATGAAATTGGAACTCCTAAGTAGAAGTTCTTCCTGAAAACATTTTAAGATATGTATTATAATTGATGCTAGCTAGCTAACTTACAATTTCATCTCAACGTGCTTAGTTTTTTTTTTTCAAAGCAGAATGTTCTTGTATGAGAATGTTTCTGAGAATGTTTCTCAGTCTGCCAAACACTCTTCGATACTGCTGGAGCACGCATGCTATGTCTAGTCTCAGTCCCATCTGACATTTAGGAATTCTGCCATCATACTAATTATTGCACAGACCTAGCTATCTCATCCTCTCTTCTTGGAAGTCTGCAAATGTGATACTGTGCATAAACTGCAGGTCTAACTTTTTCCAGTTTCTTTTCCTTTAATGTGTATGATTCACACATCAAACCTTGCTGGTTTGTAATTTGGAGCATCAACTATTAGGCAATATAAAGCATAAACATTTGGAAACAGAAGGATGAAAACAATAGCAAATGAAGTTGGTACCAATGCTCTATTTCTCCCAGATTGTACTACAGACTAGGCTAGCAGAATCACTTCTGCTGGTGTCCTGCTCTTAGAGTTAATGCCTGTCCAGTTCTGTAAAAGACGATAAAACTGTGATAAGTGAGGAGACTTCCGGAGCAGCTGAGTCGTAGTTAATTCCATTTATATACCATTACAAATATAATTATTTCAGTTTTGCTAATTGATTTAAGTTAATCAAGCTTCCTTTGTACTGGATTGTATCAAGGACTGGTTTGTGGATTTAAAATAGTTTGAAGTTAAACTGATAAAATTTCTTAGGGAGATGTATAAAGAAATGATCAGCACACTTCTCTTCGAGCGTGTATTACCTTAATAGCACCATTATTTTCCAGTAATAGTTCTAAATGTAAATTCTGTTGACACAGCTCAGGTTCTCAGGAAGCTTTGGAAAATCTGGATCCTCACCTCTGCATCGTGCAATACCCTAAAATCACCAGTGTATAGAACTTCATGTATTTTGCATGAACAATCATGGAGCTGTGTCATAGCTGCACAGTCAGTTGGGAGCAAGGATGTAATTACTCCTTCCATGCACCTCCTAGGTGATTGGGTAAAGTACTCATAGCTCTTTCTGAGTAGTAGCACCAGGACTGTGAAAAATTTTAGTTTCTAAAATAAGGCCTTTATTGAAACAAATAGTATCATTATAATGAGGAACCCAGTCTTTCTAGCTCCGTGTGGGAGTATCAAGAAAAGTAACAGAAATTTCATATGCAGAGAATTCTGGTACACCTGAAAATGCTTAGACTTCAGCAGCAGCAGGTGCATTATTTTCACTGTAAGAAACTCTTTAAATAAGTTTATTGCCCTCATAGGACCTAATGGCAAGATTATTAAACTGCCCAAATGAAAATAAATATACTTAGCTTTATAGTGGTCTAGAAGATTTTTGTCATTCTCAGGCTATTTTCTTAACCTTAGGAGCATTATGATCTCATAATGGTGATTATTTAGATGTTTTCAAAAAAAATCATTAAGTTTGGGAAAGACCACAGGATGTCCAACCTTCATCCTGTGCCCACTAAGCCGTGTCCCTCTGTGTACATCTACCCTTTTCTTGAACACCTCTAGGGATGGTGACTCCACCACCTCTGAGCAGCCCATTCCAATACCTCATTGCTCTTTCTGAGAAGAAATTTTTCCTGATATCTAGCTTGAAATCTTATTTATTAATTGCATTCCATATTTTGCAGAACAATATGATTTTTCATTATAATAAGTCATAAAGGAAATTAATTAAAACTGAGACAGGTGTCTAGTTTTGTTGTAACTTAATGTATTCTTCCCCAACACAACTGCAAACTGAGCTCATGGGCCTACCAGATTTTGTTATCATTTTCTCTCTATATATATACATTAAGCATATGGATTATGTATTTCTTCCCATACCTACAGCTATTTTTCCAAAGTATTATAAATGTAAAGCAATTTTCCTTGCCCATGCTACTTATGGCATGCATAAGTTAAAAATGAAGTAACTTTAATGAAACCAATTCTTCAACTTTTATTCTATTATTTTTAGTGTTTAGTACTTTATATTCCATATTGTCCATTTTGGTTTATAGTTTTTGAATTTATTTTCTGTCTCTGGACTAATGCAATCTCTGTTACATTCAGATTTAGAATGGTGCACTGTTTGGACCTTGTGTTAAATTTATGGTAAGAGTACAGGCTGAGTTTCCACTTTTTTATTGTAAAATACTATCTGTACTACTGTTTTAAATTTTGACACTTTCCCATTAAAAAAAAAAATAAAAAATCCTGAGATTTGATTTACAATATAGGAAATGCAATGATGTCTCGTTGTCCAAAGTATTGCAGATTTAGAACAAAAGGTTCAGTACAGAGTACTCAACTCACATTAAAAGAATCATATTTTGTATTTTACTAAACCACTGCTTACATATCCAAGAAGACCTCAACTTCATTCAGACACCTAAAACTGGATCCTGTCTGTGATGTTCTCTTCCTCCGCCATTTTCTGGGAGACAGAATTAACAGCAGTTGAGAGAGAGCCCTCTAAAGTATCTCCATAGTCAGATTAGGAATAACAGTGAACAGAGAGAGATTTGATTTATTTTGATTGAAAGGCCTGTTTCATTCTATAAAGTTGTATATGGACATGCAAATATGTGCAAACTGGCAGCGCCTTAAGTTTTCATTTAGCATACAACCATCAGCTTGAAATGGGCTATAGAATTCCAACCCTTTAGCTGAGTAAGGAGCACCTTCCTCGGGTCCTTTTACTTTGCTTCTCTGCTGTTCTGTTGCTCTCTGCTGTGGCCTCTGATCTGAGGATAATGTAGTGTTTTAAAAACTGGGTATACATATCCATACAAACTCCTTCTAAAAAATATATGCAGTTGGGTTGGTGAAAAGGCAGAGAGGTAACACAACAGGTTTTAATTACAGTGTTCTGAGAACAGACTCCTTTGGAACTAGCCAGATAGTAGAAATAGCATCCCCAAATTATGAAAAATTGATTTGGGGTAGTGATTTTCAGTATCCTGTATGAAAGATTCTGAGCTGATGGGAAGCTGGAAAATGGAGAGAAATCAGATATATGTAAGTGTTGCTTTTCTCTGAGCTTAATTATCTGTGGCCCCATGTTAACTAACAAGCTTCTTTATCAAACAGTCTTTAGGACTGCTGCATCTGTCAGTATTGAATAACTGTAAGCCACACGAGACACTTCCTTGAAAGAAAACTAGCACTTTGGTCACTGGAGCGGAGGCTCAGTGTCAGCTAAAAATAATCTGTGAACCTCTCACTGTTCCAGCCCCTCAACAGATCTCTGTGGAAGAAGTTCAGACTTACTCAAAAGGTGTTATAAATAATTCTGACAAGTCTTGCAGAATTTTCTCCGTTCGTACCTGACACTTGGCTTGAGGTAGTGGAAGAAGGATTTTTAGAGTCGAACAGGAAATAAATACAGCCTGATAATCCAGTGAGGACAGCTGTTCCGTTCCTTGTAAACACAGCTCTTCATTTGTGCTAAGTGAGAAGAAAATAAGTCAAGTAAAATGTAGATGGAAATGACAAAATTAAGAAAAAAAAGTATTTGAAAGCCAAAAAAAAACCCTGAAAATTTAAACTTACTATGGAAAATGGTTTTAAGTTATTCTGGATAAAGTCAGAATTTTTTGTTCGTATTAAAAGTTTTATTTTTACACTTCATCTGCTTTAATATTTTAGAAAATAGACTTGATTTCAGGAAGATATTTATCTGTGTTGTTTCAATTCCATACATAGATATCAGTTGGTTTTATACTGTATAATACCCTTCTAAAAGACTTCAACCTTTTGAAAACTTTTGACTTAGATGAGTTCACATTTCAGTAATATATGAATGAGATGTGTTTTATATAGCTAGCAATTGCTTTGAGCATCTTTCTTTGATTCATCAAGAAAAAATAACAAATACAAGTCATTGCCACACTCTCGAGGCAGAAAGGAAATCTCATTATGGGTAAGTGGTGTTGTAATAATACATGTCGTCTTTTTGCATGAGAGATCTGGAAGTGCTGGAGGTATTTCAGTGATACCATAAAGTAAACACAGCAGTCTTTTTGAGGAAAAACCCCTTATTTAAAAATGTTTGCATTCGAATATGCATAAACTTAGTGAAACAGGAGGTCATTAAATCCAGTCTTTGTGTCTGCAGTTGTTCTATACACCTAGGACCATACTGAATTTCCAGTGCACTGCTCCAGTAATGCACCAAGTATTTCTGCTGCTGCCAGCCTTAAAGCAGGGAAAAGCTCTGAACAGCGACTATGCCATTTGCAAGAGTTAGAGTTAACAACATTACCAAACATCTACGTGTCCCCTGAGAACACACCACAGAGGTATTTATGATGGGAACACACACTTGTGTATCTGTCATGTGGAATCTAAAGGAGAGGAGAGGAGCCCAGTTTTGGCTAGCTGCTGGTGCTCACAGAGCTCTGCGTGATGAGACCACGAATGGAACTTAGCAGCAGCTCAGTAACTCAGTGACATTCTCCCCCGCTTCCTGGAGATTCCAAGGTGAGGAACAGTCAGTGTAGCCAATTCAGCGCACAGCTTTGGTTACGTTTGCAAGCAGGAAGAGGCTGTTGCCTGTTCTCAGTACTGCAACAGACCAAGCCCATGGCAGCTGCTCTGTCTGAGACTAGTAATTAATATTTCCCAAAATAAATGACTTGGATACTTATTTGAAACCCTTGTGTCTTTTTTCACTTTGTTGTGGCCATTGATATGGATTTAGCAGCTTCTCTATATTTTAAACAAGAATGCAACTCAGAGAAGGCTCCATCTTATGCATTTCTTTATTATTTCATTTTCACAAGTTAATTTCACATTAGCGTTAAAAGGCTCTAAGCTACCACTATATCAGCATAGAGCAGCTGCTGCTTAGCATCACAGCAGGAGCTGATTGCTTGACATTACAGGGCTGTTTGCCTTCCAGTCCCACTCACAGGTACCAAATCTAAGTTGACTTTGTGAATCGTAATCAGTCTACTGTTACAAGAATAAAACAAGTGGAATGGGATGCCCTATTTGGTAATTATTTGCCAGATTAAAAAAACTGGACTTTATGACTCCTGTCTGAGATTACTTAGTGGAGGGGAAATTGAAAGGGACAATTATTTAAGCGTGAAGTTAAATCAATCTTAAGTATTCATGATCCAACAAGCTTGCTATGAGTGTGTATTGCTGTCCTCCGTATCCAGTCCGTCATTAAATATACATTGCTTTGTCATTAATAAATATGTCGTATGAAGAAAATTATTCAGTTCATCTATTAAGTGATTCTATAAGTGATATTTAGAAATCACTGAGAAAAAAAGCTTATTGTGGTGAGAGTAATTCAGTGTGTTCCAGCTGTGTAAAATTTAAAATAAACCTCCAAAGGCTTTTGTACTAAACCAAGGGCTTTTCTGAAAGGAAAACTTAAAACAGCATCAAAATTATGTATAAAATCTAAAGTTACTGACAATCTGTTAACTTTGACTAAAATTCTGCAGAGCAGTTCAGTCATTTAATAAATGGCCTGACTACATTTTCAGAAAGTTATTGAATTTTTATATCTCAAAGTGATTGATGTCAATTTATTTGAGAGTCATGCCCTGCTGTAGGTCTTGTTCTACAGAGCTTCTGGAATTAAAGCAATTGATCAAAAACAGGAAAATATATAAAGTAACAGATATACTCCTGAAACATAATATTTTTTTAAATAATGGATATCGTGACCTGAATTTTAAGACTATTTGATGGCTAGGTCTGCATTTCTGTATAGAAAAGATAGTTGAAAGGCAGTACCTATCAAAAATTGAATATTTCCAGTGATGATGGCCCTTCACCCATTAGTTATCTGCTTTCATAATAATTGTACTTCATCCAGAGTCTTTGACATTTGCTGTAATTAATTAATAGATTGCAACAATTAATTTGAAGTTCTAAATCTGAGGACAAGTTTTTTGAAGAATATGCTAAATATTTTAATTGTGCAACATGTTGATTGGTTCATTACTTATTTAGAAAGATTTTTATATACCTGTAATGGGCCAGAGTCATTTTTGCTGTTTGCTTAATCTTCATTGGTACCCAAGTTAATCTTTTACTGAAAGTAAGTGGAAATTGTACCATCCTATGAGGATGTAAATACTGATTAAAGATATTGATTCATGCTCATTCATGAAGATAGTGAGACACAAATAATTGGGAAAAATGTGAATTGCCTATTTGGGCTATAAATTCTTTACCTGTTTCTAGGTCTTTTTCTAGACCTAGAAGAGGAGTTTGGTTAATTTACTGGCTAGATCATTAGCTTGATTAATTAGCTACGCAGTAAAGAGCTAATACTTCCTTCTCTCATCCTTTCCCTGGATCACATAATGCTCATCTGTGTTCTTTGAAATCTTTCACCATCTCAGTTAAGTAGAATGACTGATTGGCACTGGTGTGTTTTTTTTAACTCCTCAGCTATTATCTAATTTTTCTTTTTTTCATTTGCTTTTTCATCTTCTTCTCCATGGTACATTTGATATATTCCTAAGGGAAAAGAAATATTCTTCTGACTTGTTCATTACTATATTTAAATTTCTGATTAAATGAAAAAAGAGCTAGAAATGATCACTGCTTAAATTTTGAAAAATTACTTTTGATAGAAAAACACAGTACTATGACAAGAAAATCAGGTTATTAGTTACTAAGGCTGCAGTATTAATTGACTGCTAAGCTGAAATGCCATGGGCCATATCTTACATATTCCCACAACTGTCAATGGGAGCTCCACTCATGGAATGAATAGAATTAAATAACCTAAGCCTCCCCCTCTTCTTCCCACACATATCTCTTCCACACATTGCATGTGCTTAATAGGCTAATGATATATGGGCAAAATAAGTGCATGTAACCCTGAAATTCTGACTTTATATTGAAGAAAGAGTACTTTCTGTGGCACACATTGTGTTAGAGCATTTTTCTTCATTGTCACGAGCCACCTGTGAAGAGACTGCGTGGTGACCAGATTTGCAAATCCCCCTTGTTAAGTTAAGGTAAAACGATACTCAAGGTCCAAACACAGTCATCAATTTTATTGAGAATCTCTGTACTACAATTATCTTAAAAGTATTGGCACTCTTACAACTATATCTGTCTAAGATGCACAGGTAAACTATGTGATTTTATAAGAAATTCAAATAAATGTTGTATTACTTACCACCTTTACAGGGGAAAAAGAAAGGAGAGAGATGGAGGGTGGAGTGTGGAGAGAGAGACAGAGTGAGAGACAGACAAAGAGATGACCAGTCTAGGTTCCAGTGTTTGTCCAGCCAACAGGGAGGTCCTCAGTCTAGGAGAGTGCTTGTCTAGAAGCTTCAAAGTATTGAAGCCTCAAAGCCCTCCAGAACTTCTCTTAGGCTTGCTTTCATGTGGGGTCTGCCATCACAAGTTTGTCAGTAAGTTTGCAACAAGTTTGCAGTGGACAAGTTTACAGTCTGAACTGCTGCAAATGAGAGTTTGGGACTGGGCAAGGCTGTCCTATCTCTGCAGGGCCCCCTCCACCCAACCACATCTTCAGCCTCCAATTTGTTGTCGGGGTAATGGTCTTATTTAGGAAGTGTTTGAGCCAATTCCAAGTATACCACAGATAATGTGTTTTTTGTTGGTCTGCTATATTCATTTATTAGCATTTTTAAGTTTAGGGGAGAAAAAGCTAAATTATGTGCCTTGGTAAATTAATATGTGTTTTATTAAACTGAAGTTTAATTTGAACTGGAGTTCATGGTTTGCAATTCAGTGGTATTTGCCTTACTACAGTTTTACTTTGAGGTTCAGTTATGAGAACAACTGTGTAGCTCTAACACAGAAAGTAAATACCAACCATCTCAGCACTTCAGTCAGGTTGGTTTGGGGAATGAGACTATGGATCTTGCAACTGCTCCATTCCAAATAGTTCCTAGAGATTCTATCCTTCTATTTAGCAGTTGAGATCACTTATTATTTTCTTCATCAATTTATCCAATGGCATTTTTGAACATACGCAAAGTTTTTTATTGCAAAAGCTTACAAAAAACTCTGTAGTATTTGGAAAGAAGATCAATGGTTTAGCAGTGTTTATCTCTGTCTTGACCTCATCTTCTGGTACTATTTAATCTTTTTCTTCTCTTTTTTAACGTAAAGGCATCCCAAATAATTTCCTATAAAAGTAATTTACATATTCACCTGTGATTCATGAAGCAGAAGGTTAGAGCAAGAATTCTAATAATAATAGAATTGCAGAATGAGAATTTATAAATATATTTTTTCCTTTTATCTGAAGAATAACTTTCAATATACAAAACCCAAGCACCAGTAGCTGCCTACTGAGTCACTGATTTTACTGGAGCTCTTGGAAGCTATCAGTTCTAAGCAGATACACATTAAAAGGCCAGTAATTTAAATGCTCAGGAATAAAAATATTCTCAACGTATGCTTCTGATCATTACTTTTTTTTCCCAGTAGTTATAAAAAATGTTGAATTGTAAAACTTGTTCAAAGCAATGATGATAATGCTCAGTGGTTGCACTGAAATGATGTGATCATAAGCCTTCTGGAAGAGCCAGTCTTTGTTTCTGTTAAGTTTTGAGCAACAGAAGTGACAGTAAAAGGCACAGATGTGTAGGAAAATGGGCTTGATCATCTTCTTGGTATTCAATGATTTACACGCTTAGAATCTTGGCCAGCATCTAAGATTCAAAATGCAATACAAAACCAATATCTGTGTCAAAAAATAATAATAAAAAAAAAATGATGCATCAAAATCAAAACCTCATCCTAGCTGCATGTAAAAGCTAATTTTTGCTACTTACATAGAGTAAGTAGTGAAATACTTCTTGTTAGTACTTCTTGTTAATACCTGTGATTTCTGATACTTTTGCTGAAAGTTCTTTGTTTTACTTCTAGTAAAATTTGTGTGCATTTTGCAAGTCAGTAAAAGTGTTGATAAAACAATATGAAGTTCTTATGTCACAAGGCAGACATTTGTGAAACACATACGTTATATACACATCAATAAACAGCTGAAGTGTTTTCATAATCAGTAAATAAAAGATGAACAATTGAATATATATTTTGCAGGATCTGCAAGATGGAATATGTATGCTATCCACACCTGTGGAAATGTAATGGAACATAGTTTCTTTTTTGGTCCAAGTAGACAAAAGTAACTTTTCTAGCAATGCACATGCCATGAATAATTTTTCCTTATGTGAATTGTATTATTCAAAAGGTCAGGAAGATGTACAGACTTGCAGAAAATAGACAATTACCACTCCGTGCTTCCTCTCCTTAAATGCTGTTTCATTCAAGCTTCTGAAAGAAAGCAATTATCACTGAGAAGTAATTATATGTTTCTATGTTTCTATGTATCTAATATGTTAGAATGTGTTCTAATCCAAGGGATCTGTAGGAGCTGGTACAAAGGACTGTGTTTACAACATCATTCTTTGTTACAATTGCCTTTTTTCCTTACCTGAGCAGGAACCAGAGACACAGGTTTAACCTGTCACTCTCATAAAAGATAGTTCAGTCACCTCTCATTACAAAGGACTGGTGTCATGAAAAAACCTGGATGTTCAAGAAACCAAACAAAAAATCTTGATTAAATAAACACTTTCTTCAAATTCTGATTTCTCTGTTCAGTCTTCATAAAGTAACTCCTTTCATTATCATATACAGACTGAATAATCCTCCTGCTTTACAAATGAATGTTAGAAAAGGTTAGAGAAACTGAAGTGTGTCTTGCTAGCCTTAATTCATATTCCACTGGTTCGGGATGTGGTCCCAAATTCACATCTACACCAGATCACAGCAAACTAGCATAGTGTTCTTTGTGCTACAAGATCTTGATTATTCCTGCAGCAGACTCTGCCAATGGTCTTTTTATTGCTGGAATAATTTCTTGTCTTTTCAATAGTTAGAAAAATGTTTTAGAAATTATAAGGCGTATTCCTGTTTATACTACATCAAATGCCAATCCTGAAAAAAAAAAAAATTAAAAGTAACGATCTGTCCAGGATATTTAATGTATACTTCATATTTATGAAGTGTATGGGATATTTAAGAATGGTGTTATTCTAGTAGAGATTTCAGTGGACTATAACAGTTTTTAATTTGGGAAATAAAATCAGTCTATAGCTTTTGACCTCTTGGCAGTCTCAGACCTGGTTCAGGTTTGCAAGATGATTTGCCTGAGTCCTTTCTTCTGCACGAATCCTTCTCCTCCAGATTAAATTACACACCTCTGACCAGTTCCCCACTGCCAGAAAAACTGCATCATCCTTATCTATTCTGTTTCTCTTGTGTTCTGTGTTTGTAATCTAACAATTTTGTATCGCTGAAAAATAGGAACCAGTTCTTTCAGTAAGCAGTGTTGTTGTGGGGAGACGGTTTTCTTTTTTTTTTTTTAATCCTGGTTAAGAAGTTCCACAAAATGTCCTGCCAACCAGATGAGCTGTTGAAATTGAGAATAGGGCGGATGAGCACAAATATGCGATACTCCAGTGTTCTCAAATAATTTACGTAACATGTCTTGCATCGTTTTTCCTACTGAACGCCACCCCCTAATCCCTCAGGTAATATTAGATTTATGTGCAGGTTCCTTGGAAGTGTATTGTATTCAGGGTTTTCCTCATAGTCTGCGCTTTTGTTCAGTTCCTCTATATGCCATAGAAGACCTAGATTAGGCAAGGATTTCAAAACAGTGATGAAGAGATATGAATATATGAAGAAGGAGTGCACAAATAGGAGGAAAAATCAGGAGTTATATATAAGAAATTCACAATTAAAAATACTTTGTCCACCATTGCTTTGTGTTCAATTCATGGAGACCTGAGCAGTTTCAGAAAGACATCTCCAGAGAAATAAATATATGTAATCAGATCATGTCTGGAATTCAACTTGTCCTAGTTTTAATAAAATGTTTTAAAAGGTTGGCATGATTTACATATGTTCAAATCATCCTGTCTCTGGAGTTTCTTGAACAATTGATGAAGGAAAACTTATTATGAGAATAAATAGGTGATTTACTTCTAGAAAAAAACAAAGAAGACTGAGTGATGTGGGTGAGAAAAAAGTGATCCTACTTCTGGTAGATCTGTAGAATTGTAGAATTTGACTGTTGAATGTTGAATCTGTTTTAGGAGAATATTGTAGTTTCTTCTAACTGAATTGATCTCTGGTTCTGTTTAAGTGAAGTTCCTTTTAAAGACTTTCTATCCTGCATTAGGTATACATAGCTTTTCTAAGCATTTAAATGATTTAAGATCTTAACCAGTAACTTGTAGTCCAATTTTTTAATAATATTGTCATGATTTTGTTACCAACCCTTCAATAGAAGTACTGATCTGAAAGCAGGAAAAATTCATTCTCATTAATGCTTTTATAGCAATGGAATAATGCAGTGAACACACGTACTGCATGTTCATTGAAGCCCATTCACTGGGTTTTATAAGTCATTGTTACGTTTCAGTCCACCAAAGCTGTGACATCTTTGTGGAAAACTTTTTACTTACCTTTCCTTGAATATTTTTTTTGAGCATCTTATACATTCTAGGATGTGAACAGGGGAAGGAGGGAAGCAACTTGCTGTTCCTGCCTTCCTCAAGGCCTTGGCATGTCTATCAGAGAGGACCTTTAATAATGCACTGAGTTAATTCTACAGACAACATTTGCTTCTATTAAATGAAGTTTTGATAGCTGTTTGTATGTCCATACTCCTTTTGCTTCTGTCCATAATATTCTCAGTTAACTTTTATTAATTTTTTGTAGGAGGCTTCTGGACACTGAGGATGAACTCTCAGACATCCAGTCGGATTCGGTCCCGCTGGAAGTGCGAGACTGGTTAGCTTCTACATTCACAAGGGAAATGGGAATAGTGAAGAGGAGACCTGAAGAAAAGCCCAAATTTCGAAGCATTGTGCATGCTGTACAGGCTGGGATTTTTGTAGAAAGGTGAGAGCTCTGTTTTCTTACTGTGGCAAGTATTACATTTAACCAGAGTCTATTGTAAAAGGTGGAATGAGCCTGAATCAAGTCTTTGAGATTTTAGGATTTTAGGATTCAAATTCTGTAATCTTTGTATGTTTCAATACAGAAATACAGATAAAACCTCTACATTTGTAATGAAATTTCCTGGACTTTGGAAAATTCTGAGAATAGATTTTAAAGCTTGGAATCTTCTACACAAAGATGTGTGCCAAGTATTACAGAAGCATACAACAGTAATCCACCATCAAAGGGGCTTTTCTCATAAGTTCATAAAAATGCTTATGTCATCTTTGAGACCAGACCCTCAAGTAGCCTAGTATTATTTTCACGGATCGTGAAAGAAGACTAAACAAAACAAGATATTGTTATAATACTTTTTAATGAAATACTCTTACTGAATATTTTATTTGTTCTTTTAGGATGTACCGGAGAACTTCTAGCATGGTTGGTTTGGCTTACCCAGCAGAAGTGATTGTAACATTTAAGGTGAAATAACTATAATTGTTGTGAAATTTGAAGGTATTAGTACTTATTTCTAGTGAATTTTAGGGTAAAATAAATTTTTCTACTAAATATACCCTAGACACATTTAGTACTGCAGAACTGAACACAGAACAGAGCAATTTAATAATTCAAAATTCAAAAATAACATATGATTCTGCTTTTTGTTTTGCTGTTTTGTTGTGATTTTGTTTAGGTGTGACTGGAGCAAGAATATAAAACTGGTATAGAAATTTAAAAAAAATGTGACAGTTGTGATTGTGTCAGCTCCCACCAGTATGGTAATCAGTATCTCAGGCAGCAGCATTTGTTTTCTTTTTATGAAAGAAAAGAAAGTCATATTGGGAGAGAGATAATGAAAGAAATTGCAGCTTATGAAACAAGTGCACTATTTCTGTGAATTTAAGGCAACACTATAGTTTACCTAGAAGTCAGTCTCTTATAATAGTAAAATTACTATGGCTACATATGCAATAAAGAATGATATACCCCGAAAAAGAATGTAGAGCTTCACCTTTTCTCCTGAGAGCCTGGCATTATTGTATTATTTACAAATCGCTGTATGGCTGTAGCATTAATAACATTGCATCGAAGCCTATTTAAAGGATGGTTATTCACATTAGCTTCATCCAGTTTTACAGAAAAATTTTACACCAAACGTTAAATTTGAAGGATTAAGGCCTTTGATTTGAAGCATACTAAGTTGCATAGAACATGTTACAAGTATTTTATTAATAATAACTGGCACAATAATCTTTGTCATTAATATTGAAATAGTTATTAAGATGTTATCTACAAGAAGAGTTTGAAAGAATTGGACAAAAAAAAAACAACAACAACACAACCCAACACACAGATTTCTTCCCCTTTATTCTCCCCTAAAAAACCCAAAATATCTTTTCCAGAGATTAGCTGGAATGCTACTTAAACAAACTGAAACTTTATGATGTTCTTTTTCTTTTCTCCACATGTACAGGATGTTGATAAATGGTCTTTTGACGTATTTGCCCTAAATGAAGCAAGTGGAGAACACAGTCTGAAATTTATGATGTATGAGCTGTTCACTCGATATGACCTTTTGAACCGTTTCAAGGTCAGAAACTATCCACAGATAAAAATATGCATGCAAAAATAAGTACGTCAAATTTAAAATATAAGAAAGCCAGGATGGGTTTGAGATTATTTGTTTTGTACAGTGCAGTGCAGAACTTCATAGAATATGGCAAGTTGAACATAATAATATGTCAGTAGTTCCACTATGTGAAACTTTAGCCAGAGCCTGCAGGTATTTCTGCAGATGAAGACCTGAATGCTATGTAGACCCATGTCAAGGCAATTTGGGATGGGACATTGCTCTTGAGCAGTTAAATGCTGTAAGTATTAAATGAATTAAATAGACAGATGGAAAAAAGATTCCTAATAACGCAGAAGCCATAGTTAGTCCTGAGTACTGTTTTCATAATCCAGTTCATTTGTGTTGGCCAATACTGGAGGGGTTTAGCTGAACCTCCCACTTGTAAGCAATTTTAGTAATATATAGAAAAGGCTGCTTCTAGGTAGTGTTTGTAGGGTGTTGTGGTACAATATGGAGTATTTCTAACCAACTTTGAAAAGCTGAGATAAAAAACTGAAGTACCAAATTTATTATTATAAAATTATTTCAATACAGTTCAAAATCTCTTCACTGCCAAACTTCAAACTCCATTGGAAGAGTCTGGCTCATTTTGAAGTTGATTTGAGTAATTTGTCTTACACAATAACTCGAACTCAGCTTTTTCTGGGAAGGCTCTGGATGATTAAAGTCAGAGCCATACCAGGACCACCGTTAACAGCACAGATTGAAAAAAATACACAAGGTTATTGGCCTAGTGGGATTAAGCCCATTCTCAATCTTACTGTTTATCTTGCAGGACTTTTATATAAAGAGAAAGAAATTTTAAGGAAAATATCATTTCATTACATGGGGAAAAACTGGGACTAAATAGTACCTGTATTTTATACATTGCTTAGAGGAAGTAGGAGACAGGGAATGGAGACTATCAGGTTCAAGAAAATACTGTCTCAATGTAAAGCTGATCAAGAAAAATAAATTTTTGTATTTTTAGACTCCTATTAGTTATACCTTTCTTATAGGAACAGTCTGCATACAGGAAGAAACCTCTTCACATCTATTTAGTCAATAGTTCTGCAGCCTCTTGTACACTGACTGCATGCTGTGCATGGTGTATGTTGCAGGATGTAATGTCTACAAAAATTGGGTGAAGACTTCCAGATGCATGTTAGATTTTAGACCTTTACATTTTAAATTCTTCTGTTCATAACAAAAATTCTGTGATGTACTTATTTGTATTTATTGCATGATTAACTTTGCCGTTGTTGCAGGAAAAAAACATTTATTTTAATTTTTGCTTCCTCCCCAGATCCCTGTTCCCAATCTTATCACATTTGCCGAAACTCTTGAGGTTGGTTACAGCAAATACAAAAATCCATATCACAACTTGATCCATGCAGCTGATGTTACTCAAACTGTGCATTACATAATGATTCATACTGGTATCATGGTAAGAAATACTACAAAGTTCAGTTTACTTCTTTTTGCAGATTCTCTGATGTTTTGGATAGCTGCGTGGCTTCAGCAAAAAGCTCCCTTGAAAATTATTCAGAGAGATTCCAGACTTCTTCTTAACAATTCTTCCAGCTTGTGGAGGAGAAAAAGGGAAAAAAAAATCCTTGTTAAACCCTTTTTGCTTTTCATTGACTGAACTTGGGCATTGTATATCATATTAAAAGAGATATTTGCAGTAGTGGGCAGGTGAGAATTTTTCACTTCCACATTGGAGCCTGCGAGGTGTGATCAGACAAGGAAACTTTAGTATCTGCTGAAATCTTGGCCATTGAAAGAGATACTGATTCTGTTCAGGTTTACTCGAACACTCTGAGCTGCTTTTTCTTTTGGTATATAACCGTCTTTAGGACTGTGATTGTGTGCCACATATGCCTTTATTAGGCAGGAAATTGCCTTTGCCTTGCGCTTTTGCAATATCCCAATATTCTTTTGTATTTACTTTGGGATCTGAAGTAAGTCTGTGCAAGCAGTTTTACTCATGTTTACTCATGTTTGATTTAATACCAGCTGTGAGTCTCCTCACTATCAGGTTGCGAGACAAAAGCAAATACTAACTGGAAGTAAATGGACATTTCTGTCAATGGACTTTTGATGATTTGTCTTCAGTATGAATACACCTTTTTTTTCTTTTTTTTTTTTTTTAAATTTACAAAATGCCAGATGTATGGAAAGTGGATGTATGGAAAGTGATAGTGTCTGATTTCTATTTGTAGAGCCTTGAAACGAATCCATGAGACTTTGGGAAAGGAAAATTTTCAGGCTGACTGTAAATGTTTGTACTTCAACATATAGACAATAAATGACAGTTATTTACCTATGCTAAGCCTTTTCTACCTGAAAGTTTTGGCTTCAGGAGAGAACAAGTCTCTAGGCATTGCAATAATTAATTCTGTAGTTTGAAGGAAGCTTTTTACTTCTAAACATTGAGATTTTCAAGCCACGTTTTAATGCAAATACTGCTTGTGGAGTGATGTCTGGAATCTTCACCAGCCAATATTCCCCTTGACACTGAGATATTTTCTTGAGAAAGGATTTCCATAGAAACCTGAAGAATGGGTTAGGCAACTCTGTAACTCCAACCCAAAGCTGTTGTATTAGATGTTCACTTATTAAGAAAACATTTTAATAAAAGAGAAAGCTTGAATGCATCGTGGCTCATAGCAAGCATTAAGTTGTGTGAGGCATGTCTCTGGTGCAGGATAAGCAGTTCAATAGGGAGAAAAATCCTTTTGTCGTGTTACAGATTACAAACATTAAAATTATAAACATCCTTTTGGCTTATTGCAGCTGTGCTCTTTCTCCCTTCAAAAAAGACAATAGCATTTCTGATTTCCTTCATAATGACAGAACAAAGTTTGAACTTTGTGAGTTATACTAGTTAATTTGGAATCATTACCCATTGATAAAACAACTTTGCAACACACTTCAGGAGGCTCTTAACACCGAGTGAAAGAATCTGTTCTGTATTTCAGTATCTGCTATTCCACCAGATACACAAGAGATTGAGAAAGGCCTCAACAACTCAAGTGGTACAATGTAGGCAATTTAACTTGTAACTGCACTTTGATGTGATTTGGACAACTATTTTCAGAGAAGCATTAACTTCAGTGCTGTTACTTTGCTGTAAAAGCTTATTAATCTTGCAATATCTGTGCAATATATTCCTGTGAAGTTAGGCCACTTTTTAAATATTCACTTTTGAATTACTGAATTATGATACTGGAAAGTTATCTAACTAGGACACCACTTAGTCAAGAGTGTCTTCAAACAGATGCAGTTTGCCAGGCAGAAGGAACATTTATAGAAATCAGTGTTTGAAAGGAGGCCTAGTGATTCCGCAGCTTGCAGTGTATTTCTGTCCAAATGTCATTTGCAGTCTGAGAATTCATCTCTATCATGTACAAGCATTCTGCTTAACTTTTTTCTTCTTTCATTCTTTGCTGTTGCCTGATTAATTATAGGCTTCCTGAACCAAGAAGTTGGCTTCTTGATCTAATTGTTTTCGGAGCGTGTCCCTTGTAATACTAATTTTAATTCTGCTGTATCGTCTATCAATTACTTGGACAGGAGTGAATTTGATACAATTGTATATCAAATTCCTTGGAGTTTTGCAGACTGACATGTGGTTTGAAATTCTTGTGCTTTTATTGTATCTTAAGGAGCTGATTCTGACGGCAAATAATGGCTGTCTTGCTTATTCACTTCTGAAAGACACACTGAAGCAAATGTTAGGAGAGGTTGAGTTTTGAAAATTTTTTTGTAATTCCTATTGTGGAGGTCATACGTATATCTGTTTGGCACTTGGAATACAGTCAGATTTCAGCATTTGGCAAAAGTTTGACTGTTCAAAGCTTTTGGTTTGAAAGCTTTTAGAAAGATTATGGTGAAGAATAATAGATTTTCAGTGTCTTGTTTAAAGAAATAGAATGATCATCATATTTTATGGAAGATATTGCCTGTCTATCTTAAGAAACGAGTTTCAGCTACTTCAGATCACTTCAGATGTGTTAGGAAGTTAGATATCACAGATGGCAGACAATCTATTAACTTCTCCAAGAGATTAAATCCCAGATGATACAACTGAAATATATATCTCAAGTTAGCATTTATGAGATCTTCATCTCTACAAAGATTTAAGAATCCAAGTCCCAGGGAATACATCTTGTAAAGAACTTTTGAGTCATCGATCATCTTCCCACCATGTCTTTTCTCCTCCCACGTACCTATATTGCTCAAATGAAAAGAAGAAATGTCTTTGCTATCAACCAGTGTATCGTGAGACTCACAGCTTTATTCATTTTTTTAATCCAGCCTTGTTTAAAAAAATAGTTAGAACCAGAGTTCATGAAAAGTTGAGGTGCATCAATTTATAAGCAATTTATAGTACTGCAAAGCATCTCTCAGTAGAAAGCTCTTTCAAGTTTTTTTTTTTCTTTTTTTTTTTCCAACAGTAGTTACACTCTCATGTCACAGTATCAGCTAGCAGGGATGTAGGTTCCAGTTCTTTGCTGTCTGCCAGACCTCCAGTTTCCAGAACCTGCTTTGCACACTCCTATCGAAATAAATTATCTTGACTTTTAGAGAGAGAGCTTCCTTAGAAATCCCTTAGCTAAATAGTTCTCAATTTCACTGATTTTGGCAGTAATTTGAATTTTGACTATATTGGTAGTGTCTAGAATACTTACTTTCATATAGCACAGTATGAAAATTCTGTATAGTCTACAGATATTGTTTGTAAGAAGATCTCTTGACTTGTAAATGAATTATCTAGCAACTATTTTGGTTGCTAAAAAAGTTGAGGCTTAAAAAAGCATCTGAAAGAAAAAGTTTGTATTTGGCTTTAGTTGCTAATAATTTCTGGGTTTCTATTCTATTTGGTATGTTGAAAACATTGTGAAAGTCAGAACGAGTCATGGCCTAGTTTCTAATGACAGACAATACTATGAAGGTCAACGTTTCCATTTTTAGAACTGCTTACAGTACGTTCTCATTCCTCCGTTGTGACCTTTTAAAATCTATACAGCCAGTACTTGTTGTTCCTTGGCTGCCTTAGTTGGTCTCTGAATGACCTATTTTATTGTTCTCACACAGCTTATGCATTTTGACTGTTTCCTTTCTTTATTGAAAAATTGATACCACTTCTGGCACTGTATACATCTCATGTAGTGCATGGCATTCTTTCCAAAAGTAATGCCTCCTATTAATTTCCACGGAGACTATAACAGATACAAAGAGCAAAATAGCACTATTTGATGGAGCAAATTCTCAGCTACAAAACACTTCTTTTCAACATAGTCACCACGACTGGTTGATCTGCTGGTGAGCTGATAGCAGTGCCCACCACCTTACTGTGCTCACATCCACTGCTTGGTCTCCATAAACTTTCAGCTAGTATTGATCAATACTATTAATACTATAATACTATTAATACAATAATACTATAATACTATTATTAATACAATAATACTATTGGTCAATAGATGCCATTTTTTCCACATGGAGGAATTCAGTGACACAGCTTTGCTTCATATGCTTCCATGTCAGACACCATTTTGTCAGACTGCCCTTCTGCTGCCGTCTGTCTTATGGCAACAAAACATAATGGAATATTGGTGGGAAGGTTCATCCTCTACAGCCATACTACCAACATCTACCTCTGACGTCATAGGCCAAAATAACAAAAGAGGAGGCACTGCTTTTGGAGCAGCCCTTGTGCATGTATGTATATAGTTGGGTGAAAATCATTCGCAGATCTTTTAGCACAGAAGCTTACTTCTACACAGGAAAAAATCTGAAGTACGTATGGAAATACCTGACTGTCATTTGACTTAATCAGACTTATGTCTGTGGGCTTAACTATCACTTGATGCTTCTGCCCCTATTTTTGGACGGAGTAAATTTTCTCCTGAAGCTTTGTGTATTCACCATTAAAGAAAGTAGAACTTGAATGATAAAATAACAAAACTGATTATACCAATAGAGCAATCTTGAATTAGCAAGAGAAATAAAAGTGCATAAAATTCTTGTGCTTGTATTGTTTTATACAGACTGTGTTTTCTTTTGTTCTGTGTACTGTATACTAATTTTATGCACCACATTTGTACATTTCTGAAAGCAAAATGGTAGCACAAAGTATGATATAATTTAGAAAAGAAAAATCTCCCATGACCTAATTTCAGTATCACAGTTGTACCTAAAAATGTATTGTAAACTGCATATTTTTTCACTGGAAAAAAAAAAAAAATTACAGCCTTAGCTTTGTAAAAAGCTTTTTAGAAGAATTTACTACAATTTAGCAAGTGTCAAATATTGGTTAGCACATTAGACACCTTCCACCCCAAAATAACAGCAAAGTATACCACTTTATTTTCTTAAAAACTGCTTATATATTATGGCTGACAGTGTCTACTTTGCTAGTGTCCATAAAGTCTTTACCTCGGTCTTAGAGACATTCAAATAAGCAGAAGGAGTAATTTTATTATATAGTACTTAGGCATGATGGCTGTATAGTCAGCTGGAATCAGAAAATGATGAAGTTTACTTTAGCTGAAGGTAGTGCAGAACACTTCAGTAATGCAGTTAATCTGAATTAGGCAGCTATAGAAAACATAACTAAGATCTGTTTTTCATTTACTAGCACTGGCTCACAGAACTGGAAATTTTAGCAATGATTTTTGCAGCTGCCATCCATGATTATGAACATACGGGGACCACAAACAATTTTCATATTCAGACAAGGTAAGCAAAGTTGTCCCTGAAGCATCAAGTCTGGAGTTTGCTGTTGATTCATCCAAGCTGTTTCATACCTCTTACTGGTGTTACCAGAAACTAGCCAGACCATTCCCGATTTTATGAATTGAGTAAGCAGGGAAAAACCTTCAAGCACAGCTTTAGCAATCCCTACCAAGGATCCTCCCTTAGCGTGTCATGATAACATCTGCAGTAGATATGACAAAGAAATCCATTTTGAAAGTTAGGCTCACTGCATTCTGATTCAGGCATAGTATGTCATAGCCTCTGGTCCAGAACAGTAACATATGCCTTAAAATATATTCATCTTACTGAAGGAGAAACACTGACCAGTCCTTTACTGGATGTTGTGGTACACCTGATACTTACCCTAATACAAGTATCTTACCATTCTCTTACACAGGACTGTACTTTTCTTTGGTATCCACAGCTGCAGAGTCAGCTTTACCTGCTTTTCAAAAACAAAAACAAAAAAAAAGCCCAGAAAAACACTGGCGTATTCTAAGGAAACAATGTTGTACAGGAAATACTACTACTTGGAACAGAAGCATCCTTACACTCACCTATACAGATAAAGTGCCTAAGGGCTAAGTATAATTAAATCCAGGACATACTCATGCCCTGGGTTGTGCCCTTAAACAATGAAGAAATTCAAGATCTGTAGCTGAAATAAAGGCATTATTCTTTTCCTCCTCAGCATAGCCCTTCTAAAAATAAACTCTAGTTTGTGGTTCCAAGTTTACACTACTTTTCTATTTTTGTCATTAATATTTTGCTCTGGAGTATTGCAAAAGTAAAAAAAAAAAAAAGAATTACACTGTTTGACTCTTACTTGGACATACTTACAAACAGGTATTTGTTTTGTGGTAGAGACCAACTAAGCTCATTCTTTACTTTTAGTGGACTTGGCCCTGATGTGACATCTCAGGGTGTTATTCCAGTTTCTTTTGCCCGCAAGATGCTGAGGAAAAGGCTGGCATAATCAGATCTAATTTCATTTCTGATTAAAACTGTGCATGATTAGCCATGTGGGCCAAAGTGTTCTTCATAACTTTGTGTGATTGGTAAATCATTAATTTTCCCATGATTTTAGAAAGGTTATGAACATAAACTTACTCACTGTTTAGGTAGGATGTTGTTTGTTCCTTTTACGTAAACTTTTCAATCCTATTTTTTCAGTTTCCCCAGTACCATACCATACATGTGGGTGGTTAATATTGTTCATCAGAACAAAGAATTGAATTTACCATATTAAGATCATAGTAAGCTGCACTGATAAGTCATTCCACCTCCCCTAGAGTACATATTGATCAGTTCACTGAACTGAGATATTCCAGAACAACAGAAGAAAGGTGTAGCAGAGAGGGGAAACTTAAGGTTGCCTAGCAAGTCAAGTTGGGTTTTGGCAAAACAAGTTCCCCAAGAATTAATGAACTCTGAAGTATGCTAAATCTGTATTGCATCCAAATTTCTGAAAAATCCACATGTAATTTTGGTATTTTAAGTTAGGCTCTTATTAGGAAGGAAAAGATGTGGTTGAGTATGGTAACTTTAAGGGTCAAGCTTTAGAAAGAACTTCAATGCAATCAAGATTCAGCTGTGTATTTCTTCCATTTCCTTCTTACAAGGCTCAAAGTGAGGCTGCTTTTCTGTGAAAACAGGGAATCCATTTATAACTTATGAGATTGAAATTTTAAAACACTTCAACGTTTACAGATCTTTTGGATTGTGAGTGACATGAGCCAAAGCACATCTCTCTCAGAATAGAGGTGGTAATTTTTTAATACCCATCCTATTTGTAGACCCCCTCCCTTGTGAATGAGTTGCATTTTAAATGGTTGTGTTGCCAAGGAGTACTTCTAAGTGGCCTCAAAGAACATTTCTATTGCTCTGTGATCCAATACTGTCAACAAGCTCTAGGTTTGCTTCACAGATTATTGTTGCAGTTTTATAATAAAAACAAAATTTTATATATTTAAAAAGATGACTTTCACGTGGGCAATATATACAGTGGTAATGATGATATTTTTTATGCAGTTAATATGGAAGCTTAATCAGTATTTGATAGAAAAAAATAAATATAGTTGGAGATATGTAAATATATATAGTCAGTAGTTCTCAATGTTCTTCCTTCTCCAGCACTATCATCGGGATGTTATTGAAAATTGTGCCTTTTTTTTTAACACTAGGTCAGACGTTGCGATATTGTACAATGATCGGTCTGTTCTTGAAAACCATCATGTAAGTGCTGCTTATAGATTAATGCAAGAAGAAGAGATGAACATCCTGGCAAATTTAAGCAAAGATGACTGGAGGTAAGTAGTGTTTAGATACTCAAACATAATTCTGGTATTTAAAAATACTGAAAAACTCCAGGCTTTCTCTATAGAGTCTATTTTAAGAGTTCAAGTTACAGGAAGAAACTTTTGGCTCTGGAAGGAGTAATGGATATTTAGAGCTTTGGGAAAGCTGCTGTCATGTAAAGAAGTACTGTTTGGAAGTTGCCAAATAATTTTCCAAGTGCTTTTATGAGGCATGTTGTTGGACTGTGTTAACAATGTCTCTGATGAGACAGTTTTCAGGAAAACCACAGAACTGCCCTTGTTGAGATAGATTACCTTTGTCTAGTGATGGATTTTAAAACCATAGTGCAGAGTCATGCTCTGCTGCCAGCGTGACCACTACTGCCTCTGAGATTTCTCTGTGCATATTTCTGCACTGCATAATCACATCTTGTTAAGCATTCAAACATGAATTATTTGCAGAGTCCAAAAATAATAAGGTAAGGGTTCAGAAGCACTACAGAAATCTCATGGTTTTTTCTTCTTCTTAATTTTAACGTACTTCCTGAAGAAAATTTGACTGGTTGAAAGAATCAGGAACATAACTGCCATGCCACAAATATCAAGAATGAAATCAGCAAGTGTTAGATCTATGATTTTCTCAGTTATTAAAGCAGCATGTTATCTTTGTACACCATAGATTTCTACTAGATCCATACATCAAGTCTTTAAATTTGAGTCTTATGTATGAGTCTGTACGTGTAGCTATTATCATTCAGATATCCTAAAAATAACTTTAAATAGATGGACTCTGAGTCCAGATAGAGATGTTTTGCTTCCAGGAAGGCCTTCCAGTGTAAAGGATGCCACCATAAATTATAGAGCTGGACTTTATTTATGTTTTCAAGAAATGCACAATTATAAGGAAATACATGAATTTCAGAACAAATTTTGTTTTGGGTATGTTTACAGGCAGAGGATTGGTTTACATGGTAGATTTACATGATTTTACTTATTTACGTGAGTAGAACATTCCGAAATAAGTCTGCTGATCCTTTTGGTTTTCAGTTCATTATTTCTCAATACATGCTCCACTATGCTTACTATTAAAGCATTTAATTTATTTTTTTTTTTAATTCAGTAAAATAATGAGAGGAGAAACAAAATTTTCATTCTCATAAAGTATTTATTCTCAGATGATACTCTTTTGAATTTAGTTATCATAAAGGTTGTATTGTAAATTTCGTTCTGGGGAAAGATCTCTGGAAATTATAAACTTCAGCAATGATTCCCGTATAAACCCAGTTCTTCATCACCAGCACAATGGATAATGAGAAGGCTGGAGCACCTCTCTTGTGAAGACAGGCTGAGGGAGCTGGGCTGTTCAGTCTGGAGAAGAGAAGGCTCCAGGGAGACCTCATTGCAGCCTTTCAGTATTTAAAGGGAAATTATAAACAGAGGGGAAATCAGCTTTTTGCAGGGGTACGTAGTGACCGGACAAGAGAGAGTGGTTCAAAACTGAAGGAAGGGAGACTTAGATTAGGTGTTGGGGGAAGTTTTTCACAGAGAGAGTGGTGAGGTGCTGGAACAGTCTGCCCAGGGAGGTTCTTGATGCCCTGTTCCTAGAGGTGTTCAAGGCCAAGCTGGATGGGGCCCTGGGCAGTCTGATCTGGTGCTTGACCTAGCAGTTGGCAACCCTGCCCACAGCAGGAGGATTGAAACTATGTGATCTTTGAGGGTCCTGTTCAACCAAAGACATTCTATAACTCTAACGTGAGCAAGGATCTTTCTCTGCTGGGAACTCTTTGGGGCCTCTCAGATCTCTGTGATGCTTATTAACGGCAGTTGAGAATGGAGAATGTTATTGTGCCAGTAGGCAGCCAGCGGGGGCTGGGGTTTTTCATCTTTTAAAATCGTAACTTGTAGAAGAGGTAATGAATTTCACTTCTTTAAGCTAGTTGCTTTGAATATGTGCCCCCAGCTGGTGTCATTTCATACACTGTCCTGCCAGAGAGTATGTAGAAAGCAGTTAGACTTTCTGATGCAGTTGAATTCAGAATTGGACCAAAGTCCTGGATTCATAGTCACTAGGGACCCCCTTGAATGAGTGTAGCCTAGGAATACCTGCAGAAATATGTAGTTGGATGTCAGCTGGTACTCTTCATTCCGGTCATTCCCTTTTGCTGCATCGGGAAGAAAAAGTGATAGGATGATAGAAAGTATTGCCCACTGGAAAGAGAAGCCTATGGTTTCCAGATGTGTGATGTTTGTAATATATTGCTCTGATATGCTGCGACAGAATAAAGGAGGCAATATGATAGATTATTTTCACTTTTTGGAAGTACTCTCTTCTCTGTAAGGACTGCTTAGTCTAGTCTGTATGAAACCTGTCTAACAAGCTCAAGCAATTTCAGTAGGACACAGAGTTCCACAGTTTGCTGCTTAGATAGACTCTTCAAGTTTGTTCTTGGTAGTAAATTTAAATTAGAATTTGTTCAACTTTTTAATGTACTTCCTCACACTAATGAATTTCTTGACTACCATCAGATGTTTTTTTTTACTTACAGTGATTTTCTTTATTTTATATTAACACCTCTGCCTATTTACACTGTTATTCTCTATTTCAGCAAGATGAAGCAAAATGACCGGGAATGATTTTATAGTATTACACTTGATTTTCTATAAGTTTACTTTAAGAAGATAAATGAACTAATAAAATGTCATCTTCATTTAAGCTTAAAGCATAGGATTTGGGTTTGAACAGGGAAATGCTGCCAATTACAAGCCACCAATTACAAGTGAACAGGCAATATTAAGGTCTCAAACCATTCCAGTTATAGAGCATATATTGATACATTGTCTGATTATATAAAAAGATGGACAAAAATGTACAGTATGTGCAATGCATAATGCACTGCTTCTCTTTCATAACTTGCCCTGGCATTATTCTGTTTGAGGAAAGCAGAATTGCTATAATTTGCAAGATGAGCCTTAGGTCTTCAGTTTCCTACTTCCTAACCTGTTCCTAAGGTTTTAGTTCAATGATCCAACTGTGTCCAACTGACTAAATGTCATTGTCACAAACAAATCCTGGTGACATGAGTTTCAGTTTATTGGTTGACTACTTTCTGGAGAAACTAATGTATCACTCTTTGTCTCTTGTCTATCTATATTTCATCTACTACTTGTTTATAAACATCCATAGGTCATATGGTTATGGGAGAGTTAAGAAAGGATGACAACAAAGGACATATGGATACTGTATACACTAAACCAGTGAACTCCAAAATTTGCTATGTGCTTTAAATGAAAACTATTCTACTTCTGATAGTAGACGTAAAGGTGGCAGTGCCTATGTGTCATTTTGCTGTGGTAGTGTTAGCAGCACTAACAGTGTTTGTCATGATGCCTTCAGCTGCTGATGCTTAAGGGAGTGGGCAATGTTTTCTCTCCTTCAGTATGGAAGTTGAGAGTCTCCATGGAGATAGTTTTGGAATGGTCTGAGTCCAAGAGTAATCTTTTGTGCAGTGTTAGTAGACTGAGCTCTCTTGGCTCTAGTAAAACTGTATTTAATGTTTCCCTGCCAATTCTGTATTTTCTGTCTCTCTGTTGATAAGAATGGGAGTGCAGGCAGGAAACAATTGCAGACTGTAGGCGGAGAGCCTCTCCTTTGCTATTATGTAGTGTTTTAGTGGTCTGAAATATTGTGAAGTGCGTGAGAAGGGCAGTGCTAAACTATTTTATCCTTCTTCAGTTTTCAGAAGCATGAATGTGAGTTTGTCATCTGTCATGACAGAGAGAATCTTCCAGAAGCAGCATGTTGATTGCATGCCTTGCTTGGTGGTGCTGGCTTATTTCTAATTACTACTAGAAGAAAGTTCAGACAGGGAAAGTTCCTAGGAAAATCTGCATAGGAATAGAAGTTATCTTCAATTAAGTTTTACAAAGAAACAGCATTTAACAGTGCTGAGCCCTCACTTTTCATGCAGTTAGGCTTTTCTTCTTCTTCTTCTTTTTTTTTTTTAATTTATGGGTTTGGCTGTGTTTGAAAGGTGCAGTTTCAAAGCAATGTGAAGGAGAAACAGTTGGGATACAAATAAATTAGTCTCTCATTATGAGGTCAGATAAGGTAAGACATTTTCTAAACCCAGGTTGCTATGGCTGCATATTATTTGAGTAGAAGTGAGAGGGTTGAGTCTTTATCCAGTTATCATCAAAGCAAGTCAGAAAGAAATACCCAAAAATCAATGAGGAGCATTAGCTTAAATATGCAATTAATTTAACTCAGAAGCACTGTTGATAATTCATTATAAAAACTACTCTAATAGCCCTAAAAAAACACCAAACTCTCTCTTTAAAATGTGTTCCTTTGAAAAACCTGCACTGTTAATCAAATCAAAGATTGAATATACTATTAAAGATCAATGAGTGTTATTTAAGTAGAATTTTACTGTTGTAATTGATACTTAGAGACCCTTAAGATTAGCATTGTGCTCATGAAGAGTTATGCTACATCAAGAAAGATTTAATGTGGTGAATTCTCCTCTATTTACATGTATAAGTGGCACTCTTACATGTAATACCCAATAGGTCATTTTAAAAGCCTGTAAATAAAGTAGACTCCTACATACAATCCCTCTACATCAAAGAAACAGAATTCTTCAAATCATTAGTTATTACTGACAAACTAAATGAACTAAATATGCTGTGGCAGTATTGTAGACACTGAGGTTTATCCAAGGTGCAATTATTGTTACTTGACAAGTAAGATTAACAGTAGGAATTTGTAAACTGTCTCACATGATTCACATTTTACTATTTTCATATCCATTTAATATGGCCAAGCCCATATCTCAGTGCAAAACACCAGGATACAGATAAACTATAAATTCTGAACTTGCTTTAACTCTTGTAATAGACATTAAGGCATTTTTGAATTGAAGAATAGTTGGACGTAATATTTGTATGTTAGCATAATGTTAATAGCATTTTGTATGTAATACTTCTTGCTCTTTTAAATGTTTTCACCGTCTTCTTCCTGTATTTAGTGTTCCTGCTGTGCACTGATATGAGGGCAATAATAAAAGACAACAATATATTCCTCTGTGTGATGGTGAGCCCAGAGACTGACTTTTTTAAATATTTCACTGCTGAAAAATAAGGAAAGACTTTAAGTGGGCGACAGTTTTAGTTTATACAGTAGAAAAGAAGAATTAAAAAATAGTGTGACTCTGAAATAATTGAATGTGGAATAAAAAATTACAGAGAGCGTTTTTTGAAGTACATTGCTTCTACAGAATCTCTTTATGATTCAATGGTCAAGTTATTAACTATTTTTTTAAATGATTTTTAAAATGTAATAAAAACAACAGTGTTGTTAAGAAAGTTTTAAATTAACAAGTACTGCTTAAAGAAATGTTCTATGCATAGAATAAATGGTTTGTAATCAGTCATTTTGCTTTTAATTATTCTCAGGGAGTTGCGTAGCTTGGTCATTGAGATGGTCTTGTCAACGGATATGTCGGGTCATTTCCAACAAATTAAAACGATGCGGCATACTCTACAGCAGGCAGAGGGGTAGGTTATTTTCCATTCTGTTCATTATCTCTAGTATTTAAATGAGCTCATGTACAAGAAAAGACTCAAATAGTTGGTTTTGTTCTGAGATAATTGGAGCATGTCCTTGAATTGACAGGGTAGACAAAGCCAAAGCCATGTCTTTGATTCTACATGCAGCAGACATAAGCCATCCAGCAAAATCCTGGGAACTGCACTACCGGTGGACCATGGCCCTGATGGAAGAATTTTTTCGACAGGTGCCATTTAAAAAATCTTTTAATATACTATTTCAAGAAGCAAATGTTACACAATTAAGTATTTTCCTAAGTCTACCAGCAAGGATATTGTTGGCTGAGATTGACGAGCATAGTCAACGGTATATATTTCTTACTCTTAATACATACCACTGACATTAACTCAACTTTTCTGTGAGTGAATAGATGAAATTGTTATAGCTTCATATCTATTTCAGCTGATTCTAAGTGTTGTAGCACTTTTTTCTTTTGATAATAATATAACTTGTCAAGCTGTTTTCATTCTGTAGACAGAATTATATATGCTTTGAGTTAAAATGAAGCACTGATAGGATAGAAAGAGGGACTTGAAATTAGGAAGAATTCGTGTTCAGTGAAGAATGCTAAATGCCATCTCCATTTCATATTTCAGAAAATCCTCCTATTTCTTGCCAATGCTTGCCACGCATATACAACATCATTGTGGAGGCTTTGCTTTTATAACAACCCAATACAAAAACAGAATCATCCTGTAAACCCTATGGCCATGTAACCTAAACAAAAATGAAGATACAGTCTTAAGAAGGTTTTTTCATTTCTGTGAGATACCGAATTCAAAGAGAAAGCCCAATAGGTGTTGATGTCACTGCTGACATTTTCTGACTTACCTCAGCAAGTGAAAAAAGCTTTTCTTCAAAGGGGAAATACTATAGCTGAAAGGAGTATTTGTGAGATAATGAAACTGTAATTCTCACTCATTTAGACTGTCATTATTATTCTATATATTGACATTTTCAAATCAGATAGGTCACACTGGAAAAAGAGACCGGAGAATAAACAAGTCAGTAAGTTAAGCTGTGAGATTATTTAGCTGATTTGCCCTAGAAGGTTTTTGCTGAGTTCAGTGTTTCTTTATATACATTCTCACCAGAGAGCATCAGGGCATCCTTGACACTCGGGTTTGCACGGGGGAGACCGAGTGGAGAGTTGATTCATTAATCCATGCAATGGGTGGACTACATTTTATGGAAATACTGAGTAGCGTAATGAGTTTGTGTCCATTTCTGTAAATGGAAATAATGAGGATTTTGAAGTTGAGAGGAAAAAGGAGGAGCAGACTACCACAGATATGTATTATTTGAAAAGGTCAGAAACAACAAACTGTAAAAACAGTTTAGATGCAGAGAGATGGACTAGACAGAGCCCATTGGACAGTGAGGCAATATGTCCAGTCAAGTGGATGTAGCATTAGCAATAAATAGTATTTCGCTGGTCTTTGAGTGCTTATGATCAGCTCATGTTTTAGCTGTTCCCCTATCCTATCATTAGAAGAAGTAACAGGATCACAAATAAACTGCCTGAAGATGTGAGTAGCCATCTAGTATTAGAATCAAGTCACCACATGTGTATTTTTGCAGCTGCACAGTGTAAAATATGAAAGGCTGTGCAGCTTGTAGGCTGTAGAGGAATAGGTAAGAAATCGACTATTCCTTTATAGGTATGACTAAGAACAACAACACGCATGGAGTAGTTCCAACACCTATGAAGTGTGATGAAGTAACTAGATATAGAACTGCAGTGCAGACACAGACACAGGAGGCCTTCTGCTTCCTAGATGCTCTGTTTTGGTTGTGCCTCCTCTGCACTACTGATCTGAGTACAAGCATTGGAAATTTCTGGGGTTTCCAGATCTGTGTCAGCCAAGATGACACATATAGTCCTCCTTTTCTTTAAAAATAATAATTCAACTACTTCCAGTGCTTTGCAGGAAAATGCAGCAGAGCTTGAAACTACCACCAAGAAAACAATGTTTTAATAGGCAGCTTTCAAAGTAGTGAGCACTAGCAAAAAGCAAACATTCACTTAGACAAAAAACTTTGTTAACTGCAGCTAATAATTAAAATGTTCCAGTGTTAACTTCAGGGAAAAAGCCAGACTTTTTGATTTAAAAAACAACTACTGCAAGTGTGTTATTGCGCCTAGGAAAATCTGTTACTTGTTCAAAAAATAAATATGCCCACTCATCCCAAAAACTTAAAAATTAAGGAATATGTAGATCAAATCACTCAAGGAACCATTACAACTCTGATAGCATTATGCCCTCAGCCTGCATAAATCCAAAAGCGTGAAAGTTCACCTGAGAGAAGATTTTATTTCACTCTGTATCTTGATTTTAAATCTCTTGAGATTCTAGTTATCAATTTTAGGTATCAATGCTGTATCCGTTATTACAATTTAAGACGTAGTATTTATTATATTTAAGTATTAATTATTACTTTAATTTTGAAGCAGTTCATAATTTGGATAAAGAACAACTTGAAAACCTAAAAAAGTCAAATGTATTCCTCACAAGTGTGGAATTTTTTCTTTTTCAATATCCAGTTAAGAGAAGATTGCAAAATTAGTATTGCTTTAGAAATTCTATATTCAGCAATGACTGAAATTGTTAGAACCACTCTGTGTTGAAACACAATCTGGCTCCTACATTTACATGGAGATACCATTGGCACTGCTCATGTGAACCTGCATTCTTCTGTGTTCTGAAGTCAAATTAATATGAATAGTTGGTTGTAAAATGTAAAGGCTATAGAGATAAAAATCTCACATGAAACACAATCTGTTTTTGTGTCTGAAGTGATTTCATAGTTCTCAACTTTTCCTGCTGGATGATCATGAAACAGCAGTCTGCATGACTAATGTAACTTGTAGAACCATTTTACTTGAAAGACCAACTTTTTTTCTCAGCCAGGTTTATCCAGCAACACAAATTATATCCTCCTTTGGAAGATCTCTCTCTTCATTCTTTCTGCATCACTGGATTGCCTTTCTGAGCTTTGCAAATTGGTTGGCCTACCATGCTGTAAAATGGCGAGAGTACTACCCTGTTTGTCAAGTCTGTTATGACAAAAGAAGCCTTTTTAGGTGTTAGTTGTTAAATACTTTCAGAAGTAGTTTTCTACAAGTCATGCTGCTAATGAAATTGAGCCTGTGCTTCTTTTTTCTTTCTTCAGCAGCACAGCAATACCTGCTAGTGAGAATAAGTTAAAGTCAGGTCATGCCCTTTACCTTTACAAATCCATTAACAAAAATGTCACACGTTGGATAAACCACTGTAATAGAAAGAAACACTTAGTGCTTTCAATACAACTACATGCATGTCTAAATGTCTCCAATCCCATCACATCTGGGATCAGCAGAACTAAATGGAAAATGTTGAAGTACTTTGTATAAAAGATATATTTTTTTCTTCTTGACAAGTGTTAAATCTCATTGGCAGATGCAGTAAGCTCCTTTATATAAAAACAGTCAAACGTAAGCCATAATTTTGACTTTTACTTTTCCTGAAATTCTAAAAGTAAATAATGAATATATATATATATTTTTTGCCCATGGCTTAATTTTGTTTAGGAATATAAGTGAAGAAAACAACCTGTTGAATAAATGCTCATAGTATTTAGATTTGTCTCTCTTTCCATCTATTAAGTATGTGCTTATAATATTAAACATTGTTGTTTTCAGGGAGACAAGGAGGCTGCTTTAGGTCTTCAGTTTTCCCCACTCTGTGACCGCAAATCTACTTTGGTAGCTCAGTCCCAAATAGGTAATGGCAAGTTGTGTTTTTCTTCCCTGTGTACGTGCTTGCAGTATCATGCGGACCTTTCCTACACCCATTATGAATTTTAAATGTTAAAAATCCCATCATACAGAAAGTATTTATTTGTATCCATTTGTTCACTGAACTGCCCTTAAAGCCACAATGCACTCATCTCAAAAGAATATGAAGTTACTGAGCATGTGTGATGCCAGAGAGGTTTTAGGTAGCAGAGGTGTTTACCAAAGTACTGGACATGAGCCTATCTTATACTGTTTCCTTTTTACAGTTTAGTAGACCATGCCCTCAAACAGGTTGGTTCTTGCTCAGGAACCTGAAAGTCTGTCTGTGCTACAATCTAAAAGCCTGGTACCATTTTGTAGATACAGCTCAACTAAGGCTAGTTCAAACCTCAGATGGCTGGATTGCATCTGAGAGACCTGGCATGGCATAGTCAAGCCTCCCTGGGCTGACAAGGATCACTGCATTCTATTTTCATCAATTTTAGTTGCATTTTGGTCAGCAATAGCCAAACTTCTTTCCCATTTTTGTAAATACATGTCTTAGCTATCTCTACTTCCATTTTCTTCAGCAATAATAATGAAATAAAAATTGGTAAAAATCACTGGGGCTAGTTAGAAGGGCATACTCTAGATGCATATTATATGAAGCCATATGTATTAACAGCTGTACTTGTTGTGTGAGTGAGTGCAGAGCTCCTGCAGAGAATCTACAGGTGAATCCTTGAATTGAAGTATGTCATCCTGTCTGATCTTGTCACTCAGAGCATCCTTTATTCTGTTTGAGCGGGATTTGAAGCATCGTACCCACTGTAAAAAGGAAGCTGGATCCTAGGCTGAAGCACCACTGCTCACCTTTGTGCTTTATGAATACTCCTGGAAATCCATTGCTAGTTCACATTTTAGCTTTTTTTTTTCCACTTTTTTTTTTTTTTTCTTCTCCTCTTAAGTGCTCAGTAGAGAATAATGCTTCATTCTCTCTCTATGTCATTCCATACCTTGACAAGCACTTTAAAATGTAAAAGACATTGTTCAGAGCTGACATCTCAGAACTGTGGGATGAATGCTGTCTCCTAGGGATATTACTTGTTCTCTTCACTGATTTGACAGAACACTCCTACATACTATGAGATAACACTTTACCTCCACAGAATAATAAACAGCATTTTGAAGTATTAACTCCTTGGCAAGAAACTGTGTATGATAAAGGAGGTAGTATGAGTTCTATCCTCTCGGCTCAGCTTTATTTCCCTTCTATTCGGTAATTAATATTCACTTTAAAATGGTAGGTGTGTTCTGCAGTACATAAAATTTACAAGAAAAAGAAATGAAAAGCTATAATTATTGTCTAGTTATATCTGCACAGATTCACTAGTTGTTGTTTTTTGTTGTTGTTTTGTTTTTCTGTTTAGTTTTGCATTTTTTCCTTAATTAAATGAATGATATCTAATATATTGAATCAGTACTACAATAATAAAATCAGTTTGATATCAAGTATTTATTTTGAGCAATGAGAGCTGTGAAAATGTAAAATCTGACTTTTTCTTTTTAATTCCCCTTTAGGTTTCATTGATTTCATAGTAGAACCAACGTTTTCTCTTCTTACGGACTCAATGGAGAAAATTGTTATGCCTCTTATAGAGGAAGCATCAAAATCTGAAAGTTCTGCATTTGGGACACCCGGGTATGAATACACTGCTTATTTTTTGAACTGGCAAAATTAACGTAATGTTCTTCTCAGAATTATCTTAGTACTTTCATCAGTTGGACAAGTAATATGAACAGCTATACAGTGTTGCCATCATGTGGTACTATCTTGTATTTGCAGTATGTTACTCTTCCATTGATTGTGGATGAGCTTGCACTTGAAAAGGCAAAACCACAGTAAAGAACAGAATGCATACATAAAATATGGGTTCTTTTTCTACCACATACCTAAAACCAGCATTTTCTTTCTTTATTATCTTTGTTATCTTTGTTCTCTTAAGCCTTTTTCAGTAAAATTTTGACAGTTCTTTGATTTTTGACAGACAATTGGAAGTGGAGGTGGTGAAAACATCTTCGGTTCTTTTCTGAAGCTGTTTTTTCTTTTGTTGTATATTCATAGAATCGTAGAATAGTTTTACTTGGAAGGGACCTTAAGGATCATCCATCTCCAACCTTCATGCTATGGGCAGAAACACTTTGCAGTATACAGGGTTGCTCAAAGCCCCATGTAACCTGACCTTGAATGTCTTCAAGGATGGAGGCTTCTTTGGACAACTTGTTTCAGTGCCCACCTCCTTCCGAGTAAAGAATTCCTTCTTCATATGTAACTTAAACCCTCTTTCTTTTAATTTAGAGCCAATACCTTTTCCTACCACTACACTGCCTGATAAAGCTGCTATAGGTCACTTTCCTTCTTCACTTTCCCATTCTAGTATTACTTTATATTGACTCTGCTTATATTCCATTTGTGAAATTTAAATGCACTCTAAATGAGATGCTTGTTGTTTTTTTTTTATTTGGTTGATTTTTGTCTATCAAGCTTTTCATTTTTGCATCATGAAGAAAGGTGTCTACAAAACAGTCATGGGTCAATGTGATTACCTGTGAAAAAGCAGAAATAAGTTTGATTCTTTTTTCATTAAAAAAAAAAAAAAGAAAAGAAAAAAAGGAAATGAAAATAGAGAAGAAAGTTACTACACCTGGACATGTATCTGCATATTCACATTTAAATAATTAGTTTGTTCCTGTACCTTATCTTACTTGTAGAATAGCTTCAGTAGTATTTGAGTAGTGACTAAAGCCATTTTTTTCTTATTAATGTTAATATAATAATAGTTCTTAGTATTTTGCTTTCATATTGTTTAGAAGGGTTGCATTTTATTGCCACTCCATCCTGCTTTTACTACAAAGCCATATAACATGAAGAGAATTTTCAGCTGGAACTAAATGCATTTATGTCCATATCCTGTCATGTCTTGCTTTTTTAAAATGGCACAACAATTAACAATCATGTATCTTTCCTGTGAGTCCCCAGATACCATTCACTGTTTAAAAACGTAACTAAGAAGCTGCTCCAAAATAACTCCATAAACATTCTTTCAGGATCCAACATTCAAGTAATGTATTTTCAGCTGTCACTTTGATTTTTTTTTTTCCTCAAAGATTTCCTGGAAAAAGGTTGGCAAGAATAATTCTCAGGTTACAACTTCATGAGTTCTGGAAATATCTCGTATCTTAGACATCCTTTGGTGAAGACACTCATCTCTACATAGTGATTACATGCAGGTCCTAAATAATTTGGTTTAAATGAACTGCTTATATATTTTTGAATATGCTCTATTTTGTATGTAGTTTAGGATTTTTTTTTTCTTTCTGCAGCCAGAATAATTTGGGAGCAGTAAGCAACGTTGATGCTCAAAGACGACACAATTTTAGAAGTACAACAAGTGATGGAGCAGCTCACACAGAAAATTCCCTAGCAACTGTAGACCTAAGAAGCTTTAGGGACAACTTGATGCAGATAATTCAAGCAAACAAAGAAAGATGGAAGGAATTAGCAGTAGAAGGTATGATATAGTAAGAAGAAGTTTTCATAGATTACTTTCTAAGACCTCTCCTAATTTTGTTTTTGAATTTCCCTCAACCTGCAAAAACAGTTGTGTTCATGTATTTTATTTCATGTCTGTTTAGGTGGCCCTGCATATAAGGTAAGGAGATGTAAGTAGTCAGGGGATGAGGGGAAATCATACAACCTGTGCAATAAGGCCCTGTATTGCTCAGCTAATCCTTAGAAGGCTGGTTTAGAAATGTGCATTTTTGCACTTTTAATCGTAACTGATAATGACATCCACCTTAAATGCCAAAATCAGTAGTTCAAAGTATTATGTACTACCATGTTTCTTAAAAAATGTGGAAGATATATTTTCCATTACAAATGCTATTTGTTCCACACTGTGTGGAACAAAATTCAGTATTGCAGGCTTCTTGGGATTATGATGTAGGCAATTATTTAAATGACCCAGTGAAAGGAAAGTTTTGATCAATCTCAGAATGTATTAGACCCAAACAAGGCTGAAAATGACTCTTAATTTCCAGCTGATAGTTAGTAAAGCCAAACCTACATCATGGGTCTTTGTTTATGAGCCATACCTGAAAATTGTCTGGGCATGCAGTCATCTAAGTACAATGATTTGTGATAATTATTGGGTGAACACCTTGATCCATGTTAGTTGAATGCCATTTGGGAACATATTATCTTCACAGTCTGTTCTGTTTCTAAGTAAGCACCTGGCACATTTCGGTACAGTGTTTCAGTGCTGGGACTTGTCTCACTGTATGTGATCTCACACTGACTGCAGGGAATGGTATACCGGTACTCAGTGCCAGCCTTGTCTTTCATACCATCATCCACAGCAGCAGCTTTTTCTCTTGAAGGCATTGCTAAAATCTCACGTAGTGCTAGATTGCAAATGAATATTCTTGGTAAGAGAAAACTAAGAGCAAGCTTCTTTTGTATCTACTGCTAGCCAGCCATTTTGATTTTGGTACATCAGGATTCTGGTGTATTGTTATGGAGGGGTACAGCTCTATTAAAAAGATAATTCCTCCTTCCTTTCCATTGCTTTGTACTTCTCTATAAATTACTAATAGATTCAGTCATGTAAGCCTGGACCATTGACAGCCATTGAAAAGACAGAGCTTCTCACAGCAAGAGGTTTAAGCGATACTGTCCTGCAGTAGGCCAAATTCTGGTTCATCACCTCATCATTTGGGAAGAAGAGCAAGTATGTTTTGATGCATTCAATTGCTTTTTCATAATTCCCATTGTTGTAATAGGCAAACTGCAAGTACTTGAAATTGAGGGCAGGAAATCCTCCAGGGGCTTCTCCCGGCCAGGCTGCGAGGCGAGCTCTGTGACACAGCCCTGCTTGCAGCTCAGCACCTGCATATAGTGATCTGTCATGGCCTGGAACAGGTCTGCGTTGTACTCCAGGTAGTTGTAACCTTCATAGTCACAGGGCCCCTCACAGAGAGCACGGCACTCAGTGTCTGCCACAAAGTATTCCTGCAGTGCCTTCTTCAGGTGCAGGACAGTTTTGATGGAGTAAGCGATTGTTTCTCCATACAGTCAGTATTGTTATGAGTCCCAGCAAGATCCAAATCCAAGAAGTCAGACATTTTCTACTGTGAGAAACAGAGCTGTTAACATTCAAGATCCTCTTCTTTTCCTCCATCATCTGAGGAAGTATGTTTAGGTATTTCCTGACCAGAATTACGGAATTACAGTAGAGCGTTCATTAGAAAAAACTGATGAGTTAGTGAAATAACTTGTAGAGGCTAGAAAAGCATGAAGATATCCAGATTTCTTGCTTAGGTTCTAGGTTAGATATCCCTACAATAGCAAAAAAAACCCAAACTTTTGAGCACAGACTTCTATTTTGTTTGTACTGTAGCAGAAATGTTACATCAGGGTCTGAACCAGTGATTGAGCACCTGGTGGGAAGGCAGGGCCAACCCAGGGGAGCTCAGGTGTATGCAGTGACCCTGCTCGGCTAGAAGGGGTGTAGCCAGGATCCACCCCTTCCCAGACCTCATTTAAAGGTTGGCAGTGGAGGCAAGGGTATCTCACTGGATATCCTTGTATACCTGAAGCCTTCTGAAGGTAAGCAGCTTCTTTATTTTTGTGCTGATGGCTGTTGCATTTGAGCAAATCCTCACTTGCTGCAGCCTGGGACCTTGCTGCTTTGCTGTGCTTTCCATCATGGTACAGTACATAGGCTCTGTGTTTTTTAAAAATAAAAGCTATGGGAGGTTTGTGGAAGTTATTTTCCATTTATGTTTTTGCAAACTATTACTTTTACTCCATGTATGGGCACAAAGGGTTGCTGGAAAAGAATAAAAGAATTTTTCAGTAAGGAAATGTAAGCAGCATCTATAGAGCAGTACCTAAGGTAGTATGTGTGTTCTTTGTCACGTAACTGTGGAAGGAATCTTCCCCAGTTGGTCAGGATTAACAGTATACCTGCTCTGAGGCTGTACTCTATTAAAGCTGAAAATTCTTAATCAAAGTGTGCAGAATTAACATGTAGTAATCAATGAAGTGTTTTTGAACAATTTCTACTTGAAATTTCTGTCAGCTTGCACTTAAGTTTAACTAAGTTTCTAAGTCAATTATGTGACATCTTGAAATTGGGGCTATTTGTCCTATTTTGTCTGGATCTTCTGTCAGTTTCTCTGACTTTGTTGCTTGCTGAGAAGTTATTAGGCTGCTCTGGGCATATGTATGAATCTGTATTTTACTCTTATGTCAGTAGGAGCACCTACTGTGGGAAGAAATACAAGTACATTACTGCTAGGTAAAAGAAATGTTGTTGTTGCTAGAGTTATTCCTAAATAGATAACTTATTACAAACCACAATGAGTTGAGGTTGTTGAGAGGGTGATGTGCCTGAGGGACAGCATGCCTGGTAGGTAGGCTGGCTGTTAACGTATACCTCCAAACACTTTGAGTGGCCTGGGACTAATAGTATTCATTCTTTTACAACAACAATCTGCATTCTTGTCTGTAGGTTTGCAGTTACTAGGTGCTGTTACCAGACCACTAGGTTAGTCCACAGACTCAGGAGAAGAGTTGTCTCTACAATGTATGGTGGTACAGATGTATAAAAACAAATAAAAGCTAGCAACGATCCTTATGATTTCCTGAGCAGGAATTGCATTTCCTTCAGCTTCTCACCTTAGCAGGATAAGGCTGTAGGTGCAGCTCTGGCTTGGAGGCAGTACTGTAGATGCTGCAGGCTTGAGGTAAATAATCTGACTCCTGTGCTTAAAGTAGAAGACCAGGATGCACTGATGTGGTGTTTGATGGGAGACCCAGCAGGTCCAGCTGCTGCTGCCCCTCCCTGAAAAGATCCTGGTGAGACTGTTGACTTGACTTGCTTGACTTGCAAGCAGCTTGGTGCAAGGAGTAAAGTGCTTTATTTTGAGAGGGCCTGTGTTAGCAAGGAAACCATTTATCTACCTAGCAGCTGTTTGTGAGCTTCCTTAACAGAAGGCTTTCAAAAAGAGATGGCTCCATTTTGCTTAAAAAAAGAAAAAGAAAAGAAAAAAAAAACAAAAACAAACCTTGTCTTGTATAATTGATGCAGAGGAGCTCAGTGCTCTATAGCCTAAGGGTCCTCAACCTTTCACCACTGGAGAATTAGAGGAATGTGTCTCGGCCTTTCAGGGAGTTTTGTTAACAGGGAATTACCATAATGATCAAACATCTGGGATTCTAATTTGAAAGCCTTGATGTTTAATTAATATTCCAAACCCCTAATCACCAGATAATCTGTCTTTGTTCAACACAGCACCATGATAAAGAAACCATTCCATCCCCTGATTTTTTTTTTTTTTCAACACATAATGGTGTTAACTGCTGCTATTTGAAAGTGTGATAGTTAAAGCAAAATAACAGTAAAGATAAGTCTGAGAGGCTGTTTCATCGGAGATGCTTGCTAAGTCAACTTTGAGTCTGAGAGTTATTGACCTATGAGAAGTCAGTAAGAGACAACTTGTTTGGAAACATTTAACTGTCGTGCAGTTCTACTAGGAGCATAACAAATGATCTTGACTTTACAGTTGAGCAAAAGGAGAGACAGCTTAGGGCACTCACCCAGATCATATAATAGAAGAAGAGAATGCGGTATACAGACCAAGGGTCCGGATGCCAGTTGGATGGGCACATCACTAAAGCATGCAGATGTTCCACTGCAGGATAATACAACAGCACTGTTGTTCATTGTTCCCAGTGCTTCATTTGAAGGAAAAAGAAAACCGCTCGCATCTTTGCAGCATGGGTCAGTTTATTAGCTTTTATTATTATTATTTTGCATTTTTTTTTTTCCCTGGGCTGCAACTTTGAAAACAGATGCCTCTTCTGAAAGACCTCTGGATCATACCTGCAGGCTTCCCTCAGGCACTTTTAATCCTGCATCCTTCCAGCCACAATAACCACAAGGTTTAGCTCCATTTTGACTGCAAGATCATCTCTGTAGACTCCCTAATAAGAAGAGAGTAACAGCTGCTGAAATGCAAAAATCTGATGGCATGTTAATGTGATTTAGCAGCCGCTAGGGTGGTGGGAGGATGTGTGTGACAGTCATGGAAATCGACTGACAGTTTGGTGCATGAAATCTACTCTAATAGACTGTTTTAATCTGTTGAACAAAATAAATTCAGAGGTCTAATGAAGTTCCAGCTACGACCAGAGACAGTGATTTTTAACTGTAGTGCTAAAATGCTTCAGTCAAAAGCAGTCTTTGAGCAAACTTAGTGTTAAGAATAGTGGGGAAAAGAGGTTTTTCTGAAGTCTGAGTAGGTGCAGTAAATGGACTGAGCCAGGAAGGTCAGAAAATGCTTTGTGTTGGTGATGTCTCTCAAATCACATGTGAGGAATGGTAACTGAACCCAAAGCAGAACCTTCTGCACATCCCCCACGTCATGTACCAGAGCCATCCTGCCTCTGTACATGGCTCAGGGAACCTTCCCCTCTAGCAGGTGGAGGATGGAGTGTCCCTTTTGTCCCCCAAGCCCCAAAGTTCTGGCATTAAAATTCCTGTACTTACAGCTAGACAGCAAAAGGGAAGTTAAAAAGTGGAGGTTTACTTCTAACCAAGTCCTTAAGTAAAAAGTTTTGATGGCTAATGAATCCTTTTGTTATGTTCTCTGCATGTCGCAATGCTGTGACATCTGGCACCACCAGATTACATGGTTTGCAGTAGTTTTTCGTACTCCTATAGCTATGATGAAATCTGCATATGAGCAAGTGAAAGTTGAAGGAGTTGGTGTCTAAATAAGTCTGTGGGTTGCTGCCTTCTACTCTTGGATTTGAAATGGACAGGAAACCAGTCACAGTTGTTTGGGAAATCCTGGAAATTTTTTTGAAGAGCAGCATAGACATCAGGGCCAGTCTTGTTTTCTGCATGGTTTTTGTGTTTACTACTGCTCTCTTTCTCCTCTCTTTAAAATGGCAGATGTGAGAATGCATCATCTGGAAAGATGGCATTCCTTCCCATGTTATCCTGGGTCCAGTCCTTTGTTTCTGCTTTGTTGAATTAGATTTTTCAATTAAAACAATCCACAAAATCAAATAGTTTGTGGTAATATACAAAGGGAGTCTGTAACACCAAGTGACATTATTGTGATTTAACCTGGCAGGTGGCTCAGCACCACACAGTTGTACATTAAGTCCCCTGCTTCCCAGAGGGATAGAGAGAGAATCAAGAAAAAGAAGTAGAACCCATGGGTTGAAAAAAAAAAAAAAAAAAAAAAAACCATTTTCCTTTTCCTTTTCTCTGTCTTAGTAAACAGTTATGATGATATGTATATATGTAAAAAAGTGATGCACAAGGAATTGCTTGCCACTCCTTGACTGATGCCCAGCTAGCCCCCTGAGCAGTGGAAGAGAATGAGATGAACTCCCACCTCTTTCAGAACTGCTTCCACACAGTGCCATATGGTATGGAATATCCCTTTGGACAGTTTGAGTCAGCTGTCCTAATTCTGTTCCCTCCCAGCTCCTTTGGCCCTTCTTTGAGAACTGGTTCTGTATAGCAGCACTTAGCAGTAGCTATAAACATCAGCGTGCTACCAAGATTGCTTTTCCCCTAGAACTGTAAAGCAATCCAAGGAGGGCCTGTGATTTAAAGAACCCACTTTTACAGATACTTAAGCCAAAAATAGAAAGTGACTTAACGAAAGAAGAGTAGTATTTGGTGAAAAGGGTAGAGAAGTCATCCTCAGTGGTTAACACAACAAGCAAACAAAAACTACAAAACCCTCAAAATCAGGAAGTACTGAGTACCAGAATGTTTCAGCTATTCTGGAAGTTGGCTGTTAGATCACAGCTCCTGACAGATTTCCAAACAAAGCATGGAAATTACTTTGCCAGCATCCCAGCCTAAACACACGAAATGAAACACACCACTTGTGTGGTGCTTACTTATCAAATGACGTCGTTTCTTCTTGTGAAGGATAGTGGTTTATGGCAGGAGTTCAGGAGTTGGAACAGAAGTACCAAAAAGAAGGGTGTGATTGACTGCTAACAGATCTTTTAGGAGAGGCAATGTTTTACAGACGAACATTAAGAAATTTTGATGATTGCACTTGGGTTCTTGTAAAGAAAACCAAACCATTGAGAATGTGTAAATAATGCTGGCTCCAGGCACTTTTCCAGATTTGGAACGGAGAGAGCAAGAAGTGTAACAATGTTAATGCCTGCTCTGAGTTCACTGCCTGCCTTTATCTGAATGAGAGCAAATAATACTTGCTGGCCACAATGTTGACTTAAATGAATATAATGCTTATAACAAGTTATAAGCAGATATGTTCTAACCTGCTTTGGACAGATCTGTTACCTAACGTTATTAAACTTGCAAATGCTAGGTTACTTCATTCATTTATCATGCCCCATTTCCATCCCTGGTTGGCCATAGTAAGGTGTGCCCATGGAGGAGCAGGAAGTTGCTCTTCCTAGAAATGCAGTGCGGGGTGAAGTCCCCTCCCCAAAGTGGTCGGATGGAGCCAGAGGCTCTGCCCTGCTCCTGTCCAGCCCTCCTGCCAATCTGCTTTTCTCACACTAGTGGCATCAACTCAGCAGTGCCTCTCATGAATCATAGTTATTCTCTCATTGTCTGAGCCTCTTCTATAATCTGCTGAATATTTATGTTCCAACTCTTGTAGAGTGAGCTAAGTTAATACTACAGTTCTAACAACAAATACCTAAATCAGTAACATTGTTAGATTAATCAATATATTAGAGATAGGTCAAGGTACAGTCAAAGGCACTTCAAAGAAACCTTTAGGAAAACCCTACTCAAGTTTTTGCTTATGCTGAGCACAGAAAATAAACATCTCCAAGAAAGTCTAAATGAATTGACATATAAACAATTTTAACATATTTTTATATAAGAATTATTTTAACTTACATTTTTCAGACTTCCCTTTTCTGTATGTGTATGTAATTATATTTTAGCTTTCCTTTCCTCAACTTACTGATGCAACTGAACATCCAAAATTGTATTATGAAATTTCCTTGGGTTTCTTATAAAGTTAAGGAAAGATTATTGTAGCTCTGCCATATGGGAGCAAATATAGCTTATAAATCAGTTTCTTGGGACAAAAGCCTTAGGTATGTAGAATAGAATTGCTCAGGTTAGAAAAGACCTTAAAGATCATCAAGTCCAACCATGACCTAACCAAACTACTCTAACTAACAACCCTATGCTAAATCATATCCCTAAGCACCACATCCAAACACGTTTTTTTAATACATTCAGGGATGGCGACTCAACCACTTCCCTGGGGAGCCTATTGCAATGCTTAGCAACCCTTTCTGTAAAGTAGTTTTTCCTGATATCCAACTTAAACTTGCCCTGGCACAACTAAAGGCCATTTCCCCTTGTCCTGTCGCCAGTGAGAAGAGACCAATCCCGCTCTCACTGGAAGCACCTTTCGGATATTAGAAGAGAGCAGGAACGTCTCCCCTCAGCTCTCCTTTTCCTATTTCTCAATGTCTTTATCCCAAACGCTTCTTTAAGTATTGTTCAGCCTGCAATGCTTGCACATTTTAAATTGGAGGAATTTGTATCTTTTATAATATCATGCAGATTCTGAAATCTGAATTTATGAAATGGATTCTAATAACAAGAGTAGTGGTTCTACCACAAAATTTCTCAAATTTGCAATTTCTTGATTTTTCTTATAAGATGCCAGGAAGTATAATATAGGTTATTTTTAATCAGACTGTTCACTCTATGTGAATTTTCCATTCTCTGTTTTCTTCATCTTTTTGGTTTGTCTTTGTATGACCTCCCTGTGCTGCTCTATTTTCTGTCTCCTTTCACTCACCTTTTTTTTTTTTTTTTTTTTTGCCTGGTGCTGCTGACCCCTGAAGCACAATTTTTTTGTCGTATTTTTTTCCTTTCCCATTCTGTATGTTTTGCTAGCCATGGAGGCAGCAGAAATGGATTGCATGCATATAGACCTCTGAAATGTGTTTTGGCTTAAGCTACTAGTTGCCATGTTGGGCTTTTCCAACCTGAGAGACAAACGCCCTTCAGGGCTTCCCTTCAGTGCTGATGCCTCCCTCTTCCTGGAATGGTGCTTCTCTCCATGTCCCTTCTCCATTACAGAACTGGTGAGATCTGCTCTTCCCAGTCATATTATGGTAAGCTGGTGCTTCGGCATGAGGCTCTCCTGTTCCCACCCTTCACCATACAGTGTATTTGTTGCTGCTGCTCATATTACCTCCAGATCAAGAAGTACGTGTTAGCAGCCTACTTTCTGGTCTGACCTCTATGGTTCAGTTGCAATAGCATAATCAGGATCTGACCTATATTTAACTCATCCGTGCACCTGTCCTTGTGTAGAAAGTTGATGCTCACAGTGTTCCCATATGCAACTCAGTCACTACTCTGAAATCAAACAACTGTGGCATATCCTTCATATCTAATTCGCATGTTTTGTTCCCTCTTTGTAGAAGAACTTGTGAAAAATGTTGATGAACAGGAAAAAGACCAGAGCAGAAATTCCACAGATGCACAGTTACAGGAAGAGACAAGAAGCAGACAAAATGAGAGTAGTCAGGGAAGCGATGGTACAGCCTGTCCTCCCAGACCCATCGTCCTACAAGTAGTCACTTCCAACACTGCTCTGAGTGATGAATCCAACTCAGAAAAATGCACTAACTCTGATCCGAACCAGAAAGATCTCACCGATGCCCAGCAAGAAACACAGAATACAGACCCACTGAATGGTAATACTTCATGACAAAGCACCAGTCAATCTAATGAAGCTGTCCAGGGTGAAGCTGCAGCAGTGTCTGGTATCTCCCTGTCTAACTTCGACAGTGGTAAAATATTAAAACAAAGTGTTGTAAGAGAGTTTCTTCAGGAGTGTGTAGAAGCAAAAGTGTCCTAAACCCATCAAGTAAGGACAATTGATATAAGCAAATATCATCTTCATATATTAGTTATTTGGTATCTAGTAGAAAGTCCTTTACATGAAATACTAAAACTTCTAGTTGAATAGAAGAATGATTTTAAAGAAATTTAAAGATATGTGTTTGCAGTTAAATAGCACTTTGTTACTGGAGAATCAGGTAAACTTCCAAAACAGGACTATTTAACTTTTGCTGTTACTATAGGTAATTTCTCTTGTGCAATTAAAATGCAAACCCTTAACTGAGGCACTTCATATGACTGTGATGTTGTAAACCATTTCTGTTGTACTAAATATAATGTGAATTTGGAATTAACTCTGATCAGTTTACATAGATGTGATTTGCAACAGTAGTAGGCATGGGACTGGGTCATCCTCTCAAGAAAAATCAGTCTCCTGATTGTAATCTGCTGTACAGGCAGAGAAACCAAAACATTCATATGATGTCAGAATATATATATATATTTTTAGAATGCATGTATTTTTATCACAAGGTGGTTATGATTTGGTATATGTTCATTATATGACATTATCAGTTCAAGATGCCCAAGCGATATGAATAGGTTTTATGGAAGTAAGAGAAACCAGTGTGCATTTTTATATTATCTTCATATGGTCTGAATATTTTATTGTTACAGTATGTTCGAGATATTAGGGTAATAGGAATAATTAAGGCATATAATGGTATTGTTTCCCTTTCTTCCAATAATGCTAAGCTCATTAATGCTTAGTTAACAGTGAGCCTTGCAGTATTGTGCCAGAAGTATGGCAATGTGTGAGCAGCGATGTTAAATGCTTATAAGACTTAGACTAGACACAAGTATATGACTTGGCATATCTCTGAACACTTCCTTTTATGGAGAACTCCCACTTATTCATTCTGGAGTCCAACATCCACCGATTTCAGTGCTTTCATGCTTTTGTTGACAGATTATTATTTTTTTTTTCCATCAGCAATAACAGATGGTTAATTTAGGGTTCTAAATCAAAACATTTGCACAAAAATTAATTCCACAGCATTTGAAGTTGTCTAGTGTAGCAATTGGACAGATCAATACAATGGGAAAAGCATTACAACGAAGGTGTGATGATGGAAGGACCAACACAATTGAAAGGTGCTATAAGGGAAGGGAAGAAGATTGCTCACCCGTGTCAGAAGATTCCAAGTTCACAGGGGAAAGCTTCATCAAGGAGGGATTCACACAGCTGAATTGTCTTCACCTGTGCAACCCAGGGCTGACCAGGTCCTTTCCCCAGGTGCTCAATCAGTGATTCAGGCTGTGACTCAGCAGTTCCCATACATCTAGCAATTGATATTTTTGTCTTTGATATGTATTTTTTGTACCATTTTTTTTTCTATTAATGCTCATTTTGAAACTTATGTGCCCTAGAAAAATTTCCCCACTCCTAAGTGTAGAGTACAATAGAAAAACCTGTGTCTGTTGTCTTTGAAGCTACAAAGACATTTGTGGTTTAGCTGACATTTTTACGGATATAAATAGTTTTGGTAATGTCCTGAATGAAAAACCAGAGCTTTTACAGGGATATCACTCACCCTTTGCATCACTAAAGAGGCAACAGTACCTAAGCTGTGGGATGATAGCAAGTCATGGAAGGAGTGATAAATCTGGAGACATAATGCATCAAGTTATCAGTCACACAGTAGCAGAACTGGTGTATTATTTTCCAAGGCAGCATCAGGGGTTGAGCTGTGTGCTGGCATCCACTTAGTGCGATCCTCCAGCTTACACCTGAGCCATAGCAGATTTTGTAGCTGATAGCCACAAAAGGTTTCGGTATAATAATGTACATTTCTCTACAGAAACTTAACATCTCTACTGGAAAATTGTAATCATCTGCACAAAAGGATTTTTTTTCCAAAAAGGAAGGATTTTTCTCCAGACTGCCCTTTTCTGTAAGCCATGCCTTTTCCTCCTAGTGAGAATGAGAATTAGGGGCTGCTGCTCATGCTGTTAACAGAACGTGTGCCCAGCTATAGCAAATTCTTAAACATAGTTTGGAAACTATTCATCAGCTGTAGTTTGTTAATGAATGTAGTCATCGTAGGGAATGATACTGTTGTTTGGAGAATGTCTGTGTTCCCAGTTCTTCGCATCTTGCACTTTTTTTTTAATTCTTTCTGGTGGACTTGTGCATCCTTGGTCAACCAACTTAAGTCTGAAAGATATTTTTTAGTTTCATGAATTCTTTTGTGGAATCTATCGTAAGTAATTCCTAGTTCCACCAGCCAGAAAACTGCAAGATGAGGCAGGATTTCTCCTTTTCCTGGAGAGTTGTTTTTTTATTTACACTGTTGCAGATATTTGAGTACTACAATGCATAGAAAAAGGACATTGATTAGGTTTTAGGTTTTGGTTTTAAAAGGCATCTGATATTTGTAGGCCTTTTGTTGTCATATTTTGTAACATCTGTTTCTGTGAAACTTCTGTTCTCTGCAGTATGTTGAATTTGCTCTTAGCCATCTCCTTCTTTGTGTTCATATTCCAGTAGAGAGAAATCACAGGGAAGTGGAGAGCTTGATGTTTTGACTGGTTTCTGTTGCATATTAATGTTTGAGCTGAACACTCTCTGAATGTGTTCTTTTAGATATTCTATGTGCTGAGGGTGTAATGCTTGATATCAGATTTACTTATCTAAAGATATTTGATGTTACGTTGCCCTTGTCCATCTCCACTGAGCTTTCTGCCACTGCAGGGTTTTAGTGGTTGGTCGCCATGTCATTTATGTTCTGTTTTTATTTCATTGAATTGCTTGATTTACACTTTAATAACATTTCGTTCTTGCATTTTCTCTATTTATCCAAATTTAAATCTGTCATAGGAAACTATTTTGAATACTTTCCGGTCTTTTGAAATGATTTACAGAGAGACTATGTCGTCATATTCTTCAGACTTTCTTTTCTAAGGACAGAAGGGCAGCCATTTTGCTGTTTCATTGACATATGTGGGCTCTTGTACCTGCAGTTAAACCAACATGCTGCCAGAGGCTGGGGCAGCAGACTTACAGACCAGGACCTATGCTTTGTAGTGAGACAAAATGAATTAAGACTGAGGTTCAGCAGCAGCTCTAAGTACCTCTGCAGCAATAGTGCCACCATGTTGCAGCAAAAGAAAAGAAAGACAAAGCAGGAGCTCAGTATTGAAATAGCTGGCAATATCCAATACCAAAGGGAATCCTCAGATTAAAATGTTTCATATTTCTTTTATGTTAGTGAAATGATTTCTTATTCTTGTAAGTGGAAGGACTTTTCTTGAACTGTCGTTGTTGTCTAAATGAGCATAACACTGGTGGCTTTGCATGATTTTTCTCGGCTGCAGTGTGTGTGGAGGTTGGTGTCTAATACTGCAGTTGTTGAATTCTACTGGATTGGAGAATCAGCCATTCATGAGTAGCATCCAGAATACAGTACTTCCCACTTACTATGTATTTTTCAAAAATCAATGGCATATTAAAATCCCTTATGAGGTACAAACAGGGAACCTCAGGGAAACCTTTATATATGCTCAATTTGTATCAGAACTCAAATTGCTGCTGGTTTTCCTGCGTGGAATGTACTTCTCACTATATGAGAAACAGGATTTCATTGAACTTATATTTTTCCAATGGAAAAATACTGAATTAATTCTACAATTTAGGCTTTTTTTAGTTGTAGAATCAAGTGAGAAATGCCTTGAGTTGACATATGGGAAATGTTTTTTTTAATATTTTATTTAGAACATCTTCTTAAAGTAAAAATAAGACTTAAAAAGTAAATGGATATTGCAACTTTAAGGTGATATTATTCACTAATTCAGACTATAAAAATAGTTAAGATTAAAATAATGTTCTGCAATAGTTGGAGTGCATGATGCCTGATGGGCAGTGACTGCTTGTCAGTGTGAGCATTAGGAATGCAACATGTTTATTCTTAGCATCCAGCATCATCCAGAAGGTGGAAGTGTAAGGATAAGATATTCTTTGTGTATGGAATAGGACACACCAAAGGAAAACAATAGTGCATGTGTCCTCTCCAATCTTTATATAAATTTTTAAGTCTCAAAGGAAGTATGAAATAGGATGTACTGTGTCATCATAATAAACAATGTGTGCTTTCCCATAAAGAATTTTCTCCCTGGGAGTAAAGAGAGGCTGGGGAGAAATAATAGAGTGATCAAGAAGAGTATAACTGCAAAATAAGAAATTCAGCAATGTATGCTTACGTGCAAAAGTAAATGCATGTAGAATGAGAACAGACTGTTGGCAAAGAGGGAAGGTACCTCACTGCAGACACCAGGAACTGAAGAATTAAAGGCAAAAAGACACCATGTATCTGTATTCAATCTAGATTCAGCTGTGTCCAGAAACCATGATTAATCTTAAATGTTATCTTACTTCTCTCATCTGTTACTCCTCCATATGGTGCAACAAGTGCTTTTCTATTTAGCAACCTAAAACCTGTGAGTTGGCTCTGGCATTTCTTACTGTCAACATATGAACGTCAGATAGGAGCAAATAACTTCTGTGCCCTTCCTCATCTTCACAAACAAGTTGTGGTTGAGATGACCAGAAGGGAGAGCTGCGCATGATACAGCAGTGTTTAGCCCAGTAGGATCTTTCCCTGCACAGCACTGCGTCCCCACTTCTCACTTCTATACCTGTCTTAATGGTCAGCAGACCCAGTCAGGCCACTTTATAAAATAAGGGCAGGTATTTTCAACAGCTTCACTTGCAAGCTGTTGAAAAGTAAAAGGGAGCATACACATCTTTTAAGTTTTCTTTGTACATTTATCTGGGCAGTATGAACACACCTTGGAAAAAAAAAGAGAAAAAGCACTTCTTTCCACTCCTTGCATCACTCCTCTTTCTCAGTTATTTACCACCACATTATACCAAGGTCTGTTTCCTTGTGTCCCAGTCAGAGCAAAGAGAGAACTGCTGCATCTTCTTCCACAGCACTGCTCCCCTTCCTCAGTCTCACTATCGTTTAATTGCATGTTACAAGATTAAGTGGAACTGTTAGAAGGTGATTTTATTTAAGTGGTGGTTTTCGTTTTCTCCTGGGTGATTTATTGGAGCATTAATTTTAAAAACTGCTTATGTTTAATTAAACAACTTCATGTTTCAATGATTTTATAATGGCTAGTTGGCACACTTTTAACTTTTCACTCATGATGATAGCCACATTAATCCTTAGTATCAGAATGTAAAAGGGGACAATAAATCTGTAGTAAAGCAGGATATGGGTAAAGTCATCCCTGGTGACAGTAGAGGACTGTCAAGCATAGTGTATTGCAGTGAGCATGCAGAGCCTTCAGCAGACACCCGTGGTAAAGCTGCACAAGCCCACAGCAATAACACACCAGGGCTATTCATTTTTATTTTTTTTTCTTTCCTCATGTTCATGGTCATGAACTCTCTTTCCTTTCTAAACTCTGAGCCTCTTCTTCAGCTTCAACTCACTGTCTTTCAGTGATTTGAAGCTTCCCTTTCAAATCACACATAATCTGCTTTCATTTCTAGCTGCTTATACCTTTGTTTTTGTCTTTCAAAAGTTTTCCCCATGTTCATTTTTATTTCTAAACTTTTCCCCTTCTCTCAACTCAGTTTCTCTGCTTTTGATACTTACGTATCTTTCCTTTTTCACATTTTTAAGTCAGTATTAGTGGGATCACTCCATCCATTAGTTAAAGCTAAGTATATAACTCTGAAATTTTTGCTGCGTTCCCCCCCATGTCTACTATCCTTAATCAGTTTACAATTTTTCCAGCAGTGCTTATTCAAGGAACAGCTTAAGCAGGAGCTCTGTGTAATGATTGAAGGTTTGACAGTTGTACTGTATCACCAAGTTTGAAATCTACTTGTGCTGCTACGTGTCACATTCCCTATCTGATTGAATTAATTAAACTTTCAAAACTTGACATTTGGCATCTTCCACTGTCTGAGAGCAATTTGTGCCTATTTTGGTTGCCTACATTGAAGAGCATTTAAACTGCACAGCTCTGCTAAGAGTGATTTGCGATTTTTTCAATAAATTAGAAGTTTAAAAAAAACACAAACAAACACTTCATTAACACTCACATTGTTGCATTTTTGTTTCATGGTTAGTCTATTGCTTTCACTCTATCTTTTGCACTTTAGATAAGCCACAATTAGTCAATTAAATCCAGTACTTTCTATGCTGAGAAAACAGTTAAAGAAAACTGTGAATGAACCCTCACTGTAACCTTAGTAAAAGAAAGGGGAAAGACATTACTGCCTGTCTAGAGCTCTGCAGATGTTATAAATTTCTTTCACTTCCTCACTCAAGTTCTTAATAACACTTTTTCTTTCTTCCAGGTGAGCCTACACACTGTAAGCAAACAGAAGATATAGTAAAAGCCACGGAACAGAATCAAGCACTGGTACACAACTAGGTTTACTGTTTCTTAAAAGCTTCTGACGTTTTTGGCAGGACAGGTACTTTTGTCATTTCTTTCTTATAAGGGTACCATAAAGGCTGGCTCATTGCTATTATTATTCTCTTTGTTCTATTGTTCTATCCTAGTTGTGGGTTTATTACAAAACTTTGAGTCTGGAGCATGTTGCAACCCACTTTTTATGTCCCTTTAGAAGTCAATTCACCAAAACAAGGGAAAAATAATACTGTGTAGCTGAATTCTTAATATGAGACAAAATAACCATGCAATAAAACATCCTCAAGTTAAGTATACTGAATACTAGAAATGTGTGGTAATAGTAGTAAAAATCTATTGTTTATGAATTTTTACCTGAACTCTGTTGCAGAAGAAAACACTGTTCCTACCTCCATGCTCTCAGAGGCTGTTGTCTGTCAACTTAGATCATCTTGTTTCGGTGGAGACTGGGCAAAAGGATCAAAAGTGTAAAACATCAAACCCTGAGCTGGGAACTCAATGCACCGAACAACTCTCAAGATTTCCATCATATTTGTTGTTGCTTTTTCCTTTTCTATTCTGCTTTCTTAAACTGGCCAAAATAATTTTTCCAGCCAAAGTTGGACCTTGCTTTGTTGCATCACTGACACCAGCTGTTTCCAAGAGACATGTGAAAACATGTTAAAGATCATCTGCACTGGATTGCTGTTCCATGTCACTGCCACTGGCATCTAATGGAAATCGAAAGTCAAAACAAAAAACTGTCACAGACACTTGTTCATGCAACCATGCTGCATGCAACATGAAAGTTCTTCTTGTTAGCTTCCTTAAAATATCTGGAAATGTAAGTACGTGGACTGTGCAGGAAGTCATAGAATTGTACTATCTAACCTGCATGAATAATGATTCTTTCCCATGTCTGCCACAGGGAGGGAGATGGTGTTTAACAAATCAGTATTGGAAATATCATCCAGTATTATGATTAAAACATACTCAGCCCTACAGTGTTTGTCAGATGTCAGCACTGGTGTCAACCCTACTACGAAGCTGGTGCTTATGGTTTCACAGGCAGAAGAGACTGCTACACAAATACACAAAAATTGCTGCCCTCCAGCAAAGCATAGTGTTGCCTCAGCCAGAACTGGAAGGTAACACTGAGGCCTTATATAATGAGTTTGCTCAAATGGAAAGGTGACAGCATGGATGCGACAAAGCCCTCCTTAGCTTTGCTTCGTTCAAACACCAGAACATCTTTCTGTGAGAGGCAGCACAAGCGGAGCACACAGGCGCTTACCTTTGCTGGATGTCTTGGAATGAGCCCTGCAGCCCAGCTGTGCCCAGAAGAGGTTCCACATTCATCTCTGCTCCCACCAAGCCTGATGGGACCTCGTGCAGCCTGCACCCAACCTCACTTCCCTCTGCTCTGGCCAACCAGGAACCTTCCTCTCTCCCTTCACCTTGCACTCTCCTGGTTAACTTGGGTCACTGCGTTCCTTTTTTTGGATCCTGTATTACCTCAATGACCAAGTCTGCAGTCAGCCATGGGCCACACGGAGGAGGGCTTGTGAGGCAGCATTGCTCCCTGCTTTGCAGAGCCATGGGTGCTCATCCACTGCTTCAGGAACCTAACTAGAGCCTCCATGTACCACAGGCTCAGCCTCCAGAGAATGCGTTTTGTCCTGGCTGAAGAAGGAACAGTAAAGCAGCCACCCCACACGTAGGGGCATGTGCGTCTCTTTTCCTTTGACTGTCTCCTTTCTGACAGCAGAGTCATTGAAATTGAGCTGGGAACAATATGAGCTCAGAGCCCTGGGGCAAGGGCATGCCAAAAGGTGGAATTTCTGTTGTTGAATATGTAAGCCATATACACGCTATGCACAGTTAGAGTGTGTAGTTTTAACTTAAGAAATGTTTGTGCATATAGGTTGTAAAAAGTGCATTTAAATTGTTTTGTGTATCTGGTCCAGGGCTTGTATTTGGCATGGACAAAGTTCTGTACAGTGTAGCTGAAGAATGAAATGTTAACAAATGAAATTGTATCATATATGTTATAATGCAATTGATATTTTTTGCTAAGAGTTAAGAATTTATATATTCTGGCAGTGTTTGAGCAAATCCTTAGTAGCCTGGATCACTCTGTGCACCTCTGAATCCATTATGGGGAATGTTGGACACATTTTTTTCTTTATAATGAAATATTTCTTATTGTTGTCACACCAAAAAAGAGACATCATTTATATCAAACTTTTTTTTTTTTCATTGCAAATTGCCATATGCTGTGGCAGTAGAAAACTTTCCTGTTTAAGATCCGATATCTTTGGTCTTATGTCTTTTCTTTCAAAACAAGGGATCTTATTTCAGATATGTTGAGCATCTGCAGTTCCTGCCAAATTTTAAAAGTGCAAAAATTGAGAGAAATATTTAAAAATTAGGCCAGCTATGTCTTTGTCTGTGACAGTGCATTCTTCAGCATTGTGATTTATCATTCCCTGAGACCAAAACTTTGGAGCAATCCAAATTTAATGTTTGTATTGTACTTTCAATTTCAGACTTCTACCATAGCTGAACTTGACTTTTTCTTTCTGTGATTGATATACTATACGAAAGTCTTCTTCTGGAAATACAAGCAGAACTTATAGCAGATTCTGCAGAATGCTGGGAGCATCTTGTGGGGCTTTTGGTGTCCTTCAGAAGGTAGGAGGAGCTCCTGAGCTCACAGGAGGCACTCAGTGCCTGCTTAACTCTTCATTCATACAGAAATGTATAAATAATTCTACTTCTTCATTTTTATACAGTCTTAATCACTGTAGTAGGTGTTACTGAAATAGAAGAGTCCTTAGTTTTCCTTTAAAGCCAGATAACTCTCTTTCTTTCTTTCTTCCTTTATTCTTAGCAAGGCTTTTTCCAGACACAACCCAAAGCTTAGCGTATTGTTTGGATGAGGAGAAATTTACTTTGGCTGAGGAGACCATAATCATTGTGTGTCAGTTAAGGCTATGACCTTGTGTGGAATTCACACTCAGATGGCAGAGCAGCTTCCTGTGGGGGGCCTCTCCCAGGCAGGACTTTCTCTCTGAACCCCATAAGGCTGCGCTACCAAAGCATTGCATGGGGCCATAAGAACTGGTGTTTATATCTGCATCTCTCCCACAGCATTATGGGCATGTACCCCTGCATTGAGCACACTGAGGAGCTGTAGCTTTAGATTAGCCCTCAAAATTTTTATTTTGTACTTTTATCTTGAGATATCTGATAAATATATTATGTAATATTGTTATGGTTTATGATCTAGCCAGTATTTTTTTATTTAATTTTCAACAAGGCAATCTACAACTGTGTGTTTCTATTCTGCTGTATTTGTCCGTATTTCCTATGATGATATTCCTAAATAAATTTGATTTGAGGGCAAAGATCATGAAGCTCCTGACTGTTAGTTACAAATCTGCTTGACTGAAGCATTTGCTTATTTCCATACAGTTGTCTCTGAAAAGTGGCAGAGCGGAGCTGTCTGTTCCTGTGCCCTTTGCCTACCTGTCACTCCATGCTTTGTCCATAGCTGTGCCACTTTGCTGCACTAACTCACTTGCATCCTTGTAGCTCCCTTGACAACACTTTCTCTCAATGTGCTTTACCTTTTTAACCTCTGCTACTCAGTCAGTCCTCATATGAAGGAAATCATAACCAATAAATGTATTGTTTCCCAAATCTTTTTACCATGGGCTGGCCAGTACTATTCAGGTCAGCACTGATTCTTCAGAATGCGTTCAGTTTTCAGAGACACCTCTATGGTGCAGGCTTTATTAGCAGAGTTCAGTGGAGCAGGGCCTCAACCTACTACAACTGGAAATCAATGGAAAGAATCCCATTGACTCAGACTTGTATTACACTCTAACAAGGTGCATGATGGCAATAAATCAAGAACAACTATGCCATATCTAGTTCTTTTCAGCTCCATTCAGCCACATGCTCGGGTGCCTTTCATCTGTTGCATGTAAGGCAGAAGACAAACAAGCCGCTACTAAGACATCAAATATACAAATTAATCAAGATCCCTAGTGGAAATGTATAGAATATATGTTTTCAATTGACTACTTATGAGAAACGGTAAAATATAATATTAACATTATTCAATAGCAGATTTAAAAAGACTTAACATTACGTTAAATTACAGTTACATTAAATTTTAGACAAAATTTGTTTGGGAGGGGAGTGTATCCAATTGTAAATCGTTCTTTGAAAAATCAAATCCTTCAAAACCTAACAAATCCTAAAAATTGAGTAGAAACAACATTTAGTAATGTAAAGAAAAGAAAGTGTCATCTCTCAGAAACGTTTAGCAAGTTCCCTGGGATAATTTTGCTTTCCTGGTCATTTAATTATTTAGTGGGTCTCAAGAGACCTCTTGTCCATGTACCAGGACAAACATTCAGAACATTACAGAACTCTGGGCTTCTAAGTAAGTCCCCTGGGAATGAAAAGGCTACTCACAACCAAAGAGTAATAAATGTGCGGGAAAAAAAAAAAAAAAGAACTGTGCTGCAAAATACAGCAAGTATTGTGCTCAGGAAAGTCCTTTTCCTACAGCCCATTCTTACAGATCAGCAAAGGCACTACTCCAATAAGACACAGAGGGTGTACAGCTCAGCTCTTCAATCAAAAGGAAGGGAAGCAAGTTTTGGTGTTTGGTAAACTGTCACTTATTTAAATAATTAAGTTGTTGAAGCAAATTAAACTTTGCAAAAAAACACTACCAGCAAACACAAAACAATCAAACAAAAAAGTCTCAACAAACCAAAGAACAACCAACCAACCAAAGATGCCACACCCCAAAGCCTAACCTCGAAAAGATAGTTGGAAGTCTGTTACCAACATTTCTTACATAAGGACTGATTACTGTTGGAGAACTTGTAATTAGCTATTGTTAATTTCTCTGTTTTCAGCTGCTTTACTGAAATTTTAGCTGTTTTTAATTCTTCTATTGAAATTATTCTTCCTTTTCTTTGATACCCCTCTCCTCTAAGAGAGAGTTATTTTATTCTTTCCAGTCAAAAATGAACATTTGCCTCTACTTCTTGAGGTACTCCAGTAGAGTTTAACTGGAATGAATGGTAGTGAATTTATGGTGAGAATTGTGACTTAATAGATGATGCATCTTTTTTTCAGCATTTCTGTATGAGGAAGACCCCTATTTGGCTAGTTGCAAGGTGATCTGGAGTAGGACAGAGCTGTGACTGCAGCCATAGGTAGTTTTGATGGACGTGTGTGTGTTCACAAGCAAATAATAGGCATGGGACCTGGGCTACAGAGTTGATATTCCCAGCAAATTAGAGAATAAAAATGACATGAGCAATTTAAATATTATTTATAATTGACCTTCATGTCTGTTTTTAATATTCAATCTGCAGAGTGTTTAAAAAAGCAATTAAAAGTCCCATATAATGTTAAAACCCCTGATAAATGCAATAAACAAATGACATATTCAAAGGAGAGAATCTATGTCCCATTAGGAGAGAAAAAGAAAGATGAGAGCAACATATGGCAGTATAATTAGCATGATTAGGGAAGCACATCAATAGAATTTATGCTGCAGGGAAAATGTAATAAGAAACCAACACACTTTCCTCACTGCCTTGAAAACTGCAAATATCGCTCTCTGAAAGGGAGAAGATGCAGAAAGACTCTCTGGCATTTAAAGCTCTAACTTGTGTTCTTCTGATTATTAAAGATGCACACAGCCATCTGCAAACCATTTATTTTTTGCAGAGTTCACATTGTCCCATTGCTTTGATTAATAAGGAGCAATATTACACCTCAGCTGCTTTTCAGAAAGATGCTATTTTGGAAACCTAATTAATACTCACTACACTGTTAGCTTGAGGTATTCGTTAGTGCCAGATACTGAGTTCTTATTTGTTTCTCATTATGTGGAGAGTACTGCTTCTCAATGCCAAGGTTTTTGTTTTGCACTTTGGAATAACCTTTTGACATCGCTGCTCCCCAGCCCTCCCTTCAGAAGAGCCAATAACACCTGTCGTCATTATTTCAGGATGCCCATTATATTATGTCTGTCAAAGACAACGGGGCTATTTAAATAGTTAGACAGTCCTGATGCACAGCAAATATCCCTGCCATTTTCTGAACAGTTGGGCCAAAGAGAAAAGAAAAATTTAGAAACGTGGCAACGCAATTGTAATTTCAGCTCACCACTAAGGGTCAGTATATACCAAGCAAATGCATCATTACAAGATTAAAAGAGTCAGTTTCTCCTAGCAGGAGCAGTGGATATATTTGTAGAAAGCACAGATTACTTTAGAAGCTACCAGAACCATCCAAACCTATAGCAGAAATGCCCCTGCTGCTGGCAATGAACACATACAGACTCCAACAGCCAGCTCTACTGTGTCTGGAGACCAGCAACGTGTCACCAAGCAGCCTGAGGCCCAGTGAAGGGGCACAGACACCTTGCCTGATATCTGCCCAATGTGCTGCTGCTGAGGATGGCCCTGCTGACTCACCGGGGAGAGCAATGAGAACAACACAGCACAAGAGACTCTGAACATCAACTCAATTGCCAAATGCCACACTCGCTGTGAAAAGGTCAAATGTAATTGCGTGTGTGACTAACTTACAGAGCAGCTGAGACTTCTATTGCAACTCACCATTGTGCTGAGCAGCTAAAGGAGAGAAAGGAATAAGGTAACAGCTATACACACACAAACAGAGGATGTAATCTCTATGAAACCAGCAGTGGAGAAGGTGTCAGCTATCCATCCAGTGCATGGCCAACTTAGTGCAGAGTTCCATGTGCCACCTGCAGCTCTGCCTTCTACAGACCTGCCAGCAGAAAGTACCTCAGAAAGTCACCTCATGTTCCTCAGCAATAAGGCTTCACATAGAAAGCCTATATCTCACCTATGTAAGAGAAAGAAAGGGGAAGGGGAAAGGAAAGCTGCATGAAAGGGAGGGGAGGGGAAGGGAGGGGAGGGGAGGGGAGGGGAGGGGAGGGGAGGGGAGGGGAGGGGAGGGGAGGGGAGGGGAGGGGAGGGAGGTAGAGGGGGGGAACAGAGGGGGAGAGATGAGGGGGGAAGGGAGGGGCGATGGGGGGGAGAGGAGAAATCTGCACTGAGCTGGGCTTGCACTGAACTCATTTGCATGGTACCAGGTGCCAAATTTGCACAGAGGAGGCCCTAGAGCATGCAGGGCCACATGTCAGTCCCTTTCCACCCAACAGCAGCAATGGAGCCTACCCAGGCCAGGCAGACAGATACCCCTTCCCCAGAGAGCAGCCCTGCTCTGTCGTGCTAGATGTGTAGATATAGGTTCAATAGCATCAGCAGCAGAATAACGAGTGGTAATTTTTGTCTAGCAAAGTAGCTAATCAGAGCCTTTCCCAGTTCACATCGTTGTAGACAACTAACAACACTTTGAGAAGACTGGGGTAGTCTTAAAATATTGCAAGAGATTTAGTAGTTAAACTGACAGTAGGATGACAGGAAGTTTTCTGTACACAGCACACCATACTTTTCCAAAAGAAAGGACACTGTCAGCCAAAACCTGTGGTCATTTTTGAACACAATTCCTCTGACTTCAATGGAAATTACACTTTAGAAATGACTTTTAAATCTTGGCTCTTACTTTGTATCTACTTAAGTATTATCTGCTTTTGCACCTGGAGAATAAACAACACATACCATCCTGTAAGTCAAGTCGTGGAATTTTTCCAACCAACTTATTAACACAATGTCTCAATAAATCAAAGGGAAGAATCTGTCATGGAATAACAAGTCTAACACAAGAAAAAAGAAATAGGGCTGTAAAATGCAATAACAAAGCGCCTTTAAATTGCTGTACATTAATGAGCTGTGGGATTCTGGGAAAAAGCTGAAATCAGTCCAAAGAGACAGTTTTCTTTCAAATCTTGCTGTAGCCATCATTCTGCAAATCATTTCCTGCAATATCTTGAAAGGAAGAACAGCAGCACAGAAAGGCCATAGGCGTAAGAACATGATGAGAGATGAGAAGGAAAAAACAAATCAGAGTTGCTCATTAAAGAAGAATTATACTCATTATTTGCCTTCTTTTTTTTTCCCAACCTTTTCTTTCTTTCTCCATCAGTTCAATCACGGAATATGGGCTAATACAATCCATCTCTAGAAGTGTTGCTTAAATTTTCTTGTGTCAACTTTTACACCACAAGCAATGCAGAAATCATCTGTGTTTCTGAGCAAGTGAAAGAGTAGAAATGTTTATAGTGATTGTTAATATTCAGCATCTTGAAAGGTGCTCAAGGAACTTGCTGTGTTCTACCTGATCCATCTACTCCAGTTCTCAGCTCTCCAGCAGTGCCACCAGCTGACTCTTCTCAGACGGTCAAACCGAGTAATAATAACATGGAAACAACATTTATGGAGGGTGAAACAAAGATTTCCAAAGGAAGATTGCCCAACAACATCCTGCTTTGTTTTCAAAAGCAGATTTTAAACAATATTAAATTTTCTAGAGTATTTAAAAGTAAACTACAAAAAAGATTGCTACCCTAAAGAAATGAATCCCTATAGTATAGGTGAAGCATCACCCAGGTGTTCTTTATTTTAATAATTTTCTTCCTTCCCCTTGCCAGTTTCTCTGTATCGTTAGAAACAGATCAAAGCTATCCCTGTTGCCTGTTTTGACTGCACACAGTATTTCGCATCATTGCAAAGAGATCTGCATGGTTTATTTAAGACTCTATAAAGCTGATCGTATTGCAAGATAGCCAGAACTTTCAATTGCACCCAAAGTGTATGAGAAGCTCTCTATTAACAGGACAGACTCCAATACTGACTCATAGGGAACACCACTTGTGACAAGTTGCCAGTTGGATTTATCTCCACTCACCACTACAGCTGGTTCCTTACCCAGCAAAAAGTGTACCTGTCCAAGCCATGGGTGGGAGATAGTTTGAAAGGCTTTGCTGAACTCTAGGTGGAACTATGAGAGCAGCCTTTCCCTCATCCACCAAATGAGTCAATCATAGAAGATCAAGTTGGTCAACAACACCTTCCTTTCATGAACCCATGCTGGCTGTACCTGATCCCCCAGTTGTCCCACACATGCCATGTGATCACACTTTCTGTCTTCCCAGACATTTCTGTCCTGGGGCTCAGTGATAAATCACTGCAGTTCTACAGCTCTGCTCCATGGTAAGCACTTACGTGAATATTTTTCTTTTTTTCTCGGCTCTGATGTTTTACTCCCTCTTTCCTTGTAGCCTTCCTTATGGTATACCTCTCAAGTGGAAGATCAGACAGTTTGCTTAATTCTTTGATTTAAAAACTGTTGTCGTAGAGAAAAATGTGCATTCTATCCATGTCCTTTAGGTGAGGTTAACACCAGCAAATGGTGACGTGGGTCCGCAGAAACGTCTGAGGGACAAGTCCTGTCATTTCACCAAAATTGTTCAATCTGTTCCTACACTTAGACATGCTGTGTGCATAACCCTGGGTCAGGACAGAGAAAGCAACAGGCTTTTAAAATGATATAACACAGCTGGAATATTTAGAGATGAGGGAGGTGATAAGACCTGCATTTAGAGAAGCATTCAAATTGAGGCGTGGCTATCTGAGGCCCTTATCAAACTATGGAGCTTCATCCAGATAAGGACTGTTAAACAGGCTTCTTGTTCTCTCATCACTGCATTAACAGCTCTGCAATGCATTCAGATCTGGTTCAAACTGAATCTAATTTATAAATCTAATTCGTAAAGTGTAATCATCTTTCAGACCAACAGTGATCCTGAAACAAGCTATTTGTAATGAATTCTCTATATATTTATCAGGTATTTTGTGCTGCCTCTGAAATGCTGAAGTCCCAAAGTTCCTTGTGTTTGTATCGTCTACTACAATTTATGCATGTTTTATTCCTTTGGCCCATAGATACCTCTTACGTGAAGCCTCTGGGTACTAATAACCAGCAAAAATTAATACAAATGTGTTTTATCAGCCAGTGACAGAATGCCTCTATATTGGTCACCATTTTACTGCCGCAGCCAGGGTTAAGTGAAGAGCCTGGCACAGTGCAAAATCAAAGCCGAGACAAAGCTGGGAGCAGAGCCCAGCTCCTCTTGATACCATTCCAGTCTTGACTTTGACCTGTTCAGATGTTTTATGAAGGGTCACTTCCCTCCTTTCCTTGTTTGTAGCACAGAAAGCCCTCAGCCCTGTAGCTGTTCCTGCCCAACTGAAGAGTCCTTTCAGTTCTTCCTGTGCAGCTGAACAGAGCTAGAGTCACAGAATCTGATTGCAATAATGGTGACAAAGAGGACAGATACTGGAGTGCAGATGGAGGGCAACAAGATGGCTCCCAGCTATAAAGGAACACTTGTTAACAGATCCATTTCTCAGCGGGTCTGCTCAAGCTGTGGATGAAATCATCATGCAAGGCATAGACAGAAGGTTCTGTGTTTTCTTATGCCTGGGTGCCTGGTGTGGTTTTTTTTGTTTGTTTCTCTCTCTCTTTTTTTTTTTTTTTTTTTGCTACCTCAGCCCTCTGAGATTGACTAAAAGCAGTGGAAAGTTTAGTCTTTGTATCAAACTTAGCTAATACGAAAGTGCAGTTAATCTTAAAGCCAGAGAAGTATTTTAACTGTTGCGTATCTGGGAGACACCAAAGAACATCTTTACATACTTCTCCATTGGACTGAAGAGGCATCTCTGCTTATTTTGTTCCTGTCTGCATTACTGCAGGTCACTCTAACATTACTGGTAAAAGCAGCCCTTAACTAATGGGATCATTCTATACAAACACTCCTCCACAGGCTAGACAAACCCACGGTACAACATACAGTCTTGTCTAAAGGAACATATTATTTATTTTGTAGCTCTTAAATGGGATTTATTTACAACAGGTCTTAGAACACAGCTCACACGCAGAAGTTAAGCTTTGGCAGTACTGCCATCAGATCACTACCATGTTTGCAACGACATTTCTACGTCGTAGAAAATCAAAGAAGAATGACGTTAAAACAACCATTTTATCTCTGGGTATAAGGCTCACAGAACAGATTTGCAGGTGGCCATAAAGCCCAATCAAGGTGTGCCCCCAGCACACCCTGCTGTATGGGAACATAAGTGGTGGTGAATGGTGGGACACACGCACAGTGTCACATCGCGGTACCTGACCCCCAAGCAGACTTGCATGGCTTAGTGGTCCCATTCCTCTTCTCTTTCACCGATTCCCTCTTCCTCCTCTGGGAATGCTGAATCACTCTGACTCTTCAGATGCTTTATCCCTGAAAATATAATAGTTAAAATTCGTGTTAGTTCATATCAGACATATTTTTTCCATGAAGGAAGAAACAAACAAATAAATAAATAAATAAATGGAAATATTTTTACTGCCCATACTGGTGCCCTTTCCCAAAAAACTCTTCATTCAAAGAGTACTGTGATGTATTTCCAACAGATATATTCTCTTCCTTGAATATGGGCCCTTTGGAAATTTATCGTACATTGTAGGAACAGAACAGCCTCTTTTCTCTTAGAGATCAGATTAGAATTGCCACCAGTATAAAGCAAGGTTTGAGTTTTAAAGGCTGGGAGTGTAGGTGTAGGAATCATTTTGCCTGAGCCTTTTCCTGAGGTTGATATGCTGAAGGTCCTTGTTCACTCCAAAATATGGGAAGATTTTTCCAAATTCATCACTTGAAGAATTTCCAGTTATTCGAGTTTAATGAAGTTACAAGCAGCTGAAAGCAGAATCTCATAGAAGTTCTAATAAGGGGAGTGCAGCCCGCATCCAGCAGGAGCCAAGCTCAGCTCAGTGCTGGCCTCCAGGCTCCCTCGCTTTCAAAACCATACAAGCAGCACTTAGTTCCCTGGGAAACAGTTGTTCAGATGTAAAACATGCAAATAAATTAATGCTTCCTAGCACAGTATGTGTTAAGTGTGCCCTACAATAATCAACACATATCCAATTAAGTAACTGTGATGATAAGTGAAGAAACACTTCGAGTGCTCAGCTACCACCATGCTGGTCTCTTTAGCAATGCCCTTCAGTAAAACAAATAATTTAATATGATTTCATTTAACTAAAGGTTAAAAGAACATTCGTTTTAAAATGATACTATGTATGTACGGCAAATTCATCTCCTTTTCTTTATCACTGTACTGGTCTAACGTGCACTATTCAGTATTTCAGATCATAGAATCACAGAATTGCTCAGGTTGGAAAAGACCTTAAAGATCATCAAGTCCAACCACAATCTAACCATACTACCCTAACTCCAACAACACAACATGCTAAATCATGTCCCTGAGAACCACATTCAAATGGTTTTCAAACACGTTCATGGATGGTGACTCAACCACCTCCCTGGGGAGCCTATTCCAGTTGCTTAACAGAAGGGATCACTAGGAATCAGGGAGCGTTTTGAAGATGAAATTCTCACACACCAGGCCACTTTCACTGTCAGTTAGTCGTTTTTCATAACCTCCTCTCTACATCCTGATCTCCCCATTGCCAGTCACAGAATACCATGCATCTTTAGGATGTACAGACTTGCACCATTTCCTACACTGGCCAATGCATGCAGAAGACTCACGAAGCCATCATTCACAAACCTCAAAAATGTTGTGGTGGAGATTGCCAGAATTATTTGATCTTGCAAGCATTATTATGAAATAAGAAGGTTATGCAATGAAGGAAGTTGTTATGAATTGAATTATAGGCCATGAAACTCCAGTCAGTACTGCATTCTAAGCCAATTGCTGAGAAGTTAGATCTGTTCATATCCAGCATCTTTGTCTAGCAATATTGTTTGCTAAAGGGTTATATTCTGGTTGGAGATCGAGTAAAAACTTACTACTCAAGTCACTCCAACTGTTCTTACTACTGTTGCTATGGTGGTGTTTGTTTAATAAAAAGAAAAATATTTCTTTTTCATTTTTTCACTCTTCTTGCACATCGCACTGTGAAACAGAGTTCATACCCCTCTCTTCCTAAACAGTAATCAAGAGGGACCAGAATGTTGTCTGGGTTTTGTCCCTCTTCATTGATGAAGCAAGGCATTAAGGATGAACAACAAATGTAGACAGAAATTTTACTCATTAAAACAAAAAAACAACAAACAGAAAAACAAAACAGAACAAAACACAAGAACCCAAAGACAGGATATTTTAGAAGACACTGCTTGTACATCCAGAAGATCTGAGTTCAAATAATCAAGTCACTCATTTTGCATAAACCACTTCAACATAAACTTTATAGTATCAATAACTGCAAACAGAGAGAACTGCAGATGCAAACCCACAAGTGAGTCCCCCATCTCAACAATGCCCCTTACTGCAGGCAGTGGTTAATCCTGAACCTGTGGGCACATTGCCCATAAGCTCTCTCACTGTCCATTCCCCAGCCCAGGTGCTTGTCCCTGCTCTCCTGTGGGGGTGGCTTGTGGGGTCTAAGTCTCCCTGCTGGTCCCCAGACCTGCTCCAGCTGGGACTCTGCTCTTCTGAGAGCAAAGCCTTTCCAGCCTCGCTGCTGCTCACTGCCCCCAGACACAGCTTCACTTTCTGCACACTCACCACAACATCAAACTCACCGGTTGCCCAAAATCATTGTATTCTGCTTTAAAGCAAAGCTTGTCTAAACACTGACATTTGTTTTTTTCTCCCTTTTCTTCCCCACTCCATTGTTTCTGAAGCCAGCTTGACAAGAATTGCTTTTCCTCAAAGGGTTCATATTTCACTGTAGGTAATTTAATCCAATTAATGCTGATGAAAAAACCCTTAATGCCAAGCCATATTCAGCAGACGTGCACTAATACACTTTGAACTGTTAATTCTTTTTAGATGAAGTCACTGCCTCAAAGCATATTTCTAGATTACTTATAAATTATGAGTGCAAATGGGACAACTTCCTGGCATTTTTGCAGTCACATAATAACATCTATGCTGTTTAATCAACAATCTATCCATCTGACCAAAGCATCAGATTAAAAGGCTAAGATATAAAACAACCAAATGCTCCTGAATTAAATTTCTCCTTTAAAAAAAAAAAAAAAAAAAAAGTAATTAAGGTAGTACTCCATCTCTTGTAATTAAGACAGTTCCTCTTCCTATTTAACTCTTCTGCCTTCACTCTGCTTCTTTGCCCAAGGAACACTGTTGACATTTATGAAACTTCGAGTTGAAGTCAGCTTGGCAATCTGAATTCCCAGCAGTTTGAAGGGTTATTTAATTTTATGATTTAGAACATATCTTCTCCCTATTGAAAACCGATATCCAAATTTTCAAAAAAGAGTGGAAGCTGAAGCTGAGCCACAGACAAAGCAGGCTAACTTTCAGACTTTCAGTACTTAGATCACTTTGAAATTATCAAGCAAATAAACCTGGACAAAGAGGATGATAGCCAAATGAAAATGTCTGCTTTGTGCCAATCCTAAATGAAATACTCTCTAGTTCCTTCAGCAAAAATGGGAATATCAAAACAAAAATAATGTATTCAAACCCTAGATTGGGAGAAATGTCCTTTTGTGGAACATTTGTTCTGAATTTGTCAATCAGTCCAAAATATTTTGACTTCACTAAAGCTCTTTTGCCATATTTTGTTTTCAATTGAGACAAATTTTTGAAATAATAATTAAAAAACAGCACAATAACGACAAAAAAAATACATTTCATGAAGAAAAAGCCTCCACCACACATCTGGGACTTACTCACAGTACTGGTAAGCAGGCTCCAGTTGGAGGCAGCCATGTAGAGCCCAGGAGAGCTGGCAGGTCTCTGGGAGCAGCCTCCTCCCAGCACAGGCATGGTCTGCACTGCTGCAGAAAAACAAGCAGCTGTACCAGAAGTCCGGCTTGGGAAAGCAGGGACTCTGTGAGTGAGCTCCATTACCAAAAAGATGATGTATACAACTGGTGAAAATGAAGACAAGATAAAACTGAAGAATATAAGGAAATTAAGTGCTCAATGCCTGTCTTCACAAGAGCAACAACCCAGCCTCTTTGGCAGCTCTGGCACCCTCACCCGATTGCATGTCCCCCTGCAGAGTCTCTTACAGGTAGTCTCATAGCCACCAATGGTACAAAGAAAATCCAATAGTAATCTGTGAAATTACAGGAACAAAACATACAGACCCAGCCCTTGACAAGTCCCACAAGTGGACACAGCCAGGCCTATTGGCATTGCAGGCCTTGGTCTCACTCTTCCAGATCTCAATGGGACATTCTCTTCTTTTTTTCAGGAAAAGAAAGATCAGCTTTTGTGATTGATCTTATCTCCAGTTATAAAGAAGAAATAATAGCTTACTTACAGTGAATGTATGTACAATTCTATAAATACAAGTTTAGTCTGATTTTAAAGTTAGAGAAATAAGAAGTGACACACAGATAGGTATTCTCAGACTCCTGTTTAGATTATCCAAAGAAAAGCAAAGCCAGGCTGTGGGCTGTGGCTGTGGCTGTCTTACTGTGATGAAGTCTTCGAAGGCCAGCACACATGGTGGGTCTTTAGAGTTCAGGGCAAGAATTTGAAGGACCAATGTGGCAGTTTAAACTAAGCTGACATTTTAGCAAGCTGTAAATCAGAAAAACAACGTGTGCTATGTTATTTTATATATTAGCTCAGACCGAGGAGAAGAAAAAGTTATCATGTGTTTAATGTGTTTATGAGACCAAGATACTATTCAATCCTCATTTATATTTACTTTTTCTTTTTTTTCTCAATAACATGGATCTTTTTCAAAAACACAGATAACCAAATGAAAACAAATTATCTGAAGTACTGGCAAATCTAACTTGTTTATGTAGGTCACACCTGGAGTAGATCAGCATATCCGGCAGGTCACCACGGCCTCGTAAATATTTGTGAATGACCTTTCTGATACCAAGCAATGAGGATTGCCTCATTTTCTAAATGCATGATGGCTGTTACTAACTCATCTTTTAGCTCCAGATATACAATACTTAATTCCCACGGTGAGCCTCTTAAATGACAAATTTGAGGACTTGTGCTATTTTCTCTTCAGTCAAAAGACCCAGTGTTACACTGGCACAATGAAGACTGTATGAGAGCAGCAAATTCATGTTGAAAAATTCCAGCTGTTTTCCATTTTATTCTCTCACATTGCACTTTCTACTTTAGTTTCCTCTCCCAGAAGCTGCCTAAAGCAGCTCTAACTCCTTCACACCAGCATGAGGGATCTGCTTCAGCTCAGCAACGCTTGGTCAATACTACATAGGCTGGCCGGAACAAGCACCGGACACAGGGGTCAGTTGAGCTGTGATCAAGGGACAGCAACCTTCACTTACAGTAGCCAACAGAGTAAACTAAGGCTTTTGTTGCTCCAGGCTGGGATATAATCATCTCCTTTTGCTTGTTCCCTTGCTAGCAGGGATCAGTCAGTCCTAAGGGTTTCAACAGAAAGTGGAAGATGTTTCAGACTGCAACAACCTCAGCCCACCCTTACTTCACTCTTTGGAAAGCCGGAAAACATTTCTCAGCTGATTATGTGGAAGATGGCTCTGGGTCAAATACCTCAATGACGGCTCGAGGTGAAAAACATGGCGAGATGGTTCCCACGTGCTTAATGATGGGCTCACTGGGCTGCCAGAGCTTGCAGCAGGGACAGTTGAACTTCTTCAGCTGACATCTTTTCATCCTATTTTTTCACAGTTCAGACAGAGGCTTAGAGTTGTCTGCTCCAACTCCGTGTGCTCATGGTGAGGCGGCTGAAGCAGCCCACATGTCCTGAAGCATCCACAGCCAAGGTGCTGCAGGCCATCAAAGCTGATTTACATAAATAAAAGCTAATAACTCACTGCCTGGTTGTCTCTCTGTAAGGCAAGGAAGGTTCTTTTAATCCTGAGGATGTCTATAGTTAAAACTTGAACCATAAATAGGATGATTAGCTCTGTTTGTACTGCCCTGGTACTGTAACATAGCTCCAATGCTCACCCCACTGGGCAGGTAACGTTTGCTCAGTAAGCTTCTCTGCAAAATTTAACTGCCCTGTCTAAGAAGAAAGTTTGTATGTTCTAAACGCATATAGCTTTTTGTTAACTGCAGCAAGGAAGATTTAAGAAGTTGTATACAAGGAATGAGGAGGCATATGTACATTTGCAGAACTGAGCACTACTGTAGGCTTAGGGAGATATGAAACCTGAGACCATATCCAGATCTAATGCACCAGCTGTGGCTGGCTTCTCTTACAAGGACAGGTGATTAAATTTAGGTCCAGTCACAGACTAGAGGCAAAAATCACCAATAGTTCGATTCTAGCCCCTTTTGCTAGAATGTATCACTGGAAATGTTTATTCTGAGATACAAAGGCCAGCATCATCACGCTCTCATGAGTATTGGTCTTGCTGCTCAGCAAACATTTTTACTCAATTCAGAATTATCTTTGAAGGTTTTTTAAGTGCAAAGATATATGATTCTCCTCCATGTTGATGATGATGATACACTTTATAAAAGGTAACCTCATTGACAACATCCTCACTTTCTCTCCATTTCCTAGGTCACTCTCTTGTTCCTGCTCACAGCTGTAGCACCACGAAGAACAACTCTGTGGGATGTCCTGTGGCACTCTGGGTGGAGAGTGCACAGATGCCCACTGACCTTTGCATGCTTTTGAGAGGAACAACGCTGCTTCCGAGCCCTCACACAGCCAACATAGTTTGATTCTCCACTTGGCATCCTGTAGCATAGCCAGGGTAACTACACGACTGACAGCTTAAGTGGAACGGAGTCAGGACAAAGCATCTATAAAAATGACAGCAGCAGACTTCAACAGCTGAATATTTGTACTTGTTTAGAGCTTTGCAATAGTTGCTTGCCTGAGATTAGAAATAAAGCCCTGAAAGTAAAAAATTTCCTTTATGAGAAGAAAAATAAAAAGATATTGCCAAAACATTTTATAGTAGTGAGGTATAAACACTAAGTTTTGCCTAGTTTTTTTTTTTAACATGAAAATCTAGGCATGCTATAGGAAAAGTAATTAACTTTTTATCTGAGATGAAAACACAAGGGAAATTAACTTAAACACTCAGAGATTTGTGTACTGAGGTCCTTACTGAAAATGCTTTATGAAGCATTTCGATCTCTACAGCTCTATGAGACTTTTCTGAGCAGCTGTATTTCAGTTTCTTTTAGACGTTCTTATCTGACTTCAGTGTTAACAGACAGAATTATCCAGCTGCTCCTCTTTTCTGAACAATTGCACCATGGCTCTACTTTTTCATATTTTTTGGCCAATACAGGGATTTTTCTGAGGTCAAGAAACCTAAACAGAGGAGAAAAAAATGACTGCCACATCCTGAGAGGAGAGAATCCCTGGCAGAGGCAGGAAGCTGCTGAGCTCCAGAGCAGGAGGCTGAGCCCACAGTGGGATGAATGAAGTTCTGCATGTAAGGGCTGAGCAGTTTCTGGTGCTTCACAGCTTCCTCTTCTCCATCCCAGGTCTTGGCAGAGAATCCCAACCCCCAACTGTATTTTCTATTTTTGACATTCTTTTTGTGGACATCATTTCTTTGCTTGGCCTAGATCAGAAACAGCACAAGGTTTCTGATCTAGGCACAAGGTTAGTAGCAGACCTGAATCTCATGCGGAGTGAATTTTTGAATCCTGAGATTTTTAGAGTGCAGATAAAAAGTACAACTCACTGGGAAGCTTTCTAACCAACAACAGGATCAACAACTCTGTTGGTCAGCAAAAAATGTAACTCCATCTTTCACTGCCATAATTCCATGTTCTGTGTGGCTTTCACTTTTAATTAATCCAGTCTGTTTGATTTCTGTCAGAAGTCTATAAGCTTCTCCATTAATTTGCTGATGAATCCCATACTGAGTTGTAATTACACTCTTCACTGTGAACCTTCTTATGATGACAAAGGAGATAGAATTTTGGCATCCTTATAAACTGACATCAGTAATATTGTAAACTTTGGAATGAGCTCTCTCGTTCGTTTAAGTATCTCACAGATTCCTTCAAAATGACAAAAACATTGCAATGATTGAACAAGTGATTGATAAGTCCATGTTTACAGTAAATTACCCCCATGGTAGTTCCTTCATGGGTGACAGATGAATAGCAGGCAATTCCCATTTTCTATGTGTTACAGCTATGGTAGTTGCAGTGCTTACAACCAAAAAGGAATCTGTTGGGAAGAATGAGCCTGCTCTATTTTCACATCATTGTCTGTGAGGTGCTCAGATCTCTTCAAACAGCTGGGATCTGCTTCAGAAGGCAAAAGCTGAACATGGTTCGAGTCTTTCCTGTAGCCCCAGGCAGCTGACATTTCATGCTAACCGAAGCAAATCCAACACAGCAAGATACAACAAAGTCAGTCTGAACATCTAAGAGCATCAGAGCTCTTCTGGGAGATCAGAGCCAGTCCAGTCCCTCTTCTCTTTTAACGCCCTGGTTACTAAAGAGGTGTTTCCCATGCTAGAGCTTTGGAGCTTGCAGCCTGCACTAACTTTTGATTCTGAGACATTTTTTCACTGTATTGACCAAGCAAACTGATGCTTAGAATAGTAGAGCGCTGTTGCAGAAGTAGGAAACGTAACACCACAAAAGATGTCATCCATCAGAACAAAGGTGAAATTCTGGTATGAGCAGCTGCAAGATGAAGTTTTTAACATGCTCGCCATTACCATCCTATGAAATATATTGCATTTCAGAAATGGCAAATAAAACAGCTATTGAATGACAGAATTGGTGAGGCTGGAGTGGTTCCTCAAGGGACATCCAAACCCAACCGGGTTGTCCACGATCATGTCTGATCAGGTTTAGAATATCTTCAGGGAAGGAAACCGCAAGCTTTCTAGGCAACCTGTTCCACTGTTTGACTGCTCTCACAGCAAAAGCAAACAAAAAAGTATGTTAAATTGAATTTCATCCACTTCAGTTTGTGCCCTTTGACTCCTGTCCTCACATCACATATTAGCTCCTCATTTTCTAAAGCAAAGAATTGTCACCAAGGGAACTGTGCCTAACATTGCTATTTAATAAGGCATAGATATACTTAACATAAAACTGCAACTGTAGTCTGGAAAGTAACTAAACAGAAGTTGTACATGGATGGTAAATAGATATCCTTAATTTTCACTGTTGTTCCCAGTGTTCAGATAGGTTTTTTTAAAGAATCTATGCTCCTAACTCATAAATAGTTGGCTCTCCTAAAAGCTGCAGCTAAAAACACACTAAAGAGTGTGAACTTATCATTTCTAACAGCTTGACATCCCAATCCAGTCTGAGACTATGTGAATACTTTTGTGTGCTGAAATCTTCTGAGACACACCAGGCTGCCCTGTAGAAGCAGGAATAACACAGCTTTCTGACAACTGAAAGTCTACCAAATTCTTATTCCTAAGACAAATTTAAAACAAATACTAAGAAATCAGATATTCAACATGGAATGCAGCTACCAGAAACGATTTGCATTGCCACAGATACAGCTAGTCTCACTTCACAGTTGCCATAGGCAGCAAAACATCAGCAGCAAAATCTTTAGTGGCTCTTCATTGTGTGAGTGACTCAAGCTTGTGAGAAACCTATATCTCCTGGTTTGCCTAAGGCATCAAAATACCCCAGAGCCAGCATCCAGTGCAACCAGAATGTAATTACATCCTGGAAGCACATGATCTGGCACTTAAATTAATAGTCAGAGACTGGAAACAAGCATTTCTCTCAATTCTGGAAAGTGAAAATAATAATATAGGAGAAAGAATATCAGTTTTCTTAGTTTAATTGTGGAAAATATAGCCAAAGTGCAAAAATGGTAGACACATCTCTACACAATTAGACACGTTCATTTCAGACTCATAGATTCTGTAAAAGTGAGTTTTAATACTTTTCTTACTGTTGATCTTACCAAGAGCAAGATTGAAGGGAAAATGAGGCTCTGAGCGCTGCAGGATTTGGGGAAAACCAGTGACAGCAGGTGAAATGCAGTAATAACCTAACAGATTTTAGATGAGAGATGTAAGTCATAGGTGGACTTCGACATGATTCCACTAGTTCGCTTATAGCCTTACTTGCCAATTTCCCCCAAATTTCAACACGCTTCTTTAGAAAAAAATCTCCTTCACAATTTTAGCCGTAAGAAAATACACCCGTGTGTCACCAGGGGGAGCTTTAATGCCAAAAATCCCCGTGAGTGACTGCTCAGCAATTCTGCTTTCTCGGGGATCACGAGGCAGTGGAAGAGAATGCTGAATTTACACCGATTCTCCTCGTTCCTGAAAGGAAAGGAGCAATGTGCTGCCTACCTTTGGCTCTGCAAGGAAGTCCACCCTGTGAGCACCAAGTGTTTCTGGGCTGAGAAGATCATAGCAAACTTCTTCGGTGCTGTTTTGGTTGTTTGTTTTCCTCTTCTGAGTGGTCATTAAATCCCACAAGTCCTTTTAAAGGTATCCTTGAAAGCAACTACTCTGCAGATTGCTCAGAGCCTGCTGACAGTCTCCTCCAGGTATAAAAGATGTGTGGGATAACATTGGTTCACAGGTTAGGTGAGGGCTGAAAAAAAAAACTTGAAAAATCTTGTTTCAGGAATAATTACCAGCTGAAACCACTGAGGGCTCTTTAAACAACTTCCTTTTGGCCCATGAAGCTCACAGGAAAATGAATCCCTTTTCAGATCCATATGTTTGCTACAGTATTTCCTGTTTTTTTTTTTTTTTTTTTCCTGGTCACATTCACACACATAATTCATTTGAGTTTTCAGTCCTAGCCATGGGCTGAAAAGGATGTGGTTGAAATCTTCAGGCTGCTCATGTTCTTGTCTCCATGCCAAAGCTCTGGTGGAGGTTTTTGGGAACTCTCTGTTCCTGCCAAACCAGGCAATGTTGCATCCCAAGGGGTGAGGAAAGGGAGAAATTATGGAGGGGAGGAGAACCACATGGCCATCTTTAGAGAATTTTTCACTTTTCATTAAATTCAGACTATTAAGCATTCACTCCAAAAAAGAACAAAAATCAAGTAATAAAACTCAAGCAACATCCCCATCACAAGGAATCCAACTCAGATGGCAATCGAGAAAAGAAGCAAATCTTCTCAGCCTTATTTTGGTCTAACCACAGAACTAAGGACCATGTTGTTCAGAGACAGAGATATCACAAAGATAGTGTACTGCTTGGACTTCTGCTCAGGTCAGAAGAAAACCTAGTAGTAGAAACTAAAAGAGCAAAAGCTACTGCCCTGGGGAAGAGCATATTTCAAGGCTCCCAGGAGACATTAAGAGACATCAAGGTTATTGAGATAAGAAATCAGATGAAAATGCAAGGGAGGATTTCTGTTTAATTAGGCAAAAGGTGAGCCCGCATCCCATGGAGGCTCTTTGCAAAAGCCCTCCTTAGGGAGGTATTCTCTATTGATTCCTTGTCTCCTGGTCAAGCTGTTCTCACCTTTGCACCCACAGCCACCAGCACGAGCCAGCTCCCCCAGAAGGAGAGACCTGCTCTGCCCAGCAGGCTGGCAAACCACACAGAGCTGGGGATGGTGAGTATCTGCCAAAACCATCCAGCCTGTATACATAGTCCTGCAGCTTCTGTCCAGATGCCAAGGAGGGGTCAAGCACTGCACAGGAGCCCTGCTGGTTCACTTGGTCTCCTTGTTTAGGATCAAACTCAGGGTTTTAGTGCTTGAGAAGAACAAAGGAGCAGTTATTTATTACAACAGGGCCTACTGGAGTCAGTGTCTGTCTTGAGGCTTGGCTGTTAACCTCCAACCCAGAACATATGGCTACAGCCAGTAAAGAAAATCTAATGCCCTGCCAGATGACTGGTTTCACAGGAACTTAGCATCTTCTCAGACAGAAATATTATCTTTTCTTCAAAAGCTTTTTCAGCAAAGCCTTGCCAAAATCTTTGGAATTTAACTACAAATATATCTTATAATATAAAGTAACCAGAACAACACATTGCTCTTCCTGGGCTTTCTACTTTTTATCTGAAAATAAGTACTAAGTCTCTCACATTCTCTTTCTGCAATATTTTATGTACTTGTCTCTTTAAAGATTTACTTTTTAATGTCTTCTGTTACTGCTTAGAAGCAATGGTACCATGATGGTGCTGTATCTTTGGTACAACAATATTCAATAATACTATCTCCAAGCCAGAAATGCTGTTTCAAAGACATTGGTAAGCTTACCCTTCTATCATGAAAACAAGTCCAAAAGGGTCTGCCCTTAGAATGAGGCCAGTTTAACATTCGTTCCATGAAGGTTAGAATGAACTGTCAGATACAGGTACATCATGCTGAACTGAATGAAGTCAGTGGAAATATTCCCCCTGACTTTTGCCAGCATTGAATCGGGCCTTAAACCACACATGGTGATCTGGGGGCTGATATTAGTGCTTAGTGCAACCTTTTCTTTTTCACATGCCAGGTACCAGTGGCAGATGACAAGCTGTAGCACAAATGCCCCATTTTCAAGTACAGCAGATGTCAAGCTTAATCTCCACTGAACACCTCAGTCTCGCTAAAGGTAATGTGGTATTTATTGCAGCCAGGGCCACAGCCATTTTGAATTAGAAATTGCCAGCTGTGTGAAATGAAACGTGTTCAGTGCTGCCAGCAGTAAGGAATTAAACACAGACTACGGCAGCGTCTGCCAACTTTTGGTGGCAGTCTGTTGAACTTGAGGTGGTGGCAATCTAATGCATCCCAGTCACCAAGTCAGATTCACTAATTAGTTCATTTTTTTTTTTTAATTGTATCTATTACCATACTACTGTAGAAGTGTGAGGCAGGAGAGAGGCATAGGGAGAGTGAGGAAAAGAGACCAAGCAGTAGAAGGTAGCATCCTGAGAAAGAACAGCAAAGACGCGCACCCCGCCTCTTTCTTACAATGGTACATACACAGGAATTTCAGAAATACCACCAACTAGGTCTGATACATCAGTTGAAATGGAGCCAGGAAGTTTGTCCAAGGCCATGCTATATTAAGTGATGTGCTTGCCTCAAGGTGCTTTTGTGACTAAGATACGGATAAGAGTAGCTAAAAAAATTTTTTTTGAAACCAAAGCTACACTTTTCTTTTGTGATTTGGCTATGAAAAAGGAAAAAAAAAGTAATTGTACAAGATTGCAGAATGAATTTTCTTTACCCAGTGCTTCAGGAAGCCCTGGCAGTTGTGGGGCTTCCACTCCTGAAACAAAAAAAAACTGATGGTGCTATATCACATCACAACACATTGACAAACAGGAACAACACGCACAAATAATGATGCAGATCATTGCCCTCTTCTATTACCCAAGAAACAACTATTGAGATCCCTACCTACAAGGAAGGGATTGAAGAATGTGCACCAGAATACTGCATCTGTGCTAAGGGGTCTGAGAAGGACTTGACCCCATCCTTAGTGATCGCTTCAGGTTCTGACCTGTGCCTTAATCGCAGAATCACAGAATCACAGAATCACCAAGGTTAGAAAAGACCTTCAAGATCATCCAGTCCAACCTTCCACCTGTCACCAATAGTACTCACTAGACCATGTCCCTCAACACAAAATCCAAACATTCCTTGAACACCTCCAGGTTCGGTGACTCCACCACCTCCCTGGGCAGCCCATTCCAGTGCTTGACCATTCTTTCAGAAAAGTAGTATTTCGTAACATCCAGCCTAAATCTCCTCTGGTGCAGCTTGAAGCCTTCATTGTGGACCTGTCCCAGCCAACTCCCCAGAATTTATCTCAGCTCCTTATCTCACTGGAAAAACAAAGATATAAAATCCTGAGCCAAAGTGACTTACTCACATAAGAAAAGCATATGAGCAGCACCAGCTTAGGCTGTGAATTTTGACAAACCTATCTTGATGTTCAGAAAATGGTACAAGATGTGTAAAAGATTGTGGATAACATTAATTTTCTAAAAATTAAATTTAAGACAGTTTATGAAGCACAAATGACACAAAGACATAGTATTTCTTTTTTTTAGCATAATATTTCTTGTTTTTGCCCTAATGAATTTAGTTAATGACAGAACCTAGTCAGAGTTTGCCATATAAGAAGACAGGCCATAAAAAAATACAGTTTTCTGTAGTGACTGCTTAAGGCTCATAAATGTCACTCCTCTGCCACTTGAAATAAATTTAGCCTCAGACTTTTGCTCTGTGATAATTCTCATGAGCTTTGAACTCAGTGCCTAGCACAGTTACAGCAGTCCTTTATGTCTCCAGACTCTATCTGTGTTCCTTGTTAACCTTCACTCACAAAGCAATGAGATGCATCAGACATCATCAAGCTGGCCTAAGGGGTTACAAATTTGGATGAGGGCCACATACTGTACTAATTGCTTCTAATAAATTACATATTTCAGGAGGGACATCATGATTTTAATAATTCATCCTACATTTTGTTTCCTTTGGAGAACAAGCAGGTACTAAACAAGCACAGCATCTGAAATTCATGGCAGAAACTAGAAAGAGCTCATTTAATATCAGCCATCATTGTAAATACTAGAATTATGCATGTATCAAATCCCTGGGTCTGAACACCCTGGGAACAGCCATTGAGTCCTGCATGTTTTAATGAATCAAACCAAAAGATGTTTTTAAATGTTCCTTAGGATTATAATAACTTGTACTTCATCCCATTTCAAGTGTTGTTGCTAGGACTAGCCGAAGAAAAAATCTTGGCCTTCATGCAAAGAAAAAACATTAAGAGGGGAATTTAAGGGATGCATTCTCCCAGAGGGCAGAGGGAAAACAGAGTAAAAGATTTTACTTCTGTAGGGAAGGACTTTAGTTATGATCTGATGGCAGCTAATTGCAAAGGTGGTCCTGTGAACACAGAAAGCAGCAAGAGCTTTCTTCAAAGCCCACTGGGATTAGTAGGATCTTGATGCTGGCCCCAACAGCCTCCTGCAGGGTGAACTCAGATGAGGGAAGGTTTCCTCTTTCCCTGACCTCTAGCACACCCACACCAGTGGGATCACTACTAATGAAGTCTTCAAACCACTCAGGAATGAGCACTTGCTTCTCAAGGGAAGACCTTGATGGTATTTAAATAGATGTTAGTATTAATAGCAGAGGGGCTGGTAGATAATGTGGAGACTTGTGACCTCTGGGGAGCAGTGCAGATTTGGGAACAGCTCAGACTGTCTTCTGTTTGTCTTTGTAAACCTTGTTTCCTGTCACTCCAGTATGTGTTTCCTTTCAAGAATGAGCTGAAACAAAATATGATATCTAGGTAATAGGACAACTGCATTGGTACAAAGTATGTCTTTAGGCTGAAAGCCACCCACTGTAGCTCTGAGCCTCAAACGTGCTCTTTTAATTTTCAGGTGGTGACGAGGTGCCAAGGAAGTACCTTTACCAGGGGTAAGCACAGTCTGAGCTGCAACTCTCTGCCTGAGGGGGTTATTTCATTTCAGACTTCTCTGGAGAGCATAAGGGGAAAAGGGTGAGAATCCAGCACATCTCCCAAGGGCTCCTCATACTCTCCAACCAGAATAATGGAGATATCTTTAAGTACACCAATTTGTGGATGAGTGGACATGTTTAAAAAGCTGGGCACCTGCTTTGATACCGAGGAAAATTACCAAAGGATTCTTACTAATTCTATCACAAAGAACAATAAGCAGATAAGTACTAGGATAAACCAACCTTAGGCAATGAGAACTGACTGAAAAAAAAAATAAATTGCTTTGGATAGAACTGAAAACTCTTCAAACTGACATATTTTCCCTGGTTGTTTTTATGGTGTTCTTCATCAGGAGATACAAGTCAGCTTCCGTATATGAAGAGGAGCTTAAAATGGAAGGAGAAAGTGATAGGGATTCAAGCTTAACAATTAGCACATTGGAAGTTAGGGAAGTAAGGGAGAATTTGAAGCTCCCCTATAAAAATTCAAACGACAGGGAAGAAAGGGGGGATGAAGAAAGGCAAAACAGAGATGATGAACTCAGAAAACAGTAGAAAAAAGTTACTAGATTAAGTACATGGGATGAACCTATCACTGATCTGAGATGGTATACACTTAATAGAGTTGAGAGTTTGGTCTATGGCGTTAGAGCAGCCCTGAAACACAGAAAAAAGTTTCAGCCTTCCTTATGTTCAGTCTTTCATTAGTTATCATTACTATCCTCAGGTAAAAGGTGTTGACAACGTACATGATGAGGTAAATCATAATACACTGAAAATATTATGAATTGGGTTCAATCTTCAGATTCTGACTTTTGCCATCATTGCATACTGTGTAAGACTGTGGAACTAATAAAACCTAGCATAGCAGCATTAGCAAAAAAAATATTTTTGAAAGCAGAATAAAAAAAAACCTCTTTGCCATCCATAAGACATGGTAATATAATACTAGGAAGAACTCTGCACTGAGCTGTTATCTGATTTGCTGTCTGATCTTCTCTCCAGATTACCACCTAAATCAATAGCTCTCACATTGATTTTTCAAGCACATTATTCCAGTAAAAAGAACAATGCTGTGAGATGAGTCAGCTATTTGCTATGTCTGCAGAGACGGTTTTTTGTTTTGTTTTGTTTTGTTTTTGAAAAATCAAAGCAGGAACCAAAGTGCACACACATGTACATAGGAATAAGAACTTACCTGTTGCACTCTAACCAGGCACTGGCTCTGCATACACATGTCTTTGCTACAGCTAACTACAGCACTGCAAACCCAACTGAAGACAGTGCAAGCCATTTTAAGGATGGAACCAAAGCATTTGGAAGCAGTATTAGACAAATAATAGCATTGTCTTTCAGTTCAGATTGTTTCTATGGCAGAGTGGGAAAGTATGCTCACATTTAGCCAAGAATGCTCTCCATCTATCATTATGACATGTACATCAGTGTGGCATTTTCATTCATTTTTTAAATTTCAAATATTTTAATGTATTTGCGTAGTTAATGTAACAAGAACTATTGTCCTGGTACTGTACCGAAAAATATTCATCACCCAGAATCTCATGCTTTACTGTAGATTGGCGCATACACTATAAGTACAGAGGGAGAAACAGCCCAGAGGGAAAATGCATGCAAAGCTGGGGGAATACTGAGAAATCAGGAAGCCTGCTATTCTGAATGCACTGGGGAGAAGAACCAAATAATCTATAAAAATAGAATTATTTAAATCGTTAAAGAACTTTTAAAAATTCTGTTTCACAGTAATGCTTTTCATAGCATTGTGTATTTTGGATTGCTACATTTGCCTCCTAATCTCAGTCTAAACAAAATAACATGAGTGTTTTCATAGCAATGAAGAGGAAGGAATTTTCTGTTTCAGGATACTTTTTTTTAACAAAAAGGTTTGTATTTATGACATTTACAGTATGTTAAATTAAAGGCAATCCAGCCTGTTTACAATGCAGTTATCAACTTCCAGGTGCCTACCTGTGCATCTGGAAATATCGCACTGGTTAGGGAGTTAAGGTACAGGATAAGCATTTTACATGTTGCATTCTTCTATTTACAAGCTATTTCTGATCATCTGTGAGCTCTTTTCTTCTAGAAAGTCTCTTCCTTAGGAATTAAGTTTACATAGTAGCAAACTTTGCGAGGAACTTCCGCAGACCTCAGCAGGGGTAATGCTGAGTAGGATGTAGTCTTAGGACCATGAGGACCTGTTTCAGATCTCTTCATTTACACAGTGTTTAATTTAGACTTACGCAGATGAACAATGCAGCAGTGACATCAATAAGAGCTATTGGTACCCACGCAAAACTTTCTTTCATAAATTATTATAACTTACTATAAGAAGATTATTTCTAATATCCAGTAAACAAACTTTAGCCAGTTTCGACAGATGGCAGCACCTAGGTGATGTGTTCAGTGTTGCTAAGTGCTGGAGAGCTGAAGCTATTGAATGAGATATTAGTTATTATATGGCTGTTATGGTAAACTACCTAACAATTGTGGTTGTGATCCACTCTACAAATATTTTACTTCCCGCATTTTGTCAGGTTGTGCTGAGCAGAAAGAATGGAAATTGAAGATATTCATAATCTACCAGGAGACACTTGGCTTTGTACAGACAAGTGATGGTGTAAGCAGCTGGTGAATCCCCACAGATCTTGCCTACTGGCAACCATGAGCAAGTCACTGGAGAAACAAGGCCTTTAAACAGATTTACCACTGTTATAATACTGCTGTGAGGGCCAATCGCAGCCCAGTATCAGGAAGACAACCATTCCCATGTGAGAGACCAAAGACACATAAGCACCAACTTCTCACAGTCCCCGTGCTCTGCTGTGGGAACATGGAACTATGGCTTGTGCTGGGTGTCCCCTGTGCACAGGGGGACAGAGCTGCATTGGACCAGGGTGCTCCCAGGGCAGGGACAGTACCTGGACAGTACCTTTGAGGGCAGGCGGGGTGTACACGCTCTGCTTCCGCTGCTTTGGCGATGAGCTCTGGCACTGGAGATTGAAAATAAGAGACAGATGGTAAGACACGGGCAGAGAACTTTCTGTGCGTGGCAGCTCAGGGTCGTGCTGCACAGCTCTTCCCTCTCTTTACCTGAAAACTCTCTGAGGTTGCTTGCCCCAATGCAAAAACTTGTTTCACACTCAGAATTATCCTGGGTGCTTTTCAGACTAAGTAATACTTCCTTATGGCCTCTGTAGGGCTGGATTGAAAGCCATATATACAGGCAGCAATGATAGGCAGGTTTGGGATAGACTGCAGTGTTCTGCACTGCTCCCAGTTCAGGAGCAATATGAAGCATCTGTGGAAATGGTATCGTGTGAATCTGATGCCAGCCCTTGGGCTTTTGTGAACATAGGGAAAATTTAAATAGACAAAATATGCTTAATGAACAACTTTTATAGCTCCCAGGCAAAACAGGCTTACTACCACTGAATATTACCCTTAACTGTAAAAGATGCTGTTAAGCATAAAGTTAGGGTAGTCTGTGTTTTTAACAATCTATGTAACTGACTCTCAGAAGGCAAATACATACATATATTAAAATAATGCAAGATTTACTTTAATGAATATTCCAACTAATCACAGTATAAAGAATGACTCCATACATAAGGTAATAATGAAATTATTACTACACACATTCTAACAAATGAAAAAACCCTCCCCCTGCAATTTTTCAATGCATTATAATACTCCTCAAACAATTCCCCCAACCACTCAGCCTTCAGCTAGATGTGTTTTAAGGGATATCTTTAGAGATAATATAACTTCTTGACCCCAAAGTCACACCTATGCACAAAAGATGAATTATTCCAAAATGACAGCATTAAAATTACACATGGAATGACTACATCAATGCATGTCTAACAAGACCTAACTGAAACATATTCCAGTGCTAAGGCAGTGCAATTTCTGCAAAAGTTCAATTGGCGTATGTACCAACATGGAATATTTCCATATACAGAGGCTAATAAAATCACATAATATCTCACACATGGCTAGGTTTTGAAGGCATACCACATTACCTAGAAAAATGTAAAAAAAAGCTGTGCCTGAGCAAGCTTTATTTGCTCTCATCAATTTTAGCGTTATTTGCTCATAATGATGCTGCCTCCTACTTTTCCTCTGGTGTATCACCAGTGAATTTTAATCTCTTCAAAGATTATTGGAGACAGCTCTTAAGAAAAACACTGCCACACAAATGCCACCAATCCTATTACCTTATCACAATGGATGGAGTGATAACATTTATAAATAAAAGATTGTCTTCTTTGGAAAGAGAAAGCTATTTATAATCACTCTGATAGGTTGTTGATCCTCACCCTGTGAATCACTGTAAGTCTGTGTTTGAATCCAAGTCTGAAACAATCAATACCTCCTGCAGCTATTTTAGAGTTCTGCTGACTTCTCTGGGCAATTGGTGGAGGAGAAAGCGAGAGGGAACTGCAGGAGCTGTGGGAGGGAAGATGAGGGGGGAAGAGCCAGTTCTCAGCTCTCCTGCAGACAGCTTCAGTCCTGTGCCTACTGTGGACTAGGCAAAAAACAGCAAAAGGGGATATTGCATTGGCATTGGCTTTGCAATCCCACAGCTGCCTGCAGCCCTCTGCTTGAGGCAGGAGGGTGAGGAGGCAGAGCTGGTGGACACAGTAGTTGGGTTTGGGTTGCTGGAGGCATGCGAGCATGTAAGTGTAGGCAACTACTGCGATGGACCAGGACATTTTGGAGGGGTTTTAACAGTAGTTCTATCCTAACAGTAAATGAATTTTAAGAAAAAAAATATTTCACTTACTTCTGCCTGTGAGATGTTTGTTCTTTTCTCATCTTTTTCTAGAAAAGGAAAAGATACAAAATAGAAAAGTTAGTACAAAAGTTTTCCCGGCAAAGTCTTGCAGCTCTGCCCTGCACTCTAGAACACTCCTGTAAATAAGAAATCACCCTGTTGATCTGCAGCTTCTCCTTTGCGTCACTCAGAAAACCTGAGGCCCCACAGTACTTAGTACTGTGTCTGGAGCCCTTTGCTCCCATTTTTTGTCTGGCTGGGCTGGTGGCAGGGCTCCGTGCCCAAGCGATTTGTGGTGCCCAAGCATTGCGCTATGGCTGCAGAATGGCATGCAGCAGCCTCACTCAGGGCTCTGCTGGGCTCCAGTAAGCACCAACAAGACCTTCCCCTTCACTCAGCTGTTAATACACTAGTAATGACACTCAAGAGTAACAGTAACATTCAAAATCAACAAACTGAAGTGCAATGAAGTCTGATCTTTCATCTGAAAAGTTTAAGGACACCACTACTGTAGTCTTAGAAAAGGCTGTGAAATGTTTCCTGATATCACTTAGTTTTTTGCCTTTATTTGTTTTGAAGCACAGGCCTGACAGAAACAGCCAATAATAGAGATTCCTAATGAAAATAAACATCCTGGAAACTTATCTGAACAATTAAGTCAAATAACATGAAGCAGAGAAGCTTCCCTAACCATTGCTCTAAACCAGTTTGTGCTGACAAGACAAAATTATTTTTCTAGTGTCTTGATGTGGTTAATGATCAGAGTCTCTTCTGATGAAAACTTTCCAAACATTCAACAAAGATCATTCAGGATCTTTGATGCACTGTTGCTACAAGCTCTAAAATAAAGAGCCATTAAAAACATAGACAACAATCTAACTGCGCCACTACTTGCAGATATAATTGTGCAATTTCTACTGATGTGTGACAGATCTGGAGGATGAATCAGGTCTGTGTACCAACTTCATCCAATTTTGTATATATGTATCATCTGCCTGTAATGTGATTTTTTGTTAGGGGAAGAATCAGTCCAGGCAGACTAATTGCATTTCCTACTGTGTTCCTACCTTCAAGCATATGTATCTTGCAAACATTAATCGACTTACTGAGCTTTCTTGAAGTATGGATTTCACATAGGCTTTATACAAGAGACCTTCATATGATTTACGCTCAAGGTTGAAAAACGTGGTTCAAAACAGCACTGATTACTTCAGTGTGGTCCCACAGCTTCGGAATTAGACAAGACAATCAGGAGACCAGTTCCTGCCATTGACTTTTGCATGACCTTGAAGCTGACTAATCTCTTCCTCGAATTCCCTATCTGTAAATAAGTATAACAAGAACCTTGTAGCCTTTTAAAGCACTTTGGATCATGAAGATATCCTGGCTAAATGGGTGATTATTTAAGTCCTTGCAATATTTCTTATTAGAAGCATGACAGAGAGACATAGACTTCAAATACTCAACACCGTACCTCAAGTTTCCAGATTTAGTTTAGAGGCTGAAAATTAAATAAATTGAAAACTTTAAGCAGAGAACAATTAAGAGTAAATTATGTCCCATTCCTTCTTGAAACACTAGGCTTGTTCAGATTCAAAGAATTTTTGGAAAACCCAGCTTGAGACTTGAATAAGCAGCTTTGTTGGGTTTCAGGTCTTCCCAAGGATTTGCATTTTTCTAACCGTTTGGGCTTGCATTTTAACTATTCCTCTTAGTGAGGCAACACTGAAATTATGAGAACCAAAAAGTTTCCAGCCTTTTCTTTCATCCAGCAGCTCTTAAATAAAGTCAGCTTTGTGGTCAAAACCTGTCTTGTCAAGTTACAGAAATCGTTGATATCCACAGGGCAAAGAGTGCCAATAAATAGCAACAAACAATGCAGAAATTCAAGATGACTTACAAAAATACACCAACAGTTTTTCAAATCCAGAAAAAAGCTGGAATGACCAAAGGAGACAAACCTGAAGCAGCAGGTATGAGGTGTTTCGTATGTGTTTTTAGATCAAAAGAAAGGCAGAGACGGCTGGAGATATCTTTCGGACAACAGTACATTTTGGTAGGTGTTTGAGCACAGAAAGAACATTGCATGCTTATTTCTGAAAGGCATTTTGATAGAAAAAACTCAAAAAGTATATAGATCTTCAAAGAGAGGTGAAGCTGAGACACTGCTTGCCATAGATCAACATAGGGAAAAGAAAATAAAAATTCTCTCTGTAGAGGAAAGTGGAAAGATGAAAAGAAAGAGAGACAGGAAAAAAGAAACAAAGAAAGCAGTGCTGCTTTTTTGTGTAGCTGTGGTAGTGATGACAGACAGGTAGTGGGCTGTAGCAGAAGTTAGAGAAGATATTTAGTGAGAACAGAGAGAAGAGCAGTAGTGCAGTGTGCAGTGGAGCTTGATAAAAAGATCTCTGCTCAAGGAAATATCTTGAGCCATACTGACCTAACTGGAGGACTGCATTTATATTTGAGTGATTAGTATTCGTTGGATATAAACAGCATTTTCCCACTGTAATCCTTTTTGCCTTGAAAGCAGTTCAAATAATGTTGTGAAAGTGTGTTCTTAATAAGAGAGTGTCCATAAGAGAGTCATCTCATGTCCAAATTGATGTTCTCACTACAAAAGTTCAGTTCTGGCATAGGGAGATATCTCTGAGACAACAAAATTTATTATGGGGATGGATGATACAAGGTAAGAAGGAACACAATGAGCAGCTGCTGCAATGTATCCACTGAACTGAAATCAAATAAGACAGATAATTCCTGACTTTAGACCCCCGTCAAATCCAGTGACAATTAGAAAAACTGAATTTTTTGACTAAATTCTTTGAACCTGAAGTCCCCTTGAGAAGGGTGAGGAAATGATCTGAAGCAGACTTTATTCACAAAGGGAAATGGAACTCCTGAATTCTCACTTTCCTTCAGTTCTCAGTGACCGTTGTGTGGTCAGGATTCTACTCATAAAAAACTCCTATTTATAAAGAATGAAAAACTTTCCTGTCATGTTTATAACTGGGCAATTACAGAGAATATAAGTTCAATTAGACAGGTATTTCTGCCTTATGTTAAATTCTTGGTAGATAACTTATCCCTCCAAGTTCTCATTTTTGGGGCCAGAGAGGGAAGACGACCGTTTAATGCTTCTCCATTTTCTTCTCACAGATCATAACATTGCTTACAGCACGCAGTGCTGCTCTATTATACTACAAATCTGAACACATGGCATTTTTCCAGTTTGACTTTTGGCCTAATTAGCTAACAGGAATCTAATACTCAAATCACTTCTTGATTTTTTTTAATGTTTTTGTTATTCAAGTGGTATTTTAAATCATATGAGAAGAGTTGAGAACTCATTTATACATACCCAAATTGCTGCAAAGTGGGGATTTGTCTCCCACACACTTCTGTTAGCTTAGCTCATTTTAACATTAATTAGCACAGTCATCCAACCAAGCTGAAAGAATAAGCTGAACTACTATAAGAGTATCTTTATACAAAGCCAGAAATAAGGTGCTGTTCTCTGAGGTCAGACAGGATTTGAGCCTATGAATGTTGGCTACCTCCAGAATAATGCCCACCAGAAGCGGCTTATCTCTTTTCCCCTAAGTCTCCATTATGATGTAAATGGCAAGGTCATGCTGGGGGAAACCTAATGGTCTCTTCCAAGATCAAAATCTGCCTCTTGTTTCCCACTGGACAATGTTAATGCACTTGCAGGTGACATATTTTGAAAGACTTCACCGCTGACATCACCCATCTGGGATCATGGAATCTGCAGTGTAGTCATCCAGCAAACGCTCATCTCATCCAGCTAAGTACCCTGCTCTCTTCCCAATGGCAAGAGCAAATAAAAGCCTCTTCTGAAGAGTTTCAGTCAGGCCCTGGAGGAAAAGAGCAGGTCAGAAGCTGGCTTTTACACAAGAGAAACTCAGCAAGAGGCTAGTACAATTGTTGGAGAAAGTTTCATGTAGAGAGTTTGGAATTTTCACTAGAACTGAGGAGCTTCAGATAAAAAACACAGCTTGTATTTGCCACTGGTATTTGTAAAACAAGTTCATTGAAATCAGACTTAGAAACTGTTTGTCGTAATGTTATTTTGTGGTCTTTTTTTTTTTTTTTTTTTTCTACTATCAAAACTATTTTTCCTTTCCTATAGAAGACAAAATAAAATAAAAAAGTATTTTTGGCAGAACACTAACCGCACATTGCTGGATTAGCTAGAATTTCATAGCTTTTTAACCACTGAGGTAGGAGATAGAAAAAAAGTCCAGTAAGGCAATAAAAAAATGCTTGTGTAGCTAATTGACTTTTACTTGTTGGTTTCTATTTGTCTATATCTATCAATGAAAAATTGACTACGAGTATGAACATAATTACATTTAATTACAAAAAAAATATCCTGGTAAGCCCTCCTGGCATGAGTATGTGTTTCTGAAAATCTTCTCATTGCAAAAACATCTCATTAAACTCCAGTATCGCAGCTACTGTGATAAACATAGCTAGAGGGTCTTCTCCCTGCTCAGTCAAGTGCTGACAGGAGAGTATGTTTGTTATAGTTCTGCTACATTTCACATAGTAATCAGCATTTAAATTACCTTTAGGGAACACAAATAGAGAGATTTGTAGAGGAAATATTAATATGGGGAGAGAGGAGTTTGCTGCAAACACAAGCTTTTGCAAGGTTGTTCTGTAAGGTGCCCGCAGCACAGGCACGCATCCTATTGAAGATCCTGAGCTACCCCGACAGCACCTAGGGGTACTGCTACCCTACCTCTGAGAACACTGTGGTGGATGGCTTCCATGTGCCAAGTACTGGCACAGTACAGAAATGTTGTCCTGGCAGAGGGGACAGAGGACAATTGAACTGATGGAACTAGAGGGGACAAGCTGGTCAGAAATATGCTTGTAAAATAGAGTAAGGAGGCAGCTGTGGTTGGTTTTGAGCTCATGGGGAGCCCTGGCAGGAGTTTATTGCTCAGTTAGCTATTTCAGACCAAGTGTATTTGCTCACACTGACTCCTACACTAAGCTGGCTCAGCATTGCCCAAGTTTATCTAGAGCCCCTGACTGTAACCGGACTTCCAGAGTTCACTAAAATACCACGGGCCAGACAAATCAGCTGTTTCAACACGCTGTATTTTCTTTCCAGATAAATTGGTATAATTAATGTTTGAATAACTTGTATTTCCCACTGTCAGTACTCAAGTTGACATTGCTAGTACTGAGCACAAACAGCAACCTGCTTAGTTAGTCCAAATGCTTCCTAATGTGTCTTGAAGCCAACTTTTAAATGAAGAGAATGATCATATTTCTACCAGTACAACAGCATCTGGCCCAGTGTCTGCATCACTGTGCACCACAGAGACAGCATCCAAAGACCTACCTACAGCTGCACAGCCATAAGAACATGAAATAAAACTCTTTCATAAATCACACAAATAAAAATTGCTTTAAAATGTACATTCTGATACTTTAATCTGATTTGGAAGAAAATGGAGACATTACAAACCTCAAACGTGAAACTAAACTTATTTGTTCACATCACACAGATCTCAGAAGGGAATTATAGTGCCTGCTTACCAGCTTCTTGTTCCAGTTTCATGCCAGACGCATGGAAATCAGTCTAGTTTCACTGACATTAAACTAGAATATAACAGTGATGAATCTGTTCCACAGCCTTACAGAGAGCGGCTGTGAATTGTTAATAACAAGCAACAAAAAATCATTCCTCTTAAGCATTACGCTGTCAGCCTTCTGTTCTCCCCTTCCTATGATGGTCCAAACCTCTCAAATATAAATTCCAAAAATATGTATATACATTGGAAAATAATATAAAATTCATTCTTTGTCTTCTCCTTTATAATCAATAATTAATAATAATGAATAGTGACAAATGAGCAACTGAATTGGCCTTTCTGCCTCCTTGCTCTGATCGTACTCTAAGCAAAGCACAGCCACATTCCTTGTGCTGTGCACCTTGTAATATGTGAGTATGTTTTGCTGTTTGTGTTTTTGTTTGTTTTATACTTCTTTTAATTACTTTACTAACTAGCTCTGTGACTAGAAGACAAAGCAGGCTTTGTGGAAAAATCTGGCTTGAGAAAGTCTCTCCATTCAGAAGTTCCTCATAGCCCAAGGCTTGCACTTCTGTGCCCATGAGGCATCTTCTCTGTCATGAGCCCAGAGAGCAAGGAACGCTGGAGGAGAGCTTCCTGGCCAGAAGCTCTTCATCAGTCACATGGGGACACTTCCAGGCTTGGCAGTACTTTCCAGAGAGAGAGATTCTCTTTGAATAACTAATGACTGATGGAATAACTGACTTGGCTATCACTGCTAGGCTTGGAGTTACTTTCCTGGAGTTGCTTTCTAAGCACTACAGTCTTCTCTTGGGTGAAGTCAATTGAGAGGGCTCTCAAAGAACTACTGGCTAAATAAATGGAATCAAAAGGAGGAAAGTCAAAGACTTATTTTTTTTTCCTTTTGGTCGCTTAAATAATACATTTTCTCATCCCAATATAAATATCTCATTGTTTTTTGGGGAATTATTCTGAAATAAGTTTTCCAGATAATTTGTAGCTGACCGGTGTGGACTCTGTGGCAATAAGGCTGGCAGACCTCTCCAGCAGAACCATGAGGTATCACTGTATCCAGAAGTACCAGGTCAGGGGCAGCCCATACCTGGCGTCAGAGCTCCATAAAATTAATTCCTTCTGAAAGAATATCATCTTGTTAAGTATTTTTTCCCATTTATAGCAAAACAGAGGTAAGTTTAATCCCAAATCTTTGTTATCTGTCATCTGCACCTATTACACACTGGCCCTCTTCAAAAAGGGGGGTGTACCTTCAGTGGCTGCTTTAACTAGGCATGACAGGACGTGAGCAGTGCTCCAGATATAACAATTCCAGCTCTGAAGTTCAAACCATGTTGAGGACTGCACAGTGTAGATACTATGTCAAATCTGAGGTCTGTATCAGCAAAACAAAAGAGGCAAAAGAGAATTTATGAGATATGAAAGACAAAAAAAAAAGATTTTACTGTAGACTTCAGTAAGTCATAAGCAACAGGAAGTTTTACCATCGACTTCGAACTCAAGATTTTATCCAAGATTTATAGCATGAGTTTGGAAAAAAACAAATAGAACAAAAACAAACAAACAAACAAACCACTCTGTAATTTAATTAACCATTTCCAAGTTACTGTAACCTGGAAAGAACTTCAGCCAACTGGCTTCCTGTTGAACTGTTATTCAATACCTAAACTAAATAATGACAGTCAGATTGATAGTCACAACATCTTTGAAGACCCAGATTAATCCATTTAACTAAAGAAAATAAAGTCAAACTGAAGCAAACTGCTGCGCTTGCCTTGCAGAACTTAAAATACTTGGCCTAGGGCCTAGAGGTTGGCTGTAAACTCAAGTCTCAAATGTGTATAAAGTGATACTAAGAAGACACGTGATGACCTATACACACCTCTCTTTTATGGGCATTCTTTTAGGATGACTTAACTCTCTTGTAGACTGAAAAACGTAGGTAAGAAAATCTCCTTTCTTTGTGGAGCAAATATATGTAAATCAGGGTGATGCTGATTTTCTGGCATGAGCTCTGGTGGCTCCAGGAAAGAGCGTCATTGCAGTGGGAGGAGAATCTGACAGCTAGCATTTCTGGGTGCTGGGAGATGCTGGAAGGTCCAAGTTCCAAGATGGCCTTGGAAAAACAGAAATATGGAACAAGGCAAGGGACAAGGACTGGAAAATTGATATGATCTCAGAATTTGTCTGAATGAGTAGATGGAGAACTTAACTAATGCTAAGGTTATATTGACACCAGGTCTATTCTGACACAAAAGCAGATGTCAAGAGAGATTACATATTTTCTGTATGGGGTAAGGACAGTTTCCAAATGCCAAGAATAACCATACCTAGCCTAGAGCGTAACAGTGAAAGAAAAGATTTACATGAAGGCACTAAGTGGGAAGTGAAGATGAAGACTTCTTCTGAGAGGTCTGAGGAAGGCAGAGCTGTTCAGTGACTGCCAGCAAATACTCAGAGAAACAGGGTCAAAGTGCAGAAACTTCTCCCTGAAACTACTGTGTCCAAGCAAAACATACTGTCCAAATGTTAAATATTTACAAATAGTGGCTTACGTTTTACCAAATGTTACCAAAGCACATTCACACAAACTTCCCAAGTAGTTTGCCCATTGATTCAAACACTCAAGCCAATGTGTCAATCTGTGAAATGATTTAGCATGTTCATTAAATATTTTCAAATACAAAGGGTTAAGTACCTTAAGACAATGAGTTATGAATTTGCTAGCAAAAAAAAAAGAATAATATCAATAACATGTTACTTCCTGGCTTCTTGCTTGCTTTATGTTTAGTCTGTTTAGCTCAAATGAGATAGAAAAGAGGGTGAAGATCTAAATTCAACTGAGGCAAAGCTCATAAAGAAAAATCTGTTATTAGCAGAAATACAATAGTAGTGGATCCCCTGGTATGCATGTAAACTATTTCCTAATAGCTTCATATAGAGGAATCAATTGCAATGGAAAATGGCTCAGAACTGATCCACTGATGGCCATCTTTTTGTAGAAGTGGCAGCTGCTGGACCTATATCTGTGAGCAGTTGCCAAGTTCTCTGCTGCAAGCTGTAAGAGCATTCTAAGCTCTAAGATAAAAGCCATCACCAACAGCCAAAACTAAAAGATTCAAACATTTCTTTGCTGTGATAACTTGTAAAACCATAAAAAAAAAAAAAAATTCCTAGCTGAACAGTTGTGTATTGTACATTGTGGAAAGTGACATTTGTCAGGGGAGAAGAAAACAAACACAAAATAATACTCTTCCTTAGCCACCAACTATTATTGCTGCCTTTGCAGTTTCCTTCCTTTTTGGAATAATATCTCAAGGATTTCAGTAAAAATGTGTCTTAAACTAGTCCTTGCCAAGTGCTCTGCTTTCCTATGATGAGACTGCACATGCATAAAAACCTTCACAATACATGTGTCAGTTTATGTTCAAACCAAGTTAACTACTATTAATGGTGCTGCTTGGGGTTTATCATCATTTTTCCAAGAAGAATATGCAAAAGTCAGTTTTGTAGATTCATTTTTTTGTTTTTCTATCTGGAAGTTTTCAAAGAGTCAACGAAATGAGGTTCCATAATCTCATTCTCACCATGAACATGGCTAGACAGGATGGAAATGACAGGGTGATTATTTGTTAACTTAGAGTAAGTTAGCCTGTAATTTTCAAAGACATTTAGCAGAATTTCTACTAACCTCACTAAATACCAGAGTAAAAGAATCCTGTCTCTTGTGTTCTACATCTTTGTCTGAACTGTCACAATCAGCAGACCATCACTGTGATTCATGTGGAACGAATTGTTCCACACCCTCCTACAGGATATGCTATACACATTAAGGCCCAAGTAATCCACTGGTATCAGCATTTTGGGAAGCATGAAAGCACATTTCTGAACAACTACAGCTCTTCTGTCTACTTACCTTATTTCAAAAACAGAAAGTAAAAAATTAATGTTGATCTGCACCAAAACATCTGGATCCCAATTCTTTAAAAAATTCTTTAGAAAATTCTTGCCTTTTCTCTCCACCTTCCTCCACTCTGTCACTTTTTAGTTCTTCAATATGATTCCACTCAAAAGAAAAGGCTATAAAACAGCACTGAAGAATATGAGATCAGCTGGTCCTGCAGGCTGAATTGCTCTCCTATTCATTGCCTATCTCAGCCAACCCTTGTGGATTCCAGCATGACAGGGAGAAGGCAGAGCATGAACTGTAGGTGTGTGGTGGCTGGTACCAGGGATTACTGCTTGGCGGTGGTCAGAAAAAGAGCAGGAAAATGTTCAGCTACGTCTTTGGTTTTTGCCACTGCCAGAGAACTGTTAAGGCAGAGCGCTTCAAATATTTCAAAGAGCACTAGCTTTTCTTCTCCGAGCGATGGAAACCCTGCTGAAATATTTAGTCTGTTGGGCATCTATGTATGTGGATAAACAGCACTGGAGGATGCAGTAGAGCTTACTGCTTTCCTGAACTTTCCATCTGTCCCAACAAAGCTCTTGCACCGTTCGGTGTGACTCCTCTGATGTGCTGTCAGAATGAAGGATATGGAAATGTGGAAAACACTGCCTTCAAAATGCACACTTGTGCACTCAGTGCTGCTAATGGACTTCTATAAGCGTGGTTTGACCTTCAAGATAAAAAAAAAAGAAAAAAAAGCCAAGGCATTCACTTTCTGCAGTACACGTGTTGCAGGTATCCCAGGGAAAAGACAAAGAAAGACAGCATGTAACTGCAGTGTACTCTGCTATCATATTCTCCTGATCCTCCAGCAAAGCTATTTAGGAAAAATATTAGAAGTGATGATTATAAATACAGACATAGGATTAGGGTTTTGAGGAGGAGTAGAAGAAAACAGTTCCTTCCAGTAAACATAGAGTATAATTCTACTCCACAGCTGCTTTGATGGCTATAAAAGGAGATTAGGCTGCTCCTAATTGCTGGTGACACAGCCAGCTCCTGCCTAAGGAAAGGGAAGCCAAGCTCTGCTCTTCCCATACACTCTCTAGTTTTCAGCAGTCCAGCCTTGTGCAGTTGGTGAGAAGTTCTCTGACTGGTAGCAGTTTTTTCCTTACAGTCTCTACTAGCTTTCAGTCCAGATTCTTACTTCTGTTGAGTTTTGAAGTGAGCTTTTACCTTTGGTTACTTCACATAAATAGTTAATTGTCTTTTTTCCCCTCTGGAAGCTCAATAAATGAGGCGATTGATGCTTTAAGTGCAACTCCTCCCCAGTATTCTGAACATAATGAGGTTAGGGCTAAAAGCTGGATTCTCTCTCATCTGTCTGCATTATCTATTTATTCTGCATACGTCACCGTGGTAAATGAGTGCTGCATTAAGTAGTAAATAGTAGAGGTCAGGCAAACTGTGTGATGCTTTATCTCCTCAGTAGGGTTGAAACATGTATTAATGGATTTTAGTTTCTACCCTATGTTTAAAGAGAAAGTATTAGTATTATCAGATGGTTGAATTATAATTTAGGCCGTCTTAAACCATAACATTTTATGTTCTCATTCAAGCCATTTTGTCTCATTTTTTGAACAGACCTCATTTCAAGTTATCGCTAAAAATACAAACAGTATGTTTTGCAACAGATTAAACTGAACCCATTTTGTTTAAAAAAAAAGTTATCTGAATGCCACCAATATTTAATAATAATTGTAGAGCCACGTAGCTGTACTGGAGACAACTTAAGCACTTTAACTATAAGAAGTCATTAAATATACTTAGACATTTCATTTTGTAAATAGAAAACTCAGCATTCTATTGTCATTTCTCACCAAAATATGCTGAATGAAGTATAAAAGTATTTGGTACAGAACAAGTCTGTTAGGGTTCCTAAGCATTACAAATATTAAAAAGCTGAAAGCTCTCAAAGTGACTTGCTCACAACACTATCATTCTCCACATTGCTATTCCCAACCAGTGGCACATCTTCTTGTCATGTCAATACACAATGCAGATGAAAACAGACGCAAACTGTCCAAAAGCATATCAATAATGACACTGAATGATTAAGGAGCTGGCGATATATAACATGAAATCATATATGTTAAAAATTATTTGCAAATAATCTCCTGGGATGGAAGAAGGCTGTTTCTATGGTTGTATAAGTAACGAGGAAAACAGATGAATAGGACAAGGTTCAGGTCTAAAAATATCTCCTCCTTTCAGATATCTACGTGGACATTGACCCCTCAAATGCAAAACCAACAGGAGGTGGAGAGCAGGAGAAACAAGCAGCATCAAAGTATGCATAAGCAGCACAGCTGCACAGGTAAATAACAAAGAAAGTAAATTCACCTGCTGGCTATTTGAGGATGGAAAAAGAGAAATGGATAAATGGAATTCTGTCCAAATTAAGACTGAGCCTTTTGTCATCTCAGCTGCCCCTGTCCTCCCATCTAGGTCTGAAATCCAAGTTCTGGCTGTAAATGTTCAACTTTCACCACCTCTCTGCAGTCAGACTCCATACTTTCCACAACCCAGAGCATTTTCAAAACTTGCTTTCATCCTGTGCTTCACCTTTTTGGGAAGGGAAGGCAGGAACTTGTCTCAGTTTGACTGTAAACTTCCTCACTTCAGCCCAGCAGAATGAATCCAGCACTGTGGGCTGGGATTTAGGCCTTTAGCTGCAAGTGGCAGAGGCTCATCCTTAGCTGCAGCTGAGGTCTGCATGGTATACTCAAAGAGGAAGCATGGTAACACTTTGTAGTCAGTGTGCATCTCTACCGTAGCAGTTACTCCATGCAAATTAAAGCAATCCAAAGGCTACTTTACTTGCCATAACCCTTACAGGCACAATATGTTATTATTAGGAGGAATGACTCCAAGAGCCAAAGGAAGACATGAGACTGACCTGAGGTCCTCACTGGGTAAGCTAAATTGGCCTGGTGGTCACCTGAAGTCAACCAGTTTGGAACAACAGAAGGCCTAAAACTATGAGCTCTTTTCCATCCTCAAAACATGTAGCTTAGCTTACTTGCGCATCGTTTAGAACAGCACTGATTTCACACTGTTCCTGACTATATGTTTTATACAACAAGTAAATTGTTCCCCAGAAATGTTTATACTTGTGAACCACTATGGTCACAACCTCAAAACAAACCAGCAAAAATGCATCTGTGTACCTCTGTGATAACCTCCAGTTCAGGCAGAGCATCTCACAGTTCCTCACCCTCTCATGAAAGCAGAGCATGCCTCCTGCCCATGCTAGTGTGGGAGTGTCTGCCTTTGAAAGATGCTAAGAAAAGCTTTTTTTTTTCCTCCATAACATTTAAAAAAAAAGAAGTTTCATTGCTTCTGTTTGGAACCCATGAGTTGTTTTTTCTGTACAGCATTAAAAACAACTCAAGCACAGTTTCCTGTCCTTATTTATTTATGTATTTACTTATTTTAAGTCTGTGAACTTTTATTTTCTCGGGTCATATCACAGAGTCCTTACTCATGCAGCCTATGTGTGAGGAACTAATGCCGTGACTTGTTCCTGGGACTCTGTGATCCTGGACTATGGAGTAAATGAAAACCAACCCAAACAAAGGAGTATCTGGGTAAAGCATAAGTGGGCAAGACAACGGGATGCAGTTTGCCACTGAACATCTGCAGTCTCACATCAGCCTGCAAACAGCAGGCTTTTTCAAGCACTGACACTTCCTTTCCAGCTTAGGAATCCCTCTGACATCTACAAGCTCTCATTCAATGTTTGCTCTCAGTATTTCACTGCCTCACTGTGTCAGCGGCCTTTCAAAGTGCTGGCTTGAAGAACACAAAGGTATGCATGGCTCTGACCAAAAGAGCCTGATCTCTGAGCAGCTCTGTGCCAGTAATAATGTGCATAGGGCTGTTCCGGGCCTGAGGTCGTTGCTTATTGCCGTACCTCCATGAAGTCCTAGACTGCAATAAAAACAGTATGCATAAACAGTATTCAAATTTAGCATATAGAAAGGACGAGTAGTTAGACCAAAAAAAGTTAATGACAGTTTTTTTTTATTACCACATTTGAAACCTAAATTTGCAATTGAAAACAGCTGCTCTTTGGCTTGCTCTCTTTTTATTTCCTGAACCAAAGTAAGCAGTGTGTCCTACCAGGATCTCATGCTTTTGAAAAACATATCAATTTTCATGAACTGTGAGACCAGAATTCTCTGCAGACTCAAGTTTCAGTGAGACTTTTGCCTGAGAAAGGACTGCAGGGTTGGTTTGCCCAGAAAATCTTCTCCTTCTGAGCAAGTGTCTTTTGTCTTGGAACAAAAATGTAAACATTAGACACGAAAAAAACATTCATTTACTTAGAAGCATAAGCTAACATAAGACAACAAATTTAACATTAAAAAAACCTGTTTTGGGTGGTCATGAAATTGCAGCAGGTGTAACGGCCAATTTTCACCTTACCAGCCATCCGACTATGGTTTGCTGCTGTACTTAACACTGTTGCCACCCCTGAGGCACCTCAGCAGAACTCCAGAGGTGCAGCCACAGAAGGCTGCTGAAACCCAAACACAGGCTGCAAGCCTTAATGGGGATGAATACAGCTTTCTTACCTACAGATTAGAATTTCCAGCCTTCAGAAAACTCAGATGCATTGAGTTACCTTTTCTTCCTTGAAATTCAATTCACACAATATGAAAAGGCAGCTCTGGAGAATTACAAAATAAACTGCTCTGTTTTTCTTATTTCCAAACACCATGTAATGTTTACATTATGGGGAAGGAAGCCAAAACATGCAACTGAGTAGAAAAGAGAGATGAAAATAGCAAAGAGAAAGAAAATTCAAAATTGCAGAAGTTTATCTTGATGTTTACCTATATTCCAATCCTTCAAGAAGACCGAGCACTCTGACACTAGAGCAGGTCCTGACAGCCAGAACCATCTGATGTTGCCTTGGCTCTGTGACAAAGCCAACCCATGCAAGAACGTTGATACTGTTTTCCTAGCAAAGTAAGCACTAATGGCATTAAACTTGACCCATGGTCTGGCATGTTTTTCTTCCTCAGCTGCCATTGCCCTACAACATTACCAGTTTTCCCTTGAGCGGCTGCATTATGATGCTGCTGGTTTAAAGCATGGTTAGACTTGTATTTCAGATAATAAGAATTGATTTTCATATATATTCTCCTACACTTGGTAGGGATAAAGGAGGTTGTGAGTATATAGCAGTGCAGAAATGACTGTTTTCAAGGTAGGAAATTTTATTTTCTCTTGGCTCCAATGATATTCCAACAGAAAGGAAGCACGAGAGCTTTAGCAATTTTTGGATTAAGCTCTTCTGCAGGATGATAGGTAAATGTGCTTTTAAAACTAAGCACATGCTTGTGTCCCTTTTTTAAAGCACAGGGATAAGCAACTGCGGTTATAGCAGGATATGACTGAGTTACCCCAGTAGCCCATACAGACACCTGCATAGAAAGAGATGCTGAATATTTCTCTAGTTCTGCCCATTAACATTCATCTTTGCTCTCACAGATAGTAAACGGGTCTTGCAATTTCAAATAACATTAAGACCAACTAGATATTAGGAAATCAAACATCAGATTCTCAGAAAATTCAGCTCATTTGATGGCAACTGAATTACAATAGGGGTAAGTAACTTTATAATTTGAGTCTTGATTCTTCTAGTGCTAGCTTTTCTGCTCAGATCATACGATCATAGAATCATTAAGACTGGAAAAGATCTCTGAGAAAAAAAGCTTTTTTTCATCGTTTTGTTGCTTCACAAGCCCACTTTGTCCACGGCAATAATTATCAATGCTGCTGCTATTCAAATTTCTCTTCTGCTGACTTTGCAATTATCATATATGATTTCAACCAGAGTGAGCAGAAGAAGATGCACCAATCAATGCACCAATATTCAGGGCTATTAGCCTCTGCAGTCACATTTATCACCTGTCTTTAAAACTTTCAGTGTGGTCTGGCCCTTACAGATTCCTTGGAAGCAAGAAAGCCAAGCAGAGTCTTCTTACAGTTTTGGAGTAGCTGTCATCCGCTTAAAATGACTTGTCCTCACTAGCCACTCCATCTTCACTTTATGCCACTTCACAACCCTTATCTACATCCGTGAAGACAGATTCCTGTCAAATCTGTTGTAGACACCAGGGACGAATAAGAAGACTTACAAGAAAGCAACTCTGAGATCTATATATGGCACTACTCAAACTGCATTTATTATACTTCCAAATAAGTTTTACTCTCTTCTGGTTTCCAGATGGCTCTGAATCCAGAACACCAGAATACCACAAAAATGCTGCTTTTTTTCATGCTGCAATCAAGAGCAGATGTAAAACAAGAATATAGAAAAGTCTGTTTCTTAGAAAATGTCTCTCTCTGTTTTATAAAATAAAAGAAGTTTAGATAGTTTGAGTAAACTTTGTGAGTGCATCTAAACATTCAGAATTGCACTGGAACACACATTTGAAGACCTTGGAAGTGTATCTTTCACTGTTTGCTCTAATGAAGGAATTGGAGTACTTCAGTGCGTAAAATTCAGGAGACTGGATTTTAGTTTAGCCCAGCTCTAATTTAATTGTTGGCTTTGACAATATCACTTACATTTTCTGCCGCTCAGTTTCCTGCTCAGATTCAGGGAGTCATGCTTCTAATGAAAATTATGGCAGTCTCAAGATAGCAGTTTTACTACTGTAATTATTTTATCGACTGTAAAAATATGCAGAGAGGAATTAACCATTTTTGAAGATGAATCATTATTCATTAGACTATTGAATTTGATTCAAAACCCAGTAGCAGGCTAGCAGTTGGGGTCTAATCAGCAAGGTGGCAAGAGCCTCTAGGACTTGTTGACTCCTCTGAAAGATGAAGGCATACAGTTATTTTGGAAGTTGCCCCACATCTTTCAAGACCATGCCCCTAATGAGTTTATTTACTATTCATACTTTCATTGTAGAGCTATTATCTGTCTCTCCAAATTAGCAGTGCAGATCTCGTATTCAATGAGTTTACATAGCTGCGTGTGCACCTTCCTTTCAAAACTCTTGCCCACATCAAGCATACCATTTGGAAACATGTACACACATGCTCATGCATAAACCATATAGCGTAGTATAGGAAAATAAAGGTACTTATAAAGCTTCTATTTTTTCTGACTATGTAGAAAATTTTAAAAAGCATTAAGACAAGATTTAAGCATATAATACCTTCACTGATATTAGTGCCCAGTACCTAGTAAGGGATAATATATAAATGAATAAATATATGCAAGTGAAGAGGGTGAATATTAGCTCCTGTTTTCATGGAAGTTGACTGATACTTGCAGCAATCCTAACTGATAATAAAAATGATTTATTTAAAGGTTTATTATGAACATTGCAGGAAAGGAGATAACAGATATGCACCACTTTGTTTACACTAATATTTCCTGCAAATTAAAAAGAGTTCTTATTCTCTGTTTGGTTTTGATTTGGTACTGTATCTGTTTATAAAAGGAAATATGCCAGTACAAAGCATACAAAGTTGCAAAAGAGATTAACAGTCAAGGTGAGTTTGCTTTAAATTAAGGCCTGGCAACACAGGCATCATAGATCCCATTAACGTAAGGAAAGTTGATCTGAGACAGATCTTTCATAATTGAGAGCTGAACTGCCTGAGACTTGGGCACTAAAACTTGCTACTCTCTGAACTAGGATAAAGCCCTTTAAAAAAATGTACAGGTCACTTGCAGTATCAAAAAAAATAGTGTTAGCCATATGACACATTTGAACACCCCCAATCTGTGCTATGCTGCAGTGATCACAACCTGAAGAGCAGGGCTTTCTAAATGCTTCCTTCTGCACAGTTCTCAGGAATTCAGCTACCCGTGTTATCTATCAATCAGAATAGGAGACCATCGGCATGATGCAGTAAGTGGAGATCCCAACAGAGCTAAGATAGTTTAATTTCACTGAGATGCTAGTGCATACAGTAACGATCTATGAGATATATCAGTGAGAAAAAGCCCAAGCTATCTTTTTTTAAAAAAATCAGGATATGAAGAGATAAGGCAGGAAAATAATGTTTTACAGAGCTACATAAAAGAAAAGCTGGAGATAAAGTAATGTATTTTAAATGGACTGTGTCTTGAAGATTTTTCTCTTGAAATTCATTTTTGCAGAGTTTTGTCACTTATAATGCTTACTAACCAGCTTATCACTGACTAATTTTTTTAAAATCACATTTACCTGATAAAGGACATTGGAACCTCATATTGCCCCACCCCACAGAGAAACTTCTGGGAGAAGTCTCAGATGAAGATATTATTTTTCATATTTGAAAAAGAATAGTGAGAACAGACATCACATGCTTCATCAGAAAACTGTAGAACAACCTGTTCTACAAAGCAATTTCCTTTGTTGAATTAGCCTTGGAGCCATGCTAGCACCTCTAGAGACTGAAAAATCAACACTACAACTGCATGGATCTCTACAGCATCCACCAAGGGAAAGAAAAGTGCTGTGGAAGTGCTGCGTCAGAGTCCTGTTTACCATTGTTATGCATACTGCAGAAAATTACAAAGTTTAAAATCCTTAAAATACTGACAATGTATAGAAGTCAACATTCAGAAAGATTCATGGGTTTTGCTCCAAATAGTTCTAGGATCCATTGTGTGATATTTAGTGCTATGAAAATAATGATGGCTTTTTAAAATCATGTAGTTAATAAAACCAATTTGCAGAGAACTGAGTATACATATTCAATAGTTTAGATGGTATGCTGGCACTTACCTGGGGGCACATGCTCATTCATGATGACAAGCGATGCTGGTGTAGGCCTTCTCTTCCTGATCTGTAACATGCAGAAACCAAGAGGAGCCATTAGGGACCACCAACCACCCCACACTCAGAAGAAAGCAAACATCATGTCCTTCTGAGACTAAATCAGGTCAAGTTAAAAACAGCAATAACAACAACAACAAACATTCAAAACTCACTTTCTCACTGCTCTTCTGGACTGACAGCAATTCGGGTCATGCTGCTACTTGTGTGTGGAAAGCCAAAGCATTGGCGGAGAGCCTTCCAAAATACCTTTGTGATTTGCAGTCACCTTGAATAAGTTTTTGGATGTGTATTACTGACGTGTTTCTCAAAATACTGACATTTAACTTCACTGCACAAAAATAACTGCAGTAGCTGGTGAGCTTATATATTCAAATACCTACTTGTGGTGTAATTTTTATAAGTAATTATTAAAATGAATATTTATATATATATATATTTTTTTAAACAAGATTTAATATTGGATGTAAGTCTTCTGATGAATCCATATTTCTAAACTGTGGCCAGAGGTGGTCTTATCATTCTTCAACAGAAGAAAAAACTCAAGACTTTCAAAATAATGTTTCCAAAGAGCACTGTACCATAGATATTTACCAACGAATATGTGATTCTGAATAGGTATTGTATGCAATTCTTCTTATTCAAAGTTTATTTGGTTAAGTTTCTTTGTTCTATTAACACTGGCTGAACTACATGATATTGGACTACTCTCCTATAATGGACATACTTACACTGAAAGTTGCTACACTAAAGCCTTCAGGCTATATCGATATTCTATTGAATTTAAGAGAGTGACCAGGAGTATTTAAGCTAGAAATGAACCTCACACAAATGCACAATGTCAGAATGTTTGTTCTTTTTCAGTTGCTGAGCCAACATCTGTAGTGAGCTGGGTTCAAATTTTGCTTTCAAAGGGGTAAATGGAAAATTACATCATTGGGCTTAATAGGGTTATTCCAGATTAGAGCAAATGTAGCTGGCAGCAGCATTTGCTAGTTTAATTTCCTCACATGCCCGTGGCTCTTGGAATTAATCTCTCAACATTAAAAAAAAAAAAAAAAGCTTGTCCTTAAATACTGGGCAAAATTTGGGGCGTAGCATTTCAAAAGCCATGGGAATGCAGCAAAATCCAAATCCTAACATTTTCACAGGGTTCAGAAAAATGTCAGAACATATCCTATTTGAATTAACTGCAGGACTTTACCATAAGCAGACATTCTATAGCTCAGAAATATCTATGGACAAAATGAAGACCTGCAGCAATTCTCTCCTGCACCCTTCTAGCACTTCTTCATTCAGTGGTCACTCACGCATCATTTTCCAGCAAACAGCTGTCTTTTAAGAGACACAACATCCAAGCACTCAAGAAACGAGATACCTGTCCTAAAGGTGCAAATAATTTTATAGCTACACAGAACTCTCAAGGTTATAATATTCCCCTGGTATCAACTAAAAAGAGACTTACCAAAATAGAAGTGAGAGTTAGGAAGGACTTGCACTGAGAGAAATATACTGGGTGACCTAATTATGACTTATCCAGTATTTCTTCTAAGCCTGTGTATGTCCTTCTTTATGTACATCTGTGCATAGCTGTTCAGAATACCAGGCATCTTTTCCTACACAGACTGCTGTATTGCTATATATATTTTACATCTATCTGTATATGTGATTCAAAGCGTAAATAATACACATATTAATTTCATGCATACATGATTATACATCCAAGCACATTCCTACACTTACACATACGTATTTCAAATATTTAAAACACGTTAACAGTGACATAAAGAAGACTGTAATAATCACGTGAAATACAGGAGATAACTGAAGGGATGGCTGTATGCAAAATGCAACTCTCATTTTCTCACGGTAAAATGAATGGTAAGTTGTCTTCTAACTGGACTGTGCAATATATCTATTAGGTACCTATTATCAACTTCATGTTTCAGTTTATGTAAAAATAGTGTTTTTTAGTTGATTGAGAATGAATATTCAAGTGGAGTGTATGCATTAGAGTACAAGTCCAGTTACAGAAAAGGTGCAGCAAATGTACACTGGGTAAACCTCCCCGAGGCAAAGAAAGGTTATTCTGCTCGGAGCACATATCCACCTCTCTTTGCATGTATCCAGACATCACAATGACCTCCAGAGCATTTAGTCTGTAGTCAAACTAACATACGTTAGGAAAGATTTTAGGTCATATTACCTGTTAACACCCTATCTTGCCTCCATCCACCCCATTCCCTCAAAAATAAGCCAAAGAAACTCCTCGTCCTTACCTGCTCAGCTGCTTCGGGATCTATTTGGCTCTGAAACAGCGGCACGGCAAACTGGATCTTTTTGGGGCTGTTGGGCTCCATGGCAGTGCTGACGTGAGGAGAGCAGAGCTTGGAGTGCCTGAGAGCAGAGCCTGGTTCTGCGGCTCCCTCGGCGCCCTCCCGAGAGCCGCGCCGCGTGCTCCTCAGTAACAGCTGTAATTCCTGACTTAGCAAGTGGATCTGTGTGAGCCGAGCAGCGCCCTTATTCCACATCCACAGAGATGCCGCTGGCTTGGCTATTTTTTTCCTCCCTCTCTTCTTCAGTCTTTCAGATCCTCTCAGTACAAAGCTGAAAGGAACAATAAGCTAATTGTGTACCAGTTCACTTCTGCATATGCCAAGCATTCACTCAGAAGCTAATTGAAAATGCAATACTAGCATTGCATGGCCTGGAGCCCTGGGATTTGAAAGAGAGGATCTCTCCACCGTACATTACTAACTGGCTGCTCAGAAGTGCAATGCAAGCTCCCTCTGAGTATTGCTGATGGGCTCTTAATTATTGATGAACACAAATCAGGAAGTTTTCAGTTTTTGGGGGGTGGAGGTAGCAGGAGGGGTGGATGCAGTAATTCCATCTCTGTTACACTGTGCCAGAACCACTCTCCTCTTCTCACATATCACACAATAGCCTTTGCTCTTCCAAATCATTTTCTAAACCTTTTCCAGGAAGACTTTTGATGATGACGCTACATAGATACCCACACTCTCTCAAAGCAAATCTGACGTACAAAGTGCAGTTTGCATCTTAGGCTACTCAGATTTAAGCTCTGATCTCTTCTGGTAGGATCCATCTCATGGATCTTTAGATACTGAGAAGTTCCACTTTTAAGCCAGCAATCTGGGCTCCCTCCTGCTTGACATATTGGAATACATTTTACTCTGTTCTAGTTAAGAGGAACACAGAACCTACTGGAGATGACATTTTCCCTCTGTCAACCCCAGAAAAGGTAAAATCAACTCAGGATAAAATTCAGAGGTCTAAATCCCACTTGGAGTAAAATCTGTGCTTTCTTTTAAGACAATGAAAATAACATGACTAATCATATTAATAATACTCTGTTGATCATACCTGATTTCACTTTTTATTTCATCTTTATTAAAAGTCTCTCTTAGAGACTCTTAAAAGTGAACTCTTAGAGCTTACAACCACTAAAAGACAGTACAGACAGCTGATCTCCTGCAGCAAAATTGTGCTTCGTGCCAAAACAGAAAACAGAAAATGCTGTAGACAGGTCAAAGGACTATGTTGCAAGCATAACTCTAAGCCCACAGCCAAAGAGCTTTGGGCCAATCTCCTGATATCCATTACCAGCAGTTGGAAGAAGATAGAAAATGTGGTGCAGAAGGAAAATCTGATTGGTATGGCACATCACAGGATCTGCTTCATCTGGGACATGACTGCCTGCAGAGAGCAAGTGAATTTTTGTTAGGTTTTTGGGAGACTCGTGACTCAATAGATCTCCAACTAGTCACAATGAAGAGCAAACAGGTGGGTCATGCAGAGAAGAAAAACAACCTGAGCCTGTCCCTGACAGGCTGCAGTAAGCAAACAGAGAAGCAACTGAATTCAGAGCTGAGGCTGAACATCACCAAAACTGAAAGGAATTTGAAAATGCACTTTTGGTTCTGGCCACTGAAAGTATTAAGGATTTCCACAGTTCATCACAGGTTTATTCTAGAATCGCTGAGTATTTTCCCATCTGTGCCTGTGTGGGAGGTGGGGGAAGGAGCTGGGATCCTGTGTATGAACAATGTGCAAACTGTATGCAACAGAATAAATCAGAAAAATCAAGGCTTTGATTTATGCAAATGAAAACTGTTAAGACATTGTTGGAATAGCAAGATATTTCTGAACAGAGGCAAATACACAAGTAAGCTAGTTTATGAAGAACTAAATCTAACCCAAGAGGTGAGAATGCACTAAAAGGTGACAAATTGACACACTCAACAATCAAATACAACGCACAGTAAAATTCCCCTTCTCATCCAAATCAGAACTCCTTTGTAACAAAATGCCTTCCAATTGATGGCCAGTAGCTGGAAAATTGCCAGTGACTTAGCTGACAACTTGCCTGATGCTCTGCGGTGGTTGGCAAAAGTCATTTCTGAGATCTAGGAGCTTACAGCAGATGTTTAGAGGGCAGAACACAATCACAGAGCTCTTACCAAAAATAACAGCCTTTGTATGCTGCCGTATTACTATTCTCACAAAATATCCTTGGATGTATTTAATTAAAGTTGAAATCCTAAAGAATTGTCCTTCTTGCAAGACCGAATAAAAGAGAATGTAATGAACTTCCACTGATGCTGTCTTCCCAAATTTTATCCCCAGGCTACAACCATTTCATTTGCTCACATACCCCTACTCGGAGTGGTCTGCCTGAATGAATACAGCTGTACAGCTGGAACTGAAGAGGAGAAGACAGTCTTTCTTTACTGAGCTCTGTAGCAAGTAACATCCACGAGTTATTTGTTGGGTAGAACATATTCATCTGATAGGATGGAAAGTATTTGGTGGTTAGAGACTAGACTGAACAGCTCAGGGAGTGTGCCACATTGCTGGCATTTTTCCCATTAGGCTTGTTTTGACAGTTGATGTGCATTAACAGAATTGTAGAACCACAGAACAGTCTTGGTTGGAGGGGATTTCCGCATTTACCTGTTCCCACCTGGTGCTTGAGGAAGGACCTGAGATCAAGTTATCCTGGGCTCTCTCGGCTGGTTTTGCAATATTTATAGTGTTAAGGCAAAATGTTCAGTTCTGTTTACTAGAACAAAAAAAAAAAAAAAAAAAAAAGAGATGCACAAAACAGTAACACTCAGTGTTTCATAAGATTAAGCCTTCTTAAGCCTTCACTGCTCCTACAAAGATCAATCACAATTTGTTCCATAAACTGCCACAGATAGACAATAAGAGACAGAAGGCAACTGCAGCAGTTCTGCTGGTACAGCTAAGAGCTGATGGTGAAGGAAGAGAAACACAGGCAGCTTTCAGCAAGGAAAAGAGTTGGGGAAGGTTTTCAGGATGGTCTAATTGTCTGAGTCCCTCACGAGCAGACACACCACTAATTTCAATGACAGCTTCAAACATGGATGATTCTTTGCTTTAAATACACCTACTGTTGATGTCTTTGAAACTCGGTGTATTAAATAATGCTACAATGACAGTGCAATTGCACTATTACATCACAAAGACAATTTCTTATGTTAATGATAAAATCAGGTGAAAAAAACCCACACCATTCAGACTGTGAAAAGAATGTTGTAATGTTAAATGACTGACACGCCAACAGAGGTGTATTTCAGCTCTCGACTGCAGGATGCTCCTGTGTAAAGGAATCACATTCCAAAGCTGTTGCTAGCACTAGTGTGTGAGAAACAAGCTCAATAGCTGTATGAAGAAACAAACCAACAAACATACTCCTTGGCAGGCTCAGGGGAGAGCCAGACAGCAAGGGCAGGACAGGACAGAGGGATAGGGCCCTAAAAGAGTGCCAGATTTGGCAGGGTGAGGCCTGTGGTACACATGGAGGTGCTAGCCTCAGCCGCTCTTTTCGCTGCACTGTTTGGGAGCTGGCTGCCCAGACATCCTCACTACAACAATAAAAGTATTTTCAGAATAGTAGAAGAGGCATATTTCAGAGAGCAGTCAGATATACCATTTCAGGATTACTGCGTCAGCTCACTCTTACACCTAATTACAGCATGGTCTCCAGGCAAAATGTGCTTGCATTTTCTATAGACTGCATCACAGTCTGGGGAAGAGCTGAAATGCATTTAAGTGCTGCCAAATCCTTTTAGCTCATCTTCTGTTTTTAGTGCACTCTCCACAATGTTTTAAATTCCTTCATGATTCAGCTAAAACAATCATGGAAAATAAAAAATAACTGTCCATAATCTTTCCTTTCTATGTCATTCACTAGATCTTGTTATGAACTACTACATTTTAACATACCCTGCTGTCATGATGAGCTATCAAAGCACTCACAGCTCCTGTTTATTTTCCCTACTGTGTAAGGAAAGACTTCTAATTGCTTCACAGCCAAGGGCTCAGGCTGCTGGGAAGGAAACTTGGTGGGCTCTGTCCCACACACTATACAATTTTGGCTGGGTCAGCAATCTGCCTCAGTTTCTCTGCTGTGATCAAGGACTACCACAGCACTGGCCTGGAGCGGAACAAGACCTGGAGCTGCCTCTGAAGTCAACCTGCTAAAATCAGATGCAAGTCTTTCTATAATAAATGCTAACATATTGAAAAGGGCTATGAAAGTTCCCTTTCAAACATTTAAATACAGGTGTTGCTGTCAGAGTTGCTCCCACTCAACAACTGGAAACAGTTTGATATTCATATGCAGAAAATGCAAATATATGAGATCACATCTGCCTTGTGAGCAGCAAGTGATGCTGCAGGCAGGTCAGGATGAAGAACAAAAAGAGCTATTGGCCTACTAACAGCTTAATGCAGAATTCCATTGCCATTACTCATCCATCAAACACCAGGCTTTGGTCAACACTAATGGCATACATGAGTTCATGTAAGTAAAAAATACAGCTAATTTTGTTCATAATTTCTCTCTACTTAGATAACCACTCCTTAGCAGTGTGAGTGTAATCAATATCAGTTTAAAGCTACCTTGAGGAGGTAAAAACTGATGCTATCTATTCAAGCCTTCCACTAGGGCTCACTACTCTCCTAACTACCAAGTAATGTACAAACATTTACTGGTAAGTACTGCTGTTCATTGAATCAGCACATCCCCAGCACAGGAAACAGGCTGTATTAATGGCATGGACATAACCTGTTTAGAAAGTCTGAAGATCTATATCTAATACAGACTGTAGTTCAATAGTGCAGAGACTAACATTCTGGTAATGGGTTTACAGAGGAATTTCAGGAGGAAGTCATGTCAGAGTTCACTTTCTTATCAAGGAGAAAGTAAATCTAACATTTTTCAATAAACAGAACTACTGTGGACAGCCTGCATAGATGTTACAATAAAATTACATTAGCTGCTTTCCATATTAAGTCTTTGATGCGGAAGTTTACTAACATTGAACTAAACAACTGAGATATAAAACTGAGTTTCTACCATAATATTTTTAAACAAAAGTTAAAATATAGATGACAGGGAAGCTGAACAGGAAATGAGCTCTTACAGCTTCAGAGCCTGGGTAAGAAAACTCAGTGTACAAACACAGGCTGCTGTAATGACAATGGAAAGTCATCAGCTGAGCTATAAAATCTCACTGAGTATGACAAATTCACAAAATATTTTTAAAATTCTGATTTTTTTTTTCTGATTTTTTTTTTTTTTATATACTTAATATTTTGATTCTTTCTTGCCTTCTCCTCCACCTCAGAGGACAATGTTAGATGTAGAGAAGTCACAGTGGCCCTTGGAGTCACTGATGTCTGCAGCACCCACATGGCAGCAGCTGCATCATCCAAAGACGTCCTGCTGGGACAAATCCCAGGAGCTGGGGTGCATCATAAGCAGGAGAAACAGAGCAACTCCACGAACAGGCACAAGTTAGAAATCAAAGATGAACCCATTGTGAATGATGCCTTCTCCAATGGGGTGCAGCCCCACAGGGCCTGAAACAGCAACAAAGCCAGAAGGCACCGAGTGGAATTATTAAGGGCTTGGCTCAAATAACAATCATTTCTCCACATAAGGTGAGCTTAAACAGTGGAGCTCATCACCACAGGATGCTGCATACACCAAAACTATACATGCCCCAGAAAAAGCAATTAGTGGAAAAGAAATCCATCAGGGATACCACTGCTGGCCAGGAAATCCAGAGCCACTGGCTGCTAATAGCAGGAAGGGTGGAAACACTCCTCACACCTCCTCAGGCTCAGTTCTTCCCAAACTTTTGATGTTGGCCACTGTGGGAGTGAAGACACTGAACAGGCCAGACTTTGAGTTTCATTTACTACAGTTGCTCTTATGTTGTAAACTGTGATTGAACTCCAAACTTCTGGTGAGCCTGCGCTGCTAAGGTTTTTTTCCATTGCTTATGTCAGTGTGAAAACATGCTTACATATAAATTTTCCTGCAACACCTCCAATAATAACAATACTTAATTAAGTACATCTTTAAAATATACTTTTAAAAGCAATTGCAGCCTAAGCTTTGATCTGTAGACATGACATTAACACGGGACATCATCCTTCAACATGACTTCTCTTGCCTTAATAATTTTAAAAGAAGATCTGAAACTAAAGCCAAACACAGAAAAGTGAAATTTCTGTAGTTGCTTTCTTTAAAAGTTGACTCCAGAACTTCCTAACAAGTTCTAGCAAATAATTAAAGATAGAGAAAAAAAGAGAGATTTTACACAATTATATAAATACTTCCAAAAATTTACAAAAAACTATACTGTGCAAGTAGGTATCTGTACCACAATGGGCTGAATAGCCACTCACCTGCTCAGACCATTCTTGCTTTCTGCCGTGATGTCTTCTCATTGCTATGATTTAATCGCTTAACCATTGTCCAGGCTTTCCTGTTTTACGCTGCTTTAAAAAAAAGAGAGAGAGAGGATGTTTCTGCATATAATAGTCTCCATCGTTCAGCAAGTATCTACTTAGAACTGAAAGATATACAACTTATTTGGAATTAGCAAGTTGTTTTTGTTTTTTTTTTTTTAAGAAAGAAAACAAGGTATTGATCTCATCATTACAATTTCTCTTCTGACAATTCCAACCACTTTTATTCTATAGCATGAATATAAAGAATTACTATCACATCTACATTCACGTTGAAACATCAAAGTAAATAAGCACTGTGCAAAAATGATCTGTTTCTTGTTTTCCTGAAAATCAAATGACATATTATTTTAACTGTCATGTTAATTCAGAAAAGAAGTGTTGTACTGGGCCAAAGCCAGCAGTTATTTCACATCATCATCCACTTTTTATGAATTTGGGTTTTGTTCTCTATTGAAGAAGCTCCTCCAAAAGAGAAACTTACCAGAAGTTTAGGTACAATGTTGTTTGGCACTGCAAGCTATGTCTTGAATTACTCATTTCTGACTGGGGCTCCTGTTTCCTCTCTCTCATCGGTATCTTCCTTTGGCCAATTTCATTGAAATTGATTCATCCGTGAAACTCGATGAACCAGAATGTTCTAACCTATGCAACATTTTAAGTGTAAGCCATTTTTTCAGCAGTACATGAAATTCAGAGGCAGTACAAACACTGCCTTGCAAGACTCAGTAGAATAATACCAGTTAACAACTGCGGCTGGATTTTATCAAGGAGGTCTGAATTCTCACCTTAAAAGAGACTGCATTTGGAGAAAAACATTCCTTCTGAAGCATGTGGCTTGCACCATCTTCTTGATTATCTTTTGTCTCACAAATGAGGGCTTGCACACCACGCGTTTTGATAGAAAGCAGAAGATACAGGACAGCCTCCTCTCTGTGAAGGCTTTGGTCAGCAGAGTGATGTGGAAAAGCTTCAAGAGTCTTTCATTCCTTTTTGCAGATGCAAGATCTCTCCAAGCAGAGCTGCAGAACAACCAGCAGCAGGAGCCTCCCTTCCTACTTATCCCCAGTCACAAAACAGGGCTGCCTGTCATCCTCAGTCCTTTCCATCCCAGGCCTTGGGCACAGTGCCGCACGCGGTCCAGTAGCAACTCACAGGTCATGCAGCACTAAGCCTAGCAGCGTGTAGGGCATTGTGTACCCAGCTGCCTGCCTCAGATCCCGAATGCCAAGATGTCACCACCCGATTTCAGCACAGGTCAAACGTACTAATAGACTACTTGCTGTGCTACCAATAGAGACAGAGTTGTCGTGTACCCATAGAAAACAGCTAGCTTTTACATTTTCCTTGTCTCACATTTCTGCAGCCAATGCCAGTCACCAAGACTGCCATCACAGTAATGTCTAGAAAGGCATCCAAAATTTCTCTGGCATTACTGCTGGCTTTATTCATAGCAAATTTGATTGAGCAATATTTATCACCACTGAAACAGCTGTTTCAAACTGCATAGAATTCATATCAAATTGCAGGTTGGCAGAAAAAAAGACAACATTAATTTGTAGGGAAAGTAGCAGTCTCAATCGCTAAGCAAAAGAAAAACCATCCTTTCTCAGAAAATCATTACAGCTGAATAGACAGGGCAAGGCACCTAGGTTAGGCATGTGTCCAATAATAATGACAGCTGTTCCTAAGGCATGAGCAGAAATGTCAATAGAGCTTGATATCAGTTCAGCTTAATGTGGCAGGAGGCCACTACAGTTTTGTTTTAAAATAGATGTTTATAGGCATTCCTGTATCTACATAAATGCCATTCAAAATACTAGATGGTGGTGTCTTTAAGAGTGGCAGAAACCTATGGATTATGGAAAATTAAATGCTCACATATTCACCACTTGCAATTTAGGCTTAGAAATGTCATTTAAAATGTGTTTATTTTAAACTATGCCAGAACCTCACAAATCAGCTGAACGAAAAATTGGCACTAGCTTTTGTGTCTCAATATATTATACATTAGACTCTTAAGTCGCCGAGATTGAATATTCTTATGAGCTCCAAGCCCGTGAGACCCAGCTACTTTGGGCTCAGGTATATGAGTGACTTCTCTTGCAAAGACAGAGGCCGGGCTGCCTCACCCACAGAGGATGCTGCTGGCAGCCTCTCCTTGATGGTCACCAGCTCCTGGAGTGCTCTACTCCAACGCTCCATTGAGAGCCATAGTTGTCACTTTACTTGGAATACCACCAGGTAGTGCAGGGGTACAGGATTCACTTTAATGCAGGGTGTGTTAGTTAATTAACCTGACTGGGGAACAAGGGGAGCTTCTGAGGTTCCAGTTATTTGGGTAAGCTTTGGTTTTATGCATTTGCAATCTTTGGTTGCAGCACCAGAGTCCGGCTGGAGGTTCTCTGGGTGACGTTTGGAGTGAAGCTACATCCTCACACAAGCTGCAAAGGAAAGCAGAAATTCACTGCAACATGCAATCCTGTACAAATTGCCATGCATAAATGCTGCTGGAGTTTATATTTTAATGTTCACCATGAGTTTTTCAAGAAAGTCCTGGTGCTACTCAGAGTAATTCCAAGGAGAAGATGAGCCCAAGCAAATTTTTGAAAGCCAGAACAGGAGTCAAAAACTTGAAGAGTTTGGTTTAACTGCCAATATTTCTCTGCAATTTATCTCTCTAATTTCTTCAGAGCATTGGTTCCATCGAATATCTGAAAGCTTTCTGAAACCCACATCCCAGGCTTTCTACCATACTCCATTCTATGTACTATATGATCAACTCTATATAACTTACTTTGCTTAAGATGCACAAAATAAATTACAGAAAAACACTGACACAGATTATAGGCAAAATAAATATTTTATTGGTTTAATATACATGTTTTTGTTGTGTTTTTTTGTTGCTTTTTTTTTTTTTTTTTTTTTTAAAGAAATCAGCCCTTGGGTGTCTTCCTAACACAATTAAAAATCAAACTTTATCATATAATATTGTTACATTTGAAACTATTCTTGATTAAAGACCTTGACAGTATAAAGAGTTAGCTGCTGGAAGTGGCAAAGGAATAAAGACATTCCTAGCACAGTACAATGGGATATTACATATCCACTAAATGTCTATGTGACCACATAAAATGTCCAACAACTTCCAATTTTTTTCCATTGGAACAAACACATGTTCACTAGGCTAACTGAAAATAGAATCTTTGAGGGACAGGGAAGGAAACAAATATTTTTCCATTTTCCTCATAATTCAAGCAAGGTCACTCATCCATTACAAGTTGCACATCCTAATTGCTTTCAGAATATCAGTATTTTTTATTGCATTTTGTTAATACAAAGCAGAAGAGAACTTCTTGGAATGACTGAGAGCAGTCAACACAGAGACAAAAAAGCAATGCTTAAAATAAGGCACTTTTCTACAAGATGGGCAAACAGTAAAGAAGCAAATAAAATTAGTTAAAAGTTGTCTTTTACATAAAGCTAAGGCTTTCAGTGTCAGAACTTTAAGTAGTTTTAAGTAACCTCATGTCGTTCAGCCACTCTGCTAATAGTAACCGCTCCAAGAATTAAGAGCAATTTTTACAACAGGAAATTTTCCTTCTTTTGAAGTGGCACTAAGTAACAGCAGTGGAAACAATTATTGGTTGTTTCAAGCTCTCAAAGTGTATCAGTTATTGCACAATAAATACCTCATAGAGGTCAGTGTTGTTTTTTTTTTTTTTTTTTTTATGGTGGTGGTTTTGTGTGTTCTTTTTTTTTGAAGATAAGCTGAACGTGAGCACGTTATTTATAAACTGGTTAAGCCTGAAAATTTTCAAGTTTCATGATACATCACTTTAAGAAATTAGCAACATAAAAATTTACAACAGGGAAATACAAATAAATACAAAACCTCTCAGAGAGCCACAGTTTCATTGATGATTTATGGAAAGTAATAAATGAGTTAAAGTGTCTAAGTCTTTATATATGTACTCAAGGAAAGGCACACATCATAGAACCCAGCGTTGAACACAAGTAGCCTATCTCAGCAGCTTTAACATCTCCTGAAGCAAAACCGACTTGACACTTCACCAGTGTATGCCGCCCAAAGCAGAATTCCACAGCCAACCTTACAGAAAAGAAAAGCAAGATAAATATATCTAAATTAGATTTTTGCTTGCTATGCTTGAGTATGCACTTTGATCATGTCTGTGGCAGGCAAATAACAAAGCTTCTCACATGATGTATTCACAAGTGAATCGTAAGTAATGACTTGGTTTGGAAGGGATCCCAAGGATCAACAAATTTCCAACCCACTGCCAGAGGCAGGGCCACCATCCTAGACCAGGCTGCCCAGAGCCCTATCCAACCCAATCTTAAACACCTCCAGGGATGGAGCATCCACTCCCGGCAGCCTGTGCCAGCACCTCACCACTCTCTCTGTATAGAGCTTCCCCCAGCATCTAATCTAAACCTTTCCTCCCTGAGCTCAAGGTAATCATGAAGGACACAAAAAACAAAAAATACTAGACCACTACATGAACGCTGACAGTAGGATAGATCAAACTACAAACCAAATTTTCTAAAGCTGTCTAGGATTATCAATATCTCCCTTATTTAAAAAACTTCAGTATTGATCACTTCTATTTGAGAGGGAATATACAAAAAAAGTAAGACTTAAGTTCACAATTATATTTTAGAAGGTAAGAAAAAAAGAATTCAGTGAGTTACTGAATGGTTCTAGCAAATTCACAGATTACCTGTAGTACCCATCTCACAGCTGGGCATCTTGTTTTGCAGTTGTGGATCTGCTTTGTGGCGATACAGCTGCTAACAATCCACTTACTATTTCTCGTCTTATTTCACCAACAATAGATTCCTTGATCTGAAAGGGATTAGAGGAATTTTTCAGGTCAGTAAGCTACATAACCGACAGATAAAACAAACTGATACTGCAGACATGCTTGACATTATCAACATATTAAAATATGTAACACCAAGAAGTCAACTTTAAAAAATGCAAATGAAAAATATAAGAGGACTCCCCTTCGAAAAATAACTGTTAGCAATTTTAAAGCAGTTGCAAATCATATAAAAGCAAAGTAGCTTTATTTTTCTAGATGGTAAATATACCTGCATTTTCCATTCAGGGATACTCTTTTTATGTTAAGAAAAATGTATTTCAACTACGCAAAGTTCTGAAAATACCATTATGGGATATACACACTAAAAGCATACAATATACAGGCTTTTTTTAAAATATGAATTAACTCTTGAAAACGAAGCAGAATCTATTTACCTCACAGAGGCATTACACAGCAAGAAAAGCCCAAGTCAATGAAGATAGGCTGCAGTCCTCACATAAATGAAGAGGAGGCTAATCTTAATCACACTTGCAGCAGCAAAGACAAAAAATCTTGGTCACCCACTCATTTTTGGATGGTTTTGATTTTAAGAAGTACCAACAAGAGAGAAGTGGTTATGGGGACAGGTGAGGAGGAAGACAGCGGAAGAATGTAGGCAGGTGAGAGCTTGGCAGCCAGGGTCAGTCACATAAGCACTAACCAGCCCAGCTACGCAATGCTGTATTCTTTTCTTTATCATAAAAGGCAAATAATTTCTTGGCACAAATAACCGATCTCTAAAGAAGTACCATCTGTAAAGAAAATACCATTCAGTATCACTTCAGAGGTAGCTTTCAAGTGCTTCAGGAGCTGTAATGAATGTGAGATTCAATGCAAAAATAAAATAAAATAAAATAAAAATAAAAAAGTATTAAAAGCCCAAATTTCTAATCCTGGTTTTACTAGTAACAAAATCCCTTCATGTTCTGATGCCCCACTGATACCAGAGGATATTTACTCAGATCTAGCCTTCACAAAGGCCTTGCCATGTTTGCGTAGCTCTCACCATCTCTGTGAACATCTTGCAATTATTCTTGTAAGTCTCCCTTTTTCCTGGTGCGTCAAAAGGATTAAGCAACGACGTCAGAAGGGTGGCAGCAGAATTAGCAACGGGTTATTTATCCCTGGTCCTCATTGGCAAGCAATTCAATCCTTAAACCATTAGTGGCAACGTTCCTCATTTCACTACTACTTTGCATCAAGCTGAAATTCAGATACTGCAACATTGCTTTGAAACAGGTTTAAAGCTGAACTGCTTGTGTTTAGCTGACAAAAAAGCCAGTGTTCAACAGGACCTGTTTTACAGACAGCCACAATTCCTGATGATATCTACGCCGACACACGCACACACACGTGCAAAGCTTTAGGACCACAGTCAATTCAGTAAGTGCCTCCCAGACTTGGAAACTTGTAGAAGGAGATACACCGCACAAAACTACCAGCTACAACAGGTAGAATAGGTTTTAAGAGCCTACAGCACACAACAGCCCAGCTATCCAACAAGTCTCGGCCCCAAAACTCTGTTCATTTCTGTTCTGCTTCAGCATCACAGGGCTGGATCTCCAAGGACACTCAAAGCTGGCATTCTATGCCCTCCTCTCACCGGATAGACAGAAATAAACATCACTTTCCAGAATAAGCGAATAAAAGCTTCCCAAATTAGCAAGTAAATGGTCTAGTATGACAGACAGTCTCGTGATGAGGCAGAGGCTGGAAAGGAAGCAGCTCCTGCTCTGCTCTTAGCTCTTCCAATGACTTCTCACTCAACCTTTGTGAATCACTTGAGCCCTCCGCCTCTCACCTTCCTCCTCAGGCAAGGTCACCACACTCTGCTGCTGCTTTTCACTACTCCTTTTGAGACCCAAGGTCATTCCTGCATGACATGATATCGATTCCTGCACTGACTCAGTCCCATGTGCCTGTCATGACAATTGCCAATATTTGTCTTCTTTCTTACAAGCAATTTAGGGCAAGGTGCACAGGACACAGCGCTCTGCCAAGGCTTCCTCTGTACAAAGGACAGAAGGCAGTCAACGAGCACACCAGCCGTACTTTTAGCAGCTGAATGAAAAATTGATCATTTGAAATAGGAGAAAACCCACCCATTTACAGTACATATACTACATTAATTCAACACTAATATTTAATTTTGTATTAATAACAGAGTTCCACATTTATAGTACTAGAGTGAACCAATAAACCTTTCTTGCTGTGAAAGAACTGCCATTATTATGATCTTATGCTACTGCTTATAATGAACTCTCTGGAACTGAAATGTACCTCAGTGGCAATTTTGGAGATGGATCTTCAGTCACTGATGGAAAATGCTATAAGGTTTTTCAGAATCCTCTTATTCTTTATCTATGTATTCCAGAACTATTTTTTACTCATTTGTCTTCTTGTGCCACCACTTCATGGCAGCACTGACAAGTTTGCATGCTTGTGATAATACGATGAGGAGTCAAACAGGAACAAGGAACAACCAAATAGACATTTACATTTTTTGATCAACATCGAGGCTAATGTAGCTTTGAATGGACATGAAAAAGGAAAGATTCTCTCTCAGACTGTCTGTAAAGACCTAGTACAACTTCCCAAACACTGATAGGAAAATTACACCATTTTTAAAGGATCACTTTATTAAGCGTCACTTATAACAGAAATCATCAGCAAAAATGACTGTTATTGTTAAACAGAAAGCTTTTAAAGCTATCACATCTTCTACTGCAAAAGGATGGATTGAGAAAGCCTGGTTTTGGTCCTAGCCACACTGTGATCTGCATGCCACGTAGTAAGCATCTCATGTGATGATGACCTAGTGGAGGTCAGGCTGTATTTTCAACAAAACAAGGAGGCTGCTGTTTGGCATTTTCATTTAACATTTCAGTGTTAAATGCTTTTCAGAGGGACCTTGTTCATTAATGCTAAAAGTTAACGTCAAGGTTTTTATTAATGCCAGCAACTAGTCGCAGGTCAAAGCTCACATACAGAACAACCACCCAGGCATATTCTGCAACACTGCCTGCCTTCTCTTTCCTCAGCATGGGGTCACACAGCTACAGAGAATGGGAGGAATAAGAAATGGTTTAACATTTGTGAGTGCATGTACCAAGAATGCCTTCTGACAGACTTCTTTCTTTTGACAACAAAACTGAAATTCCTTTGCTAACAATAGGGCTACTTAAGGAAGACATTTCAATTTATGCTATGCTTTAGCTCTAATGAAGTACAAAATATTTCACTGATTGGTATTTTAATAGTTTTTCGCTCTGCAAAAACTACGAGTTACGAACCAATGAAAAATCTAGGTTCAGAATCAGAGATGAACTGAAACAGGCTGCCAACAAAGTTAAACTGAAGAACAATCTCTCAGTGTACTCAAACATTTACGTAGTGTGTCAAGCTCAGTTATTTGCTGACTACTCATATCTGAATACTAGTCTCTCAGTTTCAGCACAGATGCTTTCAGCATTATGAAGTCCTCAGCATCACGAAATCAGAAGTACAATCTCTATGCAAAGAGTCTGTGCCTCTATTTGCTACCAATTACATTAAAAAGGAACTTTCACATATAAGCTCAGAGAAAACATCAGCTGGAATAACCACACTTTAGCTCCCCTTAATGTCTTTGCTGCTCTTATATTACATTTGAATTATAGCTCTCTTTCCTATCTGTTCCTCCTTTAGCAGCACCTCACTGCAACTTGTGAAATGCAGGTTGTTATAGAGGGGGAGGACATGATACGAATGCAACATCCTAGCTTTAGCTCAGAATCAGCAGCAAAGTCCAAGGTATGACAAGCACCTCATGCCAAGTCTACTCTGAACATTAGACAGGAAATCACTTCAAAAAGAGGTAAAAGGAAAGCAGTGGACCAGAAAGAAAATTTGGGAACTTGGGGAATATTTTATGACAAACAAGGCCTTTCCCAAGACTTCTTCCAAAATGATTACTTCAGGGAAGATGTCAGCAAGAGGTTGGAAGGGGTCAAAGCAGAAGTGTAAAACTGTAGCATCACAAGCTCCACTGTAAGGATGACTAATGGCCAGGAGGTGTTCAGTTCCTAATTCTGAGCATAGTAATAATGAGGTCATAGGCCCAGTGGTAGGAGACCAGGAGCTGACTGCAGTATCAGTCCGTCTGCAGGATAATGACACTGTCCCTAATTCATCCCCTTACACCAATGGGGAAAGGTATTATTCAACATTATGAGATAACTTATTGAAAGCTGGTTTCCACCTCACTGCCAAACACCAGCAGTTTTCTCACTGTTAATACTTGTCTGAGCATTCTTCTTTGCAGTCTGAACTCTGATTAATTATGGAGTTATCCAAAGCTAAACAAGTTATACTTCCAGCCACCGTCTTCACTCTGAACATTCCTTAGTAACGTTCCTCTGCTTCATAGACCTCACAGGGCAAGTGTTAAGTGCCTACACACAGTAAAGCCTACAGCAAGTCATCCGCTTTGCAAAAACAAGACACTGTAGAGTCTTGTGGTCACACAATGAGGAAAAGGATATCTCATGGTCTAGTATACTCTGCCTTTTTTTGTACTGAGGGTGGAAGCAGTGGCAAATGATCCCTCTGGGATTGAAGCTCCTGCTTTATTGCAGAATAAGCCTGTCTCTCATCCGTTTTAAAGACAAAGCTGGTTTCAGTTATTCACAGCCTCAGTGCAAGCAAACCTGGGTGGTATCTCAGCATTACAACCTGGCCTGTTGTATATTCCTGAGCACAGACATCTGTTTTCTTTCACAGGGGTTTATAACAGCACCATACCAAAGCTTCAAGGGATATGCTAAAAGCTAAGAGTCTAAGGACCCTTAGCTAAAGGCTAACTGACCATTCTTCAGTGAAGGAACAGGACTAGAAGTCATAAGTCCTCAATTCCTGCACTTTCTGCACTCACAACAGAGAAAGACCACCACTTTCTCATGGGCACTGTTTTTGATAAAAAGTCTCTTTTGCTTTTTCTTCCCCTCCATTTATACTACTTGTTGTAAGGCTTTTAGTCATGCCACTGGCAAACAATGCATGCAATTTTAGTACTGTTTATTAACCTGGCCCACAAAAGAAACATCCAAGCACCCTCCTCTTTCATTGACTGCCAACAAAACTGGTCCAACAGCACCAGAAAAACATCTGAAATAATTTCTCATCTCAGTTCAGCTTGCTTCACTTACACTCCTGCGGTCATTAGTGGTTTGGGATAGAGGGACTGGGAAAGTATTTTTAACATTTACTACAGAGTTGTTTAAGAAACAGTATTTCATCAATCAAAATAAATCCAAACTGGCATTTTAGCAGGCAAACATGACAGAGAAATTTTCACTTGGGAATCTGAAATACTGATACTTAACTAAGTAGTAGAGATAGTAAATTTTTTCTTGCCTGGATTTATAATAGCAACTTGTTCTTCATTTACACACAAACTACTGTTATTGAAAAAAATTCTACTGCTTTACTTGAGAATAGAATTGTGGCTCAGACATCTCATGTCAAGCTCCGAGTCTTTAAAAACAGGACAGGAAGAGTATGGAAGCCTTGGCTTGCAAATGAATAGAAATTTCCAGTGGCAACAAATTACACAGTTTGTCTTTAATTTTCAGTAAACACTATTCAAACATTTTAGATCTCAACCCTTCTCTCCTCACCTCCCGTATGACTTGCTGCAGCTCGTCCTGCTCCACGCTTTTATGGATTTCATCAAACGAAGGCACCAGAGGGACTCTCTCTAGTTTGTGCTCCATCTCTGGTTTGGAGTCCACAAACTCCTCAGAGCTTTCCACCTGCTGTCCAGTGCCTGCTCTCACTGGGGGAGTTGGTGTTAAGGCAACAGAAGCTCTGTATAACTTCTTGCTTTGACTCTTAGACTTTCCTGTTAGCTCAGAGGATCCAACACCAGCTTTTCTACTTGCAGTGGAGCACACTGAGGAGGAATCAGAATTTCCATGGGAGAATACAGACTCCGTACCCTCGGCTGGTAGATTTTCCAGTCCAAGATCTCCCAGTCCTAAACCCAGTTCAGACTTCAGAAATGATTGCTCTCGCATAAGTTCAGAGACCTAAGGATTGAGAAAAGAAACAGTTCTGAATAAGCACATAAAAAAGTCACATACAGACATAGCTATGCTTTCTTGTTATTTATTCAATCACTTACTCATTCCCTCCATGTAACAAATACGGCTATAAAATAAATATATGCTTTGACTTTATGACTGCAACAAAGAGGATCATAAAAAGGAATGGGCATTTTTGAAAGCCAACATAAATAAGAATTGTGGCAGTTCCCCAAGCCACTGACTTTTGCAATATGGATACATCCTGCCAGGGCCACTGACAAAGATACACGTAAAGGCCTGATTTTGTTTTTCTTTACTAAAACAATTCAAGTTTATTCCTTTTTTTTTTCCCCTCCCTCTGCAGTCTTTGTACTGCTTGTTTTCAGTGGTTCAGGGGCTTACTCTGGACTCCTAGCATAACCTGCACAGAAAAATAAAATTTTCCCTAGAAAATTCACCACAAAGACATTATGCCAACTAAATGCAAACATCTCACTTCCTCATATTCCTCTTAAAAACAAATAGTGCTTCACAGCTCCTTACAGCTATGATTAACTCTTAAGGAAAATGCAACTGTTCTTTAGAGAACTACTCAAATGATTATTTCCAGGGCTGTGCCTCAAATTAATCTCTTGTGACTTTTATATATATATATATATATATATATATATATAAAACACTTAAAAAACAACCAGAAATGTATTAATTTCTTTGTTTTCTTAATAAAGCATGAAGCACGCTACTTACTGGTTCAATGACATTCAGCGGAGAAGGGCACGATAGGTTATCAGCACTTCTGCTGCCATACATACCCTAAAAAATTGTCAGGTTAATACACTGGGGATTTTTCACAGAGCTGCTATAATCTAATATATAAACATGCCATGTCTCAGACTACTTTCTGTAAAAGTAGAAACTTGGAACCAGGAAACAAAATTGGTTGGTGAAAGTTTATTTCAGTCATTTTTAAAGCTGGCCCACTTCTATAAAAGGGTTTACAAATAAGATATTCATATGGTTCAAAGAATGCAAGTTTGGCTTGGACTCGCAGTAATACCATATTTTCCTGTTCTTGGGTTTCAATTTTTTTTTCCCATGACAAAATACCGAAGAGGAAGATGTGGCCTGTGCTTCTTCCACAGAAGAAGACTGGCTAAGAAAGAGGAATGAGATCCATAAAAAACACATGACGCTTTCTGTTTGTGCTTCTTTTGTTTGGCTGCTGACAGAATTGCAGCAGAAAAAAAAAGAGGAACAGCCTTGTGCTGAATGAAGAAAGAGAAAGTATATTGCCACACCACCAATAAATGGACGCCAGTAACTTCCCCCCGGCAACTCCCCACTGCATTTGAGCTGCTAGTGGAGTGTCTGTACAAGTAGAACTACTCCCCATCTGGCAGGGAGCCACATGTTCAGCTGAAGGAGCTCCAAAAGGCAATGGAAGAAGAAACCTGAAGATGACAACTGGATTTTCCTGTTTTTTTGGTCCATGGTTAGGCAGAGCTAGAGGGAAGCACACACTGTTTCTTGGGAGAGAAACACTGCTTTTCTTGTCACTGCTCTCTTTTCACAAGTAAGAAAACGCTAGTTTTAGGAGAATTATCCTAAAGTAGTTTAGGAGAACTCCAAAGAAATCATAACCATCCCAGGAAGATTTCAGACATGAGCACTACCTACCAAAACTACAAAAATTCAGAACATGAAAGCACTGGCAAAAGAAGCCTGAAATCTCAGACTTTGAAATCCCAAAAATATGTATTGACACATTAACAGCAAGAAAATCCCTCTGTTCACTCATCTTTTCCCCAAGACACTGAAAACTGAAAATACAACCTGAAAGTACACAAATCATCATTAGATTCCCAGATGCCATTCCACAGTAAGAATTTTTACATTTAGGAGTTATTAATATTAATATTACACTTATGCATGTTACACCAAGAAAACATACAATGCTGTTGCAAAAAATAATACTTACTATGTGTGTCTGAGGTCTGTAAGGGGAAGACATGTGCAGACTTCTCAGCTGGTCTTCCAGTGCAAGTAGACGTTCCTCTAACTGCATCTCTAACTCCTGCAGCTCCATGCGGACAGACTTTCTCAAACTCTGCAGCTGATCAGCTTCATACCTGCACAAAATCCATTATGAAATAAACAATGGCAAAAAAAAACAAAACCACAGAACAGCGCAGTAATCACATTACTTCTCTCACATAGTTCTGAATTTCCAAGCAGAAGCTACAGTTTGACCCAGAAAGAATGGTCAAAGAAGCCAACAGATCTAAATTATATTTACTTTTAAAGTTAGTGATGAGCTGATTCAACTAAAGTAAATAAATTAGCAATTTCAAATATTATTCCACATCAGCTGCTGCAACCCACGGTCAACAAACACAGCCAGAATAATGAATACCATCTGTAACCTGCTGCATGGCCACTGTGCATTGGATAAGTATCTGAATGCTACAGTGTTATTTTTATTTATTTATTTACGTCTATACAGAGGAGGAGGAGAAAAATCCAAGTTGAAAGTGCTTAAGATTTTTCCTCTTGAATATCCTGTGCTCACATATCCTATGATACTTAAAATCCTTAAAATCCACAGATGTAGAATCACTCTGCAGAAGTGAGGAAACAAATATCAATTAATAAGAAATGGAATTAGAAGAAACACAGGGAAAACAAACTCTAGAATGAAGGTGTAAGGATGAGAGTAAACATGGGTTTTCTTGCATAAACTCAGTTCCAACCCTCCTCAAATTGAAATTAATAGATTTTTTTTGCTCTTATTTCAGAAGCAGTAGATCATCTCTTTAAGAAATAAGTGTCCAAGTATTTTCTTCTTTTTTTTTTTTTTTTTAACATCATTTTACCTTTCCTCTTCTGTCATGTGCTGATAAACCGTTGTCTGTTGACGTAGCATAGCCAATTCCAAATCCATCATTTGAGTTCTGAATAAATTTAGGTTTCGCCTTACTACTTGCAGCTCCTGGAAAGTATTCTTAGGGAAAAAAAACAATAGAGAAAAGAAATTAAAAAAAATAAAATAAAATAAAGTATGGAGTCCATAACTATATTTGCTGAAACGTACCCTGTGAGTGAAGCAGAACCTCTGCAACTTCAGCATACAGATGTTACAAGTCATGAGATAATAATTCAATAAAACATTTTCAGGCGTACGATACAAATCCATGAAAGTATTTCCACGTATTTAGATTGATTTGTTTTTGACACTGTTCACAGGATAGAGTCATTTCTCTGAAGATGGGGAACTGCCCAAGGATAGCACACACTACAGTACATACATATGTTTCTTTTTCATTTTGATTAACTGCCAGTGTGTATAAAGGGTCACTTACTTCATAGAGAGGTAGAATGGATGATCTCTGAGTAGTGTAACCAGTGGCAGCTGAAAGATCCTGACCTCTCATTACTGGATACTATGGAAAAAAAACATTTGAAACAGGAGTGTCAACACAGTCTTCTTCAGGAACTCATCTTCTCAAATGCTCACATAGTCCAAAGCAGCCAATGTTAAAACACAGTCTTTCTGGCCTTATGATTTCTGCTCTCAATGTCAGCATTGCAACAGGAAAAGGAAACTCAGCAAAATGGAAGTGCCTACTCTTAGTGTGTGCACCAAAGTTCTGTAATGCAAACAAGTTTCAGCTGGAAAAAAATTAACCCTTTCTGATACAATAAGTAGGAATAAAAGGTATGTTGTCTGCCTCAGACATTGGTGCAGAAAATGCCTGACACAGACTACTGAAAATCCAGTAGTCCCAACTGCCTTAGCTGACAAAAAAAATCAAAAAGATCATCATGGAAAACAGACCTGAGTAAATGAAACTGGCCCCATTTTCAAAATTATGATCACAGTCATTTGCTGTGGGATTTTGCTCAGCACTTAGTAGTTGTTTTTTTTTTTGTTTCTTTTTTATGTATGCTGATTTTGTATTTGTTTTTTTTAATCTCACCATATTGCCTACACCCAAAGACCCTTGCATGCTAATGATCTCCCATGAGAACAAGACTGTTGAAGAATTTCTATTTGCATGTTGCATCAACATCTGGAGAAACCAGATAAAAGACAGAGGCTGTTACATGTAGAAATGTGGCACAGCAAAAAACAGGAGAAACAGCAAAAATGTGTATCTTTTCAAACATGAAAAAGACAGCTTGTCCAATATAATTCCGAAAGAATTCAAAAGAACTATTGACACACCATGGAAAATTTGAAGCATGTCCATTCACTCAGAGAAGCTTTGTTCAAACATGATCACATCAAGGAGATGCTTTGTTTTTCCTCTCCCAGTTTTCTTTGTTTGGGAATAAATCTACTCTTCCTTACTTCTTCCAAAAACACAGGATTGTGTAGTTGAAATATCTCCTATTTTTCTACAGGAAGCTGAGTACACTGAGTTACAAATTCAGTTTTGGCTGTAGGGAAAAACAGCACAAGGAAACTATGTATTGAAAACAACAGTTTTTCACAGAAAACTCAGTACGAAAAAGGAACACATCCCCCAGAATGGGATTGACCTAGACAAATCACTTGAAGCAGGGCAAGGAGTTATTACCCCCTCTAATACTAATGCAACTTTATTTTTATTGAACCAGCACGAATGAGAGATCTGGATGTAATAAAGTTTTCTTCTTCAGCAGACTCAGCTAGCATCCTGCAAGTTTACCCTTACACACAGCAAGACTGCAGTTTACGCACGCAAGTGAATTTTATAAAGAAAGGTAAGTTCTGCAACTGCTTCCTCCCAGGCATGCTGTTGACTACTTTGAGCAGGGCTAGCTCAGAAAACCTGAGGTATGACTAGCCTCAAGTTTTGGACAAGGGACAACACAAACAAAAGAACAGGAGGTCTAAAAACCTCCCACTACTGCCCACCACCAGCAATAGGGTGCAGAAAAGCAGATTTTGTCCTTGATGAAAAACCTCACAGAAGACACTGAAGTTTCAAAAAAAAAAACAAAACAACAACTGCATAATTTTCATGTATTCACATATTAACAGGCAGGGTCTGCAAGTGCTCTGCCATAGAGCCACTCAACAGAAGCTTGCAGGCTCCTAAGTTGGATTACCACCTCAGACAATAGCAGTATAGAGATGGTGGAGCAGAGACGATTACTAATAAAAGGAAAAGAGCAGAAGACATCACAGAAGCCAGCAAAAAGACATATACAAGGGCTGCTCTGAAAGTGATGCTTCCTATTTTATTGTGTTGGCCCACAATATAAGAGGCAGTTGTTGGTGATACGGCAGTAGACCTTGAACCTTCCCACCAATATTCCATTACATTTTGTTGCCATGAGACAGACGACAGCAGAGGGGCAGTCTGACAAAATGGTGTCTGACATGGAAGTATGTATGAAGCAAAGATGTGTCACTGAATTCCTCCATGTGGGAAAAAAATCACCCAGTGTCATTCATCAACACTTGCTGAACATTTATAGAGACCAAATAGCGGATGTTGGCACAGTGAGGCGGTGGGTGGTGCTTTTCATCAGTAGCAACAGTGATGTGAAAGACAAGCTGCATTCCGGATGGCCACGTAGATTTTTACGAGCACAGCATGCAGGTTCTTGTTCACCACTGCTGAAAATGCATAGCTAGCAATGGTGGCTATATTGCAAAAGTGTTTTCCAGCTGAGAATTTTTTTCTACCAAACAGTGCTATTGTGCTCTTTTTATCTCTTGCAGTTTCCATGAAGAAAATAGAGGCATTATTTTTGGACCAAACTATGTACATATATATGCTTACGTTCTAAAATGTTACTTCTCTGACTACTGAGAAGATTCATACATTCACTAAAATTTCACACATTGTGATAAAATCGATTCTTAATAAAAGGCTGATAACCTCAAGATTACGCCGCTGGCTCCAGAGTTGAACATGCTCAATATTGACATAAACCAGCACAGAAACGTTAAGTTGAACGAATGATCATCATTAACATTATTAGTGAAGTCACAGGACTTGTAATGAAAAAGAAATCTATCAGTTATCCAACGGTTATCCAAGAAAGTACATCAAAGAGAAGTGACAGGCAAAAGCACCATTAAAGGCGACATGTATTTTCATATCTAAAGCTAATGACTATCACTTTAAAATACCTGCTTATGAGGCATACACTGCTCCTCCCTCATACTTAAGAATAACCATAAAAAAGTAAAAAAAAAAAAAAATCAGTTAAATAATGATCTGGATCAAGTGCAACATGAACTAATTCAATGCAAAAAATAGTGGTGCACTGGACACTTGGTGACCACTTTAAACAGAAGCTCCTGAAAGAAGTAGCAAACCTAACAGGCACAATGTGTTGTTTTTTTTTCTCCTTGATTTCACATGCTACATAAAAGAATATTTGGGCTAACATTTTATTTTTATAAAAATAAAATAAGAAGCCCATTTGCTTTCTCTTACCTGCGAGAGGTTCTGCAGAGAGTTTCTGATGTCATGTAGGACTCTGCGAAGCTGCATTTCCACAGTAGAGGGTGGATTGATGGCATGAGGTCGATGAGAATATCCAGAGTGCCTCGGAGAAAAGGGGCAACTGAAGGGCGAAAGCAAGGCACTGAGGGAAGAACCAGAGATACTCGGGACACTGTGGGTGCTAAGCGTCCTCATGTGCTCACAGAGCGGCCTGTCCAGCCACTCAGCTGGGAGGGAGTGCAGGGAGCATGTTGACTGGGACATGTGTGCTGGGGTGTGTAGTGGGCAGCTCTGTCCCCTGGTGGGACTTGGCGCCTCGGACAGTCTCCTGAGCCCAGCCTGAGGCACTTCTCTTTTAGAGGATGAAGTTGCAATGAATAGTGTGGATTTGCACACAGGCTGGCTGGTAGTTGCTTTATCTTCCTGTTTGTCATCCTCAGAAGTCAGTTTTTCATCTCCCTCCATGTGTGTGTACTTGTAGGTGAAAGAAGGAGGACCACACAGAGTCTCTTTTCCTGGAGTTAACTGGACATTCACAGAGGACACCACTTTCACTGGATTCAGTAATGCAGTTGGGAGAGATTGAGATCGCCTTAGAGGATAACCTGATTCAGCCAACCACTGTCTTTGTTTCCTCAGGAAATCTTTTGATTTCAAGAAGGAGCGCCCAGCCCTTGATTCAGATGTGCTGATGACCCTCATCCGGGCTCTTTGCAAAGCAACATGAACCCTGTCCAAGGATGATGGGGAAGAGCTGTCACCTTCCAGAGACTCCAGTGACTTAAGGATATGGTGTGTTTGGTACTGAGGAAACTCAAAAGTGGTGTCATTGTCAAGATCACTTTCATCACTGCCTTCCTCCAGAAGCTCCAATTCTTTCTGCTCACTGGAAATACCTTCATCTTTAGAGCTGCCCTCTCCTCCAACTATCTTAGATACATGAGATGACTTACTTTCTTCTTCATTATTTTGTTCACAATTTCTTTTATCATCTTTCCTTAGGTTTTCAGAATATGCCTCTACCTTTCCTCTCTCTACTTGAGAGATATCATCCTCTTCATCATCATCATCGTCATCCTCCTCCTCCTCTTCTTCCTCCTCAAACTTATTGAAACATGGCCGTTCCTTGGCTATTGGTGTCTTCTGTTCTTCACTATGTGATGTCACGGTTGTCTCACTGTCACAGCTGTCAGCACTGCTTCCCATGCCTTGCAAAGACTCCTGAACCTAGGAAAGATTCAAGACAGCAAATGAGTGAACGTGCTGGAGACTCAGCTCCTGCCTTCTCAGGAATCAGGCTAACAGCCTAAGTTCATATTCATTTGGTATTATGGTGAAACAATCAAAAATGTAGTTGGTATGGCAGGTGAAAATGAAAGAACGAAAAAACCATAGTTTCAGATTGATTAGAAGCATTCTGAAGTACAGCACCCAAAAGGAGATGGTTTGCAGGGAAAAGAAAAAGTAGCCAAGCCATTCACACTTTTTTGATTTGACAATAAATATTATTGCCAAAAGAATAGATGTAGCAGCAGTAAAATGATAGTGTTTTAGATAGCAATGGCAAAGGGTTATCAGACTGGAGGTATGTGGCATCTCCCTTCCAAAAAGGTTCATACTCAGCATTGAAACCAAGGATGGTATTAGGGAATGCACACAGAGAAGTGAGGAGAATTTTGGATTGTAGTGAGATTCCAAGAATAGGAACAGTCTGCCTATATGCTCAGCTTGTTCTAACTTGTGGAATTGTTCAAGATTGGGAATCTAATATTAGTCTGCTAGCCTCCATTGATGACTGAATCCAGCACTTTTACCCTATTCTGCCTTCCTTTTTTATTAGCACACCTTGCCCTTCTCATTCTAAATTATGATTTAAATTCCATATTGCAAAAGGATGCACGATTAGAGCATAAGCATAAGTGAACTTCTAGTTTAATAGGGATTAAATGATGGGAAAAGTGCTCATGAGAAAGGAGAAGGGGCATACGGATTGCAAAGCACATTCCTTAGGTCAGCATGATTGGTTGATATATTTAGAAGTACATTTTCATAAGAATATGTAGTAAAAAGTACAGTTTTGGAAATTTGCCATAGCTGTCATGAACTGGGTAATTTAGAAATGCTTTTCATATTTCTAACTTGTGCCATTCTTTCTGCTATTAGCTCATTCTAGAGTGAATATTTATGATGCATGTTGTGCAACACTTCCATCTCCACGACCTAGAACAGAATTTGGGTCGTGAAAGTCATCACGTACTTAACATTGCATTAAAATTTGTATTAAATACTATACATGTTCAGATGCTGTTCAAGTCAAATGCATTAAAAGAACAGAAGACTATAGCATTTGGGTGAAATTAGATATACTACAAGTGTGCGTAACTAATGCTCCATCACACTGCTTACCTACAAAGTCAGGCAAGCAAAATTCAAGTATTTGGATAGAGAATTTTTCTAACTTCTTTGTTAACATGAAACTTCCCTACTGAATACCCAAACTTAATGTCAAAATGGGGATGAAAGGAAATGCAATTCCAGTTTTTCAGCTTTCTCTTGATTTCAGAGGAATGTTAAGGTTGCTAGAGTCAATTATTTAACAGTAGATGGCACTAACTTACCATACTTTTAAGAAAACAAAATGTACACCCTTCTGTATCCCCTTCATCTTTTCACAGGTTCTCTTCACTAGCTGCCAAGTTCTTTTTTCCTAGTCTCATTATTCATCCCTATTTTCTAGTCAGATCGGGACTTGTCCTGAATAAAAGAGTGGTGGTGGCAGAAGAGAGCCTAGCAACTCCATGGCACAGATCTCACACAGACTCAATACATCTTTTCAAAACAACAGAAAGCAGAAAAATCTCATCACTTTGCAATCAGCACAAACTCCACTAGTCTTCCACTGAAGAAGCATTTAGATGCAACTCACTTTTAACGGACACTTGATCAGGTTGTAACCTGAGCAAGCAGCTCTAGTCTGAGACTGCTAATATGCCTGTCAACTTACTTCAGCATAGTTCAAACTCAGCTAAGAGTAGAATTGGTATCTCAGATTGTTATGTTCATTCTAGAAACTCATGTTCATGATTTCCATTATTCACTATCACTCTTGGTAAATGTAAGCTGATGCTTAAGGGAGACAACTGGACTAGTCCTGTGGTTGCTTCCATTTTGGCACTCAGCTGACAAAGTAGTAAACAGAAAAGCACACAATCCCAGTACCAAAGCTAGAAGAAAACTTTGATGGATGAGAACCTCTTCCTACTAAGTGCCAAATAGCTTTTAGAACGTTTGTTGTTTTTCGAGGAAAGTCTCACACATGGTAGCATGAAACAAGTCCAGTAGATAAAAGCCACAAAAATGAAATTACTGGTGATATCCAAATTCCCACTTTCATATACTTTACATCATAGTGTTTCAGGTCCCAGAAAGCTACCCAACTTGGACATATCACTATGTGAATGTGTTAGGAGAAGCAAAGAATATCATTGCTAAGTATCAGATGAAGTCGTTGAGCAAATGTGTGTAGTCACATAAGCATCCAGCTGAACAAAAGCCTCCCTAACACTTGAGAGTTCTGGTCAGTATCACTGGAAATTCCAGGACCGAGAACAAAGGAACTGGAATGGGAAAAAACATGGGACTCTGAAAATGGACTAAACATCAGTATACCTACACAGCAAAGTTAGTATGAAAATGTTTTCTCTTTCTGTCAACTTCTAGCAAGAATATAGAAAGATATGGGAAAAAAAAAGGACTGAAAAGTAAAACAAAACCAAAAAAAAAAGATACAAGAAAATGAAATGAATTTCACATTTTCACTAGAAAAGTTATATTAATCACCTTAATCTCATTTCATGCACAAGAGGAATGGACTGCAGTTCTGAAACCTCAGCCAATAACAAAAGATATACCAGAAATAGCACACAGGAAATACTGAATTTAGAGCTTATTCTAGGCCCAAGTACACTCAGACTCTCCTACCAGAAAGGCTTTAAAATTTTAACACAGCATAAGGGACTGTGCAGATCCAGTTCTGAAAATGAGAAGTTTATTAGAACCTTGACTGACAGTCACAAAAGAAGCCAAACGCCAGCATACCTTCTTCCCTCCCCACAACTCTGCTCTGCCACAACAATCGACGCAATGTCAGCCACAGTATGGAAGACTTACCTGAAGCTGATTAAATGGAGAACAGTCTGTGGAAGAATCCTCAGCAAAGCCACTGCTATCTGAGTGCTGACTAGCAGTCCGTAAAAGCTGATCTGCTTAAAACAAAGCAAAACTCAACTATAGTTCATTTGCAGATCACCACCCTTTAAGCCAGTCACATTCAACATGTGCTTTCCTTTTACATCAAAATTACATTAAGTAGATAGCCCTATTCCTTTTCAAATTCCACTTTGAACAATTCATAAAAAGACCTGCTGGTTCCAATCATATGGAGTGCAAAACCTTCCCTCACACAAAGCTTTACTTGTGAAACTTTAAATAGCACTGGCAGAGGAACCTTTTTTCACACTTTTCTCTCCTGTATTGTGGAAAAACCACACTCACTGATGTTGCTACTGCTGCAGTTTTTCTTCCACCAAAACTGAATCACTGGTTAACATTCGTTGGAACAGCTGCCTTTGTATTGACATGAACAGATCTGCTATCTCTCCTGATCAGAGCGATAAAGGGGTTCACTGCCAGCCCACACCACCTCATGCATCCCAAGAAAAAGAACAAGATGAGCAGAGGGCAATGCGCAGGCCTGAGAACTGCTAGAGACTGTCCCTCCCTGGTTTAGTGGACAAACACAAAACATTTCTAACACATTGACTGGCAATCAGCCAAAACACACTCCCAGCACTCATTTTGTATACTGGAGATAAGATCCTCCCTGCTTGCTCCTTTCTACACACAGGAGATAAGTGTTCTAAGAGCCTAAAAAGACACTCAAATCCTTGGAGCTACCCAAGAGTGACGTCCTCTGGTGCAGGCACTGTACCACAGAGCTCCTTGGCCAGGGGATCTCGGTACGCCCCACAGAATTGTGCCACATGGCACTGTTGCTCTTTATTGGACACAGGTTGCACTTCCAAGTGTAGGGTTTAGCTCACACCATCATGGCCATCTTGCTCAGAGTGATACCAATCCATCTCATCTCTAAACCTCAGCAAACATATAAGAGCTTGGCTACGGCATGAGACCACAGCAGCCCTCAGCCTCTACACCCCACCACCTTCTCATCCCTTCATAGCTCACTGTTCTACTCTCCGTAGCTGAAAACAGGATTTTGCCCCACATTCCTTCCACCACTTAACTGTCATCATATAATTAAACCCAGTTCACAGCTCAACGCATTGGAATGCATTGTGAAAACTGTTTTGAAACTGCTGGATATTCAGATCTAATTTTGTATTAAAATTATTAATTTTGAAGAACATTTTACCGATGCAGAAATAAAAGTCTGCATAGGCACAGAAACTGGTGAACAGCTGGTCAGGGAAACTGCCCTTTCAACTTCTTCATCAGTGTTTTCATACAGCTTTTAGGGAGTGCCTTTCAAATTGTGCAGCTACTGTGTTATCATGTTGGCCACAATATCCTGCAATGATAAACAATTTTTTACCACAAGGCAGACATCCCCACCCAGCTCCTAGAAAAGACAATAGGAATTACTTCACTCGAACTGGCCTGGCTCTTAGCAAGCACCCAATACAATGCACCAGCTTATATACTGGCATCTGGTTTCACGTACATGAAATTTATTACTGCTCAATAAAAATACTGACCTGTCTTTCTATTTCTTTCTTAGTCATACATCTGTAAATACATACTCACACATGTACATAAACATATGTCGCTAAAAAGGAAACATCAGATATATGTACATCTCCCTAAACAATTCTCAGTCTCTTAGGGAAGAGTGTACTGAAGTCAAATCAGGGCTTTATATCATTTTCCACAGGGCTTGTAATTTACACACGTGACTTGACAGCCTTACTTGAAAGGTACTGCCACATAAATGGTCAGTCAGGACCAGAGGCACTCATACCTGCCCCAACATCATTATTCATGGCAATAAATTAGCACCACATCAGTAGAATCAAACCACCTTGATGCCACCTATAGATAGATTCCCTTAACATAGCCATCACTTCCTGTTATACAGGTACCAGGATTTTTTTTTTTTTTTAAACATTTTAAATAAAATCAGAGAAGACATTTTTTATAAGCATGAGCAGTCTTTGCTCTACCAAATCTTTGCCTCTTGCAAATTCTCAGAATTCTCCATGATATCTCCATTTAAATGAAGTAAAAGCTTTTAACAAACAGGAATCTCTACTTCAGAAGTGAAATGATAATGTTTGGCTCCATAAAGATTGGAAATATCAATTTTCACATTGCGATACACTACTATATAGCCATATGCATCCTTCCATCAACTCCTGATCCAGAAGTACCAACCTGCTTCATGTCACCTGGATGTCTTTCAGATTCAAGCAGATGAGGGAAAAAGATTAATATTTAGTTTTTATTTTTAGAATTATAAAGTTACATTTAGATCTTGACTAAAATGCCCCCTGGCAGCAGACAATCTTAAGACGAAGAAGTGGTAACCAGCCATGGCTCCCCTCTCCTCACCCTGAATGCAGAGAACTCAGCACAAAGGCTGGAGAAAAGTGTGGGAAAACGAACCACTCAAGATGAAAAAAATAAAAGTAACAATCAAATTCCTGTCCCAGTTAAACTGAGCACAAGACACAAGTGCCCCTCGGATGATTGTTTTAAGTTGCATAAAACATCAAATATTTTTAGGCACTGAATACAAGCCAGAGCAATGTGGGTATTCAAAAATACAGCAAATATGCTGACAAAGTTCTAAGCAGAAACACATGATGAAGAAAGAGGTCTGTGGTTTACAGAACATGGAAGCACAGATTAAACAGATTAAATAATGCATCTATTCTGTATGTTGTAAAATAACATTCAGCTACCAATAGAGTGACAATTCCACAGATCCAAACAGCCCTATCAAATACTCATATGTTCCACATCACTCTGCTGCTGACAAAGGAGGACAAATGCATGGAAAGTGCCTGTGAAAGTCTTTAACATCTACATTTCTCGTACCTATGGTATTGACAAAGCTCTAACACATTCTGATTTTTGTGTGGTTATTAATAAATTGACACTCCCAATATAGCTTTGAAGTATTCCATTCCAGGACTTAAGACCTGCTGCTCTTTTTTCCCCCCATATTGATCACACACTGCAATCCAGCACCATCAAAACCAGAAACTCTTCAAAGTCCCCAGGGATTTCTTAGCTTCTGGATACACAAACACAGATTTCTGCAGATACTAAATCTGTTCCAAATGTTTTCTTCTCAGTCTCCCATCTCCAGCCTAATTCTGGAACTGCAACCACTAAAAGGCACAAAATACAATAATATGCTGACAGGAAGTGCCAATGATCTGCTTTCTTCATTTTTAAGGACTACATTTTCAGAATTACTTACTGTTTTTGACTGCATGTGTCAGATGCTTTAAAAGAAATAGCTCTGTTAATTCAAAATTTGACAAAGCTACTGATGGTAGCAACCAAACACAAAACACAAAGCTCTGAGAATATTCTGTTCTGTATGTGTGCCTATATTTGTCTTGTCAGGAAGAATTGTTTTCCAACTAACAAGCCTTCCTTCCAGATAATTCTGCAAAAGGTGAGTGCCTTTTTTCTTCCTTAAATGCTGAACATTTAATAGCACTGTGTGTTTATAGTGCAAAGCACATGAAGCTTACTGTGTTCCTAAGAAAAGCCCCAAACCTATCTGTGAGCAAAAAGAAAAGATATACACATTTGAATTGTGCAACAACAAAGAACAGAATGCCAGTTTGGAGCATAATAAATAAACTTCAGTTCAGCACCATTTAGAAGATACAACCTAAAAAGTACATCAAGATAGTACATCACTATGATTCAGAATTCTTTGCATCTCCGTAACATTTTTAATAAGGACACTACTACAGCAAAATAATCATTTAGAAGCCACTCTGAAGCAACAACCCTACCACGTATAACCACAGCTATCCTGACATTAGAAATATGCTCTAATGGGGAGTCTAAGTCACAGTAGCCTCAGTGCTGTACAAGCATATGGTAATATACTCCAGAAGGTTTCTTCCAACTCAAACTATGATTCTATGAAAATCATTTTTTTCTTTTTTTTTTTCTCCTTTCTTAATTCAAATAGTTCACATCTTACTACACACACTCTTAAAATGTCTTCCAATGTGTTGTAAACACCAGGGAGAGCACCCACAGCCCATAGTGTAGAAGTAAAATTGCACTGCAAGGTTTATAACATTCTGTACTGACCAGCATTAAACTAACACTGCCGATCAACACAGAAGTACCTCTAAAGGGAAAAGAAAAAGGTACAAACTTATTCTGACAGAGGAAATATTTATCTGGAACAAACATTCGTTAGGGATGCTTATTTACAATAGAGCCAATAGCACTGAAGTGGTGAGCCTGTATGAGAATCAACAGTTGAAATCACATTGTAAATTAAGACCTGCACTTGAATTTCATGTTGACCTGATCTCTCGTTACTGCTAGCAAGAGTACAACTTCACATTCAGACAGAATAGCCAGCATTTTCAGAGAATGACCACTGACATTGGATGACTTCAAATTTGATGAGCACCTGCTGAGAAAACAGAAACCTACTTTTCGCATGAACAACCTGAAAAAGTAAGTAATATTTTCATGTTTCAGATAAGCTTCCCACCACACACTTTCCTTCTGGGCAATTTCACTAAGACCTGTATATAACACCACCATACACTTTTCACATCTTCCAGGTGAAATAAAAAATTGGTCCCAAACTGATTTTAGTGAACATGCAGGCTTGCCAACAGCATCAACATCCTTGTGAGACAAGTTATCTGAGAACCCTAGGCAATACTGGCACGAGGAAAAACTCTCATTGCTAATCATTGCCAAGCACATTCATAAACAGATGGGATATACTAGCTGGGAGATAGGAGCCAGCACATCCTGCTCCTGCCACACTAGAAACCCAATGCTAGAGCTGCTCAGTACATTTCAGCAGGTATATATTGATTTAGCAGAGGGTTGTTTGTTAGGGTAATACGGTTAGGTCATGGTTGGACTCAATGATCTTTAAGGTCTTTTTCAACCTGAGTGATTCTATGACTCTATATGAGTTCTATATGGGTTTTTTTTTCTTGTGTGGAGCAAGAGGAGGGTAAGATAGCTAGTGGGAACCAAAACCATAAAATTGACATTTTAGAAGAAGGAAAAATACATATGTATTTTTAATCCTCCTTGACTGCAGCTCCAAGTTCCATTAGTCACCTTTCTCTGAAAAACTGTTTCTGTAGTTGCCAAGGCAAGGGAAATAAGAGACTTGACCTGTAAAGAGTGCATCTCTGTCATGTTACCTGCACTAATCTATTACCCGAGGGCTTTAACCACAGGCAAACAATCGTCTGAAAGCATGTAATCATTAACTTTAAAAAACAGCCAAGGGGGAAATGCTGGGAACAATCAGAAATGCAGTTTCTGGTGGCCCTTCCTTCTAGCCTGTATCCATAACAGAGTGTGGTCAGACACTGGAAAGGGCTGCCTAGGGAGGTGGTGGAGTCACTGTCCCTGGAGGTGTTCAAGAAATGTTCAGATGTTGTACCAAGGAACACGGTTTAGTGGGATGTATTGGTGACAGGTGGATATTTGGACCGGATGGTCTCAGGATTGCTCTCCAACCTTAGTGATTCTGTGAGAACAGGAGATGACTTGGGTGTGCAATGCTGTGTTGCACAAAACACTGTTGAATTTGTAGCATGACATAACCCTACTAGCCGATCATCAACCTTCAGCACAGAGCCCAGAGATGCTCAACCATACCAATGCAATTCAGCTGACAGTTCACAAGACTCAGTTCATCTGCGAAAAGGCAAATGAAAATTTACGTGCCTTAAGAAAATTTTCTGTGTCTCTCTGCAAGCATCTTACATTGATAGCTATGTTTTTTGGTTTTCTTCACCAAGAAATAGCACCAAAGCTAGGTGTCTTGCTAAACACAACAATCTCTAGTTCTTTAATTGTAAATACATTTCAGAGAGCAGATCTTACTTTCCAACTTTGGGTAAGGGCCAGTAATAGTCAAAATTAAACATCAGTCTTTTCCCTCTTTCAAAACCATAAAATATAAATAACAATTAGAGATGAAAACATATGTGAGCCACAAGAGCCAGTGCACATTTTGTAACATGAAGGAATACAATTTCCATGTGCTTACTAGTCTTCTCTGCAGACAGCCTTCAGATAGAGCAGTAGCACACTGGCAAAGGCTAAGCATATCATGAAATTTAGGTTTAAAAAAATATAATTTTAGTTTAAATGGATATCTTAAATTACAGGATTTGCTAGAGGAAAAAAAAATCTCATAAAATCTGAATTAACATTTCTGCTTTTCCAAGCTATCATCAATGGCACAAAAGTACAAACAGGCAGTGAGGTTACAGCACTGTCATCTTGCCTGTAATTTGGTTGCCACTTCGCAGTTCTGTGATTTAACTGAAAAGGAAACCCAGAGCTTTTTTTTTTTTTTTATTCTGGAGAGAAGAGAAATTTTAGAAGTTTTAAATGCATGAATCAGCATTTCAAATAGGGAAGGAATCTCAACAGATTGCTGTCTCCTAGAAGTTGAAGTCTACTCACCTTTCCTTGACTTGGTCACTGCCAGTTGATGAGAAGCTGGAACGTGTGGTAGATCCCCCTCTGTACTCTGGATCTATTGAGAAGAGGAGAGGAATATTTTGTGAGGCTAACTGGGTTATGTTCCTGTGCTACTCCAGGCTTCCCCACATTACTGCTTGTGGAAATACATCTTATGTATTCCTGTACAAAACAGGAAGATAACATGCAAAGTCATGCAGATTTCAACTGGGAAACATAAAACTACATTAAAATTAATCCCATTACTTAATCGCTTTGTAAAACAGCATTATTAAGAAAGCATTTCTTTGACAGCCATTCAAATGATGAAAGGAATACGCCTAAAATTTAAACAGGAAAGCCTTTGTTTCGCTCAAAAGCTATCATACACTTTCTGTTGTCTGTGCAACAGAAAAAATCCTCATGGTTCGCATAAAAGCTTACATGCTCAGAACCCCTAACACTCCCTCCTAACAAGCTGCCTATCTATTTTCAAAATTAATGACATTTTCCTTTTCAATTTTGATAAAGTTAAAAATGCAAAATCAGCACACTAACAGTTTGAAGCCCAAATTAGTATTTGGCTAAAGGAGAAACTCTGTATCGAAATCATGTGTATAGCAGCCACAAGAGTGCATTCTCTCAATGACAAGGATTTTGAGAAGTACTTGGCCTGAACTTTTCACTGTTAATAAGTGAACAGCATTACTCTTATATAATAAAACAAGAGACTTCTATTCCTTTAGGAGACAAAGACTGGATTATGAAAGAGCTAAATGATTACTTTGACAAAGGCAGGGGAGCATAGGAAGAGTTCATCATTTAAGTTTAGGAAAAATACGTATGTCTTTAACTAAAAAACATACAAAACCACCCATACAAAGCCTACCAAAGAAAAAAAACAACACCAAAAGCAGGAACAGTAAGTAATCTTACAAGCCCTTTTGATCAGACTAGCCGTTCCGGAAAGATATCTTGATTTTCTTAAACCTTCTGGTTTCCAATGGCTAAATTTGCCACCCTCAACCCAGCAAGCCTCTTCTTATCTAAAATCCTTCCACCTCCTGTCCTTTGTTGGCGATAGCATCCCAACAAGTGCGTAGAGAACTTGTCCTGCCCCATCCCTTCAGCCAATATTGATGCTGGTAAGCGACCTTCGTGCTCTAATTGGTCATCTCAGGAGAGGGAGTCTGGGGGAAATCCTGCCCTGACTCACTCCCACAGTAGCTATCTTCCCAGCAACAGACTTCCTAATGGCACGCAAACTTCCAAGGCATTCATAAACATGCAAAGAGTTTCCTTGATATATCTGTCATCTTTCTCATGCATATCAAGCTGAGAAAACTTTGGAAGGAGTTATTTTCAGTTCTAATACAGTGTATTGTTCATTAGACTCTGCTTAAGAGACGTACAAAAATAAAATCAAGCTGCCAAGTATTGTTCTAGAGATTTTGTAATAAAACTGAATCTCTCTACCAGTTAATGTGTATGTACTAGGTTGCATAAACAAAAATTCACCACAACTCCAACCCACATCATATGTCATCATGCCAGAACAGCTGTGTTTATGGACTGGCATCATTGCAAAGTGTGTCACCCAAAACTTTGCAAATGCATTGCATATAGCTTATGCAGAATTTGGTAAGTATTCTTCACAGCCCTTTATAGCCCAATTTATTCTGAAAAAAAATATATATACCCTTTTGTTTTTAAAAATAGTTACTTTGCCTAAGAATGACAAAATATGGATTTCTCCTCTAGTATACATGAAACCAGTTATCAAGAACTCAGCAAAATGCACTGCCATTCAGACCCCTCCCATTGTGCCAACACAAGTATCTATGCAGCTACACAACAAGCTGTGCCAAGGAAATTATCTAGCTGAAAACTACCCCAGGAAAAATAAATCAAGATACACAGGACTTCTTTTCCTCCCCTCAGTTGGATCAATCCTTTGTTCTTGTTCAGTAGAAGGCCACATGTGTGGGTGACGGCACACAGATGCAAACAAATGGCAGGAACTACAAGACACTGGATTATTTCTTTCCCCTCAATAAGCATCTTCATTTATAACATCGGTTGATCTAGAAGAGATTCAAAAGCCTGCAGTGCCAAGATAACACTAGATACAATATCTTCTAAGTGATCAGTTTGTTTTTCTTTGTAAAACTCTGGAAGTTTCCTATTGCCAGTTTTCTTCACTCATTCCAGCAAAGAAGTCACAATCCTTCATTTACACATCTACTTCACATACATGAAAACGTTAGCTTCTGGATTGTTAACAGGCATGCCAAAAAGCATCCACAAAATAATTTGCTAATTTAAGGGAGATCTTAACGCAATCCAATCAGTGAGTCTATGCAAAAATAAACTATTAAATTTGAATTTGTGGGCTGCACATTCACTAGCCTAGTCAACAAACTACTTCTAGGAACCTAGGAATTAGAATCCCTTTGAGACAATGAAAAAAAGGAGAAAATTTATGCCGACTCAAGAACAACAACATCATCGCTATCAACAACACTTCAATAAAAGGAGCAACTAGAGCAACCTACAAAGAGAAAGCAACAACTGTCCTACCATTCAGAGAATGTAAAGCATCCCTGGAGAAAACACTAACTACACAGGAGAAAATATTCCTCTACTGGCAGCCAGCAAGCTATGTAAACTGTACCCAAAAACAAAGTCATATATTTCCACCTACCTCTTCCATCTCAAAGGAGTCCTTCTGTTGAAGCATTAGATTCATTACAGAGGGGTTGGCAAGAGGCGTGCAGGGCTCCCTACCCACTGATGCCACAGGTGGCCTTTGTGCTGGGGCACCACTTTCAGACGTGGTGTTGTTAGGTAAGTTGGGACTGCTGCTGAGGCTGGAAGGGTCCAAAAGACCAGACTCTTCACATTGTCTGTCCTGGGGGCTTACCAGCCTGCTGCTTTGCACATCTGCCACAGACACAGTATTCTCATGCTTATCATCAGTTCCAGCAGGCACGATCTCAAGTCTGTGAGTGTCTGTAGCATTTGACTGACTACTGGCTATCTCCTCCTTTACCGTAGCCAGAAAAGTGGGAGAGTCTTTCTTTTTGGAGAATTTTGGCAACTTAGAGTCATTTTTAGCATCATTTTCCTCACTCTCTATCTCAACTGGACCTTTTCCTTTTTCAACAGGTGAAGGCGTTGAGCAGCCGCTACTATCAGCCTGCTGTGCACTGCAAAGATTAAGCTTGGACAAGGTCTTCATTAACCGACTGGCTGTATTGCTGCGATTTAAGGGAGGAGGGCTGGATGCTTCTTTGCTGGAAGACACTGAATTCATGCTACCAATTTTTTGCAGAGGAGTCCCAGAGACTTGAGAATACAAAGACGAAAAAGCATTGGCCACAGTAGTAAGCACTTCAATCTGGCGAAAACGACCTGCACAAGAACAAAATATGAGACAGAGTTTAAGAGGACCTTTGGTGTCATTACAGCTCAGAACTGCTGATCCATTTCTACACAATTGTTCAAATTGTGACAACTCTTTTCCTCATATCTGAAGAGGGAGTCTTCATCGTAACTGGTGCCTGCCCACCCCATCAAATCTCCCTCTACTTATATCAAGTCTAGAGATGAACACCGTCTAGTTCTATAACCTGAAAGGGATGTTGCACAGTACAGAGAAATGGTAAAGAAAACTTTGCAAAAATCTCTAGTAAATGCACAAGGAGAACAGCACAAAAAGCATTTACAAGTAAAACTAAAAAACAGACATGCAACTGCAATTTACAAAGTACCATCAGGAAAAGGTATGCTTGTAGATGGACAGAGCAGTTCCAGTAAAATAGGACATTTCAGCTATGCCCTCGTTTCAGAAATACTTGTTCCTGACCTAACAAAGACCCTGTCCAAGTCAACAGCAATACTGGCACAGACTTCAGCAACTACAGAAGTAGGTCACTGCCGACAGCTTTCACAACTCTCACTCGATTCTAAAGAACACATGAAAAAGACAGATATTGCTATTTGTTTCATTTCCATGCTCTAAAGCTGTAACAGAAGACAAGCATAGAAGAAAGCAACAAGAAAGATACAAAACAGAAGGCAATGCACATCTTACAGGATGCTTTTTATTTCTTCTCTCCCCTATAGATCATCTTCTCATCCAAGGTGAACATCAGCAGTCATCTCTTCCACATTTAAAAACCACACGAGTCTCATTATGGATTCTGAATGGAATTTGGCCTTTAGATGGTACAGGGTTTTTGCCGTAACACTAGATATGATACCTTCACCTGAGGTTGTTTACATAGTTAAAAATGTTAAAAACTTTGCTTCAAAAACATACTTACTTGTCAAAGCAAAATTTGGATTTTCCACTTCCATGCGTTGCATCTGGGCATTCAAAAACACTTTGATATCTATCCCTCTGGCAAATGATGATGAGTTAAAAAATCTTGCTGGAATTTTTGAAGCAATATCTGGTTCATCTCTTCCAAATCCAAGGTTATAGAGCACTTCTTCAGGATCTTCTTCATAAAGCTCCAGTAACTCAGAAACACTAGACAAACAAGATGTTTATTGTCTGTGCATCTCCTTTTAGGACACAGTGCCTTCTGTCCAACTTCAGATCAGCCCGCTAGCCAGCTTTGTCTATTGAACTTTTGACTCTTACAGCTCAGTCTACTTAAGGAAATAATTCTGGAGATATCTGCATCTCAAGTTTTGGTTCACACCACCAGAGACACAAGCCCAGACACAGCTCAGATCCAATTCCATTATTTATAAATAAAGATCTTGCACTGCAAAGCTCCAATCTTAAAATGTTATTAGGATTTCAGACATTTCTAAGGTTTAGGCTCAGGCTCATCCCTGTTTACTGCAAACCACAACAGAAAACAAATAGCAGTTTTTCAAGCAACCAAACGAAAATTCCCTTCTCAGCTACTAAATGCAACAATGGATATAAATCAAGCCAAGTCCATTTAACTCAGGAACAGAAGTAGTAAGGTTTGCCAGCAAAACAGAGCCAAATTCCACTGAACTGTGCCACGACCTTCAAAGCATAGAACTATTTTACCTTGAAACAGTTGCACTGCTTTTTCCAGAGCCTGTAGAGTTCATACTTCTCCCCTTCTGGTGAAATTGAAGTCTCTTCTCCTTCGCCAGCATACCATTGCTGTCAACAAAGCACGGAGTACTGTGATAAACAGGTTCTGTTCAGGGATTTGATTCTCTGTCTCAGAGTAGAGCTACGTATCCAGTGCTGCTGAATTTCAGTTCCCCCATTCAGCATTATCTGGTTTATATTAGCCATGTCACTTATTGAAATACAATAGGAAAAGCGAACTCTGAGACATCTCAGTAAAAACATATGCAGACTAAGGATTTGAAGGTGAATGAAAGCTGAGAAAACAAACCCCTGATGCCCTCAGTCAACGCTCCCTCCATGATCCCACACTTGCAAGCAAGAGAAGGGAGAAAGCCAGGTGTCAGGCTGGCCACCCTGCTCTCTCCTGCCTGCCCACCACTGGCTCCAGCAGGACCACCTGGCCACAGTGCATCCCTGCCTCACACCCACTGCACCCAGCAGGTGGCTGGGGAAGCTGAAGAAGCTGCAAGCTGGAGAAAACAGAAAGAGGTATTTTCAAGAAGGACTGCAGACCAGTTTCCTTCCTGCATCTGGAAAGAATGCCAGCTAGCTCCTCCACACTCACTGGTACTTCACATCCAAATCCATATTTACATCTGGGGAGTAAGCAATCTTCCAGAATCCTGCAAATCCTAGTACCTATACAGCTGGAACAACCACTAAGAAACCCAAGATGACAGAGGATTCACCTAAGAGTGACTCAGGAGGAGCAACAAGGATGCTGCCCAAACAGGCCATGGAGTTCCAGCCAACTTGCAGCTTTTAAATACAGCATATTTTATTCAGAAGCTATCCTTAAGAAGCAGAAGCTTCTACTCTGAGAGTTTTTTCCCCACTCCCAAAGATATCTGCTCCAAAAGGTAAAGCCAGTCTTGCCTTGTAGTTCCTGAAGTGGTCAGAGACCAGCAAGCCAAAGAAGGTAATACTGTAGTTACCTACAGTTCCTTGTTTCTCTGCTTTTCCCCATCATCTCAAAAATCTACCTCACCTCTGAAGGAAGAATTTAAATCTACATTTTTTTCTGCATTTCATATTAACTGTTCACATGCTATCTGGATCTTCTCCTTCCCTCCCCTTTGTAGATAGCCATGTCCTGAACAGGCCTAAATCTAAAGTAGCGTATGTGACTTTCACTGTACTCTCTCTCTCAAACATAGATATTTCTCCAAAGTAAAGAGGGAAAAAAAAAAAAAAAAAAAAAAAAAAAAAAAAAAAAGAAAAGATCCTACCACGTTTCCCCTTGGGTATCACTCCGCAGATGATTAGCTGTAGGGAAACAAGATGATGTTAAGCACAAACCTCTTGACAACTACACTTCCCACAACCAACATGAAAAAGTAGCCAACAAGAACTTCTATGAATACTCTCTTTCCATATAAATAGGATTGTCAAGTGTTCCTAGTTTACAACTAAGATAAAGACAGCCCAGTTTACTCAGGCAGTCCAGTCTACTCAGGCTTTGTCTAAAATACAAGCTTGCGTGGACTGTTTACTTGCTGTAATGAATCATATAAACTTGAAATTTTGCTTGCAATAATTTAGTAATTGTTGTATAAACAGACAATTTATTGCTTTGTAATCGAAGACATAACCAGCGGAAGTGTTTGTCACAGTGGAAGGAGAAGAAGAAAGTAAAGATGTGGTCACGTAAGGATTGCTCAGCTAAAAAGAGAAGAGCAGCTGGTGGCCATAGCCAGGTAACTGACACCGTGTGTGTGAGCCTCTCAACTAGCACTGTTAGCTCTGTACAGAGGACCAGGCCCTAGTTCTCTCAGCCATGCAGTCCATAAACAAAAGCTGCACCAAGTCTGTGGAACTGATGGGTCCCATCACCGTGCAAGGAGTCAAGTGGACTCAGGGAAGGCCAACCACAGAGGCCATGCACATGGTCACCAGCCTTCTGCCAGCAACTCAGCCCTTTCTGAAGCTGCAGAAGCCAGCTCCTCATGCAAGCATCCCAGGCAGCATTATTCTTCCAGAATATCAACATCCTATCAAAGCAGAGAGTTGAGCCTCAGCCTTAAATTATAGGTTCTCCCAAAGAAGCAACCCAAAATTAACAAACTCTCCACATGAGACAGGAAAGGAGAACATGTATGTTATAGCAACTCTTAGAATCAGCTACAAAAAGAGCAAAGGTATGTCAAATGCTGCTAGGAAAACCTTGCATCTGCACTCATTGCATTTTCAGGGGAAATGTCAACAACAAGGAAAACACAGGGACCTTATAACTTCCAGAGACATCAGAAAGGAACTCAAATGTATATGAAATGCAGAAGCTGAATCCTTTTTTTTTTTTTTAAATATATTTTCATACAGTATGAAAGCAAGCCCATCTACACGCATTTAATTGTTGATTAGTTCCAGCTGCTAAACCTTGGGCTCTAACAGCCCAGTAGGGCACCAAGGTTACAGGATCCTGTCCAGTGCCCTCTCTACCATTCTTGCAAGGCTCTGGCTTGTCTCTGGGGTCAGGCAGCCAGAGATGCACAAGGGCAGGCCATTCATACCAGCCAAAGAGACCGTCTGTATGGCGAGGCACGCAGTGCTGCTCTAAGCAGCTCTGTTGTCTGTTGTTCTCTGATGGGAAGCAAAGCCCTACAGAAGCACTCGTGTCCTTACTCATGGAAATGAACCAGCAATTCTAGCACTAAGATCTTTGTCACCTGAACAGATGGAAATGGCTGTCTGCCAGAATCGTGCTAGAGGATCTCCAAGAAAAGAAATCCTCAAGAATGATAGAGGGGGAGGGGAGCGGGAGAGGGAGATGAAATAAAAAAGTGATATGGCTTTCTAAATTGCATTCTTAGTCATACTCTCAGAATTGAGATAACTGTTAGAAATACATTTTCCCTGTGAAATCTTCACACTGCAGTGAAGCTAATAAGTGGAAAAGACTAAGGGGAAAAAAATCCTATGTACTCTATTGCAGTAAGTGAATAATGTGCTGCTTCTCCGTGATTATCAGATTAAGGTTATTATCAAATTAACTGTCTTCCTCAGAAGTACCGAGTCTTTAAAAATTAGACACTGCTTCAAAATCACTGACAGTACAACTGTGAACAAAAGGGTTTTCTACTATGCAAATTCTGACACTTAGAAAACCATAGTTTAAAAAACTACTGAAAACTGAAGGCTATTTTAAAATTTATTTGTAACTGATAAAAGATAGATCCTTACAGCTCCTATCCTGCGTACCACACTAGGAACCAGTTTGAGAGACTATTTCATGCCATTTTACTTATGGATGCTCCTGTTAAAAGCTGCTTGTTTGTGGGCACCTCTGCCTCAAGACAAACAGAGTACGGTAGCAAAAGAAGCAAAACCAAACATGTCCAGCACAAACAGCCACATCTCCTTCCCTTTAAAAAGGGGAAGAGAAAGAAAAGGAAAGGAAGCAGCTAGAGACAGAAGAGTACATAACACTGCTGATTCAAAGGTCTTACTCAGCTTTGGTAATTTTCATTTTTAAAAGCACTCAGCTCTTAATGGCTCTTGGCTGACAGAATTGCATTCCTCCTTTCAAAACCCCGCACTTGCCACTCCCAAGGGTTTCAGTGGAAGCGGTGCATGCACAACTGCCAAAAGTAACCCATGGACAAGACAAACAAGTAGGGGAAAGCACTTCTGCACAGCACCAGTGAGTGCTCAGGGCTGTGCTGCAGCTGTGGGCATAAGAATGTGAGGGCAGAAGAGAATGCAGAGTTGACTCTGACCTTCAGGTTAGACCAGCACATTTAACAACAGCAATATCCTAATGAAAAAAAGGCAAAGCTTCTTGCATTTTCCTATGTGCTCCATGCTGTTTTTTTGGCCAGCTTTATCAACTGCCTTCAAGAAGTAAAACACTGTCTTTCAAAATAAAAATCAGATGACTGAACACGATTCTTTTTTCACTAGAAAAAGTCATAATCCTGCCACACCCACCTTCAGCTCCCAGGGATAAGTCATCTTCAAAACTTCCTCCATTTCTCACCAGCATGCCTGAAAATGTACAGTTAGCCATTCAACAACTACCATGATGCAGTATTTTCTTTTCAACAGCTTAACTAAAGATACTAGCAAGACACTTCAATTAACACAACAGGATATAACTAGACCATATCTACAATCCCTGCATTACTCATACACTAAAAATGCACTAAGTAGTTAAAAAGTCACATTTAAGAACTCAGTTTTCTTCTTTGAAAGAGAACAACTTCAGCATTGCTTTGTTTTTGTGTTCGGAAGCATTCCCAAGTCAGACTGCGAGCAAACCAGAGTGCAAACCTAGAGGTACTACCCACCGTATCTGCTCCTTCTGCTGATGGATTAGCCTCCAGACATCTTACCAAGGGGATTCTAAGTCTGAGTCCAGCTTAGGTATTCTCTTCTCTCTCTCTCACTATCCCAGATTAAGAGTTCAAGCAAAGACTTCAGACAAAGTCAGTAACTCCTCCACACTGTCACTAACTGCAAATTCTCACTGTACTTTGAACTTTAGTATTCAGACCTACTCAGATAGTAAAATTTTCAGGTGTGGCAACCTGAGTTATTAGACACAGATACTATCTAACACTTGCCAGCTTGGAGAGAAAATTAATAGACTCTCACATTCAGTTTTTTTTTTTTTTTTTTAGTCTTAAAGTCTCCAGAAAGATTTGAAATTTCTTAGGCACAGCTGCTTCACAGTGAGAATAGCCCAGTAGTGTTGACTAGAATGTCCTAGCACTGATAAACTGCCAAGGTCTCAGGTGAACATATACAAGAGCATACTCCTCAGAAAAGAAAAAAAAAAAATCCCAGTAGGTAAAGCCTTTCCTTACCCTTCAACAGTGGGTTGCTCTGCTCATCCAGGGAGGCTCCCAGAGGCGTTCTGAAACCACAGAAGAGATTAATACCAGCTTAAAAACTTGCTGCTTCATGTCCTTCCTTACAGCGTGCAACAAGCTTGTGATAGCAGCAGTTGTCCCTCCCTCCGCCCCCAGAGAACGCAAACATATGAGGACTGGCAATAACTTCCCAAGCATTCCCCAGCCCTCTGAACAAATAGGGAAAAGCAACAAAATCTGTTGATAACTGTAGTGCTGCGACACAACTCAGTGGCAAAACTTCAGGGCCAGCAGCCCTCTCTTGAGGAAAATCATGACCTCCAGGAACACCCTACAACCACGAGTATGGGGCTTTGAACAGAGAAACTCAACCCCAGTTATGTGTCCAAAGCCTTACCCGTTTTCTAAATATTTAAAACTTCTTACCATTGATTTACCTTAGGCTTTGAAGAGAGAAGTGAAAAGCTGCACTCTGCTGATCAGAAACAAGATAAAATCTTGACAACTATGTTAGCTGTCATGTCCCAAGTGCTAGTATTTTATAGACTCATTATAGATCTCATTTGGATGATCTCTGCTATCACTATTCCACTATTCCTTGAAAGTATTCCTTCCAGCAGATTTGCCAAATCTCACCATGTCCAGAATCATCAGCAGAAATCACACAACTGACAGGTCCAATCCCTTCCCATGTTCACATGAGATTTGTTGACACTCTCTGAGTATTTCTACACCTTGTATCTTAGACATGTCTAACCAGATAGACCTGTCGCCGTTAAGTAGCACCATAATGCTCAAAACCCAAAACAAACCCAGAAATATAATACCCATAAAGAAGGGAAAAGCAGACAATTTATATGCCAATATTACATACATTTCATTTGCGTTTTTAATTAGAGAAGCACATAAACCAGACCAAGGAACTTAAAGCAAACAGTGCTCTGATACGGTATTTGTTTTGGTGTCACAGCCAAATTAAGCAAAGAAAGTTTGCACCTGCTTTCTCACAGATCTTATACTTTCCAATTCCTTTTCCCCTTCTGAAAACAGTTTAGAGTTTCCACATGCTGCCTGCTGATAGAGAGCAAGCTAATATCGGCATGTGAAGCAAAGCCAGGCCACAGTGAGAGGCCAGCTCCAGCAGCAGGAGCACCCAGGTACACCAATGTGCTGCAGGTGACAGGACAAGCCTCACAACTCAATTTTTGTATACTTTCCATGTCAGGATTTCAAAGAAGTTAGAGCAGGTTGTCTGAACCCTTTCAGCTCCAGCCAGCCCTGTGAGTGCTCTGTGACAGCACCTGTGCCCACTGCTCACACGCAGGCTGTGATAGGCACCTTCCATCTTGCCCCTCCCCTTCCAGCACCTCCACCTTTCCCATACAGAAACTCTCTGGTGGTGACTTTGTCAGCCAAGCTCAGGGCTGCACACACTGGCTGGCAGAGAGCAGTGAAAGCAATCACCAAAGCTGGCATTTTCTTTGAGAAATAAAGCTCCGTTAGCACTGCGGTGCATTGGCAGCTACAGGAAAAGCAGCTCTGTCAGCTATCCATCTGCTTCTCTGTTTGTGCTCCTGCATACATACACAGCTGCTTTGCATTTTTTTTCTTTAGGAAAAGTGCATTTAAGAATTAGGTGTAACCCAAGCTTAAACAGAGACAAGCACTGACACCCAAATACTGCAGAACAATGGCAGGAGCAGTTCTGCCTCTTGGTGCACGGCTGTTTTCCAGCAGCAGGGCCAAGAAGCCAGCTGCTGGGGCCTCTCCCCAGGCACCCCACGAAGGCGTCAGTTTAGAGGCCACTCTACACACAGAAATTCCAGAGGAAGCACTGCAGTCTCCCCATCACCTTGATGCTGAGGACACGAGGAGGGCTGGGAGCACCATAGGCCCCGGGGAGGCTAGAGCCATGGGGCTGCTTGGGCAAGGAGTCTTGCAGCTTTTCATCTGCATTCCCACGCGGCTGAGTCACCTGTTTATTATCACATTACAACAATAACTTATTGCAGCTCTGGCGCACACAGGAGCAGGATGGATCCTTGGGTGCAAGTGAGAGATGCCATGTAGGCCACGTGTCCCCCCCCCCCCCCCCCAGGCCTGCCTGCTCAGCCTCCCACAGCAGCAGGACCAGGGCTCTGTGAGGTGTATAAATGCCATTTAAACCCCTCTGCTCTGAGCAGCCTGACTTGGGTAGGAGCAGTGTTTATTTTAAATATGAACCAAAAAAAAAAAAAAAAAAAAAAACACACCTCTTATTTCTGAGGCATTTCAAGAACTCATTTCCTGCACATCTCCAGGACATAGTTCCTAAATACCTCTGACACCCCCTGAGCCACTGGAGGAGTTTAAACACATGGAATTAAAATAGCACACACCATACCGCTGAGTAAAGTTTCTCCATTTGTATCAGTGTAACACAAACACTTTTGTTTCCCTTCTAACCTTACAGGAGTTAAAACTAAAAACCTTTGCAAGCTTTTTTACAAGCTTAAAAATGCCTCGTCAAACCGCCAAGGAAAAAGAAAAGAAATGCCTTTCCCAAAACATGAGCAAACCAGAAGCTCTGGGTATCATCTCACATTTCTGAAGCCTCTGTAATTCTTGTCACAGTCCGGTACATCCTCGCTTTTTTGGTTTTGTTGCTGTGTTTGTTAGTTTGTTTTTAAACAATCCTACACCACGTTAAGTAGCATGGGCTATTAAGAACCCTACCCTCTTCTCCAAAGCAGATGTAACAGATACATATACCAAGCAAAAAAAAAGCCCTGAACTGTTAACATGAACATCATGGGACAGCCAGCCATTCCTTTCATCTCTATTATAACACTGTTGATGATTTTGGAAACAGACAGACAGATGCATCTTATAAACAGATCTATTTATGCAGGGGGTTGATATTACTTTTTTTGTGCTACTGCCAATTCAAAGAAAAGTGAGATTTAAGATGCACCCATTTTCCAATATACATTTCACAAAAGCTTATATAAAGTCAGACAACATGGGAGTGACTTTTCTAGAAAATACATAACAGAAAACACTTCATTTTGGTACCAGAATAGTCATCTGTGGTGATAGTTATATTTCTATTCCAGGGCAAACTCTTAAGAAAGCGATCATGTTATCACCCAACAGAAGACCAGTCTGTGAATGCTGCCCACACTTTGTAGCAAAGCTCCAAAGCAAAAGCAGTGTTATTAACAATAACTATCTGAGATGACAACAACTGCAAGTTCTCACATCTACTGTTTTCAAGCATTCTTTTTTAAACAATAATAGTATCAGTGGCACTGATCTGTCACTTTTAAAGTTGCTCTCTTTTCCTATATACATTGTTATCAAGATAAAGTCTGCTCGGGGTTTCTATACATACAGTCACTTTGCAAGAATGCTAGCTGAATAATCATTTCCCTGCACTTAACTAGCTACCGCTCCCATGTACACTATATACATAGAAACTAAATCATTCTCTAGTTTTAAAACACAGCTGTGCACAACTTCATGCAACTGGAATGGTACCTCCCACAGGTATGGACAGTATCCACATGCAATCAGAGGTAACTCCTGCTTGAATAGTTTGGTTTAAGAGATTAAAAAAAAAAAAAAGCTTTATCTTTCTGAGGGGAACACAAGATTTTTCTGATACTCTCTACAACAGTAGAGCTATACTTACAGAGATTTGTGTGGAAGGGCCACAAATGGCTTCACAAACGTGCATTAACTAAAGCTTGCACCTCCATGTTAGCAAAAGGATAAAGTCACATTTTATTTCCTTACATGTAAAATATGGAAATAGAGCGCAGACCAAGACTGCCACGTTTTGTGAATCTGCTGCCACAGATGCAAACACATTCCCCAGAAGCACTGGCATCCCCTTTAAACAACAGTTGCTGAAGGACACGAATAAAACAGCAAGCTTTGAATTATCCTTCAAGATTTGCAACCATCGATTAAGGTGCTTGTGCTGACAATTTGCAGTTCTGTGCTATTTCTTAAATTCTGCACCAGAATAGAGGGCTGAGGGAAGGTTCTAGATAAAATCCTACAGATACAGAGAGAAGTGCTGCAGCGGCATTAGGAAGCACTTCTCCCTCAGGGACCTCTTCCCCCTTCACTACTCCATTTTTCCCCTCCCCACTCAAAAAAGCACCACAGATATATAACATCTTTCTTCTACTAAGCTTTTAAGGATATATTCAATCAGGTCTATTTGCAGGAAAATTTAAAAAAATCTCCCATTTTGGCTAGGAGGGCAGCCTGCCAGGGCTGGCCATCACATTTTGGGGATGCAGTATGATTCCATGCCTTTTGCTGCCAACACCCCTCCCAAGGTACAGCCTGCAGAGATTAAGAAGAAAACTATACTGAGGACATTGTGGCTATAAAGCAGTCCAGACCGCAATCACAGGAGTAAGCTCAGCTCAGCTGCTTACTGGATCAAAAGATCATAAAGGCACAGCTAATCTTAGAGGTAAATCTTTGTCTAAAGCAGTTCCAATGGAAAAAAAAAAAAAGAAGAGAGAAATCTTGAACTTTGTTAACTACTGGAAAGCTAAGTGTTTACTTTCCCGCATCAGAGGGATGAGCACCCTTGCAGGGTAGCAGGACAGAATAGAGAAAGAGACAGGACAAAAGTCACTACAACTGGGTTTAAAAGCATTTATGCTTTATGTGATTAAGACTGAAGAAAAAGTAATGCAGACAGCATGCTCCAAACACCCATAGCTCATTTTGTGGCAGCACCAGTCACAGACTACACATGCCTTGTCTCAAGTTAAGGAAGCCCCTCTTCGAGGAATAGAGTAGCTTCATAAATAACGCTGCCTTCCTAAGCCCAAGCTGCATTCCCCCCAGCCAGAACGCCTTCAGCCTCGCTACACGACGGGAGAAACGGTGCCCAAAGCCCGCTCCCCCATCGTGCGTGCGTTCAGCACCGCTCCCCGCAGCCCGCACCGGGACCCACCTGCAGTCCTTCAGCCATATCGCGATCTTCTCATTGGGCACGCCGTGGCCTGGGGGCAGAGCAGCGGACAGCCGACCGTCAGTCACCGCCCGGCCGTCGGGGGCGGCCCCGCGGCGTCCCCTGCCCCGCCGCCCCCCGCCCTGACCTGCTTCTGCGGCCAGCGGCAGCTTGCCGCCCGCGAGGTGGTCCAGCTCCCGGCCCTCCTCCTCCTCTTCCTCCTCCTCGTCGTCTTCCTCCTCCTCCTCGCCGCGGGCCAGCTGCGCCGCCGCCGCCGAGAGATCCTCCGCTTCCGACGCCTGCCAGGAGTCCCGGCTCTTGGCCCAGGCCTTCCTCTTCTGGGTCGCCCCCTGCCACTCCTCCACCGCCGCGGGCTCCTCCATCGCGCCGGAGGGGCTTCACGCCGGGAAGCGGCCGCGGCGCTCAGCCACCCTGCGGGGAAGCGGAGCCGCGCCCGCGCTCAACCACCGCCCCGAGCCGCTCCCCAGCTCCCCCCGGGGCGGCCCCGCGGGACGGCGGCCCCGACGCCGCCCGCTCGGCTCCCAGCGCCCCGTCCCGCCGTACTCACATAGCGCGCCACGGGCAGGCGGCGGCGGAGGCTGCGCCCGGCCGGGCTGCGGACGGCGGCTCCGACTTCCTCATACCGCTGGGGGAAGAAAAGGCGGCGGCCACGTGATGGCAGCGGGGCTGGCGGAGTCGCCTCCTGCCGGGGCCGCCCGGGGCCGTCGGGAATAGCGCGGCCCGGGGGGACGCCTGCGCTCCTCCGGCTGGGGAGCAGCGAGGCGGGCACGGACGTGCCGGGACGCTTTTTGCACGGAGAGTCGTAATGCTGGAGCGGGAAAGCGCAAGGAGACAGCCCGAGCGGGAACACACAGCTTTCTGACTGGTTTAGGGGAGTTTGAAACCAAGAAACCTCCGCTCCGGCATAAAGACGTATACGGGGACAGCAGCAGTACCAAATTAAAACTAGAGATGTGCTTGCAGCCAATTGAGAGCCCCGCACCAGGCACCCCTGTACCCAGCCCTGCGCCTGCAGAGCTCCCTGCGGCAGGCGGGCACGTGGGATACCTCCTGGTCAGAAGCAAGTCAGCCTAGGGGAGTTATCAGCTCGATAGTGCTCCGTAACTAGATGCTTCTTGCTGTAGATAAGGGACTCCAGCATTATTCTCTTTTTTTTTTTTTTTTTTTTTTTTCCCTCCCAGCTTTATAGCCGGTATAGTCCAAACGTTTCATGGAATTCTTGTCATTTTTTACCCTACAAAAGAAAAAAAAAAAAAAAAAAAGACTTCTCTGCCTATAGGCCATTTTCCTAAATAAACTTAAATTTTCTGAATAAGTCATATGGTCCTACTGAAATTAAAACAAAGAGCGTAGTTGTATTTGAATTGTCCTTTAAAGTTTTATTGCCATATGCATTTTGTGACTGCACTTTTAAGTGCAGGTATTCATTCTCTTAGAAAAAGAGCAAACAACACTTAAATCCTTCTTGCTGATCCTCAAAGCAATCAGCATTTTCCCTGCATGGCAGACACGCACTCACTTGTATCTGGGCCATGCCCCAAGGCCACCTCTGTCCCTGATGAGGGGAGGTGCAGGACCACGCAAAACCCTCCCCAGCAGACACTGCGCTGAAGCTTTGTGCTCAGCAGAGGTCACAAACGTGTATTTCAAGTCCTGGAGCCTCAAAAGCAGAGTTTTCTGAGTTCGGTCCTAAGAGTCCAGCACAGCATTGCTCCAGTACAATAGCCAATATTCGTCATTTGTGTGTATGTGCAGCAGTAGAGGCGTCTGTTGAAAATGAATCTGTATGGTTAAGTCGCCTGGCTGAGGGCTGCAGCAGAATCCCACAGGCAGTGGAGTGCTGTGACATTCTCAACCACAATTGTTTTTCTCCTTCCCAGGGAACATAATAGCTTCTGGGAAATAACAGTTTCGTTGGCACAGCGGCGGCTGAACAGTTGCAAGCTAAAAGCGGCTACTGTCTGCAATGCCACTGCATCCTTAAGGAGTTCTTAATCCACAAATCGCTGACATTATTGCCTATAATTGCTTGCCTGTTGTGACAACAGTAGGAGAATGTTTGAAATATAAACAGCAGCCAGGAGCTGTTTGCAGAGCAGTCCTGCAGCACCCACCACATGCAACCTGGGATCACACTTGCACCTTCATTGCATCCGACACAGTTCCCTCGTAACTCCATATGAATAAGGATTGCACATCCACTGTCCTAAGTAGGTCTTTATCCTAGGGTAGATGTTTGGCTGCTTCTTGTTTCCAGTGCTTGTAAAAAAAAAAAGCTTTGCTTTGTAATAAAAGCTCTAGCTTCAGATGGTAATTGTTAGTTGTACTTCAAAGAAATAAGCAACTGGAAAAAGTATCCCATTAACTTTTCTTGTCACTGAAATTGAACCAACTTGCTTTTTCCAAATTACTTTTGAAACTATTACCATTCAAAATGCAATAGTTAAGTAAGAAGGAATAACTGTTATAGATTCCTTAAGTCGGTACTGCTATGGTTATAAATCTGCCAGGCATCACAGTAACAAATCACAAGATATTTTAAAATAATAATAGGACTTTTATCTTCTGGGTGTCAGCTCTGAACGTATAAATCTGTATATAAATATATAGGAACACACAGACACAACTTAGCCCAAAGAATCCTAATTAAGTGAAATTACTTATTTTTGAAGCAAAAGGGTTTGAAAAGGATGCAAATCAATTTTTTCCCCTAAGGAGTATTTCAGATACAGAATTGTTTTTTTTTAAAAAAACACATTTTGTGCAAATTGAAAATACATAAATGAGGTGTTTCCACAGCTTCCCCTGGGGACTCATCCCAGAACCCATGTTCTCTGTGAGCAGCACTTTCCTGCTGTGTTGTGTCTGAAGGGTTTCCTGAGCTTTGAATAAGAGCAGACTGCTTCCCTTCAGGGTCTGAACATTCAGAGACCCTTCAGTGCTCCAGTAAGACTACACAGTTTATCTGTATCCCTGCACATAGTATACCTCAGCCTCCAGATATTAAGTGTATCTTTACAGGTTATCCAGATTGGCCCTCGGTAGCAAGGTCACAGCCTATGTTTCTCTATCTGCTGCCTTCAACAAAAGGCTCCCCATCACCACTGCCACCCAGTGCCAGAGGAGGGGTAAGCAGGAGCCAGAGGGGCCAAGGCAATTTGCACTGGCCAGATATGGAAGCAATTTCTCCCATTTCCCAGCTCAGAAGAGGGCTAAGCCCACCCCATCAGGACAGCCATCCTGCAGGATGCATGGGTCAGCCAGCACCCAAATTCCCATTGCAGAAATCCTGCCACAGAGAGGACCCCGTGACCATGTGAGCACATACACAAATGGAAGATTCTAAACTGTGTAGTTAGAAACCTGTTTCTATCCCAATATAAAACAACAACAAAACTCACAAACTAAACTCTCCAGCTAACTAGGAATGGTTAATCATTTTTTTTTTGGCTGTGAATTCTTTGTTTCCATGAGCTTCCAACCTAGAACATGTTCTCAAGGACACAATGCAACATGCCCCTGAAGGACAAGCTTAATGCGCCCCAGTACTGTGCCTTTTGTCCATTAAATGTCTTAAAGTAGAGGTACTGTAAGAAAAGCACACATTTAAACTGCAGTGAAAACAAGCTCATGACAAGAGAAACTTGATACAGCTGCCTAGTGTAGGTCTGATCTTGGGACAAGCAGCTCCTGATCAGTGATACATCCTGACTGCAATTGGATTTCCACGGTACTGGTTTTTTTCCACAAAGAAGGGAGGAGGAGCTAACAAACAGGTCACCCTAGCAAATATCCTAACAGAAAATATTTCTACATAGTAACAGAACTGTGATACTGTGCAGTTATTTGCTTTGGCAGGGGGTACTTTAAAAGCAAGAGAATGCCTGAAGACACACGCAGCTCAGTGTCACATACATCTTCCACAGCCGCGTTTTAGTGAATGCACTTCATTAAATTAATCAACTTCTTTCTGAGCCAAAATTATTAAAAAAAAAAATAATAAAGTCTGAATCCTCTGTTATACTATAAATGAAAATAACAGCCTGACAGTACACCAGAAACACCTACCGAATATGAAAAAGAAGGGTTGTGTACTGTCTCTTGTGATATTTTCAGTCTGATGGCCCACTGCAATGATGGGCAGCTTGGTTTGCTGACTTCTTGATTACCTACTCCTCCTCTGCAAATGAAAGCAAATGGCTGGAGATTGGTATTTGCAGAGTTCCTTGGAGGTGATGGTTTTGGGAATTTGTCTATATTCCCAGCTTTTCCAAGGGCATCTTACTACCCAGTTCCTGTTCCAGCAATGGCAGGAGGCAGAGCAACCCTTCTCTCTCCCATAGAGCATCCACAGGCCTTTTCCCTGACAGTAGACCTTTTCATTTTTTTTCCTCCCACTGGTCTCATAGGACGCTTTGCATTATTTTAGTCATTCCAATAGCCTTGTCTCTCCATGCTGACAAAGCACACCAAGAATATCTTCTATTTTAGACCTTTGAGGATTTTTCTCAACAAATTTAGAAAAGGAAGCAATGATTTTACCATGCCATCAGGGATTGCAGAAACCTAAATCAGCTAACTGGGACACCATAATCACTAACGCAGAACAGAGCACCTCCTTGTATCCAGTGAGATATATACATACCACAAGATACTAATAAAAGTTTATAGAACATTGTTTTTCATTTTTAAATTAAATGTTCATTTTTAAAATTACATATTTAAAGCAAAACGTTGCAAGTTAAAGGCAGTCACATCTAGAGCATCATTCAAGTATCTTCATAAAGAAGAAAATCCTATGCTGGTTTGGAACCACCACTGTTACCAGATAGATAATCTTTCTTGAATATATGGAACAGAAAGGATGGAAAGTAACCTGACAGTTTTACTCTAATAAGTTAAAATGTTCAGACAGTCTCTATGGCTTTACCAGTTGTTTTGTTTATGTGAATGATATGCATGATGTTTCTATAAAGGTAAGAAATAAATGCATTAATATTAATTAACAAATCCAACATTTTTGAATAGTCCAGCACTTTAGGCCCTCTTGAAAGCTAGTGGTTTATAAGGTGACTTGTATTTCTACGAATTCTTGCAGCATGAGGAAGGAGGAAAAAAACCCCACTTCCGTGAGGGCGTTTACAAGAACTGTAGCACAGCAAGAGGAAGTTTCTGGAGGAAGAGCCGGATATCTGTCCTGAAGTGGATTACAGCTGAGCCACCAAATCAGATGGAGACAGCTAAGGCCAACTTATACATAAATGTGTGAAAACAGACACCATACAGAAGAGAAGAAAGTAAAAGTGTTTAGTTGTCCAAGATGTAAATGCATTCATGTCTCTGACCTATGTCAGTGGGTAGCTGGAATTTTTGAAGATATTAGGAAAGCAGGCTAATGAAAGAAATAGCACAGATTTAGGATATTGAGAGTGTGCTTTATTTTAATTTTAAAATTAGCTCTGAATTTTCTCATTCCTTGTTGCCTTTAATTTTAGAGACTTCCATTCCCTTTTGAGAATCACCCTTATGAGACTATGGCACCAGGACAGTGTGGGTTTATGCATGTATCCTATGCCACAGTGTTCATTCTGTGCTCTTTTTACAGTTGGAGAACTACAGGACAGTTTTATTTGTAATTACTCTTCTTCCTACTCATTTCAGTAGTTGTGTTCCTAGTGGAACAGGATAAAAATAACAACCCAGAAACCAGAGGAGATTTACCTGCACTTACGAGATCTTTGTATTATCATCTACATTGAAAAGAAGCCTACTGGTATTTTGACTCTCATTGGAATCCCTGGCAGAACTATTTAAATTAATTAATTCTTTAACTTACACATACATTGAGGTATGAGTTGCTGTTAGAGTACTCATGGCCAAACAATGATCAAGAGGAAAACAAAGCAAAGGAATACAGCATATGAATACAGATTTGTTTAGAAATCTCACTCACTAGACAAATTTCTTTTTATTAATTTTGTTTGTTTTCACAATGTATCAGTCAAAGTTGCATCAACTCCATAATGGGGGCAATCAAATGTCCTACAGATTTAAGATTAGTGGGTTGATAATTTCACTTCCATTAAATCTTCCATCAATGGACTATTTGTAATGTCTCCTCTGTAGACTTCTGTTGTCTAGTGAGTGACTTCACAGTATGCCATTTACCATTTCATCTTCCTAAGTGCTCTATGAAACATACTGAAACTTGAAGTTAAATTCTCTCTAGATTAGAGTTGAAGATCTTAATCAAATTCAGAAATTAAGACTGGAGAAAGAGGAAAATGATCTCCATAATTTGTCTTTCTTAATATGAAGTTGGTAATCATTCCTCATCAAAAAGCCTACAAAACATCCCTGCATAAGCAAGCATAGAGGATGTGCCTTTTGATTGCCACCCAGAGCTGAGCTGCTCAGTTTTTCAAGACTAGTTAGTTATACAAGTGTGTTGTCAGATATACTTACCCAATGTACTAACTCATTCATGGGCTTGACTCAACTCTAAAATTAATGCATTTCCTTTCCTTGGGATATATGACAAATTCCAGAGTGATAATGGTATTGACTTTAAGGCGTTGACCAAGTTATTCTACAATTTCAACTAGCAGTAGAACAAAACACACCAAACTAAATTGAAAACAGTGAGAGTTGACAAAGAAAACTACAGCTAGGTTGGGCTAGGCAGTCTTGGTGTTTTCATATTACGTAGTGTAAGGTGCATCCACTCAGTGCTGAGACATCAGTTTAAACAATAGCACTCAGAGTGCCAGAGGTATAACCTTCACTTGTGGCGAGGGAGGGAAGGAAGAGATCCAGCCTTCAAAGCTCCTTTGAGCAAAGACTTGGCCAACAAAAGATTATCAATTAAATAATATTAAAGCAGGAAACAAAAGAAAAAAATATTTAAAATATTTAAACATTTAAAATATTTATAATTCCATTAAAATAAAGTTGTAATAATAAGAAGAAATTCATGCTTTTTTTTCTTTATGCACGAAGTATCTACTTCTGAACTCAAAGCTAGTAAAAGAACTGTAAAGGTCAGAAGACTTCCATGAACCTGCTTAAAGAGGCGTATTTTACTTCATCAGCTCTTCCACATCAATCAATAAAATCTAAAGAAGGGTGGTTTTACCCAATTCAATAACTCCTTGATGAGTCACTATGCTATTTAAAGCCTTTTCTGTAAAAATTTAATGGTCAGATGCTATCATTCTAAAGACGATATTCCAGTCTAACAACTCCATCTTGCTGCATGTATTTTTAAACATTTATAAATGGATCCTGCAGTGTTCAGAGTGAAAGGTATTTCCCTAGCTGACTGGCCAGAGCCTAGTCTGATCCAGTAGTGGCCAACAGCCACTCCCGGCCTGCAGTTCTTTGGTGACTTACGTGAATACATTTGACGTGGTCAACAGAAGTGGCTCCCACTGGGCAGAAGTCCAAGTCATGAAAGTGTCACATTTTGTACTCATCATGTGCCTCATGGCTGTCTGTAGTCCTGGCTGGCAAACCATTTGTGCAGAAGTCTCATTAACTTTAAACATAGCTCCTTAAAAAGCACAGAAAGGACTGGCAGTAGTTAAAGTGATGCCAAAAATAGATGGGGATGGAACCTGTGCTGCCCAGAGAAATTACTCCATTACTTCAAAGTTCAAGCTTTCTGGCACTAAAACAAAAGGCTTTATCTGCTCAGACCATTTAGATACTAAATTCGTATTGCCTTTCGGAGCACTAGTTAATGCAAATTCAAATGCCTCCAGTCTCTGAACTGGGACAGATTTTCCTATCCATTTAATCAATTAAAATACTAACTGAATGTCTAAAAAAGCCTAATTTCTTTAAAATTATCTGAGATTCTTTCCCTGCTGTGCAGTGGGAACAGCTGATGTCTGCAAACTCCCTAAGCTGGCTAATCCCAGAGTGCTCCTACCTTCTGCAGCTCTTGCCTCCCACTTGCCTTCAGTCAGTGAGCATACCTGCACACACATTAACATCTATGCCTCTTTTTAAGCACTCAGTTGCTTACTGCAAGAAAGGTTGCAATTATCACACAGAAAGCTGTGGGCAGTAGATACAGAAGGGTAAGAAAAAAAACTGCCCTGCTAAAGATAAGGACTCCACCATTCATGTAAATAAGTCAAGTTAATTTGGTTAGAGCAGATACTACAGAATATAACACCTAAGGGATAAGAACATGACGTTTTTACTCTATAAGGCTCTTACTGTTGATAAAGAGTGATGCTCTAGACAGTGGTTGCTTATTTTGGTGCATGTGCCTCTTTCCAACAAGCTTATCCCCTCACTCCAGTGATGAATGGGTCACAGTATTTACATTCAGGGCTCCCCAACACCACCAAGAAGCAGCTTTTGAACACTGCTCTTAACCCAGCCAGGCTTTGCTAGTACTGAAAAACCTGCATTATGTTAAAAAAAAAAATGTTATGATTAAAACTATTTTGGCCCATCCACTGTTGAAGGCAGTTGCATTGGATACAGAAACATGCCGTGTTTCCAAAGGTAAGGCATTGGAACAGGCTGCCCAGGGAAGTGGTGGAGTTGTTATCCATGGAGGTGTTCAAGAAACACGTAGACACAACACTGAGGGACGTGGTTTAGTGGGCATGGTGGTGATGGGTTATAGTTGAAATAGATTATCTTACTGGTCTTATCCAACCTTAATTCTACAATTCTGTTATTCCCTTTCTGTCTCATACTCCGGTGGCTATAGCATACAACAGATCTGGTCTGTAATGTCCAACATGTTCCACATATCAGCTATCACACTGACTGTCACACTCATAGCTGTTAATCCTGTGCACTAACTCATGTTCAGCCCCTTTGATAACTCAGAGCTTGCACAAAACTGGATGAGGCTGTACCTCACCACCAGCTTTATTGACCAGCCTTTCCAATGCCTTTCTGTTGGTGGATGTGCGCACTCACACGCAAGACAGGATCACACAGAAAGATTGTCTGTGAAATTTAGAGGTGATTAATCTCGCTAGGGCAGCATGGCACTACAGGAAACACACCTCTTTGCAGAAAGAGACCTTGCTTTCATCCAGGCTAATGATGAAGAAAAACTGTCCCCGTATTTTCAGTTATGGCATTCTTTGTTTTAATGATTAAATGTGAAGGAATAATTATGCTGGCATTACTGAGCATACCACACTTTAGAAGCTCTTTATTTGCCAGTTATTGTTTGTATTATAAATGCTGAAGTGAAATGACGCATGTGCCCTTTTTGCTGTCATATTGTTTGCTTTAACTTTCATTGGATCTAATCCAATGGTACCTTTACGTAGGCTTCTGTATAATTAAGATAGCGTGCCAAGGCTCTGAAAGGAAATCATTAAGTCTCTTGTGGAGAATGCACTGCTTTCCATGCCTGTGCGTTTTAAGTGGTATAAGCTCACTCTTCATCAATTAACTTCATGATAGTCTAAGCATACTTCAAAAACAAATCCCATGCTAGGCTTCTAAAGAAGCTTTCAGTCAAGTCACATTGCGGGCTATAATTCTCCAGTTACAAACACGAGTTTCTTGGCTTTCTTAATTATGAGGCATTCCTTTCTTAGAGAAAAAAAATACTTTAGAAAGGTTTGTGATTCCCTCTCCCTCAGAAAACTCTTCACGTGACATTTTTAAGACCTTACAAAAAAGGTATATCAAAACCGAAGAACAGCTCACCACTTTTCAGAGCTACTGCTGCAGGTACCTTGGTTAGAGATGCTAAATCCAGAAATCAAAAACACAGGTATGCTACTGGGGGGAAACTGAGTGGTTTAACTGCTGAACCAAGAAGACAAAGGAACATGAAGTTTTACCATATGTTTGCTCACATGCAGTCACAAACACAAAGCTGAAAACTTCCCACCACCTATCAACAGGCGCCTCTTACTGCTCACAGCCTGGTGCTGCCACCTGCCCCAGGGTGATCATGCCTCACTTGCCCCATGCACAGCTGCACCAAGATGGATCCAATCCTGCTCTAAAATCAGGGCAATGATAATTCTGCTTTGTAATTCAAAGCATATTAGCCAAAAGGCCTTTAACTAGTGCTAGTGTATGAATCTCCTGTAGACCACTGCACTATTTCTCTCCAGCACCACCTCTTCCCATCTTACCGTAGAAGGTGTACATCTGCCCTGCATCTAATGGGTCAATCAAGTAAACACCAAAACCAAGCTGCACCCATGATAGGAGGGAGCAGCAGCAGAGCTTTTCCCTCTCATATGAGCTCAAGCTGCCATCGTTAAAATCTAAAATAAAAAAAGGTGAACTGCAGGGGAGAGTTCATATCTAAAGATGATTATAGAAGTAAAAATGAACAAAAATACAACATGCAGGTACTATGTATATTTGTAGATCAATGCACAGCAGTAAGGAATGGTGAGTGAACAGGCATTCAGTACCTTTTTTTTAACCCAAGACTAAACAGTAAGTGTATTAAATCTGGAACTACTTGACTCAACACGTTTTAGCAAAAATTGTAATTAAAAAACTTGATTAAACAAGGCTCCATTCCCATACACAGCTCCACCTTACTGCCTTGGCAAAGCTGGTGCTGGTAACACCCTTCAGCTAGTTTTCACAAAGCACATCAGCAATTAATAAAAGCAAAGTAGAGGAGTTCATGTTTGTTTCCAACACATGGATAGTGCTTAGGGCATCAGTGCTGTCTGACAAAGGGTGGTGTTTCCAAAAAACCCACTAAATTGGCTCCATGCACTCTTATTTTGTTTGTCCTGAAGGGCAGTGGAGCCTGCCCAGTGCCAAGGACTGGCATGGCCCAGCAGCCCAGAGCCCCCCTGCTTGCCTTCTGCTGCAGGACAAGAGCCCTTCTGCTTCTCACAAGGTGCTTGCACTGCCAGCAGTTAACTTCTGATCAAGCAATCCCACTGCAGAAGTCAATTAGAAAAGGAAAGAGATGCTTTAAATACAGATGGCTTTTTCACAGCAATCAACTGTAGCCACTTACAAGTATAGCACATTACAGAGTATCTTCCAACCCCTACAATTCTATGATTCTGTGATCTTAATCTGTTATTGAGAACCTACGTACGAGTTACAATGTAAACACAAACATTCAGTTTTCTGCTGGCTGCAAAATCAACTACATTGCATTCAGCAATTTCAGCTGAGCTCCAATTCATCCCTAGCAAAACCACACAAGGTTTCAGTAACTGTTAAGACAACAGAAATATTTAAGAACATATCTGTACCATCAAGGATTATTGGAACCATCTCAATATCAGTAATATTCTAGCCTCTCACATGCTTCTAGAAAATAGAAAACAGCAAGATTTTCTTCCACTCCCACCTTCTGCAAGCTTTCCATGTCTCCTCTATTTAAGTGAAGAATGCACATTTTTCAGACCAGCCAGTATCCTAGCCTCAGGAATTTGTCTTTTGTATAAAGACAACACGGCTATAGCAAGAAAAAAAAAAAAAAGAAAAAAAAGAAAAAAAAAAACTAAAAAAACCAAACAACTGGGTTTCTAAATCCTTGAATATTTCTAGCTGAAGGGAGAAAGCAACTGCTCCTTAATACCCAAAAAATTGTGCCAGGAAAAGAGGAAGATCTTGAGAGCTCAACAACAATTTGCTTCTTTTTATCACAAGCCAAAATATTGCCATCAACAAATGCTATCTGAGGAAAAAAAAAAAGTCATGATCAGTTTTCCTCATCAGCTTTTTTCCATGATTCAGCTGGTTTGTTGGTAGATCTTCAGTAGTACACTGCTGAAGCCGAAGTTAGATCAGTGAAGTTGTTTAATTTCCTACTTATTCTCATGTAAGCAAAAAATGAAAACTGTAATTCAGAAGTGTTGCCCACTTTAAAGCATTATGAGGTAGTTCTAAATCACACCATTATACAACACCAGCTAAAAAAAAAAAATAATGAACCATTCAGCATCTTCTCAGTAACTTTGGAAACGAAGGTGTATAATCTGTTGGCACAGTTGACAGTTTTCTTCCAAGGAGGCAGATGCTCTCTGACTTGTGGGCTGGCAGCACAGCTGCACTTTGTCTTGTGCTGTGACCTGCCTGGGATAAACAGTGGCTGCTCCAGCAGCAGGCACAGCTGCTCTAGGTCTAAGTGCTCCCACCATGAACTCTACAGCTATCTGAATCATGCATCGGACAAAGTACAGAACATGAAAAACTCCAGCACACAGTGAAGTCCAGCAGCAACGTGGAGCATGCTGGACCCCACTCCAGACAGCATCTGCAAACAGATGCTCCTGAATTTCTTACCTACTTCAATAATGGTTCTTTGAAAATTAGCAAGAATAAATTTGTTTGGCATTTGGAAGTCAAAGGCAAATAGCTGAGACTGCATAGTCTGAGTAAGTGGGCAGTTCAGAGGGAAGAAAAATTCCACCACTCTATCTCACCCAACGAGATGAGGCTGAAGAACTGCTTTGCCAAGCAGAGAAGTTTTACTTTCAATTTCTTCATTGTCTTCCACAGTTTATGCAACCCTCAACCCAGAGCTTTTCCTTTCAGTTTGGTGATAATGGGGAAGGACACTGGAAGGTCTCTTGGTCTATGTATGGACATCTTTATTTCTCCAGCAGAATAGGTTGCGGGGGTGGAAAAAAAATGAGCAGATTTGAAATACATTTACTTGTAAAGTTCAGAGTTCTGAGTATTTACACCTGGTTCCTGTATTTGCAATGTTGATGGTTCTCCTCTGGGTTTCTTAATACAGAGGATGTATCGTTCAGTGGACATGAGATCACAGCATCCTGTCAGTCAGGCAAACGAAAACCTCCTGTTTTGTAGCAAAGATATTAAATGCCCCAAAGAACATAGGAGTGTCAAAATGGGGTTTGGGGCTGAATCTCTCTTCCATGCTACTGTTGCGCCTTCAGCTTCTGAAAAATCACTCTGATAGGGACAAATTTCAAAATAGCTCCAGCAGAATGCAGTGGATGGTGACAGCTGAGCACAAGGACAGTGCGCACCAGACCAGGCTGCAGCACAAAAAGTTGTGCAGCAAGGAGGAAGGGAGCAGGTGCTATTTTCTAGAGTTACTCTGGAAAAGAAATCTTAAAACTGCCAGTGCTATTAACACTCGATCTCTAAATCACTGTGGGCTCCTTTTTACACATGAATATCTTAAAAGAACAAACTCACCGTCTTCTCCCCTCTGATTGTTTACCCAGATGAAATACGCACAAAAAGAAAGAAATCAAGCATGCTGTGGTTATGATGGCAGTGTCACAGAAAGGGATGATATGGTATTAAAAGGAAAATTCCAACTTCTTTTTTTTTTTCCATTCAGAAAAAAAGAGTGATAGCAATGCATTTTAATCATTAACTTGGGTTAGCTTTCACAGCACCTGAGAAACTGCCATATGGAACGTATTCCAGCAGTTTCTACTCCTAATGCTTACAGTTTGTTTCTTGGAAATCTCTATGGTACATAAACTGATAAAGTGGCCTTAACTTCCCTTTCTCTACAGATCTATCAGTTACACAAGATCCATTAAGATACACTTAATGTGTCTAACAAAACCCTGAGTGAAACACCATGCTTGTTTGGAATAAGCACTTGAACAGAACTCAGAGTAGTGGGAGACTGGAAGATATTTCAGCTATGCTACCTCCCACTTCAATTTCTTCTCAACAAAGTCCTGTTGTGCTTTAGACCAGAGAGTGAAGGATACAAGGCATGAAGAACTGAGCCTTGTTGCCCTTCAGTTACCCAACTCAGATAACTGTAATGGTAGTCATAAAAACACATTGTAGGAATCTTTTTATTTCACATACTCAGGAAAAATAAAAATCAGTACTAGTAGACACCAGAGGAACACCAGTGGCACTACATTATTGTCTCTATGAGTTGATCTTAAGACTTTCTCAAGTAAATGTTTAGATCTGAAGACATTTTTGATACTTATAGAGGGTTTTTCTCCCCCATCTTTAGGGATTTTGTAACTGCATTTATACGAAAGAACTGATTAAAATACCAGGAACTGATTACCTGTTTCTGGAAAAAGCAGTGCATTTAGGCAATCCATAGCAGAATTCTTAGAAGCCTTGCTTGTGAAAGCTGGAAGACGACTGTCCTCTGACTTCAATAGAGATTGTTTAGATGAGAAATTTGGGAGAAGCAGAAGTGAAATGATTCCTCAGGTCTACAGCTTGGCTTCAAGAGATCTGGTTTGAATTCTTCTATTTTACTTTTAACGAGGAACATATCACAGGCACAGAAACTGCAGGTACAAAGCTGCAAGTGCAGGTTTGGTTAATGGATGTGCATGGAAGATGCAAGTAGACCTGAGCTGCATCCTTTGTACTCTGATCAAGTGGATATGCAAAGAGTTACACCAGACTGCATTGCTGTGCCTTCCAGCCATTTGTTAACCATTGCAGGAACTCCTGGCTTCTTCAACCTCTTTTCACTCACAGAAGGATGATATTCTTTACTTCTCTTGCAGAGAGAAGTGAAGGCACTTCATGAAAGAGCATCTAGATAGACACCACAGAATATTCACCCAATGTCATGCTAAGACTGACACTATTGAGAAAGGCAAGCTGTGCAACAAACTCACTCTGCATGAGGCCATTAACTTTAGAGTGACAGGATACAGCAAGTTCACTGACAGGCTGTGTCTAACACCCATTTCTAGATAATCACTTCCTGAGGAAGAGCTAAGATGTGAAATAGCAACAGTCAAAGGTTCAAGGACAATTCCATGCAAGTTTTGAGCAGCAGAACACCAGCCTATTTCTTTTCAGACAATTTATAGACCAGACAGTTCACAGGACCATGCAGTCCCTCCAAGAAAGCATCCAAGTGGGTGGCAAAGAGAGGGAAGAAGGGAAAAGAATCCCAGGTCATTTGAAGTTTGAATAAGTATGAACACAGTTTCTGGTATTTTCTTCTATCAGATCTGGCTCTCCTTTGGTTGGGTGGCTTAAACAGCTGTCTATTTGCACACAGTTGCACAACATTTTTACAGCTTGCTAATTTAGACTTGAGATTGCAGCATGTGGCTCCCTTCAAACAACTTAAAATAACAACAAAAAAAAATTCCTCAAGGTCATTTGTTTAAAGTTTGATGAGAATCAGGATCCTGTAATTTTAGGCTTTGTTAGGAGATGGGTGAAAAAAGTCTCTTATGTATTACCTTTCCAGGATGCATTATGTAGCTGTATACATCTTTCAGGATCACTATGAAAGTGAAGATGAGTTTTTTGTGCTCAAATTCAAGAAGAAGCTTTTGCTACAAGCATTACATCTGTACATAATACCTTGAAGAAGCAGGGACTGCACTGAAATAGTAACTGAGACATAATGGCCTTCTAGAGGCCAAATAAACAAGCTAGCATATCTTCCATAGCTTTGTATCCTAGTCCTCTCAATTTATGGATGTGTTGAAACTTCAAGAAAATACAATTTTATCTTGAATTATGCATAGTAAAGGGAGAAATGTCAGGAAGATGACAGTAATAATGTTTTAAAAAGATGAAAACGCAAAAGATCCTTCCCCAAGAGCTTTGCTTTAGCTGAGGGATAAGAACAACTGCATACACAATGAACAGAGACCAGCAAGGTACTGGAGCCAAGTGCCAGCTGGAAATGAAAGCAACAGGGACAGCAAGAATGGTAGGACTGATGTAAGGCTCTGTAATGATCAAAGGGCTGCTTCACACTAAGTAGCTGATAGAAACAAGATAGGTTTTTAAGTTGCTTTGATAAACAGTTCTTTGCTAAGCAAACCACTTTTGGGAAAGTGTGGGAAGAAACTAAAAGAGGGACAAGGGATCATTAAGGACTTAGAATAACCTCAATTTCAAGATGGGTCATGACTGAGAGCTAGACCAAGCACTTCTCAGAAGTCTCATAAGCAAAACATCGAGAGGCATTTGCTTCAACTTACCGTTTCCCTTTAATGGATGTAGGCTGAATGTATTATTTCCAATCACTCATGCTATTTTTATCCCCATGTATGGACATCACATCTCTTCAGCCCAGGCCTTTGGAGTTCTTCCCAGCATTGTAAAGAAGCACAGGGTATTACACTTCTTATATTTAGCTACTGTAGATTCAAGGCAAATATTACTGATTCCCAAGGACAGATTCTTTGAACACACATCAGTAGCAGATTACATAAAAATGACTTTGGCTAGATAGAATGCTGGCTAGCACTTGTTACCAATACACCTGCTGCCAGATTTTCTGGCTGATAGGAAACATGATAATTTGACCCCAGAGTTCACCCTGAATATGACGTACATTTTGAAGGGTGAGCTGATGGAATTCCAGTGAACTGTCCAATAGATTCCGATTGAAAGAGATACAACCTTAGATAGCACAAAGTGGCAATGAAGTAGTCACATAAAGGAAGGACAGGCATATTTGTAGACATATGATCATTGCTTGCAGAGAAATGCCAAGTTGAGATGTTGGTCTCCACAGAACATTTCTGCTGTACAGTGGGTAACTACAGTCTCTTGCAAATCACATCCCCGCTGTCATCAGCCTTAACTCGTACTAAGGTTTATTCGAGCCTCAAGATGCATCCTGCTAGACTGTGTTGAAGCATACAGAACCAGCTGCTCCATTCAATGGTACAGGGGATGCTCAGCCTCAGGAATAACTCTTTCAAGCCTGAACTGAGTGCTAGTGCCTTCCATACTGTGAAAAGCATCGATGTCTGTGGTTTCACTTCACAATAACCAAGAAAAAGAATGCCTGAAAAGCTTCTCCAGAGTTTATTATCCAAAAACCAAATTACGGACTGAAATTATGGTCCAACTCTTTGAAATGAAATACCTGTTACCCTCACTTTCCCAAAGTTCACACAAAATCCAGACAACTCTGGCTGAGCAACCAGAAACAAGATCTTTCTGTAAACTGGAGGAAGCCTCTAACAGTGTGACAGCAGGGCCAGGCTCTCTGCTGGCCCCATGCATACCTCAGTTGCTCCCTCTAGCTAGACTTTGCACAGAAGGGTAAAGATATGCACTCAACAGGAGAGCCTGGGTGTTAAAATCTTCCTGTCTGGGGGCAAGCAGCTGGTTTTGGCTTCAAACAGCACCAAGCTGCTGCACACATGCAAGTCAGTAGTTTAGTTGGAGCAGCCTCCACTCAGGGCAGCAGGCAACACCAGGGTGACAAGGACTAGGTTGCTTGCACACAGGGGCAGTTCTTATCCTTTAGCATCACCAGACACCAAGCCTACTGGGAGAAACTGGGATGGAAGCAACCATCTGGGAAAGCAGGAGGCATGAATGACAGACAAAAGCAAGAACTGATTTAAGAAACAAAGCTTCAGCTGCAAAGTAAAGAAAAAAATAAGAAGTTATCAAATATCTCATCCATTCCTAACTCACAGCTAATTGTAATTATCAACTCATGAGGCTAATGAAGCAAAGACTGAGGATTTCCTGGCCCACAGTCTGATGTCAATAATAGGACAGGAACAATACAGCATGATCACTGACATCAGTGAGCAAACTTTCACAGTGCAGCCACAACACTTGCATATACCACGAGTAGAAAATTGTTTGCAGTAGCTGGCAGCTAGCTGGAATGCTTTTATTATTAGCCTATTAAACTGTTCTTCTTTGAAAAACAATCTTTACTTAAAATATATCTACTCATCTTTTCATTGTGAAAACCTAACTCCCTTTCCTGAAGGTACAAAGTCATTGGCAGAACAAAAAAGCTTTTCTCTTTTAATGCTCAACAGGCTTGAACATCAGCAGCTATCTGCTGGTGCTCCCCATCCATTAGTGGGTCTGAGCTCAGGGCTAACAGTATCCAGAGCATCAGCTGTGCCCTCCAAGAAAACACAAGGGCACCAAAACTGCAAGCATAGCACGCAGTATTCTTGAAGAAAACTGCTGTCTCTTGGCAACTGAGAAAAACAATCAGTTAATGCACTTAGACTGGTCCACATCTGCTGTTAAAACAGAGGAGGAAAATATTTGAGCCCTTTCATTTACTGATAATGCAGTTACACAGACAGGAGATTAAACTATTCATTTGGAAAGCAGTCTAATAAATAGCCTGTACTTTTTATTTATCCCCATTCTAAAACCATTGATTAAACACTTTCATTTCCTGTCCCTTCAGTAGGGTCTCTTGCTGTAAAGTTATGAAAAAAATACTTGGAAAACTATTCAAAATAAATCAGGGCAGAGTTCATACTGGAGTTTGCATTAAAATATGCTTTTTTATTTATAGAGTCAATAAAACCTATTTGCATCTACATGCAGTCATTGAGTTAGGAGCACTGCTTGAGGATATGTTCAGAGCTTGTTCTGGCTAGGGCACTGTGCTCCATCTTCAGTGACTCTGTTTTAATTATTCTTTATTATTTGTAATTATTTTACAGAGTATTACTTTTTCTTTGCCCCCATGGGTTTTTCTTCACCACTGAGATACCAGCATCTACCACCAGACACCTTCCCTCCAGCTCACAGCTCTTTTCACAGGTACATTTCCCTTTCAGGCAATTTTCATTGTGAAAACCTAACTCCCTTTCCTGAAGGTACAAAGTCATCGGCAGAACAAAAAAGCTTTTCTCTTTTAATGCTCAACAGGCTTGTAAGTTTGATTATCAGTAAAAGTTTGTAAACACATTTCTCCACCTACAAAGTATCATCACGGGTTTCTAGTAGCGAGAAGGGTTCCTTTGCCTCAGCCTGTACAATATGGCTTCTCTGCCCACTACAGTTTTCATGCCAATTTCATTTTACTGCACAAAATGGTCACGATTACATTGAGACACCATAGGTACAATTCATACAAAAGCCATTGCTAACTAGAAAATATCAAGTAAGCAGCACTTAAGAAAAAAAAGCAAGTCATGCCTTGGGCATAGGAACTTGCACTTCCCCTTAGGAAGGCCATCCCAGAGAGCCTGTTCTCAGCTCCTCATGGCACCAGACATCACTACCAAGATGGCCCAACCATGAACCTCCTGATATTTTTAGCATGCCAACAAGGGAAAAACAATTTGTACCGTAAAAATAACCATCACTTCCTACATTGCCTCTATTGGAGAGAGCCACAGATCACAGGGATGACAAGTAGATAGCTTTTTCCAGGACACAGCTTAATGAAATTACTTTCCTTCCCTATTGATCAACTTTATATAATTGTATTTTGTTGAATGACAAACAGTAGAACAAGGGAAATTAAACATTGAAATCTGTAGACACTCTGTGACAATATTTGTTTAACAGCTGCCGAACTCTGGAAGTAACAGAGAAGTGTATTATGCAAGAAAACCCTGTAACCCAAACAGATAATATTCTGGTTAACATCACAGTGAGGCTTTACTTGCTTAAAACATTGGTTGTTACAGGAAAACAATGTTCAGCTGAGGATCCACAGCACAGAACTATTTGTTCAGTCCAGAAATAACAGCCTAAAAATGTTCAATAAGTCAAATTTGGGCAAATACATAATGGTTTTTTTCTTTAAAAGATATAACACAACAAATTACTTGGTCTTACTTCATCCTGGGAAAAAATATTAGTGATATAATAGATAGCACACTAGGTTATTCCAAGCCTCAGGGTTAAAATCCCAGGACATGATAATGAATCTGGAAATTTTGAAGGCTGAAAATGCAGACCTGGACAAAAGAGCTGACAAAAATTATCTAATTCTCTACTGCTAATTTCTTAGCAGTACCAGATTTCTTGTCAAGATTGCTTCATGAAACCTAACAAAAACTTCTTTTAATCTTCATAAAAACATTTATACACTATCTTAAATTTTGCTGAAAATATGATTTTCTGGTGTAACCAGGCATGATTTTAACTAAAATTTGAAGCTAGATAGTAAGTTAATAGAGCTTTAAAGAGCCTCTTAATGACCTATGTATTTGTTTGACTGTTAGAGATGTTAAAAATAACAGTGAAGAATTACCATTTCAGAAGAGATCGTGATTTTCATCGAATTACTTATGCTATGCATTCACTCCAGAAAGATGACAATTACACAAACTATACATAAATTAAAAAAAAACAGCAGCACATTTAAGATCTGTTTAGTTCTGAAGAAATTATTTCAGACAGCATGCAAAGAATCATAGGATCATTAAGGTTGAAATAAAAACTTTAAGATCATCTAGTTCAACTATCCACCTAACACCAGTATTTCCCCACTAAATCATGCTCCTTAAAGCTACACATTTCTTGAACACCTCTAGGGACAATAATTCAACCACCTCCCTGGGCAGCCTGCTCCAGCACCTGAGTGCTCTTTCAGAGTTTTATTAACTTCAGCCAACTGGAAGGTTTGAAGTTAAAAGACTTGATCATAAGTCCACAAGCAATAAATACAGCTTGCATATCTTCTCTTCTGCTTAAGCAAGAGTACAAAATGTTGCCATTGAGGAAGATAAATAACTTATCTAATTAAACCAAGAGTCACTTCTCAATTGACTTCAGAAGAGTCTGGCCAAAATCCATCCACTAATACCATTTTCCTATCTCATCCATCAATTGATCTTGCTAGGATTAAACATATCAGTTGTACATATCATTTGTGGCTGTTGTACAGAATCAAAGGCCTCTTCCCATCATAGCTTTCCAACAGAAACAGATTTCAGTCTAAAATCTCCATGACTATCAGTATTCTTCTGTTTCCCTAAAACTTTCCTGCCATAATAGAAGATTGTTTTGTTCCCAGTGAAAATCTATCAGAACAAGGGTTGGATTACCTCCAAACATCCCACATGAGGTCAGAGGGGAGGCCATACAGCATTTCCTCCTCCTGATATCTCTGATCACTCCTATAGAAACACCAAAGTTGTACTGTAGGCAAAATTTTATCTACTACATCTAGGTCGCCTTTAGCTCCTGGCCTCAGTGCATGGGATGAGGACGGGAGATATGGGGCTGACCATTCATAGAAGGCAAAACCAGAGATAAAGATCGCACAATAAATGCTGCGCTAGCTGCCAAGACTGAGGCTGGACAAAGGAAGTGGGAAAAAAAACTAAATAGAAAGATAGGGAATGCCTAACTAACCTGAAAGGTCAGTGGGGCTGCCTCTGTATTTCGCCACAGGAAATAATGCCAAGGCTGGGATTACTGATCTTACATTTACTTACAAAGCTTCAGGAATATGGCAAAAAAAGTTCTGATGCTCAGTACTGAAGGAGCAAGAAGAAATATGAGGTTAAGAAAAAAAAAAAAACAAAAAAAACAAAAACGAGAAGTATTCCCCTCCCATCTTTTCTTCATCTGTTAATAAAAGTGTGCTTTTTTTTTTTCATGCATTCTCCTGTCAGAATAGGTATTACTACCCCTTTGTTTCCTTTAATGTCTAAACAACAATTTGTTCAGTCAATGCCTGATTAAATAACTGTGCATCTTTTTTTTTTTTTTTAGCTACTACTATTTCTCTAGAGAGATGTTTGCTTGCCCATCTTTTCATCCCATCCACCGGCATTTCTACGTTGGTCTTGTTTCTTCACTCAGACTTCCTTCTATCTGTCTGAAAGAGAGCCTCTCACTTGTTTTTATATCGTGTGAAGATCTGGACTTCAGTTCAAGGTGAGCCTGGCAAATCCTCACAAAGAAATTTTTGATGCCATCCTTCGCTGTATAGCAACAAATTGCAGAAGCAATCCCACTGCTGGGTATGTAACAAATTTGTCTTGAATATCCTTCTATATCTTCACATCTCAGCTACATTTGGTCAGAACTATGAACTACTCAGAAGGTTTAGCTGCCTCTAAACCGTCAGCAATCCAAATAAAGTACACACATAAATGTTGCCATCACCTGCATTTTATTTACTGTAGCATGATATCTTTCATCTTAAGTAGTCCATCATGCTCCATTACAGCCATGCACAAGACACTCCCTATAGCCTACTGACCAAGATATTTAGTGTTTGCATTCCTCTATCACATCTGCATTTACTTTCTAGATTAATCTCCAGCTTACTTTCTCATTCTCATACTGGCAGTTCCATCCTTCATTCAGCTCACAACTGCTCAAAACTACAATTTCCCTGTGCTGCCTGTGTCCTTGAGATGATGTAGCTACAAAGCTACCCAACAGCTGTCCCTCCCATTTCTCTCCAAAGCACAAAGACAGGCCACTCACACCATGTGCCTGCTGGCAGTCATCAGTATTACTCTGCATCCTCATAGTCCTGGGCAGGAGAGCCTGCTCTCCACCATCACACTTTTCCTCCTTTGTGATTCACAGTTTACTCACAGCTGCAAAGGACATTAGTGGGAACAATCCAGATAAAGAACCTCACATTGTTTTTTGTGACACTGAAGTTTCCAGCTGAGTTTATTTAAGGTAATAATGCAGCCCCTGATGAAGGCAGCTTCTCACCCAACTGCCATTTTATATACATAGCATACAGTTTAGCACTCATGGTCAGTGCGCTGGAAAACTATATAAATTTGATGCTTTCGGGTAACAGCTGATGTGCTTTCACATAGACACCCCACACGAGGTAATTTCACAAGGGCTTTGCTGTTTTGTCTCTAGTACCCTGGGAAGAGCTGTTGCAGCCTGGCTCACAGTCATGGTTTCTGATGCTCTTGTTCACAGCTGGAAGACCTGCTACCTCTGCCCATAGAGGGGTTCAGCTTAATCCAGAGCAGAACTCAGACATAGATCAGCATGTACACATGGCAAATTGGAAAGACCTGGACCCCTGCACAGAAGCAGAATCATGCCAAGATAATTAAATATATTTACTCCATGTTTCTTCTAACCTCTGCCTAATGTTAGAGCTTAGAGAGCATTTTCAGAGGTAACCTAATAGGGACAACTCACTTTAAGACCTGACTACAACTTCAATTTTAACTCAGATGAGTTTTTCCATGAAACCAAAATCTCCTTGAGGTTTAAAGCAGCACAAATCTTGTGATGTCCGTAGTATGACCAGATGAGCAGTAGCTCTGTAAAAGGGCAGCTGCAACTAGTACATATGCCTGTTTGGAACACTGATTGTCTGATGGAAATTCACATAATGTATCTTGTGTACTCCTCAAAATCAAAATGACAGCCTAACACATAGCCAATTCTACCAGAATATTTTCAGCAAATCCCATTCAGCTCCAGTGTACAACACTAGGAATCCCACTAACCTGGGATGCACATATCACTTACACAAGCTGAATCCCCCACCTCATTTGCCAGCTTACTGCACTTGCATTTGGAGAAGTCATCTGTTCATCTCTGCTGAGCTGTATCTCCACCCCTGCAAAATATTTCCAGCAGCATGTCCATCTACCTTGAGTTACTGAAGCGTTTGTTTTCCATATGTTCATTTACTTTTTTTTCCCCTGCATCTTAAGATATGAAAATGAAGTGCTTAAAAGTTCTTAAACAAACATATACTCCCATGTTAGCCCAGGTCATTCTTCACTAAATCAACCTGCAGGCATTCCCAAGGGAAGTAATTTGTTCACATAATACGGTAGTAAGATTGGAGTAGATTTTCATACATTTGCCTTCTCCTCCAAAAATCAGGAAGGTGAAGAGCACCCACCAAAAACCAAAGCTCAAAACAAGAGCAAGGAGGGATCTGTGCACCACTCCGAACTTCCCAGAGACAAGATGCTTCTTATCCTATGGCAAATCACTGTGAATTCTACCATAGCATGACATAGAACACAATGACCCATCTGAAATCATGGCAGAGAGCAGGGTGTTCTGCTTATTTTCCCTAAGAAGAGCAAGTATTATGTATATTTGTCACACCATGACAAGGTGCCTGACAGACTCCAAGAACAGGTGAGGAGAAAGCTGCGCTCTCAGAAGATATTCTGAGACAGTATCACATAGTGGTAAGCCCCTGTGCCAGCAGCACAGCAGAAGTTCCCAGACTGCAAACAAGGCATGCAGGAGAACTTGCAGCAGCTCTCAGCTTCCAGTTCAGCATTTCTACACAATTCCCAGCAGATATTTCTCCTATATGCCTGAAAATTTCAACACCACCACAAAATGAATGCAAAACAGTAGTCAGGGTTTCAGCACATTTCAAGCTAAAGGGAAAAAAAAGAAATCACCTCCTCTTTCAGAAGAGCAGAAAGAAACATTCTCACAGTGAAGACCCACACTGACAAGTGCGCTCCAACAGGGAGAGCACCTGCCCAGGCTGCATCTCTGCCCTCAACCTGCTCTCAGGGAAGAGTGAAGCAGAGGTTTGCACTGCTTGGCCACTGCCACAAAAAGGAGCTGTGTTTGCTCCATAGCCATTGAGTGCATTCCTCAGATTCTTTCCCTTTATGCTTTGTAGGTCAGGGCTGGAAGTAACTGCTGAAAGCACAGGAAGTTGAAAAATCACTTTTTCAGCCCTATCACCTGGAGATATTTCTATGATAAACTGACCCAGTCTTAAGGAATTGGGTACCTTTTACAGCTCCTACCCAACACATACAAAGCAATGAATTCCTTCTCTTACTATGCCCTCAGCTGGCACTGCTGAATCTGTTACAAGCTGTGCTCATTCACAGGTGCATTATTTGTGCTCCTGTTAATAAGGCATCCCACTGAACAAAGTAGTGCTTCCAGCTCCACCACATACCAGTCACTGGGAGCAGAGAACAGACACTGAGGATGCTTCAACAGTTCCTTGTGTAGGGCAGCAGCCAGGGCCCCACAGCACAGTGATGGATGGTATAATCTGTGGCACAGCTGTGCTTCTCATGACCACAGGACACACAGTGCCACAAGCAGGCCTCAAACTGCACTGGAATCAAACTAGGCTTTTCACTGACTTGAAAAGAGGATTTTGATAAATACATTTTTGTTGATTACCTTGAGGCTTAGAGTCACATTAATCAAAGCTCCCAGGGAATTTAAAGCTGAAATATTAGAATATAGTTAGGGGCAAAGACTGTGCCCTGTGAATGGACAATGTGGGATCAAGGCAGGAGATGGGATCCTCTCATCTTTAGGCAGACACTATCCTCCCCCAGCTTCCCACAGATGAAGCAGTTATTTCACTTTATGGCCTTCACTATTTGTGATTTTTCTTCTTTATTTTTGCTTTCAATGTCATATTTTTAGTAGGACTGCTGCCTTTACCTAATTTAATACTGGTTTTAATTATCACAGAAAATACTTGCTTCTGATTTTTTTCTGTTATTACTGAGAAAAACTTAACCCAAAAAGGAAAAAGTCCAGAAAACTATTTTTTACATTCATTTAATGGTATTCTGTTTAAAATTAGAGAAGAAAGTTTGAGCTTTTTTCCAAGCAAAGTTTTAACAAGAAAGTTACAAGAAATTATGAGAGAACTGCTAAAGGTCAGCATGTTATAACTAAATTCCATCCTTTCAAATTACTGGTATACTATGCTTCCAAGAAAATCTGTATTCAACATCTGTTTTCTTTACAAGAGATCATTAGTGACAGACAGGCCAAGTCACGCCTTTCTGCACTTAGCTCAGGTTTTGAAAGGACAAACCTGTCCCTCCCTGGATGCAGGACTGGATTCAGACCTGGCCTCTCTGGACTTGTACACTACTGTGATGTTTTCAATGTTGCTTTGGATTCAGACATTACACAAAAAATGAGTATTAACGAGGAAAACAGGAAGGTGAACTGGAGACAAACCAGCTCTGCTTCTCGTCATTTTCACTTGCTCCTGTTCAGGATTATTTTTATTTTTTTTATTATTATTATTTTTGTCAGGTTAGAGCAGATTTCTCTCTATGACATAGTTGGCAGAAAGCTTCCTGAAAACAAACTTGTGGCTGGTAGTCAAATTAGGAATTGGTGCGGATCCTAACGTCCTGCTACTTCTGAGGAAGTCAGCTGGTGAAAAAAAATGAAAAAAGATAAAATGTACATTGTAGAGAACTCTGCAACTGAAGTTATGGAAAGCAGTTATTGATTTAGCACATTCCAGGGAGAAAATGTTTTCAAACATGATTTGTTGTTGAGAGAACAACACAAAATACAGATAAAAATATCTGGACATTTCAGGGTCAGTAGGGGGTTGCAGATATGAGCTCTACAGAATGACATACCTCTCTGGACACAGCCTGAAACAACCACCATGTTGCTTCACTTACAGATCCTGATATTATCACCTACTTCACCATGCGGGTCCTTCTTCCTAACTCCAACACAAGTGTGAGGCAATGACAATAGATAAAGGGTCTCATGTAACAGTTTGGAAGGTTTCAGATGCTTTGCAATCCCAGACCCATGTACAAGAGCATCAACTCTAGGAGTCTGGCCAAAGGACTGTGGAGATGTAAGCTCAAATACTTTCACTACCTGGTTAAAAAATTCCTTGATAGAACTACACAATGGAACAAAACCAAAACAGGGACATCAAACAGATTGTGACCAAAGTAGCACATTCAAAGAATGACTTAGGTTGGAGAGGACCTTAAAGGTCATCTGTTTCAGCCTCCCTGCTGTGGCAAGGTTGCCAACCACAAGACCAGGCTGCCCAGGATACCACCCAACCTGGCCTTGAATGCCTCCAGGGATGAGGCAACCACAATTTCTCTGGGCAACTTGCTCCAGTGCCTCACCACTCCCTGAGTAAATTATTTCTTCCTAATATCTAACCTAAATTTCCTCTCTTTTAGTTTAAAGCCCCTTGTGCTGTCATTAGACCATGTAAGAAGTTGGTCACCCTCCTGCTTATAACTGCTCTCAAATACTGGAACACTACACGGAGGTCTCATCAGAGCCTTCTCTTTTCCAAGCTGAAAAGGTCAAATTGATCATATTTGTGGCTTCCTTTGGACTCACTCCAACAAGTCCACATCCTACCCATGCTGGGGGCCCCAGGCCTGGCCAAAGTACTCCAGATGGGACCTCACAAGGGCAGAGTAGAAGGAGATAATAACCTCCTTTTCTCTCCCCGAGCTGCCCATTTGTTGATGTAGCCCAGGTTACTGCTGGCCTTCTGGGCTGCAAGCACACACTACTGCCTTATGTTCAGTTTTTCATCTATCACATCCAAGTTCTTCTCTTCAGGGTAGCTTACAATTAGTTCTTCTCCCAATCTGTACACATTTGGGATAGCTCTGACCCAAGTGCAACACCTTGCACTTGGTCTTGTTACATCTCCTTAAACTTCATATGGGTCTAACTTTCAAGCCTATGTCCTACTGGATGAAATTCCTTCTATTGTGCCAGTTGTACAACACAGCTTGGCATCATCTGCAAGCTTGCTGAGGGTACACTCAAACCCTCTTCTGTCTACATCTACATTGATAAGGATATTGAAGAGCACTGGTCCCAAGACTGATCACAGGGGGTCAGTAGTCATGATCAGTTTATAAGGATTCTCTAAGCATCATGTTGCTCATTTTCCTTCCTCTTCCCACATGATGGACATTATATTACTACAATACAGAAAATTCTAAAGTGAAAGGAAAACCTAGAGATAGTAAATGAGGAAGTTCAGCTCGGTGTAGGATTCTTTTTATTACTTGGTTAGGCTTTTTGCCTGAATTATTTATATTAATCTGAATTATTTGCGACTGTTTATACCTCAGTTTACCCAAATACAGGATATGTGACTCTCCAAGCAACTGTGAAATTAATATGCAATAATGTTTTCCATAACAAATATTAAGCTTAAGTTGAATATTGACATTTTCAACCCATATTACCAATTCCATCATGTTTTAAGAAAAGAAATAAAAAGATGAAGTGGTATAGAACTGGGGGGAGCAGAAAAACTGAAAAAGAAATAAAAAGGTAGGGTTTATTTTGACAAATGAAAGAATACAAAGCAGGATTTGGACAGAGCAGGAGAAGAAAGAATAAAGATTGATGAAATGGTGCTTTTGAGGCCAGTGGGATAGAAGATTACACAGCTACATGTGGCCATGAAGATGGGGTTATTTTGTATTTCAGTGGTAAGGATTATCCAAAGTTAGTAGAGCAGAGACTGCAAACACAAATTACTTTTTCTAAGCTTGCTGAGCTTGGAAATTTCTGCCAATGCTGAGTATGCTTTCATGCCATGTACATATTAAATGGACATTAAGCAGCCTTCCTGAGGACCTAGATCCTCCTCTTAAATGTACATTGTTTTGTATGATACTTCACTTTGTTTCTTCCCCAATGGAAAAGACAAACCACCCTACTCTTAAATACCAACATTTTTATTAAACCAAAAAAATCAGGCAAAACAAAACTGAAATGTAACTTAGAAGGATTAAGATAAAAGTCACTGTGACTTCCCTTCTGTATAATGCATTGGATTTTTTTTTTTTTTTTTTTTTTAAATCAGAGACTATGAGGTTGCCTGCGGTAAATTATCTCATCCAACAGAACACAAATGTAAACTTGAAGACATCAGCAAGCTACAGCCACTACACCTGACATCAGCTGGGGGCCTCTTCTTCAAAACCTCAGTCAGCAGTGATGGGAAGCTATTACCATTCACTGCCTACAGTCCGTTCTGAAAGGAGGATTGATGTTTTTAGGCAGATTCCTAACAGACAGGTGTTTGTAGCACCACCAACAAAAGCTAAGCTTTGATGAGAAGAAAGCTTGAACTATCCTTCGGCCCCTTTAATGCAGAGCTGAGAGGCAGGATGCAGGAACACTGTGATCTGCCATTTGGACAAAGCGAGAGCACTGCCATCCATAGGGCCTCATTTCTTTCATATCATAGTAGAGGGGGTAAAATTCATGACTTTTGAATAGAAGTCTGAAGACTTGTTATTTTCTCACAGATGATACAATTTTAAGGAATAGCCCTTTCCTTTATCCCTCAAGGAAGTTTCTAGCTTAGTTAGCAACATCAGTTATTTCTATGGCAACAGACAGATATAAACACAGGATTATAACATTCAACAAAGGATCAAGAAGAGGAAGAAATCAGAGTTGAAGGGAAGTGCCTGGAAGAGCTACAAGAACTGTAGAAAGTTAGCAATTCTTTACAATACATATTTCTTCCCCTTTCCAACATGGCTCCTATGCACACTGCTTCTTTTTGGTAAGGTTCTGAATTCAAAAAGGGGGGGAAAAAAAAAAAAAAAAAAGCAGGCTGTAAGTTACTTTCATTGTGAGCAGAACAGGGATTGGAATAGCTGGTAGCACTGACAGGTGGGTCCAGACATATAGGAGTGCTGTGCTGGGTGTGCTTGAGGAATCACAGTCACAGCTGCAGCCAGGCCATTACATCGAAATGCATGCTAAAATGTGTGTACTTCTATTCTACAGGGTTGATGTAGAGATAGGACTTCCAGCACATATTTACAAGTAAACTTTAACACCACGCATGCTTACATATGCTAAAATGGAGATGAGTAGGTAGTTAGTGTTGTCAAACAAGCTGAGGAAAAGCTCCTTTTAAAGTCTCCCTTGCCATGAGCCCAGCCCCTGTTCACTTTCACCTGAAGCCATGTGCACCACTCCCAGACATGCCCAAACAGTATCAGCAGAACAGCATCAAGTTCTTTGCTACTTGTCCAGTGCAAAGAGCTGCATGGAACACCACGGCACAGAATCCAGCTTGGGCAAGTGGCAGGCATCTTTCTTTGGCCTCTCCCTTCTACTTCTCTAGTAGGATCAGCCAGCCTGTTTACCCAGGGGAGCTCTGGATACATCCACAGACACACTGTGGGGCAGTTCAGTAAAGCCAGGTCCTGCACTTGCAGCAGAGTACCTGCAGCACTAACCCACAGGACCAGCACTCAATTACTGTGCCTGCATGAGCTCCAGTGACTCCTCTGGATTGTCCTACAGCAGCCACTTCTTCAGAGCATCTGTCTTTTTGGACCCCAGCCAGAGGAAGAAAGTTCTTTAATAATTTTTTTGGTTAATCACCAACCTCATTATGCCAGGCACATGCTGCCACATGAGGAAAAGAAAGGAAAAGCTCAGACTATGCAGAGGCTGGCAGCAGGTCTGAGACTGCCACACCAGCAAAGGGAGCTGAGTGAAGGCAGGTGCATGAAAAGCTTGCACCAAGACAAGCCAGACAACAAAGGGATCTTTGAGCTCCCATAATTGATCCAAGGCATGCAGAGATGGGTCTGTCACAAATGAGGATCATTTGTCCTGGGCCATAATCAATGAGGTCACAAAAACCCTTCACTTGTAGAGTCAGGAAGCAGAGGATGCAGAGTTCAAAGGGCAAGGTAGGAATATCTGTGGATGGGCACAGGATTAAACAGCCATTGTCTGCCTGTCAAGAAACAGTGAAATAACAGGAGTAATGCTGCCTAGCATTAGATGTGAAAGGAAAGAATTTTAACTACCTTCTGACTCTTAAAAGTAACTGTTTTCTCCCAAAGCAGGAAAGGACCGAAAGGAGCATATAGTACAGACAGGCCTGGTGCATAAAGTTCCTAGCATCCTTCAGCATCTCTTGCTAAGAATCAAGAGGTGCTGTACACAGTTATTCACTGATACTATCCCAGGTCCTGCAGCACCTTGTTGCTTTTCAGAAGTCCCAATGAAAAGTCTGATTTTGCTACAAAGGCAACTTCTATGCCTGGATATGTCAGGTGCAAAAATCCTGCACAATCTCAGCCATGCATCACTGCTGCACTGGCAAGACTGCAGGCAGGAAGGAAGATGGTGACAACAAATAGAGCCAGATGGGGCTGACTGACAGAGCCCAGAGTCCCTGCAATGGCAGCAGTGACGATCCCTTTAGTGCCTGGAGGTACTCTCATCACTCCTAAGATTTAATCTAATGCTTTTCACATAAGTAATTCACAAAGGGACTGATTTACTGTACAGCTGTCAGTGGAGCTACAGTACTCACTACTAAAACAACTCCGTTTGCCAGAAAGGAAGGACACAAGAAAGGATGACTGTTTTCCAGCCCTTTCCCCAAGAAGTGGAAGCTGTCATATTTAACCTTTCCTCTACTCTTCCACCAGCAGGCACCCGCCCCACCCCACCACTTGTTCCCACACCCCAGATAGGAGAGCAGATAAGGAGTCCCCCGGCTTGCTGTTTCCTGACCATGAGTCATGGCTCTGAGTCAGCCTTTGTGTTTTAGGGAACCTGGAAGACTTTGAAACATGTTGATTTTGGCAAAGCTGCTGCTTCTTGCTTTGAGGGTGAAACAATCTACACACATCTTTCTCTTTCTGAAAATAGTCTCCAAGATGAAAACAACAGTGGAGTGACCAAAGACTTGTCTATAGTGGGCATGCTGCATGTTAGAAACAGATCTTCAAAATACCCACTGACGCACCCAGGATCCAAGGCAGGGTGTATTCACAGGTGCTGCCTCTCCTATTCTATGCACAGAAGATACCACTAGATGACTTCAGTTGGATACAGCCCCTTCTAGGGCAATTTGTCATCTTTCCAGTGGTGACAGAAAGGAGCCACCACCTCCTGTGCCACCGCCTGCTACCCATATCCAGATGGCAGCTGACATTAAGTAGCACCAATTCCAGTCCTGCTATCAGCACACCAACCTTCTCTGAGGCCCCTGGGATATTCATCCCAGCAAGTCAGGCTATCCTGTTCAGGGGCTCAGATATTAAGCAGCTTAGCACCAGGAAACCTCAAGTGGAGAAGTGCCCTTTGAAGGAGCTATGTATCAGTTGAGAAAGGCTGGGAACGAAGGAAACTGGCAAATCTACCTCTCAAGAATCCACGTGTGCTTTTGCCTAGTCTCTTTCTGTCTCCACAAATCAGCACTTTGTATTTATATAGAAAAATTCCTTCATTCTTGGCAGAGAAAAGCACCAATATTTTTATGAACAAGTTTAAACATTACATCAGCTGCTCATCACAAACATCCATCTGCATCATCCACTTCTGCCTACTTCTGTATCTGTTTTACAAAACCTTTAATTAATGTAATTATGCTTTTACATTTTATTTCCTTTTGCAAGCATTTCAGACATCTTTTGATCTCTTATTGCAATGTTGAACTGCACTCCTTCTCTTCAAGTCTGTTTGGATAAACACCTCTGGTTGGGCCAGGTTAATTAGCATTTTAATTATTTTCTCACTCCAGGACTTCCGCTAGCCCTGCTTCCACAGTATGGCAAATTAGGCTGTCTCCTAGATTAAGTCCTAAATTTACTAAAATGTCAAGTTTACTTGAATTAGCACTGGGAAGTTTTAAAATACCAGATTTTCTCTAGGAGACTTTAACCTTATTTTAACTTGCCTTTGAAAGAAAATACTTCAGTACTCTTCATCCTATGTATCCTAATTTTAATTAAAATATTTGATAAGTTACCAAAAATAGTGGCACTATAGATCAATCTTTTCCTTTTTACTATTCCATTTCTAAATGCTTTTATTTTTTTACTTTTTAAAAGGGACACAAAAAAAAAAATCACAATTTCAACTAAGCACATCTCCTTTCTCCTCTCCAAGTCAAGTGGGAAAAATCTATGCTAAAAACAACAACAAAAAAATATCACCTTTTACTCAGCTCTGCCCACAGACACCAATTTGCCATGCATCAGATGCTAAAAATTTGTTTACATCTTAGGCTACTTCAGTCAAAGCAAGAAAAAAAATATTACCTTTGCTTGTGTGTTTAGGTCTTGATTTGTGGCTCTGATTCAAGGAGAGCATGCACATAATCAGCTATATGAGTCAACTATCAAGAAATTGTCTGCTCCCTTCCTTATGTCTCTACATACATGGCACCATCACTAAGTTGTATTTTGGAAAATAAATCTACTAACATTAATGTTGATCCTGAAAAGAAATCATTCTTAATAAAGTAAGTCTTATTTGAGACTAGCATATCCAAGGTAAAGTATGTAGGGGCATTCATAAAGTAAGATTTTTGTAACACTTTCAGGATTTGTTTTTGTTAACAAAAGGGTGTGTTTTGATACAGAGAAAGGAGTGGATGTTAACATTCTAGCTCTTACAGAAGAGTGCAGGCAAAGCCCTTGATTTTCACATCTGGTGAGATAAGGGAGGTCAGCTAGAGAAGAAATAGGATTCGGACCTACTGATATCATGTTAAAAATTTCCAGTGCTGTGACGGTGACTTTGGATTTAATAGCAAAAAAAAAAAAAAAAGCACCACAACCTCTTAGAGTAGAAACAACAGCAGTTTGTACTTTCAGCTCATTATATCACTTCACTGCCTTCAGACAAATTCACTTGGGATGTGACTATTACAGCTGAATTCCATATTAACCATTCCATTCCAACTTCCATATTAAAGGAAGACAGTTCAACTTGTGTTAGGATTTATCCAAATTAACTTATGATGGGGATTATTTAAGCAGCATTAAAACATACACTGTACAACTGGTTTTCCCAGGCAGAGATTTTTCTTGCTTCTTATCTAGGACAACATTTTCCCTAGCATGGAGTTCTCCCACACATTCAAAATGCAACTGCTTTCCTTGTTGTGGGTACTGTCGGAGCAATGTGAACATTGCACCATCTTTATATACTCTCATAACACTAGCAGGTATCTCAGGTTGGTCTAGTCAAATCCCTCAAGAATAAACAAACAGTGCAAGATCTGCTGTCACAGGTGTGAAGCCACAAAAACTCTCCCAGATGACTGCAAGCAAAAGTCCTGCTCTGCTATAGTCCCTTTCTAATTTGGTTGCCTGTCCCCCATAACTAACTGATGCAGGGTGGCAAACAGTATGAAACAATCTTCGGAGACCCTCAGTCATTCAGCTACAGCAGCCTTTTATTTAGAAACAGACATTTCCAGATCTAAAGCCATGAACATTTTCCAATGGAAAAACCCTTTTTTCCTTTACCACCTTTGACTGAATTGAAACAAGGAAATACTTATCCATTAGGCATCTTGCTGTGAGTAAATTATATTATCTTCTCTGAAAGTTATGCAACTTGATTTAATGTTTTCAGTACAACTTATAAAAGACAGAATGGGTTTCTACCAAGGAACTGTCAACTAAGACTTTTTAAAAAGTATATTACCCGAAAGGCAAGTAGTATTACAAATTCCACTTGAACACTAGAAATGGAAGAGAGTAAAGGCAATGACATATCTTCCTTGGAATCTTCAAGTCTGCCAGCAGGCTGTAGGACTGTTGTGGCTTGATTGAGAAAGACAGAGCATGGGAACCTTGTGGGTTGTGTGTACAAACAAGCAGCTGTCCAACTTGCTCAGAGGCTACTCAGACTAGAATGGGATGCAGGCATGACACAAGTGGCCAGAAGAAGTGTAATATTAGACTCATAGCATGGTTTGGGTTGGAAGTGACCTTAAAGACCATCCAATTCCAACCACCCTGTTGCAGACAGGGACACTTTCCATTAGATCAGGCTGCCCAGAACCACACCTAGTCTGACCTTAAACACTTGCCTTACTTCCCACAACAAGCTCTTTCCAGTTTGTCCTGCTGCATCCATCCCAGCTTTCCTAATGCCTCATGCAAGTTGCAAAAGTCTACTCAAAGCCCTGCATATCTGATTTTTCACTTGCACTTGTAAAAGTAGGGCAGTGATATCAGATATCTGTTCTACTTCAGTAGTTCCACCTAACCCCAAAAGTCTTACTGGGAAAATAACCTTTCATTATACAACCAGGACAACAAAACAAACTTAACAAGATACTGGCACTTATAAATCAAAAAAAAAAAAAAAAAAAAAAAAAAAAAAACAACCACCATACCAGAAACTCATACAATCCAAAACTATCATCTTATAAATTACAATTTAATATGAAAACAGTTACATGCTGTTACTCTAATTAGTATGTGATAACCTAATAATAATGATTCTTATGTTAGTTGGGTGCATGGGACAGGAAAAGTTGTGGGAAAAAAAGTGAAATATTCAAGAGCAGGGAGGAGAACCAGAAATAAAAAGTTACAGAGAATGGGGAAAACATGCTAAAACCAGAGGCTACCCCAAATTTCCCTAATGACAATGAATACAAGGATGAAGAACACAAACAGTGCAACTCTCCTCATTGATCTGAGGTCCTTGCACTTCTGCCAAGAAGAGACTGATTTTCAGAGTCATATGGACACACCTCAGTGATAACTGACTATGGAGACTGAAATTCTTACTGACTGCTTGCATCCAGCACATACCCCCAAATCTAGAAGTCCTAGAGTTACCCAGGGTGAAGCCTCACATGCCTGCCACTCAGAGCAGTGCACATTTTAGTCAACACCTGTCTAATGTAAAATACATATATAGTACTCAAAAGATGGAGACTTCTCTGCACAGCTAATAGAAAATGAGCTGCGTGTGTAGGACAGATTTTACCTCGACCAGAATGTCTATGCACTGCCAACTCGGTGCTTGCTGTCCTCCATCAGGATAGATGACAAGTAGCAGAGGGGTAAAGGACTTGAAAAAAAATGCACTGAAACTGTCAGATGTATTTTTCTGTTTTTTTCCCTCCCTTTTCCCATGCAGGAAGACATGCAGGTGGTACAGAAAATACCTTAGTTTATATTTTACAATCACAGAGTGATTTTTCAGACTGTGCCTAGCATGGTCTGAAGACAGTTTCACATCAACTCATACACTTCAGAAATTTCACAGGATTGTCACACTAACTAGGATTTCTTCCTTGCTGCCAAAACATCTGTGTTAAGACTCACCTCATGCCAATAAGCAACACTCGAATTCTTTGCATGTTTCTGATGCATAACTATCATAAATCTTCATCATCTTTTGCATCAAGACATGAAATCCTCTTTTGTGACCAGTGTCCGTAAGAAATGGCTGTCACTAATTTTCAACAGGGAAACCTGGCACAGATTCTTAACTTAGCATGGGAAGGTAGGTCCTAACAATGAAATAATTCTGCTGCAATACTTAAATTTCATATCTTAAAAGAAAATTTAAGCTGAAAGCTCCACACCCATTTGTTCATAATTTTCCCTTCATTATTTGCTGCATTCCATTGTCCACAAACAATAGAGATGTATACAAATAGGTTTTTATGCAAGTCCTTAGTGAAAAAAATAACAACATTCACAATTCTCATTGAAGTGCAGCAATATTCTCATTCCTCTTTCCATACCAAACTGTGCATATTTCAACAAGTCCTGCTGTCCCTCTGAAGTTTTCTCCCTCCAAGCATTGATACACAGGAAGGTGAGAACTGGAAAAGAAGCAAGGTTACTGCTTTGGATGCATATAGTAAAAATGAAAGTTAGAACACTTGATGCTGAGCACGCATTGAATTGATCCAGGTATTTTTCTCCAATGCTATTATAAGTTACGGAAAGCATGTATTATTGACCAGTGAGCATACAATAATGATGTAATTAGCTTTCACTTAAACAATTATCTAGTCGTCATTTCTGAATGAAGTTCAGAAAACAGCACAAGCAGGAGGGCATAGGGTTGGAATTAGCATGCAGGACTCACTGCTATTAACCCTCTGTGAGTACATTTGCAGACACAGCAAGCAGTCAAATGCAGCCTCTTGCTGTACTCAGAGGAATGCTGCATTTCTGCATTCATTAACATTTGTGAAGTTACTCATTAAATCCAAAACAAGTCCATTGGCATGAAACTCTCAGACATATGCTTCAGCACACAGATATACTTAAGGAAATCCTGAGCTTTTATAGGAAAAAAGGCATCTAATTCCTTGCCTTCTCAACTCCAATCCTGCACTGGAGAAAGAGCCACTATGCAGTATCCTGTGGCAAATACAGCATACTCTACCACTGATGCACAGCTCCGATTGGTGCTGTGGCAGTCAATTTATTTTCGAGGCTGATGAATGCTTTCAGCAATTCTGCTGGCATCTTTTCTAATGATGTGGCAACCAGCTGTGGCTAGCTATAAAATGTTTTCCAAAAGCTATTCTGCTTTGGTGTTTCTGGAGGGGAAAATGCATCTTTAAGAAACATAGCTATATCTACGACCAATGACTTCTCAGTGAAAAAATATATCCAGTATAGGTACGATTATATTTGCTTCACATTACCCATTTTCAACAGGGAACAGACTGACATTTCTTTGGGAAGAGAATTTCTTGGGGCTGGCCCAAAGGAAATATCAAGATGATTCAGAAAATGATGAAGTGACCTCAGGCTATAGCATACCTCCTTTTTGTTCACTGGCATGTCCTGAGGTTTTTGGATCCAGTGGGTTGGTCACAAAAGGCTTTATGCATGGAGGGCAGGGAAGGGCTTTAATACCTCCCAGCTGAGTAGGGAGAACACTCACAATGGAAATCCAGAGACTAGAAACTTTTCTTCTAGAATGAGAAAAGAGTTGTGCTACCAGGGAGAACATATTAGGAGGGGGCACCTGGAAGACCACACTCCTGGTACGTGCTCCGCTGTGCACACTGCCATCTGTCAGCCAGGAACACAGGCTCTTGGAATGGGGTACAGTAATGGTTTTATCCCACAGCAACCAGGCTACTAAACACCTGTCAATTCTTTTAATTTCTGGCAACAGCTACAGACAGCCCTCCTGCAGACCCTAATTCCTACCAGTGATCACTTATTTGGAATAGTAAACTAGCTACAAATCCAAATGCAGAGGACAAAATTACAATCATTTTGTTACAGTGGCAGAATTCATTTCTAATTTCCCCCTTTTGTATTATAGAGCCTCGTTCATTGTTTCAATTTAGGAGAGATTAGTACCAACTGTGTTTAGCTTCTTATCTTTGCTCAACAAGAACTTATATAATGTTTCAGGAAATGAGTTCAAGTGAAAATAACCACCTCTTTCAGAGTTAAATGCTTAGAAAAGATCCTGCTTCACCCATTCTGGCGTCTCATGTTTACTCAGGACTGAGAGCACAGGCAGTAAAAGCAAAAGCCTCGGCTGTAATACCAGTAGATCAGCCTTGGGTTAAAAGCTGTTTTCGTGCCTGGTCAGCTCCTACAGCTCTTTCAAGCTTCCATCAGCTGAACTCTTTCACAAACTTGTATTTATGGGCAGAAATACTACTGAACAGGCACATCACATAAATAATGAAGAAAAAAGGAATTCAAGCATAGTGACATTAGTGACAAAAATAGAACATGGGGAAGAGCTCTGGGTGTTTCAGGATGTATGACTAACTTGTAAGATACAAGAACAGCAGCTATAGGGAGCACAATGCAAGCTGTAAGCACCATTGTTTTAAAATTAGTGTTTATCAGTTTTCCATGAATCACCAACTGCACTTTAAACACCAGTGCATGCTTTCTTCAGGAGACTATAAATATACCCAGTTTATTTGGTGGTTCCGGTGAAAGCTGTGAAAAGGATGACATGTTTTCTTAAATTATAGCAACGATGAAGAGTTGTCACAGGACCAAAACATTTCTTTCTAGATGTGAATGACAAAATACTTCTGTATGCTGTCACATCCCCTTCTGATGGAAAAGTATCTTATCAGCCTGTTTGGTAATAACACTAGTTAAGTGTTTCCTTCTGATGGCTCCAGCCTACAATACATCATTCTGGCTATTTTAGTTTGTATCTTACAATAACTTCTTATTTTCCAAGATCAATAAAATCACCAGGCTACTATTATTAGATGTTTAAATCTGAACAAATCTAAGTCAGATAATGGAGCTATAGAACTTCTTGGAGGTAATTTACAAGCACCAGTTTTCTCGTACTTCAGGCTGCAGTCAGATCAGGTAAACATTTTCATCCAAGGGAGGAAAGCAGGACAGTTAAGTGACATGTGCAATCACAAGCAACACCAATCCAGATATCATCCATTTCCTACATTTTCTCACAAGGGGAAAAAAATTGGGGCACCTGAACTACTGAGCAACATCAACATGCAGAGTAGCTGCCAGAGAGCATACCTCCATCTAGATCTCCAGGATGGCTCACTCTCCTCGAGAATTGAGAAACAAAAATTAAATATAATTTAATTCTTTTTGAGGGCTGCTTCCTCACACAGTTGGATGAACCCCAAACCTACACAACAGCCTTGTTATACTCAAAGTCATCCAAGATGGAATTTTGACCAGCACATCTTAATCATGTCACATAAAGAAAAGCAAACATTTAAAACGAATGACTACTGTACACAACGCCACAGTTAATGAACATGCACATTTCAGATATGACTGACTGAGGAAAAATTAAGAGTTCAAAAATAGATGAGGTCACATTTCTGTTTATCTGGGGTCTACTGGTTCAGTTCCACGTTGTAAGCATTGTCAAGAGTAATTTCATGCAAAATATCTAATCTTACCTTAAAGACAGGACAGAGATTTTTTCCAGCTTTCTTCTCACTTAGAGAGCAGCCTGCTATTCAATCCTGTCAAGTCTGTAACTTGTTATCCTCAGTCTTTCTGTTTACAGGGAACCGTATAAGCTCTTTTTAATTTCAATCCATAGCTCCATACCCTATGATATGTCTATGATATCTCACTTGAATTTTAGGTTCAGAAAAGCCAGCATTGCCATGTCTTCAGCATACTTCATAGAAAGTATAGCTTGAATAAAGTACATCTTAGCTTCTTTGAAGTGACCCTTGAAATGCTTCCCTACTTGACTTGGAATGGTATCATGCATTTCCCCTGTGATATGAATGATTCGGATCAAATTTTCAAAAACCTGAAAGACATTTTGAGAAGTGATGGAGGATTGTTGCCCTAGACTGTCTTTGATGTGCTGCACCAATGATACTTCATAGGAGACAGGCACTGGAATATGTACATAAATGAATAAGGAATTACAAGAAAATCATACTGAACTCTGAACAAACATGCTCTACTATCACAGATCAATACAGCTTTCAAGAAATCAATGGTTTTAAAGAACAACAGAATAGAACGTGCATAATTCTGAAAAAAGTCAGGTGGTGGCTCTGTAGTACACATATCAAGATAGGAAAAAATACTTCAAAACAAGTGTTAGTACTTTTCCCTCTTAAAGGAATTTCTTCACTGGGCAAAATAAGTTCTTAAATATTTTTGTCAGGTCTAAAGTTTTCTGGGAAGCGGCTATGTCATAATAACAGTAATTTTACTGCACTACTTCTCCCAGGCAACCTGGGTACATCAGAAATGGACTTCCTAAGCACAGACAGACCAAATGCTAATACTTGCAGGCTGCTGCTATCGCTGTTCCAAGATGCTACACACACACACACACAGAGCTCTCTCCTTCCTGCTGTGGCTTTTGGAAAGTTGTGGAGGCTTCTGCATTAGTCAGCACAAGTGGACCTTGTTGTTCTTGTTAATTGTAACAGCAGGGTATAGAAAAAACAGCTGCTCCAGAGGAAAAAGTGTGGGAAGGGATAATATGAGTGTCCACTGAAATGAATAAAGCGCAGTTAATAAACTGGTGCTGTTTTAGCTCACTCATCTTCTTACTGACATTTGTGAAGAGAAGGAAGTAACAGAAAGAGCAGACTTAGTGTGCATATAGTCACTAGGACACAAGCAAGCTCTAGCATTTCCAAGGCACAAGGATAACTGCACATAGTATGAATATAGAACACACGTTCCTGTGTCAGTGTCAGTGCAAAATCTAGGGAATACTGCTTAAAAACAGCCTAATTTAGGGGGAGTTGACAACCCCCACATTGAGGGTACTGATCCAGGACAGACAGCTGCTTGTGTAGGAGGAGCGCACAGTCACAATTGATAAGTGGATCCCAAATACAAACCCCAGGAGAACAAAAACACTTTTCACAATACTTTCAAAATGTGCTGAATTACCAGGAATAGGTTTTTCCATTTAAAACAAGAAAATATTTAATACCTGAAAACACAGCTGAATCAGAGAAAGAAAGAAAGAGCAGTGTCATCACATCTTCTTGCTTATTTTCTTCCTCTTCCTTCAGCTATTCCAGCATAGCAGGAGGCAGCTGAAAATGGCAGCTTCTAATTTGTACATGTACATCTCTTTATATGTAGTAATTCACAGTATTGCTTCACCCTACAGTGAGGATTTTTACCTTTCATTAATATAAAAGCTTGAAAAATGAAACTTAATTGGTAAAGAGCAACAGCAACATAATAGTCTCTTCAGAAGGAGAAGCTACTTACAATTGAGTATCAACAAACAAGACTATAAGGAACTTGGCTGACAAAATTACACTAAAGGGCTATAAGCAAATTTAAGCTTACCAGAAACACAAATTACAACACAATTCAAGTGTGCTTCAGCTCTTCCAAAAATCAGCTATTCCAAAAATCAGCATCTGAGCATCAGAATGCACTGTAACACAACACCCACAGAGAACATGGATTACTTTAGCAAACCAGGCTGTAAAATTATGTTCTCTTACCCCTTCTCTTCAGAGTGCTGGAGAGGTACAATTTGCTTCCCAGAGAAGGTCTGTAGCCACAGAAGGCAGAACAGGACATCCAAGGTGAGACTGGGCAGCTCACCTACTGGTTAGATTAGCATTAGAAGCACCCATAGCAGGACAGGAAAACAGCATCCTGCAGAGGCACTAAAGGAGAGGGAGAAGTCCTCTGGCTGAGCTTAAATAGGCCCTGGGCAGGAGTAGCTGGGTCACAGGTAGGGCTGATTAGGGTCATCAGAGCAAGATGCTTACTGGCTGAACTTCCAAAGTTACACTTACAGGCTCCATCTTTCCAGTTTTTGAGGTAATTTTTCCTGCAAATGTAAATGAGGGATGCTGCTTTCTGTACGGGAGCAATGAAAGCCAGAAAAAAAGAGGAACGCACTCAAATGGGCCAGAATGTTTTAGAAACACAAATCTCATCACACCAGTGAAAAATTAGTTTCATTCCTCAGATGCATCCATAAATCTCAACCAGAGTGACAAAGGCATCTAGAAAGGGTGATGAGAGGAGGGACATACTTCATTTCAGGATTCTCTGAAGTACTTTATTCGCTGAAGCACATTGAAGCTGTTTCTTTTCTCAGTGTAACCCCTATTGTCCCATTCCTCCAAATCCCAGGCAAAGTAACTTTATTTGAACCAAGCTGAGGGCACATCAATGAACCACTTGTCAGTATTGCCACAAGAACCAAGAAGCGTAGAAGTGGAAGGGTGGAAAAGAAGGGATGGAGTAGTTTAAAGCAAAGGGGAAGAAGCTGTTCCCTGCAGGGAGGGATCTCCTGCACGGGATCTCCTGCACTTTGCCAAGCAGCCCATGCCCTCTGGTCGCTCCCTCTCTTCCTGCCCTGTGCCACTGCAGCCATGGGCTCTTGCAGGCTCGAGCTTGCGTGCCCATTGCAGGCTGCCTCATGTGGCACATGGCATTTCCTGGACATAATGTCCTTTTGTGTGGCTAGAATAAGCCACATGTCCTCTTTTAAACATATCTCTATGTCACTGTCTTATTAAAATAACATCAATGTGACTCCAGTCAAAGTGTGATTTGTGGGCTGGCAATCAAAATCTGCTGTCAATTACTGAACAAAATGTGAATGAAATGATGAACAAATTGTCTAACTTCATCAGTGTTGTTTTTCTCTTCTTCCCCCAGATAATACTACCTTAAAATAGAGTGCCTTATTAACCACAGACCAGAAGGTTAATAAGTACATCAACAAAACAAATGTACTAAATTAAAACAATGCATTAACATTCATTAGTATTTCTCTGTTGATTCCCAAACATGCTGCTATTGCAATTGTGTTATTATCAGGCAATAATTGTTATGTCAAAAGATAGGACCCATATGGTTCAACGAGTTCCTCCGGGAGTTTCTTCTGTGTGAAAGTCAATCAGAAATAAGATTCTGGAAGGGAAGATGTGGGCACGGGAGAGCTGCTGTCAGGGTATGCAACCCATGCAAGGGACTCAAATGGCTGTTAAAACAGAAGTTTTAGATCTAGAGGAGAATAGGGAGAGATAGGAAACCAGCTGTAAAATCAGCAGGTCTGTTTGCAGGGTGCCAGTCTTAGCTGCTAGTCCTTGCCAGGCTGGATCCTTCTATCCTAGATAGAAAATACCTCTTCATACTTCCAGAACATTCATACAATGTGTATACTGAACTACTCATGGTAATGAACAATGTTGATAAGAATGAGATAAAATGGGCTGTTTTGTAGAGCATTGGCGCTTTGAAATACCCACAACCCTTAGGTGAAGCCTGGATAAACAGAAGGTAGCTAATGTACCATGTTGTATATCCTAGCTGCGATTGCCTGTCATCAAATGCTAAATCCAGTCATATAGCTCAGGTCTTTGTGATAAACGTTTAATCAAAATGTCTAAATGTTTAAATCAAAGTAAGCTCCTAGCACAGCTCTGCAGCGCTTGGCTTGGAGAAATCCATCTGCACAGCAGGCGCTCACCCCCTGCTCCCTGTACCCTCTCTTCTGCCCTCCCCCTACAAATCAGTGCCCCTCATCTCACTGCTCCATCCCTCCCTCGTGCAGTCTGGGCTTGGCTCTGCCCCGCAGCCTCAGCCAGCTCGTGTCCATGGTGAGTTCTGTCTGCTGTCCACAAGGCTGCACACATTCACCAAGGCTGTCTCAGACAGGTTTGGAAGCAGTGCTCGGATTACATCATTGCCTTTGTGTTTTTACATATCCTCTGCGAGTTCATTGTACATTGCTATATGCTTTTTACTTCACCGTTTTAATAGCACAGGCTGTTTTGACTGGCTCTATCTCACTGTTCTATCTGGCGCTTTGTATTTACCAGGCGTGCTGGTTGTGAAAAGAGTTGCGTAAGCCGGTTTCTATGGCAGGTTTCTATTCACCATCTGCTTGACTGAAAAATATCTTTTTCAGTTAACATACTGGGTCTGGTGTTTGCATCTTTTGTTTCCTTCCAGATGAAATCTTGCAAATGCAGGAGGGACAGCATGCTCTGCAGGGGGAGGACAGGCCTCCTGAAATGTCCCTTTCACCCAACTGAGAAAAGCAGTGTCCTCTCCTGACCAGTGCAGGAAGCCTAATTCCCTGAAATGCCCCTGTCCCTGCACCAAGCTCAGCACCTCACAGAGCAGGGCAAGGGGATGGTGCAAGAGGCACGCTGCCCCAGCCCCTACGCGCCTGCAAAACAGGATGTGCCCCCACGCACCGCCTTTCCTCCCATTCAGCAGCAGAAAGGTACAGCCATACACCACCAGCCCTGTTGCCAGGCAGTGAGCACAGACACAGCTTGCTTTTGGAAGGGAAAATTTTCACCTGATGAAGGAGGCTGCAGAGGCTGCCCAGGGTGCTGCTGAGGAGCTGCTGAGGCCCACGCTGTGCCCTCTGGCACAATCCAAGCACCCCATGCCACGTGGCTGCTGTCAGAACAGAGCAGAGGCTCCTGACATATTTCACTGGCATTTTTTTTCACTCTGAAAACCATGCAGGGACCGTTTGGACCAAAACCTATTGTGTTTTCTTGTGCTGCTCCCTGAACCGTGGCTCACGGCTGTCTCACTTTGACTGAGAGAAATAGATTTATGCTTCAAGAATAGCATGGGCACACAACTGCACCTTTCAATTACTTCACGTGTGACAGCCTACCAGCACAAGGAAGGCACAAGCACAGCCTTCTCAAACCCTGCACATTTCTGAAAAAGGCAGACACTCTGCTGAGAGACACATATTATCTTTGGCCAGGCCCTGGAGACCTCTCAGCACAGTGAGCAGAGCCAGCCTAGGCAACCTGGCAGGATGTGGATCTCCTTCAGCTCTGTACTCAAAATGTCCCCTTTTTCTTCCTTCTTTCTCTTTTCCTTCTCCGTTTTGCTTTTCCTTTTATTTGTCCCTTTCTCATTTCCTTTCCTATTTTTTATTTTTTCCTCTCCTTTCACTGATAAACTATAACAAAGTAATGTTTTAAGAAGAAAAACCAGTAAGGTAATGTCTACTTTCATGGTGCATGCTTTTAGAACAGAGAAAGTGTGGGCCTCCTGAAGGACAAGTAATTTCCATGTACTACTATTCCAGAGCATGATCTTTCACAAAGGCAGTGCAGTGTGCAGTGTGCAGTTGATATAACATGAAGGATCAGGCAGTGTTACGTTAGTGCATCAGCCTCTGAACCGGACCAAATGTGCTAGGCCGTGAATCATCATGGGGTTCTACTGTATAAAAAGGTGGGTGCACACCTGAGAGATTTGTGTAATCCACGTAACTCTTCCTGCAATCGACAGCTTAAAAAAATGTATAAACTAGATGGTAATTGCATATTACTTCCCCTAAAAAGGGAAGAAAATATGGAGATGGGAAAACAATACAATTTTCTTTCAACAAGCTACAGCCTTGCTTCTTGAGCAGCTGGAAGAAGGAAAAAAAAAAGAGAGAGACTCAGGATAAGAGAAACAAAATTTACTTTGAGGGCTATAGCTTTGTTTAGAGGGTTCAGCCAGAACACAAGGCATAGAGAAAGTGTCTGGCCACATTCCCTTTGTGCACTTTAGCAGTCTGCAAATGTGATCTACAACAAAAATAATCAAACAAATCAACTTCCAGAAGGAAAGTTTCCTTTTGATTCAGGAAACAGCGGAGGGTCCTAAAGAACATTTGAGTGGGAGAAATACCGGTGCTACAGCTAAGGGGCTGAGTCATGGCTGAGAAGCAGTGCTGTATCCCACAGCTATTTGTTCTGCAAGGGTAGGGAGGCTGGCCCCAAAGAACAGCAAAGGTCAGCGTGGGAGTGACGGGTTGGGTTTGGGCCACGGTGCAGTGACCAGGAGGTCTGTTGCTCTTCCCAAGAGGGTCACATCACCCTATCCATCATCAGAGACTTCTGCCAGCCTGCACAGCTTCCTCAGAGAGTGCTCATTTTGGCTGTGAATGGGATTATCCTCTTTCCTCTGTCCCCTAAACACAGCCCACACAGCAGATTGCCTGTCCGAGCAGGAGACATGCTTTGTCGGATTCTACTTTGTCAATTAGCTCAGCACCATTACTAGTTTTCTTGTTATCCTGCAGGAAGACTTGCATTATAATAACATGAATGTTATTTGTGTATATAATTTTATAGGGGGGTTTCTTTTGAGGTCCATCTCAGGCTCTCTTGTGTTGTTTATTTAAATCGTGTCAGTGAGCATGTTTTATACTCTAAGTGACAGACTAAGGCAAGATTTGCCTACTTTTCTCATAGCTAGGCTGTGATGGAACATACCTTTTGCAGTGAAAAGAAAGAAGGAAACACACCTTTTTCATGAAACAAAGAAAGAAACGCTTTATGTCTGTGCCTAACACATCTCTGTGAATACAAGTAGAGAGTACATTTTTAAAAAATCATCCCTTCCTAACAAAAGCACTGGAATTAATCACGGAAGCATGTTCTTAGAGAACTGCAGCAGAATCCTCCTGGAGTTCTCCCATGCTATGATAGTCATTGAGTTTAAGCAGGAACAACAGGATATACAAGTACAATCTGCATACAATCCATAAATTACTGACTTACAGATGACCAGGTGTATGTTAGACTGAAATAACAAAGATCACGCAATGTTTGGCATTGAATTGAAAACTGATCTAAAATAAACTGGGACTCAAGAAGAATTCATCAAAATACGGTCAGTCTGTCAGACAGACCAAGTTATATTCCCTCACTTCCCAGAAGAGGCACGGTTGCTCTCTGATTTCCAAGGGAAAATGACATGTAATATAATCCTCTGGTTAAAAGGACAGACCTCAGGGTGCAAAGGAAAATAAACTTTATATCTGTTCCACAGGCAAAGGTTAAACCAAAATTCTTCTATATCCAACCTTCAGATATTGAAAGAAAGAGAGAATTACAGCAGTGATGAAAACAAACAAAGAAAGTTAAACCAAACATACACATTTTTCTAGTGGAAAAAGTAATATTCCATTTAAATAGTGAAGAGAACTTCCAGATACGCTTTTCTTTTCTTCTCTCCTTCTCTCCTTCTTTCCTTCCTTCCTTCCTTCCTTCCTTCCTTCCTTCCTTCCTTCCTTCCTTCCTTCCTTCCTTCCTTCCTTCCTTCCTTCCTTCTCTCTCTATTTCTCTTTCTTTAAAAAAAGAGCTTGAATAAGTGGTATATCTTATAATTTCTCCCATTCATAACTCAGTGATGGACATCTTTTTTTCCTGTTGAAGTATAATTCCCTCCATCTGTCCCAACTCCAAGGTCCACACATAAAATCAGCCTCTGCAAAGCAGCAGGATGTTAGAAGCTCACTTTTATCTATTAAGACCAATGAAATCTGAAGCTTGCATGTTAAACAGCATTAAAACATGTGTCCAAAACCAAAAATGATCCTACCATATGTTTTGAGGCTTTCACCACAGGGTACCACCAAGTAAGAACATATTTTACAGCCTAGTAAGGCAGACAGACTTTCCACATCAGCTCAGTGCCTCCACTGCTGCTGCAGAAGCATGCTCGTTGTGTTTCTCCATGTCATTTCTGTGCTGTTTCTATGTCCACTGCCTTTCACCAGGAGGAGCATGGGGCTTTTTGAGACTGCAATCTGATGGCTTCCCACTAAGCCCCTATGAGCAGTCATGCTTCCAGCTCGTCCTTACACTGTGCAAACTGCTACATCTTTGGGCCTCTAGTTTTAAGACTAATTAATAAACTAAATAAGTTAGATTTAAAGGGAAATCTTTGGGGAGGAAGGAACATATTCAATTTAATTACAATGATGTATCCTGACAATTTTTTTGTATTAGTACCAAGGGCACACAGTTAAACAAATTATCTCTGTCCTAATAATTAATATCATTTGTCCATCCAGGTTATTTCCAGCCTGATGTTTTGCAAAGGTGGAAAGCTGAGCTAGGAAGGTAGGGATAGGGGAGCTCCTCACCACAGCACCAGCTGCCTCCCACACATGAATATACCTTGTTCACAATAGGAAAGCATTGCTTTCCTCAAGGATCCCATGCAATGCCTGTTTTCACATGATGATATCTGGAAGGAATACTTGAGGACAAAACCAAGTGTCAGTATATGCCAAGAGTCCGGGCAGTGCCAGGGCAGGTCTGATGCCTCTCAGAACAAAGCAGGCAGCAGCACACCTGCACAGCCCCTCGCCTCCCGCGGCTCCTCTGCCTCCAAACAGCATAGAGTCCAACCCTGCCGAGCAGCCAGGAGAAGTGAAGATATCGCGATTAATATTATTCACTGGAGAACTACTGGACGATGGTTGCTCAGTGGATAAGGATACCCTCGGGGTCTCCTAACCAGGTCCCAGTGCTTTCTGCCAAAGGAGAGGAGCGCGTCGGGCACAGCGCGGCGGCTGCGGATCAGCGCGAAGCTCGGGGCTGCAGCACCACCGCGTGTCAGCGCTGGGAACGCCACCTGCGGGACAGGACCGAGCCTCGACGGAAAATCGAGGCCGAACATGACAAAAACCACCTTTTGGCAACTAAATGAGTTCATAGTGACTTGCTGCACATGCACACATGCAGCAGGTGCCACGCACTCTGATGTTAGCAGGAGCCACAGCTTTCAGCGCAGGTGGGTGTGCTTCACGTTACAGGGATTGGCACAGAATGCAGGAACTGCCCAAGGATGTCGTTTGAAAGGAAATCTTCCTCCTGCACAAGGTGTGATAGCTTATGGGTGTATCAGAGCCTTGCAGACATAGCTCCCTTCTCGTTTTGGAGGACTCCAGTCCACGTGGGCAAATTTGGAAATGTGGCTGTAGCTCTCAGATGTGAAGAGAAGAGCTTGGAAGAGAAAGGCTCACATCTCTGACCATAATCATCCTGATCACAGTGTGTTGAAAATGCAACTAGCTGCATACTTCTTGCTCTGATTAGTCTTGGTTCTGGTGATTTGCACAACTGACGATCCCGCAGCAAAAGCCTACAATCGTATAACATTACCTGAAAGACCTAAGGGATAAGTGGGTGGAATGTAACACCTGCTGCAGGATGCTGTGTCACAGCAAGAGTTTCAGTTCTGAAAGCATGTGCACTACTGCACCTGTCAGAGCCTGCACACATAGCTCCCTTCTCTCCCTGGGAGCTCAAACCCTGCAGCAAGAGCTGGGGTTCATCAGGCTTGTTGAGCCTGGAGAAGAAAAAGCTTTGGGGTCATGAGATTCTTCATAGTAGCCTTTCAGTAACTAGAAGTGGTTCTGAGTTCTGTGATTTAGCGAGATCTTATTGCTAAATGCTGAGTTTTAAGAATCTTTCGCAATATGCAGATGAGGCCAGCAATCAGGAAATCTGCAGGTCTTGTCTTCATTTCTCAATTTCTCAGGAACATCCCATTGAGATCTGGTGAACAGATGTCTACTCTTCCCGATCGCAGAAGGTTTCCTTTCTCCCCAGTTGTGAGCTGGTAGCTATTGTTTGGGAAGTCACAATTCTAGGACTGTTTTGATCAGTGTCATGTGCTTTCATGAAAACCAAAATACTAACGTAGACCAAGCACCACCTGCTGTCCAAAAAAAATAAGGTCTTTAAATCTTCAACCATCAACCCCAAGCTAATTGCATCAGGCTTGAACACTTCAGCATAGAACTTGCTTCTGCACATTTCCAGACACTAAGAGCAGCCCTGATCGAACCCCAGAAATCCATGGCTGTATGAAGTCCAAGACATTCACATCTACTTGTTCCAGCCTTGTGCTGCTTTCTGCCCTTTAACTAAGCATGAGCCCTTAGACAGACAAAATAAAGACATCCTTAAGCTACTGCAAACTTAGGGATGTAGCAGTACAGTCTCCTCACCTCAGCAAACTTTACCTTCCAGGTCTAATCTCAACCTTTGCCCTAAGTCTAACCCTAAGAAAAAGATGAAAACAACTATCTGAGAAAAAGCTACCAGAGCATTAGGAGGAGGGCGCGCATCTCCCTTCCCCTCAACACATCACTGACCTCTGAGGACCTTACAGCAAGAAGCATTTTTCCAAATCCTAGCTTTTAGGAAAATTAAATGCACTGCATGGAACACTTTTGTGATCTGCTCTTCATAAACTTGACCCAGCCTCAGCCCTTAAGAAGGGTTTAGACCTTAACTGCCCTATTGCCCAGGTAGTTTGAGTAAGTCTATTAAATTAAAGTCTATTCTGACTTACCTTCCCTTACCTCGTGGAACCTTAACACATATAACAGGAAAGGTGTGTCCAGATTTATTTTTCCAAACCTTAAACTGAATAGCAGATGTCAACCTATAAGACCTCAAATACTTCTGCCTCCTCCACATTTAAGAACCAGGCACTCACACATCACTGTGCCAACCCTACGGCTTTGCAAAATGCAGCAGACAACTGCTTCTGCAATACTTCTTTGCCCAGACCCTTGACTTAACCAGAATCTCACTGCAACTCACCTTGAGATTAATGAAGTCTCACATTTTACAGAAAAAGCATTTTTTTTTTTCTGGCTGGTTCACTGTTTAACTCCTACTGATGCAGGTAAAGGAAACCTGCCCATTCACTCAAACGTTGCTTTCCAAAGGTGCTTTGTGTTCAGCTCACAATGTCTAAAGTCTTCCTAAAAACAGCTATTCAGATTTCCCGATGACATCCTTGCAATTACATCCCCAGACCTTGTGAGCAGCAGTGCAGTACGGTGTCTGCTGGGGAAAGGCTGAGACACTGCTGAAGAAGAGGAGAAAAGTAATTCATGTATTTGTTTTGAACCATACAGACTACAATTTCAGCATGCGACTCCCCCGGCCGGCAGCAGGGTTGGGGAGCCCTGCCGGGGATCTCCCGGCCGCCCTGCAGAGGGAGCTGCGCTCCCGGCCATGCGCGGGCCCCACAGTGCTGCGCCGTGCTGCGCGCCCGCGCATCGTCATGGAGGCCTGAGTGCTGAATGGGACCGCGTCGTCGGGCTGCAGGCTGACAGCCTGAGCTTTTCCTGGCTATTCCCGAGTCGGTGACAGAATGAGCTCTCACCACAAGTAAAACTGCAGGTGGGTAATGCTGAAAATACTGTTTTTAGCTGAAAATAATTTGAAATAGAATGACAAACATAGCATGGGAAATAAAAACTAAATTAGTTCTCACTTGATGATAGCAAAGGATCATAGAATTGTAGAAAAAGATCATAGAATCATAGAATCATTTGAGTTGGAAGGAATCTTTAAAGGGCATCTTGTCCAACTCCCCTGCAATGAAGCTATAGCACAAAGGTGGCTGAGAGCCCCATCCAGCCTGACTTTGGGTGTTTCCAGGGACAAGAAGTAACCTGCACTTGTCCTTCGCTATCACCTTTATCTTATCAGAAAAAAACCTAATTCCTTATATTCAATCTAAATCTCCCCTCTTTTAGTTTGAAATCGTTTCCCCTTGTCCTGTCACAACAGCCCCTACTAAGGAGTCTGTCCCCTTCTTTCTCACAGCCCCCCTTTAGATACTGATAGACCACTCTCAGGTCTTCCTGGAGCCTTCTCATCTGCATGCTAACAGTCTGGGAGGAGGTGTTCCACTCTTTGAATCATTATTGTGGTCCAGCCCAACTTCTTATGAAAATACACTGAGATTGATTTTTTAAGATATATACTGCATGTTAAAGTTGTTAAACATTCAGACACAGAACCATAACTTAACATTAAGACTACATGCTGAAGTAATGAAGTAAAAAACACAAAATGTAATTTAAAGGAAAAAAGAAAATGTATACCATTGCTTAAATAAAGCCAGAAGAAAGCTGGAAGAAAGAGGAAACCCCAAACAAAAATAGATATCAGAAGAAATGACTAACAGATGGACCAATTGGAGAACTGTGCTTAGTGTGATTAACATTAGTGCTTACTTGTAATGGTTGATGATAACGTGATACCATCACACATTCCAAAATAAAGGCTGATCAGAGATGCTTCAAAAGGCACAAAGTGAAACCCCGAGGCTTAAGTGCAATTTGGATCATGATCAAGACCTTTTAATCAGTCTCCATGAGAAGCTACAGCTACCAATAAGAAAGAAATACGAACAAGTTTCATCATCAAATCTCTAGATTTTCTGTAATAACTGCTATTTGCCACCAAAATACTATATACTAGTATTTTTTTCTTGTCTAGTTCTAACTGCTACTGACTGCAGATTTACACCCATTCAGTTGTCACTAAATCAATAAGAATCTATCCAAAATCATGACTTAGCATTTTAAGACAGAAATCTGCTTTTAATGCAATTCACTGTGAAGCAAATATATATATATGTATCTTTTTAAGTATTTACTAGATATGACTTTAAAAAGCGTAAATATTCCTGTCACCAGAAAGTTTTCAGTATTTTCCACTAATATTTCAAAAGTGTGTTTCCACGTGTTGTTGTAGAGCTGCAAAAGAAATATAGCACAATTCAGAGTGAACTTATTAGCCTTTAAGAAAGCAGCAATTGTAAATTGTTCTTAGTAACAACATTTTTGCTGATAGACTCTTGTATTTGAAAGAAGTTCATGCAGTGTTGCAGTTGCTAAAAGGACCTGAGAAAATGGAAGTACATGTAGGTAATAGGCAAGCTAAAAAGTAGATGACATTCACTAAGTATGATGTTTTTTTGACTTTGAGAGTCTTCAGCGTCATCCTTGAGAGCAAAATGGAAAAAAAAATCTGAAAAATACTTCCAAGAGAGGAATTTTGTGAATTATTTTATATTTTCACAAACTCAAAGATGGTTTGTGAATTTGACTTGCCTGAGACATACTATTTGCTGATTTATGAAAATTCATTGTTCAGCTTGCCAGCGTATTCCTTGCCTTGAGGTAATGGATTAGACTGTCTTTAATTTTGCCTCTGTAAGACTGAAGATTATAAGGTCCTAGTTTTCTGATAGATCTTCAAACCATACTTAGACAAATAGAACACATGGGGCATTGCTATTTCACTTCTAGAACACATGAGGAAGATGTTAATGCAAACAAATACAGATGTGAAGAGAGATTTTCTTCCCCAACAACACCTCTCCATGGAACTTGCTGGTTTGTTTTCTGATCACAACAGTGCAGTTACCACATGAAAGCGACATCAAGTTGCCCAGAGAATCCACAAAGAGTGGATGTCCCATCCCCGGAGGCATTCGACGTCAGGTTGGATGGGGCCCTGGGCAGCCTGATCTGCTAGATGGCAGCCCTGCCCATGGGAGGGGCTTGGAATGAATAGGATTTAAGGTCCCTTCCAACAAAAACTATTCTATGATTCTTTGATCTCTTCAAACTAAAATGCAGACCTAAGCAGCCCTGTGCCACCTGTCCTTCAGGCTGGACTAGCACAGGAGGATATAGGAGGGTGTGTTCGGAGTGAGAAAGAAGTACATCATAAGTGGATGGTGCAGTGCATAGCATGAAGTGGGCTTAAGCCATCTGGGGAGACTTCATGCCAGTCATACTTTCAGCAGGTCCATCCTGTGTACTTCAGTGGAGATTAGAAAATGGCTAAAGTGGTACAGCTTCCTAAGACACAGTGACTCAGTGCAGCATCTCATTGCAGCAAAAAAAGCAAGGACCTCCTTCCACCCTCTCGTTCCAGGTCTCCCTTTATCCTGCTCCCAGCTGCCCTTCCCTGCCAAACACCAGCACCCTATCGATCTGTGCTGAGCCTCAGTAACTCCTGTGGTGGTGAAGGGGTTTCTGAGCTGTCCCTCCAGCTCTGGCTCACGAGGTAGGACAAGTTACTGTGATAAGAGCAAAGGTAATGGGGGAATGGAAAAGGAGGCAGGAGGAATGAGCCCTCCCTCTCTGAGCAGCAGCAAGCTGTTACATTTATCTGACTGCACATGAAAAGGTAGTGAAAATGGAGTGTTTATCTCTTTCTAAAGCTCAGCAAGATAATGCCTGGCTTCGAGGAGATGTGTAAGCAATGACCCTGCATTTATTAAGATCCTTGGTGTGCCTAAAATCGTGTGCACCTACACTGTAACATTCAGGCTGTTTTTTTTTTTTTTTTTTTTTTTTTCAGAACAAAGCCCCACACCGAGGGTTGGGGGTGCAACAGTTCTGCTGCAGGGCATGCAGACCCCTGCAGCCCCACGTATACCTCCTGTTACCTATTGAATGAACTGCCCCAAATTATCAACAGATCATCTGCAATCAAGCAGACCCAATAAATTTCTAACTACTTGTGAATATGTAGTAGAAGAAATAGGCTATAAATTACCTAAGAACTTTATACTTCTGATATCAGCTGAGATTGCAAAGAGACTCTGACTATATCTACATCTTCTCCTTTTAAAGTACAATTTATTATAGAAATACAAATTTATTCAGAGAGAAATTCTTGCTGTTTGAACTTTGAACCTTCTAGTAGTCAAAAAAGTATTAAAGAAAAAAAAAAGAGCTGAGAGTTGCTTCGAATTCTGGAAGGAATAATTTCTCTAAAATGAGATTTCTCCCTCTAAATAAAAGGCAACGCAGACAACATTAAGCTTTAAATTAATCTCAGAAAGAATACACAGTCCTTCTATTTACCAATAGCTTTGCAGAACACCAGTCTAGTTAAAGATGAGATGAATAAAGAAGAACTGCAAATCGCAGTCTGAAACAGATCTTTAAAAATACATCTTACTGCTTCTCTCCATATTTCTGCTTCCACTAACACTTTGAGTCTATTTGAAAAGATGCTAGGTCTCATTTTCCAGCACCCTGCTTCTGATGTTGAGGTTTTCTTCACTGCCAAAGACCGCAGCATGAAGTGCCAGGATAAATGTATGGAAATGTAAAACCCATAGATTTGTTCTTGACTGCCTCGTACAGCTCTGTGAGCCCTTGGGTGAGAGCTCTCCACTCTCAGATGGAAGGCAGGTTTGACACTTAGCTTCAGCAGTGTCTGTGTTCTGCAAAAGATGGAGAGGAAAATTATTTATGTGCCCTTGTATAAGTCAGCATAAACAAGTGGATGCTCTAGCAAATTGACAATAGAATGCTAACAAAGGGCCAGATGCTCTTATCCTCTTACAAGGGTGAAGAGGGACAAAATGAGTAAATATTTATATTATCATAGTGGCTCCAGTGTAACTGGAGCTCGGTTGTGGAGAAAACGCAGTGATTTACCAGCATGTTCCTCCTCTCATGGGAATCTAGATCAACCGACGAAATGCTCAGTTACGAGAAGAACTAAAATAGAACAGAGAGCTACAGCTTTCCAGTACCTTTAACCTCAGAAGACAACAAGCTTTCCTGGGCAAGAGTCCTCACAGGTCTGCCTGAGCACAGGACAGGTGTGTGTGTGCATTGCAGCACTTGCTTCAGCCCCAGCACCTCAGAAGTTTGCTCTCTCCCAAAGTCTTGGACTGAAACTCTGTGTTCAGGACCTCTTTCTGCAGATAGTACAAAACTCTAATCATGGTGGGAAGCAGAAGGAAAGGGCATTGGAGGTTCTCTAGCAAATGTCTTCATTGTGTAGCTTCTTCAGCTTCAAACCACTGTTCCATGAAGGAGTTTGCATCAGAGATAACTGATACAGTATGGATTTGTTTGCAGAAAAAAATTGCTAGCAGAAAAAACGCAATGCAATGACTCTAATTCCCTCCTTATCCTCCCATAAATGCCGTACAGCGCTAGCACTATGCAAGGCCAAGGAGAAAAATCACATCTCCCCTAACATGCAGGGGATGACATGCATCAAGTTCAGCAGAGATTTAATTCAAGATCAAGTACCTTGTCATTGGTAAAAATTATCAAGAGTTGGCACCTGATGCTGATTGTATGCTTTGTAGCTAAGAGTCTGAGGCACCATCCTGAGTGCCAGCAGAGTGCTGGGCAAAGCTCACTCACAGCCAGGATGTCCCAGGAGTGTCCCCAAAGAGCAGTTCCAGATGACAAGATCCTTGGGAATGTTCTGCACTGTTGCACGCTGGTGGCAGTTTATGGGAAGGTGATGATAGGAACGACCTCAGAAGACAACTTCTCAAAGCGAGGTGCTGTATATAATGTAGAATATCCTCATCTATGTATGCTGTATATAACAAAGAATATCCCCCTGTACACTTGCAATGCTTAGCAGGAGTTTCCACTGACCAGTTTGGCCCTACAGATGTTGAGGTTACAGTGTGCTGTTAAAGGAAATGATTGATTCTCCTTCATGCCCAGCTTGCTGTGGAGCACTCAGAGCCCAAACTTAGGTGTGAACTCACTCTGAGAGGTAAAAACAAAGCCGCATTATGTAATAAGATTTAACGATTATTTGAATCTCTTTTTCCATCCCACTGGATCATTGATTTAACCTTCCTTGCTTTGTTCTCAGGATATTGCTAGAATAAGTAACCATATTCTGAAATTAATCAGGATCATTTTTTGTGTAACAAAAGCGTTTTGACTTTCACTTTATCTCTTCAGGAAAGGAGCACTGAAAGAACCAATATTTTTGCTAGGAACTGCCAAACATTTGCAAAATGTTCAGCTCACATGGCCATAGGGAATGAATGCGTAAACTGTTACGTGTGTAGCCTAAGGTTCAACCATAATTTTCTCTCAGGGGAAAACAAAAGCAGACCTTTTAAAGCCACCACTAAGGAGATTTCTATTTAGAGAATATGCAATAACTCATATTGAGACAAGATTTTAATCTCAGCAAAGCTTTGGATAATCTGCTGGCACCTGTGTTTGCTGCTCTTCCACCCCACTGCACTGGTTAGAGCAGGGCCAAAGGCTGGCTCCTGCTGGCAGCAGCAGTCCTGTGCACGGGTGAGATGCTCCAGGAGAGAGGCAAAGGCATATCGGGCTTTGTGCCCACAGCCATCACCTACAGGAAAGGACATCAGCGCCTGCTTCTTTTGGAAGCTCTTACTCCCTTCCCAAGTGCCAAGCTGGCAGGTGTTGCGTGCTGTGATCCGCATTGTGTGATGCATTGACTAAAAGGTGCGAAGCACAGAGAACACTGTGAGGGGGGAACAGGTAGGAAGGCACTTTTGGGAGTGGGTTTTGAAACTTTTGGAAAGGTTTTTCAACTGCAGACCCGAGACACTGGGCACAGCATCCTGAGAGCTCTGCGGAGTCTTACACTAGCTCGCGATTTGGGGGGGACACATAGCAACATGTCAGTGCCATGGTGGTGGTGCTGGGGAGTCCTGTTGCTGCTGAGGACCCAGTGCCTGACATTGACACCAGCTAAACAGCTCTGTATGTAGGGTTTCAGTCTCTGTAGGAGGAGGAAAAAAAAAAAAGAGATGGTTTTCTACATTATAATTTGGGCAGTGTGGGGAATGGTTAGAAAAGGAGCTCCAGTAGCTGAGCACAGGAAGGGAAAGGAAAAAATCTGTATCTGATGCATCTTAAATAGGTTTCATACCCTTTAAAATGAGCATTAGTCATGTGAAAGGGTTAAAAATAACATCAGATTTATCTAGTTCTTGGTTTCTGTGATTCATGATTCACATTTTGAAGCCCTGTGAAGAACAGTGCATTATTAGGGGAAGGAAAAAGGCTTGCCAGGGACAGAAGGTAATTTCCCGTAGCAGGTGTGTACAGCAGGTGGTACACAGTGTACCTGCAACGAAAAGGTAGATTTAGGCTAAGATTTTATTTAATATGGAAAACTTATTGCATCCTGAGCCACTACTGGGGACGTGCCAAAAATCGTGTCTGCAGCATGATTTATTACGTGGAAATACCACCGAAGTAATCAGTGGAGTTACTAATTAATACAAATCTGCATTTTTGCATAAGCAATTAGTGCAAAGAGAGTGCAATGAAAGAGGAAGTTTGACTCATTTAATCTCAGTGTCTATTCAAGCGGAAAGACCCACCAGGGCCAGGCACTAGGATCCACGTTTGGATTTTTTTTTTCTCCTTTTGATTAGTTAAAGGAACTAAAAGGTCAAATTATCAATATTTAATTCAAATGGAAATGCATTTGTTCAAGAGGAAAGAAAACACTTTATTTAAACAAGGTGGGACTCTGGGGGTAAATGGCTGGATCAAAAATAATTAGATTTTGCGGTTATAACGGCATCTAAATCCCGTCTGATAAGAATCCTTTTTCCTAATGACGGCGGAGCTCCGACACCGGAGCGGCTGCCGACGTTATTTAAGCCGCGGCTCGGCCTGCCGCTACGGTTTAAACATTTGCTTTAATGGTACGTACTCCTCTGATTTGTTTTTGGTTTTTAATCAATTTGAACGATATTTTCAATCTATTGTGATTCCGTAATCGTGTGTACTTGACTAAAAGAGTCATTTAAAAAGCTGATAATTACACCGCGGCGGCGATGTCTTTTCCATTAACTAAATAGAAGTTTACATTTATAGAATTAAAACAAGAGCGGCATTTGCCCAGCGGCGAAAGCCTCAACGCGATACGCCGCGTCCGGATGGGCAAAAAGAGCCGCAGCGGCCCCGCGCCCGTCCGCCCCGCACCGCCCCGCCCCGCATCGCTCTCCTACAGCCGGGGCTCTCCGGGGCTCGGGGGAGTTTCGGCAGTGACATTCGGAGCGGTTTTCAGCACCTTCGGCTGCACGGGCAGAGAGCGGCGGAGGCGAGCAGCACGTCGGAGAGCTCCCGGCTGTAAATCACGCGCTAAGTGAGGAGCGCGGCTCCCGCTCGCCGTAGCTCCGAGCTATTTGGGGAAGAGGCATCCTCCTCCCGCACTCTCGCAGGTGCAATATGAATCAATTATCTTAATTAAGATAATGCCGCGAACCCCCGAGATTTCCCCGGGAGCTATTTAGAGCTCGGGACACCGAGAGGAGTTTCGCAGCTCGGCCTCGGCTTCCCCATCCCCGGCGGTCACGGCTCTCTCGAAGCCCTCCGGAGCCGGGCCGGGGGCGGCAGCTGAGCCCTGGCTGTGGGGGGGGCCGGGGCTTTGTCGGGCCGCGTGCGGCTCGCGTGCGGCGCTGCGGGGGGTGGGAGGGGAGAAACGAGAGTAGAGGGAGAGGGAACGAGATCTGAAAAAAAAAAAAGCAAGAACAAAAAGGAAAATAAGGAAAATTAAAATAAAGTAATAAACGAGGGAAAGGAAAAGGAAAAAAAAAGGGGGGGGGGTAGGAGAAAAAACGGAAGGGGAAAAAGGAAAGGGAAAGATGGAGAAAATGGGGGAAGGAAAAGAAAAAGGGAAAAAAAGAAAAAATAAAATAGAGAAAAAAAGAAAAAATAAAATAGAGAAAAAAGAAAAAATAAAATAGAGAAAAAAAGAAAAAATAGAAAAAGGAAAAGGAAAGAGAAGAAAAGGAGAATGATAAAAGAAAAAGAGGGGAAAAGGAAAAAAAATGGAAGAAAAAATAGAAGAAAAAAACGAAAAGGAAAGAAGAATAAAAAAAAACAAACTGTAAGAGGAAAAAGGGGAAAGAAGAGTAGGAAAGGAAGAGAGAGTGAAAAGGAAAAAGAGTAAGAAAAAGAGAATAGGAAAGGGAAAAGGAGGGGAGGAAGAAAAAGAGAAATGGGGGAAAATAAAAAGAAAGAAGAGAGGAAAAACAAAGAAAGAGGGAAAGGGGAAAAAAAAAAAAAGAAAGAAAAAAAGAAAGAAAGAAAAGGAAGAGACTCGGGGGGAAAAACAAGACGCAGCCAAACGAAGCAGATGGAGGAGGAGGAGTCTGTGGGCCGGGGGAAAGAGTCGCTCGGAGCGATGACACCAGGGGGCTGCGGGGAGGGACGGGGCGTTGGGACGGGGCCCGGGAGAGCTGTGGGAGCGGCTGCGCGCTACCGAGAGCGAGTACCCGGCCCGGCCCCGACGTGCGGCACGGGGCTACTGCTCCTCGTCGCCGCGCTCCGGGCCTCCCGTTCCGCCCCGTGCGTCCGTCCGCGCCCGCTACACGAACACCTCGAGGTGCTGCAGCTCCCGGCGCCCGGCTTAGCCCCGCTCCCGCCATCCCCATCCTCCGGGTCCCCACGGGTGCCGCGGCCCACGGCCCCGCGCCGCCGCCTCCCCCGCGCCGTCCGAGCCCCGCGCCCGCCGCCGGCGCGGAACAATGGGCGCGGGGCGCGCGTGCCGCTGGCAGATGGCGGCGCCCGGCGGGCCACCACCGGGGGCGGGGCGGCGCGGCGGGCGGCCGGGCGCGGGGCCGCATACAAATGGGGGCGTCACGTGGGCGCGGCGCGGCGCCGGACGTTGAGCGGCCATCTGGCGCGTGCCGCGGCGGCCGCGGGGCGGGGCGGGCAGCGGGGCGGGGCGCGGCGCGGCGGGGGGCGGGCACAGGCGCGCGGGGCGGGGGCGAGCGGCGCGGCCCCGGGCCCGGCCCCCGCCCGCCGCCGCCGCGCTCTGCCGGCCCCGCTATAAAACCGGGGCGGCCGGCTCTGCGCCCTCGGAACGACGCGCTGCGCCCTCGCACCCGGAGCGCGCCGGCGGACGGCGGCGGGGTTATGCGACCGTCACCGCGCGGGAGAGGCTGAGAACGGAGGTAACGGGTCCGGAACGGGGCGGGCACCCGTACGGGGATACGCGCCGGGCGGGAGCGGTCGGGCAGGGGCGCGGAGCCAGCACCTGTCCGCGGCGTCGGGGCGCGGGCGGCGGGAGGAGCGGCGTCCCCGGGGCCGTCCCCGAACGCTGTCTTCCCGCACCCGTTCTCCTCTCCCGCCCCACGACTCCCCATCACCCGCCCGGCTTCGAGCGGTGCCCCTGACCGGCGCTGTCCCTGTCCCGCAGGCGCTCGCCATGACCAAGTCGTACAGCGAGAGCGGGTCGGCGGGCGAGCCGCAGGCGCAGGCCCCCCCGGCTGGGCGGCGGGCTGCCTGAGCCCGCCCGCCGACGGGCCCGAGGCCGACAAGAAGGAGGAGGACCTGGAGGCTCTGCACGGCGAGGCCGAAGAGGACGTGCTGCGGAACGGCGAAGAGGAAGACGAGGAGGATGAGCTGGATGAGGAGGAGGAGGAGGAGGAGGAGGAAGAGGACGATGAGCAGAAGCCCAAGCGGCGCGGCCCCAAGAAGAAGAAGATGACCAAGGCGCGCCTGGAGCGCTTCAAGCTGCGTCGCATGAAGGCCAATGCGCGGGAGCGCAACCGCATGCACGGCCTGAATGCGGCCCTGGACAACCTGCGCAAGGTCGTGCCCTGCTACTCCAAGACGCAGAAACTCTCCAAGATCGAGACGCTGCGCCTGGCCAAGAACTACATCTGGGCGCTGTCTGAGATCCTGCGCTCCGGCAAGAGCCCAGACCTGGTCTCCTTCGTGCAGACGCTGTGCAAGGGCCTCTCGCAGCCCACCACCAACCTGGTGGCCGGCTGCCTGCAGCTCAACCCGCGGACGTTCCTGCCCGAGCAGAGCGCGGACGCCCCTCCGCACCTGCCGCCCGCGGGAGCGCCCTTTGCTCCGCCGCCCTTCCCCTACGCGTCGCCGGGGCTGCCCAGCCCGCCCTACGGCACCATGGACAGCTCCCATCTCTTCCACCTCAAGCCGCCGCACGCCTACGGCGCCGCGCTCGAGCCCTTCTTCGAGGGCGGCCTGCCCGAAGGCGCCGGCCCCGCCTTCGACGGCCCGCTCAGCCCGCCCCTCAGCATCAACGGCAACTTCTCTTTCAAACACGAGCCCGCCGCCGACTTCGACAAGAGCTACGCCTTCACCATGCACTACCCCGCCGGGCCGCTGCCCGCCGCGCCCGCCCACGCCGCCGTCTTCTCGGGCGCCGCCGCCCGCTGCGAGCTGCCCGCCGACGGCCTGGCGCCCTACGAGGGGCACCCGCACCACGAGCGTGTCCTGAGCGCGCAGCTCAGCGCCATCTTCCACGAGTGAGCGCCGCCGCCGAGCGGGGCTGCCAGCAATAATTCGGATCTATGCAATTTTTAACCTCGCGATGGGCCAATTACAAAATATATATGAGATCTCTATTTTTCAACCAACGTTTTACTACTTGTTACCTTTCCCGTGCCGAATTATTTTGTTGTGGTTTTGTACAGAATTTTTAATGACTTTTTATAACGTGGATTTCCTATTTTAAACCATGCAGCTTCATCAATTTTTATACATATCGGAAAGGTAGAATTATATCTAATTTATACGAAATAATTTAACTAATTTAAACCAGCAGAAAAGTGCTTAGAGAAGTTCTGTTGCCTTAGCACTGCTTTCCTTTCAAATCGTTAAAGAAAAACAAACAACACAAAGTGTAATCCGGGCAATTTCTTTCCCATGAAAGTCTTTTTGGTTTGTTTTTTTTTTTTTTTCTTTTCTTTTTCTTTTCCCCTTATGATCAGAACCAGACCCCCAGCTCTTGAGAAGATAGAAGAACGAGAGACTTATTTTCTATTAAAACATATCAGTTCAACACGTGACTTGCACAAACTTGTATATAAATATTATAAGCAAATGCCAACACCCTTTTTAAATCAAAAGCTGCTTGACTATCACATACAATTTGCACTGTTTCTTTTTAGTCTCTGAGCCCCTTGGCATCCCGTGGTGTTTTTTTTTGTTTGTTTGTTTTTTGTTTTTTTTTTTCCTGCAGAGAACTTGAAGCTGTCGGTGTTTCCGGACACTGTAACTGCATGATTTTAGACATATTCACACAATCCGTGGTTGTCATTCGCTCGTCTCATCACTCGGAACCTAAAGCTGAACAGGTCTTTGGAGTCGGGCTATATACCTATTGTAGTCGATTAGTACGGTAGCTTGAAACAAATTCAAACCATTTAATCCGTAATTAGAACAATAGCTATTGCATGTACAATGCAGTCCAGAATAAGTGCTGTTTGAGATGTAACGCTGGTTCAACTGGAATCAAATCTGTACTGTAATTTTGTTTGTAATCCTGTATATTATGGTGTAATGCACACTGGGATTTTAGGAAATGTCCATCCTTTCGCAACAATCTAGTATTGAACATTTGGTCGAATGTTGCATTTCTCCTTCAATGTGATTTTATTTTTTGTTAGTGTAAGTAATTCCTATGGGATTATTGTTTTATTCGGATAGCTCATGGAAGGTGCGACACTTATTATTTGTAGAATAAAATTGGACTTAAAAACAAACAAAAACCTACCAAGAACAAACCGAGGACGCGGCTTCTTGCATGGGGGGCCGGGCCGGGCGCTCGCAGCGAGGCTGCCCGGCAGCGGGAGGACGGGGCTCTGGGACGCGCGGACCCGAGGTGCGACCCGCGGGGAGCGGCCGCAGTCAGCAACAGGTCGGCGCCCGACGGCAGCCGCTGCCCTCGCTCGGAACCCGCAGAAAACGCGCGGGTCTCCCGGCACGGCCCGGCCGGGGCAGCGGGGGGGCGGCGGGGCGCTGCTCCCCGTCAGCCCCTCCTGGGCAGTGCAGCGCTGCAGCGAGCCCGGTAACGGGAACGAGCGCCCGTGCTCAGACGGCGCCCGAGGACCGACCCGGGCTTGTTTGCCGTTTGGTTACGTGCCTTCTTCGCCAAGACGAGGATTCTTCCAGTCAAGGGGCAACTCGCATGCCACCATCTTTTATTCAAAGGCAGGCACAGATGTTCCTTCTGCAGGGGAGGTTTTAATTTATGAAAATGATATTGTTTATGCATGAATGCACTCTGCATAACACACAGTACTTCCATCTGATGAGAGAAATACCGCAGAACCAGTGCCAATGTCAGGAACATATTCTGCAAATTTAGTCGCTTAAATGTTTAATGAATATTTGGAAGGCATTTCCAAACCACAAGGAACCTTTTCAATTACCTTTTTCTTTTTTCCCCAATTAATAACTAAATCCAACTCCTCTAGCCAATGCAATTTACTTAAAAGATCCACCTAGGCTTTCTCGGGTATTTGCTACTGCTATCCTTATAACATTTTAATGTTATGAGCAATTTAATAAGGAAATTAATTAGGCATTTTGGTAACTAGAGGCTCCATTTTGAAAATCACTTGTGAGTGCTGTTATTACCATTAGTTTAGGGTTTTTTTTTACCTATAGTATACTAGAGTTCTTCGGTTTTTGTTTTTTTTTTTCCTTCAGTGCTGCTCCTGCTGTCTCCATGATGTTCAATTTTTTTTACTGTTAGTATAAGGCTAAGTCCTGAGATGTCTGCTCGTGACTCCCTTGGGAAGGTCTATCAAGGTCTCTTTCAAAGGAAAGAATTACTCATACCGTCCCTCTCCTGTGAACGTATTGCTAATTAACTAAGGCTATAGTGGGATTATCTAACTTCCTCATGCGAAGGAAATCGAGGGGTTGAGTCATCCCCACACACATACTGGGTAATCCAACAGAGGTCTAGAATGCTATTTTTATTGCTCTTTGGGACCAGAGGTCTTTCCCTTCTCCTTTATACCATATTTCTCTGATGGCAGAAATTGTTCTGCTGTGAGTGTATGCTCGAGAAGACACCAGTGTAATCTTTGCGAGAACAGTGCATGAGCAACAACAGTCCAACTGGCAGATCTGCCCTGCTTGGTTTCTGCGGCAAAAGGTTAGGACCTGGAGGTTCTGACCCACCACCACCTGTGACGTGGCTGAGGCTCCAGCCATAGGAACTCATGTCCACAAAGTGCCCAAGAGGCAGAAACCTCGGGTTTTACCTATCTTGAATAAAAAATGGAGCTGAACATCATCAGGCTCTGGGCCAGTGCTTTCAGGAGGGCTCCAGGAGTGGAAAAGAGTTGGAGCTTCGAGGAAAGCCAAGGGACCTGAAACACCAGAGAAAATCAGAGTATTAATTTCTCCAGGAGTTATTGTTCCAGAATGTTGATAAAGTAATATCAAAAAGAACAGGTAATAGGTATTAATACAAATTATTCTAAACTAGGTCTTGAGAGCAAGTAAACCAAACCTTTTCTATCATCTGTAACAATAAAATTCACTGCACTTATTTCAGCATTGTTGGATTCATCGTGACCTGAATGGTGACTTTTGACATATTAAAATATAACACATCCCTCTCATAGAAATAAAAGGTTACTAACAATACAGTATTCTGTGCAAAGAACCTCATCAAATAGTTTTTGAAATTACAGAGCTAAATGCTCCTTCTCTTGTTTATATATATATTATTTAAAATAAATAATCTCTCATTTCTCACTCGTTACTGTTCAGGAAGAGCTCACAGAAATCAAAGCCTGCTTGGTGAAGTATCAGGGAAAATATGCAGAAATTGGTCTTTGCTTTTATTCACCAGGACAGATTTTATAGTAGTTATTTTAGAAATTATAAATGCTCTGCACTCATTCCTTAGCTCTAAATCCCTTATTACATAAAGTCTTGAAAAACAGCATGTGACTACGTATTGAAGCAGAGAGATGAAGATCTACAAATAGACTGTTCCTTAAATATGTACATAAGTGTTTTTTAAATAATTCATACGTGTATTTAACAAACTGTCAGAAGCTATGCAATACAAAATTAAAACTGACAATGCTCTCAAAGCGTTCTCTAAAGTACTTAGGTTGCCTACAGGGTATGTAAAACATAGAATTTCAGCCCTGGCTTTCAGTTTCCTAGATTGTAGTAGTCTGGATTGCAGTTATTGCATTTTGCGTGAAATAAAATAGAAGAAATTACTGTCTATGGTATTTGCCAGCATTTTGTTGATAATAGAATAAAAGACTTATATTAGAACCTCATTATCTTAAAAGACAGCATATTGACCTTAATAGAAAGAAAGAATGAAATGTCTTCTGGTGAACTCATTCTATTATATTCTTTTCCAGTACCACATTTTCCTTTGACATTTTTATTTTCTTTTTTTTTTTTTTCTTTTAAAATTATTATCATATTATTATTTCTGTTAAGATTGATTTCAGCTCCCAGTACTCTTGGAATGACTTAAGGTTCATACTCCATTCCTATTTCTTCTTATTCCTGCACAACCTTTTCAGTTCTTCTTGTTTTTCTCTTTGCAGTCATCTCTCTTAAACCTACTTGACCACTTCTACAAATTCAGGCTTTGTTTTCCTTATCTGCTCTTCCTTATCTTCATGTTTGTTTTATATTTTTCCCCTTTTCCTTTTGGATTTTTCTTTCTCCTTTTCAGGTATACAGACATATATAATAATAGCAATGCTCTCTTCTACAGACTATTGCTACTATTTTTTTTCTGCAAAATAATTAATTTTTGACCTTATTCATAAAATGCTTCGTATTCTGCTTAGTATTTCTTACTTGAAGTCAAGGAAAAACAACAGAGATTAATTAATATTGATAGTTCTAATAGGTTCTTTTCTATAGGAGGAATGCAAGAAGAAGAAACAGTTATGAGAGCTAATATTTGGGAATGAAAACCTGAAGTATAACTGCCTACACATCCAGCCTTTATTGCATGAACACAGTAGCCAGAAAAACACAAACCAAAGAGGTGCTGCCAATTTCCTAATTTATGTTTATCCAGAAGAAAATCTAGAGATTTGTTCATCCAGCTGGTGAAACAGAGCTTCCAGGAATGTCCAGGCCAATCTTCCAGAGTGAGCAAAGAGTGTCTTCCTCACAGCATCCTCTCCTCTTGTCTTAATATCCATACCCCAAATCCAGCATCATATTATCCATGAATCAAAACCTGGCCTTCTAATCTCTCACTTATTCACCTCACTGCATTTTTCTACTCCTTCCCTTGAGGGATTTATTTTCCAACATCTTGCTTTATCTTGTTACTCTCCTCCAGTAATTACTTGCAGAGAGTTGTAAAGCCTATTTCTTCATTAAGTTTTCTTGAAAGAGATTTTTGAGATGCCCACTGCTTCTTAGCACCTGCACAGTCAGAGACGGTTTCCTCTGTCCGGTGAGGAATGCTGTCAGCTGAGAAGTTGTTTGTTCCCTGCTATTTCTTGTCAGGGCCGAGGATGTTCCCTTCATTTAGTTCAACTGCCTGACCCCAAGGCCATCACACAGACATGGAGGGTCTCCTCTGAGATCCAGCTCTGGGGAACCCCAAGCAGGATCTCTGCAGACTGACAAACAGACTGGCTTCATCTGGGGCCTGCTCTGTCACCATGGACTCCCTGGTGCCTGCCAGACTGCTGATAACCACAGCTACTGTCACCGGCTCTGACTTGCTGATTCTATTTCCAGTGATAGACTTGGCCTACCTCTTTGCACAGACTGGTCTGGCTACATGGAGCCTTGGCCAAGCTTGTCTACAGGTGTCTTTGCTCTGAGGGACATGGGCCTACCTGTCTGGTAGTCACTATCAGTACCTCCGTGGGCAGCCTGCCCTCCCTTCCCCTTAATGCCCTCCTTCATATTTCTGGCTGCTAGGGTGCTAAAGGCACTGAGGAGTATTAACAGCCCAGACCAGCCCCACCTGCAGCCTGCCCAAGGGCCCAGAGCTCTATTTAAGCTCAGATTGGAGTCCTCCTTCCCCTGCTCTAGAGAAGCTGTGAGATGCTGGTTCAAGTAGCTGCAGCTTTGAGAGGAGAGGAGCCAGACCAGTGGTGTGGCCTCAGCCCTGTTTTTTTTTTTTTTTTTTGCTGCAGGTTTCCTGGTTGCTGAGCCTCCTGGCTGATGCTGGCACCTGCCCTGGACTGCCTCACAAGATACCATGTGTGGGCTGGGAGGGACCTGCTGTGCTCACCTGCAGTTCTCTCAGGGGAGGGAACTGGCTGTTGCCCTGACAGTGGCATGTCTTCTCTTCATGTAGGGCTCTCATCCTTTTGCCCTTTACTGCTCTTACATGAGCCTTCATCACAAAAATGAATAGTAATAAGACACTTCTTGAGGCAGCTCTACAGGCTCTAAGGTAAAATAGAGTAAACTTGTTTTCAAACTAAAATACTGAACAAAGCACTTTTGTGGATTCAGTTCTATGATATGTTACACCTGCTGTATTGTAAAACTACATATCCTGTCTGTAATTATCAGTGGGGGGAAAAAACCCATAACAAGTATGTCTTTATACAGCACTGAAGAACAAGGTGTACTTGTTCTGTACAAGGTTCTTCTCCCTGGATTTGAAGAATGTGCATTAAATTCAAAGGTAATTACTCTGTGCAGAAAACACTAAATACTTATATTCCAAAGATGTTCAAATATTTATAAAGAGGAACAAAACACTGTCCTAGATGCCCTTTAATGGGATTGTCAATACACACAGACCTTCTTATAAGAAATGACAAGGAAGCTCTAAGTGTGAAAGTATGGCTTCCGATATACAAGATGATTAAAAAATCAGGCTGGACTATGATTCTTTGCCACTTTTTCACAGTTCAACCATCTGAAAACTTGTGGTATATATACATATAAAAAGCACCAGAACAAACAAAACCAAGTAGACTTGCATCAAATTGTATTTCTTTTTCCTAGGGAGAAGTCTGCCTCAGACTTAATGGATTCTGGTGATTGAGGTGATCTGTTCTATACAGAGATGAAAACCATAGAAGAAACACGCAATTCCCTTAATTCTACTATTTTGTTTTAATCCACTTGCAACTAATGTCTTACTGATATCTTAACAATTTAATACTCTTTTATTGTCATTCCATGGAGTATTGAAACTCCCAATGACAGTAATTGAAGAATATTGCAGTCTTTCACTGGAAATATTTTATATTTCTATGGAAGTTGTTAACACATCCTTTTCTTTATCTTGTGAGGAATAATATAGTGAAAATACATAAGTATGTAGATGGGATAGTCTAGTATATGACAGTAGGGGATTATAAAGCATATACTGTCTCGATTAAATCATTCATTTTAAATTGTTCTCTTGTTAAAGATTTACCTTTCCTTTAGAATGAAATGAATGAAAGCATGGTCAAAAGCTCTGATGTCCAAAACTGGATAAAGTTTAATTGTTTGATCTACTGCAGTATCAGAAAGGTAAATGAACAAGCTTTTTTTTTTTTTTTTTTTTTTTAAGCTTGTAACTTTTCCTGCCTTCTCACTGTTATATTTAGATGAGAAGATATATTTTGCACGAAACTTCCATCTTCTGTGCATATTTCAAATTATTTGCATCTAATTTGATTACTCTGTAATCAAGGTATTTACATTTCAACAGGAGATCTAAGGGACAAAAATACTGACACATAGTCAGAATAAGAAGATTGATGCTAACAGCTTTAAGTAACCTGGAGCTTCATGTGATCGTGGCTCAGAAGGGCAGATCTGCCAGGGCTGCTTCTCAATTAAAGCTATATCAACATCTCAGTGCAAATACAACAGCACTTACAGGTTGTGCACTTGGCAACTATTCTGAGCATACTCAACAAAATAGGGATACATAACTATCAAGACGACCTTGTACTGAGATTGAATGTCTTTAAATGTTCCTTTTGGCTATGTAATCAGTACTTGATACAGGTGTCTATGGAGTTACTAAGGAAGGCAGCTTTACAGTCACTAACTCATGAGTTACCTCACAGACTTCCAGCCTGTTTGATTGCAGAGAAGTTGGCCTGTCTCTGACAGCAGCTCTCTTTTAAAGACCCAAGCTCACAGAGACTTGGATATTCTGACACACAATCGAAGGAACTGCAGCTTGCTTCACTCAAAAAAGGCAGGTGTTTTTTTTTTTTTTTTTACTGCTTTATTTCTTTCTGCTGCATAGCCTCACGTCTCTAGCCTTATGTCTCGGTAACAAGATTACTGACCTGCTCGTCTAATGGTATCCATGCGTTAATAAGGCACCACGAAGTTATACAACTCAGAATTAAAAAAGCCCTCGCTGTTTTCCTTCGCGTTAAGCCCTTGCAGGCTCAGCAGCACCCGCCAGGCTGGGGCCGCCTCAGGAGCGCTGATGCGACCGCCCTCAGCGGGCCTCTCCACGAGCGGACCCGTCCCACCCGCCGGCAGCAGAGCGCCCAAGCGCCCCGCGCGAGCCACGGCGCGTTTCCCTCCTCCCGCCCTCTCTCCCTCCCTCGGCGGCCGCGGCCCCGCCCGCGAGGCGGAGCGGGCGCTGCCCTGGCAGCCGCCGGGACGCGGCGGGAGCGCTGAGGGGCGGCGGTGCCGCCATGCAGGGCGCCATGGGCCCCTTCCTCCCGCGCAGCCGGGACCGGCCCGAGGAGCGGCGGCGCAGAGTGGCCCCGCTGGCGGCCGTGCCCCCGGCGGGAGAGGAGGAGCCGCTCCTCAGGGGCATCTTCGAGATCGGCAAGAGGAGCTGCGACGTGGTGCTGAGCGCCCGACGGCTGCGCTGGAGCCCCATCGTGCCCGAGAGCCCCGCAGGTGGGACGGGCCGGGCTGCGGGCAGGGAGGTGGGGTCCCGGCATCGGGCTGCCGCGTGCGGCGAGCGGAGCGGCTGCTGGCGGCGCTACGAGGGGCTGTGTGCCCAGCTGCTCCTTCGGAAAGGGCCGTACTTCGTGCAGAAAGTGCGAACTCTGAGTTGTGTTGTAAGGCATTGCGACCTGCTCGGGCTGTGCTGGTGGGTGGGGCCAGCCCCGCTCTTCCATGCAGCAGCGTGCTGCGAGATGCACTGCCTATCGAGTCAACTGCAAAAGTCAAGCAGAAAAGGCATGCTCCTCTAATTTATCCAAATAGTCTTTTTTTTTTATTTTTTTTTCCTCCAAAAACTCGGAGAGCGTAAGCTCACTTTCAGAATGTCACGTGCACTCTCCCAAGTGCCTGTGGACTGATGTGACCTCGTGGTGCTAAGGGAAGGATGTGTCAGGGCCGTGTTCCAGAGCTGCGGTTCTCTGGCCACACAGCTGGGTGCTATTACAGCACAGGTGGCCTGTTTAGGCGCACACACCGTGTTCCTTGCAGTATTGCTTTGGAAGGAACTTGCTGCAGAGGAACGCACTCTCAGCCCGAAGCTGAAGTTATGACTCTGCTTGATGTAACCTTGCAGAGACACCAGAGCTGCTCCAGCCAAACCAGCGCAGTGTGCTGGCTCATGGCAGTGTTATGCTCACATTTCAATACCTGCTGTTCAGCAGAGCAGCAGTTCTGGAGTTAGTGCGCAGGTGTTAGCATAGCCCTGCTTTACACAGCTGGGGTGGGAGTCTTGGTAACGCAGTTCTGAGGCCACTACTCCTCCCTGGCTGGGGTTATCTGCAGGTCTCCGTGTACGTGGTCTGAAGTGTCAGTCATGAATTATTTAGTTCCATGTGCAAGATATTAAAGTGCACTGTGTTTAAAGTCAGGCCTGTTGCAGATGGTGGAACTTCAGGAATCCTTTGGAAGGCAGCAATGAGAAGCTGATGTCACTTATATCAAGATTTGGTCTCTTACTGCTCATGTATTCAATTGATACTGATACTCAACTATCTCTAAAAATTCAGTTTTGCACTATGTCATATTGAGCTGCTGAATATTGTTTTGGAGAAGCACTCATTGCCCTACCTCTTTATTAGCCTCAGTGGAAAAGACAGCTTTGTCTTTTCTGAGGTCTGTAGGAGTCTATGAGCTTTTACTATAAGATTTCCAAGTTCTTAAATGTCAACTATTGATGCTTACAACATGACAGTTATCAGTACATTGATGATAAAAGGATTTTCAGCTCTTTTGTTACTAGGGATGCACACCACTATGCCTTCTGAGACCATTTCAGCACTGTCATGGGCTTTCCTTGAGAATGAAAATATCTTAAAAGGAAAACTGTCAGGTTGTTCCCGAGTCCCTTCTGGTCATGCTATGATGGGAACTCAGCAGTCTACCTGAAGAGCACTCAGCAGAATCCCTGTGATGCCTTCTTTTGGGCTGGCTCTGCACGTGCCTGCTGGCGTAGGCAGGTGAGCTGAGTGGGAGCTGAGGGTTTTTGTTCTGGGCTTGCTGTCCTTGCAGGGACAGATACAGAGAAAGGCTGTTCTGATTTTCCTTTCAGCTTGGGCACTGGAGGTCAGGATAGCTTTACTTCTGTAACTGCAGAGGTCAAATAAGGATTTGTAATTTGGATACTTGTTCTCTCTGACTCTCTTCTGTCCCAGTAGGGATTACTGGTGGTGGGATGTGCACTGGGGCTGCAGGAGTGTCTTGTGGTTATCTCGTACAGTGCAACAGCAGTGCAGTACTTGGGCTGAGCTGTGAACAGGCACAGGAGATGGTTGAGGACTATCTGAACAGCTTGCTCTGAATGGTTTGTTTCCCTGGGATTTTGTTTAAACATATTTTCTCCAAACCAAAAGCTTCATAATGTCATTTAACACTGACTCGAACAAGGAAACTCACTTTGCTAGGTGGCCTGAGTCTGATGCTAAGTGTCTCTTGCTTGGTCCTGCATGTACTAACTCTTCCTTTTTTAGGAAAAAGCCTTTCTGTGGCAGACATGTCCAAAGAGTACAGGTAGCCACTAATTCCTCTTTTCCCTCTCTCCCTCAGTAGTTCCCCAAATTGTTCCTGCCTTGCTGAGGTCCTTGCTTGTAACTCGTAGCTCTGTGGCTCCCGTTGTCAGGCACCTTGCTCAGCCTTGGCTCTGTCAGTTCAAAGTTGCAGCTTCAGGTCCCTAATACATGGCCTCTGCTTTGGCTGGGCTCAGTCACCTACACCCTGATGTAAGTGTAGTTCAGCACCACTGCACTGTTTTTCTGTGAAGCTCTTGCTCAGTGTGTGGTTACCAAGCTCTATTCCTCCTTTACTTTCCCTTTGCCTTCTGCAGCGTCTATCTCCAGAGGGGTTTTGTTACCTCATCTTACCAAGTGATGGTCTATTGTGAGTTTCCTGTACCCTCTGCACTAACAGAGCTTTGGACAAGAATGATGCAAATGAGTGTGGATGTGAGGCTGGAGCCAGGCAGGCAGAGCAAAGTGGGGCTCAGCCCCGTGCCCCAAGGCTGCAATTTGAGCTCAGGCTGCTGAGCTCAGCCTGTGCTCCAGCAACCTGCTGCCCTGACACGGGTCGGGTTGCTTGCTTTAAGAATGTGTGGGGTGATGTGATAAAAGCACATTTCACAGTCACTAATTACTACTTTTTACTCTAGTTTCTTTCCATATGGCTTTCCTTTGCCGTAACATTCACTGAAATTGTCTTTCCTTTCTACATTAATAATCTAACCCCAGACTGTAAGAGCTTCTCCTTAAGGATGCTGCTTAAAATGCCACAGAAGAAAAGGTTGTCTGAAATGCAGATTTGAATGTTATGTGATTTTTAGGAGATCTCAGAAAATAATAAACATAACTGAATGATGGAGAATCCTTCCAGAAGAGATGCTCAGGATGCAATATTTTTCTTTGTGACTAAATTTTAAGAGCTAATGAAATACAGGGGATTAGCAGTAGTGAATGTGGGAATTATTCATATTTTAGAACAGTTTCTGTTCATATAATGTCAGTTCATCCTCCTTTATTTTGTTCTTCCAATAAAATGTAGGTTATTTGGGTTGAATTGTTTGTTTGTCTTTGACTGATATTTCCTTACAGCCTTCAGCATCTTTTTGAAGATTGCCACAGAATTTCCAAACTGAAAATTTCAGTTTTTCAGCAGATTTCTATCAGATAAGAACTAGAACAAGCCCAGCACAGACTCTGTATTTACTGGCACGAGAAGCCCAGTGGGTTTTGGTAATTGTGAAAACGTTTTTATAGGTGTAGTTTGCTGTCTGTTTAGTGCACTTGACTGAAGAGTGTGTGAACTCATTCTCTCAGACTGACAGCAGGTAAGCATGGGCTGAGTATTTGGGTAATAAACCTGTCAGATAAAACTTTGTTTTTAAAATATAAATAGTAGAACAAAATATTCTAAATTAATTGTCTGGCAAGAGAGTGCTCTGGAGTAATCCTGAGGTTAACATATTATTGACAGTACGCTTTTATAGCGAAGTAAAAAAGATCAGTGTGTAGGCTAAGTATGCATAGTGTCATCTTGTTGTTCATTAAAATCTGAAATTATAAATATTCTATCTAAGTGCAGCAATAAGGAAAAAATCACTGATGTATTGAAACAGTGAAAGAGTCAGCAATAAAGGACTTAAAATTAATTCCGAGTGGAGAGTGGCCTGCTGCCAAGGCTATTTAGGAACAGATGTGGGTGAAATGGATACCAATAGTCTGTTTGGGATCTCTAAAGTAAGACATCTGTCAGTCTGTTGGTCAGTCAGGAATAATGGAAGTGGGAACTGGCTGTGAAGCACTGAAGTGAGCTGGTCGTATTGGGAGCTTTTGATTCTATGTCTGATGTGGAGAGAACACAATTTCTCCAAGTGTTTTAGGTATTGTCCAAATAGGAAAAGTATTTATGAGGAAGAGAGATAAAAACAATGTGAGTGAAAACGTGACGCACACGTACTATATGAATATATGGCTCCAAGATGTGAATTGAAGGAAGAAATCATACAGTCTTAAGCGATCCCATGGTTTCTAAATGTGCAAGAGACTTAATTTTTTTTTTTTTTTTCCCTGAGAAGTCCATAAAATACATCTCTAGGGTGAATGCTGCATGAAATTGTGAAGGAATTTGTTAATTTACAATTCTTCGGGAAAAAAAGAAGTGTAAATGAAATTATTTTTAAGAGAATTTATTTCAGATGACTTGTAGACATCATGTCTTGATTCTGTGTGTCTTTTTCCTTTCAGTAGTAGGTCAGTGTGGGAGAGTTCATATCTAGCTGTGTGCAGAACTCCTCCCATTGTGTTTTTTTGTGTTTTTCTCATATTTCACGTGTTTGTGCATCTTCCTGCATCTGTTGAAAGGGATCAACATGCTCACGGCATCCAGTAGTGGCTTTTAAATGTATTTTATTTCTCTATATCCAAAAAGAGAGCGGGTAGTAAAATCCTTGTCCAGGAAATAGCTTTCTATACGAAGTCTTGCGAAGTATCTTTATGTGTGTGAGCTTACATGAATGTTAAAACAAGTTGGTGACTTGCACTCCAGTGTGACTTGAGTTTGAAATAATAGAATTCTGCAGTTATCTATCTGTTACAATAACTCTTCTTCATGGCATTTACATTTTACTGTAAAAGTGTTTGTTGCTGATATTGTGTGCTTTGTTACCTTAAAGCTCTGGTAGCCCACAAAATGGCAAGTTTTAGACTTCCCAAAAGGTGGTGAGGTTAATGTTTTCGTTCTCCTGTTGTGCTAAGCAATAATGCAGCTTTGGAGGTAAGGCAGGGTTTGGCTTTCTCCATTGGCCCTGCCTGCCTGGCCATCGAAGGGCAGTGGCTGCAGCCCGTGATGGAAAGAATTTGAAAGTATGTGTTGAAAAAAAACAAAGTTCATATATTCACCAATCTTCGATACCCTATTGTACTAGCATGGACAAGCATTCCTTCTTTGTTGGTAATTACAGTTCTTTTACTACTATTAAGAATAGTATGCCACCAAATTTATTTTCTCACACCCCAGTTTCAGAATTGTCTTGTTCTTCAGCCTTTAGATGCACTGTTTTGTCTGCCTTGTTCATATTCTAGATGCTGCTGTAATCTTTTCATGGTTGTTGTTTTACCATATCGTCCCCCAGTTTGTATCCTTCTGCTGCACTCCTTCACATCATTTCCATTGTGTCAGGTGTTGCTGGCATATCTTGGTTTTTACATGGCGCTTGCTTTCTTGTTAGCAGTTATCTCTGATAAAGGCACTCACGTTTGCCTGTGGTTGTGGTCCCTTACATATAGAAGCAGTGCTCTGTAAATGCCCAAGAAGCTACAGAACTTTGGAAAAGTTTTTTTTTTTTTTTTTTTTTTTTTTAGTAATGTCTGCAGAAAATAAATACAAAATCTGATGAATAAACAGCCTGTCCACTTGGGCCCCAAGGCTGCTGCCTGCTCTCTTTGCCTGCAGCTGTTTCTCTCCTCGGTGTGTGCAGGGTGGGGCGGCGTAGCACCTGCGTGGGGCAGCGGTGGGGATCCTGCTGCCTGGTGGGGTCTTCTGCTGCCGTAAATCCGTGGCACCTGGCCTCGGGGGTTGTGACTGCTTGTGGTGACAGATGGGCTAGAACTCAGAATGTGATGCTCTGTTGCATTCTCTTATTTTGTATTTTGACAAGAAAGATGAAGACGTTTCTGTCTGTATTTTACAGTGACAAAACAGAAATAAAAAGAAGTCTGTTGTCTGCTCTTGTTGGAGTCAAAATAAACAAAACTTAGGAAAACAATTTTCCATTCATTGTAGACTTTTTTTAATACTATATATATTTATATACATATAATTGCATTTATTTGCTACATATACATGTATTGAACAAGAATAGCAGGTAATGAGTGGTGGTTGTTGATTTTATACCAAAAACACACAAACAAATTGGCACTGGATACAAAGTGCCTCTTTTCCTTTGCTGTTTCATTTAGATGTATCCAATTGTATTAAGCACTATTCTTAGAGGTAAATTTCTATGTCAGTGCAGGTAGTACTCTAAAAATATTTGTATCCTTCTCAGATGATGAATGAAGCAGCCTAAGTGACTGAATACCTGAGAACACAAACCTAAAGAATTCGCTTGTCTGTGTACCTTAACACTTGTAGATCATGGAGTTTATGTTTGGAAATCAGTGGTCTTAGTTCTCATGACTTCTGTTGTAACAGTATGTGCAGACAAAAAGCCATAATGTGTTGAATATCTGATACATGTAGTACCATATTGCCATAAGGAACTGCTATTATGTTAGACAGCAACTGATTTCACAATAGTGTTGGATTTCTCTCACATATGCTTGTGTTTTTGTACAGATGATCCTTTAGGAACATCTGCTAGTTTTGTGGTGGTATCTGCTGTTTCCTTTCAAAATTCGACCTTTTTGTCATTTACTACTGGGCCTCCTATAGGATTGCATTATACTAAGATCTTTTTCTGAATTGGTTTCTGTATCACAGTCATCAACTGTCTGGTTTTTGAGTTAATTGGATTTCAATATATTCTGACATGTTACAGAGCTGCACATAATTGTAAAGTTGATAAATCAACCATTTAAAATACCATTTCATTATTATTGTTATTATTCTTATTAAAATTTACTGTCAGCTTGAAATAAGTTTGGTCAGTTGGTCAGATTAGGATGTTGTCTCTCAAACTAATTCACCAAGGAAGAGGATTTAGAACTCCTCTCTTGTGCTTTAGGAATCCTTTCCCTGTTGAATGAAGCACAGCTCTGGACAGTGGTTACAGTTAAGGATCATGTCTGCAAGTGAGCTGACTGCGTGATGTTGCAAGTTATGGTGTGCCACTGCAGCTGGCAGTGAAGTCATGACTCTGTAGATGCAACCAAAAGGGTTTGTTAGGCTGATGGAAGTTCTTCCTCTTTGGTAAGTAGCCGTGCTGTGTAATGAGCTTTTACATGTGGAAGTAGCTGGGGAGCTGAGTTTTATGTAGACTGTAATAAAGAGCTGAAAGCGTTGGTGTTTTCAATTTGTGCTCTCTGTTGGAGAACAGAAAATGTTTTTGTGGGACTTCAGCTTTTATTATCAAACTGTTCGACTTTGGCCCTCTGGAGGAAAAACCAGCGTGCTGAGCTTGTGTTATTCGGAGAAGTGACAGTTATTTTGCATCCAACATATGATGTATATTTGTATAGAGATAGTATTTGCTTTCATGTAATACTTTTCATGGTTTTAAAACTTAAGTGCATGTTTTAAACATGAGACAGTATTTTGAAAGAATAACTAGGCTTCTTATTTCTTTTTGCTTTTTGTATTGACATGAAATGTCATCTCATACCTTTTTATTCAGCAGTGTGTTAGTTCTGAAGGTGATTATGAAGCTGAAAGTAATTTACTTCATATTTTTTAATGGCAAAGCTTCTAAAGGAAAAAAGTTAAATGTATTTAAAGTGCAGTTGTAACTTTCTAGCTTGAAACTAAAAGCCTATTGTGTTTTCTTACATTCAAAGTGTGCAGAATAAAAATGCATTGCTCATACTGCTAAGAACATATAACTTCCTAAAATGGCTATTTTCCTATTGTATGTCCTTGTGGGGTGATCAACAAAACCCAAGAAACCTAAGTGTGGTAAAGAAACAAGTTCTCTACAAACCTGGACGTCTTGTGGTGCTAGAATTGCCAGTAGTTCTCGTTCTTATTTAGAGAAGAATCAATAAGCTGTGTTTCACACAACGTCCAAATTCCCCATTGTTTAGTTTCTGGGAGTGGTCATGAATGGTATAGGACAGTGTTGGCTAGGTTTATCTTCTGGGAATGAGTGTGGTGCTTGGAGAGGACCACATTTCTCAGAAGTACGGAGCTACAATTCTGTCTTTATCATGCTTATAAGTGTGAGTGTTTATTTGGACATTGAGAGTGGGTGTCTGTTTTGATTCCCTCCCCGGGTTTTCTTGGTGTGCTTCTTTTTAAGACTGAAGAAAATCCTCAGTTTATTTTTGTCATGGGTAGGTGCTTGTATTTTTTTCTTATGTTTTGTATTTGTCATTCTAGCTGAATGTTGAGAAATCTTTCAGTGTAGGGTGTACTGTGAATGCCAAATACTGAATGCTGCATTATGAGCATTAGAGATCAAGCCCTTCAGTTGCAAAACCAAGATATACATCAAGTCATTCTTAATCTGGAAGTTCTGCAACACAGTTGCAAACCAGAGTTTGTAGAATATTTTAAGTTGTGGGTTTTTTTTCCCCACTCTTGGTAGAATTGGTACTTAAAGGCCATAATAGATCAAGTGATTCCAAGATAATGTAGAAGTATTGAAGATTGTTTTCCAGGTCCATCATTTGTTTTTCTTATGTTAGAAGGGTCTGCCAGTTTTACCAGACACAGAGAAATATGGTTTCTCTCACAGGGGAGAGAAAAGGTGTTTGGAAAATTCTGACCTACCATTTTCTTATGATCTATGCTGTGTGGTAGCCTTTCTGTAAGGGGATCTGCTGGAAGACACTTCTTATGTGTGAGAGCTGTCTGGTGCATCGTCCTTGGCATGACCTCTCATTTCCTTGTAGATGTCAGGAGGTACTAAATCTCTGACTAAAGGAGCACAGTAACTTGGTTTACCATGCAATTCTCTCATCTAACTTGTGGCTGTTACTTCCCTGTATGTAGCAGTTCTAAGCAAGTGCTCAGTTCGTGGGCAGAATTCAGTACTAAACTGATTTTCCTGGCTTCTCTCTACTCAGGCAGTGCAAGATGGGAGTTACTGAGATGCTTTTCAGCACAGAATAGTTGCCGTAGCTGTCGGTTTGTTTGTACTGTGACCATATATCTCTTCTGTCAGTTCATACACTCAAGTGAGTGTAGGAAAGTATGCTTTGCAAAGCTCAGAAAATGCAAAGCAACAGATGTTATGTGCTGCACAATTATACGTATCCTGGAAACAGATCTTTGCACGGTGCAGGCAGTCTTGGAAAAACAAGATTTCACATACAAATGATCGTGCAAAGGGTAACAGTGGTAAATACTGATGACTAAATACAGTGCTCTTTTGCAGATACTGAACTGGAATGGCTAAATGCTCATTACTACATTTAAATCCCTGATTTGAAAGATGTTCAAAAGTTGTCTTTGTATTTATATTTTTCTGTATTGTTTAGTATAGCAGAAATGGAATAAGTGAAGCATTCTCAAAGTAATGTAGGAAAACGGCCTTTAAGGAAAAGCTAATTTCATTTAACTTAGGTGACAGTTCTTGTAAATTACTAAAAGTAAATAGGAAAAAAATCCAGTTAATTGCCTGGTGTTTTATGTGCAAAAAGCAAATTTGCTTGGTTAGCTGTTGAGTGTTTTATAGATGGCTCCTGCCTGGGTCCTCTCCCTGGCCCAGTGCTGTCACTGGGCCTGTTGGGATGTCCCAGCCTGGCAAGCAGTGCCATGAACAGCCAGGGCTGAGGGGACTGGGCTTTCCCAGAGCCTGTTCTGTCTTGTCTAATCACCTCTCCCTCGTAGCACCATGCAGACAGGAATCAGTCTTATCACAGCACTGACAGATAGATGGCTGAAGACAATGGTAACTCATGTGGACTTCAAACTTTGAACAGATTTGTTGTACTTTGCAACAATTTCTGTTGTTAGTATGTTCCAGGGTAAGCCCAAATATGTCGACATATTATGATAATCAGGAAAACATTTAAAATAGATGTCTATTTTTAACTTGGTATTATGTTTATTAGAGGAAATTGAAGGGTTATGAGTATTTCACGTGAAATGTAATGATTGATCATCAGTTTTCTGTGACATGCTCCTTAAACGAGGCTGGGAAGATCTCCAGCTCCTTTTTTGTTCAGAGATCTTTTCTGTTAGGGGAAGACTAACAACTACGAATGTTCTAGAAAATATTAATAAACAAAGGTAAAGAGTACCTGATAAATGTTTATTGGTTTTTCTCTTTCTTCTATTTGTTTGGTTTTTGCTTTGTTTTACTGCAGTACTAATAAAAATGGAACAAAAATACATTTTATTTGCACTTGCATTTGGAAACAAGCAGGTGGTGTTTTTGAAGTTTTATCCTTAGGTCTTATGTGCTTTGTAAGAATGCTTGTGGAACGTACACACAGAAAATCAATTCTGAGTTGAGGATGATTTATATATATACGCTGGCTTATCTTGCTTAAAGCAGATACTGCTCGTTACATTTGCAAGTCTAACAGATGAACAGTATTAGTTTGTGTGTAGGAACAGACTAACAAAACCTACAGTAGAAAGAAATTTGTCTTTAAATATGTTTCTGTTTTTTTTTTTTTTTGGTTGGTTGGTTATACTTCTACTGTTTGTTTTCTAATAAGTGGAATGAAGGCTGCTTGAAAACTTCATAATGCCTTTGGTATCAACAACGTGGTTGGGAAAGAGGATAGAAGAGGGAAAAATTAGCATGGGATAAACATAGAAAAGCAGAGGCATTGAATTTGTGTGTTTGGGGACTGTTAAAGTAGAAATGGAAAAGCATTTAGATGTTGATTCTGTCCTACAGTGCAATTTCAGAGATATGCCTGTTTTACAGACATGACAGTGAACCAAGAATCAATACAATTAACTGTGGTATAATGTGTTGGTCTTTGAATGTCATCAGCTTGGGATCAAGATCAGGAGCTGTCACTAGGCCATTCCTAGTGTGTAATCATAAGTTTATTCAGTGGAAAATGTCATCTATCACTTAGACAGTTGTAAAGATTGTTATGTTAAGGATTATTACTCTATAATCTGAAAGAGAGATGGTTGAGATGGGGCAAGGAAGGAACAGATGGCCATAGCTATCTATCTTTCAACATAAAAAGTAAGGTGTACCAAATAAGAAGGACCAGGCTCAAAACAAAAGGGTACAGAGGGTAACAGAACTGCGAAACCTATTGCTAGGGATATTATTTATGCTAAAAGTTTTGTGGATTCATATGGAGACTGAAGGCCTCATTCGAGGGCTTTTACATACCGAGACACCAGTCAGTTCAGTCTATCCCAACTGAAGACAGGTGGGCTGTGGAAAGGCATTAGGGGAAATTAGAATAAATGCTTGCTTTATTCCTTTTCTTCTTAGCATCTGCTTATGGCTGTGGTTTGACACAGGATACTGGGACAGATGGACTCTTGGTCTGAGCTGATGTTGCTGGTCTTATGTACCAGAAAGCAGCTAATTTATACTTAAATGCTATTTTATGTAACGTTACTAGCCTGTAACTCTACCTGTATTTGCACTGCTAGGCAAGTTTTCTCAGTAGAAATTGAACTTCAGTGTTTGCCTAGCCTTCCATTTGCAAGGTACTTATGTCCATTATGCAGACTTTTGTTCTGTGTCAACCATTTTGGACTGCAAACTTTTTTTCTGTCTTTATTAATGACCACTTGGTCGATTTTTAAAGAGGGAGATGAATAAGTGATGTTGAAAATTTTTCTGGATTTTTTTTTCTCTGATTTGTTGTTCATTGTTTAATGTTTTCAACTATAGACGTGTTGTTCTTCTCTTGGTATGCTGCTTCTTAGGCTGAACCTACTTAATGAGTTTTCAAACAGTTTTGATGGCTTTCTGTAGAAAGAGCTTTAATGACTCTAAGATACCCTTCTCTTGACTTTAATTAGGCTTTTTGCAAAGAGGACAGATGTGAGATACATTTGTTGTAATATATAACATAAGATCTTGTAAAAAATATGGTTACTTGAATTTTCTTAAGCTGTTGAAAAGGCTATAGAATAGCTTTGATGGTGGTAGCCAGTTGACTTATTTCTGAAGCGATGTAAAAATAACTTAAGCTGCTGCTGCTGAATCCAGTTTGAAGTTGCATTTGTTAGCTGCTGTATGGGTACTCTGAATATGAATCTGGTTCTGCAGCAGTATGCGGGATATGTATGCTATGAGTAAAATTGACAGGGTCTGCATTTGAATCTCACAGTGATGCAGTGATGATCCCTTTAGACTTGTGAGCAGTTGATATAGTGCTAGCCTTTAACATTTTGGTAGAATAAAAAATTCAGAAGTTTAAGGAGTATTTTTGTCATCTGATGTGCATCTCTGTAACAGTGAAAACTCATCTGAAGTTGGGTATTTTGACATGTTGATCAGTAGCCTTTTTCTTTGATCCTGGTACTTCTTGGTATTCCTCATTTTTCTTCATTGTCCCAGCTGTGTATATGTGATTCTTTGTGTGATTTTTACTTGTCTCCCCAAGTACTTCAGAAGACCATGGAAATGTCTCTAAGCTCGCATACTTAGCTACCAGTTGCCTTCAGTGATGGCAGTAAGGAATTAATATATGACCGTGGCAAGTTGCTACAGTTACAATACTGATGTTAGGAGGAGTAAATGGAAATATGAGGAAATCTGCTTAAAAACAAAGCACTAAGAGTTTTTTTTTTTTTTTTTTTTTTTTTTTTTTTAGGCTATTAGTACTTGCAAAGATGTGAAGCTTTAGTCTTGGAAAGTGTTATTTTTGTGCTTTTTGGTTAGTCTCTGTTTTTAAGCTCTTGGTATGCCTGTCAGGAAACATACATTTCTGAGTGTAACTTTGTATAGTAATGCAGTTTGATGTACGAGTTAATTTTGAATTTCATGATACTTAATGCTAAAATTTTATTCAAAGAACAATTTTTTTGCAATCTGCATATTATTTAAAATACATTAACTTATTCAAATTTATGCAGTGCTTATTGCACAAATATAAAAAAAGATGGAGATTTTTAAAAATCTTGAACATCTTGAGATAATTTCAAATGTGTTTTATATGACTTGTTATAAATATTATAATTCCTGAAATATATAACGTAAAATATTGAAAGAATTAAAAGTAACCAAGTAACTTTCATATTATTTTTGAATGTAGTATTATATATATTATATATAGTGCTGATCAGATATTCCCCACAATTATTTTTATTAAATCATTTTGCTGTAGAGCCGTTGATCTATTTTTCAATATCTTGTGCATGTGGTTTGAAACTTAATTGCCTTAAATGAATTTATTTACAGTTTTACTTTTAATTTCAACAGAAGTGTACTGCAGTATATTCAACAGTTTTGCTGCTAAATGGAATAAGCATATACTTAGCTTGCAGCACAGATACATGGGCACAGGTGGACATCTTGGTTGCGTGCACCATGCGGAGAAACACATGGCACTACACAACATGGGGCAAAGAGCACGCAGTTTGAATTAGAAGTCATTTTATGGATACCTTGTAAAGTTGTACTTGTTCAGATATGGACTGTAATTTCTGAAATGGGCATACATGTTTTAATATTGAACATTTGTGATAAGTGCGTAACTCTAATGTGGCTGTCCTTACTTTGTGGAAAGAGGTGGTATTGTATAAGCCCATTTATGTCAATATTTTAATAATTTATCTTTATAACTGCATTTTGTCTATATTTATAGCAACATTGGCACCCTGTGTACAGAAGATACAATCAGTGCTGAAAGGAAACTTGCATCCATCTGGAAGCAATAAACTTTTCTAAAAGACTGCACAGTGTTACTTAATCCTGTGATTTCTTACTGTGAGTGAAATTAAGGTTTGGTTCACTTGTGTCACATCATATTGGTATCAAATCTTTCGTGAGAGCTTTGCCATAGTGTTAAGCTACAAACAAAATTGATGAAAGTCTGAGAACATAATTTTCTCAGTCACAGGATTATGCATCACTGTAAGTGTAGCCAATTCCCTATACTCACTATAAAAGTAATACCAGAAAGCTTTCACAATGCAATACTCTAGCAGCTTTCTTCTTTGTGTGAAGATCTCAATTGTAGACTGGGTAGTTGACTATACCTTAAATTTTACATTGTGTTCTAAGCAATTTTTTTTGTTACATCCCTGCCACATTATATAAAATATATATTTTTAATACGCCAAAAATATTTTGCAAAGTTCGCTATAGAAATATGAACAGTTTCATTAAAAGCAAGGGGAAAATGTTTATTATAAAGATAATCTAACAAAATTCTCTTTTTTCCTGTTTTTCTTTTAAGTCTATTAAGTGTGGTGTACACGAACAAAATGGGATTCATTCGTCCCTGCAGGCAAAGTGGTGTTGTTTTACATTCTTTCTATTCCTGTGTGGCAAGTGAGCTGAAATGTACTGGTGGTGAGGGAAAGCTTTTGTTCTTGTCAGAGGATTCTGGTGGTGCTGCTGCCATGTCCTACCCTTGGGCAAGCATGGAAAGGGCAGGCAGGCACAAATGTTGGCTGAGTTTATGAAGAAAGCTCCTAGAAACATAGGAGAGATGAGTTTGAAATCAAACATGTAACTGTTAGTTGATGAGAAGTTAGTTCATGGATGAAGTTTAACTAGTAGCTGATAGCTGTGCTTCAATACCTAAATGCGTGAATGCCAATATGCATGAAATACCAATATGGTATGGAAGATAATTGCTCTCTTTAGAATGGAATGCATCAATTCTTTTTTTTTTTTTTTTTTTTTTTCTCCAAGAGGAAAATGTTGACGTTGAAAATCTTTCCAGAAAAAAAACGAAATTCAAATGTTTGAGGCATGTTGATATTCCTGGACACAAGACACTGATATTTATCAGTATTTGATATTCTGTAAATCTATATTTGAGATTGAAGTAAATCCCTTGGTGATAAGAGTCCAAGTAGAACTGATTATTAAATTGTGATTGTTCAGACTTAGTTGTGATATCATGTGGATGTAAGAGGCAATTTTTTTTTTCCCCATTTTTTTTATTTCACAGATCACACTTTTTAAACTAATTCCTTCATATGATAGTGGTACTGTTAGTCTGATGGCTGCGTCTGCCAAGGCTTTACAAAAGGGTGAAAACTGCTGATGTTTGTTCCACTGTTGTTGCATGGATGTTTGCCGTAACTCCTACTTACAGAAAAGGTCCTGGAGGTTCAGGCACTTTGTGGAGGAAAAAAAAAAAAAAAAAAAAAAAAGTGTTGCTGTTTTTCCAATCACATTATAAAATGGCAGTATTTGAGCCATACTCTTTATGTAAAATGTAGAGTTTTCTGTATTAAATTTATTTTCAGTGATCTCTTTCTTTATGTGATGTTACTGAGAAAATGTAACTATTAAAAAGGCACTTCAGAGGAAGTATGAAAGTCTTTGCATCAGGCTTGGGATCTCTCTCTGCCTTTCTTCTTTTTGGCCAACCTAGCAGATCTTCTCCTTTGGGGTTATTTTTTATCTCTGTTGGAGAAACTCTTCTTTCATGAGAGTCTTCTTGTTTGGAACAGTATTAAGGTCTTGTGCTGAGCCTTAACTGCAGTTTTCTGTGAAGAGCTTTAATTCAAGTAGCTATACAAGCAGCAGCCCGGGTTACTACGTGCTTTGTCACTCCTGAGGCCTGATCAGGCTTAGAGGCGGTGTTCCCAGGCCTGGCTCATCTCTGAAAGGAAGACAGATCCAGCAAAGACGTCCTCTGATCTGAACTAAACTCTGGCCTTATGGTCTGAGATTAATTAAACCATTGTTTGATTTAGTCTTTGTGTTCTCTCCACCACTTTCAAGCTTTGTTTTTCGACTCTTGTCTGGGCTAAACTAGAGTTAGGCAGTTTCATATTATTTTGTTTGTTTTATTAGATATTTGCTTATTGCTGTTCTATTAAAGGCATAATGAAAGTTATCTACGTTTTAAGTCCTTTAGTGTGCTTCTGGCACAGGATACCAAGGGTTGTACCAAATGTCTCCTAAAAAAACAACTCCTATAGTTGCTGTGACAATGCGGCAAAGCCCACTAGGTTTGATGAGGATGATAAATAAATAAATAAATAAATTAGGGTTTAAAAAGATATGGTGGAGAAACAGGGATTGGAATCAACCATTTGTCAATCAGTCTTGTGAAAAGAGAAATTTGGAATATGGTGAGAGAGAGGAGAGGGGAGGATGAAAGTCCAGAAAAAGCAACTAACCAGTATAACTTTGAGTCAATGAAAGGAGGTTGGGATTCTGGCCTCTGCTTGGACTGTTTCATATTAAACTGATTGGACTATAATACCATGGCAGGGACTCTTATAGAGACTGAAACACATTTGATTTGACTATGCTAATTCCTTATGAAAATAATATTCCTTTCTAATCTTTTTATTTATAGGACCATTATGCTTGTACAGACGCATAGGAATGTACTCCTGGACAACTAAATAAATAGTTTTAAAGAAGTGAGCGAACGCACTAGTAACCCCCATTTCAGATGTTTTTCCCTCTTTGAGATGGCCTCACTAAGCAGGAATAGTGAATAATTGTCACGGTGCCTTTTGCTGCTATACTAAAATAGTTCATAATTTCTTATTCGACAAAACTAAGTTAATTAATGTCCTATTACAGGCTTATAAAGTGAAGCTTTATTCTGTGAGTCACGTGTGTGTGTGTCTATATGTATTTAAAATTAAAAATATGTAAGTAGAATTCTAAAAAATTTTGGGAAACCACTGTGCATCTTTCCTAGTTCTTGCAGACTCTCATTTGTCTGTCCTTGCATGATCTTTGAGGAATTAACAATTTGAAGTGAACATGCACAGCACTTTGGTCAAGCTGTGCTGACTTTCTGCTGATGGCAGGAGGCAATTCCAGTTCTTCTTTATTCTCCTCTATGTATTTCCTTACCACTCTAAACCATCCCTGGTTTTGTAGGACTTGTGTTTGACTCTATTAACCAGCTTGTGAGAAGTCTAAGCCAGCAAAAAAGTAAAATAAAGTCTACAGTCTGTGCGACTTCAGAGAATTGAATTAATTCAGCTTGATTTTGCCAAGTGCCAGACACAACACAAGGGAAAGGACTGGACTACACGGATGTGATAGTTGCCTGTACTGGAAAAGAGATAAACAGCAAGGTGTAGCATTGGCTTGGCAAAATACATCACTTCACCCTCAGATTCTTTAAAGGAGAATGAAAATTGGTTATATTCCTGTCAGATGCTTTTAAGCTCAATTTTCTGCCCTGAAGGATTACAGCTGTTGCTGCCAGTAAATAGTGGCATGAAAATATGATGGTAGTGTTTGCACCCTGCTTTTATTTTCTGGCTCTGGAGGAATGGAGATGCATCTCTTCTGTACTTTGTAGTATTTCCTGGACTTCCCACCGTTCCCTAGGAGATCATTACAAACAGCCTGGAAAACATTTTTCTAGAGTAGGGTCTTGTTTGAGTTATGCATCTTTTATAACATCATTAAAAAGGAGTGCAGTAGTGTAAAGGTGGTCTTCAAAGAAAAAACAGAACAAAACAAAACAACACAAACTCCTTTGAATCCTGGGCCTTCTCCCACCCTTTCTCCAGTTCATTGATCACTATTCTGGCCAACCAGTGAAGTCCTCTTTCTTTGCTTAAGGGAGAGAGTAAAAAGCATCTCATCAATTTTTTTTCCTAAGGTGTTGCCTGATCTTTCTGAAATAGAAAACACTTGAATGTTCAGATGTTCTGAAAATAGCTTTTCTGTCTTATTTTTAGAGTGTTTAACTAATACTAAGTAGTTTGACATGAGCTGTATGGAACTTCTCAGCTTTTTTGGCAAGGATGATCATCCTTGCTCCATTGTAGTTTTCATTACTGATCCTTCTTAATCGATGTTGTAGCTGAAAACTCTGGAGTGGTTTCATGAAGTAATGGCATGCAACTTCACTGCACATTCTAAGGGGAAAAATAGGCTTAAGTTAGTAGTTGCTTTCCAGTATGCATTCGTTACACATTATTTAACATTATTATATGTAAGTAAATACTGCTAAGCCTGAATTTGTAAACACGTTGTCCAGATAGATTTTATTTTTCATTCTATGTATTTCCTTTTCCATTATATCTTATTGTATATCTGGAATGCTCATTTTGAAAATAGTGTTCATGCTGCGTAATATCTGCAGTAACTACTGTTGTTTGCTGAATTTTCTTTGGTGTATTCTTGATGGTTTTTATTTCTAATTAAATATTTTGTTTTTATACTGTGCTCAGATATAGCAATGAACTATTAATGAAGCAAATTTTCAAAGCACCACGGGACAAAAAGTTCAATAAGTTTATTTACAAAATATAGTTAGGTGGGGAAATGGCTTTCTAAAGGTCGTAGGAAGAATTCATGAACAAGGAAGCACAACCCATTTTTCCTTATTTCCAAATCTTGTACTTGAACCATACACCCATCTTGCGTGTGTATTTCTCTTTTTAATGTACTCCAGATATCTGTTATAGGAATTAGGTCCTCAGATCTAATCACCTCTTCTACATGTTGGGCCTCTACTGTAAGATAACAATTCAATAAACATTTTATTGTTGAAGTGTTTATGTCTTAATAATGCACTTCTGCAAGCTGTTCTATTTTCTGTCAAACTGTTTTTTCTTGAGTTTTTGATCAATTTTGCTGTAAATGTAAGAATTTTTTTTAAAGCTTTATTTGACTCAATGAATTAAAGTTATTTACAATTAAACTGTATTTGAGTGCATCAATATCTCACCCTTTGATTTAGCTTATTATGGTGTATTTAGACATCTTTTTTATTAAATAGGAGATTAGATTATTGTAAACAGGAAAAATGTAGGATAGTCTCTTTTTTTATTTAAATCAGTGATAGGATAAGTAGAGGCATAAAACTTCCTAGAAATTCATATATATCAGGCAGGCTTTCTTTTCATGCTGTATTTGGGGAAAAAAAAAAAGTGGACATGTGCAGAAACTGTGAGTACAATTAGCGTCAAGCAGATAAATCCAACTCTAATCCTGTTTACGCTTTACATCAGACAGATGTGCTGAGATTGATTTAGACAAGCTCTTGGCTTATAGTAATTTTTTTTTTTAAGTACCATATATTCTGTTTTTGTTAGTTCTTTGTTAAATGTTAAGTACTGCTAGTTTTAGTCTTCCTAACGCCTGTAACCTACTTTGTACAGGTTCCCTCTCAGCTCTCATGATGACAGGGCAGCCTGGTAGAAGAGATTATCTTTATTCCTTGTAATTAAATTGACTTTTTTTTCAGAAGATACAACAATGGGAAGTGGGTACTGAATTAAACAAATAGCATGATATCTAATAGATGTATACTTAAATCTTTTGCAAGAACAGATGGTACCCAATATCTTTCTAAGTAATGTGAGAGGACAGTTGATGTCCTGAAAAAGCTACCAGTAACCAACGTGATACTAACAAACTGATTTGATGAAGTTTAAAAAGTGTCTAATCCAATACAAACTTTATTTTTAAGGTAATTTTTCTTGTTATTACACATTAGAGATATTTTATAAATATAGCTTGACTTAAATTTTCACCTGAATTGTTTTATAGGATTTTACTGTATTAGAAATTATCTTATTTTCAGTAAAAATAGAAGATTAAAAACATTGTAAGATGTTCCTAAGGCCTTGTATGCAGAGTTCTTTCCAATCTCAGTAAAAATTGGCTGTCCTGATCCTACTAGCTCATTTGGTATTTTCTCTGCAACTTAAAATTTGAGGATTATGCTTTTGTATGTTTCAGTGTTCCTATAGTTTATATACTTCTTCAAGCTGTGTTTGAAAGTATGTTACAGTGAAACAGCTGGAGTCAAATGCTGCTTTTGTAAGTGCAGTGCTGTCTAGTATGAGTGCATTATTTGGTTATCTAAAGTTTTAATGTGCATCTAAGCAACACAAGACTGACAAATACGGAGGGAGAGGAAGCTTTAAAAGCAAGTAAAAGGTCTGGCTGAAATAGCATGAGAAGACAAGATGAGACTTACTGACTAATAACTTTTATTTTATGGGAACTCAGCAGAAAGTATTTTAGCAAGCACTTATTTTACTTGTTCTGTGCATGGCAAGTAGACTAGACTTTGTAATCCATTTATTATTTGCATGTATAACATTAGCGTAACAGAATTTCTGATATCTCAGCAAAGCTAATAGTTAATTGAAAATGTTATTTGATTTGAGATATTAAAAAAAAAAGTGAAATATTTATACTGTTCTGAGTGAATAAATGCTGTGGCTTCGTTGCTGCTGCAGGACAGTTGTCATATTTTGTGTGTCCTTGTTTATGAAATTTCCTAAATTGTTGAGTATGTACTGGAATTTTCATTGGAATTTGTGCCTGAACAAAGTCTTTCTGGAAAAAGAGCAGACCCTCTTGAAAATGCTATTTTAGAAGTTAAGACAGATACTAAATATGCATATTAAACTATACTTAGACATATATATTGTTCAAAGTAAGGAATTCAGGATGTCTCTAAGAAGTACTTCATTTAAGGTCTACAAAAGCTATTTACTCCCAGGTATTTCAGAGGAGCAAGGTAAAGTTGGTAAAAACCAAGATGTCAGATGTGGTGCTATTTAAGTGGTAAGGTTCCTTTGTGCTCTCAACTCACCCTTTGGACATGTTGGGCGCTGCCCTGGGGCTCCGATGGAAATGTGGTCGCTGTCAGTGGTGCTGACAAATGCTGTATCAGAGCCTCACAGGTGTTGACGTGGACTTTTCCTGCTCAAAAAAGGTAGACTTGCTGAGGTGCTCAGCTCAGTGCAGTGTACTGACTAAGGCAGTACCTGATTTTGCAGTCTCATACTGCTCATGTCTCCAGGAAAGGGTACCACGACAGGGTTTTGCACCTTGTCCTGAGCTTTCTCTCAGTGCGTGGCATTCATCACACACCATGCCCTGTAGCTTTTCCACTAATAAACCATTTGAGCTGCTGCAATGTTTGGAAAAGATGTCTGGTTTCTAGTTACTCTCGCCTTGGGCTGCAAGGTGACCTTTCTTTGTTGGTCTATGGCACGCTGCATCTGCTGTAGTCATGTAGATAGTAGAGGATCTTTTCTTTTCCTGTCCAGAATATCCATCTCCTACAGGAATTATGCCTTTTTTTTTTTTTTTCTTTCAAATTGTGTACTTGAATTAGGATTCAAATGTTTTGTAGCTTAAGGGAGCAGGAAAAGTTTGTACCAGAGTAGCTTGTTTAATAGCACTCAAAAAGGCATTTACAACTATTGTAATTGCATGGCAGTATGTATGACAGCCCCAGAATTCTCATTTTATGTTCCAGCCTGAAGAAGCTCTTCTTGGGACTAAGAGCCTTGAACTATTGGAGGAGTTTTCGAGACTTTCTTCCACTTGTCTTCTGAATCATATTCATAACTTGAAAACGAAAGACAAATTGAGTGATGTGCTTTTGGTTTATTTTTCTGGTTTTACTCAGCTGTTTTCTGATCTTGCTCAGGTTTAAACCCCAAAAATAGCAGTTGTATTAATGGGGAAAAAAACATATATAATTAATCAGCTATGTTTATATAGTCTATATAGTTTGTGTTATAGAGCATTTTTTATCTCTGAGAGTTTGATTCAGAAGAGAATGAAGAATTAGTCCTGTGAATGTAACAACAGTAGCAAAGGCAGGGAGGGGGGAAATTATAACTTTTTTTTTTTTTAAGAGTCTAGAATTTTGGTTAGTGCTTTCAATATCAAAAGACTCTTTGAAGTTATGGTATTTGTATAAGCAGAATATCTAACCTAAGTAATAGAGAGTTGGCAAAATACAACACCAAAATAAGACCAGCAATTGATGCTTGTGATATGCACTAAATTTCAGTACAGGCACAAGCAGATGTAGTAGCCTGGAGAAGACAAAGTACCTGAAAGTTGTCTTTAAGTGTCTAAAGGGGGGCTACAAGAAAGAAAGGGATGGACTCTTTATCGGGGTTTGTTGTGATAGGGCAAGAGAAAGAGGGGAAGTTTATATTGAATATAAGAATAAAAGTGTTTTACGCTGCGGGTGATGAAGAACTGGAACAGGTTGCTCAGAAAGTTGGTGAATGCCCCATCTCTGGAAACATTCAGGTCAGACTGTATAGCGCTCTGAGCATCTCGATCTAGCTATAGATGTAGATGACCTGATGACCTACAAGGGTCTTTTCTGACTCAAATGATTCCATGATTCTGTGAACACTTGAAGCTAGTAATGAAGCCATAATGGTTTTGTTGTTGTTGTTGTTGCCGTTATATGCTTTTTAAAGATATTTACTCCTATTCAACTCATAACTTTTTTTTTTCTTCCCTTCAGGTGATTCCAGTACAGCTTTACAGGTGAAAGAGGAGATTATTGAAATGAAGGATGTATTTTCAGTAAAAGTGAAACGTCGCCGTTTTGTTGGACAGAAGAAAGGTGGTACTTTGTTGGGTATCACTGTTTTTAAATGCTTGCATAAAGAGGAAAATAAACTAACAGACTATGCTATCCACTTGAATAACTTCAGTGAGGACCATTGTCATTCCTGGTTTAGATGTCTAAAGGAAATTTTGAATGGTAAGCACTTAATCTGAGTTAATATTAATTCACACTTGTTTCTATCAGTAAAGCGTAAGGTTTAATGAAGCTTAGAGAAACTGCTTTGTCTGTGGAAATTAAAACACAAACATATGAATGTTGTTGGAAAATGTTTACAACTGATGTTCTACATAGCAAAGTGCCCAGATTAAGAAAGCGATGATGACTAATGCATCTGTAGAAAAAGATGCTGCTTTTGCATCTGACTTACTTAGATCATCTTACTTAGAAGTATTCAAGCAAACGAGTAGCTGATTGTATTCTGGACTCTTCAGAGGCTGCCCAGAGCTTGTTTAAGAGCTTCCACTTGAGATCTGCCGATTCTTATAGGCTAATGGGACAGGCTTTTCTCCTTCATAAATTCACAGGTGGAAGTGCTCTTAAGGCTCTGTAGGACTCTTGTATAATTTTTTACAAAGTGTGTTGACATTGGCTAGTGACAAGCGGCAATTCTTTATTTTAGAACTATCTTTCTGGTTTTTCCTGGGCTAATTGTATTTTTGGGATGCCTTGTTAACCTCTGATAGTTATGTTTTTCATGGAAACTGATTCAAGTTAAAGAAATACTGTTTAGGGTGTATGTGTGTGGTGGAAACAACACAAAACAAAAAACAAGCCAAACCCTTTCACTGTAATTTAAGACCTTCAGTTTTGGAAAGACATGTAATATAGTGCACTTATAATTAAAACAAAACAAAAAAACACGAACCAAACTCTAGTTTATCTTCAAAATGTTTCTGTTTAGTGGCCACAGCAAATGAATTTCTTTATTATGGAGGAAAAACATCCTATCAATCTTACACCTCTGTGAATGAACCAATGAATTATAGTGTACTTCTATTACAGTTACTTTGTCAAAAACAGATATCAGAGAAGGTAACATAACATGCTTCAGGTGTGCGTACTGTTTGCTTACAACATGCTTTGGATTTTCCAAACAAAATTGTGTATTAAAACATACTTTCCTTTGCTCCTTTTGAAAGACCTTATCACTAAATATTGAAATCTGTGGAAGTGCCAAGATTCTTGCAGATCTCCAGCTACCCATAAAAGCAAAGACATTTGCATAAGAAGCAAATGTCTGTTTTGTTCCCAGATTACCCTCCATCCATCAGGAGCAGTGATACCATATGTTCACAGGAAAAAAAAGCAGCAGTATCTCTTGCTCAGGTTGCCTTGACTTCGAGGTGCAGCCTCTGTTTCATAGCTTTGTAATTGGAAGCCACCTGAACCTAAAAAAACCGTTCTGTGCAATGTTGCTGTCTCTGGCTCTTTCTTCAGCTTCGGTCTTTCTCTAGAAGTTAAACCTTGTGCAGGTTTTGCTTGATGTTTAATCAGCACATTTTCTCCTTTTTTTTTGCTTCAGGAGTAATTAGGACTCAGTGTGTGTATGGGGGGGAAAATAATCAAACAGAACCCCTGCAACATTTACTAAAGTGTTTATTTTTGCAAATTCTGTAGTTGTAGTAGAAGTAGTTTTATATAGTGTTGGTTATTGAAGACTGAGTAAGTATTTAAACTGTATTTCTATGCAAAAAATCAGCAAATTGATAGCATCATTTCTACACTCAGAGGAGCAGAAACATTATCAGTCATTCAAACACTGCTGGTATACTAATAATATAATTCAGGAAAAAAAAAATTTTGATTTAAAATGCACCAAACATTGACTGGAAGGCTCCAGTAGGATACAGTTCTGGACTAAAAGTATAAAGTGTGGTTAAGTTCTGCTGATGGTTTGGTAATTAAAATTGCAAAAGGTACATTAATATATCTCTGCTTGAAATGGTGATAAGTTTTCCTTTTCTTTTTTTTTTTGTAGCTTATTTTTGTAACAGTGCTGAGGACATTTTAGGACATCTTTACTAATAAACTCAAATTGGCTCTTGTTTGTTTATTTATAGACTGCAGGAAAAAGAATAAAATTATACCCTTCCAAAATAACATTTTTGTTGTTGTTATTGGAAAAAAGTTTTCATTAACTATTGACTTACATTCTTGGATGATTTTTACTGCTTTGAGGCCAGAGCAAATTAAAGGAGGTGGTTTGTCAACATTGTGTCTGTATGCTCGAATATGGCTGTCAGTAAATATGTATTTGTCACATGGTTAAATATTACTGAAGGGTATGTCTCCAGCAACTGAAATGAAATACATTTCTACTTGTTTATCTTACTCTTTTTTGGATTTTTAAGTGTTGTTCATTTATTAACCAACAGCAGTTGCAGGTATATCAGGGATTAGTTTTTATGTGGAAGTCTGTTCTAGTGAAATCTCTTTTGCTTATTTGTTTTGTCTTTTTTAAAATACAATGTACACAATTTCCTTTTTACTATGTATTTGATGTGAATGTTTCTTGTATGTTTACTTCTCTTATGCTCTTTATAGTGAATAATCTTGTCTGCTTTCAATTTCTCTTCTAAGAACTTCAATTTAAAGTCTGTCTAGTCTCTGATCTTTCATGAAGCCTGTCATCCTGTAGGTGAGCACACATACTCTGTAGTTGTTTTCAGCGCAGTGTTACAGTGATTCAGTGTCTGTTACAGCTTTCTATGCACGGGTGCAACAGTAACAAGCACCTGCTACCATCTTCTCACTTTTAAATAAATGCTGATTTTATACATAACAGTGCTGTTTCTCCTGCGGGATATTAAGAGCTTGCTCAATGATACAGCACTCAAAAAAAACTATGATCTTTATTTGCATGTTTGTTAAATTGATGTGAAATGACTGCTGCCAAATCAAAGCACACACCTATGGAGCTTAGGTTCCTGGAAAGTCCCAAATGGCTGCTTAGACCATTCCTAGTGTGGTGCTGGTCTTATGTGAGACCTGTTGTAGGCTGACTCACAGAGATTTCCTCTTTACATCTTCCTGTACTGGGCTTTTGAGTGTGTGCTGCAGGCATGCTGTGTAAGTGGGATTCACTGATTAATTTTGAATCCTCTCCACATGCAAATGCCCAGAGCTACTTAAAGGGTTAAGATGGCACTGGAAATGGGAGAAAATGGATAATTAGCAATGCTTACCCATTTTCCTTTTTTGAATTTTTTTCAACTGTGATGTGACTTATTCTCACTAGGAGTTAATCTGAAAAAGTTTCACTTAAAAGCTCTTTAAGTTAATATAAGACAATAAATACTGTTAAAAATAAGTGTTGAAGTAGCAAAAAATGCATAAAGTGCATTTTATCTTTATGTACTATTCTGTAGCATCTCTCTCACGCTGGGATTTGATATACAAGGCTGAAACTTCATGCATGAAGTTTTAATTAAACCATTAATGTTAAACATTAACTTTGCTTAGTTAATATTAACAGTGGTGTCTCCATAGTTACAATAACAAATCTGTTTCATATTATTAATTTTCCTCATGTATAATATTCTTACTGGTGTATAAAGTATTTATAAATGCATGTAATAACGACATGATTCCAGACCCTTAACTTTTGTAACATAAACCCATTTCCATAAAACTAGGAATGGAAAGCAGCACAGATGTATGTCTGAGCATAGCGTCTCTGCTGCCCTCCGAGCCTTTGTTTTCAGAACACCCTGATTGACCTACCACCCTTCATGGTTCACTGATTCACTTGATAGATCAAGTTTAAACTAGTGCATATTAGCACATTTGTTAGTACTGGAGGAACAGTTGGCCTTCCTGCTTTAGGCTGCTGGTTCATTTCAAATGGAGCAGCTACAGAAAACAATAACAGAACACCAGTTAGGACAGCACCAAAAGGCTGACAGGCTGAAAGCAGTTGCAGGCTGTAGTAAATAAGATCGATTCATTCACAATGTTGTTTAAAGAAAATTAAAAGATGATAATTATTTAAAACTCCTTTTTTAAAGAAGTTCCACTCTATAACTGTGTGAAAATTTCATCTTTGACTGTTACTGGATTTTCTTTTATCAAGCCCAGTTGCTTGATTTATAACATGTCCGTTACACACTGGGAATGATAGCTAATAATTTTTGTCCTGATCAGCCATTCATGTATGATACTGTGCCATCTCTCTTCTCAAATGTCATTTGTGAAATGAAAAAGGAATGAGCACAGAATTGGTCTACCATCAAGAGCCTTTGGAATACACCTTATTTACTCATGCTCCTTTTCTCTACTCCTTTGGTGTAGCGTTTCTCTGCTCTTTTGGTGATGCAGTAAATTTAGATACTGTTCCATATTCTCAAAGTGATTTGTATAAGAACCCATAAGCAGGCATATAAAGATTTTTTTTTTCCTCAGGATTTTTCTAAGCTGTCAATTGTGGTGCATAACAGAAAGCTCATCAGCATATTGTTTATAGGAGAAAAAAATTTGTTGCCTTCTAAATCATCTGTGTCTTTTGCTAATAGAGAGAGAGAGGGAAGTTCCTGTGACTAGTAAGCTTGAGAATTTCCTGCTTTACCATTTTTTTTACTGTGGATTTTTGTATTTCTTGGATAGAAAGAAATAAAGCAGGCCAGTTACTTCAAGTTAAACACCAGTGAGTAGTGTCAACAAATGCTTAGAGTTGAAAGTGTTTAACATACTACGTAAGTTGGCACGAAGGGGGAACCTGTCTCTGCTTAAGGGCTGTTTTATTTCATACACATGACATGGCATGCCTCCCAAGAACGTGCTTCTTTGTGAAGGTGCTAAGGCCTCTGACTGAAGACATCCAGGGTTTTTGTCCTGATCAGCCATTCATGTATGATACTGTGTCATCTCTCTTCTCAAATGTCATTTGTGAAATGAAAAAGGAATGAGCATCTACCATCAAGAGCCTTTGGAATACACCTTATTTACTCATGCTCCTTTTCTCTACTCTTTTGGTGTAGCGTTTAAGGATGCATCAAAACTAAACTGCCCTGGTAGATATCCTTCGGTATCTTTAAGAAATCTTCTAAGATTATCTGGCTTGTGCTAGTAAAAGTTTTCATTTTCATCTCTGCATTCCTTGATGTGTTTAAATGAGTCAAAGAATAATCTATAGGAATTTTATAGTCATTATATTTTGGTCTTACATAATACTTTCCTTTTGAATCTAAAGCGGTATTTATCTATAATTTCTCAGAGGAATTGTTCCTATTCAGTAGAATAAGAGGGAAACAGCTTAAGGAAATCCCAGCCAATGATTTTAAGGTTCATATGACTATAAAAAAATAAAGTTGTACTCTGTATGTGGCAGGAAAATTTTTTTTTTTCACTTTTGGTTCCTTTTGACATTGAGCACTACTGCTGATGTTCCTCCTGAATGTTGAAAGTGGCATACTTATCAGATCTTCCAGCTTTTATTTGGCTGAGAAAGTGATAATTTAATCTGATGCTAAATGGAAATTGAGAATTTATGAGTGAATTAATTGAACACAAAATTGTTCAACACACGTATTTCAAGTAATGACCAAAAAAAAGCATACTGGATGCCACCACTTGTTTTTAGGAACAAATCAACTGAATCAGGGCAACTTTTGGAATCATAGAAAAGACTTGAAAAAATAGTGTTACTGTTTTTTTTTATTACTTATTGAATACGAATTATTTTCTATTCAGCAAAAAAGCACTTGCAGGTCATAAAGTTACTTCTCAAAGACATTTCGTTGGCTCAATGTGCAGGATTGAGTATTGTTTGCAAAGTAGTGTTTTTCAGCATTTTCTGTTCAGAGTTAATTTGAAGACCTAAATGTAATTTAAAAAAACCAAAACCAAAACAAAAAACCCCTACATAATTCCTAGATTTCTGGATGAATATTACCAGGTTATCTATTGCTTGACATTTCTTCTTGTCTTTCAAAATGCATTGTTTGATTTGCAATCCCAGAAAACAACCGTATTGAATTATGCTGCCTGTTTTGTTAGATCTTATTGTCATCTGCCTGCTGGCAGTGTTTCACATGGAATTCCAAAAAGAAAATATTTTGATACTTCTTTTTTGTTATCCTATCCTATAACTTCTGCACACTCATTCTGTTCCTGTATCAAGGTTTAACTAAGCTATGACATATATTTTTTTCCATCTCATTCTACAATGTTTCGACAATTGTGAATCATTTCCACTGTTATTAACTTTACATAAAAAAGTTATCAGTACTGTAATTTATAGACAAATAGCACATATTCAGAAGAAATGGAGACTTTTTAATGCTATAATTACTGTACTGAAGTACTGTATTTGTTCTAGTATTAAAAGTTTATTTAAGCTGTAGCAATAGCTGGATGGTGTGTGATGATAAATGTTTTGTGTTTTCTTTTTAGGGTTTCAGAATAGGCCAAAATCCTTGAAAGTATTTGTTAATCCAAGCAGCCACAAAAGAGAAGCCACTCATATTTATTATGAACAAGTGTCACCACTTTTTAAACTTGCTGATATAAAAACTGATGTCACAGGTAAGCTGCCTCAGAAGCATAGTTCAAACTTTTGTGAAGCTACTAGCTAAGCTTGCAGGACAGTTTGAACCCTTACTGGTTCTGCCTGCAGGTAGTGCATTTGGAATTCTAGTTAATACAATGCAATCTATTTCTATTCTTCATTGAACAGTTTTTCCCCTATAGTCATCAATACCAATAATATCACTTTTTTACTTCTAGGCCAAATGTTGAATAAAAGGAAACAAGCATTTAATGTCTGACAGTCTTGTATACATTTGATAATATTTCCTCCTGCGTTCTGATAAACATGCCCTTAAATATTACCTCTCTTGTGAGAACATCTATTAGTTGGACATCACGCAAGAGAGGCTAATGGGAAGAGCACATTATCTCTGGGTTCTGACTGAGTTTGAGGGATGGCCTGGGAGACTAAGTGATTAAGTTCTGGCGTGACAAGGGCAGTTCTCACCAGGCACAGCTGGCTGTCTGGAGAACACAAAGGTAAAAGTTTAATGTTACAGTGATGCTGCCTTCTGCTTGACACTGGACAGTGGTTCTCCAATATCAGGTTTGGATTTAAAGCTCCAAATTCTGCCAGGGTTATGCTTTATGTCCTTATGTCTTTCACTGAATTTACCCTTTGGCTGTTCTATTTCATTGCCTTCCTGTAAGGAACTGAACGGATTTTCTTAAAGCAGTTAAATTGTAATGATTTCATTGCTTCTGCTCCCTTCTGTGAAGTGATTGAAACTTTTGCTGCACCAGATTTGGTTCCCCCAGACATCCAAGTTTACAGGGAAATGGTATTAGTATTATCCAATGCAAATTATATTATATTCATAGCATTATAACTCCCTGTAATACATTGCTAATGTAGTTAATATAGTTCTTTAGTTATGGATTTCATATCCGTGTGAGGTGTGCAAGATGTTTTAATCCCAAAAAGTCTTTTTTTCTTGTGAGTGTTGCCATTAGTTTGCAAAATGATCAGTTCCAGCTGAAAGACACTGTTTAACCTGCAGTCGTTGCCTAAACGTTTTGTGAAATCATGACCAGCTCAGGTTACAGGCCAAAAAGCACTCAGAACAAATCTGATTTAGGTATACTAATAAAATAATATAATAATACAATAATGTGATAAGTGCTTGTATGAGATGTATCTTGCTTATTTTATAATCTTTATCTGCATGTTTTCAAATTATTTAGCCCACATTTTAAAAGAAAATCAATTGAACTGTGAAATAGAGTTTTCTGTTACAACTACAAAGTGATAACAGTGACTATGTCATATTGTTAAATTAGGTATTACTTCATTTTAAGCAATTATTGAAATAAAATTACCCTTTGGAATTTTTCCATACTACTGGTTATTGTTTATTTTTACTGTGAAGGTAACCTCATTTGTTAAACTCTGCTGAAGGCAGCATTATCATTAACTTGTATGAAATTACATTTTTGGCTGAAATCCTAGAGCTGAGCTAATAAGCCAAATTTGAATCAAGTTTTATAGATTAATTCACATAATTTAATATAAGCTGTGAATATCATTCTTTTTGATTTTAAAAGCATTTTTCTTAATTGAATAGAAACAGTTGAAAATTTATTTTGATTATTTTTATTTAAATTCTGAAAAAGAAAAACTGCTGTTGTTAGCCAGATAAATGTGAAATTGCTTATCCTTTAAAATAGGGCTATTTTAGCAATAATCAAGTGCTAACGTGCTTATTAGCTGCCTAACACTCCTCCTACAGGCAAAAGGACAAAACTGCATTAGCGTCTTAAGTGCTGGTAAAGAATTAAATAATTATGAACTAAGTATTAAGGAAAAAGAAGCAAAGGAAAGAAGAAAAGAAATAGAAAAGCAGGCTGAGTGAAAGTTGTGTTCACTGGTGCCATCTTCTTAAAAAACAAACAAACAAAAAAACAACTTGGGGAGCAATAGCTACACACTTAAGGTACTATGAATTGAAAGCTTCTGTGCAATTTCCACACTGAAGATAGTTTTTACTTTTAATCTTTATGCCTACGCTGATTTAAAGTCTAAAATTTATTGTAGGAAAATGTTAATGTAAGTTTGAGTCTCTGAAGTGATTTCCAGTACGTAGATGATATAAGACTGAAAGGTTACTTAGAACAACATCTACAAAGCAGCAACAACAAATTTGGACAATGAAGTGCTGAAAGGCAGAACTCTTCATCCCATCTCATGTTTTGGTAGTTGGCTCTTGGTGTTGCTGTTCAGTGTTTTTAATTCCTGCACAATCAACTCTGCCAGGGCTTATTTTTCACTGTCACTTAATAATAGAATCAAGTGTCCATTTGTTTTTGTTTTTAAACCTGAAAGTTGTATGCTGATAGACAGTTTTTAGTGCATAGTGTAGAGATTTTATCACTTTTTAAAAATTATTATTATTATTTTTATTATTGGTTTTTAAAGAATGAGTTATATTCACTGTATACACTCACGCTGTTTATGGACAAAGGAGTGTTTTCAACATTTTTATGCAGCGTTTGAGTAGTCTGCAGAAATAGTATGCTATGACATGTACAGATACAGGGTGATTGTTTTAGACACCAAGACTAATAATTTTAACAGTATTTAGAAACACTGGAGAAAAGCTTCGAAGTATGCTAGCACCAGGGACAGACAAGCATAAAAGATTAATGTAATTTTGCATATAATGATGCACATTCTTACACAAAAAATCCATCTGCAAGTGTCATGTCAGTCAGCAAAAATCTTTGATGGGTGGGTGCAGCTGGGCTGTCTCTTCTGGCAAAGCTGGCCTAGAAAATGCTAAATGCAGTTATGATGCTTCGTGCCATCTGTAGTATGCCAGTTTATCCTGTCTTCACTGGCATTTACGGTACAATGTAGGGTATCAGCAAACACAGAGACATCAATGTAGACTGACAGATTCATTTCCTCCAGAGGCTATGAACTCTGGTGCATACTTGTGCCACCTTCCTCTGTGTGTTATATTCTGTTGTCACTGGTATTTGGCTTGATTTCATATTTCTGTGTGTAACTCCTGATATATTTCATTTAGCAATTTGCATACAAAGGCAATTAAAGATGATTTATACGGAAATAATTCAGTCTTAACTGATGATATGCTTACATTTTCCTGAAGGTTACCAACTGTACCAATGCTACAAGTTCCATTTTGATGCAACAAACATCTTCTCTAATTCTCTGAATTTAAATGTGTTGAATAGCCACGTGCCTGATGCCAGCTGAGTTTTGATGTCTTGCCCTTTAGCTAGTGTAATTGCACAACTTACCTTCTCGTAACTGTAATGTATTTAATGATCAAAAATATATTCTGAACTGAATTAATGTATGTTTCTTATGCTAGAAGTGGAAAAAAATCAATTTATCCTATCTTCTGAAAATTGAGTAATGTTGTTTTCCACAGTAACTGAATATGAAGGACACGCTCTGTCAGTACTTAAAGGATGTGAACTCCAAGCATTTGATGGGTAAGTCAGTTAGTGGCTGTGAACATTAATAAACCTTGTAACACTAGTTTTTATTTGTATTCCACTCAAAGTCTGCTAAGAGATATTTTATGAGTTACTCTGTTTATGATATATATTCAGACTGAGAAAATCAATTCTCTTTAGATGCTTCATTTTTTATTACTTAACTGTCAACAGGCATGTATTTTAATTCATAAATAATGATAAATAAACATAAAGCTTTCTTAATGTTCAAAGACGACAGTTTGGGTGAAGTCACTGGAGTGCTTCTGTAAGGCTTCTTTCTAGTAGCCAGGTGCAAAAGGAAATAGAACAGAAAAAGCTGGAAAAAATAGTACAATGCAAGGATGCCTGATTTGAACAGATCCCTGTCCTTTCTAAATGGTAATGGTTTGGTTTTAGGGAGGATTAATAGTAAGGGTAATTCTTTCCACCCTTTTAGCAATTCTGGCAGTCACCTAATGTGATGTCTGTTTGCTGTTTCCTTTAAGTTTTACCCAGTTATTGAGCAGCATTGCTTGTTATTTGGTGGACTCCAGTCTCTCCAGTTTTGCCTTTGCTTCCTGTTCACTTTTATTCAAGTCAGCTACATTGTTGCTTGGTTGCCTGTTTACAAAACAGAAGAACAGCACTTCTGTACCTCAAAGACACGATGTTGTTTTATTTATTAGAGTAAGCAAGCAGTATAAGGAAGTGCAATTTATGATCTTGAATTTCTCTCAAAAAGAGTTATGATTCCTTACATGTTAAACAGTACATGAAGTAATTTGGAAGCTTTCCACCTCCAGCAGGGTGTTAGTCCTGTGTATTTGTATCTTGGGCGCTTTTTGTAAGCAATACTGCAGTGCTTTAATTCTTTGTCAGAGCTGGTCTTAACTGTGTTCTATTTCATTTATTTTCCAACGCTGTTCTGCAACATCATGGGTGTATGTCAAGCATCTTATGTGCGACTTCACCTCTTTTTGTATCCTCTTGTTTTTCTTACCCACACCAGAAATTACCCAAGTTGGCTGTGTGCTTTTCCCCTGTCTTGAGGCCAAGCCATGGTTAGAGAGCGCGTGCATCGCAAATGCAAACTGTCTCTGAGCTGCATTCTCTTGTTTATGCAGTAACAAATGTGAAAGATATATGCAAGTATTTCTTCCCCACTCAGGAGTGTACATGGCTGTGGATTTTATTTAGAGTAGCTAGAGTTGGTCAGACTTCAGGGAATAGATGACTGAGAAACTTGTGTCTGATGGTTAGAAAGATGTTTTTTTCCTTTAAGAAGCCTTCTTCGTGGTCTTAGTCAAATCTGTTTGCTCAAAGCTTTTCACTCCATATGCATAACAGGGTCTTGCTGATTAGATCTGAAATCCCTGGTGCCTGATGCCATCTCTGTTTCTGGCCAAAAGGGAAACTGTTGAGAACTAACGTGAATTAAAAAAATAAAGTTAGCTACGTTTCTTTCTGGCTTTCTGGTTGTTATTATTATTATTTTTTAATCCTTTGTTTATAACAACAATACAGACCCCAAATCAGAAGAATATTTGTCTGTTTTCAGTAGTGCTAATATTTAGAATCTGCATTTAAGTCCCTCCAGGTTTATCACACTCCAAAGATTACTTTTTTTTTTCTTTCTTTTTTTTTTTTTCCTGTGGCAGAGATTTTCAAGCCTAGGCACTGGCACAGGCTGCCCAGAGATGTGGTGGATGCCCCATCCCTGGAGACCGGCCCAGTCTCTGAGCAACCTGATCGAGCTGTGTATGCCCCTATTCATTGCAGGGGAGTTGGACTAGATGGTCTTTGAAGATCTTTTCCAACTCTAAGAATTCTATAATTCTGTCAAACTGAATAAAAAATGAAGTAAAAATCTGACTCCTGGTTACACACAGTAAGATAACAGAATCCAAATGTTTCTATTTTCCTTTTTTTTTTCCCTTTGTTTTCCTGTGTGTGTGTGTGTGTGTGTGTGTGTGTGTGAGAGAGAGAGAGAGAGAGAATTGTTTAGCTCAGATGGAGAAATATTCCTGCCAATTTAGAAATTAAGCTGTAGAAAGAAAACAATGACAGGAGCTGAAGAGATGGATGATTTAATTTAAGAACTTAATAATGTCATGAATATATTTTTTAAAAAGCGTACCTTTTTTATCTGGCTGAATTTTTGGGGATAGTGTCACAACTGCATTCGCATGAATGTGTGATAAAACTGTTTAAATAAGCACCTCCTACAGTAAACCTGACTTACCTATTTTGTAAACATATGGAGTGTAATATTACCATTTTTTGTTCTGTAGAATGTGTACCTTAAAAACTTTCAGTTTTCAAACATGCTTATTTGGAGAATCGTGTTCATATTTACCTAAAATAAATAAACAGAACCGAAAATGACATCAACGATGGACACTTGCTGTAACAGAGCTTTTATAGACAAATACATTCTTCTCTATAGCCACAGCAGGTGGGAGTTTAATTACATGCTCCAGAAGCAGTGATTAAGTACCTTCATGCAAAGGATTGCTGGTATGAGGATTTTATACCTTCCTAAATCCCTCCACTGTCTGCACAGTGTGTAGGATTAGCTGTTTTCAAGTATTTTCAGTTTAATATTTGCTTAGTTGTTATGATAATGACAATTAAAAACCATTGGAAAGCTTATGGTGGTCAATATTGAAAGATTTGGAGAGCTTTTCCTCTGAAGTTCTTGGGCTTGTGCTGGAGTCCTCCCCTGCTTGGTTCTGTGGTTCTGGTGCTATAAGATGAAATATAAGTTAGAAGTTAAGTATAGTTATTCCTACTCAGAGGGAAGGAGAAATAAGGATGCTTATATCTTGTTAGTTGATATGCACTGATATGACAGTAAGGCTTTAACTGTTCCTATAGAAAGAATGGATTTTAGCTGCTTGAAGTACAATTGCACTGATGTGGTATGTTAGCTGTCTTCTGCTGGTTTGCTCAATTATGGAATGGTTTACTTTGAACTGTGAAATGTTTTTGTTTTTTAATAGGGTAGTCTGTGTTGGTGGAGATGGATTTGTCAGTGAAGTTGTTCATGGTCTGCTACTTAAAGCCCAGATAGATGCTGGAAAGGGCACAGACTTCATATCGGCACCTGTCAGAGCACCAGTCCCTCTTGGAGTGATACCAGCAGGTGAGACTAAACAACACTGTTATGTTTTGTCAGTGATTTGTTCTAGGTCCCTTTGGCACGTTTTATAGGTTTGGCTACTAAAGGCAGTTTTTGGTGCTCAGTTACTTAAGGGAGCTATTGAATAAATGACCTATATTAGTGATTTAGATTGATTACAAATGACTGGATTTTAAATCATTATGATAATTTATAGTAATGGCACAGATGAGCTCTTTGCCTAAAGGAAGCAGCTCTAGAGGAAGAAAACTAAAATTATCTTCAGATGATCCACGCAAAAATCCTGTTTTGCACTTATTTGCCAACGGAATGAAATCAAATGCAAACTTTGTTTTCTAGAATGTCCTTAATTCAAGCCATGGTGTTTTTTTTCTTCTCTCTCCAATTTTCTTGGCAGATTCCCAGTTGGGTTCATGCTTAGGGTCTATTTTTTAAATGGTGTACCAGGATGCAAATGATATTAAAAAATAAAAATGCTGTGTACAGAAAACTGCTTTATCTTCCTTCACTTCTACAGATCTGAAGATACATGCAACTGTTTTGAATAATCCTCTTGTTCCTATCTTAACTTGTACATAATTCTTGTGCTTTTTTTTTCTTTTTTTTTTTTTTTCCCTTCTTCCCCAGTATTTTCCTCTTGCCCTTCTTACTGTAACTTGGATCAGGCAGAACTGCAGGCAAGGCTTATTTTACACTTGTGTCTGGGTTATACCCCTTAGAAAGAGGGGGGGCATTTTTGCATGGATAGTACCCTCAGGTGTGGCAATGTGAATGCTTGTTGTAATTTTTCAGATGATTTTAACCAGTAGGGAAAAAACACCTTCAGCCAAGAGAACAGCAAATTATTCTTTTCAGCTTTCTACAAAAAAAGAAGTAACTTGTAAGCTCAGAAAGCAAGTTTTACATGCTTTGACTTGCTTTGCACTTCTAATAGTAGCATTAAAACCAGGAACAGTTGCTTCTAAAAATGCAAAATTCTACAGGTTAAGAACAGCAGTCTTGGAAGTGGATTGGCAAAAGGTGCAATAATCTGAAAAATGTAGCAAGGGGACTTAAGGATAGCAATCTGACCATCACTTGTCAGTTAAGACTGTGTGTGTGTATAGGTGGTGTCAGGGTGGAACCTCTCCAGTGCGTCTCTCTGTACTGTCTGGCTGTGAGCAAGTCACTGTGCCTCAGTGCCAGTGCTTCCTCTCTTCAATTTGTCAGCAGAAGAATGTCATGAAAGGATATGAGAACCTGAGAGAGTGTTCTATTGCTTGCTACACAGACTGCTGTAGGCTTCCTTAAAAGAGGCTGCGATCAATTTATATAGTGAACGTGTGAGAAACTTCATAATGGTTTCCTAAGTATCTTCTTTTATTTCAATATTTTATATTTCAAAAAGTAGTCAAGAAATAGGTAAATGTAATACTTGGGCACATAAAGATGTACTTCAGTGGTCTTTCCTCCTGTAATTTCACTGAACCAATTATTCGGATTTTCTGGCTGAGCAAGAATAGAAAAATGTTGTGGGGTCCAAAGAAGGGCAATAAGGATGATCAAGGGACTGGAGCACCTTTCCTATGTCGAAAAGCTGGGGGAGTTGGGCTTATTTAGCATGCAGAAGATAAGGCTCTAGAAAGACCTCATTATGGACATCCAGTACTTGAGGGGAACTTAGAAGGGGGACCAATTTCTTATACAATTTGATAGTGATAAGACAAAGGGGAATGGCTTTAAAAGAGGAGATATTTAGGTTAGATGTTAGGAAGAAGATCTTCACTCAGAGGGCATGAGGCACTGGCACATGCTGCCCAGAAAAGCTGTGGATTCCCCATCCCTGGAGGTCTTATGCCATTCTATGATTCTGTGGGATTGCATTCTTGGAAAGGAGATCAGATTAAGATCTGGGTTTGGTGTGTTGTCAGTAGATAGAGCAGCATTTTGAAGTTCCAATCCACCTGATGGGAGAAGCTGCTTTTGAAACTGCTTCCCTTCTGGGCAGACAGATCTTATGGGAGCATACTTTTAGCAGAGCACCACCGCAGTAGCTCCCAGGCTGCCTTCCTGTGGTCCCAGCCGGAGGGGTGATGTAGGGCGGCCTGTGGTGGTCCCACCAGCCACCAGCAAGAGCTTGTTGCTATGGGAACTGCAGCTGAGGGGCTGCAGAGGGAGCAGGAGGACATGGAAAGTGATCCTGTTGTGCTAAGAAGGAGTCAATCTGTATCCAATGGCTGCGAGCCTTTTGGTCCTAAGTCGTTCATTTAAATAAATTCATGGTTTCCAATTAATTTGTAAAATAAAATATTACTGAGGGACTGTTAATTTCTGTGATATTTCAGGCAAAGAACCAAAATGTTGGTGCAGTTTTCATCAGAATTTTAGCTATGCTTGACTAGGAAGTCATTACATCACATTTATCTGTTTGGATGGGGGAGACATTAACAGCCTTATGAATATTCATGTTGTCTGGTTAATTAAGTTAATTGTACTGCAGAAGTGCTTGCACTTCCAAGGACAATTTTTTCCCTACAGTTTCTGTTTGGTACCTCCATCAGTCATTTTTTACGTGACCTGCAGATACTTAATCCTTACCACGATGCTTTTGTGCATTTCGTAGGATGAAGGTTGTAGGAAGTTGTTGGTAATGTCAGGAAACAGGGTGAATATTTAGAACAGGATTATGATTCTGGAATAATATAATCTATTTTGGTTTCTGTTAAAAAAAAAAAAATGTGTCTGACAAAGATCCTGGAGTTGTATGGTCGAAACATTTTATGCTGATTTACAGTAAACTGAGTAGTTGGAGTGAAACCTAAAAATGTGACTGCTGTAATCTTTGGGGAGAACAAGCCCATACATGAGCATCAAAGGAGGTTATTAGTCTCTGCAGTGTAGTGCAATAATGTTCACGGAAAACATTTTGTTGATGGTAAGTAATATTCCAAACTTACATAAAGTTAAAAAAGGATTAAGGCTGACTTGAAAAGATGAATCATGGCATCAAAGCCACTATTATTGAATAACCATTTAAGTCAGCAAAGTTTTCATCCTAACATTTTTATTTGTATGATAACTTTGTTTTATCTCTGTTGGTGTAAGCTTTCTTTGCATCATCCTCTTTGTACAGGACCTAGATAAAGGCATGCTTAATTCAATCATTGTTAGGGTCAAAATGCTGCTAGGTGTGTAGTAAGAATGTTTTCTGGAAAAGGTGGTGACATTTCCTACTGTATAACTATGCATATTCTGGATCTGCAGCTCATGGAAAGGCTTGCTTGCATGCAGTACTTACGTCTTTGAACAGAGGCAGAGCTTACTTTCTCAGTAGTCGGGACAGGATGGGGTTTTGTCTTGTTTACTTCTGCAGATTTTAATGAGTTTCACAGATTTAAGACAAGGATGCAATTATTTGTGCTATCCTGTTTAGTAGGAATGAGATTTAACTCTCATTAAAGTCAGCATGAAAATTGGTATTGATTTCAGCCCTGGCCATTTGTTATCTTGTTGCCATCTGTATCGATGAATCACTCTTACTTAAATGAGGAATTCCAGTTTAAGAGATACCAAGCCCAATCTTCTGAAGTTTATTCTATCCTGTGCTCTTCCGTTAGCTTGATCTTCAATGACAATATTTATCAGAATAACTTTGCATTACTTGTAAAGATATGCTGCTTGTGGGTGATTTCCTTTGTTTTTATCCCAATTACAAAGCACGTTCTTTTTTTTTTTTTTTTTTTCTTTTTCTTTCTCCTCAAAAAGAGATTCCTGCAAAAGTCACTTAGAGTTTCAAAAACAAAAGCATGATCCAAGGAGATATCTCAGAATACTTTGAGCTCCTACTTGAGCTTCAATAACTAAATAAAAATAGTTAAATCTAGAGTCTAAATGTCAGAAATCAATCAAACATGAAATGCTGTAAGCAAAGACTTTGTACTGTTCTTTGAAGATTAACTTTTTAGGTCAAACTTTTTTTTTTTATCCCAAAGTTTTCTGTATGGAAATATATTTTATGTTCATTGAAGTGATAGAAGTTGCTGATTTGAATATTAAATGGCATCTCGAGCTACAATTTTGTGTTTGCTTTTGTACAGAAAGGAAAGTTCAAATAGCTTTTCATTGAGTTGTTGGATATAAATTGCTGCAGATAAATTGCGTTGTAGTATACATAATAATAGACACTTTCTGGTACTGTATTTAGAGAAAAATTCTTTGGGGAAAAAAAAAAGTTAAGATTGAAATTGTTTATTTCTTCTCTCAAAGTGCTTCGTAATCCCAATTTGCTGGGCATATTTACATATATTCTTTAGGAAAAGGAAAAATAAACTGGTATTATAGTCACCTCTAAACTCTGAGAAATATACAAATTAAATTTCATTTCTGTATGAATTGTTCAAAGAATAAAACTGCACGTAATCAGATTTCTTCCACTGTGACTGAGGATGTAAACTTCCAAAAATGTTGTGTCTGTTATGTTGATATGTGTACCTCCCTTATTTCCTTCACATAACAGGAGCCCTGAGGCCCTTTCTCAGAGCTTCTCTCTCTGACATTGTGAAGGCTTTCCTCGAGGCTCTGAGCACTCTTGTTGCTTCCAGAGACTGAGGTGACCTAAGGAGGTAACAGCTCCTCTGTGAGATACTTTGATAAAATTCACCTGGTTTTCTTTTTCTTTTTTTCTTTTTTTCTTTTTTTTTCACTTAACATTCTTATTTAGAGAAATTATTGGGAAGGAAAAAAAAAAAAAAAAAGCAAAGCATGTACTACTGAATAAGGATGACAAGATGCCTTTAGAGTTATGCAACTATGTACATCAATCTTTCCATATTTAGTATGATTTCTACCACTAAAGTGACATCAAAGATTGCAAAATTTTGAGATGAACATAATTTTTCAGTCTGGTATATGATGCTTTCAAAGTGCTTATTGAGATATTGAGTGCCTCTTATTTGAAATACGATGATCTCTTCCCTTTCCTTGCTTCTCTCCTCCCACTGTTGACAGAGAAATTTAAATGCATCCATAAAATTGAAGACGAATTTATCAACTAGAGTTGTCTATTGCTGCTGTAGCATATTAAATAATTGAAGCAACAAGAAAATGATTTGAAAATTCGAGTAAGTGAACTTATTCCTTTATGGGATGTTAGGTTCTAAATTGTTCATTTACAGTTTTTGTAATTTGAATTAATCTGTTCTTGAGTTACTCATGCCTTACTCAGTGCTATAAAGAAGCTCAGTATTCTCTCTGCGTGGCCCTGGTGTTCTAGTTGTGCAAAATGCAATCCTGTGACCCTGCTACTTGGCTAAGAAAATCTGTTTTCCAGTCATTCATGTTCTCCTTATACATAAAGTTGACATGCTGTAATCAACAATATCTGGTGTTACTTCTCAGATATAGTCTGCAAGGGAAAAAGCAGCATTCTGACTAGATATTGTAGAATTTTGCCCGGGAAACTTGATGTTTTCAATGGCCTGACATTGTATTGTTTTTCCAACTTAAAAACAAACAAATAAATAAAACAAAACTGCATTTCCCAGATGTATCCTACTTAACGATCTGCCTGCTGGTACATTTCCCCAGTGTTGGACTTATGTATAAAACAAAATATTTGTAAGGGAGATAGGTTAATAGCAGCAACAAGAAAGGCAAAATTTGCTTTTGGATTTTATGGCACATATCAATGAATTTACAGAGAGGATTTTGTAGATCTCTGAAATTTTGTATGCTTATAATTTGTGCTATTTAGCATTTTGCTTTTACCAAGACTGAATAATTTGTGTAGGGGGCTTTGAAAATGTACCTCAATTTCCTTTTCTGAAAATTTTATATACATGCCATGAATATATACTCTCTGCTATTCTCTATCTTATTTACGATAGTTTGTATTTACTTTTGCAGGTACTACTAATATTTTGGCCTACACTCTCTATGGCATCAAACATGTGGTGACTGCAACGCTGCACATTGTAATGGGTAAATACTTACAGACACAGTATCTGGATTTGTCATAGCCAATTGTTTAATAAACACCTAGTGTTATGCTATAGCACTGTAAACTATATTGTAAGACTTTTTTGTCCAAATGATTTTGTCCTGATTTATAGAGTATGGAATGTTCTTTGCATGTAGCTTAATAATAAAGGTAATTATAACAATTTGTAACAATTCTGGCATTCATTTTCTCTTGCTGATGTTCTTCATTGCGAAGAGTAACCTTTTCTGGACTACATAGTGTGAACTGTGTTACTCTGTAGTAACTGGTTGAATGTTCCTTAAAAAAAAACCAAACCAAACCAAAACAAAAAAAAAAACAAACAACCAGAACACACACAGCAGTTTCCATAAGAAATCTTCATTTGTAGAAAACTGCATTTCTTGCCATTCAGTTTGATGTGCACAGCAAATGGGGTTTTGTGTGTGAAAATCTGATTATGCTAAGAGGAAAAACTAGTTTGCCTGTGCAAGCCTTAGGAAGTAGCAAATGCTTAACTGAACAAGGTCAATGTTTCTCCTAAAGTAAGTTTTTTTTTTTTGTTTGTTTTTTTTTTTTTTTTTTTTTTTAGGATACATTATATATAAAAATACATATATAATTTTTCAAAAAGAGAATAATGGATAAGGAAGCTTCATCTGGAACATGTGTTTTCTAGACCTTACAGTCAGCAATGGAAGATTCCTTTTCCTGGATAGTAAAACTTACAGTTTATACACAAAATCTGAAACTGTCTTTTTAAACCGGAGACCGTGAACATAATGGAAACAACAGATTCATTCATAGAAAAAAAATATATATACCCTATTTTGAACAAAATTAGATGTCTTAGTTCTGTAACTGTAAAAACATTTGTGACCATTTCACCAATTGCTTGTAATGATGAAACATTGCACTGGAGGAGTTCAGGAACTCTTAAATATTGTACATAAATGTATTTATATAGCAACTGAACATTTTCTTTGTATAGTAATTGAAAGTCACACTATGTACTGCCTGATGGGTTGGAAGGATTTTTGCCATAAAAATTTTGACGTTTTGAAGCTTCCTGAACATTGTTCTCTGAAATGAGTACTTGTACAGTCTTGATTATATCTGAATTGATTCCAGTTTTCATTAGTAAAACTTGACTTCCTAAGGAGAGAATATTCTGCAGATCTTTCTCTCAGTTAAATCAGGTGAAAATGAAATAGTAAGTTATGTTTGGCTTGATTTCTGATCTTTGTCTTTGATATTTTAGGTCATATTCAACCAGTAGATGCCTGTACTTTCAGTTCTCCAAGCAGGCTTTTGCGTTTTGGGTTCTCGGCTATGTTTGGTTTTGGTGCAAGGACTCTAGCTTTGGCTGAAAAGAACCGTTGGATGCCCTCCAGTCAGCGAAAGGATTTTGCTTTTATCAAAACACTGGCAGATCTCAAGTATGCCATAAGTTGTTACATTTTTCTACTATTTCTTGAGGAATATGCAATAATGAATGTGGGAAAATATAGACAACAGTAGTTTAGCTGTCTTGACTTATCATCTGTTGGTTGCTAAATTTGTCATATTCAGCATCTCCTTAAAATCATTTTAATTTGAATAAAAGTTTGTCTAGCAGTCAGAAAATTGGATTACAGTAAATATTACACTAAATATAAATACTTTTCCAGGACAGAGAAATGTGAATTATCATTTCTACCTCTACAAATTCCACAGGAAGACTCTTATGAGAATGACAAGTAAGTAAAACTGGGTCAAACAATCCCAAATATAAAAAAAAAAAAAAAGATATATTGTTGAAGAGAAAATTGTGCAAATTCAAATTTAATCATCAGGTAAAATAAAATCTTAAAAGGAAAAAGATTTATTTTGACAACTGTGAACTTGCACAGTTTGTAAAATAGTCCCTCTCTGTCTCTGAGACTACAGAGGGTTTATTACAAAGCAGAATTTCTCTTAATATTCCTGTGTTTTTCAGTTCCATTATTTCTGTCCTCCAGTGAAACATTTTTTTTTCTAAAGAAATATTATTTATATGTGCTAAATTTATTTTAAGTTATTTTCCCTACATGTTTTTTCACCCTTGTAGAAAGAAGAAAGGGAAAAACAAAAAAAAAGGTGAGCCTTAGCTTTTATGATTATTTAAAAATGAACTGTGAGTGGTTAAACTGGAATAATATGAATTACTCTGCTATATTTAGGTAACAAGGATCAATGGCACAAAATTCAGGGTGACTTCCTGAACGTGAGCATTATGGCAATCCCTTGTCTGTGTTCAATGGCACCAAGAGGCTTGGCACCTAATACGAGGTCAGTGGAGGTTTAAAGAATTAGTCACATCTATAAATTCTGACATCTTACCTTAAGACCTTGGCTTTTCCAAGAATACAAGGCTGTGTTTAGGTAGTCTAGACTATGGAGCAGGGGAGGGAATGTGGACTGCGGCAGACTTGATAATCCCAGGAATTGTAATCAGTTTTAGGATCAAGCAAATAAGGTCAAGTAGTCTAACTAGAATAATGAGTAGATAATTGCTGTGATTAAATTAGTTGGCAAGTCCGACTTAAGTAGTAGTCATCGAGCAGTTGTCTGTCATAGGTACTGGCTATATGTAGAAACTTCATTCTTAGATTTTGGTTTACTTTTTCAAGTATAAATGTGCCATTTGTCTTCTGCTTTACAGTCAGGAGCAATGAAGTATGAGTCCTTCTGTCAAGAACTGAAATTCACACTTGTATTTTGCCTTATTTTTTGCCAAATTTAGGAAATGCAGTTTTATATTTAGGGCTTTTGAAAACAAATGTGCATGTAATCTGGTTGTTGACAGTTATTCAGTTTGCCTTGGCTCATTGTTGACAGCATATTTTGTGGTGCTCAAACAGCTATCAGGTGATAAATCTTCATAGCTGATTTATTCAGTTAACAATTAAAAGCAGAATAATAGCAAGTAGGAACTTCATAGTTGTACGTGAAATTCAACACACTCTCTCAAATAAGAATTCATAAACTTTTCTTGTACATTATATATTACTACTTATACATTACTACTCATAAAAGTTATGGAATGAGCCTGTTTTGTTTAATTATCTTTAGTGAAAATGAATACGCCTTAAGACTTGTTAGATATTTATCTTCCAAATTGCTTGCTGATCTGGTAGGATTTGCCTTATTGAAAAGGACTTAAAAATAACTGTGTTTGAAAAAGATATTGTGGAGAATTTTTCTTAGTTTGGGGAGTCCTGCTGAGGTGCATATTCTTTAAGGTAGTGCTGTGCTGCTTTCCTCTCCTAGGAAAACTTAGGAAAAGTATCTCTGTTCAGCATTTACTGTTATATTTCAGTCAGCAGAAACCTTCTGACAAGAACTGAATAGTCTTTTTTAGCTTTGCTTTTTCTTTCCATCTGTTATGACACCTGCTCCTCAGTGATACAGAATTTTAAGACAATTCCATGCAATTATTACAGGCTTGAATAAGCCTGTTTCTCCCTCAGCAGAGTTGCTTAGTGGATCCCCCTATTTTGTATACCATTTTTGTTCTTTCTTGAATATTATCATAGAAATGAAATTATCTGGCAGGGTGGGAAGTGTAAATGTTTCAGACAGTTGTTCCATTTCTCATAGTCAATAATATCTTGACTGTAAAGCTTTTCAACATGTGAAACAAATGTTGCACTGTTTGCTTGAAATGCAAAATCCGTTATCGTAGTGTCAGCTAAGTACATCTAGGTTTCTTCACTCTGATCTGTTTTTTCTCATGAGATTTTTTTTTTTTCTTTTTTTGCTATGTGAAGACATTTGAAGATGAATGAATGCTTTGACTATTGCAACTCTATTTATACTAGCCTAAATCTGGAGTGTGTCATGCTTCACTGCAGATTGGACTTGCAAAAGAATTAAAGAGAATTGTTAATCATCTCAGAAAATAAAATGCTGTTATGTGAAATGCATTCTCCAGTAACCTGCTATGTCTTTTCTAGTAAAAACATGATAAGGAGGCAACTCTTTCAATTTTACTAGAAAAATTTGTTTTCTAAATCAGTAAAATAATGCAATGCCATCTGACTTGTTCCATGGCTGTATATAAGTTATCTTTATAGGTAGTGCTTTATTGTAGTCTGAGAACGTTCCAATTACAGTTGTTAAACAGCCAGGAAGCTCTGAGTGGGGAGATATGTAGTGGTGGGCTGGAAAGTATTGTTTTCAAATGACCTTAACCTATTTCTTAATTGTTCCTATCGAATGAATAAATGTATCTTCTGAATATATAAAATACAATCTCAGCAGCGATTGGCATTTTTACCAGACATACTTTTTGAAAGATAGTTTCTCTCCGTAACTTGAATGAGACTTAGGAATGGTTGCATTGAGATTCAGGCAGCTAGTTTCTATGACAGGATACAGTTGCATTAAGGAGCCTGTGAAGTAGTACCAGCTCATTGTCTGACCCAAATTTAAAAGTGCTAACTATCACTGCAAGTAGGTACCCAGCACCAATGAGTATCTGCACTGTAGGATTTCTTCTTGATTAACCTCCAATATACACTTTTGTACAAGATTCCCTTCAGTTTTTAAGTTATTCATTCCATGTGAAACATGTTGAGTGTAGAACTCTGCTGAGAATTTCTAAGAGGGTTTGAATAGCAGCACGGTTAAGATTTGGATGTTCATTAAGGCAGGTGAAGTGTGAATGGTGAGCTGAATGAGTCTAACTGCACTGGGTGGTATGTACTTCACATGTCATGGGAACAGTTAATCACAACATTTCTGGTAATCATCATACTTTGTTGGAGAGAAGTGTAAAAACAAATTTGTGATGTTTAAGAATTCTGCTGTTAAGTAGGAAAGCATTTTTATTTAAATATGCATAGCATTTAATAAATTATAGGTATTGATAAAGAAATAAAATTTCTTCCGTGTATGTTATAGGTACAGAGATGCTGAATAACTTCAACTGCATCATTTTAATTGATCTATAAAGATGTGGAGTTTTTATTTTGTTTTGTTTAAAAGTATATATTTAAATTATAATTATTTTATTAATGTGCTCTTGCACCTGTAAGCCTGTTAAACTTCCAGTTATGTGTTTACTTTGGGGAACTAAGTCTGTCTGCTTTTTAGGTTAAATAATGGAAGCATGGCTCTGATTGTTGTACAGAATACCTCCCGAACTGAGTTTATAAAACACCTGAAAAGATATGCCAGTGTAAAAAATCAGGTACTGTTAATTTCATTCCGGTGATTATAAAAAGAACAGTAAATCGTGAAGGTAGACATGCTGGAAGAGTTAATGTTAGCATCCTCATAAGGAGACTTAGCTTCCTGTCAGAATACATTAGCCCCCTTTTTATCTGATTTTTTTTTTTTCTTAAATCACTAGACTAATACCGATTAGCCTATTTCAGCCCATCTGTTGTGGTTTAAATTGTATTTCTGAAGTACCATCAATTTATGGGAATAAAGCACAATAGAGAAAATGCATGCTGTATTTAAATCTTGTGTAAGAGATCAAGATGTGGGGACAGCATGCACCTCTGTAAGAAATAGGTGAAGTCCAAAACATCTACGGATTGCTGAGCCTTACACTGACAGCATCAGATTATCACCATTGAGTTTAGCAGATATATATTCCAACTATTTATGAATATTTATAGAACTGCACATAAAAACTGTGATCATGTTCTTTTTTTTTTTTTTTTTTTTTTTTTTTTTTTTTTTAAGAAGAAATGAAGCATCTAAACATAAATGTCGTCCTAAATACCCCATATGTAGCCTAAACATCGTGGTAGTCATTCAAACATTTCAGGGTTATGTGAACTCACTTTTCAGGTAGGTCCAGGCTTGGATTAGATAATCATTGAGCAGTCAGAGTTTGTCATAGAGGTGGTGGCAGTACCGTGTGACAGCACTAATAGGTGCTTTTAGGAAACAGGTTGTGTTTTCCAATTATGTCATAGGTTACGCTCTTGGAGGAAGAAGGCTTTGCTTTTCTCTGTAGTTAAAAATTACAGTTAGATGCTAGAGCCTCACTTGAGACTTGAGGACAGGATCACTGGCAGTGATAAATGATAGGAAAAAAAATTCCATGGACTTTAATGTATTCAGAGAGCATATGCCATTTTGGCATGTGAAAAATATACCACCTCATCTGTAAATTGAGCAAGTCTGATTTAAGAATGCAAGTGGAATATTGCACTTTTTCTTTTTTTCACTGAGGCACTATTTAGGATAAGAAATAGCAGGTAGTCTATGAATGCTAGTTGGAATACACAATGCGTTCTATATGTGTTCACTTATAGAGTTAAGGGTTCTCATACAATTAAGAAGCAAAAACATCCCCAAGCTTTTTAATTTCATGTAATCCAGTTTGTTGCAAAGTATCACCTATAGCTTTCATCTTTGTTTAACATATGCCTGTGTTTGATTTAGTTCAGTTTTCCCTTTGTTGAGACATACACAGTTCAAGAAGTAAAAGTGCAACCGAGAATCAAAAGTGGGCTTGATGCCAAAGAAAATACCACTGCAGCAGAAGAAAATTACCCTTGGAATATAGATGGGGACTTAGTAGAAGCATCAGAAGTTCATGTTCGGTAAGGCTGAGTATTATATTTATGGACAATATTCCTGTAGTAGACTAGCACTGCAATCTTAAGTATATATATATACAAATACACCAAAAGCGATTGTAAATACTTTAAGAATAATATTTTTGTATCCTGCTGTGCAGGGTCTCTGCCGCATTGCCTTGTGCATATCTCTGGAAAGGGTTATGGCCCCCGTGGCCTTCCAGCTCCTTTCAGCCCATTTTACTTTACTCTTCTGTTTGTTAGAAGAGGACAGATGAATGTGAAGTTCAGTGAGTCTGAGAGGACTTATTTGGGTGTGCTTGGAAAGCCTTGTTTGTAACCTTAATAAAAACATAGCTGTTCAATCGTGAGAAACTTGGCACTACTTGAGAATAGTGTCCATATGTAGGAGCGAAGAAAGAATATTAATTAATACACAGAAATTGGAGGATTAGCTGTAAAAATAAATGTGAGGTGGCTTGTTTTTTTTTCTGCAGTGTGCACAGGGTCAGAGTAACATAGTCTGAGCTATAGAAGACCGATTTCATTATAGGATGACTGAGAAAATAATATGCTTGTAGAGATTAGAGATGACCTTGTAGGAGATGTCACAATATAGTTCACATTATTTTATTCCATATAGCACTTTATGTATATTTGTTAAAAAAAAAAAAAAAAAAAAAAAGGCACGGATTGCAGGACTTGGTGGAATTGATAGTTTGACTTCCTCACTTCACAGGGTACATCCTCAACTTATTAATCTCTATGGAGTGAACACTGATGATCTGGAGAGTTCCAAAGCAACATGCAATTGCATCTAGAAGGGATACACTGAATGTTCTTTATAAGTCCCTGTCACACCTGTATGCTCTTCTTTCTAACATCCCATTCTTGCACTTATTGAACTCAGTTGTAATAGAAAGGATGTTTATTACATTTCTAGTTTAAAATTTTTATCAAGTTATATATTTTTATTAAGTTATATTTGACTTAGGCTTAACAAGAAAAAATGAAAAAATGATTAAATGATTTCTTTAATAAATTTTGGGTTCTGAAATGATCTGTCAGAATAGATGGAAAGTCTTTTGTTTTCTTTAAAATTATTCAGACTTCTACAGTATATTTAATATGAAGTATTTTTGAGTTTGCTGTTGTTACCATTTTGTCGGGTTACTCAGTTCAAGCAGAACTAGTGAGTGGAGACAAGATGGTCCTCACATTGAGGAATAGTCGCAAAGTATAGATCAGGTATTTCCAGTTCTAGGTATCACTTACAATGTTGCCTTAATGTTTTTTTTCAAATTGGTTTCTAGTCAAGCAGTAATAGAAAAGAACATGGTGACTTGTAATTTCTTTGATGAATGGTATTTTAAAGACTACTCATTGTACAAAATAAAAAAAAATTAAAATATTTAATGTATTGTAGAGCTGACAATATTAAGACTAGTTTTTGCTGTTGCTGAGAATAAAGTGATAAATAACCTTTTCTCATTGACTCAAATTTTGGTAACTATCTTAAAGGACATAAATATTTTTATAAGTAAGTGTTTATTTTTTTTAGGTGACTTCTTAAATATTTTCTACAATTATTTGAGATGAATGCAAATTAAGAGCAGATTCTCAAAGGAAGAGCCAGTTTCCAGAAAGATGATGCAAAGTAGCAGCCTGGTGGGTTTGTCTGCAGTGCCATAGGCCTAAGCATGTGGTTCTGTTCACTTGTCTATGAATTGTTATAAAAAAGGCGGATGCACAATGGTGTGAAAGCAACGTTGTTTCATGGCTGGCACAGGTTTGCTCCAAGTCTTTGTTCTGTAAGTAGTTCAGTATACTGTGAAATCCAGTCGTTTAAGATTTCATTAAATCCCTTTACGTTGGATCTGTGTCTTCAAGACTTACATGAGCTGTATATTTTACTCCATTCTAAATCTCATGAAAAATTTTTACTGGTGGTAAATGAGGTACACAAGTATTGCAGATGGCTACTTGTGTTCTCAGAACAAGCTGTTACTTGTTGGAAACCTCATGCAGTTTCTGTGGACAAATGTGGCCAGTAGTAAAAGCCAAATTCATAGATGTATACATGCCTCTTTCAGAGGCATTCATTATAGGACCACTGCAGCTACAGTTCTACTTGGCACTGGGGCAATGATGGCAGAGCAGGGTCATAGCATCCTTCAGACTGAATGGGGCACTGACAGGGCACTTGCCCAATCTCCTGGTCTAAGTGGTCCAGCTACAAGGTCAACCCTGGTTTCTCAGGACTTTATTCAAACTGATCTCAAGCCATCTGAGGAAGGAGATGACACCACCTCTCTGAGCTACACTCTGGGGCTATCTTCATGGGGAAAAAGATTTTCCTGATGTTCAGTGGGATCCTCTCATTTCAGCTGATGGCTGTTCTGACTCACAGTGAGTAGTCTATTACGTTGCTGTACTTGATACTGTATTGCACCAAATATTTTAATGTTTATGACAATTTAAACTAAGCTTCCTAAAGGTGTATGAGAAGAATATTCCAGCTACGTGTAGTAGATTTAACTGTTTTTATTACATAATGAAAATTAACAAAAGAACTTACAAAAGAAACAGCATTCATGCTCAACTTGTTGGAGTTCTCTTTAGTAAAGTAAAACCAAGTGATGCTTTATAATTTTGCCACTATTAAGACAGTGTACATGTATTTTTGTCAACCTTATTTCTAACAATGAATTATCTTTTGCTTCATATCTTAAGAACAGGAAACCAACATTTACATGTTAATTACAAAATCTGAATAGAAAGCATTCCAAGGCAACATTATCACATTTACTGACTTATGTAAACTAATTCAAAGATAAATAAAATGCTTTAGTTTCATTTCTTTGCATTGTTTGTACTAAAAAGAATTTTAATGCTTTTTCCAGCATTTGAGGTATATTTATATGCTGTAATCTCAAACAAATTTCTGTTCAAAGCCATTTTGGTTAAAGTGCAAAAAATCACTAAAGCCATTTGGAAGATGAACATCTAGTATGTTTCATAGACTTGCAAGAAAGTATTTCATTCTTCACATTCTTCACACGCTTTTTGATATACATATATATTTATACTGTATATATATATAAAAATACATACACATTCATTTGTCCTTACACTGCCTATGATTTTTGAGATAGAAGTTACTTTAGAGGGATCCACAACTTCGGCACCAAATTAAGTGAACAGAAATTACAAAATGGTCCCCAATGCCTTACTAATCTGTGGACGATGTGGATTTTCTGGCACCAAATATAACCCATTTGCAAAAGTGTTTGCTGAAGGCACTATGCACTGTTTTTGAGCTAAGTGTCATATGATGGTGCAGCTTCAAAGTGTACACATGTGTTGAACTTGTTTCTCCTTACAGTTCAGAAAGACATCAAAGTCAGGACAAGAATGGCCTTATTACACACTGCTGTTACAATAAATTTAGTTACTGATGATGTAGATTCTGCGGTTGTACTGGGGAGCAGTCATGTTTTTTTTTTTTTCTCCTGGACTGTACTATTTATTTCACCAAAGCTAGGTGGCAGTGCAAACTTATCTAGCTGAAGAACTTCCTGTAGTAGCAGATCAGTGGTTTAAACCATGTTTCTATTCAGTCATTTGCCTTTCTACTCAGTTGCTTCTGAAGATGCCATTTTAGATGATTATTAACTAACAACTTCACAAGAATCCACATTAACTCTCCAAATGACTTCTTACATACATTCAGGTGGACAATCTAAAGATAAAATTTGGCCCAGTACAGTTGGCTTTTGGTGCAGTGGGGTACATTTGTTTCTTGTTTTCTCATCTGTCTTTTTCAGATACTGGAAGAATAATAGTACTAAAGGCTACTATGCTAAGTATTATTTAAAAAATCTTCAAATAAATAAAAATAAATATTTTACTTAAAAACCCCTCACATAGAAATATTTTACTGCAGAAGTCCAAAACATCATGGCACTGGTATTTGAGGAAAGGACAAAACAACTCATTCTGTCATTGTTGCAAGTACCATGTTACAGATGGCTACAACTTACGATCTCCTATACATTACTCTTTCTACAGCTGACAGAAGATTCTGTGCTACATGTCCAGGCTACCACACAGAATTCCCTGTTGTAAATCTACCTTTGGCTTTCCTGGCTCTGGCTTGCCTGACTAAGTATCTCCAATACTACAGAGCTGTGTCTGTGAAGCCAAAGCTTTTTGAGGTTTCCTTTAGAAGCCCAAGAGAGCTTCTGATAGCTGTTTCCTATGTCTGTGCACTCTAGTTATGGTCCTTCTGTTGGTTTAAGCTAATGTACCCTTGCAAAACTGCCAAACCAGGATGAGGGTGGATTTCTTCTTGAATGTGTAATCAAAAGATTGCTGAAACTTGAAAATGCACAAGATAACTCATGCTAATGTTTGAGATCTTATTTTCCAGGATTGGTCACACTTTACATTCTGAGACATCTTCATTCCAGTAAGTAATTATTATTCTCTTTATCTTTAGTGTTCTGCTGTCTGTTTGAAACCAGAGATGGTATTTCAAATATCATTGTAAGACTTAGAAATAGTTTTACCGTTTTCACATTAGAAAAATAACTGAACATTAAGATGTAGATGTCAATACAGATCTAGGAAATAGGTTGTTTTGTAAGTGAACTCATGACCACTTTTTGTTTCACTGGTGTTTCTCCTGTGAATTAACCCAAACCTTCAATTCTTCATTTCAAAACAAGTTTTATTTGGCCTTCTAGTCATCTTTGTTGCCACTTGTAAAACTCCAGCTGTCTCTTCTATTCATGTCCTGAGGGACTGGTTTGTATTGCCTTTTGAAGAAGCCAATCTGAAATACACCAACAAATTCCAAAATTACGTATGTCATCAAATCTAAGCAGTGTAACTAAAATAAAATATCTATCTATAGTGCTTATGAACAGATTGTATTTGTCATTGTTTTGTCATACTAATTAACCAAGTGGTAGTCATCAATTAAAAGAAGGAGCTGCTTTTTAATGCTCTCCTGACTTAAGGAGTAAGAACAAGCAGACTGAACTGTCCACAAAATTCAGTGTTTTTAAAAAATGTGAAATGGTAATAAGACATTCCAGTTTAATCTGTTTCATTTGTACGCTTCCCGGGAAAAAATGATAGAGAAAGTTTGCATGTAGGTAAAGTTAACTAACGATATCTTAACTGCATGGTAGAGCAGCTTTTCTTTCATTGTTTTCTTAGTTCATTGTGCACAGGATATTTTAGCACTTATATAGTAGTTTAAATCATTTTACCCTGACAAGAAACTATCTTGTAGATAATTACTGATCATGTGTCAAGTGGTGTTAAATGTGGAGCACCACTCCACAAAAACAATTCAATTTATATGAAATTAATTACATAAATCATTAGATGGCAAAAAAAACTTGGGAAGGGGTTTATAGTATTGAATAATGCAAAATGTAGAATATGTATAAGATAAAACAAAGGAAAATGGATAAGTATTTTTGAAAACACACTACATTAGGAGTTATGTTTCTTTAGAAAGAACAGATAATAAATTATTATTTTATCCGTTAAGCTGGATTGGTGAATCCAAAGATCCTCCAAGAGTGTGAATTCCTAATTTGAGAACAATGGAGAAATACTGAAAACCTACCTTCCATAATAGAAGTGAAAGAAGCAAAAACAAGGTAATACCAGCTATTAAGCCTATTCCAATAATTAATACAGTGACACGGTATTTTGGCTTTTGGTGGTGCACTCCTTCCAAATAGACCTGAAAGGTGGAAAATAAGTTTAATGTTATTTTTTTTCCTAAAAGATGTTAATAACTGGGAAAATGAATTACATTCTTAAATAATGAACGTCTTCAGTGTTTGTGCATAAATCTCTATAGAATGCTTTTTCTTTCCTCGTTTAACTATTTTATCATAAATTCAGTAAGAGAATTCTTACATATGCAACTTGCTTGTCCTTCTGTAGTTCAATAACTTTTGCGTTCTTTTCTGGTGAGGCTGTCGCTCTTACTTCGAACTTCAATGTAGATGCATCATCCTGATTTTAAACAGCAACATAAAATCCCATATATACATACATACATATATATATATATATATATATATTTTTTTTTTTTTTAATTCAACATGTTAATTCTTAACCAGCAAAAATGGTAACACAGCTGCTCACAAAAACAGAATCTCACACAAACACACATGACGTTTTTATGCCTTTTTCTAATCACCAAATAAATTAGTACCAGAACCTGGAATGAAGCCTGGTTGGGTTTTACTCAACACTAAATCCATGCTGCTTTTCTTAGAAAACCACAATTACGAGTTGGAATTAAATTCCACATAATCCAGCCAGAATAGACAAAGTAATATATACTAAAAATTAAAGTGATAAAGATGTGTTTTAGATTAAGTGGTTTGCATTTTCATATATCACCTTGAAATGTAGAACTGAAAACAGAGAATATGTAGTATCTACTGTTGTTAGGTTCTAATATTAATATCTAGAAATTAGATGGAGAGAAATACAAGTAAGCCTTGAAGTATGCCTCTCAAGTATGAAAAATTCACGTGTTACCATTTCTAAAAGTGAAGGAGTAGCTTCCAGGTGCAACTGAATGGTTACTTCTTTTCCATTTTCCATGTTTCCAAGCTTGCAATGTATTTGTAAGCAAAGGCTGTCATTTTTCATACAGTACTGTAGAGGGAAGGGAAAGATTAAAGCTTGAGTTTATCAGCTGTCTATCCTTAATGTTAGAGACACTCAGGAAATGAGTAAAACAAAAGCTCCATGCTTGTTCTTGAAAGGTCAAGGGTTGTAGCTTTCAGCTGATACCTCTCATTCTCAACCCATGAATTGTTCATCATTGGTGATGAAGGAACAGTACAAGGCAACAACCTAATTGTTATAGAATGCAACAGATCATTTTTCTTAAAAGACTGTTCTTTTTAGAGAAAAATGACAATTGTAGTGAGTTGGTTGTATGGATGGCTTTTTAGTTATTTCAGAAATGAGATATGGCAATGGCTTTATGATACCTGACATCAAAAATATAAAACTATTTAGCTATAGCTTGCACTATTTCCCCCAATTCTGAAGAAGGAAGAAAAGCAAGCATTTACATGATTATATTCTTTATCCAAGACCTCAATGCCTAAGTCCTCATTTGAAAGAAATGCTTTTGATACTTCAGCGCAGGGTTACTCTTGAGAAGTCTTTGATATTCCTGTAATGTGCTTATTTAAAACCTCACATAAAAATATTTAAATAGGTCAAGTTTCTTTTAAGATGAGAATATTAAAGCTGTACTTTATTATCAAGTTCTAGGATACTGAGATTTCAGTGAGAACAAACCCTTGAAAATGTAACACTAGAAATTCATTCTGGTTTGGACTACACAACCAAGTATCTGAACTCCAACAGGGATAAAGCTGAACAGGCCAGGCACATGTGATGTCCTCTCAGTCTTCCAACTATATTTAGTAGAGAGCTTCCTGAGCCAGAAATGATTTTCTGTTTATTCAGTAATATTCAATGACTTTCAGTCCCATTAACTTCTATAACCTCTCTTGGAACTCACTTATATTGTTAGCATTCAGAACATCCCCCACTAAGAAGTCCCACCATGAGTACTGCTTGCCTTTGGTGATGTTTTTTGCTGTTGGAAAAGGTAATGAATATTTATCTGCATACTTCATGTAAGTACTTTTTCCTGTATGCATAATTCTTAGTTTGTCACCAGATTTCATCTGCTGTTCAGTTTGCCCACTCATTCAGTTAGATAACATTTCTGCAGTTTGTCATAGGTGATTGTCATCCATACCAACTTTGAAATGATGTTAATCAACCTTCTCCCTTCAGTTCTCATCTCTTTCACTAAATCACAACTATGTCAAACGTATTATAGGTCCCAGCACAAACCCTTGGAAGCCTGCACTGGAAACCTCATTATACGAGATATATACCACCATCTTAAGACTCATTCATACAATCATTCATTTGCTAGTGACGCTAAAAGATAGATCTTACCATTTGTCTTTTAGCAGGCTTTGAAAAGAAAGTGACAACATCCTTCAATATGTTTCCAGTTTTTTCTGCTGCACTACAGTTTCTGGGATATTCCTTGTAGGAGCATTCTCCAACTGTTGTCTGGAAATAAAAATAACAATCACTGCTCGATTTTGAATATCAAATAATTGACAGAAGACAGAGTTCTTAAAAAGCAAGAAACTCAAAAAAAGATAACATTTAATTTTAGATTTATTGAATATATGGAGCTGAAGATCATCCTAGCCCACTCCAGCCTGCTTCACTATAGCTAACATACTTGTGCACTTCTCTGTTATAGTGAGTTATACAGAACACTTGGAGAAGAAAATATAATAAGCCAGAAAGGGTCGTGGAGTTACTCTGTGCTCATTTGAGTCAATGACTGTAGGCATATATAAAGACATGGTAGACATGAGGCATCTGCTGTATCCTATTTTAGCCGATAATTTTTAACTGATGAATATTAATGTTTTACAAAAGAAGGAATGTGTACTGTATGCTCTGCATAACAACAAACGTTCTGTTTTGATATGAAATAACTAAGGCTGATGGATGGACTAAAGTCTTCAAGCAATTGTTCAATGCAGAAATTCTTTTTTAAAAATTAAAAAAAAAAAATACACTTTGCTACTTAATAGCAGGAGTGAATTGAAAAAAAAAAAAAAACAACCACAAAATACAAATGCAAGCCAAAGATCAGGCTTCGCACAGATGGATTAACTGAACTCAGTGGCACTCTACTAAGAACTAAGGTATTAGGTAGGATTGAAAGACAGGAATAAAAATTGAATACATACTTAGTACCTAAGTCCTGCTATGCTTCTGGTATTCACTGAATTCACAGAGATATAGTAAAATATTAAATAATGTGTGCTTACCTTGATATCCATGACGTTGAATAATTTGAAGTCATGGGGTGGAAAAGCATTAGGTATCATTAACTCTAAGTTTATATTTGGAGCCATGCTTGGTCCTGCATTGATAACCTTGTGGGGAGGAATGTTTTGTTTAAAGCTCTGATTCAAGGTAGCTATTCAAGTAACAAATATATGTATACGAATACATGAACTTCACAGAACTGGGTAGATCCTACATTGTTACGCTGTCATGAAAATGAAACTGGATTCTCCTAGGAGCTTTAATGTTTATAAAGATTGCTTAATTCATTCTACAGGATTACAGAATACTTTGCTTCCCTGAATCCAATGAGTAAGTGGTGCGTATTTGTGATGACTCCCCCGAGGTTATACATACTGCCGTCCAGGAGAAAGCAAGAGATTTATGTCTGTCTCCTGATTTTTAATCCATTGGAGACAAATCTTGATACCTACAGATTCTCTTGTAAGTAGCTTCTAGTTTCATTTGCATAAGATAATTTTTTTAAAATTGATTCTTAATAGCAGAAATGGAAAGTCAGAACTGTTCTACCACTTTCAATCTTGCGTCTCTTAATTATTTTCTTGTTTGATCATTCAGTGGAATATTGCCCAGGCGCAAAAAAAAAAAAAAAAAAAAAGTGTTTTAAGAGGGATTAACAACCACTTTCCATCACCTAATGCTTAAAAATTGCTTTTTGCCCTTGTACTTTTAAAAAACTTATTGACCACGCAAGTTGGTTTTAATATACATTGAAAATCTAAACGTTACTCTTCAAACCAAGGATAATAGAGTAACAAAGAAAAGTACTTACGTGGAAAGTGAAGTTGATGTTCTCCTCCATACATGTAGCTGATGCTTCATTCTCATTTGTTCCATAAACAAATGAAGCTGGTGTTACAAATCTACAACAGTTTAGAAGTTAAAGGATTTGATGTATACCATTAGCATAACTTTTTTCTCTGAGATGTCTTATAAGGTGATGCCAAAAAAAGAATAACTCAAGCTTTTAGTTAGGTAAAGCCAGAAACACTAAGTAGAAATCTACCATTTTACTATTTCTCCTTAAGGCAGATCAATCAGAAAAGGTCACAAAAGCTCACCAAAAACTATTTCCTGTGAATGTGCCACAACAAACCTAGAACATGGTCCCTGTAAACCAAGAAGTCTGAAGCATACACAATATCACAATCTAGTTTCACACTGAAAAAGGCATCAACAGAACAGAATGAACAATGGTGTGAGAAATGATGGCTCTTCTCTTCAGCATCCACCTGAAGCACCTTTTATTTCCTTAACAGTAGGCTTTCAGTTCTGTTATCTTCATCTGCATCTTAAGTTTTCAAAAATTGATTGCATTTTCAGGAACTCCAGACAATTTGTTCCAGAGGATTAAGAAAAAAAGGCATAAGGAGAAAGTTGCTATAAAAGTCTGATATATCTTTATGTTTTCTCCCTGAGACATTTAATTGGATAGTCAAGTAAAATACAGCTGCAAAACTCACTGTGTTAGAATTAGTAACTGATGCCATCTGTTACTGGAATAATTGATAGAATATCTATTTTTGTTCTTAGATTAGCATTCATTTATCACGTTCAGTGTATAAAACCCCATTTGTGCAGGTTTTCAAGATTCTTTCATGACTTTGTGTGCATGATTATGTCCTTCAGTAGGGTTTCTCACACAAGTGAGAAACCACACATTTTAAGGTCTCAGAATTCCACTGCTTCATTCACAATGTATTTCATTTTTTTTGGTAGAAACTGAAGTAAACTTCCTGCCCAATTCTTCAGTTTTCAAAGGAGCTTTGTTTAAAGAAAATGGAATAGTAGCACTATGCTTCTTATTAAAGAAATAACTCTATCAAAAATATTCTAGTTCTTAATTAACTGGTATTTCTTACGAGACAAGCTCAAACCACCATAGATATTGATCTCATCTCATAGCAGTGGAACAGAAGCTTAGAAGGGTATGAGGCAGACTCCAGGGTAGCTGTACCATCTCAGTCCCAGGATTTTTCAGCTACCTCACACTTCTGCTTAAAAGCTTTGGGAACTGAGAACAGATATAAGACAACAGTCTTATAGATATCAGGGATAGCAAGAGCTGACTTACCCATGAGTATTTAGATCAATCTCATACTTCAGAGGTACAGCTACAGTTACCATGTTATCCAGTAACATGTTCTCATCTTCATTTTTGCTATAAAAACCATGAGTCAAAAATTAGTGTAGAATGCGTTATCACATGCTATATGTTATTTCTACAAACAAATACTAATAATCTTTCAGCTTCTTAAGAGCTCCAACTTTCTATTGTTAACAACACATCAGACACTAAAAAAGAAAAGATTTATAACAGGCATAAACCTGCTTATTACTTAAACAGCTGTTTTTGTGATTTTTTTTTTTGTAACTTCAATTTTTCTAAAGATTTAGCAGTAGATGTGCTTTCTCGCAGTCGTGCTTAGTAAGTCTTTTCAGTTTTCTCAATTCTGTTTTGAAAAGCTAGGAATAATCTTAAGTGAGCAATTTTTATTAGACTTTACCAGCTAACATTAATGATGATGTTGAGGTCGTCGTCTGCTCTGGTGAAAGAGCTTGCATCCAAAGGGAAACTGAAATCCAGCTGAAGAACAAAAAAAAAAAACCAAAAACATCAAAATCCTTTTTTAAATACCAGTGTATCTTAACACAGTTTTAATCAAAATATTTTATTAGGCTCACCTAGAATTTCTTGCCTTTTCTAAAAAAAAAAAATAAAAAATAATTAAGGCCTAAGTAAATACTTTTTTTTGCATCTTCCACTCCTTCTGGTCTAAAAAATTTGTTCATAGCCTTAGTCAATTTATTTGTCTAGGAAGCCAATCACCATTAAGTGACACATAATGAAAATAATGTTGTCCCTTAATGAATTTATTCAGAGAATATTCAAGCAGATATCAATGTTACAAGAAAGAGTAGTTTGGAGCGAGTGAAAGATTTTGCAAAACATTTTTTTTCCTGAATATCCTGTTAACATATTTAAAGTGTTTTTGAAGCAGAAACTTTAGGCATAGCTTACCTTTGAGTTTTGATCTACATACAAATAACCAACACTGCACTCAAGTTTCACTGCATGAATATCTTTGTCTAATACTTCACAGTGTATCTGTTTTTCTTCCTAGAATTAAGGAAAATTACTAATGATTAAAATAAAACTGTTACTTTTAGACACTTCAAATTGCATGCACAGACTAAAATTGTTTTCTAATGATAAAATATACAGAATAATAATACTATTCAAATATACAGAATAATCGTACTATTCATGACTACTTTCACATATCCTTACATTGATTAATGAATCACATTACTTAAGTTTTGTTTGTCATCAGAGAAACTGAGGTGTTTAAGTGTTTCTACACAGAGCACTGTGGGATCAGTTGTTTTAAGAGGCCAGAAAAAGAAAACAATTAAAAAAATAAAAATCTGTGATTTATTCATAAGATTGAAAAAGATCCAATTTAAGAGTTTTCTGTGATCACTGGAAATGTGATCAGACTAAAAGTTGCAATAACACAAAGAAATCTATTTAGAAACCAATCTCTTCTTGTTATTGTTGCCACATCTTGTCGAAATGATTTCAAAGCAATCTACACTGATTAAATCACACCTATTCTGTGGTTTAGAAAGGTTGAAATCTAAGAACTTCAGATGTAGTTTTGTCAGCTTTCTGAATGTGTGTGCAAGGGGTTAATTTTCAGTATCTGAAGAAACTCAACAATTCATCACCATATTTGGAAAACGTCTGGCTGAGAAATAAGAATATCAAAAGATTACTGTTTGGCAGATTTTCTTGACCTTACCAAGTCCGGAACTCGGATGAAATAAAGGCCTTTAGGGAATTGAATGTGGAGGACAGTTTCATATGCATCATCTCCAGCATTGTGCAGAGAAACGTTCAACAACAAAGTCTTCGTACTTCCAACAACAAGGTACATTTTCTTATCATGAGGCCTATAAAATAATCATAATACCAGTGAAAAATAATTGTATATAAAGCTTATATGCAAAAACGTTTTTTCTCCTGCTCCTTTAGTTAATCTCATCTGATTCTAAAAAAGGCTGAGCTGGAAATCATTAAAGTGTTCTTTCAGTACTCTTATTTGAAGGTACAAAAACAGTTAGATGATGGTCAACTCATTACTGTGCCTTTGAAAGCCTGAGGCTATTAATGTGAAAGGTGTTAGCTTGGCTTTTACAGTATAGGGCCTTTTCTTAAAGAAGAGAATAGCAACGTGCTGCAACTGCACTATTTTTAAATGCTATTTCAAAATCTGCTCAATATGACACAGGTCACAAGGAAGGTAGGTGAACATGCCTATCTTATGATCTATATGATGTCCTATAATCACATTACAAGTACAGACACCCTGTGAGGGTCTAAAAGTAAACTTCAGCTTGACATTAAAGTTTAATTAAGACTTGTAGAAGCGTTGCCTAGAAATAGACATTTATCAGATATTCTGGCTTGAAACCAACGCATTAGTCACTGAACACCTTTGGGAAAGAAGCTGGCACTTAGACAAGCAACAGAAGGTAAAAGCACGGCATAAGCAGATAGGTTCCAAGACAAAAGCGAATTAAAGAGAAACACAATGTTAACATTTCAGTAGCTTGATTAAATTTAGGTTAAATTTTAGAATTATTTTACTCGTTATATGCTTACCATTCAGTCCTCTTATATGCATTAAAGCCAAGCTCATTAACAACACACTGTCACAAAGATGCCTCCCAGCTTAACACAGAACTACACAAAAGCACCAGGTGCACATCTGGGACAACAACAAAGCTGAACCAGAGCTTTTCCCTGGTAATCATATTTCATTCTTCATTAAAAAATGCATGATGTGGACTCGAAATTTATAGAGCAGGCCAAAATCTGAGCATTTTAAACAATACATGATAGTGTATACATGAAGACTCATAATTAGGCAAGTAAGTAAAGCATTACATCAATGCCCCTATTTGATTTCATTCTTTTAAGACTAAAAGTGTTTGCTCTGCTGTTCAAGGATAATGAATGCGTTCTGTCTAGACAAAATAAATTAATGCTTCACAGCTAACTAGTTTTTAATCGAGATACCAGGGGCACAATGCAATTTAAGGTGATACTTCACACTTTATCAAGATATTTAGCCTATTTATTTACACTGAAAAGCTGCTACTGGTACCTAATGCTAAGCAGGTACATTGTAATCTGTTTTCCTTTTTTAGATCTTTGAAGCTCTTAGAAAATTGCACTGGTAGTATCACAAATAAATGCTGCACAATCTTTCCTTCTGAAAAGTTTATGATCAGTTAAACAACAAAAAAAATCTGAAAGCTTAAGAAAATGAAAGGGCTTTAAACTTGTGCTATAGGCTACATGTCAGAATAGGAAAAAATACAGTAATCTTATTCTGAAATCTATGAAGATGAAAGAGCTTGTGCTCAGGATCACCCATGTGTGATTAATCAGCATTATGTGTTACCTGTCATTGTTATGTGTCATTTGAGGATGTTCTGTGAGAGAAACCTTGTATCTTGATTAAAGCACAATTAACTTTAAAAGTGATAAACTACACAAGAGAATCCAACTCTCACACAAAATACCTAACAACCTGAGATTCACAACAGGTACTGTTTTTTCATTTTTGCATAAAATCAGCTCACTTTATTACATCAAAGCATAATACTGAATAAAGAAAAAGGTTGTGAAGATAAATTTTAACTTAAAATCTAACCATGAATATCTATGTTGAATGCAAATGAGGGTACACAGTTTCAAACTTTCTAAAGATGACAGTGAATATATATCTCAAAGAATGGCTTGGTGTTACAGAGATTCTTCAAGATAATAATAATTTTATTTAAATACCTTGAAAGTGCATTAATGATAGTGCATAATTACAGGATTTAAACATGACTTAGATCATAACTTAGAAGAATGAGAAAAACTGAAACATTAAAGAAGATCCCAAAGAAAACCAGGCTGTAAATAATAATAATAATAAAAAAAAATCAACAATCAAAATTATTTTTTGAAACTGTAAGCTAATTCATAAACAGAAAAAGAGGCTAAACCTTGCAGAATACTCAACCATCTCAACAGTATAAAACTGAAGATGGTGATATTCTTAGGTAAAGGAAGAGAAGGAATTGCTTCATTATAATTGAAAGGCCTTAGTAGAAAACTGAAGAATCATCCTTGTACAGTGCAAGTACAGCATCTTCGTAAAAGCTGCAGAAGTAACTGAGATTGTCAATTCATCTGTGACATTGTGCTCTTTTTCTTAGCATGCTTATGTATGAAGCATGAAATACAAGTGTACCTCTTGTCAGACTGATCTTACTTTATGAGCTGTAAAGTCTTGTAATTATGCAAGAATAGTTCTTCAATTAGGTAAATTTCTGTTACATTTCCTGGGAGATTTATGATTTTAATATTCTTCAACTAAACTCAGTTTTCTTTCCTATATTTTTTTTTAGGGAGTTCATAGTCTACTTTTGCAAATTCATTTTATTTACATTCAAGAGAACAAAGAACAATTTAGATAAAATCTAATCTATACTTACTTTGGAAAAGCAACTTTTCCAGAAACTCTCAAGTCAGCAGAGCAATTTTCTTGGGAGCAAATTCTTGCAAAAACAAACTATAAAAGACCAAAAACAAAACCTTTAAAAAGGAACGTTATCACCTTGTTACCAAGTATATAGAATTGGCTAATGGCCCTTGGTCCTAGAATAGGTTATGATTTGCTATTTTACAAACATATTCTGTGCACCAACAGCTACAGAGAGGCATTCACATTCACGCTTAATCTCTCACCATTAAACCAGTGTTTCCTATTCAGCTGATTTTAAAAGTAGTACATTAAAAGGGCAAAGCATTTTAGAGGATCCAGAACTGAGGTCTCTGAAGTCTCTTCCATGATACAACAGTAAATCTTGCAAGAGAAGCTCTACTACACAAACTTTACTTATCAAACTGCAGGTCTGATGAGACTAGAGATACTGAGAGTTGCTTGTGTCTGTGCCTTGATTATCAGTATGCCACAGAGCACATTTATATCATTTGTCACTAGGTTCAGCAACTTCCTGTCTCTAATTCTGTGATTCCTAAAACAAAGCGTGTCACAAAATGTTGAAGCTTCTTTTAACTGAAGATTAAAATGTGAATGTTACTTACTGCATTTGAAAGAAGACATCACACACTAACCTTGCTTTTTATAATATCTTTTTCTTTCCTCCTTTGAAGAACAGGTTGGAGTGGAGAAAATTCTTCAGTATCTCTTTTCTGTAGAATATGTTGCCCCAGATGATAACTTGCTTCAACATGTACAGGAGTCAAGATATCCCTTACATCTTTCTATGAAAATTGGAAACCTAATAAGTTAATCATATAGACATGTATGCATATGTTTTAGAAATTATGAGGAGCCTTAGAACCAAGTAAAACAGGATCACTTATTGTTTTTTACACGTAAAATACTTTCCTATGCCATATGTTTTAAATATTTTTCCAGATGTCTTCATCAATGAAAGAGTTAATCAAAAATGCAGAAAACCATAATACATTCATTGATAGCATCAGGCATTTCAGAACATGTTCTTTTATTAGAAGTCCAATTGAATAGCGATCTACTTTACATCCATCAACAATACTGCCTTATTCTACTGAATTACAAAAGCAGGTAAAAGTAGGCTAAAAAGAAAAAAAAGTTGAATAGTGGGATAATGTCAAACAAACTAACGGATATTTCCATATTAAATCAAAAGTTCTTCTCCAGTACCACTACATCTGTTCACAGGGACATTTTATTTTTCTGCCTTTGCATTTCCTATTCCATATTAAGGAGATTAAACTCCTCAATAAAGTACACTGTTTTCATATGAAACCTTGACTGTGCAAGAATGTTGGAGATCAGAGCTCAGAGGGTCTACTTGTGAGATCTGAACAGCCTGAAGCACTGAGAACTAACAAGAGCAAACCTGACTAAATTATTCCCTAAGAATAAGAGATAGACACTGATTGTCTTTCCACATGTCCACCACTTTAATTCTTAGCTGCAAGCTTGCTTTCACCAAATCACATGAAATCTAATTCATAATTTTCCACAGGGTCTTCTCTGCATCTGCTTTATATTATTTTCAGTATACTAATTGGCTATTAATTACTCTCTACTTAAAATACATAAAATGCACATGGTGTCTTGTAACAACTGTGCTTGACAGACATTTACACTTAATTTTAGGAGCATCACACAAGTTTTCATACAGAAACCTCAGTGGGTGGATGGCGATGCTTTAATGCTATTAATTAAAAACTGGAAAAAAATTAAGCTGTATGGAGGAAAAGGTGTTAATGATAGATTATGGGAGCTGATAAGACAAATCATATCTTTCTTCCTACACAAATACATGCTGATGCTGGTACAGCAATCTGTACAAGGTCAGCTGTCAGTCAGTCCTCTCTCAGACTATACAACTCTTCTAAGAAAGTGGGCGATTTGCCATTGCTCCTTTAAGAAACATTCATTTAGGTGCTACTACCAGTTGAGATGCATCTAGGCAATTTTCCAGGAGGTTACACAAGCTTTCCATTCTACTCAACGCTTTATCATGAAGAATTAGAGTCTAATGATGTCATAAACAAAACAGGAGTAAAAGAGAGTCAAAAATACATGTAGGGTTTTCATAGCTGTAGAAGATTACGTCAATTTCCCAGCCTCTGTGCAGGATCAACTGCATCAGTCATCCTAACAGATGTTTGTTCTAAAAGGTCATGTAATTGCTACCTCAAGGATTTTAAAGAAAAGGCCAGGCGAGCTAGGTCATTATTTTATTACCCTTTTTTCTCCTTACATCTAAATATACCCTGTCCTTAATATTTCTATAAAGAATTATTTTCCTTTTTAGGTAATGCCTTACAGGAGATCATTTTTAATTTTTCCTGTGTTTAGTAAACTGTGATTCCTTTTTATCCAGTAGATTTTATTGTTTGATTGTATCTTACGACTTCAAATGCTTCTTGATTGCTCTCCAAATTTTTGCTGGAGAGAGCTAGCTTCTAAGATGTTTGATAAATTGAATCACTGTATTTTTTTCTTGTTCAGGAAATGGCCTTAAAAATGTTGTCTTTGTCTGAACTGCAGCTCTTACTTTTAAGATGGGTCCTTTATTCATCATTCAGAGGGATATACCAAGCATGAGTACTGCATTTCATTTCTCTAAGTGACTTAGAGGCTACTATTGGTGTCAGAGTCTTACTGACTATATTTGTACTAACTCATTTCTAAGTCAGAACTTCCTGCCAAATGCCCACTACTATGGCAGCACTGCTGTTTTTGTGGTTACTCCTCTCAAGCAATTCTACCAGTAGTTTACTTCCACAGCAAAGTTGTCTCTACGACTTTATAGACAGAGAATGGAAACCACGTTCATGACACTAATCCAGTCCAAGATAGACTCTGAGATTCCCAGGAGAACACGGAATTGTACAGGATTCACTTTTGTGAGCAGAGGAGTCGGGAGATAAAGACCAGTCTGTAGGCACAATGCATGTTTTTCACATCATTCAGCTCTGAAGTTATTCGTGAAATTCCCACGAGTGCTCTTCCTACTCCCATGGAAAATGTATGTCACACCATACCCACTTAGTTGCTACAAACTGGCCTAAATCCATCATCCACAAAAGGGTGAAAAAAAAAGTTGAAAAATGCTCATGTCCTACTTTGTTAATGTGATGATTATTATTATGCACATTTCTCTGACAGATGAGATAGCAGGCCCCCTGGCCTGCCTATAGAAAGCTGAATAACCAACAGAACTAAAAGGTATCAATTGTGGAAGTTATGAACACAAATATTTTACTTCAGAAATTATGTGATGCCACTGCAAACAAAACAAATTATTTTTCAGCAGGTGTGTTTTTCAATAGAAAACAATGAATTTACAGAGCAATACATAGTGAAAATTACATTACCCTCATAAATGCTGGATGACCTTTGCAGACATTTTTTTTTCTGTAAATCTTTATACTTCCAGAGGTTGTGTCAGATGTTCCATTGGCAGAAAAATAAAATCTTGCTTGTGTATCCACTTTTCTCTTCACATCAACACTCAGATTATAAAACATTTCTGCAAAATAAAAAATAAGGAACATAAAAGTTATAAAAACCTTAATATAATAAATTCATTATTTCCATGAATTTATGGTAAAATCATATTTTTTACTCACTCCCTTAAAAACGTTCTGTGATATCCTTCATAAAATGCTCCACGTATACATTCTAAGTTGGTAAGTCTTACATTCAAATGTAAATTCAAATTAGTTACCAGTTATCACTACATTCTTAGGTTACACTGTAGATGCAGTAGGCAACTTGGAGTTCCACCTTCACCCTCACCATGATGCCTTCTCACCTTTTTGACATCATTACCTAGCTCAAGTTGTCCTAGTAAGGATGTGCCATTACTCAAAATTTACAAAAGTAATGGTTGGACATTGCAGGAGCTGAAAGAGGTATCCGTTTTTTATAGTTTCTCATTTAATCCTGAACTCAGATCAGTGAACACCATTACTCATTAAATACCAATAGCATTATTTTGCAAATGTGTCTATTTCAAATGAATACATAAATGGGAAATAGCTTACCAATATAGCCAGGTACCTCTCGTCCTGTGTAGGTAAAGCATATCTCTAGATTCATACAGATGGCAGGCTGGTTATTTTCCATGCAGTTCAAATTAGTTCGATTTATTGACTTCAGGTGTTTTAAGGAAGCTTCAACAATTATCACTGGTTTTGTTCTAAGAATACAGAAGAGTCGGTATTCACAAAATGCTTCAGAAATAATTTACACTATCTCTGCAGAATCTAATGGAATCTCTAACAGTTATTTTTCTGTTTTAGTATTATCATTTTTAAGTTATCTGCATTTTAAAGTACGTAAGTAACTGTATGCAAAGTCTTTGCTGCCTTAAGAAATTTTGGAAGAGGTTTTCTTTCTCATCAAAGAGTTCATTTAAGTGGTTCAGGTGTATCCATTCTGGAGCCAAATGACTGAAGTTGAGGACACCAAGAAAAACATCATGAGGTTACAATCTGCTGGTAATTTTGTTTTTTAAATTGCATTTTACAAAGTACAGTTACACTGCATGGTCTTTAATAGCACTAAAATGTAGTAGCCTCACCTCAGCACCACAGCAGAATCAGACAGAAATGCACCAACTGCTATATCTGTATGAAAAAAATTGATAACAAGCTTAAATTGTCAACGGGAATTACTTCTCAGGTACAAGTGTTATGTAGCATACTCATCTTTTGGCAACATTTAAAAATGACTTGTCCTTTATTTGTTAGAAGGTATGCATACGGCATGCTTCTCTATACAGAAGATGATTGCTCAAATATTTGTCACGTGGCCATTTGCTGGACTTGAAGATATTTGCAATGGGATGATCTGATTTCTATTCCAAGTTTAAGCAGCTGACACAGAAATACAATTCAGCTAAACAGCAGTCATGTGCCTTCTTTTAAACCCAAAACTGTGATTTTGCTATGCTATGCATACACATATACAAAACAATTCAATTATATTACTACATATGAACCATGTCTAAAATTATAGACAGAATTTGGTAGAGCTAGAAAAAATATAATTTATTCCAATTTAACGGATAACTACTAATGTAATAAGGAAAAACATACAGCTGCTTACATAAGCAGAGCCTACAAGACTTCATGGGAACTTTATGCTTTAACATAATTAAGACCTGACGTAATGTCTATCTGTACAGTGGCATAGCATTATAACAATATACATAAAGCAAAGAGTTTTTACACAAAATTAGCACTTCTGTGTCCGTAACAGTCCTAATCCAAAGCCATGAGTCCTGAGTCAGGTTAATATATGCCATGCACACAGACTTAGTGTTGCTGAGCTCACTGACTCCTAGCAAGATCCAGACTATGTGAAGACCAGAGAGATTTTTAAGATAGCACACTAGACTGGCCAACAGATGTGCTTCCAGTACCCAAACTAACTCAGTGTGACATCAGCTAATGAAATTATTACAGTAAAAAGTAAAAATTATATTTTTCTTGGGTACTATGATCTTGCTATTATATTTTTCTTTTACATCTTCAATAACAGTTAGATGACCATAAAAAATGCGTGTCTTCAGCTTAACTTCTTCCCAAAATGCTAGGTCATGTCATCTTAATAACAGATTTTCTTCTGTTAAGAGTAACAAGTAGCAGTGAAGTTGTTCCCTATGAACTTGTACTCTTTTAAAATGAAAAATAATCACAACTGTTTAAATCACCTTGATAACCATTGTTATCTGCATCAATACCGCTTGCTATTGACTGTCCAAACATGCTTAAAGAAGTACTGACTTGCTGTCCTTGTATTCTCTAAGGAGGAAAAAGAAGAGAAAATTATTTCTGGAAAGTAACTTTTGTGTTACAATATCCAATGCAAGTAGATAGCAAAACCACCCTGCTGCTGAAAGCAGTCATGCATCTACCTGTGGAAGTGTACCTCAAAAAGCAATATTCTTCCACTGCTGTAAATGTTATATCCACAAACCTGAGGCCTCTAAAACATTTTTATCTTTTTTTGTAAAGATTATATTATAAATATAAATCACAGTCTATAAATCACAGACTATAAATCACAGTCTGTGTAAAAATTTCTGGAGCCTTTTAAAGTACTGAATGTTAAATTAAGAGAAAAACCTCTTGAATCTAAACTTAAGGTTTTTTTTCATGGATTGATTTTTCATTGAAAAATCATACCTGTGAAAATAATGGAGTTATTCCATCTTCCCTGCCATTGTATATATAAATAGCTCCTTTTAGATCATCTTCTTGTGGAGCCCCAATTGCTACATCTGTGGAAAAAAACAATTATAACAATAAACAGTTGATTAAGAAGCATGATCAAAATGCATTTAACAAAATCCAAACCACAACGCATGCCATATCAGAGCACATTTATTTGACTGAATTCAAAAGCAAGTGCTAAGGATAAAGGGAATTAGAAACAATGCAGACAAGCTCAGTAACATGACTCTGCCTGAACTACTGCCTTTCTGGAAAATAAAGGCTAATGAGCCATTAATTTTGTGCAATGCAAAGTCTGTTCTTATCAATTCTGAATTTGACCCTGAAGAGGTTATTGTGGAGAGAAGCTAAAATGTGGTCTTGAAAAAACAACTGTCTGTGTTCTTGAAACTATTATGATTTTCCTGCACTCTGCTATTCCCAAGTGGACTAAACGACTGAAGCACAAGTAGTTGTCTTACTACATTAACTAAAATGAACAATGTATTTTATTGTGATATGTCTTTAACAGCTGATAAAGAGGAATGAATGGGCATTTAACATGGAAATAAAGGCAGTCCGTTGTCTGTACAAAGGAGTATATTTTAAACATACTTGATTTAATCCCTAAATGGTTTGTCAACATAAAAATACACAAACAAAGGAACCAACCCTTAACAGTCCCTACCAAAACATCAACAAAAAGCTCCAGGGTTCAAACAGCCAGAGGACATTCAACAAAAAGCAGGGGGGAATTAATTACAGCATCTTAAAATTCACCCATGCAAAATCAATAATGGTGAAATTTCATTCATAGAGAAATAGAACTATCTGTAAATCAGAAATAATACATGGATCACCAAACCAAAATCACAAGAAAAGCAAAAATCTGATGCCTGGGTTTAGCTGAACAGCTCTCTGATTGAATCCACATTGACTGAATCCATACTTGGCTGACTAAAACACACAAAATACGTCTCTCCACTTGTGAGATGAAAATAGGACAGCCAAGTTGTGTTGTCTAATTAAAGCGAAACATATGTTCTTGCAGGGGGGGTCAGATTCTACACCAACGTGCATGCCATTATCTTCACAGGGCTGATACAAAAAGCTTACATCACTGAAGATGTTGGCTCTGCTGTGCTTTTCTGTTACTTACTATAGATAAATGGTTTCTAGCACCCAATTCCTCTTTATATTTTGCTTCCAGCTGTTTTTCTTACAAGAAAATTTATTTTCCTATTGTCACTCTCAATATTGTCTCCACTTACTCTTTCCAATGTTTAGCTTCCTTCAAAAGCTAATCTACTTGCTTCAAGTCCCCCTGCAGTTTTATGATGCCCATTTTACGTTATATTCAGTGTCATATATCTGCTTTGTTATACTGCTACTAAATTGATTTTACTTCTCTGTTTCCCAGCCCTATGCTTGACTATTGTTTTGCTTTGCAGTTTGCAAATATTCTAGGGCAAAACTTGAAACTTCTGCGTAAATTTCTGAAGATCATGCAAAACAGAAGAACTGGAATCTAGCAAGAGTCATAGGAACAGTAGCTAAAGGAAGAAAAGGACTGCTTTAGGGGGAAAGAAGGCTAGGTAAGAAGCAAATTACTGTTTCAAGTCTTGCAGGTTACAGAAGAGGACCAAGAGCAGAGGACAAAGGGAAAAATCTTCTCAACCTTTCATAATGCTCCCATTGCCTGTCCCATAAGGTGACAGGCCACTGCTCAATGAGAATTAAAACCAAAGTGGTTTTTAGTTTTGTTTTTTTTCGGGTTTTTTTTTTTTGTTTGTTTTGTTTTTGTTTTTTTTTTTTTTTAAATGATTTTCATACTCACCTTCAAAACCATCATTATCAATGTCTCCTAGATTGGCTATGGACTCCCCAAATCTGGCTGCATATGAGTCACTCCCACTGAGCTCTACGTCCAGTTCTATCATCTTTGCCTCCTGAAGGAAAACATTAGCAAAGGCACATTAATAGAGGCTCTTCCAGGGGAAACTCCTCAGAATAATAAAACTGCTTGGAACAGTGTAAAATCTTACTTAACTCCTTGCTGCAGAAGCCAGCATTATCAAAGATATCTAACAATATTTAGCGTAAGAATGAGAAGAAATACTACAGCTGTTCTTTAAAAGTGAGAACAGCAAGTTCCCATAGCAAACACCTGTAAACAGCAGAAGGCTTGTATCAGAGTACAGGAGCTTATTGCTCCTGTAGAAAGAAAACTATGTGAATTAAAGTCTATATAGCTAGCCTCTGTGGGTATGTTACAGAGTGCTGCTGAGATCGTCACCAGGCTTCTAAAGTTGTTTTTCCTATATCTTGTATGATACAGAAGAAGAAATCTTTTAGCTTGTTATACGAGAACAACTGTGGTACAATGTATTTTGAGAGAAAATACTTACAGAACCTGAATTGATGTAGACATAAACTCTTCCTTCTTCTCTGATGGTACTTTCCATGGGAGCACCAACTAGCAAGTCTGAGAGGCCATCTGAATTCAGGTCCACAGCGCAAACCGCAGCCCCAAAGTAAGAACCAAGCTGCGTGCAAACAAGAAATTCAGTCACTTCAGTTTTTTATGATAGAAGTTCTCAGGTGCAGAAAAGTAGCATAAAAGACATACCTTTTTACCTCTTAGTTCAAACAGAATATTCAGTTGCTTGTCAATGCTAAAAATGTACGCCTAAAATGAGAAGAAACCAAAAGCGAAGCTCAGCAAACTAATCTGAAATACTACCTTCTGTTTTCTTTACAGCATCTGCTAGAGAATCATCTAGGCAACACGTAGTATCACAAGGCTTGCTACTTGCTATTTCCTATCTGTACCTTTAACATTGCAGTTCACAGCAGTATTATGTAGACTGTCTTCCCTCCTTCCTTCTTTAACTTTTCTCCCTAGGAGAAATCATATTACCTGACACATGTCTTTATTCTGTTAATCTAATCTGGGAAATAAATGGGTGGCTAGTGGTGGAGTATTGATCAAACCAACAATATAAGCAATCTCTTACTTTACCAGTCTGCTCCTGTTGGGGAGCCCCTCCAATTACTTCTGTGCTAGATGATGCCAGAAAATGTCCAGCTCCAACAGAGTACCCTGCAAAACGGAAATGCACTGTTCAATACTGTCAGTGCTATACAAACTAAAAAATGGGAGCGTGACGTATGAAAGCTGTCAACACTACAAATTATTACAAGTCTGACATTCAGACCTCATGCAAGTTAGCAATGAAAACAGAAAGGAAAACTTTTAAGTATAAGCAAAAGGTCCATGCAAACAGTAAGCTCCTGCAAGTAGAAATGAGCGTCAGAAACACATTTCTTCCCAGAGATTCAATTATCTGCCAAACTTTAAAAGTCTGTAAAATAAATGGCAAACACCTTCTGTTACTGCGTATTCTACAGTTGCTCAGTGAGTCCATAACGCAATGCAAACTATCACGTGCACACAGTGCAACATGGAAGTACTTTATTCGATTGTCACTCTAACTATTGTTGTAACTGGACTGCAGAGAACTTGAATGTGGGGGTACTTATGCCTGTGCACATCCTTATGTCTGTGTGTGCATGTTTTTATATACACACACACAGGTTATTGTGTATGTCCCCATAGCAATAAATCAGACCAAAAGCTTGATTACGCAGTAAGAAAACATTACATCAGCTTTTGTAATTGAATCTACATAACAACATATTTGTCTGTGTGAAGACAGCTCTTGATAAACAGGACCACATTTTGGTGCAGACATCAAGCCACAGAATTCTGATGCCACAAGCTGTAGCTACACCAGTCATTGTTATTCCTTCCAGAATGCATTATGGCTAAATTGAAACAGGGAAGACAGTTAACATATTTTGCTACTCTTGCATTTACTGAATTTTTGTTGATTTTCACAGCTTTCAGAGAAAATGGAAAAATCATCTTGGATCAGATAAGAATGAGCTTTAATTTTTTCATCTTTGAAGACAGCTGTTGGGAATTCATGTTCTTAAAGCCAGCATTTATTTTCATATTTTAAGGTAAGAGATGTGAAAAATACAGTTTCTCATTTGAAGGTCAACACCTAGTTCATGCTTATTGAACCAAAAAATTAAACTGAATTAGATGAACCCTAATTTGCCTCCTCTAACCATTTATATGTATATATTTAATGGTTTTACTGAAGACTAACACTGATAATTGTAATGAACTTTAGGAAAAAAAAAACATCAAAAGAAACTATAATAATCAAAGTGCCAGATTCCTACTGTGGCATTACAATGTGCACGGAAGAAAAAAAATCAAAAAACTGATTCATTTTCTCCATTTTTAATGACAGATATTATATTGACTTCAACACTTAAAAAAAAATCCATGAAAAAATACCAGAAAGAATACCTTGCAATTAAATAAAATTTAACAAAATTAGAACACATCTTTAGAACTGTCACTCCTGCGATAAACAAAGCAAACGCTGAGAAACACTGTGCACTGACTTCAAGACAACAACTATTTAGCTAAGCATTTGATTAATATGTTTATAAAGTATTAAAGATTTGAAGTACCTAGATAACTGCCAAATTTCACTTGGTTATTTGAATCTGTGTAGGTATGGATTGTATTTGTAGTTGTATTGTATACAAAAACAGAACCAGTCCAATAATACGATCCAGGGGCTCCCATTATAATTAAGTCCTAAAAGAAAAATAAAACATAGCTATGTTATTCAGGTTTAAACATTCACAAAAATTAGCAAAACAAGTCAAGCACTTTCCATAGATCTTCTGTCAACCCAGAGAAATGCCACTGGAGATGTGTATCGCTCAGCACCAAGAAATTACCACCAGATTATAGACAACATTTTTCAGCCTTTTTCAAAATATGATTATTACAAACATTGATCTGAGAACATTGTAGTATGAACATCAAACTGCATAGTCTTTTACTTTTTTTAAAGAAAAATCAGTCTTAAAATGTTGATTGTATAATACAGAATATTACTTTGCAAAGCAAGAAGATAAGGCTTATGAGCGTTAATGTTACATGAAACAAATTAATAGCAAGAGAACCATAAAACTCCATACTTTGTTACATTCATGTTCTTTTTCCATGAATAGTAATTTTTAATTGCAGATTAAAAGTGATTTTAAAGTAAAAGTATTCTTGGTTAGTTTGGGAATTACTACGCAAGTGTTATCGACATTAATTATATTACTATTATACTTTATTATATATTGTATTATATAATTATAAAAAGTGTTATAATTATATATTTTTATTATATATTATATAATTATGTATATTATATAATATTTATACACTTATGTGTACACACACACACACACACACTAGATGTTTGGTGTCTTCAATACAAACCTCCATGTAAAAGCTAGACATTCCAGCCTGGCATGACCCATGATTCTCTCCAAACTTTCGTACATGGTCTGCATATAGAAAAGAAACATAAAAGAGGATGAGAAGCACAGTTTCAGAACTTATTACCAGGTCTTCAAGAGCACCCAAGATAAGCTTAAAAGAAAATAAAACAATGAATCATCAGTCTTCAGTTCCGTAATAAAACTAAAAACAGTGGATTCCCTGCTATGACCTTTAGTGTCAATACACTGATGTAACAAACCCAAAGCACAAAGTATCTCTTGGTCACAACTGCTGTTGAAATCTTGTGACTTTAAAGACTCCAGTTTTCTCTTTAAATTATTCCATGAGAGTGAAATAGTATGAATTGAGCATCACCAGTGGATAAAACTCTTTCCCACTCTGCCTATAATCCAGACAATCTGACTGACAGGCTTATGTGTCTTGACAGAATTTGCCCTCATGCTCCTTAAGGTTTTGAAGGACTTATTACAGATACCTTAGAAATATTGGTATATTTATTACTTTTAGCAGTTGTTTTACATCCAAATCTCCCAGCTCTGTTTTCTTGCTCCTCCTTGCTAACTGCCTCCCATCAGGATCCCTTTGTCTCATCCCTAGGTTTGTTCACCTAAAAGCCACAGAAGAGAAAAGCATGACTTCCTTCTGTGGCCAGATTGTCAGCTCTCCCTCACACTAGCAAAGGACAGGGTCACAGACTGCCCTCCTGGATGGAAAGGAAAGCAGGATGGTCTTGTTTCAAAGTTTCAGGTCCTCTGAAGAAGGACTGCCCAACATCTTGAGCAGTGGCCTTGGCAGGAGGCGGTTTAGGAACAGGGATGAACAGCAGCTGGACGTGTGGCCGTGCTGGGAAACCAGAGGCTATATCAATCAGGTGCTACTGATGATTCCCTGCAAGGTACTGCTGAGCACAGCAAGCAATTGACAGAGCAACTGAACTGAGGAGGTCCTCCACTGGCCTATTTTTGGGATGCAGTTATCCAGCCCAACCAGCAAGTATGTGTATTGCCTTTTGAATGCAGTTTTTCTTAGAGGTGGCAAACATCCTGCTAGCAAAGTTACATCATTCATAACATCAGCGCTCTGCTTTCAAGCCTTTGGCTGCAGAAATCCTGCCCAGAGCAGCACAGGCTTTTCACAGCTTTGCACCACTGAACTTTGCATCTCATCCTTCCCTAGAAAGGACTCAAGCATTATGCTTACCTATATAACATGGGCATATTCTTCTGCTCAGCTCAGTTCGAAAATCAGAAGAGACAGCAAAACAAATACCGTATGGGAGTTTGTGTTCATTTTTTATGTAAAAGATATTTTTCCACCTATGTCCACAAGCCTACGGATAAAAAATACATGATGTTTGACACAGAAGCACAAGAATTATGAAGGCACTCTGACAAGCAGACTTGCAGCTGCAGCAGTGAATACATACGACAAAAGATCCGTTTTCTCTGGGCTGCCTTGATAAGCTGACACCCAGCCACTGATGATCTCGTTCTTCCAAACAAGTCTTCCCACAGCGCTCCCCGCTAGGATTGCCTACGACATGAAAACCAATGCTGAGCATGAGGACAAGCTGAAGGACTACATGGTGTCCAATACAACACTGTGGTAAACTTTGGCAGCTGACACCTGTCTCTATCTTGCAACGGCCACATATTTGTTTCATGTTTGTGAGCAAAGGCAGGAACCTATGCAACCAAGGGGAGCATGCTGTTTCTGAACATGATGAGCGTGGAGGTGACAAATGACTTCTCCATAACTACAGAGACCATAGCAGAAAGTGATGTTACACTCAGTCTGATGAAGATCTTACTTTTTTTAAGGTAGCATCTCTTTCATGGCTTACATCATATCACTATGAAACAATCCTTAAGTAGCAAGTTCATGTTACTAACCTAACTGAGCCCAAAGATTTTCAACTGATACTCAAAAAAATGAAAGTGAAGCCAGCATGAAAAATCAAGGAAATCCAGCATAGAAGTGTTCCTTTTGCTCCCTCCCCATATTTTGGGTTTGTTTTTAAACATTTAAGAGTGAGTTTATACAGTAAATGTGGATTCCTATCCTGGAATTCAGTCTTACGGAGTCTGAGACTGTATTAGCGTCAGTTTTAGAAACATTCTTTGCAAGGATTTCTTCAGCATCCTTCTTATCTATGTATCAATCAGTAGCAGATCTTAAAATTATCTCTACTTTAAATGGCTGTCAGGTAGAGGGTATACAACTGCAGTCTCTACGAGGAATTTGAAATCCCTGAGTCTACACGTACTGCATACTTCTTGCCTTGTTGCATTTATTTAGCAGTAAGGGTTTTGCTAAGGAGAGTTAATTTTTAAAAACCTTAGAGAAAGCAGTGAAATTTCTTCAATCTCTCCCAAAAAGGATGAAGGGATTGAGCACAGCCCTGCTGAAAAAGACCTGAGGGTACTAGTGGATGGAAAGCTGGACATGAGCCAGCAATGTGCCCTCACAGCTCAAAAATCCAAATGTATCCTGAGCTGCATCAAAAGATATGTGACTAGCAGAGCAAGGGAGGTGATCCTGCTCCTCTACTCTGCACTAGTGAGGCCTCACCTGGAGTCTTCTATAGTGAGAGTGGTGAGCACAGTATTGCCTAGTATTGTGGTTAATGCTCTGCCCCTGGAGACTTTCAAGATGAGGCTGGATCAGGCCCTTGGCAACCTCATCTAGCTGTGGTGTCCCTATTCACTGCAGGGCAGTTAGAGTTGGAAGGGTCTTCTGAAGGCCATCTAGTCCAAGGACTCTATAATTCAAAAGATTACAGCACTACCAAGCCAGCAAATACTCACTTCCTCCTAGGAAGCAGCAGTTCTCTTGTAAGAAAAAGCTGCACATTTAAAGGCATTTTAAGTTATATAACTAATGCTTTACATTCATAAGGGTACCTACTGCACACCTGAGAGAATTGACATTAACATACACTGAACTAGTGTTTCTTCTGTGTATCACCATGACACAGCTTACGAAGATAACTGCTTATAAAATGAGGAAATATGTAATGCCAGTTAAGCAAGTTGTACTGTACACTTTTGAAGACTCTCCCAGATGCAGTGCTGTAGCAATGAGCTGTGATTTCTGAAACCCAGGCACTGCATTAGGAGGAGGAGCAGGCACCAGTTCTGAGGACATCCCACCCCTCACCCCGTGTGGGCACCAGGGCTGAGATCTAATCACTGTCCACTGCATTAGAGTGAACATGCAGCCCTAATTCAGTGGATTTGTTGAATTGCTCTTGGAGAACACAACCACCCCATATTAACTATGGAAACAGAAAGGAGTGTATCTAGTCCATTCAGCCACGTGGGGATACATGAATGACGGTGGGCTTTGCTATATACCACTGTTTTAAATGATTGTGTTCTTAGAGAGTCTTGTGTATCAGAGTTTTGGACAGAAAATACCAGATTTATAGTATCAAGGTAATTCTTTGTCACATGGTAAAACATAAGGAGAAACATCTGCAGGAATAAAAGCCACTGCATTCCCAGGTGTAGGAATTAATACTCCTTTAAATCAGAAAAACCACTTCTGGTAACTCTCTTCCAGCAATGCTTTCTGTCCTCCTATGGCAAAGAATTTCTTGGGATTTCCTTGATAGTGCATGTGGGTTTATAGGAAATGGACCGAGTGGAGAAGGCTGGTACCGTAACTCTAATCTCAAGAGGTTTCCTGAACTTTTTTTATCAGTAAGTCAAGAAAGACCAGATAACAATAACATCTGAGGTAGGAGGAAACTTTGTTCATCTCAGTACTTCACTCCTGTACGTATGTCAGAGGTCCATAACAGGAAAATGCACTACCATTCACTGCTGCTCATTGGGTGATATTTCCTTTTTCCTGGGCTGCACCACATGCTGATTCAGATTTCCTTCGGCCTTCTGCTCACTGCTGCCTTATGTCTCCTCTCTTTCTCTGATTGGCAAGCATTCAAATGTCTTGAAAATGATAGGCCTTTGTGAGCAAGAGAAGAGTGAATTTGACATCCTAGACACAATGATGAGTCCCTGCTCAGCGCAGGACCTTATAAAGACTTTCTCCAGTGATAAAGCTACATTCTGCACAAGCAACAGAGCTGCACTACATAAGCTCAGGAGGACACGGCAGCTTGACTGCCTCAGGGAAAAGGAGCACGCGTTGTCATAAAGTCACTGAGAGATAAGTAATTGCCCCGTCTGTGTACATTACACAGCTGGAAGATACACTTCTGCTATAATCCCTGCTGCACACATCCACAGAAACAGCATAATTGCACATAAACAAGGTCAGAACTCAAAAAGCCTTTTCTAGTTCTGGCCTCAAGGTCTCTAATACAGATGTTTGCAATGTCGTCTGAGAAACCAGTTTTATATAACTTGCTCCAGTGCTCTCCGTGCCCAACAGCCTCCCACAATCCTTTTTATCCTCCCAGAACTTCTCTAATGCCATCTGATTATAACAATAATTTACTGCAAGGACAAGACTCCTGATGCCCTTCTCCTAGATGTCTGGGCCTCAGCCTCCTTTCATTTGCCCAAGGCAATCTTCTCTCCTTTCAAGGATTGGATAGCTCTTATCCCTCTAATGCTCCTCAAACCACTTGCACCTGGAAGAAGATGTTAGGTGAGAGCTGTTTCTGTGATCCCGTAACAGACCTACGCTCAGACAGTCCTGCCTTTCTTGGAATACATTTCCGAGTAGAACACTGGCAGGGGATGATCAATGCAAGTGAGATCAAAAAGCCAAGCAACCAAAAGGAACATCACTGAGATCAGGGTTGAACATAGGTCTGCCATTTGGGGAAAGCTATTAGCTGCTCACTTTTCCAACGCAATGGTTCGGCTGGGGGAGCTAGAGAGCAATTTCTTCTTAAGTTAATTGCAGCTGGGACTTAAAAGAAGGGTGAAAGACATTGTGGGCAGTGCTTTCTGATCTGATTCTAAAAAAACAAAAACAACGCGCACTGACTTTACAGTATGCACTGTAGTTGAAACTTTCGTTTTATTTTTAGACTGGATGGCAATTTCTATAAAGTCTCCTGTTTTTTCACCCAATAAAAAGCTCTCAGTTTCAAATCTGAGAGCAATTTCATTGAAAACATTCTACAAGTCCAAAATATAAGAGGTCTATAGATCTGAAGAGCGAGTCCCTCTACAGTCGTCTACTGCTGCCCTAAACTGACACGAGTAAGTTCTTGAAATTCAAAAACATGCTAGCAGGCTGACAGTGCTCTGGATAGTATATTTGAACATTCTATTTTGTATTAGTGCCTACAGCTCCCAGCTGTGTCTGCATCTAACATAAACCATCACCTAGAAATACTCCAAATATGGATAAATCAGTGGTCTAGACTGTCTGACACCAGGGACAGAAGTACTAGAGCTAGAAACAAGACTCACTACTTTACTCCTCTTTTCAGCAGAGTGTTTTAGAAGTACCACCAAGGGGCTGTGAAGGCAAAAGTTTCCTAGCAGATTTCATTGTTCCTCTTGGTTCTTGCACCAGCCCATATCCTTGCAACACCATGAGCAACACCACAATTCTCTGGATGTGTTGTTTTTGGATGCTGCGATGACTGCAGCATAAGACTGTTCCCAGCAACTCTTTCTCTATTGAGCAATCAGACAGGAACAAGTGACACAGAAAACACAACAGCAGTTCTTTGTGATCAGGGGCTTCATAAACTGCCCGCGAATCCTTCGTTAATTTGTTGTCAGTTTCAAGGCTATTTTAGTGAAAAATAGCAACAATACGTTTTAAAATTTTTATGTCCAAGTCCTTCTGTTTATTACAAAGTTCTGATGTTCAAAAAACCCCACTTCTGTTATCACCTCTCCATTTCATATCCAGAAACTCATCATCTCAAAGACTCTTCATTGGAAAGAAATGTGAATTCAAGTAATTAAAAGAAAGATAAAAATGGCTGTTTTGCCATCTGCCCATTCCAGGAATGTAATATATTCTTGCACCATTTTCAGATAAAATTACCCTATTCTACAAGCTCAGAACCCAAACTCATTGCTAGTAAGAAGCAGAAGAACTAGGTCACTGACTGACTGAAAGACACAGTGTTGATAAAGACCATTATGACCCCAAGATGCTGACAGCCTCAATGAGCTAGACAAGAGATAATTAAGTTTAGCTTTGCAACTGCAAATTCCCTTGTGTATTTCTGTGACTGCTCAGCAGGAAGGCAGAGACTTAATGAAGTTCAGATCCTACCCTACTTCATTTACATCCCATGCACCACATCACGGTTTGGCTGCTTTACTGACCTCACTTCTTGTTTTACTGCGGAACTCTTCCTTTCAGATGCATTTACCTTCAGAAATACTGTAGACAAACCTTGGTATTACAAAGATGCTATCTAGCTCTAAGGGAAATAAACATTTTGCAAAATTCTCTTGCGGTATCACTGTTTTTAAAAGCTCAGGACAAGACAGTAAACATTGCTGTGTAACCTGCAGTCTCTAAATTCAGGGACAGAAACAGTGTTAACCTAAGCTTTAGTACCACGTAAACACTTTTGGTCACCTGTTGCATCATTTTGTTTCGGATCTCTTAAGCTAGTAAGGAAAAGACCATGAATTTCCTTTGTTAGACAGAGCTCTCGTCTCCACACTGGCTAAACAAGTGAATGGAGAAGTGCTGCAGAGGTATTGCAGCTTTCAAAGAAGCTGAAACCTTAGCACCCTCCTCCTCACCTACACAGTGAGAGGCTATTTTAGCTTCCAACCCAGGAGTAGAGGCTCAACACCATTTCTGCATACGTTATTTCACCCACTGATTGACTTCTTTGACTTTCCCAAGCCTCTTAAACAAGCAACTGGAGAAGAAAGCTATTTCTTATATATTGTATAAATTTAACATTGGAAGAAAATTACTCCAATAAATAAAAACAACAACAACAGAACCAAACCAAACCAACATCAATGAAGTTATACCGGCCCAAGTAATTCATGTGCTGTTCTTTCTATGAGCAACCACTTGTATACTTATATATTATCTATTTGTAACTTTTACTGCCAGTTGCAAACAAACAAACAAACAAAAAACCCTGTCCATTCTGAGCACCACACAGAGTGGCACAGGGAAATCGTTGTTCTAACATTTTTGTTTCAGAACCCTGCCCCCATCCTGAGCGTGCACCAGGGCACGGCACGCTATCGCCTACATTGCTTTCAAACGTTTTGAAAACTTTCGCGCGCTTCTTATCCTGACTGGGCAGAAAGTTAGCAACTCTAACGGCTGCAGAACACTCAGGAGACTTTATAGGCACAGCACAGAGACAGAGCAAAATGTGCTGTGTGCACACAAACAGAGCCCAAAGGAACTGAGATGTGCACACAAACAGAGCCCAGAGGAACTGAGATGTGCACACGGCAACCTGTTGAGAAGCACTCTTGTTTCGAGCAAGCATCCGACACTTAGAAGTTGGGTGTGAAGCCACACCTCCCAGGGATGGGAAAAGTTTGCTTAAATGCGGGAGGTGGAAAAATGGAGTCGGTCACGCGTAGTTTTGGTCCCCTCATTCATCAGCTCAGCTCAGTTCATGAAGAGGGATGAGCACCGTGCCAGGTGGCCGTGCCGCACCGTGAGTCGGGGCAGCTGCTGCGGGAACGGCTCTGTAGAAGGCCCAGGCCCGTGTTCCGAAGCCCGTGCGGATGACAGCAGCTCTGCCTCACCAGCCTGCTGCGGGAAGCACGAGAAAGCACCGAACCTCTCCCCGGAGCGGCTGAGCAGGGCTCTGAGAGATGCAGACCAGAGAGCGGGCACCTCTCGGCCAAGTTCTGCTGCGGTCTGTTGCTCCCAGACGGAGAAAAGCCGACTCCCTTCCCAGCAGTGCAAAACGGCTCCGCAGCGCCCGGCAGCACCCCCCGTCCCGCAACGCTCAATAGTCATCCCGCCGCGACTCACCGAGCTGGAGCTGCTCGCACCTCCCGCGGGGATTGCTCTCGATCCGGCAGCGGAAGATGGCCCCAGGGCTGAGCACGGAGCTGTTGGCGGCCCAGTTGGCCTGCGGGGCGCCCGCCACGAGCCTGCGGGCAGAGGGGAGCGTGAGGCGGTCGCGACGGGGGGGCTGGGACCGCGCGGCGGCTCGACCCGTCCGGGACTCACCAGCGCTCATCGCCGTGGCCCATCAGGAGAACCGAGTAGCCGAAGAACGTGCCGTTGTCCCCGCGGAAGAGCAGCGGGTTCCGGGTGTCCACGTTGTAGGTCCGCGCCGTCGGCAGACACTGCCACAGCAGCAGTAGCGGGGCGGCCCAGCGCGCAGCCCGCCCGCAGCTCCGCATGGCTTCGGCCGGCACCGGGCAGACGGACGCCCGCCTTCCCGCTCCGTTCGGGGAGAGAGATGGCCCCGCCCTGCCCTGCCCTGCCCCGTGCCCTGCCCCGGGCCGCCCGCGCCCCTCACAGCGACCGCTGCCGGCGGGACGAGCGGGGGAGCTGCGGTGCGCGGCGCTGGGTGCCCTCGGGAGGGGACGGCTCCTCCGCGCCGCCTCCTGCCGCGCCGCAGCAGCCCCGTTGCCGTCTCGGGCGCGAGGTCGGGTTTCTCCCCGCCCCATCCGCGCCCGGCGGTGCCGGAGCGGCGCGGTCTGCGGGGCTACCCCGGGGGAGTTCGGCCTGTCGGACCTCGCGCCGCGGGGCCGTCAGCCCTCTCACCTGCCCTGTGGGCGGCGTGGGTGAGCCGTCTGGGTGCAGTGTGGCAGCGGCGGGTCCGGCAGAGCCGGGCCTTGCCCGAAACGCCCGCCGGCATTCCTGCCCGCTGCCCTCGACGTGCCCGAGGCGGGCTGGATTCTATTGGCTGGATCCCCTGAGCGCATCTCCCCCGAGTCCCAGCAGGGAAATCCCAGCCAGCTGTGGGGGAACTACGTGGTCGGATTTGCATTTTCTAAAAGCAGATTAATCTCAGAATCTGTTCTGTTAGACTCGCTGCACTTCAGCTGACGTTCCTGGCCACCCTTTCATTGCAAGGGATGTCTGAGTCCTGAAACTGGTGTCTGAAAAGCAGGGGACAGTTCTGAGCCTCTTCCTGCCTGTGTTGTATGAGACTGCTCCCATTTGATGACTTCTCCCTAAAGGGAATGAAATTGGAACAACCCTCATGACTTTACTCACATTTTAAAATGACTTTTTGCATTCCTGTTCAGTTCTTTCTGTGAGCTGCTTGCAAAGTTATCAGCCAGTTTGCTGGACTGGACAGGAGTTATAAAAACCCAACAAACCCAAGCATTGCACAAGAGGTAGGATGCTTATCAGATAACAAGATAGTGAGGCTTCCTTGATCTTAGCAAGAAGCTTTGTTGTGTGTGTTTCAATTTAGCTCATGCTAAATTGTTGAAATCAAGGCTGTTACTTCTGCCAGCAAACCTTGCCTCAGAGTCCCTTAAATACCAGGGCTTCCTGTTGCTGCAGCAGCCTGGTAACAGAGCGGAGCCCAATGCAATTTTGAGTTAAAGGAACAAGATCTTAACTCTTCAAAATTTTAAGTTTAGTTGTAAAGATTACTACTTGGAGATGGGAGACAAAACCATTCTCATTTCAACTCGTGAATATTCTACACGTTAGAAGTAAGTGTGAAATGGTGATGTACCATCCTCTAATGGAAATTCAGAACATGGCATTATAAGCTGCTTGAAATAATAAAAAAAAAAAAACCCTCTCATTCCCATTCAGGTGATAGAGGTGCAGAAAACGTAATCCTTCTGCTCAATACTGAGCAATTACCAGAGTGGGACGCTGAGGCAGTGCAGGATCAATACATCTCAACTTCCTAAGCACATTCAGGTGTGTAGCTCCTGGAACGTGATCAGTGCACTGCAAGATCTGACAGTCAGTCAACTATCTTTTTTTAAAGTAATGATCTCTAGAAATCACAGGGCTTCCCTGGGAAATACTGATGCCGGGCAGTGACTGTTTTGTGTAAAGGAGTTAAAGAGCCCCTCAGCTGCTATTCATCTTGCTTCCAACTGCTGACATCAAAGGAGCTACGACAATCAACAGCAGCTGTGAATCTGCATTTCTACCAGGCAAGTTTTCATTGTCATTTTGAAAGCAACAAAACAAGCATGATTCAAATCCGAAATGCTAAATTGTGGTTTAATTGGTGGGAAACCATAATATCATTTCACCACTACTTGACCCCATAGCCAGTTTTCAGGGACTTCCAGGCTTTTCTCTGAAAGATCATTACAATTCTTGAGTTCATTTCTTAGTCACAAAAATCACCAAAAAGCTCTATCCCTTGAACGCCAGAAAAGGGAAGAGCAATTTCTCAGCCTCCTTTTCACTGGCAATTGTATGGTCTAGGCATATCTGTCCTTTCTGCCCTCTGTCAAGATCAATTTTGTGTCTATCATTTTGCACATAGTTGATGCTGGAACCAACTGAGTGAACTAGGCAATTTCTTTGCAGCTGTGTTTCTAACCATTTGGGGGAATTGCAGAATTGCAGGGGTTGGAAGGGACCACTGAAGATCATCTGGTTCAAACCCCTGCTAAAGCAGGTTCCCTACAGTAGACTGCACAGGAAAGCATCCAGGTGGGTTGTCATTTGAATATCACCAGAGAAGAAGACTGCAGCCTCCTCCACACTACCCCCTTCGTAGGTGGCCTTTTCTTCACAGTTTGCATTGGAGCTTATCAACAAGTGTCGTATAGACAAGGGATAAATGTACACAAGTTATTTGCAGAATTCAGAGATGAGTTAATCTTTTGAGACTGGTATGTTTGAGAGCCTGGGGAAAAAGAAATGTAGCTGAAATTTCTAGAGATTTTGTAGAACCTCCAGTCTAGTGGTCCCTGGACTGCTACAGAGGATATGGAGCTGGTGGCACAGATGCCAGCTAACAAGAAAAGGTAGATCCTAAAGCTGTGGGCTTTAGCTGTTAGCACATAAATGCTTACTTGAAGCAGATGAGAACTGTGTTACACCTTCCTTGTCAGGAAGAAATGTGTCCATTGTTTTTTAGATTGTATTAGAATGGATGCAGTCGTTATCCATCAATGAAGTCCATGGAATTACGTAAATCTGTTGGAGTATCAGAAACCAACATTCTGAGAAATACCTGAAATTTTAAGCACCAATGTCCTGGTGTATGGCCAGGAGAGTACAAAATCTCAAAGCAAAACTGACAAAATGATGTAACGGAGAGAAAACTTGAGTTTTAAGGATTCAGACAACTTTACAGAAAAGATAGAATGAACACTGAAAGCACGTGTATTTACAGAGAAAATACATATTTATATTTTCTTCACAAATATGGATACTGAAATTATCCTGAAATAATGAAAATAAATAATTCCCAAAATAACCTCGCTAGTATGCAATCTCAGCAGCATATCTCCTGCCATATTCTGTGATTAAACACTAGAGCAAAATATCATGGTGATTTGCTCTTCTGCTTGTTGCTGCTTCACCATCTAAGGCAATTTCAATGAAGCTCTTGGGATGGCTTCTTACGTGAGAAAGTATATTAGGCCACAGTTTGGCAAATGTGTTTTATAGCAGATGTGTGTACTTCATCTGATTCTCCTCATCTTTTGCTGCTCATTCTTGAATCATGCTGCTCTCTCTGTTACGCTGTTATGTATCTGAGCAGTGAACCAGATGAGAAAAGTGATCTGGGTTAAAAATAACCCAGCTACACCCCCAGATCTAGATCGGTGCATATACTGTGTGACTGGCCAGTTGCATTTGGTGTGTCAGAAGCCTGGTTTAGGCCAGTTCCCCAGCTCACGGGGCTGTATCAGTAACTGACAAGAATTTGAAAAGCTAAAGGCTAATATCTATCCGTCTAATTCCTTAAAATGGAAACAGAAATCCATTTCCCCAGCACTGAGTGAGCTGGAGTTCAGATATCTTAGCCCAAATGTTCTTCTGTCTGTGCCCTGAGGTGCCCAGCTTAAAAAAAGTTATATGGGAGTAAGCCTGATTTACTGATGCCATAAATGTCAGCATACAGTATCATGTGAGCAAGGTAACCTAAGTTTGTATTTCAGATCATATGTGCTCCTTCAAGCTTCAGTATTCCAAATGTAATTACGAACACTGGATATTTCTGGAGAGGTTTGTTGAGGCAGAGTGGGAAGAATGCGAGCATAACCAGAACAGGCCATATCATCTCTGCCATGTACATCAGCAGTTAGATTTAGACAAATGTAAGTACACAGAAGTATGCATGATTTCCTGATGTAAAGCAGAACAAATACTCATAAACAAAAGTGTCAATATCTGGAGTCACTGTACATGTACTTGGCAGAGGTAAGATAACAGCAAATACCAAATACCATTGTAAAACTGCCTGGGTGAAGGTAAGCAACTACTGCACAACAGAATGAAGTTGCTCAGACACTGCACAGCAGAAATGAGGTTACCATTTGGCAAAACTTCTGGCACTCTGCTTTTGGGCTTTTCACCCTGGATGCTGAGGGAGATCTCTGGCATCCTTTTGGAAGGCATATTTGAGAATTCTGTTTGTAACCCAACTGGATGGTATAAAAATACAGATTTCAATGGAAAATATGTTTATTATATAATTTTAGAAACTCTTCTTTCCCTGGGCTCTCAGGTTCTGCAGGCTGTAACAATTAGACTTGTAACAGATCCCCCATTTTATCTCTCCTCTTCAGCAATATCCCTTCTAATCTGCAGGTACCAGTTGTCTTTCTCTGAGATGATCTGATACTTATTAAAGTCTGCAGTTTTCCTCATCTTGAATTTAATTTTAAAATTTGTTTTCAGTTCTGAAGACCTTGATCCCAGAAAGCCAATCTACTTTTTCTAGCTGTAATAGTTTGTCTACAAAATGTAATTTCTCAGCTTTGTAAACCTTGTCTTCACAAAGCCCTATGATAATCAGGGCTATACTATGACTATAATAATCTATTAACATAAACTCAAAATAATGACGCAGATTTTTAAAGACAGAGTTGAGTGAAGTGCATTAAGGCACTAATGCTGAAGTCTGTAAAAAGAAAATAATTTTTAAATAAGAAAATGCATAAATAAGAGCTTATCAGAAATCATATGCTAGAGGCAGTACTTGTGACAAGGTGCTGGGATGTTAACTAATTACCGACCTTTCTCAGCCACTTGTGTCTCTCCAGAAGATATTGTTTAGCACAGCATTAGTCACTAGTATTTCTTCTCTTTCCTCCATCAGGCTTTTATAACCCTAGGATGATTTATTTGGAGTACTTTTTGATAATTGAAAGCTGTTCCACAGAGTAGCTGTTGTGGAACATTTTGAAGCTTGAGCCACAGGAAATCAGCAGATAAGACTTCACACAGCCATCACTTGATCAGCCAGGGATCCCACACGTTTTTTGGCTGTGTTCTGAGAACTAAGAAACCTCCGATAGGAGATTTCTGCGCACATGCGAGTAACTTTCGTTAGAAAATGTGATGTTTTCATTTTTTCAGATGGCTCCTTTTCTGAGTTCAAAGAGGACTCAAGCGCTGAGAAGCCGTTCAGTCTACAAGAGCCCAGTACTGAGGTAGTAACTACTGTGGAAATTTTTATCTGTTACTTCATTGCGTTTGGAAGGAGTATGAAAGGAAGTCACTGAAAAAAAAGCCCATAACTTTGCCTTCCCCTAAGCTGTTCAATTGGAGAAGATAAATGTATTGTATCTTTAATTACTCTGTCAACACTGCTTTTGTGTAATGCATCCCATTGCTGGTGAGAAGCGAAAGAAAAACACTGCTGGAAGAGCCTATGTATGTCTGTTATTAGCTTTCTTCTGTGTAACCTGTACTACTCCCTTTTTATTCTCTAATGTGGGAGGCATTTGGCTTAAATTAATTTCCTTGTATGAGCTGAACTTGAGTAACTGATCACATGAGCATTTTCACTGTGTTGCAAATACGGGGAAAAGCACACATTCTTAAAAGTCTTCACGAATATGCCTGCTTCCAGCTGTGTCTGCCCTTGTTCTCCTTTGTTTTATATATGCCTGCCTCTGCTTTTGGAGGAGTCACCAGATCTACTCTCAGTTAGAAATAAAAATGTTCAGCTGTTCCAAGTTAGAAAAATTTGGAAGTGTCATTTTGGAATTATCAAAGTACTTAAATATTGCTATTTCAAATTGTACATTTCTAAGCCTCTAACAAGGACAATTTAGAATTTTGGTCAGACTAGAAATATTTTCTGTTTTTCCATAATTTTTTTTTTTCTACAATAGCAGTGGACCAAAAATCTAATGTTCATTTGCAGTCACTTGAGAAGTTATAGAAGGCGAATATACTGTTACACTTGTCCCTAAGATTCTTTTCAAGAAACTTCAGTTTTCCTCTGCAATAAGATATGTGTTGAATGAAAGGGATATATTGTCCACTGATAAGTATAATTAAGCACAGATGTCTGAGGCACCAAATAGCAACTCATATTAGCAAAGGTCTTAATTTTTATCATTTTGCTCGTGTTCTCTTTATACAGTTGCATTTAGAATCAGTTAAAGAGGAAGCAGCTTTTCATTTAATTGATAAATAGTGTTTTCATGATCATACTTTTCAGGAAACGTTTTTGAGACCTTTTTTTCTTCCCATGAGCAGTTGGTGAAGTAAAAGACAAGTTCTCCAGAATAACGTGTAGTGGCTGTGGCATCCTGACTACCATAAGCAAATAATGGATCATCATAATCAGAAGCAGATGTGTATGTGTGATAAATTCATTCATATCCTCTTTTTTTTTTTTTTTTTCTTTAGAATTTCTGTCTAAGACTGTTGAGTTCCCAGATCTGGGCCAACTATAAATAAAGAGTTGTGTCTGTGTCATCCATTGCATGGATTGTCACAGTTGTGGCATTTTCATTATTTTCACCTTTTAAGGAAGCATTTTAGGTTTGATACAGTTATTTTGTCATGAGAAGTAAATATGTTTGTTCAAAGATTTTCAACATAAAGGTTTTTTTTTTCATTTTTATATTCAAAATGAACATGTTTTTTATTCAGCCCTTTCCTGCAATTAATTCCTATTTCAACCTAATGATCTCTCCTCGAAACAATAATTCTCGACCACCTTTTGATACTGCAAGTTTCCAGTTTTTACATGTTTCTGTTCTAGTGCAGGTTCCATGACTTCACTGACAAGGCTGGGTGCAGTGGGAAAAGAAGAGAATTCAAAAGAACTTTGATAGCTGCAAAGAAGCTTTAAGATGATGATCTGTTTCTTCTGCTGAGCAAGAAAAAAAACCTAAATGCATAATTTTTGGTGATTTAACTAAAGGAGATATTAGTTTTGCTGTCAGGAAGCATCAATTTCTATATTATAGATACTCAGAAAAGAATTAATGCAATATTTATCATCACTAGATCAAAATCACTTGGTTATAGCTTAGATTCCATTTGTATCAGCCTTCGAATACGTCAGTAAGTGAGACTGTCCTGTTACAGGGACTGCCTTAATAGTTGTAACTTTCCAATGATGTCCGTTCAAGAATATTCAAATAGCTGAATATCTTGAAGAGAGTGTAGGTTTCCTATGATGTTTTTTCCCCCCTCTTTCTCTCGGTTGTATTTGTGACAAAAATAGGCATGATAAGTGATTAGCAACAGCTGGACAGTTAGTACTATAGAGTCTGTGGGTCTGCTGAGCCTGAAAGCCTTTGGCTCCACAGGAAATATGAGCACTATGGAAGCAGCTCCAAAATTATGGAGGTTTGGTTGCACATCTTTCACCAAATGTAGGGTATTCTTTCAAGCAGTGACAATGGCTGTGTTTCAAATAGGAAGCAAACTCAAGACCATCTTCTTCCTAAAACAAAATAAATCAGTTGTTGTAAGAGGATTGTTGAAGAGAAACATCTGGAGGAAATGCCATTCTGGTTTCAGACTTGCCTTTGGAATACCCTAACATACATCTTCCAGGATATGATACTGTGCTTCATCAGACAACATCACAATGAGATCATACATCTGAATATGGAGTGCAGGCTAGCCTTATGAAGCATGGTGATTGCTATGTCTGATTTTATTTCTTCAGTGAGTAAATTAGGAATATTTCTCCTCCAATCATGAGAAATTGGATCATTACTTTGAAGCTAGAAGGGAATCCTAGATATGTACAAAAATGATTATTTCATAAACTCTGAATTTATGTGAGGGTAGATGATGTCTGTAACCAGAAGCAGCTCTGAGATATCAACAGAGTATCAAAGACAAACTACAAGTAAATCCAGGTCAGAATTAAGGTGAGAAAAATTTGTGGTACAAAACAGTGAAAATGCCATGATTTTGTGGAGCCACCTGTAATCTCAGACTGTGGACTGTTTCAGAGGAGAGCAAATAACAAGGTTGATCTAGCTTTATATGTACTTGTTAATATTTTCTAGTGCTCCTTCCATGTATACTCTTAGAATGAAAACAAAATACATCCGTTCCTTATAATAGATCTTCATGGATTTATTAGCCTTTTTAAAAATTTGGGAGAATAAAAACTTTTTGGCAAATTCTCAGATCTCTCATTGTTAAAATGTTGAATTAAAATGCCATTGATACTGACATAATCTTCATAATTAGTCACTTGCTACCTGTGTATTGATGATTTCATAGCAATCAGGTCTGATATAAGTTAAGACATTTGTATTTTAAATAATTTCTTTTGGTTTTGGTACATGTAGAGCTTGTAGTAACACAGCCATCTGAATATTATCATCATATAGTTTGCAAGGAGGTTTTTTAAAGTTATAGCTACATAAACAAGGAAGATGAAAGAATATTCAGACTAGGCAGAACACAGAATATATAGAGAATTTACTTAAAGGTAAGTGTATCTGTCCTTTTTTCTGGATTTTGCCGAAATATGTTACATCTATTCACCTGCCTTCTTCTACACAGTGATATATGCAATAGGCATCATAAGCAATTAGTTGCTAATTGTTGCTATAAAATCTGCAGTGAAATGAAATAATGAAATGATCTGTTGCTGTCCTGCTTAGAGATGTTTCTGTGAGTTGTTTTAGAGTACTGTGTGTAATAGATTTGGCATTTTCTTTTTTTAGGCTTCGATTTTGATATGTCCTAATTCTCTCTCTTTTTTTTTTTTTCTTTTTTTTTTTTTTTCCCTCTGGAGTGTTGTAATCATAAATTGATGTATTTGAAATGTAATTAAGCTTTTGGCCACTTGGACACTGCAGAATCAACACCCAAAATACATCTGTGATCTATGTAGATACGTATTTTAATCTTATATTCATGGAGGTATATCTTTTGTTACAAAGTGGATGTGGCTCATTTGTTCTCTTGTACTCTTATATTCTTCCATTAACTTATTTCAATTTATTTTAAAAAACGTATGCAGCCTGTATAGACAAGGATAGGCTATGAAAATTTTCATTGAGTGCTTATCATACAAGAGCAGCAGGTGCCTCACAGTATAGCTTGTTCTGACTGCATTGCTCCTCCTGTTATCAAAGAATACTGGTGTTCAACTCTAAGTTGCTAAGGTACATAGTTCACGAAATGATAGTGTGCTATACCAATATAAAGAGAAATTCTCTAAAAAAGGAACTCCTCTGCAGATTTTGGGAGAATACCAGCTCCACTGACTTTTGGTACACCTGGGAGCATTGCCGTGTTTAATAGGCAATGGTATCTGTTAGTGATTTAAATGGTTGAGAATGGTGGTTTGGTTCAGGTCAGCAGTGTGTCTAGACCAGCTCTCCTGTCACAGGGGCTGCTGGGCAGGTGCTTTGCTGCAGCACAAGCAGAAAAAGTTGTGATATTTCCTCTGATCGTACTTTCCTGATCTCCGTGCCCCAAAATTCTCTCTGCTCCAGCTTTGCCTGTTTCTGTACAAAGAACCAGCCCCTAATACTTGTTTTGAAGCTGGCCTGCCTCAGCGGTATTTTCTCTCCCTGAGCTCTTGTACCAGAAGGTCTGAGAGAGAATCAATTCTCACCTGTGCTTGCCATGCTTTGCTCCCCTCTATTCCCTGGGCTAGAGAAGAAAGGCTTATCCTAACTCTTTGTATAGTGGCTACATGCCTGTAATGACTGCTTGCTGAACGGTTGTTTTGGGTTCCCATGGCCGGGTTTCAGCAGTAGGCAGAGAGTGCTGCACACACAGTTCCAGATGGTTCTAGATGGTTCTAGGTGGTTCCAACGGATCCCAGCTGGGCGGGCCAATCAGTGAAAGCACCTGGCACCTCAGTGAGAACAAAGGGCAGAGCGCTGCACAGGTGGGGAGGGAAAATTAAAATTAATTAAAAAGTGAGTGAGGGACAGAATTCTGAGTAATGTGCTCAGAGAAGGAGGTTGGGGGAAGGTTCTCTCACAGTTTTTGCAGAGACTATAGAAGGAGAAGCATTTTCCTGTAGACTGTGGAGAGGAAAATATTGCGTTAGATTTCTGTATGGAGAACTCTATGCTGGAGCTGCGGCTAGGGACAGCCTGCACTGGAGCAGTTTTTCTGAAAGGAAAGCACAACCATGGAGAGCTTGTGCTGGAGCAGTTCTCCTGACAGGAACTGTGGTTTTGGAAAATGCACACTAGAGCAGAGTTTTACTGGCACAAAGCGCAGCACTGGAGAGCCATCTTGGAGCAAGTTCTCCTGACAGGAACTGTGGTGGTGGAGAAGATTTGCACTGCGACTTTTTTTGCTGTCACAGACACTGTGGCTTTGGAGAGCCTGTATTGTACTGTATTTTTCCTCGTAGAAGTTTTGTCTCTACCTGACCAGATTTTTCCTGATCTGTGTGGCTGTGGAGAGGACTTATACTAAGGGTACGTTCTTCTCTGTCAGGAATCTCAGTCTGTGGAGAGTCTGTGCTGGAGCAGTTCTCCTGACAGAAACTGCAGCCTATAGCCAGCTCACACTGGGGCAAAATTTTCCAGAAGGATTCCAGCCTATGGAGAATGGACCCACACCGGAGCAGGTGAAAAATGTGAGTAGGAGGAAAGGGAAGAGATGAAGTGTGTGTGAGTGGGGCAGGTAGTGGAGCTGGGAATGAAGAAGTGATGTGGGCCTGGGAGATAAGCATTGGTGGGAAAGGCTTTAAATTGTCTTTTTTCTTATTCCAAATCTATTTTAACTGTCAGCAAATTAAATTATTTTTTCCAAAGTTAAGTCTATCTATGGCAACATTGTAACTGATAAATGATCCCCTGGTTTTTCTCTTGAACTATGAGCTTTTTCACCTTTTTTTTAATTCCATCCTCTTGAAAAAGGAAAAGAGAGAGAGCAGCTGGGTGGAAATATGGCAGCCTGCAGTGGTCTGCTTGCTGCAGAGATTCAGACATCTTTCAGGCCCACAATATAACTTGTGGTATAAAGGGACAAGGAGAGTGGTTCTGTAAAAAAGCAAAGTATAGTCAATATTCAGGGCAACATTCAAGGTATAAGTGAATCACAAATTCAAATAGCATCATTACATTATTCACTCTTAAATTCAATTTCCTAAAGCCTGATTTAGCGCTTTTTTTTTTTTTAATTTCAGGGTGCAGATCACTGTGAGAATTGTGATGAAAGATGACTCCAATATCTAGTACCTGTGGGAAAAGTCAAGTTTGTTCTTCAAAACCAGGAGGTAAGAAATGACACATTATTTACTTTTTCCAGACTTCAAACTGAGTTGGAATTTCTCATACTGTGTGTAAGGAAAAGACCTGGCTCTTGCTTGTACAAATATCTTCCTGTGTCTCTGGGGGCTGATGGCTATTACAAGCTCAGTGTTATAGCTTGTGATCTTGCCTGATAGCCCTTTCTTATCACATCTTCTCCATATGAATCCTTCCTGTACTGCACACAGGGATTCTGTATGATGGAAGAGTTTGAAAAGGGTCAAGGGTCTTGTCCTAAATATGTGAGATTGTATTCACTTTATCTAAAATTAATGAAGAATCTAGTAACTTACCAGTACCACAACCTTATTTTTTTTATACTGTGAGTAGAGATGTGAAAATGAAAAATAAATTAAGAACAGAAGACTTTAGTGTTTTGGGCAGAATAATGTTTAGTTTTTCTTGTCTGTTATAACTTTAGAGTAAGAGAAAAAATACTAAAATAAATATGCTAATGCTTATAATTTAAACACCACTATGAAATGTATGCAATAGCACTTTTACATACAATTTTATGTGGCTATTAACCTACTACGTAAGAAGAGAACAGAAACAACAGAGCTGTTTTCTTTCTTGAGAGACATTGTTCTATGGTTTTCTCTTTATTCTCTCAGGTAAGTTTATTTCATGTGCACAAATCAGCCATAAATGTACAAGTTGTTTGCATCATAAATGTGCCTGTGGGATAGCAGGATGTAATATCTGTTTTGTAAAATGATAATATTGCTTGTCTAATTTTTTTTGTGTGCTTGCTGTGATCACAGAGGGCAGTTCTGAGATTAGTAAAACAGAATTTAAGTATCATCACAGATGGATGAGAATAAGATGTTGAATATGTATAGTGTGTAGCTAAGGCAAAGCTGTTTTTTCTCAGAAAATCAAATTCTGATCTAGAACTAAAAAATGCTGAACATCTTCAGAAATGAGCCATGTTTCTGTAATAATATTCATAAAAACTCTTTGGCATCTCACTTAATAAAGCTGAGAGAATTGCTTGCACTGTTAATAATTTAAGGTTAGAGGAAGTTTGAAATTCTAGCTCTTTTAATAACTTAGAGGATTTTTTCCCATTGGATTCATTGTAATCTTGCCCATCTGTGTATTTGTCTGAGACTCCATGAAGGCTGAAGCACAATCGTTAGGTTAAATAAGATAAATATGCTTTGCAGTGCACGTTTTCTTAGTTTTTTTCTGGCTAATGAAAGTTGATCTTCTAATCAAGCTCACACAAGTATTCTAACTTATTTACTTCAATTGTGATTACATAAATACGTGGTGCAGTTATCTATTTAAATAACCTTTCCTAAAGTCTTTTTGTTTTGAAGTCAAAATATGCAATGTGTTATAATGTCTTTTCCATATCAGACCAGGGTCATAAATCTTCTGTTTTGTGAACTGGCATTTTTTCATCTTGTTACATAGACTATTGCACATCTCTTTTTTTTCTGAGCAAACTTTGTTTCTGTTGTAAATTGTTGTGCGGCAATTACTATGAAGAACAAGTCAATAACCAACTGCCCTCCTGTTGCAGTGATTAATAACCATGTGTTGACAGCAGCACTTTCAAAGTTAAGAGCAAAGGTTTATAGAAGCATAAAATATGTGAAGTTGCATAATTAAAAAGTTAAAATATAGAGTTAAAAAGACAGCAGTTCTCCAAAGTAAGCTAGAGAATGGATTTGCTTGTGGTCATTTTGTTTGTTCAAGACAGTTCTGAGCAATTTGCCACTTCATCATTTTTAAACTTATAGCATACTTGGAACTGTAAATAAGGCTTATATAAGCAAATCTGGCAATCAGTGAGATTTTTAATGCTGGAAAGATTGAGTTGTGTATGTCTCTGCATGAATACAGCTGGAGTCTTTTGAACATAATTGGATGTGGAGATGTTTGCATTGCTCTTCCATCTTTTTTCTCCTCTACGTTAAAGCTTATATTTACTTCCAGATTTTGGGGCCAGAACCATCTCATTTTGAATTCAAATATCCAAAACATAAACTGGTGTCATCTGATATTTTCAGAAGACTTTTGTTGGTCTTTCACAGTTAAGGTCTTGAAAATGTAATGTGATTCTGTTTATGAAGACAATGAAATCAAGTAGTTCTGTGTGTTGCCAAAGGAGTTGTGTTTATAATTCAGTGTTTTGAAATTGAGGAAGCTGTGTTAAACCAGTGGTAGAACTCTGCTCCAAAATAAATAAATACTTAGGTCCAGTATATGAGGTCATTCACATTGGTATACTTGTCTCTCTCTCTTTTTTTTTTTTGAGAACTCTCCGACCTTTTTCATGGAAAAGGTGATCCATTGCTTCTGAAATAATTAGGAGACTGCAATGTCTCCTATGTCGTTGGACTTAAAACTTCTGGTAGACGAACAAAAGTTAATGATACTGGAGCACTGACTAGTTCAAGGAAGGACTGCTGCTTTTCAAGTGTCTCCATGTTTAAAGGTGTGAACTGATTGATGGAAACCTCAGTGCAAGTGATGGTGTTTGCCAAAGCTTGTTGTACTGATTTACTCTCCTAGGAACTGCTTCCTGATCGGTTCTTTTTTTTTTTTTTCTGTTAATGTTAGTTTATGCCTGCTAGTCATATTTATTTATCACTTTTACAGAAGATAAGGCAAAGCAAAGTACTGCAAAGTATTGGCAATCAGTTTTAGAGCACCAACATCGATATTCTTTTGCAACAAAAGCATTTCACTTACATTCATTATTTCTTTGAAGTTTGCTACTGTAATGAGTGCTTTAAATACCAAAAGTTAGGTATAAATATAGATGTAGTTATAGGTACGAATATATATACAACTGCTTCTCCCACTTCACCCCATAAGAGAAAATACTGTTCTTTAAAGACTTTCAATGAGTTCAGACTAGTACTTATGTATCCTTTACAATCTACAGCATGGGAAAGCCGTGTATTTCCTCTAGTGCCGTGATTACTGAGAAGAAAGAATGCAGGAAGCGCAGTACTGCTTAGAAGTGGGGAAAGGCCCATTTATGTCTGGGTTGGTATCTGAAGGACAGATTCATAAGCACAAATGAAATGTAGTGCATAGTTCGTGCATTTGGAACAAAACTGCAGCTCTGGATCTAATCAGTTGAGCACAAGTTCTGACTTCAATAGATGCATACATATCTGTAACTGTTTACCATCTTAAGCTGTAACTGATGACAGAACTTCCAATGAGCTGTGACTTGTGGAGAAAAATATCACAGTAAATCAGGCAAATCCTTATATTAAAAGCCCTAAGATGTAACAGTACAGTCTTTTAGGCAGACGATAGACTCTTATTCTGTGTCCCAAAGTTAAATAGAATATACCTGAGGGATGATGGGGAATTAGAGGTTGGTAGAGTTAGACTGATTTACACTAGCTGAGAATCTGGTGAATTATTTCCGATTGCTCCTTGAGCAGTAGACACAAATTTTTCTTTCTAATATTTTTCCTCTCCACTTGTCTCTATTGCTGACATTAAATATTTAAGAGCAATTTTGTTCTCAAGTAAGGCAAGCTTCAGTGACAGCTGAAGTTTTCCCATAAATTTGCGTGGATTATGCAATTTAAGTGGACAGAATTCAATCTTAGCTGCCTATCATGTTGTTCATAATTGAAGTTACTTTACAGAGTGTATTTTGTAGTCTTTGCACATATGATCTTTACAACTGAGAGTGTTTGCATACCATGCAGCATCTGGCTCAGTTTTTTTACAAGATCTTAACAGATGCATTCAGGAACAACGTACAACTCCCTAAAGTCTAAAAACAATTGTATTTCAGTAATCTCTTATGCTATAATCACTATCTCATATAAATGTAATAATCACATAGGAGTGGAAATGAAACTCAAAGGAAGTGTCCATAGCATGCAGACACTGGATCTTCTGTTTAGCAAAGAAGAAACATTAGTGATAAAGAATACTTACTTACATTGAAATCTCTTCCAACATAGTTTTAATTAAATGTTGGAAGAATTGTGAATATCATATCCAGCCTATGTATAAAGCTGTGCAAGATATAAATTACATTCACTTAAACAAGTACTAGGAGTTGGCCATTATCTCGTGTTATGAAACTTGTACTTCCATTTTCTTCGTATCAAGAAGAAAACTGTTTCTTTTGCATGTGTGGTATAGATACTTCATTGTAACATACTGGAATGAAGTCTAACTTTATCAAGCCACGAGTTGGGCTCGTAGTTGTAGTCTTCCACAAAAGTGTCTTTGACTGAAGTAAGCACTTTGTATGAATTTAAGAAGGTCAGAGGGAGCAGGACAAAATACCTAATGAAACAGACTGCTTACAGCAGTTTTAAAATAATGTCCGCAGCTGTGAGGGACTTCAAGTGCAAGTCGTGTGTAACCCTTTCCGATCCATGCAGCAGCTCCAGAGTAAAATCCCATGTTGAAAGTGATTGCTGAAAAGAGGAAATACTTAGTCACTGATGAGGCTTTAGCCATTCGCAAGCAAAGCCATTGCTGAGGATATTAGTTTGATATAGAGTGAATCTTAAAGCTGAAACTTGTCTAGGTGTAACATACGACCACTTTATGGTAACGTTTATCTTTTGTTCTGCATTTTGCAAATGTGCCCTTCTATCTTTTGAATTGATCTCATCTCTTCTGCTATCCTTGACTTGAGGGTCGACTGCATGACAGACTGTTGGGTAATCCTCTTTATCATCTGATCTTAGAGAAACAGTAGACAGTAGAAATCTTTCTGCTCCTTTTGTGGGCGATGTACCTGGATGGCCTGCCAAGGTTAAGCATGCTTTGCTATCCATACAGAATCTGGTTTTTATATAGAATGAGCTTCTGACTCTGAAACTATCAACTGGAAACTCACAGAAATGGGATTTCTTGTTTTCTAGTGTAAGAGTTGTGCTATAAACTGTTGTATCTCAGTTATGTTTTTTATACTGATTTTTATACTCTTTTGCACCCAATACAAATTGTAAGCTGAATGCATTTATGAAAAGTCGTCTGAAAGCCAAAGCTCTACTTCTGCTAAGTATTTTCTGTCAAAAACTCCTCTGTTTTGTGATCTTTCAATGCTGAAAATTCACGACTTAGAAGTACAGTTAAAATAGAGGAAACTTTGCTGTATTACATTCTACAAAGCGTATTCATCATTTCGAATTTATTATTTCCCTAATAATGAAATTGTATCATAATTACACTTGGGTTAATATCACATAGCATACTACAGCAACAGCAGCAAGGTAAGGCATTTAGGAATTTGTATCAGCTACCTGAATAAGTAACTCTTATGCATATGGAAGATACGAAAGGATTTATTATCTTAGCTCAGACTCTTGCAGTTTGATGGCTCAGAAAAAGGAAATAGGAGCTTGTATCTTCTGTTTGGTATGTACTATATTTTTTTTTCTCAACTGTTGTTATGCAGAATAATTTTAAACAACAAAATAAAAATGAGAGGCTTATTGAATTAAGTCTGTAAATTTCAGCAAAACCAGATCCATCCGGAGGGCATAACCCTCACATAGTCACGCTGCTTTTGGTCATATTGAAAATTAAAGCAAGGGCTGTTTTTCTCTGGGGCCTGTGGAAAACTAAAGGTTGTTATCAGTTAGGATTGTAGACCTACTGCAAAATGAATTTGCTGGTACTTGAATCATCTCAGAAGGGGCTGGAATAGCAAATGCATTCTCAGGAACTGCAACGAACAGTTTTTTGATTAGTCTTTTCTGGTGTCTCTAGAAGCTGACTTTAATTCACTTAATTTCAACTTCCTCATGCTTAATAGAGCATACATACTAGTTTGCTTATATTTCCAGTAATGTTACAGAATGAAGGTTCCTGTCTTGCAAACACCTTTTTTCAAGGTGAGAGGACACTATGCTACATAAAATGTACTAAGGAAGGTGCCAGCAAATCAGCAGTTCAGCCTGTACAAAGTAGGGAGAATTATGTACCAGTTAATCTTAAAATTCCCAATGGGAAAATAGCAGTGCTTCTGTGCTAGGAATGCTGCTGTTTTCAAATAATACATCATCTTTTTCCATCTTCTTCAGAAAGTTTTGACAAAAAAATAAAAAATGAAAAAATTCTATTTCCAGTTTAATTGACATTTTCATAGGAGGACTATAAGAGATAGTATGTCCTTTTTCAGATTACTTTTGCCAGTGCTCCTCCTTTCTTATCACCAAAAAATTTTTCTCTTGTTTTCTGGCTTACCTTAAACTGTGATCCAAGAGAACTTAAACTCTGCTGCCTCATAGTGTGCATTGCTGAATTTTTCTTGGAAAATATCCTGGGGAAAAAAAATGTCATTGTGTTCCATGCAGCCTGGAAGATCTGGAGGATTGAGCTTGGTAGCATTCTCATTCCTGTACACCTCAGGAATGGTGGGATATAATTTCCTGAAGGAACGTGGATGTAACTGAGAACTCTAGAGACTTAGTTGTATTAAACTGCAATAATTCTGGATAGTCTGTTGAGGAATAGTTACATCTGATTTTAATTTTACTTTGTTCTCTGGAACATAAACTCCAAATGGGACTAAGAGCTGAGACAAATTGAAAATCTAGTTGCACATCTAATTATATTCTTCCATTGAATATGCAGGAATATTTATTTTTTTAATCTAGCTCATGTAAGTAGGTAGGTTCAATATATACTTCTTCACCCTTTGTTTCCCTTTATACTTGGTATCCATGTAAGGCAGTTGCAGAGTTCTCTTCCACAACACAACAGCAGTGCTTTGTGTAAGATCTTTTTGTAGAGCTTCTGGTAACCAGAAGCCTGATGTAAACAAAGCCCAAATGGGGAAGAAGAACTCTGTGAGGGATTCTGTTCAGATGCATGGCTGGGTCCTGACAGACAAAGAAAGGCTGTTGGGAAAGGTTAGGATATTTCAGGAAAATGACTAAAATTTATTACTTATATTTCATGTTGCAGAACAGGAGGAATTATGCTATCTTGTATCATATTCCAACTTGGAAGATAATTACTTTCTAATTACATACGTGGGGTAATATTTTGTCACTTGTTTTAGACCACACCTTTACCTTCTGTGAGCTTTTAGGTACGGTCTGGTATCTTTTTCTTATTGTTATTTAGTATATTCTTTGTTGTAAGTCCAGTATGATTTGCATGCTTAACTAAATGTTGGTAAAACTTTAAAAAATAAAAACATGTGTTTGTGTGCAAGTATATATAATACAAATATATCTGAAGGATTGTTCTCTCTTCATGCAGAAGAAAAAAAACTAATACTCTCTGTCTGTCTTGGGTAAGAACATAAAAATATTCAGTGTAATCGGTACCAAATTTATTTCTGGCTGACTGTGGTGAAAAGAAGATTTATGATACTTTAGCTATTACTATATAATAGGAAGAGTATTTATATGATTTCAGATATAACTTCTATTTATATGTGAAGAACAAAGAGGTTGCTGTATGTATATGTTAATGTGGGCTGATTTCTAAAGGTCAGAGTACATCGTATGTAAGAGAATGAGGTAGAGGAGGAGATTCAGGATCTTTGGTATATAACTTTTTTCTGGTGTTTTCAGAGATTGTGTCAGTGTTAAATATTAGATATGATTGTAGATGGTATCAAACAAAAATTTAGTGTGAACAGCGGTATAGCAAATTGCATGGCCTGAAAAAACAGGAATGCTTTTCTAACCCAGAGGTCTGGGCGTGTCACCAAACCCTTATATTAGAAATGGAATGAGATAGAAGCCTGGCATAAAATCTTCAGTACTTGCAATGCTCCAAAATGCATGAAGTTATCAGCGTTCAATAAATCCAACAGTGTGCAGCTCATCTTGGTTTTGAACTAGAATGCAGCTTATTTATCCAAGATATATTCCCTTTACCTACAGTAATCCATTTTCTCTCTGAAGTTGAATCATTATGTAAGCAATAACTTGGGATACGTGCCTTATTACACATAGTTGGGCTTATCTACACGATAACCTTCTACCATGAAAAATGTGCAGATGAAATCTGCTGTAAATATGATTCTAGTACAGAGCTGGACTCAGATAAAGAAAAGTCATTGAATGTTGAGGTTGATCTAGTATTTCCTCAATTATTTGTAACAGTTTTTTCCTCCCATAATTGCTGCACAGTAGCATTTGGCAGCAGAAGAAATAGAAAAGACACAGGAAGGTATTTCATCTTCAAATAAATTATTAGCAAGGAGGTAATATCTGATTTAATCTCATTAGATACCTGTAATGAAATGTTTAATTTCTTGCTTGCTATAACAATTGTTTTATTATGCTAATTAAGTTCTGTAACAATGAAACATTTATAAGAACAAACAGCATGAACAATTTTGTGGAGTTACTTTGTTTAATACTTATAAACACATACAGCCTGGATAGCTGCTGTATTAAATTACCACCATTTGTGATAAATAGAACATATATTATGTAGTAATATGATTTCAAATTATTTAAACAATCCAGACTAATATTAAAGACCAGGCCCTGGAACAATGACTTCAAAAGGCACTAGGGTATGACTGAAAAAATGTTAATTTAGTAAATCTGTATCAATGAAAAACATGTTTAAAAAAAAAAAAAAGTAATATGAAATTAGCACTGTTGCGAGAGTAATCTTACTGTGATATGGGGAGAAATTAATTAAGAATAAGGGAGAAAGGGGATTCAGAAGCCCTCTGGAATAGACAGAAAACAGTCCTGTTGCAAGCAGAAATTACTGGATCTGAAAAGAATTTTTTCCATCAAAATCCTTTTCTGCAAAGAACAGTTTTAGTTCAGTCAATTGGACTGGCATTTTTAGTAATCATAGTTACTTTCACTGGGAAAATCAAAAATGAGGTATACAGTTCTGTAGACTTGTGAATCCTTGCCTGGTCACTCTGTATAACTGTCACAAGACCAAGGCTGTCCTGTGACAAGGACCTCAGCTTTCAGGGAGGCTTGTTCCTCTGCATCATGAGAACTTCCATTGCCATAAAGCAGGAGGGCTGGAAGTCTGCTGAGATGGGCAGCCAGCCAGGAATGTGAAAGTCAGAGGCCCATCCACTGAGGGCACCTTTTCTTCAGGTCCTTGGTCTACTGGTTCCTGCGTGTCCCGCTTTAATAGCTGTGTCAGGGAGTCATAATGGTTTAATGTTGTCTTTTGCTGATCATCCAACTTAGAAATAAACAAACTTGGGAAAATAGAACTCACTGAGGGGCAAAACTGTACAGAAGTTCAGGTCTGACAAAGACTGAGCTGGAGTTGGGAGTGCCATGTCTAGGTGGACTTGCACTTTTTTGGAGCAAGCACCATACTTTTTCAAGTCCAAGAGCAGGGCCTTGAATGTTGCGTGTGTGTCTGCACAAAGTATGTGTGCATCATGGAATAGAAGTTTTACAATAGAAATAGCTATCATCACCAAGCCTGTTCTGCTTAGTAGCTAAGTTGGAGATTTTGTGTTACCAAGTAACCAAGCTGCTGCTGCTCCACTGACTTTCCAGTGACTGAAATAAGCTGATATTCCTAAACATAACTGCACGATCCTTCAAATATCTTAGTTTCTTGTTCAAAGTTTCAAACACTTCCACTCCAGAATATATATTATTCAGTACTAACAAGAATATCTGTTGCTGCTCAATAAAAGAGAATTAAATAGCAGATTAGTATTAAAATATTAGAAGCATAAAGCACAGACAGCTCAGGAAAAGAATGTCCCATGACACTTGGTTGCTTAAGTTCTGAGCCAGAATTTTGCAACTCTGCCACTAATCTCTGATCTTTGTTGTGTTGTTGTTTTTTTTTTTTTTTTTTCCCCATCTTATTATATATGAGCAGAAGCAGATGTTTTCCACAGTCAACATCTGATCTGTGCACAAGGAATTAAGAGCATTATATACTGTCAAAGCACTGAGTGGTATTTAACTAGGCAGACTCTTTTTAACCCTCTTTTTAACAGACAGAACTGTAGAGGTAAGCCTCTGCAGATTGTCTTCAAATTTTAGAGTAACCTAGTATGACAGTTAAGTCTCTACAGAAAATCTGTATGTATTTTTAAAGAAACAACTTAGTTAATTTGTAATTCCAAACAAGGTGTAGTTTCCAGCAGTGTTAACTGAGCCATGAAAAAGTTTTTATTTGCATTATTCAAAACACTTTCTGATATCAAACACATTTCAAACAGATAAGCTTGAAGCCTTCTCTTAACTGCTGCAACACATTCTACTTCTCTTGGTACTGTGGGCCAACACCAGATTGGGCCCAGATGGCCTCTTCTATTTAAGAAGGTCATTGCCTGATGTAAAATTTTTGTTTCAACTTATTTCCCTACTTGACGTGGACTGAAGTGCTGTTGGAAAGTCAAGAAGTCAGCATTTCGGTTTAAAATTCCCCAACCACCCAGGTTGAAATGCCTGAGGAAATAAAGCATTCAGCAATAATAGCTATGTTATTACTGCCACACTACTGATGGTCTTGGCCATCAAGTTAGATGAAATTGTTGAATGGACAGAGACTGAATAAATCACCCTTGAAGTCATGAAGGAGCAGAGCCATCCTATAGCTCTTACTCATCCACAAACATGTTTTATGTGAAGTTTCCCTGGTGCTGTTACAATTGTAAAATATCATCAATAGCTTGTTTTGTGTGGTCTTTATGAAAGCTCATTTTTGTACATTCAACAGTTTGCTCCAAGTTCCCTGTAGTTCATACTGTCAAGATTGCTACTGACAAGGAAATTCCCAAGAGCAGCCAAATTGCCTGAATTGACAATGCTGGAAATGACTTTTCTAAATCAATATTTTCCAAAGGCATCATCGTAAGTCTGCCAAATATATTCCAGACTGGTATTTTATGATGGAGCGTTCCCCTTGTTGTACCCAATAGGAAAGACTGTAATCCATGCTTTCCTTGCATTAACCAGAGAGCCATACTGAAGAATGTTAATTTAGAAAAGATGAATATGATGTAACATTCCATAGTAATTTGTAGCTTGAATGGCACTCATGTAACAAAGCAATAATAAATGGCCAGATGCATCAGTGAGACTGCTTATGTTAGCAGATGAAAGACTGTAAATAAGGGTTTTCTTATCAAAAGGTGCAAACCAGTCACTGGACTATATTAATTCACTGCATGTGTTAATTAAAAATTGTTCTAATATAAATGCCGTAGCATGATTTTTTTTTTTTAGGAGAAACTTCTCTATTAAATTTGACAGAAGAGTAGAACTCTTTAAACCTGAGATCTCTGTATCTTTCAGGAAAATGTGTAGCCGGGTAAGATTTTGTGAAAGATTCTCCAAAGGTGCTCGGATTGTGCTCTCAGGTGACCCCTGAGCAGTCAATCACATCAGAGACCCAAATGGTGCCCTGCTAGCTCCAGCTGTGGAAGTCTGTGATGTGCATAAGCTATAAATGCTAGAGCCATACTTGCAAAGTTGGACAGGCTTTGCTCATATCTTTGTCAATTTTGTGATCTGCTGAAACTATTAAATTAAAAACAACAAAACACCACCCCAAACAAGCTATATTCTGCTGCTTGGAGTAATAAGAGGGAGTAGAGTAGAGCAGGTATTAATAATCATAAACAGTAATTTGGAAATGCATTATTTTGTCCTTTGCTGTCTCAAGACATCCTGAAAGTTAAGGTAGGATTTTGCTATGTGCCCTCATGAAGTTTAGAGGCACTGATATCTCGAGAACATGATACTCTTGTGTCTAAAAGTGATCATGGTCTCTGTCCCTACCTCCCAACACATGGAATCTAGGTGAGGTGTATCATCTCTGTAAAAGGACGAGAGAAACTCTGAACCAGACAATGTATTTATTTGATCCTTGGCTTGCTATAGAGAAAACGTGACTACTTGCCTTGCAACAGGTGCTTGTGGCACTTCTACTAACTAGAAACTGCTCTGCCAAGATAACTGGACAAATTCCTGAGATTGGAATATATAATTAAAAAAAAAAAAAATGTTCAGCAATATCAAGAACAGAATGTGAAGTGGTATTATTTTAAAAGCTCCTGTCTACTATCTGTGATTAGATGATGTCACTGATGATGACAAGAGGCAGATTGAAGGACTGTAGTTATTCCACAGGGATGATGGCTGCCCCATCTTGTCTCCCTGGGGCTGGAACCCTGGGGATAGTGTCCTGCTTTTTCAATATGCCAAAAGGGGTACATCAGGCTAATGGCTTTCATTGTTTTTCCTGGAAGAGAAACGTGTTGAGAGTAAGCTTTCCTTCATCAAGGGATAATGGTGTGAAATGTTCAGGGTAGGGTGTTCATCATTATTCTTCCACTTTTGGAATTGTTTCGATACTTTTTCAGTGGCAGATGACAGGCTAGGCCCTAGCAGTCAGTTATAAATTCCCTAGCTTTGAGTAAATGTACTTTTCTTCCTATATGCTAAAAAAAAATTAATGACATCACCTCTTAATCATAATTAATTGTTCATCCCATTATAATTCAGCTGTTTTTGGACATTAAAGAAAAATCTGTCAGACATATTTCACCACTTTTTTTTTCTGCCAAAATTCTTGTCTACAGTTCAATTCCCTATGAAGTTAACTTCAGTCATTTTGAATTAATTTGGAAGGAATGGCTTCTCTCAGCCATCTATGCACCACAGATGCATGGAAAAAACAGAGGAGCTTAGTATGTGATGCACTATGATACTGTGAACAGCAGTTCCTTCTTGTGATGCAAGAGAACAATAGCTGGGGGTCCGTAGTAAACTGGGGGTTAATGAGCACCTTCCCAAGATCTCAGTTTGGGCATGCAAATTTGGTTTACAGACTATTTTTGCTCTTCTTCACTCTTTCCTGAGTTATCTTTAGTGATAACCCAATCATGATTATTGCTTATCTCAGACACCAAACTTATATTTGGTACAGTTGACTCAGTTTCCATGACACAGTTTCAAACATGCGCAAATGTCATGGCATTGAGTATTGCTGTGCCATCTCTGTTCCCAGTTTCACAGTCATTTAAATGTGCTGTTTCAATCAACTCTACAATGCTCCACTTGTGCTGTAATGCTAATATGGGTTCTTAAATGTACTGTTAGGATTAAACTCAGGAGGAACCAAGCCTGAACCCATACCATGAATCCCAAAGCAATATGTAAATTAGAGATCTCTTTTATTTTCACGTTTCATTTCTTATCATTCAATACTCCTTTTTTTTTTTTTTTTTTTTCTGTATTAACGTACCTGTCCTTTGGGTTTCCCTTGGATTATATTTTCTGGATTTATCCTTTCTTGAATGATTTTTGTTTTTAATCTCTGAAGAACAGAACTCTCTTTAGTTCCACAAAATTGTTACTGTTGTAATTTCATCTCATGAAGCCAGAGGAAAACATAGATTTTTCACCACTGAACACTTGAAGTGCTTAGTGCATTATTTTTCTATTTCTCTATTTGTTTTATAGGGAACTAGATATACATAAAAAAATCAGCTTTTATTAAAATTTGCTGAACACCTTTAGCAACGCACAGAATGCACTGAGTATAGCGTATTCCATGCTATAATCTTTCCTTCTGTGCTCTCACCATGGAGAAAAAATCACATCCTGTTCACATATATTTAGTAAATGTTTGTGAATGTTAAATGTGCAATGGCTTCTTTCTTACTTGATCAGGGCTGAACACTAGTGCCTGTTTACAAGATGGTGTTCAGCTTACCCAGAGGCTTCTTAAGCTGTGATCCATTTAAATCAAGTTGATACTTCTTAAAAATAGCATGCTATGTTTGTTATTTTTTGTTTTAAAATGAAGGATGCAAAGAAACTTCTTAATATCTGGAAGTACTGATGTGACAATTCAGGGTCTTTGAACAATTTTTATTGTAGGTTTCATCAGTTTTAATGATGCAAGGGTCTATCTTGTCATAAGTTGTCATAAATTTTGCACTGCACATACAATATACAGCAAAGGCTTAATGATATAAAAATAGTGTGAAAGACTTCTTAAATATGGCGATGACCTGCATAGATTCATGTCCTTATTTTTTGTGGTTTTCTATTATAAGTGGTGAGTTGATCAAATTCACAAGCCAAACTGATAGTAAAGTAAGCAGAAAATATTAGTAGGTCTGATACTTTGTCAGCTGATTTTAGGAAAAAAAGACCTTTTTATTTTGTCTAAAAATAAGATGGAAAATTCTTGTTACAAATCTCCACTCAGCAACCAGATCTTTCAAAGCCTTTTGTGATAAAAATGAAAGGCTAAAATCCAAGTAGCATGAACTTGTATAGACTGTATTTAATAAAGCAATTTTGGATTTGAGGGAGAATAAAAGGTAGAGGTTACATCCTTGCTGATAATATATGAAGACTTTCCATATTGCTCCAGTATCTAATAAGCATTGCACATTGGACCAAACCAAGGTGGGCAGAAGGAAAATGTGTCCTAGGAGACAGTGAGCCCAGACCCAGAGGCTAATCCAGATCTGTTAGTAGAACTGCCTTCAGACCTTGCCACATAGCCAGATGTTGCTGCTAGAGCCTTCCCAAGCTTTGCATCTGGGTCCCGGCATGCCTGGGGTGCTATCCCCCCCCAATGGGGTAGGTGCACTCATGGAAGGAAAGGATGAATTGCTTCTTGTCTTGGCTGAAAGACCTGATTTTCTTCAGATTGCAGATCACAAACGTGAAATAGTTGAATGAAAGTGCTACTATGCAAATATTTCTATAAATGTATCTATATATAAAAAATGTATCTATATATATAAAATATAACATTTTATTGATAGAAATTCTTTCAGGATTCCAGTCTCTCTTTCTTAGTATGTTTTCTCAATTTCTAGTAATTGGTAATGCTACTTAGAAGGTATAAAAATAGTGTGAGTTTTCAGACTAAATCTTAAGAGGTGGATAGCCTTTGCATTTGAGATGTCCATCACTGGATGCCGTATTCTGTCCTAGACAAATATGATTTCACCCACACAATAGGGATACTGAGCAGTAACTGTAAGCCAGATCTTCAGCTGGCACAAACCACACTGTGCTTAATCAGCCTCAGTGTGAAGCTATGCCAGTTCATACCAGCTGGGCATCTACCCCTTTGCAAAAAAACACATGAAAACTTTATCTGCTTTTAGTGAAGCTTTATATTTTCCACGTGAGCATAAGTAACATTTTAAGTTTAGAGCTCAAACTGACTTTTTACTTCATTTCCCCTTTCTGCTCCATTTCCATCTATCTTGAGAAAAAATGTACGCGAGGGAGGGTAAGTAAACTGTTTAGGAACATCTGGGATGCACAGAGTCTCTGTTTCAGTCTCCAGGGAGAGCAACTCATTTTCATGGTACCTTTGATGAACATGTAGCTATTACTGGAAGTAGTGGCTACTTTACAGGCTTAATGGGATGTGTGAATCTTACTGGGCTCCCTTTTCTTTAACTTCAGTGTACCTTCAGTATCTACTATCTGAGCCAAAATAGGTTCAGTAAAAGATGGTAAGGTAAGACAAAGGATTTGATTGCTGTTGTAAAAACCAGAACTGGCTATGTCTGCAAGATCCTGTGTTTCCCTGCTTCAATCTAGAAGAGATTGCCACAAATTCAAGTCAGCTTGTGCAAGTCTGAACACATGAGCAATCATGTATCCACAGTCCTATTGATTTCAACTTCAGTGTCTAAGTGCTCACCCCGTGAGTAAGGCTTGAACATAATAGCCTTCTGATAGCGTTCCAAGTTTGGGGGGATATATGAAGGTTAATTGAAGCTACGGACTTGGCAACTTGCCTCAAATGGCTGTGTGCCATGATGTTTAGGGATTTTAGCTGTTATAGGCATAAGTAAGTAATTGCTCCTTGCCAAATGCTTTAGGGAGAAAAAAAAATAAATCACCAAATCTAGCAACTTAACGTATGAAATCCTTTATGCAAAAAGCAAACGCAAATATTCAAAACATGGAAGACATACCTCCACTCTGATGAGGGCATCTAACACCAAAACCACACATTCCTGCTTCTGAGTGTATTTGCTAGCAATTTGTTTACTTAGTAGATTTAATCGTGCTGTACAGTGATGGTATTTCCGAGCAGGGGCAAGTCTATTTTTCACACCTGAACACTGAATATAGCAAAAGGCAGTAGGTAGGCCAAACTTTTGTAGGACAACACTTTTCCCACCAAGTATCTTTCCCTGGTGGTGAACAGCCTCATACCCCATCAGCAGAACAAAATGCGTTCATGTGCTAGCCATTCTAGAAGAGGGTTTGGTATTCTAAGACAGCAGGTCAGATGCACTGAGTTATGCATTAGCAATTCAAGTTAATACTGTGAATTGTGAACTGGAGGAGCTGGGAAACATTCACTTCTGCCACTGCTGTGCAGGTTTTTCTCTCCAGGAAAGGGGTGGACAGACGGAGCAATAATGTTTAAGTGGATAATACTAAATCCAACTGAGTACATCTGTCAGAATCCCTAGTGACTACTGTTGAAGAAGATAATTTAGTGTTTGCATGACAGACTTTATGCTGAAGTAACTGAGGCAGTAGGTCTTCCCTACTGCCTGGCACCAGTTGATGTGTTGGAGCGAAGGGAAAGAATGGATTTCTTTTCTAGGTTATTTCTCACATTTTAACGGCTGTAAATCCATCAGTCAAAATCTGATCATCTGATACTACATACAAGAATGAGTTGAATGGAGATATTAGTATCACTGTTGGAGATATCAGGGGAATTCTTTGAGTTTAAACTTCAGAGTAGACACTAATTCAATATATTCCCAGCATCTAGAAACGTCCTTTGAACTCTGGCATCAGGAGAATGCTATATAAAATCAACTTCTGTCTCTTTCTGAGGATGGCAGCATTAGCTCAACTGTGCCAGTCTGACTGCAGCAAAAGGCAGGAGCTGTGTATGCAGCCATATAACTATAACAGAGTCTGATCATCATCCTGATGAAATTACACTGATCTAATTTGCACGCTGTGAAGACATTTGGCACTGGCTGAATCTGAGCCGTGACATCTTCATTGGAACTAAAAGTACACTAAGAAGTGACATTACATTTCATACTCTCTTTGTGCCAGACTGTGGCATTTCTTCCTCTTTAAAGGCATTATTTCAAGAACATTTAATTTGGCTTTGATATGTCTGCCATTTTGCTATTCAGGAATGTAGTGAGCCAGAAAAGCTCAGCTGTAATAAAGTTTGGCACCATCAGCCCACCATATACCTGCACCATCCTGTGCAATTTAATTGGCATTCAGTGGGTTGATAAATGGATTGGCTTAATGAGACAATATACTTGACATATGCAGGACTCTCCTGAGGAATAAGATTCATTTTTGCACTTCACACATCAACATGCTACAGATACCAACACAGTCACCTCCAGCAGCTGTGCTATAACCAACAACATGCCTTCCACTGCGTTGACCAATAACACTGCTATCTCTCAAGCTAGTCTCAAACCAATTTCCGTATGAGTGTGTTTCTTTCTTCATTTTTTTCATTATATTTCTGATTTAAAAAATAAAGCAAGGTACTGTAATGGCCTTTGAAAGATTTTGTAAATTGTATTTTGCTGCTTGAAATCAGAAGCTTATCTTGATTGCTTCCTTTAAATTTGCTTCTGTGTTCAGAAGAAAAGCTCTAATTATAGTTTGAATATGGTATAAATAGCAATATTTATTAAAATACACATAAAAGCAAAGATCTATATTATATGTTTTTAAGTGAATGTTAGTAAGTAGAAGAGAGTCATGACCTGTTATCCATGCAAGTTAGTCTTTAAGGAGAAATTAGATTTATGTTAGAGCCATCTCTCTGGATCAAGTGCAAGGATGAGGATCTCTAGGAAGTAGTATGGTAGCTGGCATAGGAGAGTGTTTCAGTGCTACAACAATACAATTGCTATAGTAATTACTACAGTAAATGTGTATTTACACTTGTTTTAAAACAAAGCTGATTTTGTATTAGTCAGGACTGAGCAAAAGAGAATCAGAGAATCACAACATTGTGAATTTGGTCCAGTGGCTGAAAAGTAGTTTAACGGTATGTCTTTGAATTCTGCTTCTTGACTGTTATTGTGAATGTAATCCATGCCCTATAATGTTACTCATAGGCCTGCTTGTTGGGGTTATAGGTCATTTAAGAGTTGTGATTTGATAGCAATTCAGAGTGCTAATCTATCAAGCATAGATGAGAAATATGCATCCGACTTTCTGGTATTTTATGCAAGCTTGGAAAACAATTCAGAGAAAAAACATCAGCCCACATGCACAATGCACACTGACTTAGTTTCTTAGCTGACGTTAGAAGGGCACATCAATAGCCCTTTAATAAAAAAAAAATAAATCTGTTATTACCACGTCCACGGTCATGATTTCCATCAGAATAATGAATCTAAAAATTGAATAGTTTTATTGGTCATTCTGTTCTGCCGTGGTTTTGAAGGCCTGATTTAGAACCAACTCTTTGTCAGGATATAGACTGAAATAATTATAACAGAGATGCAAGAATGTGTCAAATTCATGTGGGCAATTTTCTGCATCCATGAGAAAAGCTGAAGAATAAACTCAGAACCAGAGCACTGTTTGCCTGTCTTGCCCATGAAAAACTGCAAAAGTTTTCAAATGAACCTGAAGGAATGAAGAGCCAAACTCCCGCTGAGTATACGTGCAGGTTAATGTGTCTAAATCCTTCTATCTGTTGGGAATGGAAGATAGACTACATATCCAAGTACATACAGACTGACACCACAGGAACAACCATTGGGAAGGAAAATTCAATGCAGAGAGAGGAAAGCAAAGCTGCAGCAAGCTACTGCTGAGCTGTGCTCTGGGCCATCACAATACCTGCCGCTGGCTTCTTGTCCATGAGGTGGAAGAAGCCCACGTGTCACTGCCTCAAATTTTAACTGGGTGCCAATTTGATGCTTACAATTCTGCTCTAAGGAAAACCTCATACATGCAAATAAGCCCAAGGAAACTAAAAAATGAAACGGTGTGTGACAGTTTCTAATTACTGCGTAAAAACAACATATGGAAACTTCATTGTCCATTTCATCCCTCAACATGTACTATCAAGTTAGATTTCTTTTGCTCAATCATTCTCTCTAGAGCATTTGGAGCTGTTTCACTTATATTACATGAAGAAAAACAGCACTTGATATTGAGCAGTGTGATGCTTTTACTTTCTCTGTCCAAGCTCATTAATGTCATGGAGGGTTTGAAAAACTCTACTAGTTTGGCACAAATTTCGCTTTCCCAAAAAAGGAATCAGTTCAAAATCCTTTTTCAGAAATATTCCATCCATTGTCATAAATCATGGTTTAAAGACTGTAAACGTTGAAAAATGGGAAAATAACAATATTTAAATGTAACCATGGTAAATGTTAACGAGTAGGGAATATCACTTACTGATGGTGTGTGTTGATGCAGGGAATTATTATAAAGGACTGATGAATGAATCTTAAACATTACTTCTTGCTTAAACAGGAGGATGTATTCTTGTAGGCTTTTGAGTGTTTCCAGCGATATTTCAAATTTAAATATTTATAATGGAGGCATAAGAGGAAATTTAAAGGATTTGGTTGGGTCAAAGAAAAGAAGCATACATCATAGTCCCATTTTCTAGGAGCAAAATTCTTGCAGCCTTCCCTATCGCGCCCTGTGGCCATAGAAGCAGCCAGTTAATGAATCAGAAAAAAGCTGGTTACCAGATGTCCTTACTTATTAACACTCACATTGCGTTCTGTAATGGCATTCACTAAACAATCTGTGTGGAGCAGACTCTTTTCTGTTTAAAGACTTTCTTTCTCAAAAAAAACCCAAAAACCAAAAAACTTCTAACATTGCTTTTGCTGTGATTGATTTCAGGATAGCCGCTGTTGAAGGTGCTGTCAGACATTTTGTCTAATTGAAATTTCTGAAGATTCCCTAGCAAAGCAAAACTTTTGAGGGTTTATTCTTTTACATCTTTTAAAATGGCGATGAAATAAAATAAAATAAATAAAAATTATGAACTTAAAAGCAAAGCAGGAGAGAAACCAATTCTCTTTGATTGGTTTCCACTGCTGCTAATTTTAATGCCACCCATTGTTCAGCTCTGCAGTCTAATTTTATGTTAATATCCTGAAAGTTGTCAAATCTTGGCAAAACCTATGCATAAATTACACAGAAAGTAGCTCACAGGAGGGGGAAAGTAATGACTGTCATGGTTAGCCAAACCCATTAATAGTCTGACAAGCAATAACCCAAGAGCTCTGGTCAACTGCTGCAGACATCTGTGAAACTTTTGCAATTAATTTTTTTTTTTTTGGAGGAGGTATCAGCTGTGAAATAGCACATAAGTGACTGATTATTATCAGCTCTGCTAGTGAGGGCAGAACCTATCAACTCCAAGTGTTCATCCTTCTACTACAGCCTGATTATTTTATGAGTATGAAAGTTTTATTTTCCTTTATTTTCTAAGTCAGACCAATCTTTGAAAAGGAAAAAAGGAGAGTCAGTTGTACATGAGTAGTGCTTTACTTACACGTATTCTTTCACATCAGTAGATTTCAAAGAACTTTAGAGAGCTTCTCAGCTTTACCTTTGTCTACAAAGTGCAGAAACTGAGGCAGTCTCCATGTCTCTGTGTGTAAATGTGCATGACTGAACATGAGAGAGACTGAGAAATGGAAAAGACTTCCTTGAAGTTGTATAGCAGCCAGTGATATCCCTGTTAGCCCAGGCAGTGATCTATCACACTTCACAGCCACTGTTAAAGGCTGGAGGGATTCCTTTGTGCTGAGAACAATGTAGCTATTTGATGTACTTCTCTATCTCTCTGAAATCATCATCCCCTGAATTCTCTTTTAGACTCTGGGGGGGCAGCTGAGATCTGTTCCATGAATCCTGGTTGGCAACCCTGCCCACAGCAGAGGTTTGGAATATGGTGATCTTGAAGATCCTTTCCAGTCTATGCTGCTGTCTGATTCCTCACTAATCCAAAATTCTCAGTAGCACCAACTCCTTGGGGAAAATTCATTACAATTGGGTTGAGCTGGTAGAGTTCAGTTACATTGAAGTGCTTTACTGTTAAAATAAAAAATGCATATATTTTAATTGGTGAATTAGTACCTAAAGTGACTGACATGCTCCCAAGTAGCCTCTTGATCTGTAAAGAAGAGTGAATTTGCCCTGTCGCATTATCACGTCTGTTTTTTTTTCATCCTTTTGTCTAAAGTCCATTTGTTACTGATAGGCTCTATTTTAGGGAGGGAATCTCTAGTAGGATACCTTACCAGAAGCTTTGAATGGAATGCTATAGTTACAATGCTATTTCCTAAAAACTTTTTCTCATGCAAGTCATGTTTTCTTATAAGTGGATGGTCTGAAACATTGTCTCTGAATTTCTTACTGTCGCTACAGTGTGAAATAACCCAGTAGATTACCAAACCAGAAACAAACCTCTAAAAATCCTGGCATTGTGATTTATAAGGAATACTGGACGCCTAAAGAAAATAATTGCTCTCACCAGTATTAATGAACAGATAATTAACATGATAAAATACACAAGGCTTATAAAAGTGCAGCAATATCTTATTTTTGACTACTACATAGACCTTATGTTCCACTATAACACAACCATTACATTACAGGTCTTTCATTTTCATACTTAATGATTTATTTTCAGTCTGGGACAGCACTAATGCTTGGTATATTCCAGGACAACATGGAACAAGCAGGCATTTTAGGGTGTATTGTGTAAAAAGAAATTTTACTCAAAGAATATTATTTTCAAAACCGAACTTATCTTGGAAAGCCCAAGAAAAAGGAACATACTAAATGCAGCACATTTAGCTGATGCCCGCAGTCTGGAAAACAAGTTTGCTACTGCCTTGGGACACATAATTTTTAGAAATAATGGAGCATTTGGCAGTTCTGCACATGTTACCAAGCATGCTTAGAAACACCAAGGGCTTTGCTTTATTAATATACATGGTTTGAAATAAATTCCCTCTGAAATGTTAGAAGAATTCTCAAATTAACTAATTCATGTGACCTTTCCTTATTTAAGACAGAGTTTATATGTTTGTATAGAACTCTCAAAAAAGATAGACATGAATGTCTTCTTTTTTCATCTCCTACCTATGTCAGAAATCATTCTGTGGGATGGATTATAGTGCATAGATAGAAAGCTAGCTATGGATTTTTACTTGGGATGCTTCCTTACTCCAATTAGAAGAAAAATAAATGCAAAACAGGCCCTTTATCTTGATTCTGTGAACCATGTCAAACCAAACTTAGCAGAGATTCCCACCAGGATAAACCTGCTTCTAACATACAGCACATGCTGTCTTTTCCTGAAGGGTTCTAGGAAAGAATGTGGACCATAGCAGCTGTAGCAGAGAGTTCAGAGACGCCTTCTGCAATGCCTTGGTCAGTTCAGTCCTAAAAATCTTAAAGGTGAATGTCATCAGTACAGGCGAAATGAATCCTTGGGAGCTAGAAAACTCTACTCTCTAATTCAAGCCATATAAAAAGCACAATAAAGAGGGTGAGAGGGCATATCCCATCTCACACATGATTTCTAGGGTCTTTATCCCCACAGCGTCCTGTCACTCCATGAGTACAATCACTGCCATTGTGCCAGACCCTGAGTGGAGACCAAATGCCTGAAGAAGATGCCCTTATGCCCTTAGCTTTCTCTGCAAAGGCACAAACACAATTTAGCTTTTAGTCCCACGTGTGAGCTGATCCTTGTTATTCAAAAGCATATTTTCTTCTGGCTTTGGGAGAAGGATTTGTGTAGACCCCCTTTTTACCCTTTGGCATAGAAACTTTAGTAAAATCTTTGGGTTGGACAAAGGCCTGTTCAGAATTAATGTAGCTGCATGTTTTAGTTGTGAAATTTACTAATAAGTTAAAACCATGCCTTTTTTCTTTGTCATTTTGCTGATGTGCTACTACAAAGCAACTGAAAGGAGAAGTGAGATAAAAATAAACCAGTGTGAATGAAGTCAAAAGGAACATTAGGTTTTTCTGTCATTGAGAAGATTAGTTATTCCATTTAGAAACACCTGGTTGTGAAAATTATATAATCATTGTATTGCCCCTATCCTCTTTCTTCCTACCTCCCTTCCCTTCCCTGAAGAGAAAGTAAAAATTCTAGTTTTCTCTCTTGATCCTTGCAGATTATTTCTATACCAGTAAATTAAACCTATCCACGATTGTTCACTGGCATGTGGTACAGATTGGCCCACATCCGTGCTATGAAACTGACTGTCCAAAGGGTGTCTGTGTTCACACTACCCATAGGGAAAGGTCTGTGTGAGTTGTTTGGAGCTACTTTAGCTGGGAGAAGCCAGGAGCGTGCCAGGGACTTTTTTTAACAATTTAACAATGTAGAAAATAAAATTCTAAAGCATGGAAGTGCTTCCCTGGCACTCTTAAATCTACTAGTCTAGACACAGCTACTGTGGTCAGAATCTGTTTCCCTTATTCGCACAAATAGCTCTAGTGAATTCATCTGTGAGATTGGCTATAAAACAAGAATTCTGTTTTGCAAATGATTTCAAGCTTTTGGCATTTATTTTACATCAGGGAAAAAGAAAACAGCCCACAACCTTGAGCTTTCAAATTTTAAAAATTAAACAATATGAGAACTTTCCAAATAGCCGAGTGGCCAATATGTTCATTTAGACTGTCGGAGGCTCATGCTGAAATCTCTATCCTCCCTAAGCAACAAAGGCCTGTTGTATTCCAGCAGTGTGCCCAGGTGGCCAAGAAGCACAGAGGCATCCTGGCCTGCATCAAAAACGGTGTGGCCAGCAGGACTAGAGTAGTGATTGAGCCCTTCCATGTGGTACTGGTAGGACTGCATTTTGGATATTGCCTTCTGCTTTGGGCCTCTCATTCCAAGAAGGGTGCTGAGTTACTCGAGCATGTGCAGAGAGAAGCAAGAGAAGAAGAAAGAACTGGCAGACAAGAGTTATGAGGAACAGCTGAGTGAGCTGGGTTGTATACTCTGGGGAAGAGGTGGCTAAGGAGAGGCCTCATCAGTCTCTACAGATGCCTGAAAGGAGAATGCAGCAAAGGGGGTGTTGTCTCCTTTCTCAGATGACAATTGATGGCCTGGTAGGAGACAGTCTCTAGTTGTGCCGGAGGAAGTTTAGACAGGAAATTAGAAAGAATCATTTCGTAGTGGGGGTGGTCAAGTGTTGAAAAGGGCTGTCCAAGGAAGTGGTGGAGTCCCCATCCCAGCAAATATGGATTCAGCAAGTACTTGCTGGGAGGCTGTGCTGTGATGGGTCACTCTCCTTAGAGACAGAAAACATCCACCCCAGGATACCTGTGGGTCTTTTAAACTAGCTAAATAGGCACGGTATGAGATGAAGGAAAGATGAATCAGGTGAACAGAGAGAAGAAGGACAGCAGCTGTGTCAAAAATTCTCTTATGTAATATAGAGAGAAAAGGAAAGGTAGTCTTAACCATTAACAGGGCTGTGTGATATTCTCTCCCATTAATACACAAGTCAGCTGATGATCTGCAGCCTTCCCAGGACATGGGGACTTACACTTGTCTCTGTAGTGATAGGATGATGGCTGGGTGTGAAAGACTTTGAAAGCATCATTTGAGCAGTACTTTCTCACAGTTACCCCAGCACTAGAGTGTGCATTGTGATGCTACCCTGGACATGTAGAGGGGAACATCCTTTCTGGAGACTGAGGTAGGGTCCCAAGACTAAAATAAGAATCAGAGGAAGTTTCTGCTTTTCTTATTTTTAATGTATTTTATTCTCACAAATGAATATTTATACCCTTGTTTTATAAGTGATCACGTTCTTCTCTGCATTTCACATCAGCTTAAAGATACATAAAGATATGACTGCTTCAGAGAAAAATGCCTGCTGAGCCCCAAAGTGATTGTCACTGGCCAGAGCGTAGGCTAAGCCAGTTCATGAGTTCTAAATTTAGTAACTCTAGTCATCACAGTTAATAAAATACAGTGAGAAAACTGGTAACCTATTTATATTTCAGTAGAGGACTTTCAGAATAAAAATACAGGTTGGATTGAAAAAAACCCATAAATCGTATTTGGAGAAGGCTTAAAGGCTTATATTTTCTTAACTATTTTATATGAAAATACTTAGAAATCCAAATACTACTCTGAAATGAAAATGCTTTGGAAAGAAGTATCCATCACAAAACACGGAATAGAAAAGCTGAAATATCAAGATTACATTGCATACAGACCAATTAAAAAATATGCTCAATATCTTAGCATTACAACATCCTCTTGGTTTTCTTATTTCACAAATGAAGATGTATTATAACATCTGGAACAGGTATATTGATTGATTTGTAGTCACCATCTGTATGCATGAATCTATAAATTTGGAAGAAGTATTGATAATCTTTTAGTTTTTCAAAATACCGCTCTTTGCCCTCCTATTTTCAGATATATTTTAATATTTAAAGTGTATTAGATGAGGTGTTCTCAAGTGCCAGACTCAGCCTATTGCAATTCAGTAATGTTTGACTTTCTTTTTACATTATGATAACTGAAAACAGAATTACAGTCTTATTACATACTCATATATTTTATTCACCAAAATTATGGCTATTAAGCAGTAAGATCTCTTTCAGGCTGTACTATTAAATATTTGCTCTCTTGTTTGCCCTTCATCTCTCATTCTAATATTGAATTATTATGTATCTTTCTTAATTCTTATTTATTTCTTTAGATTCAATCAGAATCATTTTTATAATCAAAGTCATTTTTAAATTTGGTTTTTGCTTTTGGCTCAACAGTACGTTTTGGAGTGTCTGAGGAACACATTGTGCCTGCTTACTTGTTGATTAGTCATTTTCACACTGATATATTTTTAATTAGTAAAATTGAAAATGGCCATTATTTGAGTCATGTTTTATGTTATATGTGTTTCTAAGTCAAATATTCTTATTTGAGGCTGTAGATCTTAAGAACTTCAATCTGAAGTTAATCTTTATAAATCAGGCTAGGGTGGATTAAAAAGCAAGAAAGGAAAACCTTACTACAGGTTAATGAAATGGACTGGATCTAATCCAAAAGGAACTAAGTGATTATAAATTGAAGATTACTACAGAATAAGTCCTCTGTAATCCCTCTCTAGTTGACATTGAATGTGTGACTTTCTAAAGGCAGGTCTATTAGAGTTTAATTCATTCTGTGATTTTTTAAAATTTTATTTTCTAGAGCACTGGACTGTCTTATGTAACCAGTTCACTGCAATTTTTATAGGATTTAAAAAATCCTTTTTCACTCTGAGCATAACTCGTGGAGAAATCTGCAAGTTGATTATTATTATCAAGAAGGTTGAGGTTTTTTATGCTTATTTTTATTCACAAAGAAGTCTCTTCACTAGTATTCTTCCCTGCTTTTCTTTTCCTAAGCAAGTTGAAGGAATCTGTTATTAAAACAAAATCTTTTGAACATTTAGCTTTACTTTTCCGTACCCATTCCATAACATAAGCCACCAGGGTTACTATTTGCTGTGATTATCTAGGAGACTTTAAAAGGATATAGTTTTCTTTGTCCTTATTGTATTTTTAGTTGGTTTGCCACATTTCATGTGTACTTAATCCAAATTTAAACTGCAACTGAAGATTTCATAACTTATAGAAACCTGATTGTGGCTTCTGACATCTTCAGCCTTAATCACTCAGCTGTCTGCTACAGTGTACATCTGATGAAATGTACAGTTTGGCTTACAGACCTATTTAGAGGATTTCACCAACATAATTATTTAACAAATCAGGGATAAAACTACTTGGCTCCCTACAGTTGAATGCACAAAGTATGATACACGGTAGAAGAAGTTTAGGGCTTCAAAGACACAACATGGAAAATAACTTAAGAAAAAACAACAGCTGATTTCTTGTGTTAAAATACTTACATATCTTGAATTATAGAGAAAGATGTGTAACAGGATTTCATTGCAGGGATTTAGCAAGTGAGAGCTCTAGATCTGTAATTCTACAGATGGAAGGATAATGTAGGTTGGATCTCTATTAACTTTCTATTAAGATCAGATCTGAGGTCAAACCAAGTGGCTCAGACCTTTTCAAGTCTGGTCTCCAAGCACAGAGATGACACAAACTCTCTGGGTCTCTATGCCACTGCAGATCTGTCCTTGTGGCAAAATAATAGTAATAATAATAAATTACATCCACTAGGGTCCTTCGTTGTTTCACCTTATGCCCATTTTCTCCTGTCCTGCCCATGTGCATCACTGTGAAGAGCCTGGCTCCATCATCTTCATGATATTCCCATAGACAGGAACAGGCTGTTGTTATGGCCTATGTAAGGTGCCCCTTCTCGAGGCTGGACAAACCCAGTTCCTCAGCCTCCCCTTGCACAGTGTGAGTGCCCCAGCCCGAGTCATCATGGTGGCTCTCTGCTGAACTTGGTTGTGTTTGTCAGTGTCATTCTTGTCTATGGAGGTAGCCCCAAACCTTGACATATAACCCAAGATTAGTATAGCAAGTGCTGAGGAGAGGGGGATAAACAATTCATTTACTTACTTTCCTGTCTTAGCTCTTGTTAATATTTCCCAGGTTGCTGTTGGCTACATCTGCTGTCAGGGCACAGCACAGAGCCATGTTCAGTTTTCTGCCCATCAGGTCCCAGGACCTTATCCACAACTGGTTGTACAGTCTGCTGAAAGGCAGTAAATTCTCAAACGTCTTTCAGAGGAAATAAACCACTATTTTATTAATGGTATTCAGTGAATTTTTCTGGGTGAAGAAAAGCTTTTAATAATGCAAGAAAAATGAGTATTCATAGAAGAAGAAGATAAGAGTGTTTGTAAAACACGAGTACAGCAGGGGTAAATCTATCCTAACAGATCAATACAATTCCACTGATTGTATTGGAGCTAAAGTCAGAGTGATTAACAGCCAAAACTCTCTTAACTCACATTAAATGGTAAATAAAGGGAAGAAACTTTTATGTTGGAATTTTTCACACTATGGTTGAGATATTAAAACAAAACAACTCACACAAAATCAGATTAAGATCTCAATTCTATTCTTGGTTCTTAAACATTTTGTAAAATTCTAGGTGAGGCCCTTATCTATTGTGTTCTGTAGCTTCTTCAAGTAATAAATAAGATTTCAGTGCTTGATTATTTTTGCAAGCTGCTTTGTGGTTACTCGCTATGTATGTGAAAATATAAAGTGCGTCTTTCATCTCTATTACTTTTCATTTCTATTGCAAACTATGATAAATTTACAAAAATATATGCTTTTCTTTTGAAACTTATACAATTTTGGTTTTAAAAACAATTTTTAATTTTAAAAATAATTTTAATTGGAGGGACATTGCCTGTGATCTGAACAGCATGTATTTCAATACAGCATGGTTAGCAGCGTGTACTAGTAACAGTACAATTTGATATCCACCAGCAAAAAGCCTAAATATTTGCTTGTTAAATCTTATTTTTATGTAAATCTTAAATTTCTTCTGTCTAAGCAAAGAGTTTATAAACAGGGACCTGTTAGAGAACAATGAGAAAGCAGGCCAGAAAATTGATCCAAGGGATGGAACACTTTCCTTACGAGGACAGGCTGAGGGAACTGGGGCTGTGCAGCCTGGAGAAGAGAAGGCTGTGAGTGACCTCAGAGTGGCCTTTCAGTATGTGGAGGGTGGCTGTAAGGAGGAAGGGGACAGACTCTTTAGGCAGGGCTTTTATGTTGCATGGGGCAATGGTTTCAAACTAAAAGCGGGAGGGGATTTAGCTTGGATATAAGGAAGAAGTTTTTTACAATATGGGAGGTGAGGCACTGGCACAGGTTACCCAGAGAGGTGGTGTTTGCCCCACCCTGGAGACAATCAAGGTCAGGCTGGACACCTGATCTAGTGTAGGTGTCCCTCTTTATTGCAGGGACGTTATTATTGACAATCCCTATTGCTTCTCAAAAGTGTGAATTCCAGAGCTGTTGCGTTAGAAGAGCAGGAAAAATGATTCCTTGTCATCTCATCAGACATTTGGTTTCTACTTAGTCTGTTGCATGGATAAGTTACTCGAGATAAAGTTCTTAAAATTGTCAGTCTGAAGACAATTTGAAATGGGTAGATCTATTTACAAGTCTATGATTTCTCTCATCACTCCATATAAACGTTTAACAACCTGGATGACCCAGAGTAAATTCCATGCACAATTACCTCAGTTTGATAGGAAGTCATGAAATTGCAATTGTAAATGACATATAGTAGCCTGATGTATGTATAATTATCGTATTGTATATTTTTGTCTATTTTCTACTTAAATATTTAAGTAAATGTGGAGTTCAGCCTTTTATGTTACTACTGGAAAAGGAACTGGATTCTTAGTTTTTTTTTTTTTTAATTTTATTTCTTTTAATACTTCTGTCTTGAGATAAAACAAACATACAGATATGTACTTTTATGTGTTTGTTTATGCATTGCCAAGATACCGCTTAAGACTCAGTAAAATCGTAAATAAGGGAACATCTCCAGGAGACAACTGTGAAGAAACAGGGGCAATGTAAAAGTGAATGACAGAGTTGTTCTTTCTCAGGATGCTTAGAAAAAGCCATTGGTCCTATTAATTGTTTGGGATGAATCACAATATAACTCAGAGGGATATGAAGTAATTGAAAGCTCTGTGTACCCATCAAGGCTAATTTTGAAAGAATTGATGAGATACCTCCACAGCCTTTTTTTTTTGCTACACCTTCTGGTTTTCCTCTCTATGATTTAGTCTGATAGAAGGTGACTCAATCCAGACTCAAATGAAAATTTTCTGAAATCAGTGAAAGATGTTGATTCCAATCAGTGAGAGTAAGACCCTTGCTCCTGAACAAGAACACAAGCTTACCTGTTTGTGGAAGGAAGAATTGCAAGCAGTCCACAGGCAGTGATTCCAACTAAGCATCAGATGCACTTAAGAATCAGAGATCTACACAGAAAAGGAGTAAAAATGCCCAAACTGAATATCTCATTTTAGTTCAGGAGAAGCTACATTCTTTGATAAAATTAAATACATGTCAGTGATGTCTTGTATACTCTAATGGAGTACCCAGGTCCTCTATTAGCCCTATCATTTTCAGAGATGATTGGATACTCAGCATAAAGGCTTTTCTTCCACTAGAGTCAGTGAACGATAATTTACAGAAAGCAGAGAATCTTCCTGATGTTTTGTATCTCAAAGATCATCCATAATCTGGGGTATAAAACAGCAAAGAGTTTATGGAACTCAAGCTGTAGTGTTGAATCCTGAGTCCAATCTGACTTATTTTAGGTATCACAGTTATGCGTGTGGGAACATTTTGACTTTCCTGAACTTCTAGGTTATTTTTCTCTATGAAAAATGGAAATAGAATCAATGTGACAAGAAATTGCATTGATTCAAGATATTTTTTAAAACAAATCCAGAAAGACAAGATTTTTTGAAGAGAAATAAACCTTCATAAAAGCAAGCATGAATACACGATCATCAGGAGTCTGGGCTTTCTTATTACTAATATATCTTGACCTTGCCCACACAACTTTTTTACATGCACTATCATTAATCAGTAGTGCTATTAGAAATCCAGTACAATATAATTAAATTAATCTCAATTTACTAAAGCATTAACATGCAAACTGCTACCAAGTTTGTTATATAATAATGCTATGGCAACATGACTAAAATACTGGATCAATATAACAAGCCACACGCCTGAAGTTTGAGCAGGTTTTTCTGTATTTTTTTTTTTAATACAACACATTATTTGCTGTAGTATTGTGACATTTTATTTAGTGATTAATTTTAAAATAACACTGTAAAAACTATAAACTCATTTTAATTTGACAAGCATTTGGTAATTAATTTTCAAACAATGCAGTGGGAATCTTAGAAGCACTCTTCATTTGACATGTATTTTATAATTTATTTTAAAACAATGCTGCACAAATCTGCAAAGGCATTATTCATTTGAGAGTTCATTAATTATGCAAATGAGCTGCAATTAACAAATCTGTTCTGAGGATGGCATTTGCATAATAATGAACTTCATGTTTGTGACATTATTTAATAAGATACCTTTGTGCATTTTTAAACAAAACACTCTTGTGAATACTTTGGTTAAAAATGGACAAGCAGTCAGCAACGTTCTTTAAAAAAGCACTGCCAGAGCAATGTCACTGGAATAAATCAATTGCCCAAGATCTATGTAACAAACAGGGGTATACAAGTGTTTTCTTTCATTAACCTCTGCCTTCCAAAATGCATACTTTAATTTTCATTTGTGGTGTTTTCAAAACGGTGCTTAAGGACTGCCACTGGAAAAGAACTGCCATTTATCACGACAGCTGGAAATAAGCAAATGAATGCAAACACCTCTTTAGCATTGCTGCTGCGTGGCATAGATTGAGTCCGTGACTCTTAGATGATGGATCTTATTACAATCTTATTATGCAGCATGTGAGCCAAGAGTCTAGTGATGATCTTTTGCTGGTCATACACTCAGAGAGCAGCAGCACCATAACTACACTCTGGGTTTGACAACCTTGCTAAAGGAGAGCAGCTGAGTAAAGACCCATTGTTTGTAAAGACCACTGCAGCACACGTCCCCTTGAGGGTTCAGGTATGGCAGAGTTTTTGGAGCAACTGAGACCTTCCTAGTAACTGGAAGCAAGATTGCCAGTGTAAAGGAAAATCAGAGTCAGTCCTGAAGCTCCTGTGGTTCCCATCTTAGTGCTTAGCCTATGGTTGCTTGGCAACGTGCTGGCAGAGCCTTGGTCTTCTGATGGAAGATGTGAGGCAACGAGTCAGTGATGCGACTGATAAATTCACAGTGGCACCTTGTAGGTGCACTGCATGCAAGCTCAGAGGGCTGGCATGCTGGAAACCCTTAGACAGAACTTGGGTCCTTCCCTAGTGCCAATGACTCTCCTCTGGCATCTCTTCTATTTGTTCTTCTGCCATCTGTCACTGGTGATGAGGTATCGAGTGTCATAGCGGTGTGTGAATTCTCTGGGACTCAGCCAAATACCTTGAATGAACATGACTGCAGTTTCCACCTGAGGAAGTAAGTTACATAAGGGTAAAAAGCAGGCAAAAACTTAGGATGAAATTATACCAAAAAAGGCAAAGGAGAGTACTGTAGGAAGTCACACCACCAAATTCTTCAGCATTTACAAACAAATAATTAACTGGCTATTCCTGGTAGTATTTTTTTAAGTAGTGAAGAGCAGGAGAGGAAAAAAGGACACAGCACAAGGAACTTTTTTATTAAAGGAGTTGTTTGGTAATACGCTCGTGTTCACATTTACTCCCTGTAAAGAAAGACCAAGACAATGAATCTATTAGCATTAGTATTTATAGTGGTGCCAGTGCTTTTCAGCTGATAACGAGATTGCTTTTCCTCTTTTATTTGTAATATTTGTGCCATTTGTTGCCAGTTCCACTGCTCATCTTTCCCCTGAGCATCCCTCTCAGGGACCTTTACTGTGCAATGATGTCCCAGAAATGTTCGGGCTGCTGCTGGTGTTCTCTCACAGCACACTGAGGCATGCTGTATCCCCAAAGCCTGTCCCACTACTTCAGCAGCAGTCCAGTTACATTCACAGATTTTAAGTGATTTTGATAAGCTTCCCCTTTGTGATCCCACTGCCAGGAACTAGCAGCTCATTGGAATTAATCCATGCTGTTTTACCTGGGTAGTTTACACATGCTGGCTGATAGTTCCTTGGTCTTTGTGGCTTTCCTAGCTTCTAAATTCTTGACAGCACTAATACAGCTGCTGGATGCTATTTTAGTTGCCCAGTCCATCTGCAGAGATGTGCCATCTCCCTCATTCAGTGTAGAATTTGACAGTGGTAGCATTCAGAATCTTTCTGACAGTATTAATTGGTATTATTTTTCTGTTTGACATAATCAAATAAAATATGGCAGCAATTACTGCAGCTTTGCCTCTGTTCTGAGATATTCTTCAGGTGTGATTTCCACTTGTTAGTTTGGGCAGTAAGGAAAGCACATATACTGACTCAGCAGAAATGAGCTCTTCGGATAGTTCAACACATTTATACATGTCTTCATTCATAAAACAGCTTTCTCTGTACCATGGAAATTGGAGATATGATTTCTATTATTAAACAGCAACCAAGGATTTTCTCTTTCCTTTGCTGTTATTTATTTATTTATTTATTTTTAAATCTCATTAGCTGGGTAGTCCTGTAATTTTAGAAAGGAACTGATAACTACCGCATAAGTTGAGTGAATACTAGGTATTACATGTACAGTCTTTTGTACACTGATCACCACTCTCTCAAATTTTTTTTTTACTCTAGTTGCTTCTCTGAAATTTTGGAGAAGAGAAGCCTCTGGGGACACCTCATTGTGGTCTTCCAACACTTGCAGGGAGCGTATAAACAGGAGGGGAAATGGCTGTTTACAAGAGTGGATAGTGATAGGATGAGGGGGAATGGTTTCAAAATGAGACAGGGGAGGTTTGGGTTAGATACTAGAAGGAAGTTTTTCATTCAGAGGGTGGTGATGCACTATAACAGGTTGCCCAAGGAGGTTGTGGATGCCCCATCCTTGAATGCATTCAAGGCCAGGCTGGATGTGGCTCTGGGTAGCCTGGTTGGTGACCGGGCCCGTGGCAGGGGGGCTGAAACTAGATGATCATTATAGTCCTTTTCAACCCAGGCCATTCTATGATTCTATGATTCTATGAATCAATCATAGAATCATAGGATGGCTTTGGTTCGAAAGGACCTTCAAGATCACCCAGCTCCAATCCCCTGCTGTGGGCAGGGCTGCCAACCACCAGATCATGGCCCAGCCAACGTGGCCTTGAGTGCCCCCAGTGATGGGGCATCCACAGCTTGTCTGGGCAATCTATTCCAGCACCTCACCTCTCAGAGTAAAAAATTTCTTCCTAACATCGAATCTAAATCTCCCCTCTTTTAGTTTAAAGCCATTCCAAGTGAACTCATGCAGTTTATTCAATCTGCATTTATGTAACTAATCAGAACTGTGTTAAGACAGTCTTGATTTGTGACTTTAGTTTTTGTTTTGTCAAAGTAAAATTTGAATACTTTGAGAAAGACTTTATTCCAAATTTGACATAAAATGCAGTTTTATCAATTATAGCATTGGATCAAGTGGAGAGGTTTTGTGTTTGCTTATGAGCATAGCAAAAAAGATGTGAATTTCTGACTTCCGTAATTGTTTATAAATGTAATTCTACTTCCCACATAGAAAATATACTTCTTGAAATTAATTTTAGAAGGAAGTAACTAACATACAATTAGATCATGTAAACATTCATTAATACATGTAAAATAATTAATAGCTCAGCAGCTACTGATAATAGCATATTAGCAGTAGCCAGCTTGTGTTCAATTTTTCTTTATATTTTTCAAAGCTTAGGTAAGTTCAGAAGCACTTAAGACATTTCCTGTTTCCTAAAGTCTCTCCATATCAAAACGACAGGAGTAGCCAGTCACTACAATATTGAAAAGAAATTTAGAGAGATTGCTGTATCTCAAAATCCAAGAATAATGTTGATCTTTTGCCCTTATTTCATAGTTTCTATTATTTCCAACTTCACATCTCTCAAGAAGGACTACTAAACCCATTCCAATGCTATACTAAAACCAACCATAACAAAAAAACAAACAACCCTGATTAAAAAGTCCTGTGAATGTATAGCTGTGATGGCTCTATAAGCTGGAAAAAGTGAAGCAGTTGAAGATCTATGGCTTTAATGGGATAGATTTTTTTTCAGAGACACATTTTCAGCATTTAATTTTGAAGTAGAAGAGCATTTCTGTGAACGTCATGTGAGCAAATTGTCATAATGTGAATCAGTTCCATCTCCTGATGCCAAGTAATTGTATACCTTTTTTAGAAGAAGAAATACTGAATGACTCATTAGCTTCCATGGAAGAAATCTGCTTCAGAGCTGAAATCTGATATAGACCAGAGTCTCTTCTTTAATTAATTTGATTTCTCTGCGTTGAACTTGATCCTTTTTTCTATCTAAATAGAAGCTAATATGTTAATTTAGCTCAACTAAGACTGCTTAAGAAAGAGCCTAAGAGGTTTTTCTCACTACCCAAAGTGAAAAAAATAGTTCTATTTCTGCAAGATTCGTGAATCTCAAAAGTCAGTTATACAAGTAAGAAAAAAAAAAAAAGCTTAGATTTTTGGTGATATCTGTCAAACAGGGATGAAAATTTGGAAAAAATGATACTGAGGCTGGTTAGTTTCTTTTTAGCTTATATAGTTAGAACCAGCATGGCCACTTTTCTTGAGTAGAGACTTGAAAATTAACATAAGAGGTCAATATCTAGCTTTCTCAAGCCAGCAAATATGAGGGCTATTAATCCAAAGAATGGATCTTTAGTAAGCAGCATTCACTGTTTCAGTTTTTAAAGTTACTCATTAAACAGTCTTTCAGTTTTGCTTAAGAAGGAAGTTTGTATGATATTCTGAAGGCACTTCACTATTTTGTATTAAAAGGTGATGGAGCCAAAGTGGGAACTCAGCGTCAGTTCCTCATCATTCCACCTTGTCAATTTCTGTCCATGTGTCCAGGTTTGTGCATCCTATGCTGTGTGGAATAGCAGTGGTCTTCAGTGTAGACTGTCAGTCTTACCAGCCCTTTGAACACTAAAGCCTCACACACATCTTCTTTTCAACAGTAAAATGAAAACACCCTTTATTTTCCTCATAATAAACTGCTTGGCTCTTCTCTGGTTTTTTTTTTACTTGAGAGTAGTGAACTCCTGACTCTGCTTAGCTCACAGAATTCACTTTTTCTAGAGCATTGTTGAGCAGCAGTGCCTGAATCTACAGATGTGTCCTCTAAAAATTTCTGTGTAGCTCAATGGATTTTAGAACTAACACTTATTAAGCAGATGCTGAAAGGACACTGTATGTCCTATCTCTTTATTTTTAGTATAGCCCTTGATTTTCAGGTACTATTTGGCATGAAATAAGACTTTAGTTTCCTTGACTGACATCAACAAACAAGGGCGGCTCCAAATCATTTCATGTGTGGATACTTTGCATTTTAGGTCTTAGTGTCACAGTAATATGGTCTTGAACACAGCACTTTAAAGAAAATTCATGAAGATGTTGCCAAAAATTGCCTCAATTCTTGTGTGAATGGGAATATCTCCTCCTCCTTCCACTCTTATGATGTGCAGCATTCTGTTAGAATATTAAGGAAAAAATGAAGTGTACCTGCTATTAGTTCCCCAAGCTCACATTTATTTGTGTTACAGATGACAATATGAAGAACAGGCAAAGTTAGAATGTTTTAAAACATATTTTCTTAAGCCTTTCATTAATCTGCATTTCTAAAAGTCTTCTCCAATCCCATTTATGATTTTATCAAACTTCTTTACTCTTTATATTCCTTTTTTTGTTCACAATTACAGTATTCCAGTGTCAGGAGAAAACATATTCTAATGAAACACAAGTTAAAGGAGTGACTAGCAGTTTCAGCAGTTATAGTGGGCACGGGGAAAACCCGAACACTGAATTTGTCATTGCTGCAAATAGTTTCAGTACCATGTTAATGAATTCTCTTTTAAAATGGAATGAAAAACAGATGTGAAAAGAAGAAAATACCCTTTAAAATTGATGTGTGTAATATATTTAACATTTAAATAGCATTAATCAATTTTCCAGGATCTTATATTAAAAAAAACACAAAGTTTTATGAAGACATCTTTCATACACCATAAAAAAATATAGGTGCATCCTTAAATAAGTACTCAATTACAGATGTGCAATGCATTTACAATGTTCCCTTATTGTACTAAGTGAGACAACTGAGAACTGTTAGCACTTAATATTGAGGTGATGAATTAGTACAGATGGGTATAGTCTACACTATACAGAAATTGCCCCACTTCTGTAAATTATGTAATGTCGTTATTAGTAGTTATATCTTATGAACTGTGATAGACTCATAGGGGAGAGAATGGGAACACTGAGATTTCCAGGAGGCTGTTGTGGAAACAAAGCTGTGTGCATTAAGGATATTAGAGAGATTCTTCATGTAGGAAAGGAGTCTTGACTGCTCAGGACTGCATAAGTGATCTGCTGTGTGCTGCAGAGCAGCTGTTCTAACTAGATCCTGCCAGAGCTACTCTGTGGCACATAGAAGATAGCAGAAGGAAATAACACTTTCCTCTGCACACTTGCAGTCACTTCTTGTCCAGCACAGGCCTGTAATGATATGGGCTTAAACATGAGCAATAGTTCTATGGGAAAAGTCTATTCTTTGTCAGGCAATTCAAGTCTAAAATCTTATGTCAAACTCGTCCTCTAGGAGAGTGCATCATTCTCCTTTAAGACTTCAGTCACCACATTCACATTACTTGTGTCATCAGTGCTGCTTTTACTATCACCTTCAATCATTCACATAATAATCTTTAAACATACCTTCTATTCATACTCTTTTCCATCTGTGTCATCATTCTTTCCTTATTCTTTCTGCTCAGATCATTACAATTACCTAACCATTAAGAGCTTGTTTGATACATTTCTTATCCAGCCGGATGGTACATTTAGAGATTACAAAAATTTGAGTTTTGATTGCAGTGAATCAGGATGTATAATATGTAAAATATCTATTGCTGTTCTTTCTCCTGGTTGTTACATACTTCTTTCTCTCTCCATAGGTTGTAAAGCTCTTGAAAACAGAAACATCTTTGTTAGGGCAGGGAATTACCCAGGGCAGAATGAGCACACAGTATGTGAACATCTTATCTGCTATTGTTCTCAGAACATGAGAAAAATACGAGTAAGCAACTCTTTCTAACAAAAGCATGTAAGGTAACTATATTTTGCCCTCAAGTTGAATACAATTCTACTTGACTAGTTCTAAAACACCAGAGAAAAGATGTGTAAGAGGTCTAACTACAACTGAAATTAAAGTACCTTTCTGCATTTTATAAATGCCACACATTGAAACACCAGAAGGAGGAGGGCTTTTAATCTTGTTTCCATTCTTTATTAAGATGCTTTGTGTAATTAGTTGTGTTTCTATTGGAATAAATAGTAATTTGGAATTCATCCAAATTGAAAACCTAAATGAAAAAGGAGCATTAGTGGTGGGTTGCATGCTAAAAGAGGCAAACTTCTCTAGGGCAGATCTGTTCATGCAACTTGGCCCTGCTTAAATAAAATCTATAGAATCCATGTGGAATTTAAGAGGGAGTGTAGCACATAGGAGGAATGGGAATGCAAAAGAAAACAGATTTTCAGCCAGAAGGGCAATTCACTTATAGTTTAATGAAAATCCCCTAAAACCAGACAGAATTATGTATGCTATGTATGTTGAAATTTTGTTCTGGAATTAAAATGAAAACCTATAAATAAATGCAAAAATATTACTGTGTATTTTACATTATTGAATTGAGAGTGTTTCAGGAGTGGCTGATATAGGACTTCGTTGCATAATGAAATTATGGTGTATTCAGGTGACAGTGCTATGAAAGTACTCTTGATGCTGCTGTAGGGTATAGCGTGTCACTGCTCCCAATTATAAATTCCACTCTGCAGCTGGTTGTTTGGCCCTTTTAAAGTGTTCAAAATGCATAAAATTTTCACCTAACTTATTCAGGCACCTATAAATTATAAATAGTTTTTCCTGCTGTCTTTTTTTTTTTTTTTTTTTTTTTTTTTTTAGCTAGAGGTTTAAAGACATTAATCTGCGATGCACACAGTGGTTTGAGGGGAAATGACAAATGACTAACTTATTTTTATTTGGGGGAAGTTGTTATTGGTAATGCACATTACCTTTTTGGGGATAAATATTTCATAAGGAGTTTTAGTGCACAGACTTGTGTACCATGAACCACAGCCACATAGGATGTGATGGACTGGAGTGCCTCTGAAAGAGCTGTCACAGTCCATCGTGTCAATCTATGAGCTGGGGAGTGCCTGAATGAAACTAAAAATTCTCTTTGTTGGTTCTGGGGATGTTTTGATTGTGATGTGAAGAATCAAGAAAAGCAGGGATTGCAGACTCCTGATAGTTGGTTAGAAATGCCATGGTGGTTGATGCTGGCTTTCATAACTCATGAAACATTCCCTTGTTTTGCAGTGCCCAATGCTGTCCTTAAAGGCAAAGGAGACTGGGCTTTTAGAACACAGCCCATCTGATTTGTATGACAGATGCCAGGGATTTCTAACTATACGTGGATTTAGTAGCTCTCATGCACTCCCAGTGCGCTACATGATGTTATGATGTGGAATACCGATAACCAAAAATCATAAAACTATGACGTTATGGTAGCTAAATAGACAATCTGATGAGAGACTGAAAATGTCATACAATTCTGTTTATAGTGAGTGTTGGAGGACACACTTGTTTCTCTACTTCTGGAAATTTGAATTACCCCCATGGAAGCTTTTTTCTCCTTTGTTTATTGTTTAAAGGAAGCTCTTTTCCTTTGTTTGCTGATAATGGCAAAGATAAAGATACTTTATGTTCCAATGCCACAGCTTTTGAGGGTGATTGTTCTAATAGTTTTCCATTGCTGAATTCTAGAGGCAGACTGCAGATCATTCTTCTACATCATGTACCACATTTGCAAAATTTCCTTCCTCCTAATACGATCATGAAGGAATCAGCTATAATTTCCATAAAAGGAAATTACACAAGGTTTTCTTAGAAGGGAGGCTCTCCATTCAAGTACCCCACTTTATTCCAGTTATAAAATAGAACATAAGGTCTATAGTATTTAGTAATCTAAACTGATAAATTCTTTTATTTCCAGAAATTAAATGTATACCATAGAATTTTTCTGAGTTTCTGTAAAATATCTCTTGCAGAAAAATAAGCCAGTAAGGTAGAAAAATATATGTTTTACTCTCTGAAATTCTGAGATCAGTGGTAAGGGATATTGCTACGTGGAGGATCACTGCAGTAGTCCAGTCTGGTTGTGACAAAGAATAACAAAAGTCAGATTAGAGCCTGAGTAAAAAGAAAAAGTTGTGTTTCCTTGAAACAAAAATTCTAGCTAGCATTGGATTTTGGATCTACCTCTGAATTCTTGATCTTTTGATCAGCATTTCCTGACTGGAAACAATAAAATTAGCCACAGTCTTGAAGACCCTTTGGCTATGAATCTGTAACAAAAGGATGGCATCCTTATTATCTCCTACTGTGCCATCAATATGTCACTTTCTCAAAACTTCTTTCTTTGTATAAAGGCATTGCCTTTACTTCAAAGAGAGCTACAGTCAAAGTGTTCTCATATAAGCTTCAGTTTAGGCTAAACACAAGGGAAACCCAACCCCGCTGTATTATCTATGCCTATGATACATCAAGCTAAGTGTGACAGCTAGGTATTAGCAATACAAATTAGAATGCTTCCTTCAATACAAGAAAGGTCAGAAATGAATGGTGGAAAGTTCACAGGAGAAAGCCTAACTACAGATGAACACTTAACCAACTTTCTTAACTTAGAGAAGAATCCAGTGCTATTTCTTGCACTCTCGTTTGTAGAATCACAAAAACTTCACGGAATAAGACAGCAAAAAAGTCTAAAATGCTCTTGAAAAACAGTTCATCCTGGCCAATTACAAAAGAATATGCATAGCTAATTAGATCAGTATTCTCATCACTGAACCCAAATCTCTAATTAGGGGAGCCAGGAGATGCTTCCTCAGATCTTTTGTTCCTCCTAAACAGGACCATTAAACAAAAGAGAAAGTGACAAAACAAGTCACATAACCTCTGGCTATAAAACATTGTGTTTATTTCAACATGAAGTATCTTATGAAAAAATATGTACGACGTGGTAGCTAGCAGGAATTGGAGGAGATAGGACAATTCATTACTGTAGTGAACTTGAATGGTGAATGCATTAGACTTTTAAATCAAAAATACAAATGCATACATAAATAAACATTTTTGATGCTTCTGACCAAAATTATTTTACTGTTTCTCCTTTTCCATTTCAGGTGTATCACAAAGTACAGCTATGTTTTTTAGATTGCCATTTCACTTTTTGCATGTCCCCTCTGTTCTCCTGGCTATGTAACTACATCGAGTTTGAGAGCTTTTCCATAAACGTAACATCATCATATTTTGAACATAAGGAGGATTTCTGCATTACTGCTGTCTTTTCATCTATTTCTCCAACCTGTGACAAGCAGTGATTAAAAAGAAACATAAGGGGATTGTCTGCTAATTTTGGTAGCTGGGTAACTAGAATTTTGGCCTACATATAAGAGCATAGCTTTAAATAATCCTCTGCACAATAGTTTTGATCTAGCACTTTCTCATTATCCTAGTGTCACTTTAAAAACTTTTTATTGTGAATAATCACCTCATACAATAATTAAACCATAGATATTTCGGTTATTAACCTTTCTTTTGCCACTTTCACGTTAATGAGTTCTATTTGGCTTATAAACTGATGATATTTATACATGGAATTGTTTTAATCACAAATGTTTTCTACAGATATAAGCTAACACTAAACTGCTTCTTACCCTTTTAGAAATACAGTAGCGACTACATTTTAATGACTCTTTCCAGCTCTGCCTGCTTTTGGAGTATGTAAATATCAGATTTTCATTTTGTCTAATAAATTTGTAAAAAAAAATATGCTAAAAATACATTTTTTATTACAGCAGAGTGATGCCATGAATCACATGGTAACACATTAGAATGACTAGTATCAAAGGACCCCATGGGGAATTTAGGAAAAGGTAGTTAAGCAATTAATGAAGATATTTAAAATCCTAATATGGCAGAGACAGCTTTGAAGGCAGCAAGGGATTAATATTTATTTAATAGATTGTCAGATTCTGTGCCAAAAAAATAAATGTAACAGAAGCCACTCTGCTCTGAATGCAAGCATGCACAATTTGAAGAATATTTTGCTGCAACAGTGACATCAGCACATCATATGCTGTCATGATAGATGAGAAAAAGGATTTTGCCTTAGAGATTGAATTGCTTTGGCCTCATTTGACTGTTTTGGCTGAAAATTTCAAGCTCTGTCAGAAAGCATTGAAGATAATGTACAGGGAAGAAGAAACATATTGTTACTTTTAAAAAGTGGCTTAGATTAGTTATTAACAGATCGTGGTGGCTGCACTGAAATTTTTAATAGAGTTTGATATGGCTATCACCCACTTTCTTTTAAGAAGTTGCATGTGTCAGAATGGATCTTTACAGTTTCCTAGATCTCCATCAGTTTGTATCTTTTGTCTGGTTAGGCCTTATTTCTCTTCTCAACTGCACAAAAGTCAAACTTCTACGTTAATTATAATGATTTTCAGAAACATGGCTGACACAGCATTGTTTCTGTCATGCTGTCAGTTATTGTGAAAGATTGCTTTAAAAATCCATTCTTTCTTTTGTAGAAAATCTGGAAGTCATCGAGGGCTCATCTTACTTTCTACAGGTTTTCAGAGCACTGATGAATTGTCATTCTTCTCAGTTAAAAAAATAATAAATCTGCTAAGGAGGGCCATGAGTAAAACTATTTTTAATGTCTTTGCTCTTTCAAATGCAGGTAGTGGGGTTGTCTTACATCTCCTGGTCCTGGGAAAAAAAATGAAATTGTGGCTAAAAGCCAGCTTGTCGTAGTTCCATCCAAAGTGAACTAGGAGGCGATAACTGTTCCCTTGGTGGAAGTTCACGGAGATTTTCATGAAGAAGTACAAAGCTGGAGAAAATGCAGACAGTATTTCCACTGTTTTATCAGATATCCTCATATGCAGAAACGTATAGACTTTGAAGAGTGCAGTAATACAAAGACTGAATCTATTCCTCAGCTGGCATTACTTCTTTGATGGCAGTTCAATACAAATTGATACAAACTGTAGTAGACTGCATCTAAAATCATTAGGCGAGCTATTCTTTACAAGTATACTTGGCATCACTGAGGTCTGAAGAGGAAAACTAGTAGAAAAGCTGAATGGAAAGTTTAGAGTTAATAATTCTAACTGGACAGCCAATGAACGCAATAATAATGAGGCAGATGGGATTTTTCTTTAAAACTTCTGGTTAGTATATAACAGGTTCTTTATTTAATTTCTTTTAGACATTGACACAATCAAACTCATTGTTCAAATCACAAACAGCCCTTGTTTTCAGCATGTTGATTTAAGGAGAGTTCCTCAGTAAACAGTTATTAGATAGCATGTTTTTAACACAGACCTACATGCGTGCACTGCTGAGGAAGAAGCTTTACATATATCATTCTATTTTAAGCAGCTGTCTAAAATTTATAAACAAAGATAAAGCATTTATAACTTGTAAATTTAGTAAATACCACTATGTATCCCTCCTAGGATCATATGCTAATGAAAAAGATGCTCCAGTAATTAGGCCCAAAGCCCACTGAATTCAACACCTTCCAATTAGCACACCCCAGCTTGAATACCACCATTAACATTAAACAACAAAGACAAAAATGGGTATCAATTCACATAATAGAAAATAATTGATGAAATTGGAGGGTGTGATTATTTGTGATTACTTTACAGTCATGCACTGAAAGTAGGAGAACACCAGTTAGTAGTTAATCTCTGGCTACCTCTTTGAAGATAATGAAATTGGCTTCCTACTGATGATTATTCATTAACAATTAATTCTTTCTTGGTGATCTGCTTCATTTTCAGCTTCTCACCACAAACATGCAATGGAATAATTACAAGTGGAAATGAAAAAGCAATTAGTGGCAGATAATGCCAACATCTGATTAAAAAACAGTAGAACAGATTAGCAGTTTGGTAACTGCAACTCCACTGCCTTCAGCAGGGAGATGTAAGTTACCCAGCAATATTACAGTTCAAGCTGTGTTTCCCTTTTTATTGCTTCCTCTACATTATGATCTGCCACACTAAATGCCTTCTCTTCGTCTTGGGGGCATTGACTTGTTGTAAATAAATTCTAAAGATGGAGTAAGTATTATAAGTATTATTTCAGATCATTTGTCATCCTTCATGCTGAGAGACTTAAACCAAGCCTTTTTTTTTTCCCTACTTGTAGTTGCAAGCAAACATAACAAGACTTCTAAAATTGTAGTTAATTGTTTATTTGAGGGAAGGATGGTTTGCAATTTACTGTAGTGAAGTGTCTGGAGACAAAGATCTTGGAAGTTAGACTCCTCTCCCAGAGACTGTTTTCTCGTAAACTAGAGAACACAACAGCTGCCTTCTGGTCCGGCAAATGGCAGTTATCATTCCTGTTGCAAGCTTATCTTTGCTTATCTTGTTTTTGGAATGTGCATTGTGATTCTGAAGGGTCTGCAGATCAGCACCACAGAAATTCAAAATATATATTATAATCTTTAAAAAATATGGATAATTTACATCACACAGTGCCCAGAAGCCTATAAATTTCAAACGTGTTTAGCAAGAAACCCAGCAAAGCAAATAAACATTTAGCAGGAAATCTATGGGGCTCTGATACCTTCACCTAAAGCCCGAGTTGCACACACAAACCAGAAGAACCAAAATGATGAGTCTCAGCTGTCTCGGTAATTCAATGCATTCTTCAACTGCCAACCCTTTAGCAATGCAGGATCCCAGCCCAGAGCAGAGTTTATATGCTCACTCCTTTGACTAAGTTTAGGAAATGATTTCTTCTCAGATGTTGATTAGGAAAGTGACTTGTTAGGGCTTGATCATTACACAGTTCTGATTTAGAGAAGAAAGTTCAGAAAACAGTGAATAAGCACAGCTGGTGAGGTGGGCATGCAGATGTATTAATGACAGGAACATCATTAACCACTCGGTCAGAAAATGACAAATAATATAGAACTACAAGTTGGTTTACTTTTCAGATTGGAGTTCGCACAGTAGTCAGTGGTGTTGTGCATATGGTACGTTGGCTTTTTTTCAAAGCAAGGAATAGAATTTTAGGTTGTTTGGTTATCTTGAGAGCTTGCATGTCACATTTATGAAAAGTATGACTGTGTTTGGAGCTTTCTGTGAGGGGAACTGTAAGTGACCTCCAAAATCATGGAAAACAGGGTGTTTTTCCGTGGTGTTTTTAAAAGGTTTCATTCCTTATATTTGCTATCAAAAATGCGTAATGGAGATGTACTGAAATATTTGTGCTACACTCGTAGTTTACAATGTGAAACCTCCTTCCCTGTCCTAAGGACAATTATGATGCTAAGAGAATAGCTTCTTAGCCACTGTAACTTTGGTGTTTTCTGCATTATTTCTGATTTTTTAATTCTCTTTACTTTCTTGCAAAAGTCCTGGCAAAATCTTTGAAAAAACTTGAACCCCTGTCTTGACTTTCCTCTCTCTTCTATAATGATTTACTCTGCTTGCTCCCTCAAAACCTGTACTTAAGCATATCAATGATTCTTGAAACTTATTATCTGTCTAATTTTCGACCTTTCCTATCTGTTCTTAGCTGTTTCCTTCACCTTTTCCTCCAGTAAAGGAATAAGTGATTTTATTTCCCTGATTCTCAGCAAAACATTTATTTCAAAACACATTTGTTCTATCACCTCTTTCTACATCTCCAGTTCACTTATGTGAACTTTTCACGTGTTGTCTCATATTGTCTTGGGGATGTTGTACTTGAGTTATTACCAAATTGCTCAGATTTTTTATTTTTATTTTTGTCAGTCTGATCTGGAACATTACATATCTAAGCTCATATCCTACATTTACTACTGTGGAAGCTGGGCATCCACAGTAAAAACCTTCCTTTAGCCACCTTTATTTCTGATATGTAATTATAGTGTTAAATATGTGAGTTGAATTAGAAAGAAGCAGCAGTATTTTTAGTATTCTCAGCAGCATTTTCCGTCCAGGGAAAGCTTTCATTTTGCTTGTTGATTGTTAATAGCAAATACTGAAGTAGTCCAACAAAGTCCCATAAAACCCATTGTAAAGAGCACTAACCAAATATTCTAACCACATATATGTTGGAATAATCAGCAAAATGTCTCATGAGAATATGACGGTGTTGCATGACCAAGGAATCACCGTAGTAACATGTTTCTTCCATTTTGTAAACTTCTCATTTTGGAAAGTCTCCCCATGCAGCTGAAGCAGATAGTTGAACTCCATGTAAAATGTCAGAGGAGCCCTGGTGACACTGCACTGATGTGTGGAGCTTCTTGTTAGCACAGCCATTATTTGCTTACACAGGAATTTCTTGGATTTGGATTGTAATTTTAAGTGTTTTTTTCTTTTTTTTTTTTTATACTTGGAATTTTCTGTGCACTTTTTTTCAGTTGACATCTTTTGACACAAGGTTTTGTAGTCAATGCATCAAGATAAACTGATCTCATTCTGATGTAAAAATGAGGAAGAATTACATAGAAATTACAGTGTTGTGTGCCAGCTAGTTTTGACTGGTCAAGTCTGTGCCCTGTTTACTGGAGAACTTTGTTATTAGCAAAGCATTTTCAGGTGAAAAATTGTCTCCTAAGGAGCCCTTCAAACTTTTACATGTTTTATTTAGGATTTTTTTTTTTTTTAAGATTTATTTAACATCTCTTCCTTTCAATTTGTAATTAATAGTTCAAATATATATTAATGCAGCACATTTACTTAGCAATCCTATAGTACTTAAAGTATTATGCGTTTTGAAAAATGTCATTAAAAATAATCTTAGAAGTTAGCAGAGCCCATGCAGCAGCCTCTCCAGGTGTCCTGAGCATGGGATCCTGCGTAGCTGTTTAGCAGCAACAGTAACAGTAAAATGGTGTTTGTGGCACATTCAGGTAATGCTTCTTATGATTCTTACTCATTACCCATTAGGTATAGCAAGCCCCCTTCGAGAACACGTGCTTCCTACACTAATGCCACCACATACACCATCAGAAATCTAATTTTTATTTATAATGCCACATATCGTGGGCGGATAATCCTACACATGGTTTCCTCCATACTGATAGATCCTCTGGTTGACTGGACATGTGGTTAACCTATTCACCACCATTTGACTTCTGTTAGACATGAAAGCCTTTACAGCAGGTTTTTATCAGCTAATTTCTAGGATGTCTGGTTAAGCAATAGGCCGATGACATATATCTGATATTTCTTCTGTCTTGGGCAATTCAAGATCTCCACCTCACTACTCAACTTCATACTTTCCTAGAAGCATTTAGAAAGGAAGAGCTATAGTTTGCCTGCAAAATAATAAATGCTGCAGAGAGCCAGGAGTAGAAGGTATGTTGTGCTGACAGGTCTGTGGTTATTGTTGAGGATTTAGATCACACAAGCCTGTGTGTTTGTGTAACTTGCCAATACCATATTGTCAAAAGCACCTGCAGCAGAAATAAACATCTAACTGTAGTGGAAACCAAGGGTTTTCATTGTTTCATTTCAAAGTTTTCTCCATCATGTTCTCCAAAACCACTTTCTCAGTAATCTTAGCCACTTGATTCTGGCACAGTAGAGATGCCTCATTCCATGCAGTTTTGGGATGCTTATTTGTATGGGGCTGCTAAATCATGGCCTGAACCTTTGACTGATCACCTGAGGCGAGCAATGAGTCAGCCACGGGAGCACAGGTGAAGGCAATTCACCTGTGCTGCAGGAAGGGGTGGAGCCTGGCTCCACCTCTCCTAGACCCATTTAAGAGATGACTGCCAGTGGGGAAGGATCTCTCTGGAGATCTGCTCCATCAGAAGTTAATTTTGTGAGCCCAGGACAGGGTGAGTGACTTTCTCTCATTTCTCCAACATAAATTATATTAGCCAAGCTCCTGGATGTATATATATATATATATATATATATACATATATATACCATCTGTATATCCATTGATTATACGTTATTACGTTGGCCTGGCAGTGAGTGTGATGTAATCTAGTATAAAGTATAACAGAGAATAAATCAAAGAAAGCCTATAAACCTAGTTTGCAGCCTCCTGCTCCCAAATAGAGTGTAGGTTGAGATGTTGAAATGTCATGTCAGTGGTATGATAAGAAATCACCACTGTTAATAAGAATCATCTTCACTTTAGTGGCATTAACAAGGCTGGGGGAACAGCAAAGCTCACACAGCAGCCAAACACATTGAGAGAAACATTTTGATAGATCTTTGGTCCACTTTACCCTTTATATTAAAGATGTAGATACAGAAATTTATACTACCTACTCTGTATCTGATTTGGTTTCTCTCAGCTCAGCAAACCAAGATGGTATATTATGTTTTATACCTGCGCTTTGCTTCTCATCTATGAAACCTTTCAGTAATATTGTAATATTTTGATGCTTCAATTGTTGGAATTAGTTCTTCACAGAAAAGAATCATATTTCCAGGATAGCCTCAGCCTCTTCTGTTCCTCTGGTGTTCACCTCCCAGACTTTTTTCCAACAAATGCTGCTAGACTGTAAGAAGTAGATGAAAACTTGACGTCTCACATGAAGGAAACATCTCAGCAGCTGACTGAATCTAAAGAGTGTTGAAAATAACCCAAGAGAATAACAGGAAACAGTTGTTAAGTTCTAAATATTCACCTACTCAAAACTTACATTATTTTCCATGCACTTACAATAGACCATAGTCCTAATCCTTAGTTACTGTTTATTTTAAAGATGCTTTAGAAGCCTACAAAATACTCTTTTGTGGTGTTGAGACAGATTTTTTTTTTCTATTTCTGCAAGAAAATGCGAGATTTCACAGCTCTTTTATCACATTACGAGTCCTCCCATGCTGTGCATCATGGTCACGCAGACACGAGTAAATGAAGCCTACCAGGTTACCCAAGCACAGCTGAAGGAATAGAGTGTACTAAAAATACATGTATGCATTCTACGGTTACATGCAGTGCATGCAGATAGTACGATGTTTTGCAAGATGAAAAAGAAAAGATCTCTTCACCAAATGAAAGCACTGCAAATGAAATGACAACAGCAGCAAATGCTAAAGCAAATCATCTAATTAAGATGATTTCATCAACTGTTTTAAAAGCCATTTTAAAAAGCTGTATGATACTAACTCACCAGAAGAAATGCTAATTATGCTTGCATCTACAGGCACAATAAAACTCTAGCTGAAGCTGCCTTTTCAAGTGTGAAAACAAACTACTTTTAAAACTGTTTATTTATTCATTTCTAATCCAGCTTTGCTTCACACACTGTTAAGGAAATGTATATGCACTAAAAACAAAACTGTTAAGAAATATAATCCATAGTCAGGGGGGTAAAATTCAAAGCAACAGAAGTTTTGTCTGGGTTAGGACTGCAGAACACCTTTTGTGCAGCAGATGACTTGCTTCATTTTGTCAGGGGCGGAAACTTTCAGACCAGTTTTCAAATACAAGGAATTCTTTCCTTGGTGATCCAAATTTTGTTCTCAAAAAAAACTGAGTCAAAATGACAGGACGAAGACTGAACTATACAAGTCTGCGCTTTAACTCCAGTGTTGACTGAAAATCAAAATCATAAGGCAGAACTTTGATCTCAATCCCTTAGAATAACCTTGTTCTGAAGTACCTTCTTCTGTTTCTGTGTTTTTGCAGTTGCAGTATGAGCAAGTAAGGCTTTTTCTAGCATCCTCCACAGGGAGGGCTGGGGGAGAAGGGAAAGCATTAACATACCTGGCTGGAGAACTGAAACAAGTGCAGTGCATAATGTGATAAACTAGTGGCTGTTCAAGTAAATAATTTGGTTTTCACTGATGCCATTCTGACCTAAAATTCCTCTGCAAGAAGCTCCAGCTGAGCTCAGCAACTGATGGCCAGGGCTCACCTGGATGGCTTTTGGCTTTGTATTTATTTTGCATAGGTGTTTTTCAGATATGAATAAAATCTTGAGAAATTTCTCATTCTCTCTTCCTTCCTGAAGCAACAAATGCATGAAAAAGTAAAAAAACCTCAAACTGAAAGACTCTAAAATGATATTCCAACCATGGATTACAGAATATTACTAATATCCATTATTTTCAGAGGTTTCCTCAGCAACCATGTGGAACAAAAAAAGTAGATGCTGAGAACATTAGAGTTCAAGCAAAACATTGCAAAACATTTCCTCTTTGTGCAGACAAGCAGTCCCTTTGATACTCCTATGTCCATCAACTCTAGAGTTACTTTTTAAAAGCCTGACAGTAAACACTGACCTCATGAGAACTGATGAGCCTGAAAACTTCCTGCAAATCAGAAAACCTCAGAGGGAGGTTTCCGGAGCAATGCTCCTACTATTGGTGAAGGTGATTAGATCTTGCCCGAGAATGCAAACTCCAAAGCTGTTCTTATTTTCATCAATAGAGAAGAAAAGCATCCAGGAAATCCTTATGTGCTTAGAATGACAGGGGTATTATAGCTATTATTAAATTCTCACAATGACATTCAAAGCTGCCGTTGTTCTAGTCACCATAAAAAATATCGCTAATTAGTTGTTTAGTCATTAAAAAAAAACAGATAGATGAAGGATGGAGATATGTCATTTCCTTCAAAATACATCGGGGAAGGAAACAAGTGAATATTTAAATAGCCCAAGTCAATTTGGTTGAAACAGTGACATTAAAACTACTAAATATTTATACCAGATGGATAGAAAGAAATTGTGACTGGGGGCTTGGGCACGATAGATTCATAGTGGCAGACTGTCACAGCTGCATGGAAGCGCTTCTTTTCTGAATAACTGCTCCCTTGCTGACTAATGAAAGCTGCAGTAGAAAAATGTAAGTCAGTCCCAGAATCTGGAGTGGTTTTTTTTGTTGTTGTTTTTGTTTTTTGTTTTTTGTGGTTTTTTTGCATATTCATACACAGTTATGGTGGATGGCTTCTCAAAGAGAAGAACAACTCCTGTCTAATAGTAATTCTTAGCAGATGTTGAAACTTCTGGCTCAGGCAGAGAGCTAAGCTCTTCCTCTGCTACTGTAAGACAGTGTGTTCATAAGAGCCTTTGCTGCGATTAATTTGTCTTGGTGAAAAAAATTTCAACTGGATTTACTGGAAGTGAAATTTTCTACAAAACTTTTATTTTCAGATAAGCAGTTTTCTTTATAACTTTTTCCTCACTTGAAAATTTTACCTTTTACCTAAGCCCTTTCACTCGTATTTTAATCTCCACATTTGAACTTCGTGATTCAATGTTTTTATCTGGAAATTATATCTGCATTTCTGAGAAGAACTATGCACCTAGAGAAAAAAATGTGTTTCTATCCTATATGTGTATGGTAAATAGATGTTTGTCAGTTAATTTTGGGCTAGTGTCATTAACCTGGAGTATCTGGATGACTGTGCTTGTCTTCATTTAAATGGATTATGACATCACATTGCAAAAATGAAATTGGCTAGAATGGCTAAAATTGATGAATTATTAGTGTATTTCTCACAGAAACAGAATATAACACCTCTGGATTGTTTTGCTGCCCATGGATAGAAGCCACTTTTGTGCAGTTTTGAATGATCTGTCAGAACAGAACACTCTGCACATAAACTTTAGTGTTGGTGTGAAAGCTAGGAGGGTAAAACTTGTCCACTGCACTTGGATCTTCACAAGCATCTTCAAACAGAATACCATTTCATGGACCTTTGATCATTTGCCAGCTGGATCACAACTAGCACATTTGCAGCCAGAAATAAGAAATTCCTCCTCAGCTAGGACAACTCCACAGCTGGGTTGGACTTGTAGCTCGGCAGTGTCTGTGATGTTTGTTCTGAGTTCTCATGTTGAAAACATGAAGTTGAGCACATAGTAAGGGTGAGACGTTAGAAAAGGAAAAGCTTCTCTGGAAAGTGGGGAGATAACATGTTAAAGCTCCTTTCTCGTGTAGTGGTGAAGGAGGTGTTTGTGGTCTGTGGTAAATGAGAAGTGTTTGGGGGTTGTGTGCATATTCAGCAATGTATTTTATCTGTAGGAACACATACGACAGTTGAAGCCCTGTATATTTTTCACAGCAGAGGTAGAAAAGCAAAAGCCCTACCATTTCCTTTCCTACAGACTGGCTTTTGTGTTTGTTGTTTTTTTCTTCTGATTGAGGTGCTTGAATCAAGTAGTCTGCTGAAATGATACTTGAGGCATTCATAAACAGAAAAACTAAAAGAAAGGAGCCTATTAGCCTTTTGTTTTCGTTGGTGTGAGTGAGGCTGATGCCTGTAAACTGCACTTCTGAAACTTTCTTCAACATCTTCCATCCGGAAATGCAACAAGTCTGTTGTCGGTTTGCTCTCTTTGTATAAGATTACACGAAGGTAAATTCTACTTTTACTCTGCTCCAACCAGAGACCTGCTGTGGTTAACATCAGACCACACCTCAACCAAAAGGTTTTGCAGAGAGACAGACAGCTTTAGCAGGTTGCTTAGCGCACTGGTTGCATGCATATACTCTAAGAAAAACTACTAGAAATAAATAAAAAAGAAAACTGATGCAGGGATCATCTAAAACTACAGAATAAATAATTCTCCCTGCTGGAAAGTTGCAGGCTTGGAAAGGCAAACCAAGCTGTTCTGTGCATTAAAGAACATGTACTCAAACTTTTTTCTCCCATCTTCCTCTCATACCTATCCCTTTCAGTTCAAAAAAAATCCATAAACCATGGATCAGAACCTGCAAGTTGATAGCAACCTGAGCTTTCTGTGGACTCTGGCTTGCAGCAATGCAGGCAGCATCAGCATTACAACTGGGTGAAAAAAAATAAAAAAGGTTCAGAAACCTGTCCAAACATAATGTGAATTGTGTTCTTCCCCATGACTTTTTGAGACTTATTATTTTGCTTCCATAAATACCAGTAGAAAGTCAATTTCAGATCAAGTTTTGCATTTACTGAGGCAAAAAAAAAAAAAAAAAAAAAAAGTATCTCTCGAAGCGAATATAATTAAACACCTTTGTTCACTCTTTTTGTGAACTGGACAATAGTCTTTAAGACCTAGGCATGTCAAAAACTTCCAATAAACTTAGAAAAAAATTAATAGTTCATGTCTTTACAGTTTGACATATTAAAACCCAAAAAGTCTTCCCTCAAGATTCTGAGCCAAAGGTGATGTCCAGCAACTTCTCCTAATGCAGAAGAAATAAAGCTTGACAGAAAAATTTCTATGGAAATGAAATGTTCTGTCCCATGCTATAAGCCTCCTATTTACCATTTCAAGTACACAGTGAATTTTTTAATGCCTCTGTCAGAAGAAATACAGAGCAATTAAACAAACCTGTCCATGCTTCTGTAATGCTCAAGCAAAAGCAAATCTATTAAATGAAAACCCTTCAAAGCAAGTAGCTCCGGAAAGTATGCATCTTTCTCTTGGGAGAATGAAGGAAAAGAAAAAAAAACCAAAATAGTTCTTTCTCACATCACTAAATGTTTTCCTACAAGTAGCTGCTAAGGTGGTCACTACAGTATCTATAAAGAATGTACTAAAACTGCTATCCACAGAACATTGTTTGAAATATCTGGCTAATGTGCTTAAGTAACAAATACATATGTTAAGCACTCTACAGTTTCATTTGTTTACTCATGAAACAAGTTATTTTGAAGCAAAATTTCTCAGTTATTAATATATTTCCTACTACCTATCTCGGGGTGCACTGTTAAACAGATCCCATGCTGCAGTGCTCATGAATTGAGCACTTTGATTATTCCTTTTCCATGGAACACAAGTCATCTGTGTTGTAGGATATTTTTCATTTCCTAATTATCTCAGACAATTGGCCCATTCAAGATAATTCTCTACTTGAGTCATGAACTTAGAACCAATATGTTCAATGTTAATTACATTTATCAATCTTTTCAAAGCAGATAAGGAATGAGGAGTTAAATATCCAACATCTTTATCCATTCTTTCACCGCACCACCCAGGGCACCCTGTGATGTATCTTTGTTACTGGGTACTGTACTCCTTTAAGTCTGGATAGTGTTTGCTCACCTTGATGAAAGTTCAATTCTGACAACAGCTTATCTGGAACTTAATTCATTATGAGAAGGAATGCTTATGTTGTTCTCTAAGGAAATATTATTACAGGCATCTTCTGGGTGCCTAAAGATATTCTGCAATCTTCTCACTAATCTTTCCTGAGGCAAAACTTCTCCAAGCCACAGTGGCTACTGCACAGTATAGGTGCCAAGATGTTAGAGGCTTTCCTCGGGGTGGTTGTGATAAAAAGTTTAAGCTCTGTGACTTGGGGTCCTTTGGGGCCCCTTGAGCTCTATTATGGTCCAAAGGGATCAAAGCAATGCAGTGCCAGGCAGAGAAGGCAGATTCCAACCTAGAAGTTGTTGGGCTTTTGTAGCAGCTGTGGCAGACAAGCGGAAACTGCTGCTGTCCTGCAAAGTGACTGGTATTTGTGAATTGTTTGCTGGGTCATCTTTTTGCTTCAGTCTGCAAACCCAGGAGCTGGGCTGGGAAAATAAACCCAGCAACCTCTCCGTGAAACACCACTCATTGCAGCACAGAAGGGGACAGAATCAGAAAAGAAGTAGGAAAGTACTTCCGTGGATTTGGTCCTACTGTTACAATGCCTGCACTCAAAAGTCTCAATAGAAAAGAGTTCTTCATGAATACTGCGCTAGGTCAGGGTTGTGCAGTGTGCTTCTGGCAGAGGAGGTGAAGGGGTGAAAGCCCTCTGATACGACATGAGGCAGACGCTGATTCTACTTTTAATTACGTTACATACAGTGAAATAAATTAAATGTAGGTAAACAAATTAATACAAAAATGAAATAAATATAATAATAAAAATGAATAATTATAAATAGAACAAACGTATACATGTATTACATGTAGCTAGACATATATACAATATCTATATTTATTTTTAAACTAAGTATAATATATATACTTCTACTCATAAATACCATCTCTGATTAGAGAAGTTACTGTATAAAGCTGTCCTGGCATTTTTCATGTCATCATTCAGCAATAAATGTATACTGAACTTGCTCTATGCAGTCCTGCAGTAAAAATTGTTTCAAGAATAGAAGTCCTGAAGAAAAAGGACTTACTTTGACATCCCTTATCACACTCAAAATCCATTTAGCAGCTTGCTAATGGCTGTGATATTGACAGAATAGCTGGATGCCACAAAGGTCATACAAGATTTCTGATAATGACATTATTCTGATGAAAAAGGGGCTTAAGATTCTCTTTGCAGTCATATTATATGGGGGACTAAAAATGTGCATCCTAGGCCAAAGGCCTGTGTGCATTAGGCTGAAAGGGTGAAACACTCAGAGGAAAGAACAAAGAGCTGTTGTCGTTTAACCTGATTATAAATCAGAGGCATAGCAATTCTTTAGCCTACTTCCCTTAAAGTGGCTAAAAATACCAGAGGCTGGATTATGGTTCCCTCCCCTCTGCTCCCCCTGCTTTCAGGCAGTCATGTGCCATTTGACCATTTCCGAAATATTTGAAGTTTTAGGATTTAAATATATCTTTTAAAATACAAATAACCAAACAAGAACATCTAGTTTTAGACTTCCCTTCCAAGCATTCCCACAGATTTAACTGTTTCAAATGCTTTATAAAACTTTATATATAATGTCAGAAAGATAATACTATGTAAGAATAATGCTTGTTTTTACAAGTTACAACTTGTCTTAAATTTCTCCCTTTTACTGTGATGAGCATCTTCAGACTGAAGTTTTGTATTAAAAGATGCATGCAAAAATTGCTGTGCAAAATTGGAAAGCCTAAAAAAGGTAAAAAGTTGAAAACTAGCAGTACAATCTTATTGTGTTTCAAATTCATAATGATATGGGAAACCCTGAAGGTCAGATGCAAAATCCGATGCTTCATCATACATCACAGGTTCAGAGCATACAGCCATGACTCCAGCAGCACTTTTGTTAATCCCACTTCAACTTTATCAATAATTCTGTCTGAACTACATATACAAGCAAAATATTCTTTGATGTTTGAAAACAAAATTCAGCCAAGTTGTCTCTGGGCAAATATCTGTCATCACAAAGCCCAGTGGAACTGTTTCAAAGTCAATAGGAGCTTTTAATGAACAAGAGAATGGGATTAACAGGGGGCATGCAAGAGGATTGCTCTGTCCTTGTTCTTCATTGCAGACTTTACAATGGTGGATTTGTGCAGTGAACAGGAAGGAATGGTTTACAAAGAACTCCCACTAAAATGAAGGTTGGCATAACAGGAAGAAGGGAGAAAGCTACTTGTCCAAGTCTCCTTGAGGGAAGTAATGTAACACAAGAGTGAACATGCTGAGTTACACCAGAGGCCCATCTTGCCTCTCACACTCTTTAATACTAGCAGTTAGTGGATGTTACTGTAAAATAGATACAAAACAGGCACATACACAAAATGGCTCCAGAGAGCTGAAGTGAGACTATACAAACATCTACCAGCCTTGCTACTAAATGTGTTTGGCAAGTTCAGGATGGCTGAAGGGCAGTTTCCTTTGCTTTCTCCTACTTTCCCTTTGTGACTCTTTTTTAAATCACAACTGTAATCAAGCTAACACTGCCACTGTAGACTGAGAGTATTGTCTCTAAGCAGACAAGAGAAGCAGTGATGCTGGTGTAACAGCCCAGAACTACTTGTGCAATAATGTAAGTACATAATGCACTATATGTGGCAAACAGACAACTTATCTGTCATGCAACTGTGATAGGAAAGGAGAGCAGCTTAAAAGGAATTTAACACTACCCAGTAAGTCCAGACAAAAAGTAAAGTTTAGTTACCAAAACAGAATTAAGCTGTTAGGCTTTTAACTTCATCCTGTTCCACTAAAGTCTGGTTAACTACTTTAGCACGAGCAGAATTAAACCTGCTACAATTTCTCATTGGAGGTTTGATTCAGGATTGACAGGTGATTTGTCCTACTGATTAAATATCTGAGAGTGCCAACCGAAAACTCAGCAGCTAAGAGAACAAATGTATCACGTGGCCAAGCTTGAAAAAAAGTTTAATAAAACCTCCAGCCCATTTCTGAGGCCAAAGGTGCAAACTGCATGTTGGCTTTTGGCTGCCTTTTTGAACCCAATAGTAACTATTAAAAGCTTGGAAGTTTTATTTCAGCATTTCAGTAGTGCACTTGAGTGCCTGCACATTGGTACTGTGTGCACCTAATTATATAAATTCTTCAGCCTCTTGCTTTGTATGTGTCTTTCAGAAGTGTCTTCTCTCCTTTGCAATTCTCTTCCAAAAATTCAAGTGAACAAGTTTCAGACCTGCCTGAAATGAAAGCAGGCTATCAAAGTACAGCTGTAACAGGTTGCACTACTTACAGAAAATTTTAATTTGTTGCAGCTTTTTTTCCATTTTCACAACAGCCTAATATATATTATGGAAAATTGGGAAAATTATATATATGTATATATTATGCTGTTGTATAAAGGGAAAAAGATATACATACATACATATATATATATATATATATAATGTTTATAGTGCCAAACCAGAACACATCTATAGTCATGTGGTATTCCTCAACTATTAATCCCACTGTATCTTTGCCTATTCATAATTCATTATATAAGATCAGTAGCATAAATCACATGGCACTTTGACTGGATGATGGTGAGTGCCCTGTTGGGGCACGAATACCTTATTTGCAAATAAAATAAGTTGTCACTTAGTGAAGAGCCAAACATTTGTGTGGGCAGATGTCCATTAGCACAAATGTTCATAGATTAATCACCAAAAGGGGTGTGAACACATTTGAATAGAAAAGCAATTTAGAATTCAAGCAAACATTTATGAATAATTTCCCTGGCTTTTCTTTTTCTTGCAGAAGGCCTAATGTCTTGATGTGGGACTTACTGATTATTTCAGTGCAAAACAAAGTACTAGAACTGACATATGTGTTCCAGATTCACAGAGATATTCAGAAGTAAATTTACTTCACTGTACTGTAGATTATACTTTCTATTGTATTGTCTGTAAAACAAAGCATTTTAGAAAGGACTATATAAAACTTGCAGTTCAGTACAGAAATTAAGGACCACTTTGAGACTCCCTAAATTGATTGAATGGCTTATATTCTTTTAGATATTGTATGTTTTGGTGATATATTCCCAGTACTGGCTGCAGGTAGGTGTGTTCTCCATAATTCTTTTTAAGTTAAGCTTCCATTTTCAGCTGCCCTTAGCATGCTTATCATGCATGCACAAATTCAAGGACATTGTTATACAGCTTTGCATCAGAAACCAAGACCTTTACCTGTGAATTACAGAGTAAAAAAATATATTTTTTTTTCTCAAAAATACATTATTGCAGAAACCAGGCTCTCACATTTGCAAGACAGAAAACAGAAAGGAGTTCATGTTACAGGTGGTTCCCTCTCCCCTTTGGGCAGGGTGGATTAAAAAGATCAAACTTACTGCACATAATTTTAACAAAAAATAGACAGTCAAAAACCCTGCTTGATTATGAACATCAGAAGAGGAGCTTTAGAAAAACCTGGACATTTGTATGAGAGTATGTGAACTGCATTTGCTTAACTCCTAATCCTAATATTTTGAAAGGCAGTTGGTGAGTATTAAGTGCTTGATCTTTGGAATGGCAAAGATTTACTTAGAACTGAAGACACAGAATTAGATCCTTAGTGCCGGAAATGTGCTTTTAAAGGAAAAAAGCCGGCAGTTACATTTTCATTGCGCATCCTACTATAAAAACATGCCCATTAGCTATGAACGCTGACTGCTGTTTAAGCACAGCTATTTACAATGATAACGTGTGACCTGACCTCCATAAACAATCCATGTAACTTAATGAAGACCTAGTGCTATGAGCATAAAACATAGATGAGAAGAAGAAATACGAGGTCTGATGAACATAAGGAACATTTTTTTTCTAGTGTACTACTATATGTCTTTTGTTTTTTCCTATATAGTTTTTATAAAAAATCTTCTTTTCTTTGTAGTTATTTAATCTATGGGGACTTGTGTTATGTGTGTGTCTTCCTCCAATCAGTGTGAGCTTACTTACGTTTTTCCAGCAATCAATACCCTTATAATGTGGCAGTACCATTTGCTAGGATAAAAAGTTTCCATCGCTGTCTATGAATTCTGGTCCATTCTCAGAGAAAATATCACTTGCTAATTCATAGCCAGGAAACTGTCAGTGAGAAAATACTGCAGCATGACAAGCACTTTTTGGGTCATAGAGCTCCGGTGAGCAACCTAAACCATGAGCAGATCTGCCAGTGGAGGGAATGTAAGAGAAGGCTGTGTGACAGAAAACCTCTGTTCAGTAGAGGACTCATTGATTAGCAACAAAGAAACAAACAATATTTCTGCTAACTTCACTTCCCGGCCTCCAAAAAAAAAGTAGTTCATAGGTAGAAAATGAGAAGGGGAGAGAGAATGCACTTATGAGCTGGCATATGAGACTCTGACAACTGGCCAAAAATGTATTAAAGAAGAAATCAAGTTGGGGGATGTGACAGACATCCCCATCCTCCACCCTCATGTTAATTCTAGCATAGTGGTTTTGTTCCCTCCTGGCAGCGCTGCTCATGATAAGATACACACAGCAGTTATCATTTCCCCCCACATATAAATCCCTCTGTCAGCAAAGAAATAACTGTGAGCTCCCACACATCTGACCTTCTCCTGTGAGATCCTTATAACCTTGTATGCAAAATGCTGGAGGAGTTAAAATAACGCACGCTCAGGAAATAAAAATTATCTTGGGATGGATGAAGCTACTTTCCATTGCTGCACATGGTGATGAAAGGAGGAAAAAGACTAACAGGTCGTGGTGGGGGATGCTGTTTGAACACTTATCTGCACAGGGATGAGACACGGAGAGAGTAAAAAAGAGGCTAGATATATATAGCCTTTTAAAGTCTTATTGAATTGAAATGTTACACCTGAGATTATCTAATTAGCTGAAGTCAGACTTGCATTAGTAACTTAAGAGGTGCAACTTTGTTCTCCCTCCTCAATAATATCAGCTCTCTGGCACTAAGAACTGTGTGTTTCTGGATATGACTTGCCAGGTAACAGCACTGAAGCTGAGCTGAGCTGAGCTGCATGCAGAAGTGCTGGGGCTGTTTCCCTCTCCTGAGGGCTGGAATCAGCATGCCTGCCAGGCCACATACTGCAAAGCAACAGCTGCAGCTTGTCGTGAAGGCTGCAGTGTGCTCACAGCCAGCCAGCTCTGTGGGCAGCAAGTACCTCCAAGGGAGCCCAGTACGAGCCAGCTGGGACCAGTTGTGCTGCGATGGGAGCTTGTGCCTAGCACTGCTGGTGAGGCAGGGCACAGGCGCTGAATGAAACACTATCTGGCTCTGAACGATTACTAAAAACACATGGTACTGGGGGTAAAATGAGCTAAGGAAAGGCCCTGAGTGGAAAATCAGGAGAGATAAGAGCAGATAAAATACTATAGCTGAAACTGCTGGGAAACATTAAGGACGACTGGTGATGGTTTAAACCATCCTGTGTGCTGAACCTCCCTGCAATTAATAGGATTTGGGTAGGTTTATGTCTGATAAAAGCTGCTTCTGAAGAACTCTATTTTTTGCAGTAGTTCGCAGATCACAAATAAGAAAGGATACAAGGATTTTTCAAAGTGAGGAGCTGTCCTCCCATAGTTGTATGAGCAAGGAAAGTGAGAACATAACTTTGCAAAGTTTTCTGGTTGATCTGGGAATAAAAGCTTAACCTTTTCCCAGGATCTGAAGTACTTAATGCAGTTCCTGTCACTAGACATGACTGAATTGCAGAATGATACTGATTACAGGCAGTTCTTTTTCTAATTTCAGGGCAAATATTTATATTTATGAAGTCTTCTGAAACCACAGAAGATCAGAGGTAGACGTTAGGGTTGCAAAGTGCTGGGAAGAAGGCTTTGTCATGCTCCTATAATAAATGCATTTCATTCTAAAACCTTGTACATCTCTTTGAAAGAGTGAGCTGTACAAAGATGTAGTACATAAAGAAATTGGTCTTAGGTCTTAAGAGAGCTACAAAGAACACCACATAATCAGATAATCCAGCACCTCTTCCTCTGTATCTCATTTTTTTCTTCTGGTTTTCTGTAACTGATATCTGAATTGTTAGGAAGTGAGATCTGCAGTCAGGATGTACTTTGCTGATTTCCTAGTAATGCATTCAAGGAAGAAAGCTGCAGTGCTTTTCCAGGAAACATTTTAGAGACTTAAGAGTGAGCTTTCACTTCTCATCAGGTAGTAAAATTCTGATCTTTTCTGTACTTATGGGAGAAGATTCTCCCTAGGTGGAGTAGGAAATAGTAAAAGGATTCTTTGGCATTTGCTATGAGAGATATTTTGTGCACAGACACAACACAAAGTCTGTCCCTATCACGCATACTGATTTGCATGTTGCTTTGACCAATCATTTTGTAAAAGTTTGGGATTTTGAGAAGTCTCTGTTACATACTCATCTTGAATGATATTCCAGACCTGAAAATGGTTTGCATTATGATGTCTTTTTTTTTTTTTTATAATGTATTTTGTGTTGTTGTATTTCTTCTCATAAAATAACTCTTTATATGTTGTTTTTGTTTTTTTTCAAATTTACTAAATGCTATTACTCTTCATAAATTCTTCAATCAGTTACGTAACTGTCTATAAAATGAATTATCACCTACTACAATCAAATCCTTTGGTAGAAATGGATGCTTTACAGGCATGGTAGAATAAGAGTCAAATTTTGGAAAGTATTTAGATGCCTAATTACACTAATACCACTGAAATTTAGGTTGGACTACTTTTATAGAGGTTATACAATTAGCCTCTTGCTACAGCACAGGAATTCCTGACTCAGATAGCATTTCTCAAGTTGCATGAAAAATAGTAGTTGGTTTCTTAAAGAGATATTATCCATGTCAGACTCTGAGAATGTGGAGGCAGGAAGTGTATTAAATATTTCATTCAGAGTATGCCCTTCTGGAAAAAAAATATATATAATAAAGTGGTTCTCAGGATCTTTTACAGAATGTGGTGGTTAAGATTACACTCCCACAGCTTATAGGAAAGTAGTGGGCGTAAATCATACAGTTGTTTTCTGGCTTCCTGCCCCAGTCAGACAGGTGGTTTTCTGCAGCCCTGAAAGACACGAGGAAATTGGCTTACAATGCTAAGTATAGCTCATATCTTTCTTTGCATGCCTGTAGAGAAACTGCTTGGTAAGGACCTCCCTGAAATGTGAAGGTTTTTCTTTAGTAGTTGACTCCTTTGTGAGGTGGCTGTGAAAGTAGCATTGAATATTTAAAAAGTAACAACCCTAAGCCAACCAACCAACCAAATTAAAAAAAATGGAAGACAAGACTGTTAACATTTATTGTTTTACCTACATCTTGCAAGACAAGAAGGGTTTAATATGGGAGATAAGGTTTAGAGCCTCAATGAATCATTATTTGGAAGTTTCAATCTGAAATGATGGATTATTAAAGGGTTAAATGAGTGCAAGCTAAATTTTCCGTCTCAGATATTTATAGAATTATATTCTTCTCCATTTATTCTTTCTTTACCCAGAGGAACTATCTGTCTTTCTGCTGCTTCAGCCAAAGATTTTCCCCAAGCTGTTTTCTCACTATGGTAATGGTAGATGGCCGGATTGTGACTTTGTGTCCAAAATACACCCTGTTGGCTATGTATTCCCATCATCAGGGCCTACTATGCTACCCCCTCACATGCTATAAGACTGCTTCACTTCCTGGTCTTTTGCACTCAAGGGAGAGTATGTGCTGGCAGCTTTTCTAGTAGCCAGCTGAAAATACTAACCACACTTTCAAGCTTCTCAATTGTTTCTGCCTGGGTATATAGTCTTTCAGTCGTTCCTGCAGACAATGTAATCATGCTATGTATTTCCAATGACAAACATACAAGAGTAAAAATTAGAATGTGCATAACTAGCTGAATATAAATCAAAACTGTTAAGTATAGGTGGGTTAATAGTGTACTGAGATAGACAAACAGTCTGTTTCTTGCAAGTTAAAATTTTGATAACTACAAGTGCATTATTTATTGGCTACAATATCTGACATTTGTAAATTATAGAATACTGAATATTTGGAAGAGTTGAGTCCTGTTTGATCACATAAACTATTCAGTTATGTACAAATAGTAAGTCCCTATCAATACCAATACAATACTTATTATTTTTCTCCCAGGGAATTCATTCAAAAGATAAGTTGTTTAAAAAACATAATGGTTTGCCACTAATAAAGATCTGAGGTGGAAGGGACCTAGCTATTATGTTCATCTCTCAAAATGTAACATTTTCTGTGGCTATTCTGTTATCCCTGTAATGCATGTACTCAGTATTTCTACCATACAGCATGTCTTCACTTTGGCATATTCTTTGATCCACTGATGGACACCTCATAACTTGGTCTAGCTATGCATTCAAGAGTACTTCATTGTCTCCCTAAGTCTGTTCACAAGTCTTTTAGTGTAGCAAAGTGGGAAGAAATGATTTAATTTAATATATTATTAAATAATATTTATTGCTAAATATTATTAAAATATTCAATTATTAAATTAAATAATTTATTTATTATTAAATAATATTAATAAATATTAAATAAATAATATTTAATACCTTTTCTGAGTATCTGTTGGTGAGGAGTTACTTCTCTATTCTTTACATGATGGACAGCAACAAGAATGATGCCAAGCTAATTATTTGTAAAGTAAGTCTTGATACTTAGTGAAAGAATCCAATAGTCTCTTTACACAAAGGGAAATTTACTCATATAAGGGACAGACAAATGATGTTATAGAGGATTAGATCTATATGTTTCAGACGTGACTCACTGTTGAGACCTCTTCAAATAGTATTAATTACACTGGCATCAGAGGTCTAGTATTAATCTACTGCACATCAGGCATCAGCACTAGCTGTGTCTGTGTTGCCTCACCAGAATGCCTGAACCCCTGAAGCTGCTTTCCAGCTTTAGAGGGTGGGCAATACTCATTGTCTATGCTGTACTTAACTGCTCTTCAGAGATTATTGTGCTAGTTATTACATTGTAAGGAAAAATACTGCTTCACATTAGGCTTATGATGCTTACACTTAAAACTCTGTACTGTGAATAATAATTAAGAAACATAGGATGAAAATACAGAAACAATATTAATCAGAAACCAAAACAATTCTACTTCAAACCTATCCTCAAACAAAATTTATTTTCCCTGAATGTGTAACATTTTATTTATTTAATTTATATTTAATATTTGGTAATATTTGTTGCTAACCAGCATGTATTGTCATCACATGGAAACACTGAGACACAAAAAAGCAGAATCCTGCTCACACTAAACCCATGTAGAAATACTGAGGCATTATCCACATTTAGCTGCAGGTTCCCTTAGGTAAATATGGCTTTTAACCTCAGGTCTCTTGAGAGAGAGTCAGAGCATCCTGCTGGACGGTGACAGAGCTCCTGACAGACATCTTCTCTCTCCCCTGTAAGAATCAATTCTCTCCTTTTATCCACCTGCACAGTGGCTCTGTGCTCCCAGTCCAACAATCTGTCCCCATTTCCTCTCTAACCGGCTTTGCTATGGGCAAAATTTCATGCAAGCTCCGAGGTGGGAAGCACAGTGGTTCTCATTACAGTGTGTGGGGGTGAGCCCTGTTTAATGACAGTATATAGTCCTGTTGATGTCAACGCAGATATTATACTAGGAGCACTGCATGTCCTTTGACTTACAAATGCGCAAAGCGAGGCTTGCCTATCCTAGCCTGGCGTATACTTGAAGGAAAAACAACTGATTAACAGAAAATGAAATACAAGCAGTGATGTTCCTTGGAGGTAGTTTTTAAATGTCAGGTGAGAGGATCAGGTGGTCTCACAGTAATTTTTTCTGCTTTCTTTGTGATTTTCATTTGCTCATCACCTCACAGACAACTATTGAGAAAGGCTTTATAATAGGAGCTTCAGCATCTCCCTCGTTCTTCAGAGCCGAATCTCCACTGAACTCATCTACACACAGAGCAGATCAGCAGAAGCAATAATATGTCAGCCCTGAAGGCAAATGAAGAAATGCTTGTGGTGAGGTGTTCCAGAAAATGGCACAATAGGCCATAGAATTCCACTGAGGTAAAGATTTAAATAATGGTTAAAATAACAGGAAAAATATTTAAAGTATGTTTGTCAATTGAAATTGTGTGAAGGAAATCAGTTAGTGAATCAGTCCTTTTATAAATGAGGTTCTATATGTGGAAAAATATATTCAGAGGTATTTAGAAATTCTCAGGTTTATTAATATCCTATGAACTTTCAGCATTTTTATTCTTAGTATTATCTGAGTCAAGGCTGCTTTCTTGCTCACAACATTTTAGCAAGCTACAATCTGGCAAGTTTTCATGATATTTCTGCAACTCTAAAGATTTCATCCAAAATCTTTCTGGGATGTACTTCATGAAGTCAGAAGGAGGCATAGAGAAACATCATTCCAGAAAGAAGTCTTTCCTCAGGAACACAGAAGCAGTGATTTATTTTATTTTATCACTAGAAGATAGCCTAGGAAGAGAAAGTTTTTCTACTAGGGGCTAAATAAAGAGTGTGACAAGAGTGAGATTTTCAAAGAGCTCACAATCTAAGTAAAAGACATTGTAAGGAGGATTGGATCCAGACCTATGGAAAGTCCAAAGAAAATACAAAGCCAGTACTGAACCATGAGAGGAGCAGAGCTTTAAACATCTCTAATCCTTGCACGATCTAAAGTGGGAAATCCCATCTCTGAATCTCTGTCATTTTGGGCCCATCAGCTAGTCTTCAGGTTTATTATTTAACATCTGATATTGATACTGACCTCAGTCTGCATGACTGGATATTATTAGTATAGAAAGGTACATTAAAAAAAAAAAAAAAAAAAGAATAGTGTTTTTTAACCTTCTTAACTAGTAATTATTTTTTTCTCAACAAATAGGAGTACTAAAACATGCTGTATAATGAAATAATTAAAGTTGTTAAATATTAAGTTAATTCTGCTAGCAAGTATAAAATTTCATTTGCATGCCAATTAAAGATCATTTAGGGATACTTCCTCTTCTGTTTGTCAGTGGAGGTGCCCAAAAGATGCAAAACACCGTCTCAAATTTTGTCAGTGATTTCCCTAGAGGCAAGGAATTTTCCATATTCCACTATTCTCGGTGAACACTGCTAGTTATAAACTACATCTTTGTTAACATTTCATCACAATCTAACAATCTTAAAAATAAGTAATTATGTGGAGGAAACATTTAAACCATGTACAACATCCCATCCCACCCGCCAACCTTCATGAAGGAATTCACTGAAAACAAATTTTAACTTGATGGACTTGTTGCCTAAATAACTCCCAGAGTTTTTTCTGCAGTTGTTTTCTTTTCTTGAATAGATCACGACACGTGGTGTAAATTGGTAATTCAAAATCGATTTTTTTTTCATTGAAATACAGTTATTTTTCTAGCATGAATAGTTATTATTAACATTCCAAAATTTCATTTAATGAGTACATCTAACAATATGCTGTGTTGCAAAGTCCTCCAACCATTCTCTCTCTTACAATGCAGAAATAAAGGGCTCTGTAATATGCTGAAATAACTGAAGGAAAAATATATCTTGTCTTAATAAACCATATATGATTCATAAAATCAAATGTTAAAGAAAATGTTTTTCTCCATTTATCATGCTGTATACAAAAGTAGTATCAGAATCTGAAATTACTGCTTACGTTGTACTTTAGGTGACAGGCTGGTAGGATCCTGTCGAATAGCCTAAGAACATGTATCTTCAGAGGGCTCTGTTAAGACTTCTATTCATTGTTACACATTGAGTCTCTAATGTAAAAGGAACAATTCTCAGGCAGCCTCAATTGTATTTCAGATTTATAAGCTACACTCTCAACATTGTGGATGTAGTTGGTATTTAGGGAATGGAGAATGTGTAGCACTTGGACAATAGTTTCCCAGAGCCTGCAAAATGAAAACTTACAATAGAGAATTTTTTTTTTTTCTCATTTTGAAAACATCTGGACAAAGCAGTACACTGTCTAGATCCCATAGCAAATTAGGGTCTGATTTTTAATTAAGTTTGGCATGCATCAGGGAGGTACATATGTTCAGCACATGTTTTTACCTTATACATCTTTTGCTCCATTACCTACATATTGTTCAAAATGAGTTCTGCTGCTGAGTACAAACCATTCAAATTGCTTTAGTGAAGAAGTTCACAAAATGAAATCAAATTCAAGTCTTTGACAAAATGGAATGATGATTTTTCTAAGAGAAAAATCTGTGGTTTGGTGAAAATGAATAAACTGTAAAATGGTTATGATTAATCTCCAAACCACATGCACTTTCCAGATTCCGAAACTTCAAACTCAAGCTAAGTTCACTGAAAAGGTGTTAATTAATTTCTCCTGAGTGTTTGAGGATCCATACAATTCTTCTCCAGTAGAATTGGAATTGTTTTAATGTTCCACATTAAAAAGAGAACCTTGTTTTCATATTGTCCTGATTTCATAGTCGTATTTGTTCATCTTCTTGATCTTAGCTGCAAGCCAGCACTCACAATACAACTGTAGCTGGCACAGAGAAGAGCCACTTCTATCCAGCTCTTGCTACTGACTGTCCTGCTTGCCCACTTAAGCCTAAAGAACAGTGAATGCATTCACTGGATTCAGTGGATTCCTGACTCCTATTCACATCTCATAATCAGAAGTGTGAAGTCCTTACTTGTAGAGGAATCAAGCAGATGAATCTCATAATTGTTTCTGATTGGCTAACATTAAACTGATCAATACTGAAAGGAATACAGCTCATATGCTTACACGACTGCAAAGTTTGCACCTTCATTAAAAAATATACAGTGTTTAATGCTAGATTTGCCCTAGAGATAAAATGTGCATGGTTTTGTTCTATTGCTGTATTTTTGTGTATGATAATTGTGACCAAAGCTTGAATAATATTTACATTCTATGAATATTACAATTGTCCTAACAGTCAATGTTTGTGGATGATTTCCTGGAGTGTTTGGTAAAATCCTCCTAAGCTCTTCAAACTGTTTTCAAAGACTGTTTTAGACCTCTTTCCATCAGTGAAGTATCCCCTTGCTTTCACATAATGCAGTATATAGTAGGATAGGTCAAGACATGTCCCAGGAATCTCAAACTTTTTTTCCCACTGTCTCTTCTTATTTGGGTTAGCAATTTTCTGCTGTCCAGTTATCCACTTAAAAAGTCTTCTAAATTCACAGTAGCAGAGTATGTAAATCTCTTTGTAAGCATTCTACATATACATATTGCAATGATGTGTGGCATGTACTACATGTATACATGTATACTACATGTATATGTGGTCAGATGGTTGAACATCAAATGTTACCACAGATGAAGTCTGGCAATATTGGAAAGAAAGTGAACTTCTAAGAAAGCTCTGGCATACAGGAGCTTTGTCCCTTATGTTCTGTATTTCTCATGCTGATTAGGTTAGTGTAGGATACGTTGGTTTAATTGGTTACTCAGATTGGTTACTCCAGCAACTTCTAACGAGCAATGCACAATGTTATTTGTAATATAACTCAGAACATTTCCTGAGCAAAACAAAGTATTGTCTGAAATTGCACAATGGTGAACTGCTTTTTGTGCTGCAGTCCCTCCCAGCCAACAACAACAAAAAACCCACAAACAACTCCCCTTCCCCCCTCTCCCCTCCCCCTCCCCCCCAAAAAAAACCCACAAACAACAACAAATCAGAGAAAGTCCATGACAGGGTCATGTGGAATGAATTGAAGGAAGCTATTCAGTAAAAACTATTTCACTTTTGTAGCCTTTCTTTATAGCATTTTGTATTATTGAGAACAACTAGCTTGAATAGTTCATGAAATGCCTCTGTAGAAATAGAATACAAAGCAAAAATATGATTTCAGTGTATTTCTCAAGAATAAAGTTATTTCTTTTTTAGCTTTCAGTAAAAGGAAAGCAGCTTTTTAGCCTGTTAAATTGAACTATTTTCACCCTAATAGTAGTTTGCTTTGTGTGAGTCACAGAATCTTGCACATGCTCCTGTCTCTTCTGAGACAAGCATGAAGCTACTTGTTTAACTTTCCTCTTCTGCGTATTGTTAAAATGAAGATCCAAGAAACAACCGTAAAGCAAAACTGGCTCCCCAGCAGTTTCTGAGCATGCTCTTTTTTATTTGGCTAAGTGCTTATTGAAGAGACTCTGAGACAAAGAGAGTCTATAAACTGCAAAGGCACACCACATTTTTGCCTGGTATCTCCTTCAGTAGATATATTTTGATTTGCACACAATAGAGAGCAGGAAGACACAAGCAGTTGTAGTTCTGTGCAGTTCTTTATCCTTTACTACAACTCATTCTCCATGCATACTAGCCAGAAAGATTTGAAGATATTATTTGTTTCTAAGTAAACTGCATTAAGAGGTAGGGATAGAATTCATTAACATTTCCTCCTTTCCACATTAGCAGCCTCTTCTTGCACAGAATGAACGTAAAACTGGATATAAAAGATATTACAAGCAATATTTCATGACTCTTTTTAGCTGCTTTGAGAAACACAGCTGTTTTACAGTCTCTTAGGACCACTGCATTTATGCCCCCAGCACTCTTCTGACAAGTAGATAGTTAACAGATACTTGCAAAAATTCTCTTGATATTTTGGGAATCTATGATAGGAAAGTATAATTGATGCTTGCAGTAACTGGTAAAAGATTAAATAATTGTGTAATTGTTTCAGAATTCATGTATTTAATATATATTTTTTTTACCATCACAAAGACCCTTAAAATAGTAGGGCTTACTTTACCTTATGTTTTATTCATAAGCTTATGATACGTACATATTTATCTTTCAGAGAAGGCAAGAATTACTGGGATAGAAATGTTCCCAAGACACACTGCATTTTCTCATGTACTGGTAGACAGTAAGCACTCATATAGTTGGGGAGGAGAGAGTTTGGGCATTGCTTTTCTTTTTTTACCTTATAAATTTTGAGTCCTTAATGAACACCGTAAAAGTGGGATGAAAATTCAGAACTCACAAGACTGTCGTGAGCATTAATTAGTGAATGTTTGTAAGATGCTTTGAAGATGAAAAGTGTGATGTAAATGCTAATTATTTATTATTACTATCTTCCTAATCTTGGACAAATTTGGTTGATGTGGAAGTGAGTGATTGATCTTCCTCAAAAGAGGTATGCACAGTAGGAGCAGGGCCTTAGCGAGCTCCACATTAATAATTCTCCCTATGCATTTTGGCTCTGTTCTGAATCTCTCCAGCTATCCTAACCCTCTGCCTCCGCACAGCTCTGACAGTGCCCTTCAGACTTAAATTGCTACACTACTGCAATCTCTGGGCCTGAGCCAATAACCCATGAAATCAAAGATTTTTCCATTGCTTTCAGTGAAGTGGGCAAAGGTCAAAACAACAACAAAAAATAGACTTTTATGCTGTATTTTAGAAAATAACAGAATGTCAAAAACCTGTTCTCTGAAAACTGCCCATTTTATTGTCTGCATGATTAGCTTGATACATACTGTCAGGTTTTGTCAGTTGTGTCAGATCATATTCATATCATACTTACACATCATGGTTTCCTCTGTGTGGAATAGTATGATTCTTTGCAGGTCTGTTCAGCTGTGAATCAGTAGCTGTATGCCGCATTAAATTATGTGCAACTTTATCATCAGTTTACTGTATCACATAAGGCAAGACATTTTGGCGCTCAGGGCATGAGAATGGTTTGTATTGCACACAAAAAAGTAATATTCTCTGAGAGGCAAAGGCACTCAGCTCCCACTGTCTATTCAGCTCTGCAGAAGCTGGAAGCCTGGCCAGCTCCTTGAGATGCTTGTCTTTGTTGATTTGTCACAGAAAAGTCCCCAGACTGGAAGCTGCTCTTCTCAACTTTCTGATGGTGATGCCACACCATGGGTAGTCATAACTATTGTGATTAGGTTGTTGGAGGTTTACTTAGGCTCCACTTGAGATCATGTCAACACAGAAAAAGGTTTTGGTACCTTAAAATCGGTTGAAGTTAGGATTGCTTAAGGAAAAGTGATGTAAAATAAAATATGACAATATTTGTCAGAGTATGGAAGTATTAAGCAAGAATAAGTGGATGGGAGTCTCTTGCTTGCAAATACCAGCTCACATCTGTACTTGCTGTCAGTGTGCGATAGGGAAATATCAAGTAGGAGGTAAAAGATGCAAATAGCTGACATTAAAACTAGAACAGATTGGACTAAAATAAAACCAGTGTTGTTATCAGCAGTGGCAGTTATCCAAGGGCTGTGATATATTCTCTGTCACTCACCATTTTAAAAGACAGGTTAGATATTCTATGTATCTATCCCAAGGAAAGGGTGAATTTTGAGCATTCTTATAGCTGATGCTAAGCAAGGATTAAGGTTCCTTATCTATTGAAGCATGCAGCAGTTCACTGTGCACATGATGGAATGCAATGCAGCAGGTACGTTCATGTACGTACGATTCCTGCTGAGCAGAGGTGATGTTTATCAGGACACAGGTCAAAAAATAGCTTTCCTTAGGGACTCTCAGCATGTTATACTACTACAAACAGGTATGAAAAAAATGTTTCTGTGGCCACTGGCAAATTGGCTTAGTGGTGAGCTGAAGTTGTCTCCCCCAGAGTTAACACTGGTTAACTAACTCAGTTGTGTAAAGAAATAACATCTGAATTACAGAAACAAAAAGAAACACAGGAGCGAGGCTGTTCTGTGAACTGCATCCATATAGAGCTCTACCAGAGCGCTGGGAAGCAGAGAACAAGTAGACCCAGAAAATGTGTCTGTGTCCCCAGAACAAGCATTGTTGTTTGTGACTCCAAATGTCACAGAGCTGTATTCTCAGACTGTGAGAAAACCCCAACCCTAACCTACAGAAAAGTAGGGTTAGCCTTCATATGAGCTTTCTTTGCTTTGCTACTTCTTTATGGCATGGTGCTGTCTGAGAACAGACATGAAAATGTCATTCACGGAGTCCCCAAAATCTCAGTGAGTGTCATTAGTCCCAGGTTACCCTGGCTCTATGTTTTCAAGTTATTCACCATTTTCAAAGGGCAACATAGCATTTATTCCTATGATCAGCAAGGTTGCTGTCCGCCATTAATAGAAACACCATTGACACTGTGAGACAAATTCATCATCACGTTATAAGCATTATCTGTCACTGTTATATTTTTAGTGTAATGATAGGACAACGTGAGGGAAATGACAGTGCAAGGACAGAAATATCCTTAACCAAATAATATATTATGCTAAAGTGCTGAGAAGCCACATTCATATAAAAACTTGACCTTGCATGTACTAACAATTGAATTACTGCCAATCTGGAAAAGATTAATTATTTGAGTGTAGAGAGGGACAGCTTTGCTGAATCTAGCTGATATATTACATCCAACCATTTTCATCTGTCACAGGAGAGCCCAGACAGGCCTTTCTCAGTTTGTTTGAAATCTAAATGAGATATCGGAGATAAAATGCTAGTGCCAAGGAAAAGAATAATGTAATAAACCCCAATAAGATTGACTAGATCTCTAAAATAGCTATTATTATCAAAAATTATCCTGACAGAGGTCCTCCTTAAGAAAAGGAGCATTGGGAGTTAAGCATAACAGTCTGGAGATTGTATGTATATAATCATAGTTACATTATGATAACTATAATCCCATAGATCAACTAGCCCTTCAGATGACAACGAATCTGCCTCTCTAATCTGGTAACAATTCTTGAAAGTATAGTAAGTACTTTCTGATGATTGAGCGAGCACGTTTACCTCAATTATTAGAAGTTTGAGTAAAGATACTAAAAGTTGCTTTAAAGGAAGATATTTATCAGAAGCAAGATCGTCATATCATAGGATCACAGAATGGCTTAGGTTGAAAAGAACCATTAGATCATCTAGTTTCAACCCCCCTGCTATGTCCAAGTGCCATAAGCACCAAGATCTGTGCTGCAGATTAAATATTGCTCTCAAAGTAAATACATGGACACACCATGCTTGGGAGAGGCTCTGTGAACGCGTATGGAAGAAGGAAAAAGCAAATAACTAAGAGCACAAGCACAAAAGTACAGTTCCAATCTTTCCTTGCAAACATGCAACTAATTCACCTTAGGGGCTGAGGGCCTGCAAAACTGTCTCTAAATCTTCTGCAGAACATCTGTGCTAGCAATGGGTGGACGTGGCTGCTCTGAATCAGTTCTGCATTTACTAATTTATTACCACCTGCAAGAAGTTTATCACATATTACTTTCCCCAGAAGGTAAATTATAAGAGAAAAACACATAGGACATGGCAACTGTATGTGAAGATGTGTCATGATATTTTATTATGTTGTTGGCAATGCTTCTGGTGAATTCAGGTTGTGTGTATTCAAGTTATGTATTGTACGTTAGTTTGTATGATGGATAATTACTCCCATGTGGTTGTATAGAAAATACAAACAAGCATTCCTCTGGGTATGGAACAGAATTTTACAGAGATAAAGTGAATAGAAGGACATGATGCAATTTTCCATCTTCTGATTAAATATTACAGAGTAAACTCATCAAATCTCCTTTTTTCCTCAGTGCCTGACTGGCTTTCTTCTCACGCAGTGTAGATAAAGGCTTGAAAACAGGGCGGATGAAGGTACAAAGAGGCACAGGTCATGAGTTTACATCTTTAGTACGCATAAACATACACTTGAAAACTCTTCTGTCTCTGTAGCCCTTTAAATGAGACTACTAATTATACTTACCATTTCCATACATTTATTCCAGCAGTTATAAAAAACCACACCACAGTAGAAGACTGCCTAGTCCAGCCTTCTCTGGTATCCAAAGTAAAAGCATTTCCTAAGGAAGCAGACAGAATTATTGAAATAATTATTAACTTTGTGTTGTATATCTTCTCACTGTTTTCTGATGTTTTTTCCTTTCAAATTTTCTTCTGTTCTACAGCAGTGTGGCTGATCAATGACAATTATCTTCAGTATTTTAGACGAGAATTAGCTATGTGTCACCGATAAATTAATTTTATCATATTAATATAAAAAATAGAGAAAAGAGCAGTTTGATCAAAGAACATTCCTATATTCTTTCACTTTGAATTCAGAAAGAGGTTCAGTTAGTAATAAATAAGAAGTTCATAAAGTAATTTTTTTATTGATTTTGAAATGGATGCTTTCAGAAACATTCACAAGTTTTTTTATTAATCTTCACAGAAATAATATCTCCTGGGCAAGTTCCCATACAGTAAATTATGTCCAACATGGATATTGAGAAAAGTCCCTCTGAGGGTCACTGGGAGAAAAGGATGCTTAGATGACTTTTGACTCTCATGGATCTATTTTTAGCAGGGGTTTCATTTAAAAATTTCTTTATTACATATTTTCTTTTAACTAGATTCATCTCCCAGAATAATTTTAACATGGCTTATTTATGAACTTTGATCAAAGGAATTTAAAATACCCAATCTGCTCCTGCTTCTGCTAATGGAAACAATGGAGCTCTCATTCATATGAATGCAAACATGGTTATGTATTGATGTTAAACATTATTTTATTCTTCTCAAGGGTACGTTTTGAATTTCTGCTCTGGATAAACTTAAACTGTTAATACAACTACCAACATACTTCAGTGATTGCTTGCAGACTTGCATAACAGAAGCAGTCACTCTCTGTGTAACTGCCCAGGCCAAAACATGCTTCACTCCACTACACTTTGGCAGTGCTTACAATTCCAGTGATGTATTGTGTGTTATACGCAAGTGATTTTTTTTTTCCTTGCTTAAAGCCTACTGTTAAGACAGTTTTACTGAAATTTCATGCACAACAAGTATTTTTTAAGGAAACAAGCCAATATGTGTCTGCCATTAACACTACAACATTTTTTCAAGCAGTGTGAACCTAAAACTTATGGCAAAAAAGAGCTTAAATCAAATTTTGGTGACATGTTGCCATTACATGTTGGGATTTTAAAGTGCCCCGTAGGCTTTTCATAATGTTAAGACAGTGCCTAAAGAGACACAGCAAGGAATGTAAATGAGACATCTCTCACTCAGGCAGATTTCCAGCATCAGGACTCTGTCTCTTCCCAGACTAAATGAGAGCAGAACACAGAGAGCAATAGGGGAAGCACACACAGTGCCTTTAAGTGAACTGTTGTGTTACCCTACATCCACAGATCCTCTGAGAGACGCAAATATCCTGACTTATAAATACGCTGCATTCTTCTCACAGCTCCTAGAATGATGCAAATTACATGGCAAGGTTCTGTAATTCTTACAGGATTTGACATTTTGAAATCCTTAGTCAGACGTGGTTTTCAGTAGCACATTTGTTGATGTATATTTCTTTATATCTTCCTAGGATTTATTTCTTATTTTCATACTAGGGCAAAAAGCAAAGCAAAACAGAACAAACAAAAAGCCACAAAAAAACAAAAAACAGTCCTTTAAAACATGTCTGCCTGTTCCTTTGCCAGTGAGTCAGTTCCTTTGCAGCAGTCATTACACTCTATGAACTTCCACCAAAGTCTGTTCTATTGCTCTTGTAAGAAACCAGGTTGGGGTCTGCAAGAGTGGTTTTTTTAGTCTTTTACAATTCTGCTAGCAATTTGAAATCCTTCAGGGATTTTGTGTCTTTGCTGCCTTTGTTGCAGTGGAAAAACAGTTAAAAACAAAACAAAACAAAACAAAAAAACAGCAGAAAAAAAACAAAAAACAAACCCAGAAGAAACATTTCACTATAAGGACAGGAAACAGCTGAAAGAAAGAAAAGACCGAGTACTGTCAAGTGGATAATGCAGGGAAAATGCCTCCCTCTAATTTCCACAGTATAATTTTACACTTGGGAAAGTGAAAGACGAAACAAAAATAAGCAGAAAAAGGATGTCTTAGTTGGTATCCCTTGAAGTTACTTTATTAAAAATAAATCTTAACCATCCAAACCCTGGGAAAGATGTTCACATTTGCAGGCTGAACCCTTTAGTCTCCATAAACTGCACAAACCCACTGAAAAGTACTGCACATCAAAACTCACTTTATATAACTAATTTGTTTTTAGAAGGTGGGTGGTGACTGCTATCATAATGTTCTGATCTAGGCATCTGACTGAAACCTCACTAAACCTAAGAGAAACTGTTTTGAAGATCTCAGACCCTGTAGTTCTTGGCTTAGGTGAGAGTGGCAAACTTGGAGCTTGGTTCACACCCAATTACTTGTTGTAGAGAAAGTCTTTTAGTGTATTTGTGAAAATAGAATTAGTTTTTCTGCGTTACTGTCACATTCAGTGGCACTTCCAATTTGAGCAATAAACTGTCATATCATAGGATCACCAAGGTTGGAGAAGACCAGTCCAACCATCTATGTATCACCAATATTTCCCACTAAACCATGTTCCTTTGTACAAGATCAAACATTTCTTGAACACCTCCAGGGTTGGTGATTCCACCACCTCCCTGGGCAGCCCCTTCCAGCACCCAACCGTTCTGTTGGAGAATTTTTTCCTAATGTCCAGCCTGAATCTTCTCTGGTGCAAGTCGAAGTCATTCCCTTTCATCCTACTGCTACTTGCATGGGAGAAGAGGCTGACCCCTACCTCACCACATTCTCCTTCCAGGGAGTTGTATAGAGCGATCAGGTCTCCTCTGAGCCTCATCTTCTCCAGACCAAACAATGCCATTTTCCTCAGCCACTCTTCATATGACTTGTGCTCCAGATCCCTGTCAAAGTACTGGAGCATTTAATATTTGATTCAAATAACTTTACAGATATTTATCTTTTAAAATTTGTCCCTGATTATAGGATTATACACTTTAAAATCATTTTTATTACAGTAGTGACTTTTTAATAATGTCTTGCCATTTTAATCTCCATTATTTAGAAAAATGATGATAGTGAATACTGAGTTTTTCACGCAAGATATACCTGACAAATGTTTTTGTTTTTTTTTTTTCTCTTTTGTGAATACAAGGCAGCAATGCTAAGCATATGAGTGGGGAGCCATCTCTAAAACCAACAGTGAGATCACATCTTTTTCCCGTACAAATCTTCCACACTTGTTTTAGTGATTTGATGGCTGCAGTATCAGTATGGAAGAAAACAAAAAAATATTTGAAATTCTTCTAAAATTTTGCTATTTTTTTAATTATATCACAAAGCTTTATCAGAAACATTGCCAAAGATATAGCTCTACAAAGGAGGGGTATAATTCTGTCTGATATCAGAGAATATATACTAATTTTTTTTCTCTGCATAACCAGACTTTTTTTCTATGTGATTATGTGGGAGATTTAAAAAAGAGGAACTCTAAAATGAATTATAGAGTATTGAAATTATGAATGACATGAAAATGAATTTTTAAAATCATGTTTTCTAGTTTCTTAACATGGAAGGTCCTTGAATGTAATTAAATGTTTCTTGAAATTTTCCGGATACTGAATATGAATCCCAATATGGCTATTTCTACTAATATTGGGAATCTATCAACAAAATGATGTTAGTTTTATTCAACTAGCTTTTTTTTTAAATGAATGCTTTTTTATCATTCATTGTCATTAAAATGTATAACCTTACAAAGTATTAATTAAATGATAATGTATTTCAAAAAGTTCCCAGACTTCATGAACTGTTAATTAAACACAGATCAGGCTTTAGTTATGTATCCTTTTAAGAGCTCCCATTCCCCTGAGTTCAGAGACCGCAGCAGGTCACTCTGCTCAAACACACACTCTCATGCAATGCTGAATAGTATTGCTATTTTCAGTGAATTCTTCCATTTCTCTGTCAGCTTTCTGAAAGCAAAGCTGGCTTGAAAATGATGTATTAGAGGTATACAAAAATAATTAAATGGCAGTGCATGTTTTCTCTAAATATTCTCATCTGATATTTAAATGCATTACTTTTAGCTAGCTAGCCAAAATAATATTGAAAACAAAATTACATTATTATAAAATTATAAATGATGGAGAATTCAGAACTAGAATTACTTTGAAAACCATGAATACAGAGATGGTAAACTTGTATGTGTTATGTATAATACGAGGAGGAGTAAATCCTACTTATTTCTAATAATAATTAAGTATTCTTTTTAACTCATTTATTTTAACACATTTTCATCTGCCCTCAGGCTCTCAGGCAATCAGCCAAGTGACTCAAAGGGCAGCCTTGTATTCAAAGCTTGATTTCTCACAGAAAGATTCACCCGAAGCAACTAAAGGTGGCTTTTGAAGTCATCTAGTTATGTTACCTAAACTTCCAATGATCAAGCCTGGAGAAGAGAAGGCTCTGGGGAGATCTCATTGTGACCTTCCAATACCTACAGGGAACTTACAATTAGGAGGGAGACTGACTTTTTACATGGTCCAATAGTGATAAGACAAGGGGGGGTTATTTAAATTAGAAGAAAAGAGATGTAGATTGTATGTTAGTAAGAAATTTTGCAGTCAGAGGACAGTGAAAGCTGTCACCTACTGCCCAGAGAAGCTGTGGATGCCCCATCCCTGGAGGTGCTCGTTTGGATTGGGCCCTGGGCCATGATCTGGTGGGTGGCAGCCCTGCCATGGCAGGGTGTTGGAACTGCGTGGCTTTAAGGTTCCTTCCAACCCAAACCATTCCATGATTCTATGTATGAATACTCTCATACAAAATAAGTGATTTAGCTGGAAGTAAGGTAGAAAGTAGAAAGGAATTGATGTGGCTTACTTTTGCATGTTTAGAAGTAATTTGGATTTTATCATTCCGTATATTTCTGTGCAAATATAGAGCTCAGGCTTTTGGCTTGGACATATTGTACTGTAAGCTCAGAACCCAAACTGCCATGTCTGGGGAGGTGGCAGTGGTTAGAAATTTTGCCTGCATCTTGAACAGCCTACACGATCTGGGTAACTTCTTCTGGTTTTTTATAAGAGCCCTCATTTTTTTTTTCTTTCTATTTGTTGTACATTGCCATCAGTTTATTCATCATCCAAGTCAACAATAGGTGCTCATACTTATCAAAAATGACTCACGTTTACAATAACTCTGAGGTGCATCTCAAGGGTTACAGCTATGGTCCATACAGTCTCATAGATGAAAAAAAAAAAGTCTCGTCTGTAACAGATAAATGAGAGTCTCGTGGTTCCTGCTTCTATAGGGTGGTTTGTGGTCTTTTGTTTGTGAGAGAGATGCTTGGATTTTTTATAGGCAATATATGGAACTATACAGTCCCTCTGGGATTAAATCTTTATAGATGATCTCTGATAATACTTGTGTTTTTACTCATGAGAAGACTGTTATGCCAAGGACAATGAGAAAAATGTGGTGTATGAGACTCTCCCCTGGGAAGCTATGAAGATCACAGCACATGATATTTCTGACTGAAACAGATCAAAGACAGGTCATGAAAACTTAAGTCTGTATAATTTTCACCTTCTCATCAGTGCACCTTGTCATTTCCACAACTACTTTCTCCACAGTTTGTTTCCTTTTTACTTCTCTGTTTACAATCCTCTGTTAAAAACACTTGCACTAATATTTTCATTATTATTATTAATATTTTGTCTCTGTCTTCTTCATAGAAGACACTGGGATTCATTTTCTAGGTTTATTTAAACTTAACTGATAAAGTGAAAATGTGCAAATAGTTAAAGCAAAAGATGCCAACTGTTTGCAATGGCACAGGAGTATTCCAACAGCTTGCATCTACTTTTATTTTTTTCTATGTGTGAATATCTTGAATATGTTGTATATTCTTGTTGTCAGCCAGGTATAGCACATGAACATTTTTGAATACATACCTCTAGTGTGAAACCTCAGAAACATCTTGATTCCTCCTCAGTAAGAGCAGTCTATGGTCTATGGTCAGAGTATCTAAAATATTTTAAAATATGAGGAAATAAAATCCATCCATCACATACTGTTAACTGTTTAATGATTCAATACTGTGCATGGCATCTGAGGATTACTTAAGGCCCAAACAGACTTGGAGTACACCGTGAGTAATCTGAAAGCTGAGCAATAAACATGTCCTTCATGCAACCAAACAATGCTTCTGCATGGAAAGAAGGAGTACATGAAGATGGTGGAAAAGATAATATTTTAAAAATCAGGAAAATGAATAGCATTGTTCTATGAAACTTAAAGTTATCCATAAACAGGAAAACAAAGGTTTTTTGTGTAGTGAATTTCTGGGACTTTTTGCCACAAGGAGGTGGGAAGGCAGAAACTGTTAGCAGGGACAAAAAGGTCGACAGCAAGTCAACAGCTGAGTAGTAAAAGAGTGGGGAGAGGTGCATTTCCTAATATTCCTGATAAAACAGAAGTTTGTTGTGTCTGCTGGGGAACATACGTAACTTAAAGAGGCCATGTTTGAGTGCTGTTTTTAAATAAGTCATCGATTAAATCCTAAATTCCTGTCTCCCTTTGTCTTTTTTGGAGGGGAAAACTTGGCCAGATGGACAGGTTGTGCATTTCTTATGAATTTACCTTCTTAATAAGCAGCTCTGCAGATGTTGAAAGGAATAAGAGCATCCAGTAACATTAAAAGCTCTTTATTTCAGTTTCAAAATAAAATCCAAGGTCAACTGGTTATAGGTCCAAAACGCCTACTGACTGTTATGGGTTCTCATGAATTTTCCTTCATGCTGCTTTTCTTTTTCTGTCTGCTAGCACCCAGCAAGACAAAGCCACTTGTCTTTAAATTCCATATTTCAATTCACTTAATATAAAGCATTTATGAGAGTTAGTAACATGAAAACATGTATAAATCAACAGGGTGCTGACAGGCTCTAAATCTGGTCTACTTAAGTACTGTTAAATGTAGAATCTTTATTAGAATACAAAGGAGGTGGGAGGCTGATTGCAAGAAAATGTATCTCAGTGCCCTCTGCTAACTACTACCCCAATTACATACCAGAGAAATGTTAATTATTGTTCATGTTTTTCACTGTATTTATATATTATATAGCCTGATAGTCTATACCATTCTTCTAAAAGTTAGAAAAAAGAAGCAGCACTATGTCTTCCTACATTTTTCCATGTGTAGCTATAGCTACTTGAAAAAAACTCATAATGATTTAAAGTATACTTGATACTTATGCAAAGGAGAACAAACAGATATGAGTTAGGGGAGGCAAGGGATTCTAAAAGAAGCAAAACATGAATAAATGCAAAAAAAATCCCTCCGTACGTAACAGTTATTTAGGCCAATACAGTTAAGGAGAGGATACATGGCTGTGAAATCCCTTGCATGTTTCTGTTAAAAACAGGAGTGCTGTTTTTAACATTCCTCTGAAAGAGCATTTGTTCATTTATTTATTTTATTTGGAGGCTCATATTTACAGGATCACATCATTCCTGTCCTTCTTCCTGTTCAGTTAAACCACACAACCAATTCATTCCTTTTCAGTTTCTATAGCATTGTTGGACTTTTAAATATTAAGGGCAAGGCAACTATGCATTACCTCCATTGTGGCTTGTCTGACTGTGTTATGACTCAGTCCTTTTATCCTAGTAATAGTGTGACAGGGACCATGCTTTGAAATGATATGCAAATAACAGTGTGTTTCATTATGCTAAAATATACTTCCCTCCTTTTTACAATTTTTAACAGGAATGGGTGTATGACAAGAGTTCTGTGATGAAATAGGGGTGACAACAAAGCTTCTATCGCTGCCTTTGTGTAAGTCAGCATAAGCAAAATAGGATAGATCAGATCTTTCCTTATGTGGGGATGTCATCTATTTCTCCTTGATGTGGTGCATATGCTTCCTCTGTGTACTTCAGAGCTGACCTAGGGAGACTGCCCCCAAGGATAGGGCAGCTACGGTCAGTTAGCTGGGTGCCAACTGGAAAGACTGTCTTCTGAAAAGTAATTGACTATGACATTAGGCAGCAGCCAGTCCCTTCAAGTTTCTGGATGTCAAATAGGCATGCAGGGGGTAATTTTGCAACAGGGAATTCACCGCAGTATTCAGCTAAGCCAAAATAACTCCAGTGAGATAGTACAGTCACAGCAAAGATACATCTTCTGTATTAAGCTATAGGCTGTAAAGAGTTTAGTTGTAGAATTTGTTCCCAGATAGTTCTTCCACAACACCCACTTGTCCCTGATAACTATGTGATAGAAATTAAATGTAAGGGAAAAAGAAGCCTTAATGATAAAATGAGAGAAGCAGCCTCTGCACATTTATCATGCCGTAGTTCTGACATTGTTCTGCTATATTTTGGAGATTAGAAAGCAGCTTCCCAAGACTCACATTTAAAGAGCTCTGTAGCACTTTCCGTTTCTTTTGTGGAAATTGCAGGCAAATAAATAGGGACCTTCGGGAAAGGTCCTTATAGAGCCTTATCTGTTGAAGAAAAAAGTATCTGGTAATAGCTGGGTTACCATGAGTGCAAATGGGGCAATTCTCTTTCAATAACAAGAAGCTGCCTCTAGAGAAAATCTTCAAGCTTTCTGGATAGACTTTTTATTTTCTCTGTCTCAGAGTCCTCCAATCTTATCTGAGTACACAGAAAAGAAGTCATGCTTCTGATTCATGTGAGTGAGCTCACATGCTTTGCTGGACTGAAATACCATCAGCCAAGCATTGTGCTTTTATCCTCCAAACCTAACAGCCTTAAAAGCAATTTGAGATGCACTGAAATGACTTTGTAATCTCTGGAAGCATAACTTTAAAAGCATTCTAAGAGCTGGCAAAGATGCAAACATGCAGACTCCAATGCATGCAATATAGCACATCTCAATTATGACTTTTTCTGTGTCCCCTAAGTTTGCTTTTCACAGTTAAAGAATGTTGACTGAAATTAAGCCAAAAGCAGAGCGTTCGCAAGCAGAAAACATAACAGTTATTATATAAATTCTTCTTAACATCTAGGCAAGTACTTAGAAATCCTAATTAACACCTGGTGTAAATGCACCATGTTTATTTATGTTACTTTTAAGCAGCGTATTGCTTTTCCTCAAGAAAGTCAGGGTAAGAAAATACATGCATTTTAGGGGCAGACAGGACATTTCCTCTAGTTGTGTTCTCGCTGCAGTTCATCAGCTGCATCTTGTGCAACCCCATTATGCACCATCAGGCATAACCACACCTTCCACAGCTGCAGGAGTCTGCCTTCCCCACTCAGGGGTGCTTTGATAGACTTCTTAAGACCAAGGACTTGATGGTTCTTAACTCGAGGGTCACTGTTAAACAATAGGGAATCTGACACTGATCCCACATAGCTATTCCTCATACTGCATTCTGGCAGTGTCAAAGGAGGCACAGAACGAGCTTAAGTAGAAAGCAAAATCAACTTTCAACAATGAAAATGGCATGTGGTGTTTTTATTCTAAATGATTTAATAATGAACTTGTTTTCAAAATTCCATTCAAATTATATTTACTGTTGCTTTCCAATTAAAAGTGTCCTCCAGATTAAAAAAAAAAAAAGAAAAAAGAAATCCTTTGCTAGGAAATGAAATTTAAATATTGTTTTGTGACCAACCTCACAACTTCTGAAAAGATTCCCAAGTCTTTCCTTCAGTTACTTAACTAAGTAGAACTAACATCAGTGGACTTCACCACAGGTGTGGCTGAGTGTTTCATCACCTTAGAAGTCTCCTTAAAGGACTGTACACATATCTCAGTATAATCTCTTCCCAAAAAACAGCTTAAACAAAAGATGTTACTTATACATTATCTCACTTACTGTGCATTCTTTCTCATGCAAAGTCATTTGTCTGCTAAAGTGTTTCAGGAGCAGGATTTGAATGTCCATGACAGTACTGCACTAAGTTTTATTTCTTGTAATAATTCAATTTCATGCATGTAACAAAGTATTAATTGATTTATTTTGCTTTCTAAGTATTATTTAAAGAGCATTGGCCTTGTGTTAACATATGTTATCGGCTGCTGGTAGTTGACACAACAGGTGGGTATGCCATTTTATATCATTCTTCTATATTAATAGCATGGAAAGTCATCATTCATGTTGGAAAGTGCACACACTTAAAAACAATTGCTATATCAACCCTAAAGGAGATTCCATGAATAGTCTGCATTTAACAGCCAGCTAACAAAAATCAGCACATGAGTTAATGGCTATAAATAACTGAGAATGAAGGTCATGAATGAGTACTGATCTGAACAAATTGCAGTCCCTCTGTCAAATGCCATGATCTTATGATGATGAGAAACGGCTGACTGCATAATGAAACCCTTCGCTTACAAAGTATTGGTTTTGTAGAAGTGCCTGAAAAATTAATAAGTAAAATTTGTAAAGCACCCAAATTGCTGCTTTTCATACAGCTCAGCAGAGTTTTTAGCTTTCTTTTTCCTCCTTTTTTCTTGTGTTTACTAAACTGTTACAAAACATATGCACTATTTTTGAGGAAAATTAACACAAGGCGAGCAGAAGGATCCATTCATGATCAGAATGTAATGGCCTTCATTATATTCCAGTTTGCTTATAAGACTGATCGAGAATTAGCAGATGGTGTTTTCTTTCACCCTTTTGCCTTCCTCTTATTTAATTACTCCAACTTAGTTTATGTACTGGCTCTATAATGCCTAATAAGCATGTATATTTGTAAGATAGTCACTTCTGTGATCTCCAAGTTCAGCAGTGCTTAATCTAGCCACACTCAAGTATCTCAGACCAAGCATTTAAGCTGCATTCCTAAAACTAGTCAGACCTCTTACTTTTAACGTTGCTCTTGGATGCATTTTCATCAAATGAACAACCTAGCATCCGCCAGGAAACTGTAGCACTTCTAGAAAATCTGACAAGCAATGTATTATACTTAAGTGTCCTTCCTAGCAGCAACAGCTGCATCTAGTAGTGGCACACAGGGACACTGCAGGCTGTTTTGCTACTCTATGAGAGAACTCCTGCTTCTGAAAGAGTGGTTTTATAAGGGCCAATATGTGGCCAAGCAGGATATGGGTTTGCAGGATGGTGCTCTAAATCTGTACTGAGACAAAAGTGCCTCCATTTTATATGGTAATTAAAACACACACTACTATTCATTAAATAGCAACAATCCTATTGCTATTCACATAAAAATTCTCTCTTCTTCCTCAGCCTCTAATTTTTTCCCCAATTCAAACATTCAAAACATGCTAAGCAAAATTTATGGTGAGCCCTGAATCTCATTTGATAATGCTTATTTCCCTCCAAAATCAGCTGTGTATTTCAGAACAAAACATTTCTCACAGTCGTTAACCTACTGTCAGTGCTACCAGGAAACCAGGGTCCAGTTTCAGTGAATTTATGGCAAGCCATGACTTCTGAAAGCCTTCCCTGGGTTCCTGCCGGAGAACAACTCAACACACATCCCAGACTTCAGGAGAAAACCACAACAAAAAAATTCACTCATGGTTGAGGAGATTGAGATTGGGACATACATGATGTGGGACGATTAGGGCCCCCTTTCATCTGCCCTTTCCTTCATAAAAACTCAGGCAAGAAAGAGTCCTCAGGCAGGGGCAAATAGAGGCTGATTTTCAAGCAAGCAACAAATGCGGTTTACCTAGTTTTTCCCATTCCAAGAGAGAATTCGGAACTAACACACCCACAAGACCTAAAATCTGAAGAAATGACATTATTTGCTATATGACCTACTAGTGGACATCACATAGACATGAGTAAACTGCTAGTCTTCTCACTGAATCAAAATCAAGAGATAGTTCTATTTTCATCTTGCACCTTCCATAGTCCTAAACTAAATAGCTCAAGTGAATTTAATGATTAAGAAACTGCAAGAAGACTTAATTGGCCGAAAGTAATACAAATATTTGTCTCCATGTGGCATAGACTACTCGTATCCATTACATATACACACCAAAAGAAGTCTGCTTATTTTCACTTAAGGTACAGATTCCTGGAATTAGCCATGTTCTTTCAGCAGTAAGGTTTTAATCTGTTCCAGGACATCTGAAATTCTGGAATATCTGGAAATTTATTCTTCTGAACTTGCAAATTAGAAAGCAAGGCATGACATTAGTTTATTTTTCTCTTAAAGGAGCTTCAGGCCCCTGATGATTACTAGATGGAAAGGCTAGGCTTTCTTTTTTCCTCATGACTTCCCATTACTCAAGCTGAAGAAAAGAAATATAGAAACAGCACAGTCAAAGTGGCTAATACAACAGCTAATTCCCATTGTTGTGAGATCCCCAGCTGCTCTGCTAAACTAGATTTCTGGGTAGTTTCCACCTCAACAGGAAGTACAAAGGCCCCAAATAATATCCAAGATCTGATTCAGAGTGGTTAAAGATGAAGTTTTAGGTTTATTGGCTGGTTTATTCATGATGCAGTCATTACAAGCCCTTTGGATAACCACTTTGCACAGTGGGTGTGAGCTTCAGCTCTAAGGATGGTGTTCCACTGAGTTAATCTGATGACTTCAATACCTTTACACCTACTATCTTACAGCCATGTAGCTGAGAGTGAATCAGGCTGAAGATTTTAAATATAGGTGATTCCATTATTTTTATGAGGCCCTGCAGGCTCTAATTCTTTGCACCATGTGGGAACCTTCCATGAATACAGAGTGCCATCTGTGCTTGGGTCTCATTCCTTAAAGAAACATTTAGCTTTCTATTCATCCTTTCTGCATTCCTGGGGCTGAACAGTGTGCGAATGTGTTACCCCTTCCTCCCTTGTGTCACTGGAGTTTATTGATCAGCCTCAGGACTGAAAACACAGCAGAGAGCCCTGCTGTTTCCAGTAGCTGTTGCCTATCTTTTGAAGCATAGATGAATGTTTGAGCCATAATGTATTCTTTCAACATGAGAGCATTAACCTATTGTGAAAAATAAATGCAAGATATTCTCAAACTGGGAGGAGGAAAGGCATTGGAGCATCAGAAAGCTTGCACACGGAGCCTTTTGCTTCAGCTCTTGCAGCTTGAGCCTCTTGCATCTTTCACTAATTCTCTCCCTGTTCACCACAGGAATACTAATTGCCAGATGAAGCTCTTTGTTCAGCTAATGCTCTAATTGTTGTTTAGAAGAGCAATTTTCTCTTGCAATTGTTTACTCCTAAGGAAACTCGAAACCTTATTACTGTGGTTGAATCCAGAGAGAGTACAGTTAGAAAGCTACTGACATTTCCAGACCTGAGTCACTGGGTCAAAAAAAAGAGACCCTGTTATTTCTGAACTGCGTTGTTCAAATCCAGATACGTAATGTTTTGCTCACATCCCAGGTGAGCTGTGACAGCATTGTACCATTTTGCTGTGTCACAAAAACCACAAGACATCTGGAGTTTCAGTATGAATGAACATCCAGAAGTTCAAATGAGTACCACAGTCACATTTGACTTACCAGCAGTAAACCACCAGAACCTATAAAAACTATCTTAAAATAAGGAGCATTGAAACAGAGAGCAGGATCTTAATCCAGGTGAGCTTTTGAGCAGAATAGGTCTTCATCTTGCCTGTGCTTTGATGTAAAAACAAGTAAATGTGAGACATCCAGCCTGTACTTAATTGAATCTTAAAACTTGTAAGATTTCTTTTGCATGCTTATGTATTCTACAGCACAGTAATGTCAAGAGCAGCTATTTGGTCTTAGGTTAAGGTATTTCAGCTCTTCCATTTTTAAAATTTTGTGACACTCTACTTGAACCGAAAGAACACGTTATCACAGGCATGCACACTAATTTATGCCTGGAGTAAAATAAAAGCAATAAATTCAAAAGTTAAAAGTTGCTAATTCTCATTTCTCATGGAAAGAATTATACAAAATATATCAGAGAGAACAGAAAGTAGAAGAGATATGTACCATTACAAACAGGTCAACAAGATAGGGCCATATTATATGTAAGGATTAAACCACCCCAAGAGAAAGTCACAGAAGTAATTAAGAATTCAGACACTTTTCCATTTATCACCCGAATGAATTTCCTGGTCATCTTTTATACCTTGCAAAAGACTCCATCATGCATGCTCTGCTGACTGGTACCAAGCAGTCTAATAAAAAGCAAAGTTTCTTAATAACACTGATGGTATAAAAATGAACAATATAAAAATATGTATAAATATCTTGCTGATATGTTGGGCAGTCCATTTTCATGATAGTTACAGAGTTACAGAATTAAAAAAAACTTTTTCTTTCTTTTTTTTTTTTTCTTTACACAAATGTTCCTTCATTTCTGACCTACCAAAACTTCAAGCATTTAGATTGACTTGATTTCCTTCTTGTCTCTTCAAAGCTTGGTGATACCCTGTAAGTTTCTTTTACGTGGTCAAGTTTCTTGTGATACCACGTAACTCCTATGGTCTCATCCCAGATTGCTGAGGGTATGAATAACTAACATCAGCTTGTACCACCTTTGCGTCAGTAGTTCAGTGTGAATGCTGACTTCTGCAGCCACTCATTCCTGCTCAGTGAGTGGGAATGCAAGGGAACCAAGAAGACGGCTGCGGAAGAAGCCCTGTAAGGACAGTAATCATTATCCTCGTAAGTGCTTGTATCCCTGACTGAGAATGTTAGCTTGGAGAATTCATTACTTTGAACACTAATTCTGCTCTGTACAAAATACGAATTACTGATTAATGAACAACAATCTGCTCCAGCTCCATCCTACGGCCCATATGGCACACAACACAATCTTTTCAAAACTAAGTTATAAAAAAGAGATTTACTGACTCACAGCTCAACTCTTGACTAAAGTAGGGTTTTCATCTCTAATCCCATAACTTCTTACATCATTCATATTAGTTTTAAAAGTACTAACTAACAAGGATTCAGGTGCTTCTTCTGGTCACTGCCTTATTTTCAGAAAATAGCACTGTAAAAATTTCCCAAATGTTCAGGGCAATTATTTCTTCCTTCACATGGTAAATTTTGTTGAGTCTAGCAAGAGGAATAACAGATAAAATATTATGTAAAAGTGTTCTACATTAGTCAGAAATTTTCTGTGCTGAAAATATGTTTTAATGATTAAGAGTATATAAGAACACTACTCTTTCAATACATAGCAATGATAATGGAAGCACATTAGATGTTCTTTCTTTTAGTAACACAGCTATATCTATTTGCTTATGGAATTAGATTTTTCCATTTAATGTCTTATTTCTCAGCAAGTATCACCCACAGCAGGCAGAATGAAGCAAGTATGACCATGTAACTCAAAATTTAAATGTGTGAGCTTTGCAACTGTCAGTATGTATTTCAGGCTTCCACAGCTTGTCCAACAACAACAGTGATTATTATTTCTTTCAAGGTGAGGGAAATGTGGAAACTTTTGTCATTCCAGTGCATAATGATTCTTATATTTGTTTAGTCTTTGGTGGCTTTCCTTAAATGGATATTATATTCAACTGTAGTCACCTACAGCTACTGAATAACTGCTGATTGCAAAACTGAGCAGTAGATACAAACAAATAATGGCAAAACCCATAGCAATCTTAGCTTTGCCAGGTCAGACACAGCCTTGTTGTCTTGCTCATTTTTCATTACACTCTTGTTCTGAAATGTATAGGAATATTAAAACACTGTAGGAGAAAGCAAAAGGCAGGGGGTCATGTAATGTCAGGGCCATAACTAAGGACACTCAGGAGGTTCAGCTGGATACAATCATGCATGTGCATGACCTTTCTGAGGGACAGGTGAAAGCATTGAATGACATCGGCTGCTGAGCCTGGAAGAACACAATGTTAGGGAACTTGTTAGTTGCAAATAGGAGCAAATGTGGCTGTTAGCAGGCACCAAGCCAGCTTTACATAAGATGTATCTAAAACAGATTAAATCAACATATAATTATGAATAAAGGGTATAAGCCTTGAATAGGTTCAGTCTTGTCTGTGCCTAACTCCAAATTAAAAAAATGTAGAAACTCAGTGTAAATTCATATCCAAAAGAGTAACGGACATTATAAACTGAATAGAGGGTAAAGATTTAGCAGGTAGCATTCACTTTCTTATGTTTTAAGACTTACATTGTTGTTTATAGTTGTGTACTTTTCTTTGTTTCTGTTTTTTCCAAGGAATAGAGAGTCAATCCATTTGTGTATTTCCATAATCTACAAATGGCCCTTGAAGTTTTATACTGTTTTCCCACTCTTCAGAATGTATATGATTTCAAAAAATATATACTTATATATGCAAATTCCATAAATGTTACTTTTTTGATGATATCTGAAAGACTTTCAGGTGATACATAGATCATGTATGACTTACTGTGGACAGGGGACATAAGGTACTTATCAAAATTCAGCCCTATTATTGCCTCTCCCTTTATTTCTGTCCACTATAGCGAAAAGCTTTGTCTGCCCTTCCAGCAAAGGAGGCGAGGCTGGCTAGCAGTCAGTGTGACAGAAGGAAAGCAGTGCAGCAGAAAATTGGATAACAGGATAAAAAACACAAGGACCACAGGAAGCCCATCAAAACTGCCTCCTCTTGTCAAAAACCAGACAAGTGACAAGTACAAATATAAAGTATTATCCACAATTCAGTATTTCGAATGATATCACAATTACAGTCCTCCTTCCTATAGACAGACACTTAACTTTTTAGCCTTGACCTTACGATAGCAAACCAAATGTGGTGTGACAAAATAAATCTGTGGAAGAAATGTTTACAGTCAGACATCTGACTGTGCAGTCCCAAACTAACTTTTTGTTGCTGTTAATTCCCTCTAGAAGAAGTGTGTTAATAGGATTGCTCAGGCACTGATCTAAATAACATGTTGACTTAAGACCATGTACATATTTAGTGATTCCATATAATGCATCAGAAAGAGGCAGGCAATTTAAGTTGTCTGCCAACAGTTCAAGGCTGTGGCTAATTCATTACTCACACATCTCTAGTTGGAGCACTAATTTAAACTCATGTGTGTCATATTAATTGTAATCTTGTTTCAAAGTGACAAGATAAATATCTCAAGGTACATAATATATTATGGACATAGGTCAAAACAAATGAGTGTCTAAACCAAATTAACACTAAATGCATGCAATATGTCATGTTTGTAAATTAAGAAAGGATAAATTGTATTAACAGTTAACAGATTGTTCATTATACTTCATCTATGCTTAGGTTTAAATACACTGACGTAATTTTCATGTATATAACATCTACAGAATATTTAGGAGTGCATACATGGGATCTAGAAGAGGCAGTTCCCAGATGCTATTAAACATTGTGCAGTGCTACAGGATATACAAACCTAGCACCCTATTGTAGTTTCTTTGATTTATTTTTATTGTTAATGGGAAAGTAAAATTCAAACTCCCCACTTTTCTCCTCCCTTCCTGTTAAAATATTAGCTAAACATATTGGAGATTAATTTAAAAAGTTTTTAGTAGTTTAATTTAAAAGCAGCCTTGGAGCTTTTCTTCCATGGGAAGCTTTTAGCCACTTCAATCACCTGAGCAACGGGAGTTTGTCATATTTCTGTTGTCATGAAAGTGTTTTAGAAAGGAAAGAGATATCCCTATGTTCACCAACCTTCAGAAATGAGATCTTTTGTAAGAATCAGTACATGTATATGTATCTCTGATTTATGGATTTATCCCTTTCGCTGTGGGCATAAGAAACTTGTTTTGTACCCACAGCTTCAGCTGTTACCCACCTTCCCTGTTTGATACTAACACTTCAGTAATCTGTAAAACACACTTCCTTTTTCCCTGGACTATTCTCCCAGATTCATTATTCAGTCACAAAGTGACTCGAAGCAACCAGTCTAGAAGCACAGCTTCCACAGAATTTACTGTTAGAAACATACTTACTATACCAACAGTAAAAAGCACTCCAACATATTATTAAAAAAATATGCACCCAAATTTATAGCTGTGTTGCTTGAATTTTGTCACCAAAACCTATGCATAAATCAGCTTTTGTTCACATTCAAAAGCCAGTAGAATTTCATTGATTCAATGAGTACTGAAATGTACTGAAAGCAATAATCATTTCATGTTGAAATTGCTAGTAATGCTAATTTTATCAGACAAACTGATATTTCTGATATTTTCCCTCCTCGTGTACAAATTCCAGTGATAAGATGAATAACAACAAAACGATTGACTTAATTCCAGATGACATTTTAATTAGTTCCATTTTAGTCACTCCAGTGTTAAAGCTATAGCACTGTTTTCAGATAAAGAAAATCTAATGAGAATTATGTACTGAATAGAGGTTTTTCCATCACTATCATACAATTAGATATTCATCCATTTCTACAGAAGACTACTGTGGCCTTGTTCTCTTTAATTACTGCTATCTACAAGTAATAATTTAAATTCCACTGCTTTTGCCATATAAATGCTGTTCTTTCTATAAGGCCATCCACTGAGATATATTTGTTTTGATAGGAAATTACCATAACTATTATTTAAGCCCTCTACACTGTATTTCATCTCTCTTAAGATATCTTGATGCTTCTGTCTGTGCTTTACTGTCCATCCTGATACTTGCTAGCAGTGTTAACAGGATTCATTTATCAGTCACCACTTCATCTCTTGCTACTTACAAACCTTTTTTTTAATAATGCATCAATTTCCATGGAAATACTAATTAGATTCAGCAAGAAGTGTAACTGCTGGATGAAAGAGAAAAGAAGGAACAGAAATATGTGGGATAAATCAGACTTCATTGCTTAGTAATATCAATACATATGCATGAATGATAGATAATGCAGAACAGTGGAAACACATGCTAGAAGATCATTTTTGGAATGCATAACGTGTGAATTTGAGGGTCAGCACACATAGGAAAGAGGCTGTGGAATATAGGATACAAGAAGAAATTCTGTTGCATCTAGTGTATGCCACCCTACTTTAGGCATGCTTCTTTCTTTAAAGCAGCTTTCTAAAATTCAATTCATAGTTAAGCAAGCAGTGTAAAGCATAGGTATTGAAAATTTCCTAGGATCAGGAAAACTGGGAAAAAGGCATCCCAAAATAGAGAAATAATTTTTCTTTTCATTGTATTCCTACTTCCATTGTCTGAAATAATATGTTGCAGCATTATTTTTTGTTATATCCAGAGACAATGCCTATTCAATGAACTAAAACTTACAGATAAATTCAATGGCAAAACGTTCTAAAATGTGCTTAAAAAATAAGTGAGAATCTTATGTATGTAGTGTAGCAGAAGTTCATATGCCAGGTGGACATATAACTGATGTGCCATCAAGTTCTGACCACTGAGATATGGTTCTTTTATGTACATAGTATGTGCATAGTTGATTAATGAGGCAGAGCTGCTGAGCAACTTCCAAAGGTCCCTTTCAACTTGGAGTATTTTATGAATATTGAGATAAAAGTAATCTAGGAAGCTTCATTCAAAATAGTATTAGTGGAAGTGACGGGAAATGTTTTTAATGTTTTCTGTATTCAGGTGTTAGGCAGAACAGACATTTGCTTTGCACACCCGTGGAACTAGAACTTGCTAGAATGGGTATGGCCAGTGGGCACTGAGAGAGAGAGAGAGATAAAAGTGGCTGATGCCAGTCTTTTGCAAATAATGCTCTTCCATGTTCTTCTGTCAAACATATCTGGAAACAAAGCTTGTGCCGATTGATTTATTGCTTCAAATGTGTTGTCTATCAAATGTTCTGTGTTATAAGTGATATTTCATTTCAAGGATATAACCTGCTCCTTCATCATTGTTGTAATTGTTCCAAATGAAAGCACCATGGAGAGTCAGCGCCTTTAGTGTGGAAGTCTAGAACAGAGCAAGTTTTTGCACTTCTTTTTTTTTTTCTTTTGAAATCACTTCTGTTTGAAATTGAGTCAAGAATCTCTCCCTGACTTGCTGAAACACATGGAGATTTTATACCGTATTTAAAGATGTAGGGGTCAGAAACACTTTATTGCAGTAATAATGACAACATGTGCAATTTTTTCCCCTCAGGAAATCCTTAGATGTTGACATTTGGAAGGCAGCAAAGCCACTTCACTTATTTATTGGTTGGTTGTTTTTTGGACTGCACTGAGCAGATTCTAAAACAGATGGACACCGTCTTTTGGAAAAGTGGGAAAAAAACTGATTAGAAAATGTCATGCTATTGTTTCTCCTTTTTCCCCAGCTGAATAAGCTATGAAAGGACACTTTCTCATGTCATAATTTAAGGAAAATGTAAATTCTGACACCGCCTTAGACAAAGCTTTATAAAAGCAGCCAAGTCCTAGCCCTGCTCACTCTTTGCTTTTTAAACAGCTCTATTGTGTTGGATAGACATGCTCCCTGGGGAAGAGTAGAGTGACAAAGATTGGAGTTAGAGGAACTCAGATGGGCAGCAGACCATCAGGAGATGGTGAATCCTGCTTTATCTGAGGGCAGTAGCAACTATTTGATAGGTGAGGCATTTGCTGTATCTTGTTCTTTCACAATTATTGTGGAAAACTAACAGGACTAGGGGAAGCGGTAAAGGAAAGATGCTGTTACTCACCTGTTGTTGGTCTCTCTCCTTACACTGCTTGCCCAGTAGCTGGAAGTACCAGGCTCTTTGGAAAAGTCCTGCAACAGCCAAGCTGTTTGCCACTCAAAATCAGAGGAATGGGACTTTTTGCTTATATGTAGCTGTTTTTATCTCCACATTATAGCATCTTGGAATTACAACTGTATTGGTGACTAGTCTAGCTCGTACTATAGCCAAAAGAGTCTTTCTCTGTCTGCCCCAGTGTTGGAGTTGTATGATACAGATGGCTGATAGAGGAGTGGTGCATTTCAAACTGCCTATAGGAAGCTCATCATGAAGACGTTGCACCTGTAAACTAGGTAATGGGCTGCTCACCAAACAAGATAGTTTTTCTTCAGGCTTTCCAGTAACATTTGCATATCAGTTGAGAATTCCCTAGTCTACTTCCTTCATCACACCAACCTGCCTTTCCCTTTTAATAACCACTCTTCGTGTCTTATTCTGTTCCTCTGTGATTTGGCTTCCATCCCTTGCCTGCAAACAACATGAGAAACAATTGTAAATGGTTGCAGTCAGAACCGTATGAATAACAGAATACGTATTTGGTTGAGTGAATCTGGATGAAGATTAGTTTTAAGACAAGATGGAATTAAAATTAAAAAAAAAAGAAAAAAAAAAAAAGGAAAATTCGATTTGCTCATACCTAAGCTGAATCCTTTGCTTCATATTTTTTATTTCTCTAAAAGTTAGCAACATAGATCTATTTTTACGTTGAAATTCAATTCTTAAAAAATGTTTTGGTTGTGGAACTGCTTTGCTTTCAGTTTTGCAACAACGTGTTTCAGCATTGGACGGTTTTGGAGTTCTGTTTTTCTTTGTTGGAAACAATCAAAACAAATTTAAGAAATGCTTTGTTCAATCCAAATTGGTAATTTGGGGCAAAAGAAATCATTTGTCTACTTTTAGGAGCAAGTTTATTCATGCTGATTAAAGAAAATGTGGAAAAAAATGTTTTTGGCCCGAGTTTATCCTGTGGCAATATGGAAACTTGCTGTGGAGAGCTTCTGATGTTGTTTTTTTGAAGCATATCTGGAGAATGCCTCCTGCCAGCCTTCATTACCTGTTGTGCAAGTGAAGTACAAGAACTAGAATAAATGTGAAATCTTGGTCTAATTCAAATTACATCAGTTGCAATAGAAGCTGGATGTTAAGTCATTTGAAGTTGATATATAAGCCGTCTAATAACTTAATTAAAAAAAAAAAACCCACAAAATAAAGGACAGCTTTTTAGCTTTTTATGTCATACAATCAATTTACTAAGTGCATTTAGAACACTGTTGGACTGATAATGAATAGACCACACATGAGAATGTTGATGTGACTATGTCATTTCCTTGCAACAGCATGGTAATGTTGTGTAGTAACAGAGTCAGCTGAAGATCAAGAAGTTGTACCATCTCCATTGCACAGTCTTTTCACTCCAGTTTAGAAACAAACCAAATAAATTAACTATCAGATTAAGCATACTATGGAGTAGGAGGATGCTTTAGAATTTGAGCCTTTTTTCTTCTATAGCTCTGTATACAGCATGTGGTTTTAAGTGTGCTCTTACATGTAGTTTTGTACAGAAATATGAACTAAGCGCCGCTTCTTTTCCACTGTAATGTTTATCCTTAAGTTGTTAGTATTGTTTTTCTAGGATAAACCATATTGTTCATGTTCTTTCTCTCATGGAAAAAATATATTAGAAGATTACTGTTTGCCTCCTGTAGCATTTTTATGGTACAGTAACCAAATACAATTTTTTAAACATCCCCATTAAGCTGGAAACGTTAGTATCTTTAACCTCATTCGTTGCACCTTCAGTATGCTTCTTGTGATTTCTTTTTAGATTATAAGCATCATCTAAATCCTGAGTTTGATTTAAGAATCACACTAGCACCCTTCATTCCACTCTTTTCATTCCTTCTCTAAATGTAACAACTCTCAAGCAGTTAGTTATTCTACCTCAGAAGTAGCTATTAACTATTTGATTTGACAGAGCTCTTTTTCATAGTATGCCTGTATCATTCTTGAACAATACACGTCACCCATCCTTCTTTCCATGGAAAGATCTTCCTTCATGTGACTAACAGAAAAACATGCAGTCAAGAACTGGGAAGAAATGGGGAACAGACCTCTGCACCTAAGCTGACAGACCAGGCCGCTTACCCCTAAAGAAAGAAAAGAAGTCAGCTGAACAGCTCCTTCAGAACAGATTGCAGCCGCTCCCACCACCATCACTCTTCAAACAGCTATGGGTTATTAGAAAACATCTTGAGCTGAACCAAAGAAGCCTCCTTAGGGTCCTTTCTTAACCTGAAATACTTAATGAAGTCCTGATGTTGGAGAAATACTTATTAGAAAGTGATGGTGTTTCAGTGCTAGTTGGTGAGTAACACAGGTTATCAAGAGTTTTGTCTCTTACCAGAGTCCTTTTGAAGAGTTAATTTTAAATCTCCACCTTCTTGTAATCTCTTGAGACTAACAAGCAAGAACTTCTTTCCATAATTAGTGGATTTATGGAGACTTTTAAAACACTACCAGAGTAAGGCAGATGAAACAAAATTTACTAATCATCTAAAATTTTAAGCCTTTGAGGAATAATTATGGAGCCATAGTGTTAAATCACCAAATACTGCTGAATGAAGTGAGTGAGCTGTAGATGTCTAAATTAATTCTTAGCTTCCTTGAAAACCTGCTTTGTCCGGAGGGCTGAAGTTTTGTGTTCAGAATTTCTGTTCAGAAGCAGAGCAGGATCGAAGTTAATAGTGCACTTAAAAAAATTCACACAAGATCAGTGTGAGTGCTACAGGGTTGCAAAAAGAGAAAAAGAGAAAAAGAGTTTCATTTGTGTGCTTTCTGAGTTGTTAGTAGCAAAATGCATTCTCTTTGGTCTTTGAAGTAAGAAGCATTCAGAAAGTCATCTGGAATTAGACACTGTTAATGCCATCTGCTCTAAGACAGCAATGAAAGAAATAACAGTGAAGTGAAAAGAAAACTGCTTCCCATATTGGCATTGCAGTGCCAATTATTACTTAAAAGTAAAACAAAACAAAAAGCAACAACATCAACAACCAAGCTTCATGAGCCACTCCTAAACTTTATCATTCTGGTTTATATTATCAAGAAGCAGTATAAACAAAAAAGTACCCCTTTCCTTTCAATGTGCAAATAGTTTCCAGTTCCAGTTTCAGAAAGTATCACATTTCGTGATGCTGAGTCATGAGGAAATATATAAACATTTATACATGTTAGACATTTGTAGACAACAAGTACGTTCCAACAGATATGTGCCAGCTGGGGCAGAAACAGCATCCAGTATCAATGTCAAAATCTTATGTGTTACATTAAAACTTAATGAAATAGTAAAAATATATCAGTCTATACTGGAGTAAAATATACAGTTGTTATTTGAAGGTCCAGCATCAGCTTATGAGAGCCAATGTGGGACTGTATTTGCACAAAAATGGGTGTGAATTGTAATGAATAGGATCACATTTCTGTGAAGTTTTAATGGAAAGCAAGAGATTTAACTAGAAAATAAAAGGCTGTTGGGAAAGGGAAAAAGTTAAATACACATTCTTGTCAGGAAAAACAGAAGGCTTTAATTTTCATTCACAGTGCCTAACAAACTATATCTTATTAATGAATCTTTACTTATAAAATAAACTAAATGACAAAATGTCTTTTAAGAGGTGGGATTCTCACCCTGAGGAATAGCAGACCTTGACAGACTGCCCCTTGCAGATAGCTCTCAGGGCTACATTATGTAGTACCGAAATAAAAAAAATAGTGAGGGCTCAGCTCTTTTAGAAAACCATCATGCTGTACTTTCATATGCCAACTTTGCATTGTCAGGCTTATGGAGCTGTGAAGGAACTGTGAGACCCAGAAGATCATGAACTGAAGTTTACTGATGTAAAGTGGCACCTAGAAGATAGATAAAGAGAGTGCGTAGAGAAACAGCTTCTCACCATTTCCGCTCTGCAAAACCTGCATTTAAATCAGGGGTTACTGGAAGGCCTGTACTGTGATTTGTCAGTCTCAGAGGATAAAGTACTGTGGGGCAATTGAAAATTTCTGCAGAACTCTGCTAAATTTGTTAAATGTGTCCTTTATGATCCTGTAAATATTTCCTTGTTATTATTAGTAATACAGTTAATATCATAAATACTACATTGTTGTCTTACTTATTTCCAATTTCCTGATTTTCTTAGCTTTGAGAAATCAGAGCTGTGGGTTTTGAATAGTGTTAAAAATAACCATTACAAAATCCTTCATTTCATTATGCAGGACCTATTTTGCTAGAACAAACAGAGCATGTCAAGTGCTTTAAGTGGAGGAAGGTTTCAGGCTTTGTCTGGGACAAATTTTGCAAGGCAGGAATAGTAGCATTTAATTTGTGCCCAGTGTAGTTAGTGTCTGATCCAATTTGGACGGGAAGTATCTGTTGCAAATGTTCAGCAGATGGAAGGGCGGTGAGTACTTACAAGAAACAGGTTACTTCTATTACAATAAATTGCTTGGAACTGCAGGTACTCCTCTGTTGCCACTGACAGATACCACCACAGCACAGGATGTCTGTAAATCAGGTGGATTACTGTCAGCCCAAACACAGCTCCCTCACTGTTGGGCTGTGCCTCCTTGTGAAACCAGCTGCATCCCAATCACTCCCCTCCTTGTCTGTGGTCAGAGCTGAGGTCACACAGTGAGGATGGTGCTGGCACTTTCTGCTGTCCCTTCAGAGCAGGTAGAGTTCTCTCACTTGGGCTGCAGATTTTGCCACTGTCAGGACTGCATGTTCAGGGCCCTCTGCGTTTCATCACTACTTTGAAATTCTCTTGTATGAAGTGTTTCAAAGTATTTTTGCTGCTGCTTTTACTATTAAATATAAAAGAGATAAATGGAATGGAAACAGAATTGGCATCTCCTTCTTTTGTATGAAATCTTTTGTAATTCTCTTGGCATGAGAGCTGCCAGACACTTTGACTCATGCAGTCAGAGCTAATATACCAGTGTAAAAATAAGAGATACTGAGACAGCAGGAAGTGTTCCAGAAAAGCAGTCAGATCTTCACACAGCTTCTTTTCTCCTTTCTTCTACTTGACATGCTGTATTTTGCAGCTCATTAGCTATCATATGTTCACTTTGCTCTCTGGTTCTCATGATAAATACCTCTTGTAAGGAAGAGCAGAGCTCCCAAGGTCTGCCTCCCCATTTTGGGTACACAGAAGAAGCTGCTTTTAACCTCATCATTCTCAAGCCCTGATTTCAGGAATATCATTGAGGCCCCCATCTCATATTCAATTTGCTGTTGCTTATTCAAATATATATATGTGTACATATAATCAAGTTAAGATTGTATGTGTGACTCTATTTCTTGGATCTAGGCTTTATTCTTACCATTGTTTTATGCGTGCAATGATGGAGGAAACAAAGCCTATAGGGTTGCGATATTGATTTATTCCTGAATTTCAGCATCTGTAAGAATGCTCTGTTTCTTAGCTCTTCTTTTGGCCAATTGTATATAGAAGAAATTCTCAGATTCAGAGTTCATTCAAGATCATCATATCCAAATTTCTGGTTTCTTTGCAGCTGAAAAGGGAGAAGTTTTATATTTTCTGCATTTTTATTTGTACAATAATTAAATACATTCTTAAGAGGTACTTGGGAGGAGCCTTATATCACCCTTTCATGATTTTAGCATGGTGGTGCCTGTGAAAGGAGGAGGATTTGTGCCCTAGCACTTATCAAGCTTTTAGAACTTTCTGAAAGCACTGTTATCTGTGATTCCATACAAATAAAGCCAAGAGTGGATGTAAGCATAGATTGGAGAGCAGCACTGAATGTCCAGTATTGTTATTACAAAGAACTTCTGATGATTCTGTTACCAGAAAATCATGATGCATTTTGAAGTTCAAACGTGCATGATGTCCATTCTCCTGTCCTTTGGCTATCTGTATTACAGTTTCTGTTCTCATTAGTTTTGCTTATTCTTCAGGTATAGGTAGGGAGTTTCTCAGGATTTATATAAATCTGTGGTAATGCCCAGCATTATACTTCCATGGATTTGGTATGTGGAGAGAAGCTGCAGAATATTTAGACTTCCCATGATTTTTATTCTGGTCTGCAAAAGGGCACAGAAAGTCTGTTTTTTGTTTGCATTCTCTGGGGCACCTTCTTTTTCGATGTGTGTGTGTTCATCATAATATGTAGTCACAAATATATCTTTATTTAAGATTATTCTTCAAATACCAAGGGAATTGGGTGGAGATCAGTTCCCACAGACTCAGTAGAAATGGGAAGTTAGGAACTGGGAAGAAATCCGATGTTATGATTCTTCACTTCCACTGGTTTCCATCTACAGTAAGCCAGAGATGATGCAACCATTCTGCAGACTGAAGAGTCTCGCACTCCACTGCAACTATCTTGTCTTGTATCTCTGTATAATTATTAATGCCAGTTCTTACAAAATTTTGTATTATTAATGCAACATGAAAAATTTAAAAATAGTAATAATTTCAATATTACAATGATACTTGCTTTAGGAAAATGTAGGACAAATTGTATTTGTAAAGTCATCTAGAAACATTTTTCCCATTGCTGTTGTTTGGCAACTCTTTTGCACTCTGAAATGCAAGCATGAGGATTTATATTCCTTCCAAAAATTTTGAATATTATGGTTTTTTACATTACAAATTTAGATATCAGTAGAAATATCCTGAACCTTGTCCAGCTCTTCATGATACCACAGAATGCAAAATCCACTGGCCAATGCTGTTTTGCATGAGAACAGTTCTCAGTTATGGAAGGGTACTATTTCTTTTGTAAAGTCACAGCCTCTGGGCAGCTTACAAGGCAGAGGTGAGTGGGAGTCAGGCTTCAGGCAGGTTCAGCAGCCCAGAGCACTCTGTGTCTCTGTGTTTGGCCTTTGCAGAAATATTTCTCTTTAGAGCAGACTATAGAAGTCAGTATATTTTGAAGGCTATATTACCAAAAAGATTTGTCAAATGCTTTTGTGACTCCTTCCTTTATGATAGTAAAGTATAAACATAATCCTTTAATTATAAGTTGAGCTGATGATAGAGTTACCAAATTTGAATCTGAAAGATAACAGGTGCAAATGTTTAACAACTGCTTTTAGCCAAGAACCTACTATACATTTTCAAAGAGTCAAGAGCAATCAGGAGTATATTTTCATCTCATTCTTTTTAGAAACTGTTCCAACATCATGATGACTTTTGATATAGAACGTGTATTTAGTACAGAGTGAAAGAAAATACACATATCTTCTATCTGGCCAAAGCATCAATGGTCAATCAAAGCATGATTTGTTCATCATCTTATAGTAGTCCTTGTGATTCTCCAGATGTTGTAATTAAGCTTTAAAGTCAAACAGCAGCTGTGACACTTTTATGATATCCCAAGGCTCACATCTGGGTGTGAAAATCATTGTATTAATGGGAATACCAAAGGACGAGTTCTGCCTGATCTTTTACCACTGAATTTGTTGCTGAATAAGTTCCCTATGATAAAGCATAAGTAGTATCATATTAGAACATTATTGTTCAACTTCTAACTTATCTGGAATCAGTGTGATATGCTTCGTAAGTAAGGGAACATAATTTGTTATTTACAAGTTAACAGCAGTTTATATAAGGAAAAGTTACATAAGCTTTCTCTTTACAAAATAAGTATAGTCAGATTCTTACATTCATGCTTACAAAAACTAGTATAAGATCCCTACAAGATCCCTAGCTGAAGATATGATAGGGACCTACCAGCACTGCCAAAAAAAAAAAAAAAAAAAGCCACTTAGTGGGTTTTGTAGTGGGTTTTGCATGGTAACTGGGCCCAAGTGTTCAACAGGAGTCTGTATAACAGTGCAGAAGCATTCTTCTGCTCTTTCCTGCTTCACCACATGTCAGTGGCTAAGCTGTCAGCCAGGTATAATCATAGGAGCCTCTGGGGAAAAAGGTGGCATCTCTGAAAAGGAGGAATTCCTAGCCTTTTCTGCCTCTGAAATTACTGGGGCTGGGTTGAAAATTATTGGCATTTCCTAATAATCTATTCCATCAGACAAGACTCTTTTTTCCCTTGAGCTCCAGTTTCTATGGACTCCAAGAAAAAAAAAAAAAAAATTCTGTAGGAAAACAAAGAAACAGAAAGAAAAATCAATTTAATTTGAGAAGATAAAACTGTAGGCAGTCAACACAAAATCACTATACAGAGAGTCTATAAAAGCTTTTATGGTAGCCTTTGAAAAGTGTCCATAACAGCAGGCTCCAAGATGAGGTTTTAGACCTTTTTAAGTTTTTAATCACTAGTCATAAGAGTTTCACAGTATTTACTTTGAGAAATATCTTTCTGTAGTTGCAGAGATTGGTTAGGATATCTTAAACCAAGATGTGCAATGCTTCTGAATTTAACCATGGCAATAGCAGATTAGCAGCTCTTATGCCCTGAGAGCAAACTTTGCTGCTCAGTCAGAGATAGGATAATTCAAACTCCAAGGATTAGTCAAATTAGGAGCATAAACGTGTTTTAGGGGATTCTCTTCGTATTACTTAAAATTTCTGCCTATATCTCTGCCAATGCATCCTTTTCCAGGAATATGAAATTGATATCTTCCAAATTTGGAAGCTTTTTACAACTGGATCTGACATCCAAACTGATACCACAGCTCTGTTTTTCTTCACTGGATTACTGTAAATTGATGACAGATTGAAAAACAGCTTTATATGGAAAGAGTTTCAAAAATCCTCCCAAACTGTTAGCAGTTTATTTACTTTTTTTCTCCTTACTGTGGAAATAATCTGTCTCTGTTTTTCAAGATAGCATCTTTCACTGACACCAGTCAGCCAGTTTCAGGTCATTTGATTCTGCAGGAAAGCTCTTGTAATTTTTTGGGCAAGCTCCAGAAAGGAACCCCTGAATGTGCAAATCTTCACAGTCACATCTTAGTGTAGTCCCTGTTATTTTGTCTACAGAATCCAGATTTAGACATTTCGAGCCACCTTTAAAAACAAGAGTCAGCTCTGAAAGAAATATATAGTAGGACAATATCTCTGCTATACCCATAGCACGTTATCAAAAGTGCTTTGCAGAATGCTGCCATTTGTGTGCTCTGAATAAACCAGTGCCTACTCCTGCTCTGCCAGCCTGGTTTTGTCTTTCACTCTGGGTCTGTTCCTATGGCATAGATCATATAAAACACAATCCATGGGGACGCAATAGCACTTTCTAGATCTTTGTACATGAGAGAGAAAGTGAAAGGTTGTTGTGTTAAGGCTTTTATTCTCAGTTGCGCCAAAGAAATATTTTGAAGGAAAAGGAAACAAAGATGTGGGCATAAGAGCAGTGAATTGTTCATCGTGGATAGTTAGAGTTGTCCTCAGGGAAAGAGACCACAGTGATTCAGGTAACTACAGAGTAAAAAAAGTGAGCTGTACCTCAAACCTAAAATCTCCAAAGACAGATGACTAATAGGGTCGTGTATTCTGACACTGACCTTGTGCTCACGTTGAGATTACTCTGCTGGTGTAAAGACACTCTCAGTCTTTACAGCTTAACTTCTGCACGTGGCTAGGCTTACTTCTAAGAGACTGTTAGAAATTCTTTTCTACCTTACTAGCATTGCACATATCTGTGCATACCATAAGGCGAGCAGTACATTATTTTCATTCATTGTTGTATTCCAGCATTACTGAGTTCAGTTTAGTTATTTTAATGCCAGATTATTGAAGAGAAATTTCTCTAGGGCTTGATTCTTTAGTGTCCATCTCCTTCTCTGGGGGTCAGTATCCAACACACCCAAATATAGTAGATCTTCATTTGATTGAAATACCCTAATTTTGCATTTACATGAAACTAAGCAATTGCATAGGCTGACACGGAATTCCTCACGAAGCTGTGGCAACTGCAGTGTAGTGATGCTTTTTCATGCCACCAGCTCCAATTCAAAATTCTCTGAGCACTGGTTGGGTTCATCACACCAGTTACAGGGGAAGGTGGTGACAGTAACAAAAACATTGCATCTGAGCTTAAATTTCTCTGGATAACAGTTACTTCTACTGTTGTCTGTCAGAGGAAAGAAACTAGCTTCAGCTGGTGCCAAGAAAAGCAACTACAAATTAAAATGTAAATAAAATTATAACTGGTGGTGGTTAAGCATCTTAAAAACAAATCAGAATTGTGTAGATAGAAAATATAGAGGTTTATCTTTCTGAATCCTTTTGAAACTGGAAATAATCATGTATAATTATGTCCACTGCTGGTCTTCATCCTATATGGATTATCACTCTCTCCTTGCTATGCAGGACTGAGTTAAGATATCCAAGAAATGACTTGCCACATCTTCTTGGTCTGTTTGGCTAGTGTGTTACTTCCCCTACAAATTCCCATCCTCCTTCTGGGTGGTCCACAGCCTCTTTAGATCTGGGATGCCACACTGTGGAACAGACTTCTTGTATTCAACACCCAAAATTAAGCTGCCAGCATGCACAAAAGTTTGTGACCCTTGTGAAAAAAAAACAAGAAAAATAGAGTCCTTTCCATAGACAAGGAAATATCTGGTAGAAAAAGAACTTGATCCTGCGGAGCAGGAAGAAGAATTATTGTGTACATTTCAACAAGGGAAATGTAATGAACGGAATAAGAAGGCAGGAACTCTTGCATGATTGCCCCTTCATAGATCCCTAATGATGCATGACCGTGATTATCAGAGGCAGATTGAAGAACGTATAGCTAAGTATTCATCTACACAAAGAGGATCATGGTTTAACTCGTGTTTCCTTAAATGTGTTCATTCACTGCCCACGCCTTGAACTTCTTGTAACCTGCACACTGGCAAAGAGGCAGCTGGAGCTTAGGCACAGGGCCCTACTTCATTCCCATGTGACATATGGTGCGAATCACCACATCCCTGAGACAGATCACGCACGGAACTGCTGGCTTGGAGAAAGGAGGGTGAGCAGCTTTGTTCCAGCCTTAGGAAGTACTGATAGCGCATCAGATTTGCGAGTAAATAAGACCCGTGTAACTCTCATTCTTCAGATGAATTGTAGTTAATCACATACATGTTTTGTAGTAGTCTGTTGAATGTCAGATTCTTTCATATTCTTATTCATAAAGCATATTTTCAATTATTTCAAGTGCAGAATTGTCCAGATAAATTTAATTTTTAGATCTTGTACCATCCAATACACATGTTCATTTCATCTATTTTTTTTTTACTTCATAACTCTTATTAAAATAATGCACACTTTTGAAAAAAAATATTACCAGGTTGTCCATTTTTAGCAAGTCTCCAGCTGTCTAATTCCTCAACAATATTGATTACTTCACTTGGTGGATGGAGAGAAGGCAGCAAAAACTTTCATGCTGAAATACTGTTTCATTGATGATAAAACATGGAAATTAAGCAGAGCACCAGAAGGTAGGGTTAGATTTTGAAGCTAAATGCTTTTCAGTACTTTCAAGCATAATTATTTGTTAGATGAAAGCATAAGACAAGAAAAGGAGAGACCATATGGTTTCAATGCTGTCCATGTGAAAACAATGCCATTCTTAAAAATAGTTAACCACTGATCTGTTTCAGTTAGATCAGACATCTTCCTGCCACTGAGAGGAAGAAGACACGAAAATGCATGCCACACATTACGTGTTGCAGGAAAAAAAAAATCCTTGGATGTAGCATCTTATGTAATCAGTAAGTAATTTCACTGGTTCTAGCAGTTAATTCTGTAGGCATTTCTGCATTTTATTAGTGCTTTGGGAGGAGGCAGAAATGAGATAAAAGATCTATAGAAACAGACATTTTTTGTCCCAAAAATTGTTTTCACACAAGATACATAAACTATTTGTACTTTAAAAAAGGGATTTTAAATATTAGATTTTCAACAGAACATTTACAAGAAACTTTTTTTATGTTTAGCTCATGTGATATCTAAGAGCTCACAGACCTCTGTAACCTACTTCTGAGTTTGCCATGTTAAAAAAACCTTGTGGTTAATCTCACAATCCTTGTCTAATACAAATACTCCTGAATGGAAACCTTAACTGGAATAAAGGCAGAAAAGCATTGGCAAGCTTTCTAAGGCAGCCAGACAAGATTGCACTAGATCTGTATTTTTCAAATTTTTGGAACACATAGCCTCTTCTATATATATCATATCTCTGGATCAGCTGATGCGTTACATCAGTTCCTGAGGAAGAAGGGAAGAAAACCTGCACTTGGTTTTGAGAATTGTCTTTCAAGTAACCTTGCTCATCCTCCAGCACTGTCTTTTCTGAAGTTCTAAAACATTATACAGTACGTTCTGTAGGGCAGAGGGAGTAATGAAAAAACTCAACCAAGCAAATTAAAAAACACCCCCAAAGCCAAGAGATGTCAGCATAATGTCTGGGCCACATTTCCGGATCTATTTCTTGCTTGAGAAATTAGACTTAAGTATTATCTACATTCATGGTATCGACAATATTAACTGGGAACAGACATGCACTATTACAGCAGTGTGTGCCACTGTATGCACTCCTAAGCGGTCAGAATTAAATGACTTGCAAATGCAATACAATTCTTATACTTGTGTTAGGAATATATTGCAAGGTTGGGAAGTGGGGGTGAATGTAAAACTGCTATTGTTATTTCCATGTGTAACTCACTGTTTGTTTTATCCAGATGTGAATATTGTTATTCTTCAGTTCATTTGGATAAGTCAGTAATCTCCCAAAGGACAGTAAACCACAGCAAAATCAACTTAGTCCCACAAACTTAATGAGCTCAACATTTGCTTTGGTGTTTCCTTATACAAGACTTTTTTTTTTTTTTTTTATAACAGGAAGTCCCATGTTAAAAAAGGAAAACGTTAACTGGAAAACCATAAGCTACTCTCTGTTTTGAGAAAGACTTTGAAGTCCTTGCAGAGTAGAAAGAGGATGTAGCTACAGCTTCTTCCCATATCTGAGTGTGGGAACTATAAATAGTAAATAAACTGAAGCACTTAAAGAAAGAAAGAAAAAAAAAAAAAAGGAAGAAAGAAAGAAAGAAAAAGAAAAAAGAAAAGATATGCAAGAGCAGAACCTGATCAGGGGATGAAAAGGGACTTGACTTACTCAGTTCTCCTCAAAAAGAGGAGCTACTCCAATCATTGAGAAAAGATCAGAGCCAAGACGTAAAGAAAAAAACAAAACTACTCTCATGATTCCTCTACCGTGTTTCTTTTTCTCTGATTTACTTATTCCATGAAGATAAACTCATTACCCTAAAATTGCTTTTTGGAAAACTAATAGAAACTTTTCATCAGGATTCTGAAGTTTCCAACTCCTAGCATCCCCATTGGTCTTTTTTGCTGAACTAAGGAGGAAAACATCCTCTGATCTAGACAAAGCTACAGCAAGAATGAAGCAACCCAAACAAGTCACAAGAAGTTAACATGTAAACCACATTCCCACCATTGGCTGCTTTCTTAAATAGAATGGCTAGGTGAGCTCAATCTCTTCATAGAGAAGTTGAAATGTTGTATATTTTAGGAAGTGACTATTAACTATAGAAAAAAAAATGGAATGTCCTCTGGATATGCAGTAAGAAAGCAATACCTCTTGAATTTATGGGGCTCGTCTGTATTTTGCTCTACATTTGGCTCATTTTTTTTACCCTTGTTTTGAAATTCTGCCCATTTCTTAATGTTGAATTCTCACAGTTCTGCTTTTTGTTCCTTCAAGCATCTAAATACAAAGCCTTTGATAAAATTCCTGAAGATTTAGATAGGGCTCGGGCTTCTCTTTTGCTTTAACTTTTTCTGATTGTCTAATGTGCATGCCTCTTCCACAATGCTGATTATCTTTGAATTTCTAAAGAGCCCATCACAAAGGAACACCTGAGTCAGAGGAGGGCATCCTCCTCTCTTTTACAGGACATAATTTGAATGAAGAAGAGACTTTGAAAGACTATCTTTGGAGAAACTGACAACTAAACCACTCAAGTGGTTTATATCCATGGTCTTGTACTGAAAATATGGTGCAAATGCTGCAGTTACAAATGTTAATCCTTCCTAACAGCTGATTATATATAGGGAAACAGCTTCCACGGTAGCAACATCTCTTACAGAGCTTACTCTTGGTTGAAGAATTCTGACAAGCAATTTTATTCTGTGCTGCAATGACTCTGCAATGGAAGACTAGAATGCAATTAAGAACACTACTTTTCAGAATAAGCTGGATTTCTTCCTCATTCTGGTGTCTAGATATTGAGGTTCATTCAAGCTAGCGTTTACTCCAACAAGCCAACATTTACTGGGGTCTCAAGGAGAAACAAAGAAAATATCAGCACTTGATATGTCAAGTGTTCCAAGATAAAATGAACCTGTTAGAAGCTAAACCTGACTGAGTTTTCAACAGTTTTAACATGTCACACATACAGTACAAAATTTGTTGGATTTAGGTACTAGCATTTAACTATTCTGAAAATCCCATCTTAAACTCATGAAATGATCAGCAATACAAAAACACACAAATTAAATTAAAGAGAGTGGAGATGAATAAAAAAATTGAAATGCAGAGAGTAAGAGTGAGTCTCTTTTTTGGAGGAAAGTTGTTTTGTGCTGACTGTTAATTCACAGCCTGTATGGTTCAGTCTACTCAACCAGAATTTATTACTGATACGTATTTTATCACTTTTTTCATGTTTATATGCCACAGACAAAATACCTGAATAGATACTAAATTGAGATTAAGACATAGGATAAATGCTATAAGATATTGGTCAATTATCAACTTTATTTTCACTCTAATGAAACAGAGGAAAATCTATACTACCATAATAACAGCTATTTGCTAGTGGATTTACTTAATGGAATGATAAAAATTAAGAGAAAAAGTCCTGCTGTCTTAGCACAGCAAGAAATAATTCCCATGGCTTCAAAAAGCATCTGAGAGGATAAGGCTGCTAAATATGGCAATTTACTCCAGTAAGCGTTCCTAGAAAATCTGTGTATCATCAGTTGATAGCACTGAAGGCACAATTACCAATTAAGAGTATACATTGTCAGGCACTTATAAGCTAACCTCAAGGAGAGCACTAGTAGCATGACACAAAAATAAAATCTGTGATGTTCTTTTTCACCTAATCAAGTCATGTCTACTTACCAGTACACCATTCTCTATTATTTAGATGAAGCAAACAGCTGAAAACAATTGCATGCATAATTTATTGTTAGTAGTTGTGAGTATAATTACAGAAGTATGATTTTATAATTATTGTAGTTGAAATTATATTTAAACTCAGAAGGAATCCAGTGCTGCATGTGTTTCTGGTGTCTCTTCGTGTTGTTGAAGCAGATTAGATTTGACATTGTTCTCCGCTTGTGCACAAAACCTGCATGGCAAACAGGAGTAACCCAATGTGATTTTTGATTGCTCAGATGCCCTATTCCTTCAGTTCTTCTGTCCGCAAAGGACAATGTGATAATTATCCACATTTTTTGAGTAAAATTTATGATTTTGTACTTTAAGGGAATGATTACATACATGACTGTCAACTACAGGCTCATTTTTGAGAGAGGTGTTCATTTCTTGCATTTAACTCCCTGCTGAAATGGAACTTCAGGGGCTAAGAGGTCACAGCAACTTACAGCACCTAGGGAAAATGATGCTAATTCTGAGGTTTGTGGAAGCACAAGCACAAACCATCTAAATCACAAAACAACACTGGTGGTTCCCATTACAGACATGCAGCAGGGTCAGGTCTGTCATCACTAGGTAGAAGAGCTGAAGAGAAGCTGAAATTTATATTAAAAAATTGATGCCAATGTCCAACTACTTGAACATAAGAACTTTGTTTTGTTTTGATGTCAGCAAAACCCAAGCCTTCCTAGCACTTTTCTTTCAGTCATGCCCGTGAACACAAGTAAAACATGTTAGTGTAGGCAGAAAACACTACAGTGTACCAGGAATCAATTCCATAGCAAGAGATTAGCAGCTATTCCATGAAAACAAACAAGTCTCTAAATTAAAGGCAGCATTATTTTGATACTGGTGTATAAAGAAATCTTGGTGCCCTTGAGATGCCCTTCTATGAGCAAAGGTTCCCATGATGGCATCCTTGTGGATGGATGGAGGAACAAGATAGTTTTACTTTCTGTTTGATAAGGTTGCATGCTTTAAGTTTGACAGCATCCATGGAACATTTCTGCCTCTCAGTACATTGAACAAAACTCCCTTTTCACTAGAAAACGGTGCTGGCACATTATTAGTTCAGGAATATATTTGCAGGTAATCAAATGGCAATTCGTAGGATCTCAGACACTGAGTTATAGGATCCAAATTTGAAATTTCATAAAAGTTAATAAGATAATTAACTGTTAAGCACTATTTATACAGCACAGATTACAGATAGGCAGTCTGAATAAGTGTTATTATGTTTGCTAGGTCTGTTTCATTACTGTTCTTGCTATCTCCTCTAGTTTCTTGTCAGACAAACACCAAGAATGCAGCAGTTTTGAATAACTAACATTAGCTAACGGCGAGATTTCCTATGTTGGATAGTGAAAGAAGGACTGATGTGTAATATGATAATGAAATAATCATATGTTGAGTAGCCCATTTAAAATATTTCTCACTGTATTGAAGACCCTATTTGAACCCCTACTTTATGACAGTGGCATCAAAGCCGTTGTCCTTAGGTGATGAAAGACATTACGTATTAAACAGTGACTTCAGTGAGATTTTATTTTAAAAATAATTGGAAAAAAAAATTATAAGAGTTTTAGGAACCTAATTTGATGTGTTTGTATTTTCAAATCCCATCTTCTTTGTGACCTACATGAATTCAATTTTGCTGGACAGGAAAGCTGCTGAGATTTGGATTAGCTCAATCACACTCTGGCCGTGTTGCTCATCTATTAGCAATACAGAGAGCCTGAGGCAACTCAGCTTCTCATTTGCTTCCTGTAAAAGCCTGATTCTGAGTGGGGCTGATCCATGCCTCTGTTCATAGCTGAGGTCAGCCTTTCAGGAGAAGTACTGCCAAATGAAAGGCCATTTTGATTTAAACCTGCTGCTGCTGCCTCACAGTAAGCAGCCTCCGCCTGTCGATTTCACCATGCTCATCCCTACACTGGGAAACCACAGGTTGCTGAGCCCCTGATTGTGGCAGAAATGTTTCTTTCCCTGCATTTGAATGTTTTGTGTCTCACTGGACCATATTCCCAGCTTAATATTTTTCAGCACATCTGTGTGGCTGAATAGAAGCAACAGTGGTTAGTCAACATTGTGAGGAATCAGCGCTGTCCTCTGGCTTGGTGTCATTTAGTGCACTGAGTGATTACTGTACAATTCACTGCAAATGCAGTCATTGCATACCATCATATACAGCAGTTTTTGTTATGCACTTTTTTATAGAAAGGTACAAAAACATTGAAAACGGGTCATTTGAAACTGATGATTTGTCATCCCTGAAAGCGCTTACCTTGTTAAATTAATGGCCTAGTGTTGGTGGTTAAATGAAGCCTTCATTATGTTATCTATTATCTCTACAGACTGCTTCAAATAAACACAAGATCCCATCCTTCTCCTGAAATTTGCTGTCAATATTATTGGTTTTGGCAAAATTCTACACTTTTTCTGTTATCTGTTAAGCAAAGTTCCAGATGTGTTTGCTGACACTTGAAAACTCGTAAGTAGAAAATGTTTTGCTCCTAATAATGTTTACATGATTAGATACATTTTTAATTAAAAGTAGCAGAAGACATTAGATTGTAGAAATGAAATAACCGCCTCATTGACTGATTTATTGGGAAGATTTAACAAGAACGTTTTACTTCAATAATGATGACAGCACCAGTTTCCTATTTTATGTATGTTTTCAGAGATATTTAACCCACAAGTGTTTCAGAGCTGTTTCAAGCACAATTCCAAGTTTTTATGTATTAGCTACACAGAAATAATCAGAAATGCTAGACTTGAATTACAAATACATCTTTTTATCCTTGAATCTCAGTTAGGAAGTTAAATAAAGGTTCATTTTATTAGAGGTTAAACGTAAACACAATTGGAAAATGCAAAGATTGAACACATGAAATACCTTCAAAACGATGACATTAAAAAAAATAAAATACAGTAACAGTTTTACATCAGAGATTACCTGTAATCCACACTTAGCTGCAACTTTCATGTCACCGTAATTTTTAAGGATCATCCTATAAAGATATATCTCAAGTGATACACTATCACATTCCAAGAATACTATTCAGTAAACATCAAGAATAAACTACTACTTCCCTACTGATTTTCATATTAGTTCTCTGCATGTATTTTATTTAGGCAAATTATTCCAATTGAAGAACACATTATGCAGAATCAAATTTCTGTCACGATCAAACAACTCAATATTGTATAAACTAAATCATTACTTGAGTTGAGTTGATGAGTTTTATTTGTACAGTCCTTGTCTTCATGAAGTAGCTGCTGCCAAACCAACAGTTATTTTAACCTTATGAACAGCAAAGCCTTCGGCAATTTCAAGGACGTTGCCCCACATGCCATGTAACTTTATTTTGATCAACTCCATTTCCTTTGTCCATGTTATCACCTTATTCTGATTGTTGGTATTATAACAACAACAGAAAAAGAAAATAGTGACATTTTCACCTTTTCACTGATTTTGACTTGCAGACATTTGAACCTGGCATAAATTCTAAGATGCTTTATCAGTTTTCTCAGTAGACCCCATGGAGCATTGACAATCTCAATGCCAAATGGTGCAATAACTGGCAGGAAAGTTGTACAGCCAGTGAATGGGATCACTTGGACATTACTTAAGCTTGTATTACCAGGGCTGTTATCTCTTTGCTAGCATTCATTACTTCAGTGATTCAAAAATAAAACCAACTTTGCAGCCTTCTTTTAATTTAAAAGATATTAAATAACTATCTGTATGAGGAATATATCCTAGCTGCATAGCTATTTGTGCATAGAAAACCAATTTAAAAGTAATAGAGTAAGCTGGCTGCGGTACTCTATAATAGCTCTTCATCTTATAATACTACCCAGAAGTTTAGCTTAAGTGATTTACTAAATCTTCAAGTAGTTGAACAATATTCAAGCTGTTGAGTATTGCATTTTCCTGAACTATAAGAAATTTTTATTCAACATCTGAAGTAGAATTCAGAGAAGATGGAATAGTTTGTAGCACGACAGCTCTGTCCTAAGCCAATTTTTTTTTTATATTTCTGTGGTTCTAATGCAGACCTCACAAATTAAGTCCGGAAGCAAGTTATAACTTTGAAGTTAAATGTACAATTATTCCAGCTGAATGTAAAATGTTTTCCTGACATGAGATGCCTGTGAGGTAGCAATTCATTTACAAGACTACAAGACAGAAGGTTTAGCATCAGTCATGTAAATGGCATTTTAATCTTTTCCCATCCTGAGCAGAAAACACTTGCAGGACCTCCTGGAAATCAGTAATATGACCATACTTGCATGCTTTCCTGTTTTATAAGTAGAAAATCCAATTCTCCTACGTGATCAGGAGTCCCTTGGTGCTGATTTCCACAGCTGCTCTGGTTTTCAAGTGAGGAGGAACAGCAACTCATAACATTCCATTCTTGGTTCACAAACCACAGACGCATCACTGTGGCCACAGGTTTGTTGCTCAGCTGAGCAGTCTCTAGTATTTCCAGAACCCTGCTGCAAAGCTTTGGGCTAACACCAGAGTCTTTCCCCTGCCAAGAAAGAGGGGGACAGGGAAACCTCTACATTGGCAGCTCTGTCCAGCAGTAATGCCAGTCATTAACAGCAAGTGAGATTCTAGCCCTGAGGAAATCTATGACCCCAATCAGTTATATCGCCTGAGACATGTTTGAAACACAAGTACACTGCAAACCATGTTAGCATTAACATGCACATAGGGAACAGAAAGTCTATTCCTATAAAGTCTGTATAGACATAGTGTAGACAGTATAGGTTATCAAGGCAGTAAGCTACAACTTAAAATATATTTGAGTTAAATACCAATACAATGAGTTCTATTATCAGATGTGTTAAGGCACTGTCTTGAAAACATTTGTATATGGTGAGTTAGAGTAGCCCTAATTTTCTATTTTAAGTAAATATGTCATAATCAATCTTATAGACAACTCTGGGACAATCTTTCCTTTTGCATTTAGAGTTATTTTTGGAGTTATTTTTTTCTCTTTCATTTATTATGAAACAGAAGAAAGTAATACTTAAGCAGATGGTCGTGGCAGAACACTGACTTCAAATAGGCGAGTGTGAGTCAGACTGTATTAAATGCAGACAGGATAGATTAGGGAAGAACAGTGATTCCATAATGAGGAATTCAAAGCCCACATGAAGGGAGAGCCTGTGGACAATTGTGGATCTTGTGGACAAAATGGGAGGCAGTGAGGTTGCTGCTGGGAGCCCAGCATTGCCCAGAAGGGAGGATTTTGCTGGTGCTGGAGAGAGGCAGTGGCACTGCCCCAGTCCCACAGAGGAGCCAGACAGAGTAACAAATGGAAGTGGCTTGCTCTGAGAACTACAGACTTGGACAATAGGAAAGAAAATAATAAAACAGCACTCAAAAGCAGTTCATCAACTGGAAGTTTGCACAGAGTGAATGAAGTCTCCCTCCCGTTCAATGTGACTTGAAATCGCTTTTGTGCCACTTTAGATCTGTGATCTCTGCTTGACAGTGTCCTCACCTGCAGATGAATGTTCTTGATTGTATGGGAGACCCGAATGTTCCCTCTTGGGAATTGTCATCCTAATACAAATTTACCATAGTATCAATATAGCAGTAGATCTTCAAATCTTTTTTTTAATGGTGAAAATACATGCTGAAATGCATGGAAAAGGAAAGGCCTTTTCTGATAACCAGGTGCAGACCATTCCTATTAGAAGTTATAGAGTTAGATGGATTTCTCTTTGTTAATACCTAGAGGGATACAGAGAAACAAAAGATGGGGTGTAAGCTGCAAAGCAGATGTATTTGTGAAATACAGGGCAATTCAATAAATGGATAATGCTAAACTGTGCTTTCAATCAGCCATCTCTTGGACATTCTGATGAGTTCATCTGATAGGTGGCCTTTCTTCTGCTATTCTTCATGAAGCGCACCCATAAATCACGCTGTCTTGTGAGAGCAAGTATTACAGCACTTGAATTGTTTAATGCAGTAACTGTTTCACTAAGCTTCAAAAATCCATGTTTTTTTTTCTTTCAGAAGCAATATATAAATGCAGATAAGGACTCAGCTGATTAACAGTCTAGAACCACTCTACAGAGCTCCTTTACCTTAGGTATTTCTGTATGCTGTACATTTTTGTATGGAAAGCCAGAAAAAATGCAGAATTAATGACTGCAGAGTCACACTTCATCTGTCATTGCTTCTGAAAAGATCATGTAATCAAGTCTGGATCTTCAGACATGCAAGATTTTTTTCCTCCACTTACTCATTTGTTATATATTCAAGTTTCTGCATACCACTGCAACACCTTCAAAGATACATTGCCATGTAAGTTAGGACACTGTGGAAAATATTTTAAAAGGAAGCAATTAAAATGATGTGAAAGTAGACTTCAAAAAAAGTCTCTGAATTCCAGTTTGTCTGCATGTTCCTTAAGACTGAAGCAGAAAGGACCATCAGATACTGCTGTCCCACAACCTGTTAAATACCTGGTTTTACTCGGTGTTAGAGGTGTACTAACATGTAATTAACATTTAATTAAAGCCTATCCAACTGAATATCATCCTTTTTTTATCTGAAGGAAATGTATGACTGTGAGTACGACTTCCAGATGCAATTCGGTCTACTGATTCATCAGATAACATCTAATGTTCATCTAAGTTCTATCTAGCATGCCTCATTTAAATTTGCCCGGCTTCATTTTCCAGGCATTGGTACTTGTTATGGATTTTTCTGCAAGTTTAAAATACCTCCAATATGTATTTCTTGTTTTTATGTGGCAGATACTTGTGCATAGTAATGAAAAGAACCTTTCCCATGAACTGACTGAATTCCCTGCCTCTTGTTGAAAAGCATCTCTTCTTCCACCCAATCTTGTGGCTTTTTTTTTTTTGTGTGTGTGTGTGTGTGTGTGTGTGCTTTCAATATCCTTTCAAAATGTGGATTCTGGAATGAAATGAATCATTTCAGTATCAATCATGTCAACACCAATTTCACAGTAGAATTTTTTTCTCTCATTTTCTTGCACATGTGTGTATTCAGTGACAGCTGAAGGGTTCATTTAGTCAGAACATTGATATGGGAGGTTGTCTGCTTGTCTACTTTAACCTTAATTTTTCTTGAAAATCATTGCATGTTCTATAGATGTATTTCTTTATCCTATGTATGTGGTTTGGATTCATTGTCCCTAGGTGCCTTTGCATTTAACTGTATTTGAATATTAGCTTCTACTGGTCAATCCTGTTTTTTTTTAAGACTCACCATTCTGCTCATCTCTGTATCATCTGTAAATTTTGACAGTAATGATTTGATGTGTACTTTCCAGGTTGTTGATGTTAATATTTAGTCCTGATAGGAATTGTACAAATCCTTGTAAATCTTGCAAAAAGCCTCCTGCTTAGGTCCCAGCCAAGAAGTTAATGCTCCACTATATCAATAAAACTCAAATTGTATGTTTTATTAGACAAATATAAACAAATAGCTGTCAGTATGAATGATATTCCATATACCTGGGTGAAGTTTATTACATTTATGTACTTACTTTCACCCACCACATCTTTAAGTTTGTTAGAAACTGAAATTGCTTTTCTTGATTCACAGTATGGACGTCTTCCAGAGAGCTGAAGAGGGATCCTTTTTTTCACTCTGAGTCTTGGTTCATGTGCATGATAACACTTCTGCTTCAGTATTTCACTCTTAAATCTGTTATGAAATCAGTGGGTTACTGTAACTGAAAAAAAAGTTCTGTGTAATTGATGAGAAAAAGCCATCTGCAAAGGTTAGGTAGCAGATCGGAGGAGGAGGGAGAGAAAGGGAAGAACTGAACATCCTTCAGTGGAGACAGCATGACTGACTCGCATGTTTGCTAACACTTTCTGAATTTAATCAGCATCGGTAATTGTCTGTTTGAGTAGATTTGAGAAATAAGCCTTGATTAAATGTAATGAGCAATAAGAAAAGAAATGGGAAGCCCACCAGAGGTCTGCAAGCTGTTTCGCTGAAGTCCCCTTTCTTCTCAGCAACAGTGTCTGACTGTTTCAGTGAAAGCAGTGCCTGAAGAGCACACTCCAAGCACAGAGCCATATGAGCACTGTGCCTGGGACCTTTTCTTTTCAACTTCATCTCGATGAATTGTTTGTTTTTTTCCTCTAGGGATGTTGGCTGAGTGATTTTTGTAAATCTGTGTAAGCCATGTGTGACACATACAGCCCACGTAGTGCCCTCCACTCCCTGCAGCAGTGCATCTTGGTCAGATGCATGATAAAGTTGCATGAGAAGGGGAAATAAAAGGTCGATCCTATTGGCCACCAATGCTGAAAGATGGAAATCTCAATCTTTCCCTTCCTTTCAAAAATCCCTTTCCTGCACAACCCTGGCTGTTTACATTCATTATTCAGCTGGTGCCAGCTCTGGTATTCATCTGAATTGCCATAAGATGCTGCAGCTCACTAATCTGGCACAAAACTGACCTTACAAAAAGGCAAAGCAGACAGTTCTCTGCAGTACTGCTGGAAGTGGCCTGCAGAAGGCTTTTGTGAGTGCCAGAGGCTGTGCAGAGCAGGAGCAGTGGCAGAGGAAGGGAACAGCAGGGCATGAATGGAAGTAAGCGGTGGCTCTTGCCCATCTGCCACCTCTGTTGTGGACAGCAGAATGCTGTCTGGAAAAACCTTCACCAGAGGTTATTTGAATCAGCTGTTCTGGTTATGTTGAAGATTTCCCTTAGCTATCAGAGGGCTACAAATACCTGCTGGCTAATAAAGAACAGACGTATTACTCAAAATCTGCCTTTTCTGAATCATAATTACCAAATTTGAATAATGTTATGTTGCAAGGGGGCTCCTAGGATTATTCTTAATTTTGCTACTTTTAACATTCTCCAGCTTGCTAACTTTCTAGGTTCTTGCACCATGCATTCATATTCCATAAATCTTTTTTTTTTTTTTTAGTTGCCTTCTTTTTTTTCTGCTGAGAACTGTTAGGTCAGTTTACATGAATCAGCACCACAGGTCTACAAGCAATCCAAAGACAAAGATAGGACTGAGCATCTGTCTCAATAATTATTTCGTAGGATTTTCTTCATCTTCACATTTTTGTATCTCTAGAATTAGTGAAGTCAAATTTCTGCAGAGCTTTTCCTGTCATACCTGCCTTCTGCTTTTCACCCTGAAATTCATACAGCTTCAGGCAAGATAAATGTCGTGAAAACAAATATTTCTCAGGGATCAGCTTTTGAGAAGAGACATCATACAAATCTGAGGTCTTTTTTTGGTAGCAGATGAACAATAAAAGTTATAGTTGTATGATTGCAGGTGTTTCAGATCAAATTTAAGGTAAATCTTTACCTTCTCTGATGTACAAGGCTTTTCAAAACTGTCATGAAATACAAGCTTTATTTGAAGTTCTCAGTGTACCTTGGCTCAGGACATATAGAAAGCAGAATGTGATTATCCATTCACACACTCATCTGAAGATTTCAATTCTAGCCACAAATAGTAAAAGAGTGAAATATCATTAAAAATAATTAGTTAAAGCTTGTAAATATGCACATTTGAGTAAATGTATAAATTCCTAAAATGATCAAATAATAAAATTTTTAATGAGGATTTTATTTAAGAAATCAGATAATATCGTTGTGTTGTCCACTATAAGCTAAATCAGTCAGAGTAGGGTTTTTATTTGGTGTTATAAACCACATTACATATACAATCAATCATGGTAAATCCAAACAGCTGCATATCGAATTAATCAGTATTATTCTATTTAACCAAGAATTTCCCAAAGTTTTTTCCTCTACTAGAATTTCCAACCTTTGGACTTTCAATTTAGCAAGAAGATGAAGGGGCATTCTAAGTAGACATAAAATCCATGCTTCATAATTTAGAGGGTTTCATTGTGAGATTTAGTAGACTTTTGATGGAGTGTTGACTTAGTTTAGGCTTTTGTTCCCTTAATTTCTAATATTTCTTATTACAGAACAGGATAACAAGACCCTAATTCACAATGGAAAAAAAAATCAGAAAAAATCACAGGGATTAGAAAGCATTCATGAGGGGGAAAACAGTATCCTCTCCCCTAGGGTTCTTGTAAATTGATGCCTACTTAAATTGTTTTGGTGCAAATAAATGTTAAAGCCTCTTTTTTTCCCCTTTTATTCTCAATAAATAAAGGAATGTCCATAGATGCTTAGGTTGAAACTTTGACTCTTCATCCCATAATAGGTTGTTTCTAGCCCCCTATGGATAGTAATGATGTAATTAGAGTCCTTTTAAGACTACATTGTTTGCTTAATAAACTAGCAATTACCTGATTAGACAAATTTTGAAGACCAATATTAGATATACAATAGATCAAAAGCCTGGTCAGTTGTGCAATTATGGAACCAGCACTCATACTGTTCCTAACCAAAATTTATCTGGAAGCAATGCCTTCTGCATGTGCAAAACATAAGCTTAAAACCAATCTGTCTCAGTTTTCTTTAATAACATTAAACAGCAACAGATGTTAGCTTGTGTTGGAAACTCTCTTTATTTTGTCCATTTACTTTCAAGTTCATTCTAGTTTTACACTAGTGTAAATACATCTTACCAGTTGATGCCACTGTGAAATGCCATTTTTAACCCATTTGGAGGGATGGAAGTGTAGTCAGAATTATCAGTGGCTTACTGCTGTGTGAAGTCAGAGTAATCTTTCCAGAAGGTAGATCTTAAACTGAGTAAGCAAGAATGTTATTAGCGTGTTGATCTTTTCTTCATGTTATACAATCTTAGGCTATAAATACATCAGTTTCAGTAGCAAGCACATTCCCTGTTAGAGAGAGATCATTAACGTGTTGATAATGCTGAAACTGGTGAGGGTGGCAGATGTGGTGAATAATAATTAAAGAGACACAAATGAGCTGGAAGTTTCATATGCTTGACTGAAAAACATTGGTTGTTCAGTCATACTTTAAGCAATTCTGCCCTGCTTTTCCCATGGCAAGGAGAATAGATGGTGAAGGGAGACTGGAGAACTGAGTAGACCCTGAGTCAGCGCATGGACCTCCTCAACCTTTTGGGTTGAAGTAACCTGAGACTTCTGCAAAAGTGAAGAGATTCCAAACCACTTAGAACAAGTAATGAAAACTGGAAATAACACTACAGTCAACAAAACCAACAAAAAAACTCTTGAAATTTCAATCAACTCTCCTGATAAACTAAACTGATAGGAAAAGTACAGAAAAAAATGGAACCACCTTATGAGTCCAAAAGCAGCTTACATTTGTCTATACTCTTCAGTTTCTCTTCAGTCAAAGATTTCAAGGATTGGTTGGATGAATGGTCACCAATCCACAGCAAAGCCTTCAGGACAGTAATAACATGGGAACTGAAAGAAAAAGTGGCCCAAAACTGGAACTAAGGTAAATGTGCTAAGTAAAACAGAAAAGCAGTGTGTCTGCTATCTGAAGCAGGAAACCTAAAGCAGCATGGGGTTTGTCTGAAGAGACTGGCAGAGCAATGACTATATGGCCTGGAGACTGGCATGCCCCAAAAAGACTGCAGGGTCTTGGGGAACACTCTCACAGTACTGAAAGACTGTCTTCCTGTAATGGCAGATGTGGGAATGCCTAATGCAGATGGCTTTGGAAGGCACATGAAAATGTGGCTGGGCATTGGCAGATAGCCATTTTTTTTCTGTACATTCAAGTCTCCAACATGATCCTGGTGGAATCATCCAGATTTTACTGTTGTAATTTTTTTGTTGTAAATACAGTTCATTGAAAAAGAAATCATCTTTGTCATTTTTTTCTGATTTTCAAATAGGAAAAAGGAAGGGCCACAGAAAGAGTAACCATCCAGTGCTTCTGAACTGTATATCTGAGCCTGGGCTGAAGTTAATTATTGTGCTACTGTTAACAGCTTGCTTTTGTGACATCTCACATTGCTGACTTTAAAATGCAAGTGACCGTGGTATCCAAAAGCTTGTGTATGTGAAGATTTAGAAGGAAATTCATTTTAATTCTAACTTCCTTTTCTGAACCTGAGCTATAACAATAATAACTAGAATAACTGTACAGTCCAATTGAGGTTAGAAAAAAAACAACTCAGCACAGACATTTTAGTGATCCATGTAAGAGAAAATGGCATGTACACACACATTTTTGCAAAGCAAAATAATACCAACTTCAGGGTCAATGAAAATGTATGAGCCTGTCCTGAGATTTGCCTGTATCCTGGGAAGTGCCCCTAGAACAGTTCTGCAGTAAAACAATTTTTGACCTGAATCCCAAATTGCATTTAATGGTGGTATTTCTCATTTGTGATAGGAACAGGCTACTCTTCTACCATCCACATTTTGAGTTCATGAACTATCATAGGAAGTTTTTATATTATGAACATCTGTTTTATCCCCGTTCAGCTGCACAGTTACAGCTGGGAAAGACATGAACTGAGCTGTTAAGTCATTTCTGAAATGAAAATAGATATAGTCTATCACTATAGACTTTGGCTATGAGCCTGAGACAATCGTCATCTCATTATTCTAATGCACTGCATTACATTAGTTTATCTAATTACAGGCGCTTTATCTAATAAGGCATTTGAAAAGAAGAAAAAGCACAGTATTTTCTGATGAACTAAAATGTTTTTAATGAGTTGTCTTCCAGAAGTGTATATTTTTTGTAGTACTACTCTTCAATCAGTGACTAGCCAAGACATCACAGCTAATACAACAAATAGTTGAAAAACTGGCATGCTGTTTTTTCTTGTTCTTGGAAGCACCAATTTCTTGAAGTCATTTCATGTAATGATGTAGCAGTTCAGATGTGTGCTTTCCACTGTAGATTGTTCAATGGGCAGTAAAATAAAATGTAAGAAAAAAATACCTGAGAATTACTTACATATCATGAGTAATTTTGTTTGAGAGATAATTTAAACAAGGTCAGTAGAAGAAGCTCATGCACTTTTATGTAGAAATGATGGTATCAGGCAAGTTTATCTACCTGAGACACACATAGAAATACTGTTTTCCAGCCCATCCAGCTCTTTTTCTTTTCTGGAGAATCTGGGCTTCTCCCAGGTGAGAGTGGTATTGGCCAGGAATGTTATCAAGTAGAATGACATTATTTTTCCAGTGAAAAATCTCAGCAATTGTTATTCAGCCTAGGAATTGTTAACTTCCCTGTAAAGTTTTCAATTAGAGATAACTGCCAGAGTTTTGCTCCAGGTTGATCAGACCATGGCAGCCTGACCATGAATCTTTTGTACCGAATTACACAGACCTTTCTAATTTTCAGGAGAAACCTCTCTCTGTTCTGCTGAGAAATTCTTCCCACCCACCAATACTTCACAGGTAATAGTTTTCCAAAGCTTTTATTGATTAAAATTTTACTTCTACTTTCCATTTCACTCTGAATAATCCTTTAACTAATCTAGTCAGTAGGCAAAACAGTTTAAATGGTTGCAGGTGATTTAAGTGTTGCTTTTTTTTTTTGGCAAACTGATTAACCCACCACTAACTGCGTGTGTCATGAGTATTTTTACAGTTTTACAATGATTAATGTATTCTCAGGTTCAAATCAACATCTTCAAGTAGCCCACAAGAAATCTCATGAGATGCCACTAGAGCAAGCACTGACAGAAACTTACTGTAAACACAGTTTGATATAAAAGATACAATATAAGCCAACAATCCTGGTTGACCTCAATGCTTGGACAAGAACAGGTGATGGGCCAAAAATATCTAGTTGAAAATAGACTTCAGAAAAAGAGGTGATGCTGATCTATGAAGGAGATTGTTCAAGAATTTGCTGTCTACTTTTTTTTAATGGCACTTGTGTATGTATTAGTGGCTGTATTAGTCATTCAAGTAAAACTTTATGCTGTCTCTAGTTGGTAGGGGAATGTGTTCAATACTAAAAAATGGTGGCTGCATCTTGGATAAGTGTCTTCTTTAGCTGCATGGAAAACAGCAATCTGGGCATGAAACTGTGAGTTTTTAGGAAATGGTGACAAAGAGTGGAGGATCGTGGTCCCTTAAACACTCATCTCCCAAGAACACTCTGCTCCCCTCTCTCCACCTTCCCTTTCTCTCTGGAAAACTCAGGAAGAGACCAGAGGCTGACAGCAGAAATCCTAAACACAGGGTAAAAGTTCATTTATGCAGAAAACAGAACTGCTCTGAGTAATCCCAGATTATAGGACAAATCCCCATCAAGCAGAACAGCCACTGCAGACACTGCTGTGCTCCTCTCAAGGGAAAAGTGCAGCTCTGTGACCTGTCTCCTCTAACACAGATATAGTAGGACAGATATGTTTTATTTAAATGGGAAAAAAAAAAGAAAAAAGAAAAGAAAAGAATACTCCCAAGCACTCATTTTTTCCATTAGGGAGAAAACAACAACAAAAAGAACAGCATGCGGTAGATATTAGTCATGTTACTTAGTACACTATGCTGACATCTTTATATACTGTGCTGGCAGGCATGGTGTTAAATTTGTTGTATAATCTGTTCTGAAAATTCACCTCAAAAAAGAATCAAGGATCAGTTATTTTTTCTTCAGCATTTTCCCATAAGTGAATTAAAACATGGTTTCTATTTACAAAATGTGTGAATGAAACAAAAAGTGTGTGAGAAGTCATCGAAAGGGTGAAATTGGACCATGATGAGAACACGGCACACACTTCTACCCACTGGCAAGGATCATCTGTCCTCCCTCCTCCTAATCTTCTCCTTGCTGCTCTTTCTATCCCACTTCCTACTCTTCTACTGTTCTCTTGTAGTGAATTCCTCCATATGCTTTTTGTTTTTACAATTCCTCCTTCTGGAGATAAGAGTTAATTTAGATCATCATCTTCAAAATTCCTTTCCTGAAATACACTTTTTTTGAGATGCCTACAAGAGACAAAACATGGGAATTTGTATCAGAATAAGTGTAATGAATGTCATTTTCCTGAGTTGTCCATTCCTGTAGATAAGAAGAATTAATTGAACCTGGATCCAATTTTGCTGATTGTTTGACTGTCCCATCTTCTTACAGAAAGGTAACAGTGCACATCCTATGTTAAAGAAATTAACAGTTATTCATACACACATTTCTAGACTAACACAGGCCACCGTTTGCAGTTTCTTGACATACCTTAGCCCAGACCTGTGAAACAATTGCAATCTATGTAATTCCAAGTGGATATTTTTTTTTCCGTTTCATCATGCAAAACTGCTTTTGTCTTGCTTGGTATGGAAAATCACAACACATACCCCCAACCTGTTTCCTTAGCTGTGCAGTTAAGTGCAGGAGATATTTGAACTGCTCTTGTCCATTTCGTCCTTCACTGGCAAAAAATCAGATTAGAATGATGTGGATGTGTGTCAGTACTGCTACATTACTACACAGAGAAATTGACTGGTGTTGATATGCTACAGGAAGTTATGGTGAAACAAAAGTGTGATGGAGAGAAAATTAGTTGCTACTGCAGCTGCGATTATTAAGAAGAAAATATGCAAAGCCATGTATTGGTATTTCCTCTGATACATCTGCTTCTATGGCTCCCAAGACTGGAGCATCTGCACAAGCTCTCCTGCTTTTACGACCAAGATTACAACAGCTGCTGTGAGAATTGCTTTCTTTTCCTGCAGTACAAAAAAAATAATCTTTATTCAGCCCTGTTGTTTCTACAGAGTATTACACAAGGTTTGAATGCCTACAAAGATTAAACAGATAGCATTTCTCTGCATATTTATTATCAGACTGCACAATGGTATAATGAATATGTGGAGTTTCTTTTCGAGCAGACGCCCTAGTGCTGCAACTTGGAGCATGACAAAAAACTCAAAACAAATATTTCCTGAGGTTCTGAAAGTGTCAAGCTGTCTTTTATGAAGCTGAACCACTCCTTTTCTTCAGTCTGCCACAGTCTTGCTGAAGAGTGTAAGACTCTGGAATTGCAGAAATAGCATTAGCTATGTTTGATTGTACCCTCATTCTTAGTACCCTCACACAGTTTGGACAGGGTATTTCATGTATGTTATCCAAAAAGAAAAAATATGTACAGCTTGAACATGAACATGGCTCTACTTTTTCTGTTGGTGTCATCTCTTTCATGTACTACCTGTGGCTTTACGTTCTTTGGCCTTGGTGATTTAGCTCCTGAAATCCTGTAAATTGCAGCCTTTAGATGCCTTTCAAAAAACAAAATTTGGATCTTGAAAACAATATAAGCTATATCTTCTTTTCCAAAATGTTTAAATTGCTCAGAATCTGGGATACACTAACAGAAATTGGAGCTAGAAATCTATAGGAGCCCAGAAAATCAACTGTGGCCTTCACTACTACCAAACCCAAAGGCACCTCCAGAACCACCAACAGAACTGCCTCGGGAATCCATGGAGAAAACAGATAAGTCTACTAGCAGGATAAGCCTTTGCTATTTATAGTCCCAGGCTTCTCTGTGCTCAGAGAGATAGCTGCACTGAGGCCAATGTACCTCTAAAAACAAAAATTATTGAAAGACATGTCAAGTTCAGAAGAAGAAAATAAATGGATTAATAACAAAAAAAATGAAAGTATTGTTTTGGAGTTACTACTCTAATGACTAGTAAATAAAGAGATGGTAGAGATGAAAGGCTCTTTCAAACTACAAAGCAGCATATGAAGCAAGCAAAGGTTCCAGGAAACATTTGGACATGCTCTGGTTCTTTCTAAAAGAGCACAGATTGCCAAGAAGGTCACTTCTTAGCTAGTGTGTATTTTTATCACAACTGAATTTCAGTGTATGAATTATATTCATAATGATTAGGTTTTGTGCTGACTTCTTTATGGCTATGATTATTTTACTGCATTAAGATGGTTCTTACGTTCTTGGAAGGAGCTCTAGTAAAAGTAGGATCTATGCTGCCGAACACTAGTTCTCTTTGAATTTGCTTTGATTTTGGATACTAAAAATCCAAATTCATCTCTTTACACATATGCCGGCAACTAGATTTCTATGGCTTTCTACCATTCATCTTCATTTGTTCAATTGTCACCTTTTCCCCGGTGTCTTCTCCTCACACATTCTTTCATGGGACTGTCAAGACGTCTCAGATTGTCATCCTGGCATATGTCCTGGGATTGTCTGATCTTCTATGTCTTTTTGTTTCCCATTGGACAAACTTTAAGGCAGGATCTTGGCAACTCTTTTCCTCTTAACAGCTGTGATGTTTTCCAGCAAAACATAACTCTTTTCTTAAAACATAGTCCCAGGAATAGCTCAGATCTGTTAACAAATTGACAAATCTGATATCAACCTAGAACATCTTTTTTAAAAGAAGAGAAGGTTTTTTCATGTTATGGACTGCAACTGTGTGTTTTTGTATGCTTACAGGTTTTCTTTCCTCAGCATTTTTGACTGGTTGTTCAAAATAATTTTCCAATTCATACTGCGTCTATAGATCAAGTACAGTGTATTAGTTCTTTCACTTAAAATTTGACAGGCATTCATTTCTTTTAAACCTTTGTGAAGATCATGTTCTTTATGACTGAAATGGTTGTGTTGGTATTCATTTCTCATCATTCAAAATGTAGTATTCTACAGAAATGTTCTAAATGTATTTAAGATGATACATTTCCTGTCAAAACTCCAAGGTTGAAATACCTTTGGAAGCACGAAGTCATTTATGAGCTTTGAAAATTTTCCTTGAGTAATGTAAAAAAGACTTTAATCCAGAAAGAAGGTGGTATTCTAAATTAAGTGGAATTGTGTTGCAAGCAAAGGAAAACATTTGCATTGTTAGATAAAAGTGCACTTGAAGCACAAGGCAGAAATGTATAAACATTGTATCTAACATTTGGTTGTGTTGTATCAGATGCCCTGGATCAGACACTGACAAATTATCTCAAGACGTATGGAAATTAAAATGTCCTCAGATGCACATGGGAAACATCTCTGACAACAAAGAGATTTACAGACTAACGTTACTTCCTGCGTAAAACAAAAATCCTCTCTACAGGACTTGTCCTAGCCCTGGGTGTATTGGCTTTGATCTGCTAGAATTTCAGGGAAGAGCATGCTTGTAGGGTCACGTGAATAAAAATCTAGGAGCAGGGAATGGAGTGTTTCTGATGCTGTCCACTAAAAAAAATGAAAGGATATTCACAACAGAAAGTCTGCTGAATGTACCAGAGTTAAGATGGGTCATTCCTTATCAACTGATGGCTGATCATTGAAAACATTCAAAGGCAATGTTTTAAATTAGAGGCAGATAGAATGTGCTTAAAGAACTTTTGCAGCCTCCTTTCAATTCCTGCAAAATTTGACAAATTAAAAACTCCAGTGAATCATTCTTAAGTCTCTCTGTCTACATACTATACATATACGTGTGGATAGCATGGTGCACTAACTTTCATTGTCTGTTGTACTAGCCGAAAGAAAACTCGCTGGTTCAACTCAACTCAAACAAAGCGAAGGGCAGTGTTGGTATCATCCGGTTAGCTCTCTTCTGAGAGGGGCTCAATCTATTCCTTGTAAAGTCAAGGAGCAGCTGCTTTGGTTCCAGTTCAGCTAAGGCTAGAAGTTCTGTTTCCAGCTGCCTGAAGGTTTTGTTTCTGTGATAAATCTTGAAATCCTTGTCTGATTATTATAGAGCCATCTAAGTCATCCTAGTAGTCCAGGGAAAATAGACAGGGAAAATCCACTTTTTCTCTCTAATTTTACTGGAAGCTAGTGCTGTGGCAATGGGGTGTGTGCAAGGAAGGCCTCAGCCACCTGTGGATATTTATGAGCTGAAAAATTAAATGTCTCTGCTTTGTATTATGTCTTGTGACATGTGCATCGCGCTACATCTGGATGTGTCAAAATGGATCACATCACGTGATGCTCTGTAACCTGGTGTCAGGCTGCAGACGTAGCTTCCTCAAGAAACACTCACAGTGAACAAAAGAAAAGAATTACAAATAGTTACTAGGCTATGGAAGGCACCAGAATTTTCTGTATTGCATGTGAAAGTGGGCACAGCTCGACTCATAGAAATGCTGCCTTAGCAGACCATCCATTTTGTCCTGCTCATCTCTTATCTCTATGAAGTAAGGAGCTGAAGTTTAGTAAGGATGGGAGGGAAAAGATTTTAATTTCCTTTACTTTACATTAGCTGGATTGTAGCACTTGACGATTGAGAATAGCCCAGTGCTGTTTTCCACTCTGAATTTTGAAGAGAAAAAAAGCCTTAAAAATGCCTGAGGGAGCCCAGCTGGCCACATCACTGGGTACAGGAGCACCCACAACCACTGCAGTAGGCTGAGTTAAATGTAGAAAGTAAGTAGTACCATGTTGTGGTCAAGTTATATTTGTGACTGAGAAAGCCCTTGAAGGAAAGCCTAATCTATCTTCAAGCCGCGTGTATGCACCAGAAATGGGAAGGAACTCTTGAAGTACAGAGTGTGGATTTTTTTTCTCCGCTCACAGCTTTATTTTGTTGGGTTTCACACGGCAGCGTTTCCGTGTGAGCTCTCTCCCATCCTGTGCCATGCACTGGAGGCCTGACTAGCTCCTGTGGGCAATGAGCTCAACTGCAGCATCGGGTCTTCCATCTGGGCAAGGCATAGGGCAGTGCAGAGGAACTCTTGGCCCTGGAATAAAGCTCCAGCAGCAGCACTGCTGTTACAGTCAGCCACGAGAGCACAGTATTAGAGGACAAGTGGATTTTGCAGACGGAGCCAGCACCTTTCATTAGACTAGCCTAAGCCAGCAAGTGAAAACAGACACATGTTCAAGCACGCAAGTGCAGGGTTAAACTTAACACAAAGAATGCCTGCAGTTTCATCCAGTTTTCTAACATTTTTAGAAGATGTTCTAATCCTATGATAAATTTTTGAGTACAAAGCAGAGAAAAAGTAGCATAATGCAGTCACTTAAAAACATCAGAAGGCCTCTTGTTTACCTTTCCCTTCCAGACAGGCTCCTTCCAGCTTTGTCAGTAAGCACCTTGCAGCAGGGCCCTGTGTTTCACAGTGAAAGTGAGACAGCCCTTTCCAAGGCTCTTTAAGAAAAGAAAGCCTTGCAGGGGAAATCGTTGGATGAGAACCTGTTCCTTTCAAACCAAAGCAGATGTCCCCTTTCACTTGCACTAAACATCAAGAATTCAACCCTGAAAATGGATTTTTCTTCTTTTTCTGTGCAAGTGAAAATTGCGTGTATAGCGTGTAACTGAATGTGTTGGACAGTTTGTTCCTTCAGGAGTGCAGACAAGGACACATGGGCTCTTGTTGGATTCTTATATTCTAACTTATGTAGATATCTGACAATCAAAAACAGATAATGTAAAGATACAGAAACAAAGCATCAGAAACTATTAATTTCTTTTAATCCATTTCTAAAACTGTCTCTAAAGAAAACACAGAAGAAAATGTGTATTTACTTCTTTTCTTTTGCCTTTTAGCACCAAGAAGTTGCAATACAGTACTGATAGTTTTGTGTGTGCTTGTGATAAACAGCTAGTGATAAGTTGTGGTCAAGGAAGTGGTTAACTGTTCCATATAACAGCAGGTACAAGTGCCTGCTTGAATCAGGCACAGTTTCTACAATACTGAGAATGAGAAGTCAAAATGAGTTCAGAAGCAAGTACCCAGACTTTCACATTTACTCTGTGAAGACTTCACTTGGTCCTAGCCAAGTGAAGTAAGGAAAGAGCCATTCTTTTCTTGTAGCAATTGCCACCAAAAGTGGTTTCATTCTCCAATATAGCCATCCTTAGATTGCTCCTTCCATTGCCATCCTCAGCCTTGCCACATTCACAGGTTGTGCAAACACAGCACTTCACACTGCCTGGAAAATTCACACACACATTTCCCACCCTTTAGCCCCAACTCATCAAATATATGTGTATATCTTTCAACAGGATTCAGCCCCGATATTTTACTACTTTAAGACTGTCCCAGTTTGGCTATGTTGTGCTTATTTGCACCTCTATCAAGCCACAGTAAAGCCGTAATTTGCACCTTTTGAGGGAGGAAGTACAGAGGCAAAAAGTGAAGGGTGTTACTGTTCAAAAGCTGTCAAAACAGAAACTTAATCAGGGAAATCCATATGAAAGGGAATGTGGGACAGTATGTGATGACAGCATCTTGTTACAGAGCCTGTACACAGCATGGGGCTTCTGGATCACACTTCTGACGCAGCTGAGACAAACTCTCTGCTTTCCAGGTGTCTATGCTAGGTAAAGCATTCTCTTCATCACCCACTTCCTCTGTAACGTGATCAAATTCATCATTCCTTTTATTTCCCTTTGTGTTTGCTTTGTCCTGCAGTAATTTGCTAACTGCAAAGAAGGCAAGTGCTCTGAAAACACACCAGCCTACTGCAAGTAAGTCATACTTGTCAGATGTTCTCCTTGTGAATCATGCTGACAGATTGAATCTGTTTACCTCAAACAAACTGTCAGAAATGTTCAGTACCCGAACCAAAGCATGGAAAAGGCTTTCAAATACACATGTAGTTCAGATCATAGCGCAGCATATCGTATTTTGCATATTTCATAAAGGTATCACATGTACGTTTGCATGTAACAGTCTGAACATGCTGTTTACAAAGATATTCGGTATTGCTACAAGAAAAACCAATTAAGCCTCACATGGCTAATGGGGTGGGAGCAGGATTCCTCTGGCTCGCTCTGCCTGGCATAGTGGCTACTGAGCTGCAGGCATGGCTGCAACGCTGCAGCCTGAGACCTCAATGGCTCTGGGCACCTCGTGCCGACTGTGCAACCTGTGGCACCTGAATGGCAGCTCCAAAGGGCAACACTCACCTGCCACAAGCAGTGAGTAGCATTAAAAGGCATTTGCTGTACACTGCTTGAGAATTACCCCTACATTCGTGAAGGTGTAAACAATGAGCTTGCTTTTTGTCCTCTCTTTCAGCCTTGCTGTTTTGGCTGTAAGTTGGTTTCCTTAGCAATTTTAGAAACAGTTTCAAACTGAATTTATGGAAGAGATACATTTCCTCAACATGGTCATGTTTTCAAAATCATAGCGAAACGTACACAAAGCTATGGCTGGTGGTAGCAACCCTTATCTCTCTGCCAGATCCCTCTCTGTATGTGGCTCTGGTTTGGGAACCCATGGTGAAGTTTAAAAAAGACTTGTCTGGTTCCATTTCCAGAGCTTTTACAAAAAAGCCCCTTTTTATTCTAATTTTCTGAGCAAGTTTCAGAATCAAGCATGAATTGATAACAAACCCCTGCTTGAAACTGATAAGTGCAAAGCTTAGAATTTTAAGATCTGGGGAATTAAACAGCTCCTCATTTACTCACAACCTTGCCCAGTGTTTACATGGAAACCAAGTGGGACAATCTGAAGCTGGGACAGAGGGAGGAGTAGAGTGTTAGTTTGGTTTTCACTTCTCTTTTTGTTTTGTTTTGTTGTTGCTGTTGCTGTGTTTTGGCCCGCAATGGTGTGAGAAAGAGTCCTGCCGTGCTTGTGAGATATCGTTTGTAGCTCACCTGAGTTGGGACCCAGACCAGATGCTCCAGATCTGCTCTGACCCTGAGGGGCTGGAAAGCACTTAGCAAGTGAGCACATTTCTTAGCAGTAGACCTGATGATGTTGTGCACACCAGGAGCTCAGCACCAGGAGCTCAGCACCAGCAGCTCGCTCGTGAGAACCGGAGAGGTGCTTAAAGTTTGTTTGTATGTGCAGGAATTTGGTCAGCATTGACCACACTGTGGGAAGGTGCCTTAGAGCCAGGAGCTCTGCAGGTTTTACTGTGCTGTGACACTGGCTGAGGGTAGTGAGCCTGGTCAGTCGCTAGGTGTGCATGTTCCCCGGGAAACAGCTGTGTTTGCATGAATTGTGATTTAAGGTGGCAAACAAACCGCTTTGAGGAGTGCTGTCATTAGAAATGCTTTGGGTGAGTGTGGTTGTGCTGGTAAATCAGATTTGTGAGGGACATTCCATCTGCTTGCCCCCATCTGTCTTTCCACCTGCAGGCTTCTTGCTCTTGTGAGTTCATTAGTTCAACCTTGCAGTAGTCCTGCACTGTTGGTGCAGCCTCTGCCTACACCTCTCTCTCCTTCACATCCCCCCAAACCAGGAGACAAGTGAGCTGAGACGAATTCATGCTGATTTGTCACAGTGAATGTTTGAATTCCCATGATGCATTTGAACCAGTAGCAGCCTTGTTCTTTCTGGTGATCACAGGCTAATTTGTGCCTGTGATCCAGCTCACAACTGTAAACTGGCGTCTGATCTTGGTCACACCAGAAAATAGTTCAGTAAAATTAATTTCCACAATCTATTTTAGTGCTAACAAAAAATAAATTAGTTTACATTTTAAAAAGGGAGTAAGACAGGGAATTATTGAATTTATAGGGGATCTGATCATAGTCTTTTTCTGTTAGGTGAACAAAGTTCTTGCCAATGTTTCTACACTTCCTATACTATGTGCTGTTTTACAGCTATGTTGTTATGTTTGCAAAAGGGAAGCATGATCACTGCGCTATTAATTTTTGCACTTCTGTTACGTTGGTTCTACTTCAGTATCACCTTTTATTATCTGCAGAGCAAGAAGGGAAATGGAAAGTTGTTGTAGCTAAGGCATCCACAGCCCTCTGGTTGTTGCAGCTTTACTTTCCTTCTCATTGTGGATGGCTGCACTGCCAGCAGGCCAGGACCCCTGCATCTAGAGAGATCCTGGTGGGTCTGCCAGGTCCTTTCATGATCCTTGTTGCTTTACAGGGATCTATGTCCTGCAGAAATTCTCTGGCGAGACAGGAGTACAGTCAGGCACAAAGGCATCCTGAAAGATTCATTTGCAAAGATATTTCTCTCTCTTTGTTTTCAAGGCATTTAGTAGTGGCTTTTTATTTGTGAATATATGACAGATAAAAAATTATCTATTTTTGTACAGCTTTTCACCTTCATAAATTTGGAACTGATGTGCCATTTGCCAGCTCCAAATGAGCACACAACTTTCTTTCCCTCTTGAGTAGTATTACCCGTGTCTACGGTAGGGGCTTCAGGAGGAGGGAGAGCAGCTTATTATAACATTCCTCTTGCTCCATGATACCCAAGCAAATTGCAGTTACATTAAAAATATTCCCTTTGTGGTATTCGCAGGTTATATAAAGTCCTGAGAATGAGTTGTCCTCAGACGGATGATATATTTAAACAACAAGCTACAGTGGCAATTCCTTCCTCATGAGCCTGCACTCAGTGCTGGGTGTGTGGCCAGCAGCAGCTCTGCAGCCACCACATGTTGGGCAGGCAAAGAAGTGAAGGTCCTTGAACCACATTTTGGAAACAAAATAAACATAGCTCTTTCTTAACAAATAAGAGCAAAACTGTTGAGAAATACCTGTAATACTGCTACATGAGTATTTACTTAGTTTTTCCTTTCTGGTTTTCATACTGAAGCCATTTTTATTCATTTCGTTGAAGAAATGACTAAAAACTCAGTTTTGGGACACCAGAACAGGACATGTCTTACAGCAGAGAAGAAAAGGCTTCAGAATGAAGGTGTGAGACTGACACTAATATCTGCCCCTCTAGCTTTCTGCCTTCACAATCTCTCTGTAATATCTAGCAGTTTCAGTGGAACCTTTCAAATCTTGACATTGCTGCGGGATGACACAAGCTGCTTATAGCAAATAAAGGGGCTGTGATTCATCAGCCTCTCTTTTCCAGGAATAGAGCTGCGTAAGCTCAGGGTCTGTCTGGCCCTGGCTTATCGGGTGTCTGTCACGATACAAGAGATGAACATATTCTGATTTGTCTAGATATGCTACCTACTGCACTGCAACTGCTTGTGTTTAAGACACAAGCAAACTTCTCTGCAACTAGCTGAAGAAGTCACGTATCATATTCTGTTTGTGCACTGCCATTTTTTGCCTGTTATGTAAAACCCTAATTCTTCCTCCCTCCCTTATTTCGCCACCACCAACTTTATAAAGTATCATTCTGCTTTCCTGTGTTGCTATGACAACATTTACACTTGCCTTTTGAAGGCAAAATATGTGGCTTCTTTCCATATTTTTGTCAGTGTGTTCTTGTGCTAGAGGGGCAAACAGGGAAATGAAGGCAAACACAGATAAAGCTTTACGCAGCACGCTGTAACTTTAGTTCTTAACAGAAAGGGCATTTATGTGGGTCTAGCATGGATTTACCTGTGATAAATTCTTCAGTTATCCCTAAGACAGTTTCATTCAGTTTAGTGTTATGAATCTTCTTCCTCAGTGCAAGAGAAAATGAACAGAAGCACAGTGAGAAAAGACCACCACCATCCACAGTGGTGTTTTTTGCTAGCACTTGGCAACCACTTCCAGAGAGGGAGAGCATCTCAAGGGAACCAACCACTGAAAAAGGCAGCAAGCTATATTTTGAATTAATCAGGAGGCAGAAACAAGGAGAAAAAAGCCCTTTCCTTTGCCCTCATCTGCCATGAGGAAGGTCTTTGTAAATGTAATATCTTCTGCCATAAAATATGGGAACTAATGTCAGCACCTGATAAGAGTAGTGCTTGTTGTATGGGCAGAAGGGAGTGTGCTCCAGCTCTTAGCAGCAGCCTCAGTGCCTCTACCTTGTCTGTGACTCTTTAGTGACTTTTCTGTGTCAGACAGCCCAACTGACCTGCACCTCTTCACACATATAGTCTCTAAAGCAGAGGTAAAAAAAATCCCCCTCCAAAGATGCCCCTGCATGAGCTTTTGAAACGATAGGATCTTTGTTAGAAGTGCTAAGAGCTGAAAAACACCTCTTACCACCAAGTGCCTGGTTCTCCTATGTAAGCTGCAGAACCTGAGCTGGATAAGCCTTATGGGCTGCTGCATTTGGTTTGGAACCTAAAAATGGACGAGAAATTACATTTCCTCAAAGCACGAGAGATAATCTGCCTTTGTGGGGCTTATTTTAGATCTCTTTACAAATCCTACAGGAGAAGATATGTGGGAGATGTACCTCTGCAGTTCAGACAGTGTCAGCAACCTGAAGTGCCTCCCCTGCTCTGGCCATGAGAGTGTAGTCCTTCTTATCACAGCATACCTTGGTGGCACATAAGCTGAAGTCAAAGCTTATTCTCTCTGAACAAGGGAAAATACTGAGCTCTGAACACTGCTGACGAAATGCTAAACTGTGTCAGTGGTCTTCGGAACAAAATCTGCAAAAAGTCCTGCTGCATTTAAACAGGTTGTTAATATGTTCCTTAGTGTATAACGATGTCAGCTGAGTGGGTTTAGACTTCTGACTGCAGTAGAACCTGATAAGAAGCACAAACCTCCAGTTTTAATTTAACTTCCAGGTGTACGCCATGAACTAGTGCCAGGACCATGAGCGCCTGTTGCTCCTTTGCTGACCCCTCTATTGTTAAGTAATCCTCTATTACTTATATATCCCATTGCCAGAGACATCCCCCAGACAAATGCAATCTAGAAGGTAGATAACCATGCTGAAAATTATCAACATAGAGCAAACATGATTTCGTGCACTCAGAGGAGGCCAAATCAAACTTGCAAAATGCTGGCAGCAGTTGACAGAGAGGCTGGGTACTGTTGATATCTACTCAAGATCCATCTCCAAGTGTGGTGAAGCAGCTCAGCAAAATAAGAAGCAGACGGTTGCTCCAGCTGTCTCCAGGGGAACCCAATGGTCTCTGCCCCAGACACTGGAGCCTGTACCACAGTTCTGCAGGGCTGTTCAGGTTGCCCTGTGCCAGCTGATCAGTAATTGCTGCTTCTCCCTGGATCCTCTTTGTGGCATCCCAGCCGTAACCACTGTCAGCTCCTTTATGGTTTAAAATTTCTTCATCTGAAGAGATATGTGACAGCTGGATCAATACCTGATCCTTTACCACAGAGGATTGTGAAGCTGCACTAACTCAGCTTCACAACAAATTTACACTGCTTGAATCTATTTCCTCGTTCATAGATGATGTTGCTGAAAATTTGGGAGTTACAAAGATATCACTGAAATAGGAATTTTGGCACACACATCATTGGCATGATGGGAAGAGCCATTTTTTAGAGAACACAAGGACTCAAAGGAAAAAGCAAACGGAGGAGGAGCTGTTCCCAGACGTCGGGCGTGCAGGAAACGATTCCCTCAGCCTGCCCTTTCTGCCCCTGGAGAACCAGAGGAGCTGCAGGCATGGGACATGCTTCGGTCAGCAGCACAACCTGGTACACAGCTGCAGTGCAGGAGGTGCACAGCATACCCCCACCTCCTGCCTCCATCCCGCTCCCTCTCTTCCAGCATGCTTTTATGTCCCTGCACAGATTGACTGTGACACATTTATATCCAGCAGCGTTCCTCTACAGCAGGGGATTCTTTGTTGTGAATTTATGGCTGGATTATATCCCTTTTTAAGCTATCTCGTAGGACAAAGCAGCTGTAACACATGGTCCTCACAGCACTCCCACGCTGGAAATGGGAGTGAGTGATGGGCAGCAGCACAGTGCATGCTCTGCTCTATTTTGTTACAACAGACCCCTCTAATGCGGCAAGGAAATTTAGGCAGCACCCTTTTTCCTGAGGTAAGCAGCTTTAAAGCTCACATGTCAGCTGAGCATTGTAAGAAAATAGGAAATGAAATATGCATATCTTTCTGAAAGTGTGTTTTCAAAATTTGAGCTCTGTGCGCAGTTTTAGTTTGTGTGATCATTCCTGTTTAAAACTCAGCTTAAAAAATCCACAAAATAAGTAGTCAGTAAGCAAGTCTTTTTCTTTTTGCAGACTCCTCAGTGATATCAGGACACGTATGGAAATAAGAGGATATTTATTTGTCCACAGAGCTCTCTCCCAGCTCATTTTTCTATTTCAATAGAGCAGCCTCAGAATGTTAAGTATCCTAAATCAAATATATCTAGAAACCAATTCAGGGTAGGTGCGATGAGGGCTATGGCTCAAGCTAAGTTTCCAGACCAGCAGTGTGAACCACTGCACTGCCCCAGTGCCCACACAGACAGTCCTGCAGTTCTTGCCAAGCACTCAGTAAGTTACTGCATTTCTCTGCTCTTGAGTCACACATCTGGGAACAGGCATTATGGTCAGAGAATGCCTAACGTGTTTAGGGTGTGTTGTTTGAGCCTCTGATTTATCAGTAGTTCAGCAGCATTTTTTGGTTTTAAGACCCAAACAACAAAAGTTTGCTAGTCACTCAGGGAAAATAGTTCAGAGCCTGATATCCTCTGTGACACAGGCTTTCTTGATTTTCAGTCTCAATTTTCTTTCCTTTAATTTTTGTTTCTTAATTGGACAAGTGTATGACACGCTCACTATTTTCCCTCTATCATTAGGCGTTAGTCCCACACATATTTATGCACATGGTTGACTTTGTTATCACAAGGAATCTGAAATGAATGTGGTAAAGCAATAAATGTGTCCACGTGCATAGTGTGTTGGGGAGCTGCACCGCAGTGTTCACACCCACCTATGTATCAGTTCTAATCTCCTTCAATGCTGCACTGTCAACGTACATATTTTGCATAGGTTAGTCTCCTTGCTGAAAGCAGTCCATCCAACAGTGAAATTACTTAGTAACACCTCCCTGTTAAATACTCAGTCTCTTCATTTAATGAAGTATCCCAATATGAATGTGTTATTCCAGGTCTGATTCCTTCAAACATGTCCGCTGTTATAACGGCTCGTTGATGTACATTCACATTCAGAAGAATAGAGCTCCAAGTTAGAAATGTTCCTGAGGGTAAACAGCAAACAGCATATGTTCTGTCCTGTCTGCCGTGACACTGGCTTGGATGTGCATTGTTCAAAAAATCTCCACTTCTTTTTTCTTTTCTTTTCTTTTCTTTTCTTTTCTTTTCTTTTCTTTTCTTTTCTTTTCTTTTCTTTTCTTTTCTTTTCTTTTCTTTTCTTTTCTTTTTTCTTTTCTTTTCTTTTCTTTTCTTTTCTTTTCTTTTCTTTCTTTTCTCTTCTCTTCTCTTCTCTTCTCTTCTTTCTTTTCTTCTTCTCTTCTCTTCTCTTCTCTTCTCTTCTCTTCTCTTCTCTTCTCTTCTCTTCTCTTCTCTTCTCTTCTCTTCTCTTCTCTTCTCTTCTCTTCTCTTCTCTTCTTCTTCTTTTCTTTTCTTTTCTTTTCTTTTCTTTTCTTTTCTTTTCTTTTCTTTTCTTTTCTTTTCTTTTCTTTTCTTTTCTTTTCTTTTTCTTTTTCTTTTCTTTTTTTTTTTCTTTCTTTTTTTTTTAATGCAAGAAATGCATTAAATAAGGTGGAAAGCTTAAAGTAATTTGGTACAGCAGCAGTATCTATCAAAAGGAGTTGGGCAAGTCCAAACGAGCAGTGTCATTTGCAGTGCTCTTAACTGAAACTCCTAATCTAATGTAGTTCAAAATTCTAGTGCTTTATGAAAGCAGAGTTTCATGGCATTCTCGTTATGCAAAAAGGGTAGGGAATAAATAAATAAATGGGAAGTATAACAACGATTAATACCAGCAAAATAATCACCTCGAGCATAGGATTAATCTGGTACTCAAACAAATACTTAATTCTTGTAAATACTCTCATATACTCCTAATGTCTCTCTCTAGCACAGATGACTCAACATTAAAATCCAACAACACCCAAGCTCTCTCCAAACCAAGGTGTGAAATTCACAGCCATTGCTAGGGGTCAGTTGAAATTTTTATCAGGTGAACAAAACCAAAACTTGCTTGAGCTCCCAGCACCAGCACAGCCCCTGCAAACTGCAGCAAGTGGAAAGTCTTAGAGCCAATACACAACACGGTCTTTCATAATCATGACTCTTTTGCACATGAGGCTACATTTAGTGCTGTGCTAGCTCTTTAAGACGGCCTCATCGTGATAATCAATGTAGCCCGTCTAGTGCAGTGCCACTTTCCTGCTGTGAGAAAGCACAGCTCTTCCCGCTACCACAGCCCCCTGCTGACTTGTTTTACAACATTTAAGCAGGAAACTGTTAAACCTTACTTCTCTTTTTTTCCCTCTGTGCATACAGAAATCTTCTTTCCTGCTGCTTTGTCACTTGTAGCAAGGACCGTTAAGAAGTGCCCTGGCTTTTACCCTGAGCAGTGCCCTAATTTTAACCTTCTGCAACGGTTATCTTCATTTTACTCAGATTCTTAAAGGTGACTCATTCGGTAAGGCAGACTGTGATAGCATCTAGTAGAAGAACGTATTTCCAAAAAGCACGGTAAAAAGGTCACCGACACCAAGGCTTCTTCAGAGACAAGAGGTGGGTGGCTTTGGTTTGTTCAGAGATGAGCAAGCTCCAGCCAGCCTTGTCACCACAAGAAGGTGAAAACCCGTGTGGCTGGGCTTAGAAATCCTTGGCAATGGTAGGCACATGTGTGTGGGCTGCAGAGCCCCTTCCCATTGGGATGTTTGAAAGGGGAAGGGTAAAGATGATGTTACAGGAGGGGCTCAGCCACACTCAGTAAGCACCTTTAATAACAATGTTTACACCTAAGAAGCTGATATGAATGCAAGCTTTATGAGTTTTCATCTTTATTATGACATAATGAGTGAAGTTAAAGCCGGAGGTTTTTATGCCGTTATCAGAGTCTCTGTCAGTGAGCACTGGAACCTAATTAGTTCTGATGCAGAAAATCAGCAGAGCCACTGCTGGTTATGACCTCTGCCAAGAGCACCAGAGACCAGGCAAATGAAGCTTAAGACATTATTAGTTGTTCTGTTGCAAAGTCCCAGATAAAATATGACAGGATGTTGTTGCCTGACTCCGGCAGCAGCTCTCCAGATGGCACTCAGCACTGGCTCGCAGCGAAGCTCATGGGGAGGCTGGCACATTTTCTCTGTCAAAATGAAAGTTTTCCAATTACAAAGAGATAATGTGAAGAGATGCAAACTTAATCTCCTGAACGAAAGGTTGCAAGCTGTGTAATAGCAGTCGAGGGGAGAGATTTCACATAGTTCACTTGCTTTAAATACTGATGCTTAGGAAAGCTTTGTTGTTCTGCCCAGTAAAACCAGGGAATCGGCTTCACTTGGTGCCGGGGCACCAACAGAGGGATGCAATTGTGTCACAGCCACTTGGGTCTCACAAAGGCACTGATCTCCCACTCGTATGTCAGGGCCAGGATGAGCAGCTTTTGCTTGAAAGGATCGATGACAGACAAAAAAGGAGAACTTGTATTTTGGGGATAGCTGGGAGCTGGTCACTTGTGTTTATTTAGTGGTAGGCCAGGTAACTTCTGCATGTTTGGCTGGGGGAAATAATGTGTTTTCTTTCTCAACATTTTATGAAATCCTTGTGGGAAAAAAAGAAGCAGAGTGTCATGCAAGTGGTGCGCTCATAGGGTTGGACACTGATGTTATGAAACTCTGTCCTTGTAACTGCACTGCACATGGGGAAGCTACTTGGTAGCCCCGGTGACAGAAAAACACAGTAGAGGACTGATGACGGCACTGCTCACCTCAGCATCACTTTGAGCTGCTGGGAAGCTCAAAGGGAATTATCTGATGGCTAGGAAATCCCTACATGCATTGTCCTCTGCTTGATCTGCCAGCATAAATGCCTCTCGGCTTGACCCGTTGGGACAAAGAGCTCTCAGCAGGCTGTCCTGGCTAAAAGCTGTTGCACAGCCTCAGGAGGAAACCCTGCAGTGCTCCTTGGCTGCTGCTGGCTGTCCAATGGTGCTGCAGGCAGTCAGGAGAATACATTTTGGTAGTGTTATTTGAAATACTGCAGCACAGGAAATGCCAGTTGACTCCAAGGGCAACCTCTCATGCAGCATAGTGCACAGGGCTGGCCACCACTTACTGCTTGAAGTGGACATATTCTCTTTCGACTGAAGAGAACTGTGAAGTGCACTTACTCCAAAGTGCAGCTCTCAGTTCAGCATTAAAGTGAAATAGAATAAGAGAAAGGCTTTTTTTTATTATTTTCAGTGCAATAGTAGGATTTGCAGATCTCCATTGCATTTAAATTGAGATAGAAAGGAGGATTCCGTAAGTGTAAATAAAGAAGTAGATAATACAAAATGTGAAGAGAGGAAATCAGAAATTCAAGCAGAGAAAAATGAAAATACCTAAAGCAGAACAGCTCAGGGGAAGTGATTCTAGTTTCACATAGGTGTGGATGAGAACAAAAGAGCAATGAAGGGGAACGCCCTGTAAGGTGACACATGCATTTACTGAAAAATTTAACAAGGCTATGGGGCTTTGCATAGGTCTCGTTTTGCATTTTTATTTTTTTTTTCAAGATTCGCAAAGCCTTTTGCCTCAAACTATCACCACACAAACCTTAATTCTTGTTTCCTCATTGAGGAAACACAGACTTCATGCAGTCCAAAGTTCTGCAAGAACACATGATTTTCAGCAATGTTATTTTTGCATAGAATCTATTGAGAAATCCTCTCTGTTTTTGGTCAGGTGCAGCCACTGCACTGTGGCTGTCCGTGCCAGGGGTGCTTGCTGCAATTGGGAATACACACTCAAAATGGCAACATCCAAATGGAGTGCTCTGATCTTACCCTACCAAAATTCTCAAACTCCTTTTGGTATTCCCAAATCACATAGTTTTTTCCATTTCAAAGCTTCCAAAATTTCATCACTCTACTCAGTCATGAGATGAAAGAAAATTCTGAGATGTGAGGGCTTCTGTCTGGGCACAAGGGTGCAGCAGAGGCCAAGAACAACCAAGTTTTGTCCTGCTGGAAATGGTGGCATGGTTTGAGGCTGTTGGTTATTAACTGCTGTTGATGTGTTAATCTAGCATGGGGAAGAGAAAACAGAAAGGACGTTTCAGCTGTAGGGTTTAAATTTACATATAAAATTAGTATACAGTTAGAGCCAACGGCATGCTTACATCTGGATCCTGTATGATAGTAGTTAATATGTTTAATATGGCAAGTGGCATAAAGCAAGATTAGATAAAGTTTTCTGCTTAGCCATGCTTCTCTTTTGGAATGAACATTCATAGCAATGCTCCCCACAGATCACACAGCAGGGCCAAGTATGGTTGTGAAATGCTCTCTGCAGCCACTGCACTTCCCAAGAGTCCCTGTGCCCCAGGCTGATCAGCAGTGAGCTGCCACCAGGGCAGGATGGGAGCTCATGAGCATTTTCAGAGTTCTGACATCAAAAACCCAAATTCACCAGCACAATCCCCACATGAGCTGTGTGATGAGCCTGAAAAATAGGCTGGAGCAGGACCTCTCACAAGGCCAACTGTTTAGAGCCTGATTATGGGGAGCTGAGAAAAAAATGTAAGTGGATGTGAATTTTGGGAAGCCTTTACTTCAAAACCAGGTCAAGGGTTTAGTCAAGGTCAACACCTTGCTGGTTGATGCTGCTCATCCATGTGGCTCGGTCCTGAAGTGTTGGAACCATGCTGATGGCTCCTCGTGTGTCCCCCAGCAGCTGGTATCTTCATTTTCACTCACTGCCGCCCAGCTCCTGCAGGCATGCCCTCCACTGGCTGAGCACACTGACCTCAGCGTGAATGGTTCATGAGATGTCAACTAAATGTCAATAGCATGGTCAGAGGAAGCCTCCCTTCACCCACCTCTGTGTGCATCACCATGCATGTGGCAGCACAGGGCTGGGGCCTGCTGCTGGTCCTCAGGTGAGCAGGGAAGCACAGGCAGTGTGAAATCCAGGTAGCTGCAGTGCGTTACGCTGATCTCTGCCCGCTGGAACCTGCTGCCAAGAGCTAGATGTGATGAGGGAACTGGCAAGGAAAATACTGTCTAACCAAGATTCAGCATGAGCAAGATCTCATGCCTGTAAGTGTACCACAGGTACGGACCCAAATCCACTTTTAAATGAGAGAGACATGAGTGAAGATGAGAGATATCTCCCATGACTGTAGATGGGAGATAACGCTGCGAGTCTTTCTCTGGGCTAGAGGTATAACACAGGTGGAAGTTGGTTCTTGTCAAAGCACATGCAGCTCACAGCCTAAAGAAAACAATGTAACTGTGTTTTCATCTGAACCCACTAAAGACCTGAAAGAAAAATGTACCCAATTTGTGCAGTCAGTAGTAAGCACTGCTGGAGTCATTCTGTGTCTGAATAAGAATAAACAAAACATTATGAATATGGAAATAATGAAATACAACAAGATTTATATTTGCAGAGAAAATTTGCTTATATCAATATGTAAGGAGTGCAAGCACTGCAAACAAGTAATAAATAAAACCCCAGAGGTGCATGGTTTGGCATGTGTTAGTCCATCACAAAATGGAAACGCTCAGAGAGGAAAATTGGCTGGCCACTGACAGAAGACAGTAGACTTATCTATTAGGGGAGGGGAGATAATATTTAATATGACATTCCTGGTAACCAGTCAGGAAAAACTACCTATACCAGATTTGCAAGGTTATTTGTTATCACATGCTCTGAGTTACATCAGAAAGCAAACCAAGGCAAAGAAGCCTCCTGTAATCTCCTGTTAGGTGCAGAGCAGCTTCAAGTCTGGAGATAACACTCCATCCCACTGAGCTTACAGCCCCCCCAGGAGGATCTGTTCTGCTATCGGCCAGCAGCAAAGCACATTGTGGTGAGCAAGCAGCACACTGCTACCACTGAGCAGGGCAGTCTCTCCCCACCCCATCTCCATTCCTGCTCTCACCCACACCTCCTAAACCCTAAACTGAGCTAATGTACCTCAGTACAGCTGCCCAAAGCTAGCTCTCTTTCTCTCTATGGTCTGTAGCTCAGTTCTCAGCTGTCAGAGGACAGTTACAGTTCCAAGTCCGTCCTTGGTTCTCAGTGCAGGTCACAGCTACCCAGAGCAAAGACTGGGGAACCCATCCCAGCAAATCCATGTGGTATATGTGGGATCCAGCCAAACTTATCATCGGCCAGCAGTGCTGAATTTGGTCAAACACACTATTAATCCATCATCTTCAGTGAGTGAATCTAATACTAAACCGTCTGCAGTACCCTAAATCCCACTCTGTCTGGTCACACAGGATCTGCTGCTCTTGTAGCGAGCTTAGGCTCATAAAGTGGTTTAAGTGTGTGATTTCTTACATGTTTCCAATGTGTGCTTTTTTCTTTGCTGTAGGGTGATTCCACCACCTGCAGAAGTGCAACTCCTGTTGGTTTCAATGCAGCTGGTGCAGGGCCAGCATGAGATTAGACTAGTGATGATTGAAACTTTCTTAGCCTTTAGTGGGACATCTGGGCAATTCACTTTACATACATGTAAAATGGAAAAACCTCTTTTTTTTCTTGCCACTTTCTTTTTTTCTACAATTCTTTTTTTCTCTCTCTATTATTCCATCAAAGATAGAGTTCCTTCTAAAAGCACATTCATTTCTTAATGCTAGAGCCATTTAGAAAAGAAGTGGAGAGCAAGCAAACTGCCAACAAGTGGTGTGTCTGCATGTAAAGATGCAAACTGAACTGTAGCATTGATATATCTCAGTATATCTTATTTGGGGAATATTTCTTGAAAAGAATACCTGCTGCTTGACAGAAGTTTTACCCACATAAAAGATTTTAGGTTTGGTTAAAACTGGCATTCACTTTTCTGTCAAGCAGCAAGCAGTCTCTTGGGAGCTTGTCTTTAGGAACCCCAGCCGGTTTGCAGCCACGGAGCCACTCTTCACATCAGCCTGCAGTTGCTGACACCAGAAGATCTGTGTTTGGCATTTCCATTTTCAAGGGCAGGTCAAAGCAGCCCTGCCTGCGCCAGGTGTCAGGAATCATCATGTGATGTGTGTCTCAGATGCGGTCTTCCAGTACTTACAGGGAATTTACAATCAGGAGGGAGACTTTTTATGTGGCCTGATAATGATAGGATGACGGGGAATGGATCTAAACCAAAAAAGGGAATATTTGGATTAGTTATTAGGAGGAGATTCTTTACTCAGAGGCCGGTGAAGCACTGGCACTGCTGCCCAGAGAAGCTGTGGGTGCCCGATCTGGGCAGGTGTTTAAGGCCACGTTGGATGGGACCCACACAGGCTGTTGGAGATGAGTGGCTTTAAGGTCCCTTCCAACTCAAGCCATTCTATGATTCTAGGTTGATGCTTATATAAAGACCCACCTTTACCTCCAACAGGTGGTGCACAATTAAAAGCCCCTTATCTCTGTTGCATCTTCTGATGTATTCAGAGAAAGAAAGACAGAACTGTAATTCCCAGATTTGCAATAGCAGCTTAAGGGTCATGAATCTCAAGCCTTGGGTCCATCTGTCACTGCTCCACCTGTAGGTTTTGCAATGGACAGGCTCAGGGGAGCACAAGTGGGACCCCTCTGAGCTAACACGGGTCATATGGCAGCAGTTGGTGGCAGTCACCCCGCATTAACAAAAGTCAGGCATGCAGCCACATCTCATGGGAACACCGTTGCTGAAAAAAACCATCTCTGGTTTAAGGCTGCGCTTCTGGTCAAAGCTGCCATAACCACAGATAAAACTTGGGGAACATTTCATTGCTTTTGTCTTTTGATTGGTACCTTTTCAAGTTCAACACAGATTTCCAGCATTCTCAACAATGTCATTGAGATAAGGAGTTTCTTAGTATGCATCCTCAGTGCTTAGGGGATTATTTATTGCGTTTTGTTCATTCTGAATCCTTGTTGTCCTAGTTTCATTCTGTCATTGGAAGTGATAGTGAAAAAACAGTCCCAGACATCACTCTTGGATGGCAAGCTGCAGTTTAGATCTCATCATGTGTGTAAAGCCAGATTCCTTTCCTCCTGCTTATCACTTTACATTTCACTATACTGAATTTTATTGGTTGTTTTAGGCCCTAGTTTCTGTAAGTTATTTTGATAGTTCTTCACTGTCAGCATTCCCCTTAACCCCTCTGAACAACTGTAAATCTGCAGCAAACTTTGTCCCCTTAGTGTTCAGCCTTCTATTGCTTGCTTGCTTTTATTAGCTTCCTTTACCCTGTGGCTGGCTTCTTTCTTCATATTTTTAAAAATATTTCCTGGTAAGAGCTTTGCTCTCTGACCTGATGCACTTTCTCTACAGAAACAGACCTCTTTAAACACTATTCAATTTGCTTACAGTTTTATTCCTTTCAACGTGCCCCTAGCATACTGTGAAAAGACTCCTACATTTTCATGTTTTTTTTTTTTGTTTGTTTGTTTGTTTTCCCAAATACACCTTGGTTTCTTGCGCTCCAGCCTGGATGCTGAGAAAAAGTGTAGCTGGGCCTTGTGAGCAGCTCCATGGAAGCAGAATTAGCCTGCAACAGGCAGAGCTGTGGTATTGCTGCTTTTTGGTGCCGGGCTCTGTCCCTGTCCCGTCCTGTCCCTGACCCAGTGAGGTAGGAGTGATGGAAGCTGTCTTAGGAGGCAGCCAGGGCCAGGAGGTCAGCACCTTATGCCCAGAGCTGTGTCTGACTCACTATCCCTGGCCCCAGGAGGAGATGGGGAGCACTGTCCATCTGCTCGTTTGCCACCAGTCAGGCCATGCTCCAGCACATTGGTTTTGTTTCCTCCTCTCCCACTGCCTTGTTCCTCTTGTTCACCAGACAGGTCCTCTAGGCAAATCCAAGCTTTTGGCTTTCCTCTTCCCAGCTTTGTCTCTGCTCTGTGCATTGTATGAGCTCTCTGAGCTGTCTGCACTCCACGAGCAGCCCTCACACTGAGTGGGGCTGGCTCCTCACCACCTGCTCCTGTGACAGAGGATGGGTGTCAGAACAAAGCTGGCGGCAGGAATTGGCATGATGAGGTGAGAAAGTAGGGTGCACAGTGCTCCAGCTGAGGCTTGCCAATGTAATTGCCCTTCAGGCAATAATTCTTGCCAATGCTATGGCCTCCAGAGACCTTCTGCACGCCAGCGTAAGCCAGAGCCACTTCTGCTTCCCCATCACTCAGCTGCCATCAACATTAACCTTGTATTAATTCAAGGCGGAACCTCTAGATTCACATTAGTCAGTCTTTCATAGTAACAAATTGATGGAGATTACTTCTTTTCAAACCCTTGCAGTGGAAGGAAAAGAAAGTAATTGCAAAGTTTGGAAGGGTGGTCTGGAGAGAAAATCGGAGCTGGGGTACAGTACGTATGCCACGAGCTGTGTGTGCTTGCCTGGCACCTGCAGCCTGCTTGGCACTCTCTGCAGCCCCTTGGTTGTTCTTACACTGCAGGGGCACTCCCAAAGCGGCTGTCTCTGTGTCCTGAGCCATGGCACGGAATGACCATCAGTTGCATGGCAGCAAGAGCACAACAGCAAAACTACCCTTAGCTTAAGATGGAAGAATAAATCAGGGACAAGGCCTGAAAACAGCTAAGTAATATCTTTTAGTTATCTGCAATGAAAACAAAAAGTCTTAATTCTTAGATTCCAAGAGATGGACAGATCCTCACAGCAAAAGTCAGCTCTAGCAGGGCAGAGCAAGTGGCATCACCAGAAACCAATGTGTCTTCCTTTCTCCAGAGCTCAGTGCTCCCAAGTGCTGGAGCTACAGGACACTGCGAAGTCCTCATCCAACCCCTCCTCTGAAGAGCCTGGGGTCAAATACCAAAGATTGTCACTGCACCTCTAAGTTGCTCTGGTGGTTTTAGATGAGTCCCTAGGCTGATTTTAGTTTTGTGAATGTCTTTATTAAACTGTATGTCAAATGGTACTCTGCTCTGTGTAACTGCTGTTAGACAAATACAAAAGTTTGGGCTAGAAAATATACCTCCTGCCAAAGGAAGCGCTGGCCTTTTTTTAGCCATGTCTCCAAGCACCACTGAGGAACACTTACATTGTTCAGCTTTTAAACAGTCCATAGACAGGAAGTATCACTACCTCCTGGTGCAGTCTGCAGGAGCTAGCCATAATGTTGTAGGATGCTCAGCACATTTGCAGACCTGCACCGTGCTGAAAGCACAAATGCCAGCAATCTGTATGAACAATCAGGCTTTGCAGGTCATGGCTCCGTAAATGTCTTGAGTAAAACCCTGCCATGAGAAATGTCTTAGGATGACTGCTATTTTGCAGCTTCACTGCAGGCTCCTCATGGAAGTTAACAGAGCAAGCACAATACCTGACACTTGCAATGGTGATTACACAGGCCTTGCTTTGAGCATCGTCTGATTCCCATTGCACATGGCTTTCTTTGCGGAGTGTTGGAATTATAACAAGGGTTGAGGCCTGAAAGATCAGTGGCTACTTCAATTGCTCAGTGAGAATCTTAGAGAAACACTACCAGTTGGGTGGGTTTCAAGTGTTAATTCGTCACCTCTGTCCGCATCACCTGATTTATAGTGTTCACCTGAGGTCAGCTTGCAAGTGTCCTCCTGTAAGCCGGGTGTCTGCCTGTAAGCCTGGTGTCAGGGAGGAGTGCCGTTCAAGCCATGGCAGCCCCAGGGCTTCCTTTAGGCTAGGGGACTGCTCCCCGGGCCTGAGGGACAGAACAGATCACACAAAAGGGAAAGCAAGGCTACTGCCAAATTCCTTGTTACTTAGATAAAAGCAGCTGGTCTGTTCGGCTAAATTTCAGAGTGGGACAAGTGAATTAACACATTTTATAAAAAGAGGAAGAAGTACTTCCTAATGCCAGGACCCTAATATTTATTTTAATGAAGAAAATAGAAACTCAACATGATATTTCACTCCATCTGGGTGAAATCTATCCATCTGCAGAGACTTAACTTTGAAAGCAAGCTGAAGGTCTCAGACTTGTATATTTAACTTCTTTTAACTGCCTCTTCTTTCAAAGCAGTGCCTTCACAGTGCCCTGTCACAGCTCTAAATGCACAGCCTAAGCAAAGAAGGGTGCTCAGCAGGGCCAGACACAGTGGGCACTGACACACACAATCCACACCCCACTCAGCTTGAGCTTTTCATGAACTTGGGTGAGGCAGAGCAGCGCGGGGCTATTTCCGATAACCTGTTGCAGTTTCCAACGAGCTGTTGCAGTTTCTCACTTTTAGCAACCGGGTGTCGAAGGAACCACAGAGCCCACGGGCCCCGCTCGGGGGGCAGGGCAAGGCAGCCTCCGGGAGCACGGCCGGCTTTGGCCCGTCGCGCCGCAGGTGGCTCCGACTCGGTGCCTGCGGGCGGTGCGCTCGGGCAGCACCCGGCGGAGCGCGGCGCAGCGCTGGCACGGAGCGGCCCGGGCCGCTGCAGCCGCTCCCTCCGCTCTAGCCGGGGCTGCACTGACACCTAGCGGGGCTCCCCGCCCCGCGCAGCGCAGCGCCGCCGACCGACGCGCTCCCTTCGGCCCGGCCCGGCCCCTTGGCTGCTGCGGGCTCTCCTGGCCGCGCTCGGCCCCCGGGAGCCTGTCAGCCGTAACAGATGAGTTTGGCCCCGTTTGTCCCGTCCATTTTGTCCCGAAAGCAGAGCGCCGTGCCGATTTCCATCTCTCTTCTCGCTCCAGCAAAGCCTCTCTGTCAGTACTTCGTCTTTTTAATTTGTTTCCATTTGCTACTTTAGGAATGTTTGGATCAATTATTATGCAGTAGGCAAAAGAGCACAGCTGTGAGGTATGTGATGTACTGAGATAAGTGCTGCCTCAGGTAACAGATGTGCTGATAGAGTGGTCTTCCATAGCTGCCATGTAGTTTAATTCTTACTTGGAGTTTAAGAAAGGCAATTTGGGGCATATTATAGTAAAATATCAGTTACATCTGCATGAAGCTTAAGCAATACCTCAACGTTTTAAGTTCTCTAAATCTGTGCTTATGAAACAATTCAGCTGGAAACAGCAACAGCCTAAAGTGAATGGGATGGAGAATGCTGCTTACGCATAACAAGTGAATATCCCAGCAGTAAGGAGATGGCATCTTTGTTCCACAGCTACCATACAAGGCGTGTGTGTATTTCCCTTCAGAAACCGACAACGGCACTGTCTTCCCTGGCGGGAGCACTGGCACCCCGCACTGCTGTACTTCAGCAGCTCCATCCCGCTTCTACCCGTTGCCCCTCTATCCCCAAGCTCCTCCCCTACTGCTTGTATCCTTGAATAAACCCAAGCCCTCCCCTTGGAGACACATTCAATTGCTGCATTCGGAAGGAGGGTCTCCCACAGGACTCGAGATTCACCCCTGTCTACAAAGATGATATCACAGAAAACTAATCTCTGGCATGACAGCTCATTCAGCACTCTGGAAAATTTACCCGCCCCGAGTTCCTCTTTAAGTAATGACCTGACATTTGTTCTGTAGAGGGAGACAAAGCCCAGCCTGATGAAAACGGTTGGCAGCTGCTTTCATTTGTGCCATTCAGAAGCAAGATGATAATTTGTCCGCGGGGACCCATCACTTCTTGGCAGACAGACCTGTCCAGCGCAGTGCTTCTGCATCGGCTCTTACCTCTGCTTGCCCCCAGCCCCAGCTCGAGCACTGTGTGCAGAGCAGCAGCACTCAGGGCAGGCTCAAGTGAAGCTGGAGCATTGTAAAGGATTCTGGGATGCAGAGAACTGGGAGTTGAGATCACAGGTGAATCCAGTGATGATACCAACTAGGGGATATTGGGAAAAACGCTTTTGTCAGGCCTGTGCTGATGGATGCATTACCTATTGATTAGAAAAGAGCTTCCAGCATTTCTGGATGTGGCTTATTAAAACCTTTACCCAAGCAATAAGCAGTGGTCAAAAAGACAAGCAGTATTACAGATTATTCAGCAAACAGAGCAAGCCAGCAACATGATTCTAGATGAACTGGGAGTTCACCTTTTGTGTACAATGTATGGCTATCATTGCCTTGAGTTGGCTGCAGTGGAATTGTGAACTGCTCAGATGAGAGTGACTGGGATGGGAAGAAAACCTTTGGTACAGGGAGAGGTTAATTAAAGAGGAGTATCCAGCCTGGAGAAAGATTTTATTAAAGGCTGGTAACAATGATGGTACATAAGATCATTAATGGGATTATGTTTTATTTTTAAGGAACCCCTAGATTCCTGCTGCAGTGTTGGATGCTTTCTCTTTACCCAGTGAAAGAGCTGGTCATAGCAGAACTCCACAGAGATGCACATGGAGAAGTTGAGGATGATGAGCTGCAGTGAGTTTCCCTCATTTAGGACAGAAAAGCAAAAGCCTGTTAGTGCTGCAAGTGCTCCAGCAACTACCTGCCAGTGCATTATCTGCTTTTCCACCTGAGCCACGGATGCATGTGTCTAATTATGCTCATATGCTTATAAGGTAAGGCAGTTGGGCTCCTGTGTGATGTCTTCTCCTCTCACACTTGTGTGATGCTACAGCCTCTCCTGGCCACCAGGCTGGAGGTAGCTTCAGCTTGGTTGGCAGAGGGCAGGGGAGCTGCTGGTCTGCCTCAGGAGCTACAGAGCCATGTAAATGGAAGCACTGTGACCATGCCAAGGTTCAAGGGATAATGCAGGCAAAGCACTGCTGAGCTGAGTGTTTGTTGGGCTATAGCGTGGGCTGCATGTACGTGCTACTTAATGGCTTAGTCACATCTAGGCACGCTAGTGTCACTGTCTTCTAAAGCTGTGCAAGTTCAGGGCACTCATGTAGGTTAGGCTGATGCAGATTTGCCTTTCCATTGTATTTAATATACTATGTTGTGAATAACATTCACCCATTCCTACACACATGAAGTGCTGAGGTGCTCTGCTCCCCACAGCCTCCCAGCTGGAGCAGCTGCTTCCCATAGGTCCCCTGGGACAGGCACCTCCTGCACTCCTGACTCCAACCCCAAGGATAAGATAGCAGAGGCCACGCAGAATGGAGGGGAAGAGGTGGCCCGTTGCCATTAGCTGGCCTTTTCACTCTGTCATCTAAATTCACCTTCTCCCAGACACTCCCATAGACTCATAAGCTATGTGACAGGTGATGAAAAAATGGAACTGAAAAATAAAACCATAGAATAGGATCAGTGCTGATTCAGTCATGCCCAAACTTCACCCTGACACGACCAGGAAACACTTTGTAAACATCAGATGCTCTCTGCAACTGGGATTTCAGATACATTTCCAGCAGGGCTTTCTCCCCTCCCCATGAAAACAGACACACATTCGCATTTAACAACTAATTGATTTATTTAACAATACAAATTTCTTTCTACTGCATGTTTTAGCAGAGAGAACTTGAGAAACAAAATTAGCTTTTCTTTTTTCTTTTTTAAAGTTTAAATGTTTACACAAAAACAACCTTTACTTCAGTAAATATAAAATTTACACACACACAAAAAAAAAACTACATTAAAAAAGAACAGAATCATGACAAACCAACAAAAAAAAAAAAAAAGAAAAAGAAAAAAGGATGAGAATTCAGTGTAAAGGATCCAATTGCAAGGAAGGCAAGATGGGGCAACACTGACGAGGCATCACACTTGTACACCTCAGTAGTTTAAGTTGTCAGTACAATACAAAAACAAAATACATTAAAATTAGAACTAAAACCTGTCTTTTTTTTTATATCACATTATTTCATGATATAAATATCTGTTAATTCTGTAGGCAACATAATTAACACATGAAATACATAGTTTGCTCTTCACTGGAAAGTCACCGGAGCGGTGTACGAGCACTGCGCAGAACAGCAGTGCACTACTGGACAGCAGTGAGCAGACTGTAGATGTCCAGCCCGGATGCGATAGCCCCTTGTTGCTTTGCCAATCTGTGCTATTTCTCACATGTTCAACGACACAATGAGAAACTCTGGTCACCATCAGCAGTGATTTCCAGCACTTCATTTCCTGGCATTAGTCTGTTACCCAACTTAGGCATATTCACCTGCCAGATCCCCTGTTTCTCATTCCCTTTTGCACTTTATAACCTGAAGTCTAAAGCTATCTTGTAGCTATCAAGAGAGACTGGCTTCTAGGTTGAGATATTTGGGATACGCAGTTCTTCAAGCCACCTTCAGGAATCTGTAGAAATATTTAAAGTAGGGTGGACAATTCATGATCAAAGGTTGTGATACAAAAAACAGGGATCTATATAGTGATGGCTAACTTTAGATTTAATCTTTAACATTTTTTCTATTGCTTTAGTATTTAAACTTAACATTCATTTTTCATATATTAAGTGAGCAGAGCATCCTACTGACGGAAGTGCTACATTATCTCCAAAAACACCAGGTAGTAGAGGGGACAGTAAACTTTAAAATCAGGTGTAATTTTAAATATTATTTAAAGGGATCAAATGTCTTTTTGTATAATCAATAGCATGACTGGCAACCTACAAAAGCTAAATTATAAAACTATTGGTGACTCTACTGTATGTGCTATAAAGCTGTATCTTCATTACTTACAGATGTTACAAAATTTCCAAGCCAGAAAGTGAAGAGGGGAGGGAGAAAAGTAGTCTAAAAGTTTTACATCTTTCACTAACAATGTTTTTTTTTTTTTCTGTCATAAAAATCTGATGAAGTTTATTCTACTCATTTCTCTTCTGGACAGACTAGTGTTTAACCATGCTTTGGAAGACCATTTTCAATGGACAATTGTGGTTCTCCAGATTAGCAAGCCCGACTTGCTTTACTCTGATGCAAAAGCACCAGACTATCTGTAACTGGGCTCTGGTCCTGCAAAAAAGAGTTTGTAGCAAGACCAGGCCATCTATTACAAGAACAGGTCTGGCCCTGAAGCAACCAGCTACATTAGCTTTTGGAGGAAGCATATGCAATGCTCTCATTGCAACTTGAAAAAGAGCTGAGCAGTTAAGGAAATTATGGAAATGACATTTGTTCTGTAAAAATAAAACCAAACCAAACCAAAAAACCCAGGGAAAACTTAAACAATCCACAGGTGTGCATTAAACATTTAGTAGCAAGCCTTTGCTTATGTATATTAATTTAAAGATTATCCACAGGGATCTGTGATACATTAGCCCTGCCTTGTTACTATAATTAAATTTTTTCAAATATTAATTTAAAATAGGAAAACAAAGAAACTACTCCTTGGGGAACATGTTTATTGTGTTTGAGATGATACACTGGGTGCTCTCTGAGCTACAAAGGGAAAAAGGAAATCCTTTCATTACAAACTGACAAAGGTAAAAGTTAAAACAGTTTTCACAACAGCATGTACCACATATTGGAAATAGATCTGGGTTTAATACAAATGACATAATTCCTAGTAATCTACAGCTACCTTTAATAACTTCATACAGATAATGAATTAGGCTAAAATGCACTATAATATTTGGTTGACTTCAGGAACAGTATCCTTAGTACATCACAAAATACATTTTGATATCCCAAAGAAGCAAGACTTGCAAGTAGGCGTTTTAAACATAACTAATCTACAGCTACAAATTTCTACTCTTGATAGCATTTACCTTTTTGGGAGGCAATATCCCAGTCTTCAAAAGGATAAAAGCAGAGTAGAATCAGTATAACATATACACAGAAGTCCGTATTGTAAAGGCTATAAAGATTTGTTGCACACTGTAAAGTTGCCTTCTGCACCTTCACACTGCACAAGTAGTTTGTCGTTTATGTTGCATATCTCTTGGTCCACTGTCTGGCTATCCTGTCATGTTCTGCTCTGTTGGTCAGATACTGAGTGGCTATGCTTCCAACCAGAGGATCAGCTGTGAAGGGCAGGAAAAGATGCATTAGAAATTACTCCACAATAAGCAAAACAAAACAAAACAAAAAACAAAGAAAGAGAAATAACAAACCAACTCCCCTAAAAAAACACACACAAAAAAAAACCCACAAAACCCAACCCTATTGTCATTTAAAATGCATAATCTATTTCAAAATAAAATCTTTGTTAGGACAGAAAATGCTATGAATTGTACTGAGGCTCTTCCAAGATATAGCACACAACAAACAGAAAAATAATGAATCTGTTTTGGTTACCTAGTTATTAGTGTGTCAAATGGCAGGCAGACACCTGTTCCAAAAGTTACAGCTGCTCCTTTCAGCCAAAACCTGACAAAAGGTGTGGTGGGAAGTTTTGTTTTTCAGCAATCCAGATACCATTTTGTCAGGTGCAATTTGTCCATATTTTTTAACAATTGATATTTTGAAAATAAAAACCTTTCTAGAAAACCTTCTACTCTTTAGAAGACCTAATGTTCTAAAGGAGGGTAGACATCTCCTGTACAGACAGGTATGCTGCCAGCTGGAGGTAGTGAAACAACAGATTGGTACAACAATTTCTTTGTGAGTCAGAGGGGAAAAAAAAAAAAAAAAAAAAAAAAAAAAGGTAATTTAATTTCTTAACTTCAAAGAGATCAAGATCCTCGTAAGCAGAGCCTACACTCTGGGGCTGAAAAGCTCCATGCACTGACTCCAGGATGCATCACCCTCTGCCTGATGGAAACTTACCTGTGAGGGGCATCATCTGAAATGTGCCTTACCACTGCCCCTATGGAGGACATAACGAATTGCACCATCACGGCTTTCCTCAGCCGGACACCTCGCATTCCTTTAGAGGGGCTTCTACACTAGATGAGTGCAGGCTGGCTTCCTCCCGTTACAGTGCTGGAGTACCTTAGGCATGAGGATGGCAGGACATACACCAAGGGATCCAAGAGTCATCAGAATTCTGTATCAAAGGGACTAATCCAATTCTTCCTGCTCATTACCAGCCTCCTGTGAATGACCTGTCATCTTGGCACCACCTCTTAGTTTCTCTGCTGACTGAACGCAGTTAGTGTTCATTACACAACAATGCTCGCCATGCAGTTGCTGCTGAGAATTTTGCAGCTTCTAGTTAAGCTTCCCTCTTCCCAACAGGAATAAGGAACTCTCTTTGAAAAAGATAAAATCTCTCTAAACGTTGTCACCTGCACATTTCAATTGCTGTCCTAAGAGGAGGAGGCTTCATGCAGCCCCTTCCAACCTGAATCATTTATGAGTTTGTAACTCAGATAACTTTGCCACACAGCTAGATCTATCATTCATTTGCTACAGCTTTTGGGATACAGACCTTCAAAGACATGACTCCGTTTTCTCCAGCACACCTTTGAAATAAATGGGCTTAATGCTATTTTCTATTGGGCCACAGGACTGAAAAGCATCGTATCCAACCGGGAGCGTTTCAGCCTTGATTTGATTTCAACTTTGATTTGATGTAAATACAATCAAATATACAAATTATATTCCATAGAAACTAATTAAAATGTCTAAGAGATGATGCCCAGTAAACTGTCAGCTCCTTACCCGGGTTGCAGTCTGTCAAGAGAGAACAAATAGACAGCAGGACCTTTGAAATAGTCAAAGCAGGACTCCAGTTGTCCTTCAGGATATCCAGACAGATGACTCCCTGACTGTTGATGTTGCAGTGATAAATTCTGGTGCGGAAAGTAACCTAGAATTGCAGCACAAGAGACAGAAAAAGTCATTCAGTGTTGCCAAGGAGCACTGCCCCTAGTCCCTGAAGGCCCTTCTCTGTTCTGCAGAGTCTCTGGGAGGCAGCTCCTCTCTGCTCACTTTCTAAAGCAACATTTTGCAACAGAAGAATGCATATTCATTGTAGTCACAGCTACTTATAAGAAACTACCAAGGAGATCTTTGGTGCATGGACTGCTCTCACACAAGCCCTTTGTCTGGTACTCACAAAAATGAGGGTCTATTCTGTACTCCTGTATGCTAATTTATGAACACATTGCATGTCATGAACTGTCTAATCACAAACAAAACTTTACTGCAGTTACCAAAGCTGAAAAAGTAGACACATCTTGGCTGCATGTGAAGCATCAGTTGATCTTTTCCTTTCTTTCCAAATCCAAATATAGACCATGAAAATTAATATTTTAAATTGGAATGTTCTATTATTCATGTCCAAAGTAGCAGTGAAATCTTTTCAATACCTTTCAGTAGAATATAACATACATCTAAAACAAAACACCCTGAACCGACACCATCCTTGTTTTTCTATATTACAGACTAGTTTTGTTAAAATACGTATTATTTTACAGAGAGTAGAAGTTAAAAACATTTAAGCACCTTAATTACACATAGCACAAGATGAGGGAAATCTTTCTCACACTGATGAGGTGTGGGTTTGGGGGTGGAATCTACAACTGTTCTTGAAACTACTGACAGTTCAAAAATGATTGTGCTCTTTAAAATAATCCAAATGATTGTAATGAGAAATTTGACCAAATCTCAGCATAATTTCATTATAACAATCTTAACTCATTGAACAGTGAATTTTGAGAATTTTGGATGAGTGTGAAATACATGGAAGTTGTTGTTCTTTTTCCTGTAATGCTTTTGGGAATGAAAGAAGAATGATGGATTTACATTAACAATGCAATAGCCACAGGAGCCACAAGTAGTAGAAATGTTTTGTGGTAGATTGTATTTGCCATTTGTGAATATGGGCAGTGTCCTTTCTGATGACGTGCTCAAGGTTTGTAATTTGGCATTAAGTGAAAAGAGAATGACCTCTAATGTCTTTGACACCTGTTAGGAAATAATGATTCCTTAAATATGCATATTGTTTCTAAGCAAGGAAATGAAATTTTAATTGAAGTTAATATTGGTTTCATTTTATAAGAATAACTTTTGCAGAAAAATATTATCAAATCAATCTGCTGATCTAACTAGTAGTATATATTTTGACATTTTACAATAATGGAAGCCATCACAGTAATTACACATCTCCAAGTCACAATACCACACTTCAGCTGTCTGTCTAATATTACTTTTGCTGGCTTTTTGGTGTTGTTTTTTTTTTTTTTTGGCTAACAGTAATGTAAAAATATACAATATAAAATCTGGTTCATGATACAAAGAAGTCTATTTTACATATATTTTAGTAGATTGAATGAGATGAAGGAAGCATAAGAAGGTCTCACGTGGTCTTCAATTAAAATCAGTGCACTTTATGTTAACTCTTTATCAGAAGGATGACGTCATTTAGGGCTTGGAAAAACTAGGAAATCAGCATTGATTGTGAAGCATTGATTGTGAGAATAAAAGAATAAATTAGACACAGCATTTTCTGGAATAGCAAGCCAAGATTTTGGACCATTTAGTTTTTAAGTCCATAAGCAAGTCTGACTCTCAGAAGGTGATGAGCAGTCACTCAGTGCAAGTTAATTTTTTCTTGTATGCTAAAAAGCAAACAAACAACAAAGAGCACAATAAAAACCTTACCCTTACCTTTGGTGGCTTGAATGGATAGTCAGATGAAAATGTGATATCCAGGAAAAAAACGCCCCCCTCATATACAGAACCTGGAGGTCCAAGTATAGTTGATCTCCATTCATAAATGTTATCTCCTTTAGGGCCGGCACTGCATAAAAAAAAGAAGAAAAAGAGGAGAGACAGAGAGAGATGAGAGAAAAAAAGAGTGTCAGAAACACCTTTGTGAGAGGTATTGTACGAATTTCCTTCTATACTCATTTTTGTTTTAATAATAACCACTGATACATCTTCAACATCTCTCTGATTCCCAGCTAATTTCAGTGTTTTAAACAGACATGGTAGCTAAGCTATCTGCTGTCCCTGGGTTCTCATGCCTCTGGAAATAAAGCAATGCAATGGAGTGCCCATGAGTGGCTGGACAAGGCTGATGAGGGGTCTGTAGAGCAGGCCTTATGAGGAGCAGCTGAGGGAACTGGGATTTTTTAGTCTGGAGAAGAGGAGGTTCAAGGGTAACCTTATTACTCTCTACAGCTACCTGAAGGGTGGTTGTGGTGAGGTGGGGTCGGCCTCTTCTCCCATGTAACTAGCAATAGGACTAGGTTGTGCCAAGAGAGGTTCAGGTTGGATGTTAGGAAAAACTTATTTTCTGAGAGCGTATCCAGGCATTGGAATGGGCTGCCCATGGAGGTGGTGAAGTCACTGAGCCTGGAGGTGTTCAAGAAACATGCAGACATTGTGCTGAAGGACACGGTTTAGTGAGAAATATTGATGATAGGTGGATGGTTGGACTGGATAATCTTAGAGGTCTTTTCCAAACTTGGTGATTCTATGATTCTATGACAGTCAGTCTGAAGCTACCACCAGATCTGTTCTCTCAAGAATATGGTTGCTTTGAATTTCTACGTTGTGTTTTTCCAATAACATGATATCCCTGCGCAGAAGGAATTGTGTATCTCAACCACCCTTTTCTTCTCAGAGCATTAAATTGTTCATGCTTTCATGCATTACCTACAAATATGCTGCTAGGTATTTTTCACACACTACAGAATGAAATTAGCACCCTTGAGTAAGAAAACTGGGGATGAGAAGGATAGGATTAAGTAACCTGGAACTGAATTTCTTACAGCACTGTCAAATCAAATAGTTTTCTTCATTATTTGTGTATGTTATACTTCAAATCAATTGGCATTTAGACAACTAGCCCATAATAGTTTATTTTAAGAAGTACAATACTGAACACATTTCTCACTAGGGAAAGAGCTATCGCATAACTATTTAATTAAATTTTTAAAAGAAGGAATAATGAACAAGCAGTTTCTCGAATGCTTCAACACCATACTTCATGCTATTATAACACAGTAACCATATATACCTCCTCACAAAATAAATACTTAAATCAAAGCAAAATGTTGTTTCCTGAAGCCAATCTCACTGTAGAAACTAAACCAAGGTCCCACAAAAAGTCCTTGGTCCAAACTGCTGAGATCCAAACAGACTGCTGTGAACAACAACGCTGACCTCACAGAGGATCTGTGAGTCCATCACATCCCCACAGATGTGGCAACAACATGATACTGCAAAGATTCTTTCAGTTCTCCCCATTCAGCAGCCTCCCAGGCACTACCGACATCTTCCTCCCTCCCTCTGAGGTCCATGGAACAGAAATTATCAAATATATAAAGTAAGGCCTAAGGCAATAAGCTGTAGGCAGGGAGTTTGTGGTTTCTGGCACTGCTCAACACTCAGAGGCCTTCTTGCAAGCCTTCCTGGTGATATGGCTCTTCCCATGACTTGTCATCTCGTACATTTGCTATACATATGGCTGCAGTCTATAAAGTGGCATGTTGGACACTCATCCTTACTAGGCAGCCAAATATGAGGAAACATTCATCAAGGAGAAGGAATACGAGCAGTCTACACTATGCATCTACAATTCCTTTATCAAAAACTTCGTTATTTTTACATTAGGATCATGTTCAAGAAATAACCAAAAGCTGATTCCAATTATAAATTGCCTTCCAATTATTAATTTCCCAGAATGTTTTTTTTATTTTATCTCTACTTCATGTCCTAAATGTCTAAACTGTTGCAGGCCTTTTGTTACCAGGACAGAAATAATCAAGGATTTTGGCTGACATCCTATTTAATTTAAAACAAAAAAGTCATTTGATGGAACTGCAGCTATTTTCCTGTTGCCAAAATGAAAGTAGGTAACAACAACTGTGCTGGCCTCCAGCGTACAGCTAAGAAAGGAAGATTAAAAGTGCTGTCAAAATGAAATTTGGGTCTGAAATCACAGACCTTACTTTTCTATTTGCAATGCATGCACAGAAATGGAAGAAAAGCAGTAGATATGTTTTAGGAAAAAGGGAACTCCAGAGGCAAAGAGGGGCACGTTCAATGACACAGTGAACCATTTGTCCCTCCAAGTCACTCTAAGTGATAATTCCATGCGTGCTCTCTATAAAGCAATTAGTGTATGAACTGAAAATATTGGGGGCAATAATGATGATATTTAAAACCCACACAGGCCACTGAAATGTTTTAATTAATTCTTGACATTCATCAAGCTTATAGCTAATTAGTATTATGCTTGGAAACCAAGTTTCTATGGAGCAATTCAATCTGGGCATTAGATGTCCTAATGGCTGTTTTATAGTTTAATGCAGAGGTTAGTGTTCTTGCCTCATGTGTCAGATACCTTTCTTTCGTACACCTCTAATGGCTGGATGCAGTTCAATCAGAGTAATGAAATAGCTGAATTAAATTAGTGACATATTTCAGCCCAATGAATCAGTCACAGTTAAGTGTGGCTATAGCACTCAGACCGGTGCCCAACTATCTGGTAATCACTCATCGAGTCAGAACAAGGGCAGCTATCAGTTAATAGCCAGAAGCTAAGTGCAATAACTCTCTGCCTGTTACTCGCTGCTGTCCTCTCCTATGCTGTGGTTAGCAACATATAAACGGACCAGGCTATAACAGAAGAAGAGGGATTCTTATCCTTGTAAGAAGAAGAAAACACCTTGTTCAGCTTGCTGTTGAGAAACCATCGCTGCAATGTCAAAAGTAATACAAAGCTGTAACAATAAATGCGCTAGATAAAGAAGAAAATTGTTAAATTGAACAATTTCATTACAATTGATAGAGGTTTGTGAAATTTCTGTTTCATTACAATTGACAGAGGTTTGTGAAATTTCTGTTTAACTGCTGAAGAAGTATCTCACTTCCAGTGGTGTAAAACATCGGTCTGCTTTGTTAACAACCCCTGAACTCCAGCTATTACGATATTACTGGTGTGAGGAGACGAGATTAGAGAGCTGAGACATCACACTTGGCTTTACCAGTAGTGTGTTTCCACTCAGACCACATCCAGCCACAGACTGTTTTGTGTTTTTGTATACATACCAAGATAATCTCTTTTGGAAGCAAACAAAACATCACTTGTTTCTCTCAGAACCTGGGGCTCCGCAGAACACATCAGAGCTACTCAGAGCAGCTCAGCCTTTGCAGCCATTTCCATTTTTACGGAGCCAGGATGGGAGGGTTACACTGACCTGATGGACTGTGGAGCAGAGCAGAAGGGACGCCCCAGTTGCGCACCCACTGCCACAGAACCACTGAGGCTGCTGCCTTGGCTTTTCCCCCATAGGAAGCTGCATGGAGGGAACCTCCACACCTTGGTGCAAGCCCACTCATCTGTTCCCATGGAGGACAGCTGAAGACCAGGACTAAAAGCTGGGAATGAGGAAGCATCACCCTGCTGATAATTTCCTCTTCTAGTCTGCCCTTCAAAATATCAAAACTTGGTGGAGCAACAGATCTGATGATGACTTAGAAGATGTGGCTACACCACACACAGTTCATTGCTACCAGCCTGCTACTCTCCTGAATTAGCTGCAGGACATCACAAATTCTGTAAAGCCACCATCAGTATATTCTTAATAAAAGAAGCACTTGAGTAATTTTTTTAAAAAATATGTACTAAAAAATCTCAGACAAAATAATGCTGCAAATGAAATGAGAAAATATGCTTTACAAAATTAAGGGCTCTTACTTAATACATAAAAGCTGCATTGATTTTTTTTTTTCTTTTTTAATAAAGTAGATAAATTGACAAAATAAAGTTAACCGGCTACATCTGCTTCCCAAGCAAATATTCATTGCATACTTCATTGAGGGATCTATATCTGATCAACTTAAGACAGGATTTATAACAGTGCTCCATCCAAGCTAGTCAGCTGAAGAGATTTAATTTACAAGTGTGACTTCAGATGGTGAATTTGAGAAGATGTGAGGTTAAACTCTTGGAGCCTATGGGGTGACACCAGATCCTTTAAACCTAACACTACTGAACCCTGACTCTCAGGTTTCCTGTTGATGAAGAATGGCTCTTCCAGCACGGTGCTGTGAACATTCAGATGGATGCAGCAGCATTAACACCAGCAAGGAGTCTGTGAGACTCCCAGCATGGTGGTTACAGAAATGAGAATTCTGTATTTGCTACAATTCACGATATGAAAGTGCATTAAAGCTGCCCATATGGAACCAGCTGCAGGGTGAGAAACTAGGATGAGAAATTTCCAATCTGCACAATGCTAGCAGCATGCTGCTCTCTGCACTCACTAAATACGCTTTGACTGTCAACAGCACTCTTCTAAAACACAGTGCTCCAAATATGATGATAGAATTTCATAGTACTGAGGCTGTGATAATTACAAAGAAAAAGGATGAAGGAAAAAGGATGAAGGAATTACAAAGAAAAAGGATGAAGTTAGCTAGATTTCATGCTGACTCCACATCATGCTTTATTACGAGAAACAATTTGGGTCTGTAGGACCCAAATCTAAGACGTTACTCTGTGAAGCCCGGAGAGCACAAATCCCATACTACTAGTTATATTTTACAGGAAGGAATGGAAATATGTCGCTTTGTTGTTGCTCAGATTATTTTCCTGCTTTGCTATTTTTAACATTTTGAAGAAAATTTATCCATTATCTTTTTTCTTAATCTTCTTTTCTCAAGTTTGGAGATTCTCCTCTATATTACTGGTTACAATGCACAGCGAATGAAATGAACATTAGAGAAATGAACATTAATTAAAAGGCATACTTTTATGGCTTCCAGTACTGTGACCATTAGAAATTAACGTTAAAGGCAGACAGCAATTTCCATTTGCCTTATTTTTCAGTGCCTAAATTCCATGTCTGTCTGGATTATTTTGTGCTCAGCATTCATATAATCAGTACCAGAGCCTAAGAACTTATACTTACAGCATCTGAACAATACACCCTCTATGCACAGAAAGTGTACTCTTGTCATTTAGCAACAGCCTCAAGTGTAGCAGTGATTTTTTGATGCTAGCATTTTGCTGTGGTAGGACACAAGTGGGTTGTCTACGGCATTACATCAAATTCACATTGAAAATGCTTTTTGATAAAGTACTCGATATTATAAGGTTTCCAGGTTATGTACAATTTCTTACAAAGAAAAGGTTTCAGTCTATTGTGTTATTTATATAGCTATAACTGTTATTATTTTATCTGCCACTGAACTATCTGTTACATCTGCCGGCTGAAAAAGGTTATTTACTGCTTCTAGCAGATCCATAGAGACTCTTTGTAACTTAAGTTATATGGAACCGAGTTCACTGTACAAACCTTTGCTTCTGTCACTTCCTTAAAAGAGTATCATGCCCTTAAGACTGAAGTCAAGAAATTACTGCTAAAAAAGTGCCTATTTTTAAGTTAGGGATCCCCTGCTAATTCTGCTAGTTGTGAAACAGGACTTGTGCCTGAGGCCATGGTTCGATGCAGCAGTAAATCCAACTTTAGAGCTCCTACTACCAGATCAAAAGCAGCATGGTTACTCAAAGGAAAGATTGATCCACTGTAAACCAACTTTGCCAAACCATACATGCTCCAAAATGTCAATGGATTAGCTCTGTAACACCAGGCTTCATGCTTATTCAGGTATCAATGGTCCTCTGCAGGCAGCATAAAAGGGCATAGATTTCAGATTGCATGGTCTGGGTTAGAAATGTAATCATGCGGTCATACTTGGTTCAGGACAAATTGTACCACAAGGAGAATCTGGCAGTATACACTGGCTATTAATTACTCTAATGAAAAAGGGGCCAGAACTATGATTTTTGAAGATTTTGGACAGTGAAAATCTCCAGCACTAAACTTGCTATTAGTAGGAGAATATACAGTGCTGATACTAAAGAAAGCTGGCTAACAAATCATTTGATAATTCCATCACAGCTGTAATATGGTGATACCTCAAGTAATGTGTTTTGGAAGGCAGATAGTTTTTCTACTACAAAAGCCCCATCAAATTAGTTCATTGCTACAATAGCTAAATATTAATTTCCTATTTGTTTTCCTGATGGTCCCTAGGACCTTTCTTGATACTCTCAGTAGACCACTCAGGTTCTCTCCATTTTCCAGAACAAACCACTTTTACAGGTCAAATTCAGTAATTTTTGTTTCAAAAAATAACTATCCCCAGAATGTAATTTGATAAACTACAACATAAATACTGGATTTAAACCAACTAACAAAACATATTGGATTGTTTCTGTCAGTACTCTTGAGAGAGGAGTTGTAAATAACCATCTACTATTCAGGCAATACACAGAAAGTTTATCAAATATGAGTTGTTTTTGAAAAACAGAAATCACAGGGCTTACTGGCATGAAGAAAATTCATGCTGAATATTAGGCTTATTTTAAATACCTTGAAGTCTGTACAGAACTTTTCCACACAAATGCACCACAGCTCTTATCTATGCTCCCTATCAAACACAGAGGACAGTCAGCAAAAGGAAATATTCTCTGCTATTTCAACATATGTTCGTAACAAACAAGTCCTTACTTACGATAAATTAAAAGCTCCTTGTCACCACAACTGAGACAGCAGTAGCACTAGTATGCTGACTTTTTCTTATGGGTACAAACCTGTTTGTACAAAGAAATTAGTCTACAGATGTACAGTCCCTCCGCTCAAAATTTCATACCGATGAACTTGTATTTAGGAAACCCGGCAAATTTTGCTTGTCTTTCATGACACGAGATGCTTCTCAACTAACAAAATAAAACTTATCTGGGATATGTGCGTATTTTATCTTTGATGTGTTACAGCCTCCATCTATAATGATGCTAACGATCTACACTTACAGAAACACACAGGACCTGGGGAATGGTACACTCATCATTTCAGACGTCTGCCCATGATGGAACTGATTAATTCCATCATTCACTGCAAAAATTTTCAAGTCAAGAAGTTAAGTGACACAAAGACATCTAGTTCAGGATTCCTACCAATATTTTCAATGACATTTCTAATGTCATGAAAAAAAAATCCATTAATCCCACATTATTCCCAGCATCCTTTACACACATGCTTCAGACTGATGGAGAGAACAGTTAAAACAATCAATTTCACGGAAGGATCTAATTGATCTTAAAATACAACTAGCTTTAAATATGTAGTCAACTTACAAAGATTTATGCCCAGAAATAACAACTGGAAGTTTTCAACAGACTGAGCCTGCAAGTCAGTTAAAGTTATCAAAATGAAGTCCTCTGCTGCCTACCCAAAATACCTCATTATTGAGCTATTAGAAATGCTGATCAATATATAAAAATGTTTTCTTTTTAAGGAATATATATTTGGCCAAAAATTCCAAAAAACTCTACCTATAAACAGTGTTTTCCAACACAGAAAGCACATTAGTTTATTAGAAAATCATCACAGACCAACAATTCAAGTCTAAAGGCAAATTTGATGATTAAACTATTGAATGGTGTTAGTGTATGGAAAAACTTTCTTCTAATATCACAAAGCCAGAAAATACAATTTAGTGAACATGATTTATTAAAAATCAGCTTTCATTTTCAGCAACAAAGTTACAGCTTGCCCACACACAGAGGGAAGAGAGGGCAAAAACAGCTAGTTGGGTAGTCTGCCTACACTGAAAAGCATTAATACCGAGTAAGAAGCATCCACTTTGGGATTTAATGACCTTTTAACACATTAATATTAGTTTTATGCTTTTAGATGTTTCTTACTGCCTTCCTGAATGCTGCTCGATAGTCATGCTCTTAAACAGCAAGCACTGAACATTCTCCCTCAAAAGAAGCCTATATTGCCATCATTGAAGTCAGTTCACAGTGCAGTCTTTCTAACCATCCAGAACACACATGCTTCCAAATGTAATTCTATTATTCCTTTTAAATACTTCCTCCATTCATTTGTACATCAAAGACTGTACAGTTTAACGAAACAGAAAAGGTAGTGCTGGTGCTCCCTGCGTAGGATAGCTAACTTGAAATCACAGAAGTCTGATGGAAACCTTTATAACTAGGAAAAGGCTGTATTTCTCAAAAATAAAATTGACCCTTCCCAGTTCATACACAAAGACATTACCCATTTCCACCTATTCCTCAGTGTAACTGAATCTTTATAGCAGTAAAATCAGCTTAAGTCATTGGTTTGGTAGTATTTTTTTGTGGTGGAAAGCTCACAGTTTTACAGCACAACTCTCAATGGCTGATTAAAGCAGGCAGTTGTCTTCCACCTCTTCTAAATCCACATCCAAGTCAGATACTGCAGCTGAGAAGCAAAATGTGGTGAACTGCACCCAAAGCCTGACCTTCTCCAGGTCCCTCAGGAACGGAGTTCTGCGGTGTTGCAGTTCTGCAGTGCTGCCAAAAGTCCTACACTGAATCCCACAAATCCACATCTAGCATATAGTATCAGTCCTGAGACAGAATGGAGCTTTCCTTTCCAGATCTCAGTCACTACACCATTATTTAGTTTCTCAACTGAGGAAAATGGAAGATTAAATAGCACTACAATATCACAATACATCCTTCTGCTTCTTCTTGAAGCTTGCTCACCTGCTGGTACTGACGGAGGACTGACTTAGCAGATCCTCACCAAACCCTCCTGATGTGTGGACTATCATTCTAGAGATGGAAACCCACAGAGAGGATCCCAAACTTTCTGCAACTGCTGCAGGAAAAGTGAAGCCTTCCTCACCTATCCCAGAAAAACACAGCCATACAAGTGTCTCCTTTGGCACATAACATAAAAAATGCTTGAAAACAAATCTAATTATGTCCAGAAGTTGCAATTCCACTGCTACAGGAGACTAAATTGATGGGAAAAAGAGCATGAAAGGTGATGACAGAAGTGCTGAAGACTGGCAAACACACCTGTAACATGTTTACATACTGGTTTAATCATAAAAATAACTTTGCTGTTTACTTTACACGTGCTGCTTGGATGGATATGGTTTACAAAGTCTCTCAAATGCTTTTGAGCATCTCACAGAGCCCACATCCACGTGGTCAGCTCCCAGCTCCACTGCCCATTTCATTTCAGAGACACCAGTATGACTGACTCCTGAAAGTTCTCCAAAACCAGCATGCAGACCTTGCTACCAAGAAGATTGGACAGCAAGAATTATGTTTCTGTTTGTAGTTCAGACTTCCAAAATGAGTGAGGCAGGAGCCTGGAGCTGGAGCTGGAGAAGGCTGTAGCTGCACTCAGGAGTGGGAGCTGGCAGAAGCTAAATGACCACCTTTAAGCACATTGCTGAGACTCACAGCTTCCAGGCTACCTCCCTGTTTCCTGAAGTCTATTCCCATCAAAAGCAGATGCAGAAACGTCATGTCAAGTCAGATTCTGTGCTTCATGAAGTCTAGGCTGAGGGCAGCTTCTTGGCTTTTAAACTCTCATTTTTTGGGAGGCTGATGTTCTCTACTAAAAGAAATGCCCTCAAATCTGAGGCTTAAGACACTAAACAAGAGCCTAAAGCAGGAGATACAGATGCTCTGCTCTTTGAGGTGTCCTTTGTCACTTTGATACCTTTTTTAAAAATGTTCTTCCTTTCAAAAAGCACAAAATGGAATGTTCATATGCTGTCAAAGCATCAATACATTTTGAAGCAAACTTTGTGCTCAATGTGGGCAGATCAGCAGTGCTTGAAAAGCAAGTACTCTATTTCTCCATTAAAGACATGTAGTGTGTGTCAAGCAGGCTCCTCAGCTGTCAGGCTGCTCTTATGGTCAATGCTGTAGGGATGTAGTCTCTGAAAGACCTTCATAAGTGCAAAGAAATAGAGCTGTTATCACTTCCACTTACTCAGCATACTCCTGTAGGTAGGCAACGCAAACTTTAGCTCATGTCAAAAAGGATGGCTCCTTGTAGGATGTGGCTGTGATTGCTACATGGCCTTTATGACTAGCTATTTTGTTTCACTCTTTCACTAAATATTCAGTATTAAGGATTAATTACTTATGGTTCACATTTTTTCACAACTTTCACAGCCCCATACTTGTTCTTTTTACACAAGCAGAGGCACAACGTCCACCCATTGCCTGTTTCCCATTCTGTTCCTTGGCTGTTTGGCACACATCACTCAGGGTGGCCAAAGCTGTGCACAGTGGCTGTGCCAGGCATCAGGCAGGTGATCTCCAGGTGCTAGAACACGAGCCCAAAGCCATACCTGTCACCAGCCAGACAGAGCAACTGAGGGAGTTTCAGACTCAAAGCAGTTGAAAAAAGGAACTTGCTTTATATATAACAGAATGAAAGACAACTAGACAACTGAAACAGCACTTAGTATAGACAGAAGTGTAATGTGTAATAAAAGCATTTAAAACCCATGTGAATAGCAGTTTAAACTCCAAAAGCATAGCAATTCAATGAGACTGAGATAGCACCATGATATACAGAAATCAATTTCTGATAAGAAAGCTTGTTTACTCTACTGAAAGGATACTACATCAACGTATGAAAATAATAATCAGACCAGAAAAAAACTGAATAACTATCTAAGTGAAATACATCTCACTCAGTAAAATCAGTTACTGAAAAAAAAAAAAAGCTTTATTCCAAGTGTAGCCATTCCCCCCCAACAGTGTTAATTTAATGAGTTGTGTCTCCCGATGAGCGTTTACACATCTCCTCTAAGGCAGCTGACAGCCACAAGGATGAGCTGAGAAATCAGTCAACTCATCTCAATAAACCTCTTTTTTCTTTTTTCCTGAAAATGCCTGATTTTAAGATTTAAAGTGCACCATTTCTAAGAAAATTATCTTCAGACAGATTTAACAGATTCAGAGCTGAGAGCATATAAATTTTTTAATGAGCAGTTAGCCTGCTGGAACTGATTCCTGATGCGTAGATGATTAAATGTTTGCAAACAAACAAACAAGCAAATACATTACTTCGCGTTTTTACTGCAGTTTTTACTGTAAGTCAAGATCAACATTCTGTTTTGGAGACAGAAAAATGGAGATGAAAGAGCAAAGACTTGCTGAAAGTGATTGTGTAGGTGAGGAGCAGAGCACAGAAGCACAGTCTCCAGAGGCTCTGAGGGTAATGTGCTCCAGATCTCTGCGGTGCCCTTCCAGTGCTTCAACATCCCTACTCCAGAATTTCAGAAACCACATAAACACAGCTTATCCTATAATCATGGTCTGGTAAGGTGCTCCCAAAAGATAATTTATAAAATGAATCCAAAACACAAAATCTTCTTTCTTGCTTAAATCCTCCTTAGTGGATTTTAAAAACTAGTGCTGGTAAGTAACAGCAGTAGTAGTAATAGAAATAATAACGATGAGAAGCTCAAACTGAACATCACCAGTTCTTGGGGTTGGGCAGGGGCTGCAGGCTGCTTTGGGTCAGCCTGGCAGACTGGCTCAGGTGGGAAAATCTCCTTGATATCTTGCTTCCCTTCCCCACATACTAAGCCAAGCGCACAGGGGGACAATCATAAAAAAGGGAAAGATGTCGAGTTTTTTTTTTTGTTTGTTTGTTTTCTTCATAGGAGGTAGTTTTCTAAAAGGTTACCCTGAGGCTTCAGTAGTGTGCTGATAATCTGTGAACACAAAGACCTGGCTTTGCAGGGTCACATTTCATCTCCTTCCTGCTCCCCTCCCCTTCCAGCAGCAGCAGTAACTTTCACAGGGCAAAGCTCCACAGGAGCTGGAAGCTAATTACCAGATGTCTTGTAAATCTTTCCAATCTGCACAACTTCATCCACTCCACGATGCTTAACATCAGCTCTTCTGGAACCTTTTCATCCTTATTTTTGTGTAGCAAATTTTCAACAAGCTGGGAGTTCTTTGTTCTCTCCTAATAAAACCTAAAATGTTAACAGTTCAGCATGAAACTAATGAATTAAACACACTTTTATGGAGATCTGAGCAGAAGTACAGGCCTATCCAGATTTATGTGAAAATTTATTCATTCTGGAAACAGTGCTTTGGGCTCTTTCTTTAAAATAACTTCAGAATGACAGAAATAATACAAACAATGGTTGTAAATTATTTACATGGTTTGCCAAACATATGGTCACTAAAATGTTACACTTACTGAAGATAACTTCAGTGCAAATCTTACAAGGGGCTGAAAAGAGAAATGGACCAAATCAGATGTTTCCTTTGATGTAATTGTGGTTGGTAGCCAAAGAGTGCCAAGGCAAAGCCTTCCAAGGCCCAGGAACTGCTCCAGCTTACATCTAACACTATTCCATCCATTAAGACTGACACTGTACTGCGCACTGCTGTCTCCCTGGAATGTGTCCTATGTCCAGGGCTATGAGGAACTGGTCACATTTGGCTTTTTGTGAGCTCCATAGCAGGAATGTCCTCTTTAACATCAGTCACCTTATTTAAACCTCTTTGGCCAAAAGAAGCAAAGCAACAATTTTCACCTAGGAAAAAAAAACCACCCAAACTGCTGGATTCCAAAGGCACTGGAAAGATTTCATCATGACTAAAACTGGAACTTCATTTTGCACACATTCTATCCTTGTAGATGCTGCAGATCTGGTTATGTGAAAATAAATATCCCTTTCAATAATCACTATTACATTTAGTTAGATGCATTGGATAAAAAGGCTAACGCAGAGTGTACTTCTTGCAAGATGAAAATCGTCCATTATAAATAGCATCTTTCCCCCCAGAATACTAACTAAAGTTGCAAAAATACAGGAACATTCAGGAAATACCAACTTTTCAGGACTATCACAATGGAAGGAGCAGCTATACCCCAAACCAAGCGACTCTTCACTCACCATCTTCATTTCAGCTGCTGTTGCTAGCAAACACTCATACTTGCTAAAAAACTCTTGCTAAAAAGAAAAGTATAAAGCATAGAGCTAGTGAAAGAAGAAACATACTGGAAATTCCCTGGCCCTTGGAAAGGATGTGATAGTGAATGGGTTCTGTATAATTTTAAGCCTTTGCTTCTTTTTGTTGTTATTTTTTAATAACAAAGATTAAGATTGCATTTAGCTAAACAAATAATGTGTAATGAAAAACAAAACACCAAAAAGAACAACCAAAAGAACTCACATGTTGGTTGAATTCATCTTTAAACGTTCACCATTCATCTGTAAGGCAGGCCTTGCTACCATAAACCACATGAACATGCAAAGCCCAGCAGTAGCTCAAGAACAGGACTGTGAGCAGAAGTATTACAAGTAAGGAGTGCTTTGGTTATACTCAAGAAGTCACATGGTTAAATGGCAAAACCTTTCTGAGACTTCACAACAGCTTCCTTTTCGGTAAGTTCAACCCTTTCAACACTAAAACACACACAAAAACAAACACAAACTCCACCCACCCCCACACAAAAAAATTAAAAAAAAAAATCAACCAAATGAGAGGAAACATGCAGAATGACAGAGGGTAAAGGAAAGAAATATGTGAAAGGAGAATGGCATTATACTTCTCCTTGCTTCCTTCCTTCCTTCTCCACCCTTTTGTAGGGAAAAGAGAAAGAACAAGAACTTTGACAATTAAGAAGTTAATAAATCTTGCTTCCAGGCACACTTTGAGGATTTCCACCTTAAACAAAGAAGGAGAAGAGCAGATCCCAAAATACAGCTACGGAACTGATTTTTTGACAGGAAGCCCACAGGGAAACGTTTCTGCAGTTACAGCTGCCCACTCACACCCATGTAATGTACTTGGACATGTTCCACCCTCGTGACAGCCCTGGTGTCTTCTTCCCCTGCTCCCTCCACTCTCTCCGCTGGTTCTTCTTTGCTGGCACCTTACCTCTGACTGCCTGCTCTGAGCAGTCCCTTCTGCACCGTACAGAGCACACAGCCCTGCACTGAAATATCCGTGACTTAAATGAAGGAACATCAGCCGCTTGCCCTCTGTGAGTACAGAGCGGAGATTTTCTTTTTTCCCCTAAACTGTTCTCAAACTTCATTGCTTCATGTATTTCACTTCTTTTGCTGGATCTAAAACCAGACTGTCAGTGACGAGGTGCTGCTGACATCTGCCTTGCTGCTCGGCTGACGTAGTACCCAAACAGAAAAAGCTCAGTGAGTACATCAGCTCTCCAACAATACACAATTCCAGGCAGCTTTTGAGACAGGCACAGTTTCTCTATAAATCAATGTTGCACATGAAACCAGTTATAATCTGAAGCCAAGATTCACATCCAGCCCATCAGAGAAGTGACCGGTTGCTGCTAAGGAGAATCTTTGTATTTATTTCTCTTCAGAAGAACTATATGCTTAATTACTTTATTTTGACCTTTGCAGGAGGAGGCAAAATCTATTTTAAAACCTCATTTTCATTTTATCAAATATTTCCTCGGGAAGCCCAGGTGCCCCTAAGACACCTCTGCAGCATAAACCCAGGTCTCTGGAAGCCATCACACTGCCCATCAGTGCCTAATGCTGCTCAGTGTGCAGTACCCCTGCCCTGCTCAACCTTCTGTCTGCAACCTCCAATGTCCCTGAACAGATCTACTACTACACACAAATGAGACTAATGCTATTACTGATGGACAGTAAATTACCACCACCACAGAGTTACAATCACACAGCACCACTGACAACAGCTGTATGCTAGTTTCAATATGATAACACGCAAAACTCACTGAGAGAAGACCTGAGCCCTCTACTGCACATTCCTACCACATTACATTCTTCATGCCTCGAGAGGAAAGGAAGAAAGAGGTCTTATTCATTAGAAAGAATTCAGTGTGACAACACAGAAGAGTTGCTCCCTTTTGTAGATGTAGAATCACATTTCTGAACTATAAAAATGTGATGAACTGGAGGCCTAACATGGATACACCATATGTGAGCCAAAACCATTATGCTAAGGCAGCAGCAGTGTTTTTTTTCCAATCAGACTAAAAGCAATAAACTGTTCAAAACATATTTTAGGAAGGGAAGTATTGCAAAATCTGGCACTACTCTGCTGCTGAGAATCAATGCTGCAGTGATGACACCAGTATATCCTATATGACTTTTTCCATACACTTCACTTATATTTAGTGGAATAGTTGCTGTTTTCAGTTCTGAAGAGCCAATTCTAAGTCTTGTCTGCCAAAACTAACAGTTATTTGCATCATCTTCTTCCAAGTCCACTAGCTATCCATTATATCCTGATTGCTATAAAAACTGAAGAGTTCTTCAAATATTAACAAATTTCTGACGATGGCGCTTTTATGAGTGGTTTGGTGAAAAGCTGCTTCTCCTAACATGCTCTAGAGCAGCCGGTCTAGAACACCTGAAGGTGTCTCTGAAACACTTCAGAGCAGAGCACTTCCTATTAAAGATCAGCCCCAGAGAGCCCTCCAGCATCCAGCCCAACTCATTAACTGCTGGCTCACCTGGCTTATGAAAGTAGCAGCAGCCCCCTCTTAGCAACAGGCATTGCACCACTGATGTTGTAAAGATGGTGATTTATAATCTGAAGTGTAGTGCATCATGAGGATATATTCTTGATGATAGGTCCTAGTGTTTTTCTTTCTTTTTTCTAAAGTATTATATATACTCTGCAGACTGGCATCTCTGTGCTATGTGGATCAGCTCAGTGGGTATGCCAAGCCTTCCTACAAACAAGAATTCCATCTGTTATTTCAAAATCGACCACACAGTCTTAAACTCAGTTATACTGTAGCTACAAATTCTGACCTGCAGTCTGATGAAGAGATAACTTTGTTGAGTGCAGAAAAGAGAGAATTTGCCATGCTATGAAGAGTGGGTGCCATGGGGATGCACCACAGGAACTCAAGCACGCTCCTCAGATTGCTTGCATGGAACAGAGAAGAGACATCCCTCAAATACCTGGACCTTAAAAATCTCTAATACTCTAAGGATCAAGTACCACCTCAAATCCACCTAAAGCCAGGAGGCAATTTTGTTGCCTCCCAATAAAGCACAGGCTAACAAGCAGGCAGAGGCTGGATTTCTGAATGGCCTCCAGGCACAGCTCACCACCAAGTCGAGACAGAAGGCAAAACAGGTACGGATAAGAGCTGCATTCAAAACAAGGTACCCTCAGCGTGCCAAGCACAAACTAAATATAATTGTCTGTTTCACAGCAGAAAGCAACTAAAAAATAATATAATCCCAAATTTCAAATAGAGATGCTCTCCACCTTTATCTACTCATTGTTTGATTAATTTTGATAAGTTGTGTCCAAAAAAGTAATGTACCTCTATGGATTGTACATTTCTAGTCTCCTCGCAGTAGAAGTTTTCAAGCTCTTCTGCACTTTCCCACTCCATTCTCATACCTCTCAACCTCCTTCATCAATGAAAGGTGAGCATCTCCCCCTAAAACAGTTGAAGACTGCCCTGCACTGCTTCTACCTCTCTCCCTCCACCTGGACCAGCTGAAAATGTCCCCTCCAGTTTCCAATGTCTTCTTCCTCTGCTCTTGAACATGTCACTACTTCTCCCTCAAACAATTACTCCTCTTACAGAAAAGACAGTCTTCTTACAATGAAGGCAGAATTCATTTTCCTTGAAAATACAACAGATTTGAGGAAGAAAATACCTGTTTTAATGACAAATGACAGTTATCTGCTCCATATCTAATGAAAATATTCATCAAATAGAGCGAGATCAATGCCTGACTAGCTTTCTTCAACACTTTAATTACTCTCTTTAGACTGGAGAAGTTTTATCTATCAAACTTTTCTGCTCAGCAAGCTGTGATAATCACATAACAACCAGAAAACCAGAATATATTTTCTTACTGGATTTTGAGTATTTTGAAGGCAAAGATCTTTGTGCACAGTACAACACTTCTTAATTAGTTTATGTATGTTGTGTAATAATATAGCTATAATCTATCCTGTTTTTGCTATAAGCAAAGTCTGAAGATGATGATAGACTGCCTCTATCTGTTTACATCTTAATCTCAAACAAGCATATCAGTGCAAATCTGTTATTATTACCTGAAATACTTTGATCTGGCACAGAGCTTGTATGTCTGCTGTCAGCATTTATTTCACCTTAGAGATCTTTCTTTATAATTCAGAAATATTACAATAGTGAAGAACAGAAACCAGAAATAACGATAAAGAAATATTAGAAAAATTTGATTAAATATTCATAAGCTAGGAAATACTAAATCTGAAGTCACAACCTTAATTCTAATCTTTCCCACATGTTCCTAACATTATCTACATGGTTATATATTTTTATCTTAAATACACCTACATGATTTCAGAGATGTCACTTTTTAATAAGACAGGTATTTTGTACCTATAACCTGCAGAGCAGATTGTCCTTACCCAATGTCCTGCCAGTCAGAAACACTCAAATTTTAGCAGTGACCTTGGCCCATAGGCTGATCTGTGTTCCCCGCTAACATAACCTACAAAATAACCACTGGGAACACAGTTCCACTGCTTCAGGAAATAATGCATGATTTAGATTATTAATCTAATTTGTTAGCCACAAGCAAGCCACATGCCACATATGTTGCTAGCTGTGTGCCACAAGTCACAAGTCACGAGCCAATGAGGTAACATTAACTTGCCCATGCAGTAACATTAACTTGCCCATGTAAACTGAATAAACAGGAACACTTTTCTGGAGTATTTTTTTTTCCTATGCCAGTTGATGCATCTTGACTTTAATCACACTATTCAAGAGGGGTGGTGAGACAGTTTTGCCACAAAGAACCACAAGTGTTTAGGAGACTGTTCTCGTGGATAGTTATCATGTAGTCAGAGGAATAAGCAGCTCCTTGCTTAGCTGCAGTGAGTTGATGACACACATAATTCGGATCTCTAATCAGCTTGACAGTGTCTGTGCTGTGCCCTACTCTGTAACTCTGAGGAGCTTTCAAACACCTCCTTCAGACTTCAACAGGTCCAGTGTGCACTGTGAAGATGCAACCAAAAACTCAACAACCAACCAGAAAGGCCTAAGCCCTTACAAATTAAAACCTCACATTCTATAGGCTTTCTTTATATCCTGCTGAGAAATGCCAAAAATAAATCATACTGATGCAGGGAGTCATTTGTCACACAAATCATCACAAAAACTAAACTTTGTCAGCAAACTCACTGCTGGAAAAGTAAATATAATCCAATGAAGGCGCTTGCAAAGGGTTAGAAAGAAAGAGAAATTTGGCTGTAAAAGCGCTCTGGCTGCTGCCTCATCATTTGCAACAAAAGGGCTGACAGTGTGTCCTACACTGGAAGCATTACTGATTTTAGATTGGAAATGCCTTTTTGGAAGAGAGAACACAGATATCTTTGTTATGGCAGAAATCCTCAAACACAGCAACAAACGAATACAGTCTGCAGTAACAACCTCAAGAAACAACCTCTTTTGACTTCTTTTCTGTACACTGATGCTATGTTAACTTCTGAAGGCTACTTATGACTATTGAAATTTCAACAAAATCGCTCCACTGTTGAAAAACAAACTGAAACATGCTATCATACAGGGATTTGTTCAGTGCAGCCAAGGATACACTTGGCACTTCACACTTTTCTTTCATTTCACTGGGGTTCTTCCAGAACAAACACACATTCAAAAAATTTAAATAATCTGGAGCAGCTGGATGCAATCTTGATTCCCACTTAGGAGGGCAGTGTTCAAAAGCACATCCAAAAATGACTGAAAAGCAATGTGTTCAGGTCCAAACCCACAAGGGCATTCACATTATTGCTGCTGAGCTGTCAGCAGTGGCTTGTGCAGGAGAGGAGAGGAGCGGAGCAGAAAAGAGAGGAGCACCGTTCTGTGGTTACGGACAGTCAGACAGCGGCTCCACTCTATTATCTGGGAAATGTGACAAGTGTCAGCAGCAAGGGGTCAACTAACATGAGCCTTAACGTGATAAATGAGATCACTGTAAAACCCAGTATTACCTTTTGTTCTTAAAGAGATATAGTTTATGTTCTGAAATAACTTCAGAAATACCCTGCAGCAAATGCATTACAGGAAGGCTTTCTATTCTCCCCTTCTCTGAAGATTGACTTTGACTTTATACACCGCAATAAAGCCCGACGGAAAAGCACCTAACACATAACCTACGGGGGGTGATTCTGTAGAAGACTTTCTCTGCATTCCAGTACAGCAGGGAACTCACAAACCATGTACAACAGTTCAACTTCCGCAAGAGGAAACCATCCTGGAAATCCCCAGAGCCTCAGCTGTGCTGCTGTCCTCACCCACTTCAGCACTGTCCTGCTCCCAGCGGGTCAGGGCAGCAGGAGCCAGAGAGCAGCTTCAGCTCTTGAGCTGGTGACAGCTTTCTGTTGCTGGATAGATGCTCCACTTCAAATTTAATGGCAGAAGTAGAAAAATATAAAAACAGAGATTTAACCTGCAATTTTTCACAGGACGTATGCAGGATAGGAATCTCTTATACTGGGCAGTACACTTGGCTGATATAGGAAATATTAAGCTAGCATTTGTGATGCGGAGCACTACTAACATATATACAAGTGCAATCAAGTCTCCCTGACTGAACTCTGTTCTCAGCACAGTCTGAGGCTGGACTGCTGTCACTGACTTAGTGGAGGTGCTTTCTACCAACACACCACTGTATTACAGACATTGGGAAGTGCTAATAGAATCTAACCTACTTATCTTAAAACTCAGAAAAGGCAGCAAGTTGTGTTTTGATCTAAAACCACATACATAAAAATGTTTTAATGTATAGCTAATGAAGTAACATTAATAATTAATATTTAACAATTAGCAGTAATTAACATTAATAATGTACAGCTAAAAAATTACTATACCTAATGAATTAATAAACAGTGTAAAAAGAGGCAACAAATCTGAACATGAAACAGACTTCCAATAGTTTCAGTAAGAATTGATCTCTAGTTTCTTTGGATTTACTTTTTTTTTTTTTTTACAGAAAAATCTCCCTGAATTTCAACCATCTGTTATTATAAGTCACAAAATCTCTTCATGTTAATTCGTCATTCTTGTGAGCAATGGGAAAAAAACACAGTCTTATTTGAGTCTTGTAAACAGGTTGCATCCACATATGCAGCCACAACAATCTTTGCAGCACTCACGCACGTGTTTCTCTACCAGTTAAATAATGTTTCCTGAAATAAACATAACTTTTCAGTTATCACAAGCTATAAAACAATTTAAGAGCCCTGAAAGAATCTTTTCATTAGTCTGAGGTGCTTAAGCGTTCCAATAGTGAAACATCCTACATAAACCTTATGAAACGAGAGAAGTATAAATCCTACTCTCCCATTTCCTTAATGAGAATGCCTAATAAAAATGTAAACTAATTCTCATGGCTGCCACTATCCTGTCTACTGAATGAAATCTTTTTCACCCTTATATATTCATCTACCTTTAAAGCTGCAATATCAGTATGCCTGAGGTTACACATCCAACCTAAGAAACTGAAACTAGTTCCTTAACATCCCTCATCTCACTTTGCTTTGTTTGTTTTTTTTTTTTGTCTTGTCTGAGACCAGACAGGACCACCTGCCCTGCCAGCAAACACAGCCTACTCAAGTCCCTACTTCTCCATCAACACAGCAACCACAAACTCTTGGCTTGGCACTATTTGTTTATAAACATGTAAATATATGCTTTCAAACTAAAAAAAAAAAAAAAAAAAGTATTGAATAGGCTTAAGCCTATTATTTTTAAGCCTATTTTAAGCCTCTTTCTTTCTGTAAATGCCTCCTTGTCCTCCTATATCTGCACACAGAGGGCTCTTCTCCCCTGGGATGTTGCTGCGGCCAGCTGGGCAGCAGCTTGCGCTCCCTCCTGCTCTGCTTGCACAGTCCTCGTTTAGCCCTCCCTGCACAACCCTGGGCTCTCTTATGGATAGAGAGATTTTCAGGCAGGCAAAAATCTAATTGTCCAGCAGCAAGAGGAGGAGAGGGAAAATTTCAGTCATCGTCATGCTCAGCCTGGAAGCCTGCCAAAAATGCCAGAAACACCTCTGGACAATGTGAAAAGCCATCCAGAAAAGTCATTCCAAGAAAAAGCCTGGCCGCCTGCAGCTAAAAGCCAGGGGTTATAAAAGGGATCCCAGAAAGACTGGGATGCTGCAGAAAAGTTATCTGGAGGATGAGGCAGGGAAGGAGCCAGAGCAAGGGAGGCTCTGGCATTGACAGCCAGACACAAGGCCCTGCTGTCCACATCAGGCCTTTGCTGACAACACTGGGATCATGATGATGCTCTCCAAGGCCAACAGGCACCAGGTGGAAGCTGCCAGAGAAAATGCGTAGAAGTTTGGAGACAACAGCCAGAGTAAAGCTCTCTGTGCCCACTGCAGAAAGCTGCTCGCCCTGCCCTTCTGCTGGAAACTACAGCTCTCGGGGTACACCTGGCAGGTGAAACAAGGTGCTTGGGCCAAGGCAAGCTCAGGGCACACCCAGGAGATGCAGCTGGAGAAACATGTCTTTTGGGCATGTTTCTCCACATTCTCACTGAATGCCTTCCCTCGTACTGCCCCGCATTTGCCAAATCACAGCCTTGGAGTTAGCTGGTGAGCACTCACACCGGTGTCTGTTCTTACACACTCACTACTAAGGAGAGGTACTTGCCCTGCAAACAGCAACCCTGCTTCTGTCACTTCTTAATGCCAGCCTCCACCAGGGAGCAGGGACACTTAGGAGTGGAGAACCTGCAAATAGCCTGGTGGGGAGAAAGTGGAAAGTGACCACCACTACTCCTTTGTGGGTTTGGACAACAGGAATTAGAACACTTAGGAGGCTGCCTTGGGCTCATCTGTTTGTGATAAGGTGTCTGACGTAATTAGCAGGGGGATCTGCCCTTTTAAGTCCCTCTCCTTCAGTCAATGCGCAGACCTTCTGATGAATAACAGATAGAATAAAGGAACTGGATGTGTTGAGAACATGTAATATAAGCAGGTCTGGTGGCATGCTGATGCTTTCCAGCCTCTAAAGAGAGGATAACAGCTGTCTCCCTGCTTCAGCTGGAGTATCCCCAGTTGATTCATGAAGCATCTTAAAAAACAGCACAGAGCTTCACCCCCAGAGGTGGGGGGACACACATGAATGAGCCTCTCTTGCAAGCCTCATTTAACAACTTTACACAAAGAATGTCCCACTGAACTGCTGTCTCCTCAAGCTTGCTTTCTGCCAACAAGCTCCAGTCTGATCTTTTGCTTTTTCTATTCCTTTGCTTTCATGCAAAAGGATCATTTTTCTTTCCATTTCAATACTGCAGTTTTCCTGGGGCACTGAAAGAAAAAAAGGCAGGGGAAGAGCATCTCCTGAGAAACACATTGTGCCAATCGTCCTGTCTCCTTCTCCACAGAAGCACTAACTAGGAGTGGACAGAGCTGCTTTCCCACCACACGCTGACCTGTCTCGGTTGTGCTGCTCTCTGGATCTCGTGAGATTCAGTGACACTTCTGCACTGCAGCCCTCTAGACGAAGTGATGTTTGTTGGCTTTTCATTACAGTATTTGCTCCTCTGTGAAATACTACCTTTTGATGGTTCCTGCAGCTCAATGGTCCTGCAACAGCGGGGGGGTCCCAGCCACGCTCAGCAGCCTGCTCTTCTAACTGCTGGGAGCCAGAGACTGATGCTCCAGGCAGCAGATCCCAAGGGAAGCAAAGCAGAACTCCGCACTGTTCTGCCATACCACAAACCTCGTCTGTGCTCTGTAAATATGCCCAACATTTCATGCAAGACCTCACAGTTTGCTGTAGTCCTGTCCTTGAGAGCTGAAGCAATTCTCAGCTACTGGGCTCTGGCACTTAATATGGCTTTTTTTCCACATGCACAGCTCAGATAATAAGTGTTATTTCAGCTATTTTTATCTGAAACAACGAAAGTGGGATGAAATCAACAGCAATTTCATAAAAATGTGTTGTGGATGCTGAGGGCAAGCCAAAGGATGTTTTTATTACAACTGACTCAAGCAAAGCAGAGAAATTCCCATGCCAGGCACCAGGTAAGACGTCAGATACATTTTAGATGAGCTCCTGGAATGGTGACATTACTCCATGAAGCTTGGTACTGCATAGAGGAAGATGACTTCTGCAAGGATGTCAGCCACCTGTACAACCAATCCACACTTTCTTCTCACAACCAGTAAAAAGCACAGGGGGCAAAACAGATAATCTAAGTCTCACTATGAATATGCAGCCATCTCCTATTCAAACCAGAGCTGCCAAAGAATAAAACAAACGAGGAGAATCAGCAGCGGCAGTTGCTAGGGGCTTGAGCTACTCTTGCAACAGAGGACAGTTCTGAAAGACACTGACTCCAGAATTGACATTTTATTTCACCACCCACCCATGCAGACTGCAACCCAAAGCCTTTGCAGCAACTGTTCCTCCCCGGTTTAGGTCGCTGCTTGTTTATGTGCACAGCTAACAAATGCAACAGATGCAAATCAGACAGCCCAGAGGCAGAAAGTCTGAGATCTATGAGTGCATCCTCTGGCTTACATGTGCATTTCTGCCAAATGTGCAAACTGCATCCAGGTCACACTTTCTTCACCTTAGATAGAAACCACTGGAATTGTATGGAACCACTAAATTGTATGGAAGGTATGCTTGACTGACCAAGATCTTTAAGACCCTCTGCAAAGGGTTAATACTACTTCCCTAAGCAGGACAACAGCCTGAGTTCCATTTCCTAATTATGTCTGACCCGGGCGATATCAAGATATATCATTCACCTTTTTCCACCAAGCAGCAAAACCACGAGTTACAGCCAGCAAGATGCAAACTGTCCCTCTGAATGTATCTGCACTGGGCTTAGGACATCAGGAACCCCTGGCAAGCATTTCCAGGCACTAGCAGAGCATCACTAACAAGTGCTTAAAAAGAAAAAAAAGGAAAAAAAAAAGAAGAAGAAGGCATTTGCAGTGTTGAAGAGGCCTGTACAAGTAGACAGGGAAAGTGAACAAGAGCCCAGCTACCTCTCACCCCCCTTACTGACTGGGTAGCACTGGGGGCTGCCCACCCTTCTCCCACATCTGAGCCCACAGGCACTTCTATTCTCAGTGCTATGCCCTTCAGCACTTACTGATGACAAAAGAAGGTGCAGTTTACACTTACTTTTACAGCTCCATTAAAAGGTGACCTGCAAATAAAAAAAAATCAAGCACATTTAGTACGATGTGCTGAATGCCCCCAAATAAAGAGGGTTAGATGAGCATTCAGCCCTCAAGTAAAAATTAGGAGGAAAAACTGGCACCGATTGAGCACTATGATTCCCATTACATTCTCAATTGCTGGCTTCAGATTTCTGCATCTTGCTGCTTCCAGAAAGCAAACCGGGATGGAGCCACCGCTCTGCAGAGCTCTCCAGCAGCCTTGCTCTCCCCCAAACTTATGTGCCATTACTACTGTGAGATGTCACCTAAACCTCCAGAAATACATTGCAGCGGTGCTCAGGAAGTTGTGCAAGTAAGGTCTGGTAGTCAGCCTCAGCCTCTGAAGTAAACAGTACTTTGGTGTTTCATAAGTCTCCAAGCTGCTCAGGCAAATCAGCAACATTATCCTACAACTGAAGCTCCACTATAAACATTTTAATACACCATTTTGTAAATACAGGTGTTAGAACAACCAGGGTCATGGGTGCTCTCTACATTTAAATGTGAAATTTCTGACAAAACAAGAAAAACTATTATTTACCTAAAAAATGAAGCTAGCAAGTTATACTAATTCCAGCTAATCACAATTCTTCACTTTTTAGTAGACTAATGACAGCAATTGCAATGAGTTAAGAAATAATTAAAAACCATTCTAGTTTTAAGGATTTTAGATCAATTTAAATTTAAATTAAGTGCCAGTGAACAAAAAAGGAAGGGAGTAGGTGATGCCGAATTTCCACTTACATTTTAGAAGAGGCAGATGATGAAGCTGCGCAGAAAGCACTGCACAAAAGCTGCTTGAGTTTATCCTTTCCCCTTGCTGTCTTCCCTGAACAAACCCACGTACTTGATGGCTCTGTACTAACCAGACAGCTGGCATTACAGCCAAGCTTCCTCTTGCCTTGCCTGGGAAAAAGCTGCACGAGAGCCAGCCGAGGCAGGGCCATGCCCATGCATGACACAGTGCTGCCATGCCAGCACTGCAGCCAAGCACAACTGACCGCTGACACAGCTCAGGAAACCAGCTGGAAAAATACCACGTGGTGGCCGGCACACACGATCGACGGAAAAAGAACAACCAAACAAAACTCTTTCATTGATTTCACATTGCTCATAATAACAGCAGATCTCATACTCGAGAAAAACATCTTCCACTGAGCTTTGCAGGAAGTAACACTGGCATGGCTTGTTGTCTGAGCTAACCCCATCCCTGCAGCCCTTCTGCTAATATCTCAGCACTCAAAAAGAAGAGGTTAGTCATGCGTAGAAAAGCATGTGTGACTATGTGGCACCGGGTCCTGCGGAGCCGCGGTCCCTAAGCCAGTGACCTCAACAAGGGTCCCAGTGAGGCAAGGGAGGGAGCAGAGACACGGCAGGAGCTGCAGCAGACCGCCTGTCCAGGAGCTCTACGTGCAGAAATAACTCTCACATGAGGCAGTCTCTCCTGAGCAATTACAGGTGGGATTTAGAAAGGAAGAAAGCAGAGACGAGCGCACTGAAAGATTTAAATATCTTTGAATTACTCTGTCGATGTACATTAGCGCTGGCTATTTTCACAGTAACACCCGGCTGTTAGGCTACTAAGCACCGCCATCTAGCGATGGGAATTGGAAAAAACCCTGCCCTGTCCTTTATTTGAAAGGCTCGTGCTTGCGGAAGGAAATTCATGTCAGTGAAGCCTCAATTTCAATAAATGTAAAATTTTCAGTACCTGCAAGCATTTTCAAATCTACTGTTTCAATTCAGCAAAAAGGTCTGCAATCATTTTATTTACCTTGGAGTAATTTGTGGAACTTCCAGCATCAGGAGCGAGCTGGGTACTCATATCAGAACTTAAACATGCATATCACATAGGCTTGAAATAATACAGGGATACAGAACAAAGCCCTGCAAGTTACCTTCCAGTTCAAGGGAACAGCTACAGATACTATTTGCACAATAAAATGATTTACCTAATTTTGGAAGATTGCTCTTGGCACGTGTCAATGTCCACTTGAAGAATTTAACCTCTGCTTTATTTACAATCTCAAGGGGAAAAAGCAAAAAAAATTAAAAAAAAAAAAATCCCTGTGCAGGTTTAAGCTCCCTGCTTTCTTTGTGAGGAGGAACAGCTCAGTCACCTGCTGCTGAGAGCTGCTGGCTGCAATTAGCTGCTGCTGGAAATCGCCAGCAGACACAACTTGAAGTTTAAATCAATTGGCTCTGCTTCCTCCTTACAAGAAAATTGGTGTTTCAGGGCTGCATTCCAGCATAATGGATCTGAGAAACCAAAGCCAATTTGACAGAAAGGGAAGTGTCCCTTTCATGGCCTGCTTTAGCCTTGAACATTGTACCTTCCTGGAGAGGAAGTCTCATTTCTTCAAAGCGGCTACCAAGCCACAGCCTGTATTGCACCCAAAGAGCCAGTGCTCAGCCCCAGTTATTTTCACCTTGCAACTGTAGAGAAGGGAGAGAGAGGGACAAGATGTGGAAAGTCAGAGACTGAGAATACAACTTCTTAACAAATCCTTTATATCTATACATGAGGAGGCTGCCTAAATTCTGTTTTGGCAGCACACACATTTGCCTACCTTATCAAATTTGGTGGCATGTACACAGTGAGAACTTCTGCCAAGCTACCTCTCAGCACCAACTTGATCTGTACATTTTAAGAGTTAGTTGATGATGTCTCTAGACTCCCAAAAAAGTACTGTGATTTAAAACGTGCAAAAAACTCACACATAAAATACACTCAATACAGCGCAGCAGAAGTGCCACCATCACTCACACCTGCACTGCCCCATATACCACAGGTGCTCTCCCGGGTGTCTTCTCATGCCATTTCCCTACTGAAGAGGATAGACAAAGGTGGGGATATATTAGCCAGAAAAAACATGCACACACACACTCACGTATATTATGCATACACACAATACCACTCTTTCCACAAAACAGCCTTAACATCGTTAACTCCAACGATGTTACTTTCCTTTATAAAGATGCATTTTAAAATCAGACATTTTCCAAAATGCTAGATGACTTTATCCAGATGGGATGTTTTCCCCTCTGATTAAGAAGAAAAAAATGTTGTCAATCTAATCCTGCCTACAGGCTATCTTTTCCTCTCCATTTTTAAAATGCCAACACTTACTACTTAATTATAAATCTGGAGTTCTGCACAAAAATGGAATCTTTCTTAAGCTCTCTTCTGCTCTGTTCTCCTCTGACCTAAAATTGTAAAGCTGTTTCCCTAGACTTTTATCATTTCTTTCTTGTTAAACAGACTGCCTTCTTACTGAACAAGCAGTAGAACAAATCCTGCTTTCTTCTTAAAGCAGCGGAAAAGTTTCTTCCAAAAATATCTACATAGTCAAGAATGTCAGCTAATGTACATTCATGACTTCCAAGGCTAAGGCAAAGGAATCTCACCCAGGAGTCATAATTTCCCAAGATGTTCTTTTGAGAAAGACTAAGCAGGAGATTAATAGTTCTGCAAATATGAGCATTGAAAGCTCTCTTGGATTCACACTTAGTGCACTTGGATCCTCCACTCAGGCACGGCGGGGCGCTTCACCCCTAACACAGTGGTGTCACACCACGTGCTCTACCTCCAGATGTGTCAGGCTGGGACACAGCTCTGGAGTCCAACTCTGCCATGAGCAATGTGAGCCATGAGTCTTTGCTGACTGGAAGCTGGTTGCTGAACCCAACGTGCTGTCGCAGCAGCTGCTTCCTTCCCTGCCTCTGGCACCACTCACTCAAAACCCAGGGCCGTTTCCACCCAGAGTATATCTGTTGGATGAGAAACACAACCCACAGGCTTTGCTACTCCACTGGGATCTCCACTGTATGTCTGTGCTCTTTTCCAAAGGGCAGAAGAAAGAGAATATTTGGCTTTAAAAATGCTTCTGAAACTACAAATGAAAAATTACGTGGAGAGTGTACAACATTAATTACTTCTCTCATGGGGACGGGATAGCATTTCTGCATCCCCATCTTTCCTTCTCTCGGTCCTGGAAATTCAGGAGATGATCTGAAGTACAAATGTTCATATTTGTAGGGAAAAAAAATGACCTACATGGCGTCCTCAGCAGATCATGTAAATAACAGGATGTAAACTCTCACAGAATTAGTTTACATTTGAAATATTTTCAAAATATTGTTTTAGCTGGGTATAATAGACCACCATAAGATGTGACACACAGCAAACACAGGGCTTCAATTAAACAGCTGGCAAACAGCCAGGGAGAGAGAAAGGCCCAGGCTGTCACTCGCTAGACAATATATACGGCTATTTTGGCAGCCAAAACCCAACGTGATAATTGAGCCATGACACATTAAAAAGGCACACGATTTTCAAGGAAAAAGTTCTTCAGCATTAGGCAGAGGGCATCTAGAGTGTGCTTACAGCAAAGCACTGTTTAGGATCACAAGTCAGCGGTGCAAAGCCAACCTCGTTTAACACACCTCACCACTAAAAGCAGCTATTCACAACCACATGCAAAAAGCAATGAGTCAAGCCCACTAAGAACAGTCAGTACTAGAAACGAGGAATTTGAAGAGTGTGGCATGATCTTGAAGTTAAAAATACAGAGAAAAACACGTCAAGAAAGATTTCATGCAGTAGCACTTCTGTCCCCAGAAATTACAGTACACTCCATTTGGCTTCCAACCAAGGGAAAAGGACTGATCTGTATAATTCAGTTTTTAAATAAAAATATATAGTAACATGTGAAGAGCAAATAATTCTTCATAATCATGTTTGCTGTCAAGAAAAATGACTCTTTTGTACAAGACATGAAGAACCTTGTATAAGACAGCAATAGCTGTTTGGAAGACAAAGTCTAGGAGCTTTTCTACTGTTTCACCACCATGTTTTATTGAATAACCTAAGGACAGGACAGTGAACAAAGTACCAGATGAAGATGTGGTTCTAAGCTAGCAGCCAGCAGCTTCATAGAGTGTCATGTGACAGCACTCCATCACATCAACATACAGCCACCAGCTGCATTTCCTTCCCTCGTAAAGGACTTGAAAGCCTGTACACGGTCAACACGCGCTCCATTCATTCACGAACCTCCCACAAATTTTACAATCTACCATTATGCTTATGTAAAAGAGAAGCTAAATTTAGGCTCTCTAATGGGAAAATCCCTACAAAGAGTTTACTTCTTAATCTTATTCTAAACATAGCCACATTAAAGATGTATGCAAATTAAGAAATAGAACGCACAGCTTCCCCAATCAAAAGCTGCCTCATATCAAGAAAACTTAAAATCTGTAAGGCTCTACTCACAGAGCCACTAACCGCAGCAGCATCACAAACAGGGTTGCACAGCTCTTCAGAGCACCAATAGCAAGGCAGAAGAAATGAATCCAAAAACACTAGCAAAACTTTTGGAAATGCACTGAGCATCAAAAAGCAAGGAAAATACAGAGACATTAAGAAGTGATACCTACAGTCTAACTTAATTTCTCCTTGTGCCAAACCAAAATATGAAGGTGATCTAAAACAAGCAGATTTCCCCTACATAAACAAGTTCCTTACCACCTCCAACGTCCAGCGCACTTCATAACTGACAACTAGAGCAAACTGCCATGGTCATACCAGGCCAAAATGAAGAATCAGCATCAATACTTCACGCTTAAACAGTACAACAAGAAACTGAATAATTACATAATCATCTCTAATGGTTGTGCTGCTAACTTCATTAAGTGCCAGTAAAGGAAATGAAAAAGCTGAAAGATGAGGTCAGAGCATGTACTTTTGGCTGCTTCCTCGGGAGACACATCAAATACGTTTTAATTCTGTCTGGGGAACAGCAGACTCCTGAGGGTACCCGTTATGCAGCACCAAAAAGAAAAATGGAACCACGGTATGGTTTGTCTACACCCCAAATGAAAAGGAGCATAAGGGACAGTTGCGAGATTAAACTATCTTGTGAAAGCAACTAATCTTCATCTGAAAATGTCATGTTATTGCAGTTGCAAGCATAACGGCACACTACAACAGCTAGTTACATTAAGAAATGTTGTTTTTGTTTGTTGCCCCTTGTACCGCAGCAGACATACACGTGTGTTATTCCACAGCCCTGCCAAGTGATGCCCCACGGCAGCTGACACTGGGCCAATTCATGCTCCCTTCAGAAAAGCACTTGCACTCATACACGCAACGGCTTTCCTGGAAAAGGTGAGGAAGGTGAGGTGTGCTTTCTCTGACTCAAGGCCACAGAGCAGAAAAGCTGTAATTAAAAATGTAGAAACAAGAGGAAGAGAAGTGAGCCCAAATGAATTAGTGTACCTCATACACCTGCCCTTCGACCAAATATCCTTTGAAATCTCAGTAAAAAGAAAACACCTCTTCACAGTATAAGTACACAGTTTATTTGTATGCATGCGCACATTCACACACACACGCAGAAGCTGCAGTGCCGTGTCCCTGCCCACGCTGCCCTGCTGGGATGGGGAGCTGTGTGCTGCAGCCCTGCCCTTAGTTACAGAGCAGGAAGCAGCTGTGTCCCAGCACTGTCTTCACAGGGAAGAAAGCTCTGATCTGCTGGCATTTAGCTATGTGGCAAGAAAAAGATTCAAAGCTTGCACCAGAAAACACACTTTGGACAGCCAGGATCCAAGGATCTAATGAGAAAGGACAAATGCTAGTGGAGAGAATGCATCAATTCAGGTTTTTAAAGGAGTTCTATAGCTGCCAGAAAAAATAAGTTTGCAAAGTGCAGAAATTACACTTTTCCATGGATCTTACATTCCACCCTGACTGTGAACAACAAGTTATGAAAAGAGCTCTCATGGAATTAAATGTCACCCCCAAAAGTAATTTTCATACAGATTAAAGCAAAGTATGATGGAAAACTGTTTTAGGACAAGAAACAAACATAAATAAATAAGTTGTGTTGCAGTAAGAGAACATTTGAGGACTGTGAATAAGACTGTGCCAAGCAAAGATGGAAAGATGGGAGTGACAGAGATGAACGCTACAAGTAGCAGGTGGCTTATCTCCACCTATCAGGGAATCCAGGCAGCATTTCTTGTCATGACTACCTTAACTCATTTCAACCTTGGGCCATGAGTAGTTGGCTGTAATTGCAGAAGAAACTTTGTCTAAAAGCATGGGAAATCACCGGTAAAAGTTGTTAAGCTTTTGCTGCGTACAGCACTAGCCATAAAAGGTGTGTCCCAGTGCAATGCAGAGCATGAATTCTCCCACCAAGTAGAGCAGATAACAACATTCTATGTGAAGTAAATCCTTTCTTTATTTATACCTCAACATGGTTTTCCGACGTTTACATTTATTCAACAAGCCAAAAAATTACTCTGACTTACTTTTCCTTTATATTTTACTTTTAGACAAACAGCAATGCTCTGAGCACCTGGACCATAATTAAATCTATAATTCATCCAGCAGCTTGAAGACTAACACACAAACAAATTAACTCTGCCTGTCAGAAGGATTAATAATACAGAAAAACTTACTGCAGACTCCCAAAATAAGAACAGAAAGATTTTACAGTAAAGCTGATGTCTTTCAAACTTCACTTAGGGAGATCTTTTTCCCCAAACACCTATTTTAATGACATTGCAGACTTAAGCACCAAAACTTCAGCACAAGGCTAGAAAAATCAGAGCAACTGTTAACAGACTGAGGCACACCACCAACTAGCACAGTCACATTGAGCCATGCTCCAAGCAGAGCATGCCGCTTTAAAAAAGCTCTTCACTGGCAAGAAGAGATGCCCCAGCTTGGCTCTGCAGCACACCTGGCCCTCCCAGTAAAACATTTGCTCCTATTCAAGGTTGAAGTCATTTGGGATCATTGTCGCAATATCAGACAGCACTCAAAATAGTGCAATTTTATACAGTCCACAACAGCACTAGGACTGAAGAGCACAGTGGTGTATTCCTCTGCCCTGTTATGCATACAGACTGAATACATTCCAGGGTTTGGCTTCTATCTAGCTGGCACTGCCATGGCTACATGCGTTAGTAGTGCCAGGAGGACTCACAGAGCTATATACTTGGTCAGCCTACTCTGTACCTAACAGAGATTTGGCATATGGAAAGCATAAGTAGCTCTAGCACAGCATCTCAGAGCCACCACTCTCCAAGCACACACCTCTAGTGACACCTACATCAAAATTAACCAGTACAGGTTCCTCCATTCTGCGATCAGTGGCCTATTTCAGAAAACAATCAGTAGAATTACTTTCAGAAACAACATTAACTATACTACATGGATTGCTCTCTATGTGATCCATTCTTCTTTCCTTTCCTTTCCCTTCAAACTTCAAAAGTCCATGGATCTTTCAGAGTGAACAAACCTGAAATGCTTCTGGACATGAACTGATCTGGGCCAAGACCTGGAGCAGTACAGTCTCCTCTGAGGATCTGCTCTTTTTCACAGTTTTTACGAAGCAGAAGACCGAAGTAGTATTTCCATTGGTGCACTAGTATTTTTTAAACAGCAGCCTTAGCTTCTTATACCCTGAAGCTAGCTGCTATCACTGAGGTGTGCAGGTGCTACCTACCCTGGAAAGCTTCCTGCCTGGCTGGAGGACTTGAAAGGGAAGGCCTGCAGCTTATCTCAGGCACAGGAAGAGGTCTGTTCACTGTCACTCCTGTCTGATTACTCCCATGTTGAAGAACAAAAAGAAAAGTGCAGGCCATAGCTGAGTCTGACAATTCAGATCAGAGATTCTATTAACACACTTCAAAGGTCTCAATCTGAACACAGGAGTGAAGAAACATCAGGCATTGCCAAACCTGTATGTAATGCTGCTATTCTGATAGAATTTCAAAACCAATTTTGTCTAACCACTACGTCAGAGGACACACTCGCTTGAGTGAAAAGTAGGCAGCAGGAGCGTAGAGCACAAGCATCGCACTGCCTGTTCCTCAGATTTCAACAAGGAGAAAGCACACAGAGCAACTCAGAGGAGATACAAATGGCTGAAGGAATCCCCAGAAGATGAGGAGCCTTGTTCTGCCTCTGCATGACACAGCCCTGCACTCAAGCTGCTTCCCCAGCAGCCCAGCCCAGAGCTCTGCACCGGGAGCAGCACTGACTCACAGCCACAGCAGCAGGCAGCCAGGGAGCCAGGGTCTTCATGCAGCCTCTGAGCTGGGTCCAAAGACCAAAGATTTTTCTGATTGTTATATACAGCTTAGGAATGTGCGAGGACAGGTGGATTTTGGCTTATGATATCATATCTAGGCTAGGAAAGATTCATCTGCCACAGTCTCCAGAAAAAAAAAAAAAAAAAAAAAAAAAAAACAAGCATACACACACAGAAAAATACCTTTTTTCTTCAGCATTTTAATACCTTCATTAAGAATCTACTACTGAGGGCAGCTTTACATAGTCAGGTTATGTACTGCCCCAGTGCTGTATCACGGTAGCACAGAAAAGCTCAAAGCGTCCTTCAGATGCTTCTTACAGCACCAGGTCCTCTTTCCACCTTCTTTAAAACACTGTGTAGAACGCAATGTCAGACCAAATTCTGCAAATCATTGTTTATGACATTTTAAGCAACACATAGAACAATCACACTAAAGACAAATGTGTAATTCGTTCACAATTCCTTCTACCCAGATGAGAATTATCAAACTGCAGGCCTATTCTTATAGTGCTTTGTTGCTTTACAAAAAGAAAATCAAGTGATAACAAAAAATTTATTCAATTAATACAATTCCCATTTCCACTTTCTCCACCTCTGCCCCCATTTTCACTAATTTTTAATAAGGCACACCCACTTTATGGGAACTTTGCCCAGCATGCCCTTTATATCTAGGGGAACCATGCAGTGCTCAGCCCCCAACAGTTGTTCAGTATCAACAACTGCTACCATTAGCTTGCCTGCTGGCTGATAAGAAATTATTTCATTTCTGCTATTCCCAAGACAAAAAAAAAAAAAAAAAAAAAAACAGCACAACACTACTCTGTACTCTTTATATGAAAAATAGTCAGTTGAAATACTTGGGGAAAAACAATATTCTTTCATAGTATTTGAAAAGCAATTGATTTCTCCACATATTGATCTATTTATGGTTAGGTGCTGTATATTATCAAATGAATTACTGCACTCTTATTGTCCTGCTTTTGTGATGTCCCTTTTACTTAGTAACTCTTTTCTTATTTAAGTAACTGAAGTTGCAGTGTGTTGGCTCGTGAAATTAAGTATGCCAACTGTGACTACAGCGTTCTGATACTTCATAGAAATAAACAAAAGCAAACCAAATTGGAAAAGGGGCAACAAGGTAGCTATTTCAACTATTCCTAACTATGGGCACCCCAGCACTCTGTGCTAGAAGAGCAAGCCCCGTGAAGCTCAGCACTACGTGACCATATAAAATCTGTATGGATCTTACTTTTCTACAAAGGATCTGCTCCAGGCAAGCAAACACATCTGCAGCCAGAGGCTGCTCTGCAAACAGGTCGCCACACGAAGATCACCCTCTCAGATGTGATTACTGTTTAATCATGCTTGTAGAACTTTAGTTGGTACACTATTTCCCTCTTTTGGCATAAGAAGTCTGTTTAATCAGTCAGACTATGCTTAATATGCAGGAGGTCGCATCGGGTAACTTAGATCATTTAAATTTGCTTCCATGGGAATACAGTGTTTGTTACAGCACTCATTACAAGTAGATGTTAGTCTCTTAAGAATTCTCCTTGCTTTTGCTTTATAGACTAGAAATTAGACTGAATCTCACTTTCTTCCCAAGATGCTGAAGTTCAAAACTGAACACAGAACTGTTTAGGTGGGCTTTGGTATAGCGAGTTTGGCTCAAAGGGCCCTTAGGTGCCTGTTGAGGGAGGTGCTACTATAGCTGGGATGCCGCACTATAGATCCTCACATCCCCACAGTTGGCCCAAATCCACCCCTGTTACCCGAGAAGAAGTTAGGCTGAGCACAATGTGTAACAACTGCACCACGGCACGCAATGCCAAACCACCATCCCCACACCAGGCCTGCAGTGCACTCAGTCTAGTCTGGTGCTGAGGCCCAAGGAGAATAAAAGCCAGCTAAAGCACGAGCCCAGCCTGGGCAGGCACTGCTCAGCAGCCAACTCCTTTGTTTGTTACCAGAGGTGCGTGTGCATGGGGAGGAATCTAGCTGCCCATTGTCTGCTACAAAAGCTGCTGCTTCTCAGCAAGAACCATCATCAGCTGAACAGATCTCCTATTGCGTAGTTATAATCCATTGTAATGCCTATTTTTTTCCCAAACTCACTCTGCACAAAACATTTACGAGCTAAATGCTTCACTTAAACTGAACACAAAAAATAGCTTTCTGCTGCTAGCTCTCCCTATGAGAGAAAAGAAAAACAAAATGTTTCTGTTTGCTGTTTGTTTTCCATTTGCCCCACAGATCTGACCTGCTGATGCTCTACTCACTTACCTGGTCTTCAGTGCTTTCTGTCTAGGCTTGAAATGCAAGCAATAACTTGAGTTAAAACCTAAACTGCTGGGCTGCAGCTCTAAGCTCAATGAACTACCATGCCATGACTGAGATCCCACTGCCTTCCGCAGCACCATGTGCTGCCAACCAACAAGTGTGGCAAGGGTGTGGAGCACAGCTACCTTTGCTCAAGCTATGCTAATCAAGTCAGGCCTCTTCTGCACTAAATGCACACCTTAATCTGCTTACTGATTCCCAGTCCCTCCACTGGAGCGACAGAGAAGGTTTCTGGCATGGGAAGAAATGACCTCCAAGACAATAGTGTTGTGGATCCTTGAGGCTGGCCTTTAGCTTTACTGTCTGCTCTTTGCCTTTCTTGGCTACTTTCCCAGTGTCTGCACCCTTCTGCATGCCTCAGAGAGGAACTACTGAAGTTTATAGCAGCATTAACTCATCAGCTGGAAACCTGCCAGGCTGCTTACAGTTTCACTACAATCTTCTGAGCCCTGACTCCTGAGGGTGCTTAGAGACACAATCCACTGCAAACTCTTGGTCATTTTTCTTGATCTATTCGTTATACACAGATGCATTAGGGCTTGCCTACCTACTGTTAATTGCTTAGAAGGGAAAAAAATGTCCCTTGCTCTTGTTTATCTGTGTTAGAGGTACTTATGTGCCTCTAACAAAGCCAAAGAATCCAAGCACACAGTACAAGGCATAACCAAAATTAAGATCTGCTGTACAACAGCACTGTTAGTTTCTCATAGGAGTAATACACCTTTGGAGAACGCACAACACATGCCTAATTGACTTCCAGTTATCAGCAGAATGCAACAACTTTGTGCAAGGAAAGCAGGATCGGGCCAAAAATAAAAATGAAGTGAAAAGAAAAAAAAAAAAAACAACCAAAACACAAAAAACACACAACAATGACTGCTTTTGTTTTTTAATTGACAACAGGACTAGAACCGTGTACTGCCAATGATCGTTGTTACTTCTGTTACTTGAAATGTTAGAACCTATATATTTTCACTGGGTGATTATACTAAAAAACCCTCATCATTAAAATAGAGTTTTTAAATAAGGGAAAAATCACTTCCTGAGGAGCCTTCCTTTAATCCTTTAATATAATTATTTGAATCTGGTAACACAGACTGCTTGGTGAAACTAGTCCTCAAGCGGTCACCTAGTCCACTTCCCGCTTCGACACAGGATCACTTATAGCCAACCAGCTCCTGACAGTAACTTGTTCTAACTTTCATTCTTAAAAACCTCTAGTGATACAGAACCACCATCTCCTTACACATACTGCTGTCTTTACAGCTCAGAACTCCGAACATCTATCCTAGATTTTCCTTATGGAAATTTAAGTTGCTCTCCATAACCACCTGACAGGACTAGCAGTAACTGTTGTATTTCCTTGGCAGAACTTTCTTCTAAATCCAAATATTATTCTTTCTTTCCTCTAATCTGTATTCTTTCCAGCTAACCTGTATCACTTTGCAGCATAGCACTTAGAACTGGATAAGGTACTCCAGCTGGCCTTCACTAGCGCTGTACTGAATGGGATGACTTTATATACCATGTCTCCAATGCTTTAATATATCCCCCTACTGTGACTGCTGTTCTATTTATTTCCGTTCTCTGGCCTTGTACTGTACATCCTTGGAAGGCATACAATGCCTTCCTGCTACACCTTTTCTGAAGAAGTACTCCTTACCCAGTGCTTTTGCCCATGGATTGTGAAAGCTCACTATGCCTAGGCGAAGGGCTGTTCCTTGCAGTTCTTATTACTAAATCACATGCGGTAGCACGTAATTTAAGGTCACTTTGAATTCGAAGTGATATGGGCAAATACGCTAGTTCTGTCCTCCAGTGTGCCTATAATCTTTTTGTTAACTTGCAATGTAATATTTATATGCTCTAGTCCTGTACCCAGGTCAATAATGAACGCATAGATTATCCCAGGTTGGAAGGGACCCATAAGGATCATTGAGTCCAACTCCCGGCTCCACACAGGTCTCACAAATTTCATTTGGCCAAACACGAAGTTGAGCTCACAATTCATTAAAGCACTGTATATTATATATTCAACTTTAACCATTGTCTAGACAATGAAGATCATAGAATCATTAAGGTCGGAAAAAACCATTAAGATCACCTAGTCCAAACTTCAATCCATTGCCACCATGCCCGCTCTACCATGTCCCTCAGTGGCACATTACACATTTTTTGGACATTTCCATCAATAACTAATTAATAATAATAATAATAGTAATCACAAATTACTGCAGGATGGTTTTCTACAGACCCTCTAAAAACTGTCCCAACCTGAAAGTGAGTTACTGCTAACTACAGATCTCAGTGGCATTTCATCAAGGCAATCTCTCCCCATTTGTTTCTGAAAGTGATGCTTACATCAGTCAAGTAAATCTGTATCTGAGTTCCTAAAAGATCCAGTTTTACAGTAAGCGCTATAAAATTAACAAGTGTTCCAACCACTGCTCTGAACTTTATAATAGTACAGGGCAATCTCTGCAGGAGTACACCATACAAAATTAATCCAAATTAACACAAGCAGGTTAGGACATGTTTATCACTTGTGGTTACTGGCTCAAAGCTGCACCAATTGAAAGCCACAGCATAGTCCTTGGCTAGTTTAATGGAATGGATGCTCCTGTCCTAAGTGCCAGCTGAATAACCTTGCTCTTGCCTACCTAGCCCTTAACTCAGAAGCAAGCTCAAGGTGTTTTTCAAGATGCCTGTGCTATTTGTTTCAGAATGTTCCACATACATGCAAATCCTAGTTACATGAGGTGCAGGAAACCTCCCCACATCAATTTTACATGAAACAGTCGACCCATTTTAAATAACAGGTTTAATATAATTTAGCTGATTATCTTCTATTTTCACTTTGTTAATTTGAGTTAAAATTAGGTATCCCAAGGCTACAAAAGTAAAGATCAAATCAAAGAAGTGTAACTGACACACACAGACAAACTGATCTGATAGGGAAGTGATCAGTGTGCTCGGACTGGCATATACTCTGCTCATTACAAACTAAATGACAGGTTGGCAGCGGTGAGCAACGCACAGTGTGAAAACATATATATGTTTATGGTGTATTTTAATTAGTTTTATGACAGAGTCTGAAAGGGGCTTTTTTCAGCTATACAAATGGATATTTGAAAACCACATTTGTCTTTCAGTCTAAGGACACATTGTGGTTTTTACAATTTTTACGCTGCAGTGGAAATGCTAAGTCATGGCTTGAAGCAGTGATTGAGCACCTGCTGGGAGGGCAGGGCCAACCCAGGGGAGCTCAGGTGCACTGAGTGACCGAAAGGGGTGAAGCCAGGATCCACCCCTTCCCAGACCTCATTTAAGGGTTGGCAGTGGAGGTAAGGGTATCTTGCTGGAGGTCCCTATGCACTTGAGGCCTTCTGAAGGTAAGCTGCTTCTTTCCTTTATTTCTGTGCCTATGACTGCTGCATTTGGGCAAATTTTCACTTGCTGCAGCCTAGGATCTTGCTGCTCTGCTGTTATTGCTGTGCTTTCAATTGTGTTACACATGCTTAAAGATCTGTTTAAACAGGCTGGTCAGTCTCGGGCTCTTCTATTGTTTCTAGACAAAAGTAGAAATAATGAGGGCTAGTCTTGTAAGACCAGTGGCTAAGTGAAAAGTGTTTGAACAACTTCTGTAACTCCAGAATAGACAGCCAAGATTTTTTTTCTTGTGTTTTTTTTGAGAGTATTGCTAATGAAAACTGGTGAAAGATTTATTAGACCTTTTAACTAACATACAGATGTTTAAGAGCGTGTATGACAGAGCTGTGAGCACTGCTTACACAAGGGCCCAAGCTGTAAATAGACCTAAGTTGAAGGTATAAGGACTCATTCCTATGAGTGGATATGCTGACTTTTATAGCAAAAACCTGTCTTAACTATTCCTCTCATATTACTTGTGTGAGAAATTCACTGGTTGGGGGAGGGGAAAAAGAAAAAAAACAAGTGAGGACCAAAAACCCACCCATGGTTTAGCACTTGAATGAGGTCAAAGCTAATATGGGCTGGAAAAAACCACAAACTCGAGGCAATTTGAGTTAGTGGATCTGTCATCCACTCTCAACTGAAAAGAGTAATTTAAATACTCTATTCTGGAGTTGAACAATCTTCCACTGTTGCATTTTTTTAATAAAAGCATGTTAAATAACAGCATGCCCCAGCAAAACTTTACACTTCAACATTTTACTAAAATGCCTTTCTACACTTATATCACCCCCACTCCTTAGTCAGCTTGACTGACTACTGGCAAACAAGGTGACAGCCATTCTGCACATCTAAAGATAGCAGAATAAGGTTGTTACTACAAATGGACTACAAAGCACAGACTTCTGATTGCTGTGTTAAATTATACTGCTCCTTGCAAGCCTGACTTAGACTAGATCCTTCTTGTAGGGAAGAGAATGGAAGAAACTGATCAGTAGAAATAACTCTATATATCTAAACTCTATATATCTAAATCAAGGTTATCATTAGATAAACATACCTTTAAATTATGGTGAGCCACTGATTTATGTTCTGAGACTAACAACAAAGGAACAGAGCTGGACAATACTAGAAAACAATACTTGAATAGCTTGAGAGCTACTTCAAACATGTTCTTGCAGGATTTCTGAACCCTCTTAATTGTGCTTTTGTAATTGCAACTGCAAAATTCTGTATAGGAAATGAAGTGTTAGAAATAATTGCGTGGGTTTGTGTTTTCAGAACCATTCTGCAAACCTCAGCTTTCTTTCCTTGTAGAATGGATTTATTATACTTGGTAGTGAGCAAGTGCCAGGGCAAGAAAAGTCAATAAAAAGTAAAATGTGACTGTTAGAAGGCACATTATCAAGTCAGGTTTGGGTGCTGTTGTGTTGTTTTTGTTTTAGTTTTGCTCATTCAACTTGAGCATGGGTACTTCTGCATGTATTCCTAATATATACCTACCTTAATCAACAGCTCCTTCAGTACTGAACTAACTACTGTTCACAGTTGTAGTTTCTACTGCAGAGGTGTAAACAAGCCAAACTTACTTTTTTTTTAAATAAAATTCAATGTTTAGCAATATGAAGGCATTTACCCAATAAGGAATGAACAGAATAAATGAAAACTGGGGAGATTGCCAATGAACAAAAAGTCAGAAACTTGATTGAAAAAATGCCCCAACAGTACATGTGAAGACTTGGGCACGCATTTGTGTTGCTGTATTTGACTGCTTTCAGGATATTCTTCCTCCTACTGATTTCTAAAAGGTAGTAAAATGAAGGCCTGTCTTTGACAAAGGAGAGATGGAAACTTATTACAGTTGAGAGACAAGGGAATGGATTGGCTTATTCATATCCTGGTGTGTTTGACAAAATGCTTCACGTGAACAATGCCTACTCTGAAGAGAGGGAGGAAAAATCCAGCAGAGTTCATTTGAGTCATCTATTTAAGCCATTTAAGCAAATGTGGATTTTTTTTTTCCCCGTGTGAGTAGCACTAGCAGATGAGCTTCCTTCACTTGCTGACTGGAGTCACCACCTCCAAAGCACAACTGGAGCACACCACAGCTGTGCAGTAACATCTTCAATAGGCATGACTGTTTGCAGAGTAAACATTTGCCTACAACCTTACTGTAGATAGAGAATGTTAACAAAAAGGACAGATTCTAGCAGCTTATCTGCAGCACCTTCCTCACTACCACATGGCTGTGGAAGGGTGCTACATCCAGAGCAACCTCTGCATGCGAAGGAGCCTGCACCACCAGCACAATCATTCACTGCTTCTCATTGCTTCAAGACAGCTCAATTGAAAGAGCTTAAATTGCTATTCTGAAGAATACCTGCACTATATTGCTTTAAATACATACTGCAGTGCTTCCTCACTGATGTTGTAATAACCACAGTAAGACAGTTACAAGCATCTGGATTCATGGGTCCATAACTAAACCAGAGAAAGCATCTGTCTGGGTTTTGCAGGCATTTTTCTTTGTCATACACCAGATTGTGGGGTTTAGTTGGCAAAACTGTACAGCACAGAATTGGCCCAACATGTAACTGTAACGAAAGGGACAAACAGTCCTCTGGAAGCACAAGAATCTTACACTAAAACAAAAACCTTGTGTTATCTTCTCATTGTGCTTAGTACGTGTACTTTGCAGTGTTATTTTAAAACCAGGAGTTTTAAAATGAGCCACTCATAAATTATCAATGTGCCTGCCAGCTTAGAAGAAGGCACAAACAGCAAAATCATCACTGCTACCTTCTGTAGCACAGCTCAAAAAGATCACATTAGTATCTATTAGTATACAAGATCTGATAATAGAGATAGTAATCTCCATTAAGAAAAATCTTCTCAGTGGCCTGATCAGGTTTAGGTTCAGATGCTCACTAGCAAGAGGACAAGACAGAGCAAGGGAGCCTTTGGGGTGATCCAAAGATCTCTCTCGATAAGAAATCCTATTTCCCAGCAGCATGAAGGAGAAAAGCTGCCTCTGACTGGGGCTATAAGGCATGTGGCTTTGTCTGGCCTTTATAAGCACTTGTTTTCAGATGTCTGATCTTTAATTTAAAAAAGAAAAGTGATTAAATCCAACTGACAGACTAGACCATAAAATGTTCCAATTCTCACACTTGCATGGGAAAGACATGCTATCTTATCTCACTCCTTTCTAAACCTCATGAATTAACATCTCAGTGGATATGCTCATTTCAGTGTTTGCTTTCATATTCTCCGAAGTTTACACCAAACTGAATTTGTTGGAAAGCTGAATGTAAACTATAAAGTACACTGGCAACAATGTTACTGTTTTTTTTTAAGTATTGGATTGAACTTCAAAACTTTCTCATCAAGTTGAACAACAATTAAATTTGGAGTAGAAAGGAGAAGGATCAAGGAGAGGTAATGAGATGCATCTTGTTGCTATTGTGGATTATCAGAGCATCCAGGAGTAACTAATAGAAACTGCTCTAAATCATGGTACCTCTGGGAGTGGCCTCCCTTGTGTCAGCCCTAAAAGCCAGGAAGCACCTGCAGAGTGGGAGCCCTGCTGTGCCCTGCAGCCTCCAAGGTGCCCAGGTCAGCACAGCAGCCTCAGATCTAACCTCAGCTCTGAACAGTTTCTCACCATGAACTGAGAACATACATTCCAGATATGTCAAACCTATTTAAGAGCATTTCTGCAGCACAGATTGCACATGCATTATGTGCAAAACCTTTTGCAGCATTTTTCTGAGAATGTACAACAGTGGGTTTTGGCATACTTCCGTACCTTGAAGCCTGTAAAAGCACTTGGCCATGGTTTGAAATTGAGCTGCCTAGGAGCAATAGGGCCAAGACCTTTTTAGCTGTGCTTTATGCTATTAAAAGCACAAAAGAAATTAAATACAGCACACTGCATCAAGTAGTAGAGCTTTGAGTTAAGCCAGCAAAAGCAAGAAAAAACAGGATTGGATACCTGTGTCCTCAGCCTACCTATCTGCCCTGGTGTTACAGCTGGACAGTAACTGACTGATTTCAAGCCCTTCTATGAGGTGGGAGTAAACACGAGGTGAAATCGGTACTTAATTTCTTTCCTGTTATCTTTAGCAGTTTAAGATCAAATCTAATTTCACTGTTTTTGATGCCCTGTCTTTTTTGGGAACCATACCGTAACACAAAAGGATGTAGGATATTAATGTACGTTGAAGTACACAGCTAACAGCATTAAGATTTTTTGGGGGATGGTATCCTCAAGGACGCAGTCTGTGTTGTATTTGTGAGTAGTAAACAATGAGTTTTCTAATATTTCATTGCTCAATTAACCAAACAGAATCATAAAGCATACAATAGAGATAAGCAAGCAAAAAAAAAACCCTGCTTTTTAGACATTTTTAATGTGCTTGCCATTCTGCTGCCCCAGTACCTAAAATAGAACTTAATGTGCAGCCCAGGCCTCCTCAGCACACCCAAGAATGGGGCTCTCATGGGGCTCAGGCATTTTTATAAAACAGCTGTTAGAAGTAATAGCTGTGAGTGTGGGAAACTTCACTGCTGAGGAAACCTACACATCTTTTGAGCGACAATCACAGCATAACCAGTTAGTGTTATTTTTAAGCTATTCAATCAACCTCAGGTCCTTCTGGTGGAAGTGTGTTAGGGAGCAGCTCGCTGGCAGGTGAGAAGCAGCAGCAGTACTTACCACAGCACAGGAGAGTGCATCCCATTAAATTAGCATACACTGTTTGCATGTGCATCATTGTAATTTTAAAAATGCTGGGTTTTCTTAGTTACTTACATAAGTGGGCAACCAGAAGGACTGTTATCTGAAAGCATGAGCTGCATTGCTGTGAACCCTGCAACTGGTAAGGGCCAGCTCTAGGACTGGGAGGGATGCAACCTGGCATGAAGAAATCTGTTTGGGAGATCTTAAGACACAAGCAGCTTGTCATTTTTAAGGTATACATGAACAGGTCCAAGTTCTGCAGGCTTTTAAATGCATTGTTGCTTCACATTTTATTTACTTTCACATATACAATAAATGTATTCAGTAACATAAGCAACATTCTGCTGCTTGTTGCACAATCAAGTGCAGGTGACTGTTGTATCAGTTTGTTGCCTAATCTGTGCTACTGTACCTTATATGAAAGCATGTTACAAGCCTTCTGCTTCAGCTGCATTTACCTCCCTGTGCCAGAAAGGCTCCTTCTGAAAAGGAACTTGCAGTGTTTCGGTAACCTTTTGGGCAATCAAACTCTGTTCAAACTGCTCATCCTGAACACACAGAATTTCTGTTAAAGATGTCAATGCCTCTTTCTAATTATTTTTGATACTTGCAGGAGGTAAAAATACAATCATCATACTGTTGCTTTTGATTAAAGGGTGAATTCCTCTACAAAAATGCCTATAGGAAAAGAAGCACTGACACTGTCAAAAATAATCATATTCTCCCTTGCACACTGTAGGAGAGAAGCCTGAATAATTTTAGAGACTTCAGGGGGTGGAGGTTCATAATTTTCAATGGCGTTCCTGGGTATCTGGTAGTACAGCTCACAAGGATTCACTGCAGTGCTCTTGTGCTAATACCAGAGGAGCATGCTTTCCCAAGGAGCTGAAGATCAGATGCTACTGGAGAGCACGAGGGGGGTGGTGGCTTCTCTTTGTGAAAGCCAGGCTGCAGCTTGCTGTACCTGAAACTGCTCCAGTGATATTTTCAGTGTTTATCTATAAGGCAAGGCATTAGCGTTTTATTTCCTTCAGAAACTCTCCTACTATGCACCATTTGGGGGGGTTTAAGCTTAGAATACACAACAAACATATTACTAAATCCCAGTAACAGGATAGCTATTAAACAGTTTACAAACTAAAATCAAAGCAGACCATTTTCTCTGTCTACAGAGCTTGCACCTGTGAAGAGGGAGAGCCATCAACCTCACAGGCAGACACATCAGACAGCCAGAGGCGATCCATAGCATTGCTCTCAAGGTGAGACACCTTTACCACAGATTCAATAAACACAGCTTGGTAAGTCCCTGCCTCTCCAGGCCTATTAAGATAATGAGAGCAACTCACATCTTACCGAATTCACAAGACCTGCACCAACCTTTCAAACTATTCCGAATGTCCAACAATTCTCACCCAGAATCAGAAAGCACTTCCAGCATTTTTTTTAATGTGTCCATTGCTTACTGTTACACATGAGCTGTTAATGTGAAGAAATCTTACAGTCAGAAAGAATGCCGAGATGCGTCAAATGAAACAACGTTATTCATGTGCTGTTTTAGTGCAAGTCTGATTGCTGGATGCTCACAGCTAATGAGAATTTTATGCATCTTTTAAACAAAAGTAAAACATGCTAAAGATTTAAAGAAATTAGCCAGCTATGTTACTATTTAACTTCCCAACAGATCAGTGTTCATGTTACCTTTCCTTTATTTAAGATTGTATCACTCAAGAGTTCCAAGCTTATAATTTCATTTTCTAAAAACCAACAGAAATGCTTCTCAGGCTGGGAACCTCCTTGAAAACATTCTTTACCAAGGGACTGCAGCTCTGACTGACAGGCACATGAATGTGGAGGCAACACTTCTTATCTAACTGTTAAGCAACACACTAAGAGAAAGCGTATAAAAATCGCATTCAGTTCTTTACTTTTGCTTCAGAACCAAGCAGTGACTCTAAACTGTCACTCAAAAGACAGTTCAACCTACATGCAAACATCACGTCGCAAGCTTCAGTGTATTTTGAAGTTCACATAATCAACGTTTCACAAAGGCAGTGACCAACTACATAAAACAAACTGCATACATTTCTCTATGTACATCAACCACTAATGACTACCCCTACAGCATGCAGACAAAATATCAAACGTTCCCTTTGCTTGTTCAACCCGCCGCACGCGATTGTTGTCTAATAGTCACCAGTTGTAAACACAAACTTTCCCATTTATTAGCCTGAGCACGTCAATCTCCTAGCACTGTCCACGATTTAAGAAGCTGTTACATACCTGCAGTTAGGAGGAGGGTCAAGAGTTATTTCAGCTAGCTCCTTCTGGATTCTGTTGGTGAAACGAGAACAGACACAAAGCATTTGAGATAGTCTATAGAATAAATCAGGGAATTACACTGCCCTCTACCACCATGCAGTTAAATGCAAGATTGGCTTTGCCTTCAGTAATGCTAACATGGCTGCTTCCTCTTTGTTCTCAGAGGTATAACCCAAATCCCACAGCTGAGAAACTTTGCAGCTTTTTTTCCTGCTCGATCCTGTGTATAAATAGAACACTCACAGCCGAGTTCGGTAGGAATCTCCCACAAGTACCCAGAACAGTAACTCTTTTTCATATCCGAGCACATCTTGCCGGAGAGATTTTCTTTTCAAGCTAATATGCAAATGAGCCGGGGGGAGGGGGGCCGTACAAGCACATTTGACAATGACTTTAAACCAGCGCTACAGAACTGTGATCGAGGCTGAAGAAGCGAGCCGTGCTGTCAGCAAATGTATTCTTTTGGCAGTATTCTCCCTCCTGCTTTGCAGGGTGTTTAAAAAGTAGGTTTGCAGATCTGCCTCGCTGCCTCTGACACTGGAATCATCTCTGTATCAACTTTGCTCCTCTCAACACCTTCTGCTGCCTTTCCTCCCCAGCCTTACAGTAGCTGTATTTACATGATAAAAAGTAACATAATAACCTGAAATTATCTGTGTTTAGCTTGACATTGTAACAACTGATCCCAAGATGTTACAGTCCAGAAAAGCAACATTGAAAACTTCGTGTTAATCTTACTATTTATCCATGTGCATAGGAGGCGTAACTTTTAAAGATTCAAGGCAATTTCCTCTTTAAAATGTCAAAACAACAACAAAAAAACCTGCACAAGAAAACCCAAGCGAGCAAGACCGCTTTTCCATGTGTACAGCAAGTGTTAGAGTATGAGCTAACAGCGACTGCCCTGCACCATTTCCATTAAGTCCAACCACACTACTGAACTACTGGAGATGTACGGAACTGGGCTCGCAATGATTAACCAAAATAAAGGTAAGAAGAGAAAACTCAGTTGTGAGCCTCTACGCGATGCACCTCGGGCACTTAAAAAACAAGAAACAAACAAACAAAAAAAAAAAACCCAAACCTTAGAATAAATTACAAAGTCCGCAGTGTTTCCAGAACTTTTCCTTCTGCAGCCAACTCCTATTCCAAAAGGCTTCTTTAACAAACTCAAAAGTCATCAGTCACCCTGTCACATTCTGCAGAAATTCTAAGACATTGCAAAATGTATTAACGGAGTTTAAGTAAAGTGCAAAATTACTAAAAACATTCCTCAAAGTTTGAGCTGCTGTATTTGGGCTGGATAAGCAAAACTCAAAGCTACTGTGGCTATTGCACAGTTCCTCTTGCTACGGCATATTTGTAAATGTTTGTAAAGAAAAGGAACTCCAGGGAAAAGCCTGAAAGTTGTGTTTCATCTCAGAAGGCAACTGGGATTGAGGGAATTAAAGTTTGCTTTATTTCACACAGCTGAACTTACAGAAAATAATTAGCACACATGTCTCGAGAGCTGGACTGCTGGTAACCTTGTGTGTAAATAAAAATGCAGTAGATAAAGCCAGACAAGGTTTCTTGAGATTTTGATACTTAGAGGCTACACCTGAAGAACCTTATGGTTGGAATCCACAGATCCTGTGAGAGAAGATTTGCCTGACTTTCTCCGGAAAGCACTGCAGGAAAGAACTGTGACTTTAAGGTGCAAGGGGCTCTACTGCAATCATAAGGCCTGCAGAAGCCACGGGGCTTGTGTGACTTCTGTAGTTAAAGAGCACTGCTTGTCATCACCCTGCAGCCTGCATTGAAATACACCAGGAAGATCCACCCTACACCAACAAGGGATGTAAACCTGTCTCAGCAAACCAGACACCTGAAGCTGACACTTTCTCGCTCATTTCTACAAATATGAGAGGCACACAGGTGCCCCCTGACTGGCCCGTGAGTTACCAAGTTCTCCAACAACTCCAAAGAAACACGGCCAGCCAGTGTATTACTGTCCCAGAGGACTTGGACTCGTGAAGGTCCTTCCCAGCAGACTTGCATGCTACAGAAGTTTGTACTGCACTATTTCTTATGTGGCTTTAAAGCAATCCCTCTGCCTTGGGAAGTGCAGTGCAACACTGTGAGTCCACACACCGTGCAAAACCGCTACAGGACGCTGGATGCCAGAAGTACCTTTTAGCACTAGTAGATAGCTTAGCAGTAGTTTTGCTGGAGAGTTTGGTGTTCTTCTTCTGTTGGGTGGCAGAGGGTTTCCTTTCCTCCTGCTCCTCAGGTTCAGGTGCCGGGGGATCCCTCTGGTCGGCGTCTGAGCTGCCGCTGCTGGTACTGGGGCTCTCATCGTCTGACCTCTGCCTGTCACTGGACATCGTGGGGAACTTGTAGGGAAGGAGGAGAAGAGGCAGTTACTACAGCACGCAGGTCACCCCTCGCCGTCCGGAGCTCTGAAGAACACTTTGGTTGGTGACAACTCTATTTCATGGAGAAACCCACCAGGATCCTCTTCTTTGTCTCATCCGCTGGGGCTGCAACTTGACAGCTACACCACAACGTTTACACTTTGGAAAACACCGGCATTTCCCATTTTTAAACCCACTTGCATTTTTGTCATGCTTCAAACAATATGCCAATTGTCGGCTTGGTTCTGAGGCACAGACAGATTGAGCAGGGCACTTAGGAAACGCGCATTAATAACTTATGACACATTGTAAATAACAGACCTCCCCGGGAATGTTTTTTAAGGAGTCACCGATACCCTGTAAATATTTACACTGGAACGGAGCGTTTTATTGGGTCCAAACGCCAGATCCCCCTCAACCCCTCTCTCGGAGGAGCTCCATTGCCAATGAGACTCGGGCTGCTCTCAGACCGAAGCGTACACTTGCTCTGTGCATTTAAAGGGCTGGGCGGTGGGGGGGAGGGGGAAAGAGAGAGAACGCGGATTGTTTTTTTTAAAGGAAAACCCCCGCGGAACCCGCAGAAGATGCGTCGGGAGCAACTCGGGAAGCGGCAGCCCCACTGCCCGCCGGCAGAGCCGCATTGGGCCCCCGCAGGGCCGCTGGGGGGGAGGCAGCCCGCCGCCGCCCGCACCTTCCGCGTCGCCCTCTCGCCCCCCCCCCCCGCTCCGACATGGTGGCGGCGGGGGGAGGGGGCTGCCCGGCGGCCGGGAGCCGCTGCGGGGCCGGGGGCGGCCGCGCTTTGTGGGGAGAGCCCGGCGCGGCGCGGCAGGCGGCGGCTCGGCTCGGCCGGCCCCGCTCGGCTCGGCTCGGCCCCGCTCGGCGCCGCGCGTGTGTGTGCACCAAGTGAGGCGTGAACTCGGCCGGCCCCGCGCCCCCGGCCGCCGGCAGGCAGCGAGCGCCGAAAACAAGAACAAAGCTCCTCGGCGGCCCCCCCGCTCCTCCCCGCCTCCCCCCACCGCGCTCGCCCAGCCGCCGCCGCCGCCGCAGCCGCCTCGCCCGCCTCTCGCTTACCTTCGCCGGCGTCCTGTCCCGCTGCTGGGTCGGAGGGGCGGGATGGCGGGGGGCCGGGCCGGGCCCGCGGCGCCCGAGGAGGGGACGGAGGCGGCCGGGGGGCTCTACGGCGGCGGCGGCGGCTCTGTGGCCGGGCGGTGTGGAACATTGAGAGCCGGAGCAGGGGGGGACGGGGGGAGGCGCGGTGCGGCCCCGCGGCCGGCGGGTGGCGCTGGCGGGCCCCGCTCTGCGGCGCGGGTTCCCGCGGCGGGCCGGGGGGCCGGGGCGGGGGGCGGCGGGCGCGCGCCGCCGGGGGCGGGGGAGAAGACGAGGGGAACGGGGACGGGGACAGGCGGCCCCCGCCCGCCGCCGCTCTGCCGACGGGGCTGCCGAGAGCGGGGGAGGGGAGGGGAGAGCAGAGGGGGCGCTCGCTCCCGCCTAGCGGCCAGCAGAGCGCGCCCCCCTCCGGGCTGGGGTGCGCGCAGGCGCTCTCCCGCCGCGGCCGAGGGCGCGCGTGCTCCGGGCCGGGCAAGGACAAAGCGGCGGCGCGCGCCGGGGGGAGCGGGCGGCCCTCGACGGCGGCGCGGCGTGGCGAGGCGCGATTCTGCCCGGCTCCCGCCCGCCTCCTGACCATGGGCACCGCCGCCGTCCTCAGCGGTCGGGTGCCCTCCACCGGCTGTCCCGGCTGCATCTCGCCGCCCGCGGGGGCTGCCGGCGGTGGTGGGGCCCTTCCAGCCGCACAGCCACAGCCGCCTCGCGCCCCGTGCTTCGCGCACGCCTCGCGCCCCGTCCGGATTAAAATCAGAGTTAGGAGTCGCCCCGTAAGCATCTAGGTGCCGAGTTCGGACTGTTTCACAGAGGAAAGGGGGCAGTCTGTATCGGCGGCGTAGGATGGAGGTTGAATTTCTTTCCCGGCCCGTCACAGCCGCGCCTGAGGAGCTGCTCGCACCGCCTGCTCAGTGTGCGCTGCAGTGAAAGGCGTCCACAAATTGGAGCAGTGTGAATATTCCAAAGTGATCCTGCAGCAATAAAACCCACCCGTAAAAGCAGCGTAACTATTTGCGATAAGTACCTGTGCTGCAGATAAGTGGCTGCAGCAGAGGGGAAATGAGCGATGCTTGTTGAGCTCTGCTTTAGAAACGGACGCACAGCCGCTGTCCAGCAGCAGCGGGGCTTCACCTCAGCACCGTGCGCCTCGAGGGCTTTCCTCACCGACACCCCGAAGGCTTCAAGCCCCTGTTTGCTTAAGTTTAGCAGGACGGAGAGGCCACAGGGTGCATACTGCGCTCTGTAGGAGCTGAGCGGTGTGTCAGGGAGTGCGGTTCTCTCGGTAGCTGGAGTTAGCTCAGCTGAACAGTACAGTGAAGGTCCGGTGGGTGAGCTGAGTGATGCCCTGGGGAGGAATACCGGAGGTTTGTTTGTCAAAGTGGGCTGCAGAGAATTCCCAGATCATCACTACAAGCGATTTGCCCCTGAGGTACGCTGTAGAAAATTCTTAGCATAAACAGTATCTGGCATGATGAGCAATCTGGGCATAATTAGTATAAGGGACACGTGGCGATATCAAAAATCTATCAGTCAGCAGTAAAAGCATTTCTTTTCCCTACTGATGCTCAAAATGGGGGTTGCTAGTACTTTGAGGGTCAGGACTAAGTGTTCAACTTTTATTTTGTTTCAGGTGAAAATCAGTGTGGATGTCCAAAAAAATGGTTAGTAGAGCATGCATCCACAGAATGAATGTAAGTAAATTGGTCAAAGGCTGCTTGCCACATCAGCTGCTATGTGTTGTGGCTTCTGTGGCTTTTAGGAGACAAAATGAAAATAAAGCCCATTTAACAGAGAATAATTGAAAGCCAGTCCAGATTTCTTTCTTTCTTTTTTTTTTTTTTTTTTTTTTCTCTAGCCTTTTGTACCTTATTAAAACAGATCTGCTACAGGAACTTGTGGATATAACAGGTGTTTATCTGAATGAATATTCATTTGTTTGACATCAAGGCTCAAAGGATGACATTTTCTTCTTATAGGGCTGTATTTTCCTAGGGTATGTTTGTAATCTTGTCAGCAATAGAAAAAGTAATGCACTGAGAGATGTAGTGCAGTTGGAAGCAGAGAAGGTGCTGATTTCAGGAACAAAGTTCTGTACCACGATCTCTGTGACTTTTTGTATCCCTTGTGATTTGCTATTAGTGTAATTTTAACTGATACATCTATCAGTTAAGGGAAATTGTGTTGTGTTATTTTTCCTGCCAGTTTATTGAGTACTTAAACTGTGAAAGTTCAAATAGTAAGGTGAAGTGCATAGCCTTCCTGAGCTTTCCTAACCTTTCCTACATACAGACTTGTTTGGATGGTCCTGGGCACTTAGAGGTGGGTGAGGCCTGCATTTTTTCTATTTTTTTTTCCCCTGCTCAGATGACCTTTTATTTATAAATACATATATATATATATTTTTCCCCAGCACAAGCATTGCTGGTTTCTTAAGAGGCCCAGTATCTCTTAGGTATGTCTTGATCCCTATTCTATCAGAGCACAGGTGTGAAGTTGCTGTCGGCATGCAGAGGTTTAACAGCTGCTTTGGGCTGCGCAGGCATTTGAGAATATCTTACTGGATTTAGGAAGAAATTCAGTCTCCTCTGTCTGATGCAAAATGCTGTGATAGAAAACAACTCAATGCCTGGCACCAGAACTAGGGTAAAGGCATTTTCCACTTCTCACAAGTAAACTATGAGGGATGAGAAAATCATTGCTTGATCACCTTGCCCCTACCATTTTAAAGGCGTACAGATGGTAAAATAAAGCCAGTGTACATTTTTTGTGATTAAGAGCAGATCAATTGAAAATACTACTTAATGTTTACAATCATATACTCCGTCTTCTTTATCACAAAATCATTGCCTCCTGTCGGTAAATATATCTCCAACTAAGCAATGCATCTTTCTATCCTGTGTGTGTTCCCATGCCGGGCTGTGTTGTTAAAGTACATGTTGAAGCTCTGCTGTGGTTCTACAGCTGGATGTGCACAAACTGTGGAACCTGGAAACAAAAGAAGTATTTATTTATTTTTTTAAAGTCTATGTAATGTGTCAAAAAACGGATTGTGTTTTTGCTGTTAATTACTTCCATAGTAACAATTGTTGACCCTTCTGTAATAGAATTCTTGTGATAACCAGTCCATATTTTTTCCCAAATAATTTACAACTTTTACCAGGTAGAGCTAGTAAAACAGGTTATAATAAAGTAAAATCTTGTGCCAGGAAGAGATGTAACAACTTGCAGAATGGAGCGCAGGAAGCCTGTTACAAAGTCAGTAATTACAGCTCATCCTGTGGTGCCTTAAAATTAAAATCACTACAATAAATAGGATTATTTTATGTTGTGATGCTATGGGTTTATTTGGGTTTATGAATGAAAAATAAGCCCCTAAAGAACAATCTTCTTAGTATGTTTCAATTCATTTGGATTCTCAAGAATCAAAAGAAAAAAAAAAAAAAAAAAAACAGAGGTAAAGTAAGCATGGCAGCAGGCAGGATCCCACTGTCAGGAACCACTTCTCTGTCTCTTTGTCAGCCTGCGTTTAGCCCATCTGTTGGCTTTGCATTGCTATCTTCTGAATTGTGGCACAAGAATGTGGTGGAGGAAGGATGGAAAAGGAGGGAGAGTGGAAAAAATGAAGGCAAAAGCCAGAACCCTGGTGTGCTTCAGTTGTTCCTCTTTTAAGAATGGCTTTTTGGAAGCCTTCTTGTAGTTCAGCAGTAGTCTTGAGACTGCTGTATTGCAGACTGCCACAAGACCTAGAATTTGGGACACTTAAAGGAGTTTTCAGAGTACGTTTTCTTTCTCTGGGTTCTTACGTGCTTGAACAATGCCATGAGGAAAAGAGTGTGACCAACTGTATTTTAGCAGAGGAATTAGGAGGTTACCTATCTGCTCTACTTAAATCCATAGAAAATCTTGATGTTAATCTTCATCGTAACCCACTGAATAGCTAGCAAGTTCTCCTGCACATATGCGCTGTGGTTGGCAAACATTTTTTGCACACAAAGTGGTCAGTTGGGTACTAGGTTTTAATAAGCAGATTAGCATGAAGCATTAAAAAACATATCAGGTAAATGGGTGTTTTGAAGCACAGATGTCTTGATTTTAGTGTTCCCATGGAGTCCTTGTATTCTGTTGTGTAAATTCTCTCATTGTATGTGGACTATTGATGCAAGAAAAGACCATAATGGCCCCTTCGGAGTTTCTGAAATAATTTGTATTAATCCAGTGTCTTTGTGTATCAAATGATAATCAGTACTTAAAAAAAAAATCCATACTTTTTATTCTTGCCAGCAGCTTGTATTAAAACATTTTCAACCTATAGAGTTATTGTTTTACTTGGAAAGGTGTGAGTAAACAGAAAAAGGTTAAAAAGGGAAAGAAAATTCAGGTGGGATTAGTGTATAAACTGTATAATAATTTGCACTTCAGAAGGGTGTTTTTGTCTTTGTAAGTAGGTATCATTTCAGTGAGTGATTGTCTGCAAACAGTGTCATGAAATGATTTTTATTTCCTTGAAATTTTGATTTTAAAAAGCCTTGGTGTACTTAAGCTGATAGTTTCAACTTGCTTTAACACAGGCTCAGTTTTTAGTACAGTATTGTGAGTGTATGACTATAGTAGAGTAAGATGCAAATGCTGTCAGACTTTTATGTGTAGCAAAGTGTGTGAACAATACATCTACAAGCCACTTCATTAACTCCAGAAAACTATTTTTGGGTGTATATTCAACTGAGCAATGTGTAAATTGTAAGTTAGGGAGAAATTAGCTCAACAAATACAACCCTGGTAGACCAGCATTCTCAGATAGCATTGTTTGAGAATGTGTCCCTGTTCTTTACAAGGGCCATAGTAAAATGATGCCATCATTTCAGTGTGTGACATTCTCTTGCAAAAGTTATAGCTGTTGTAGCAAACGATGCTGAAGGCCTCATAAAGTTCTCATTTCCCCATTACAGAGAAATTCCACCCCTAAACTATCTCAGATTAAATTATCTCTAGCTATATACACAAGCATAGATATTACTGCTATCTACAGACTGCTCAGATTGGAGACATTTGGCTTCAAAAAACCTTTGGCTCCAAAAGACCAGCCTGTGCTGTGTGAGTGAAAGCAGAAAGTTAATAGGCTGGTAGTAATAGAGCTAATATCCTCTTTCATGCCAGCCAGAAGAAGGCAAGATAATTACAAAGTCAAGCTCACTGGCCGAGTTGAGGTCAGAAAAAAACATACACATGGCGCAGGGCATTATTCATAAGCTGATTGATAGTTGCTTTCTCTTCTCTCTCTCTCTCTCTCTCTCTCTCTCTCTCTCTCTCTCTCTCTCTCTCTCTCTCTCTCTCTTTTAGTGAAATAAAATTTATGTGATTAAATTGGTTGATTCTGAGGGGGTTGTTAAAAACAAAAAGATCCTGGAGAGCTCCTTCAGTCTGGCTAATATAGTTTTCTGAGAGTGGATACATACAAATTTTCTGTCACCTTTAGGGCTGGTGAAAATTGGCACAACCAGCTTTGTCTGGCTTACCTGTCCAGCAGTTTGACATACTGGCCCCCAGCAGGCTCTTCCAATTCTTGTTTTGCCATCCCATCAAAGAGGAAGGGACTGGTCAACATTTTAGAAAAGTTGCATATCCCAGGGAACAGTCAGACTCCTTTGCTATGAGTCACAGCGCTTTATATCTGCCTGTCTAGAAAGTCTGTAACACTTCTGAACGCACCCTATTTATATGGTACGGCCCACACATATTTCCCATTATCTGGTCTGCAATGGATAAAAGGCCAGCTTGCCTGGTTACCTGTTGTGCAATAAAGAAGCAATGTCTTTTTAAGCCTCTACAGATCAGGATTACTAAAGAGTCCAGCAGAATAGCATTGTGGCATCTTGTTTTTTGCCTAGGAATGTTACTGTTTGCACTTATCACTCTCTTTCTGCTCTGGAAGCCCTAACCTCCTGCAGAGGGACAGGAAAGGCAAGTCAAGGCCCTATCATCATAAATTACCATTGCAATTTGGACAGGGCTGATCCTCCACAGCCTAGGCTTCTGAGCTCCTTCACAGTCTCTGCAATAGGAGAACGTTTTGCTGTTCTCAGCAATCCTGCCTGTGCCCCAGCGGGTGGGAGATACTCCCACAGCCATCATAGCAGGAACAAGAATGTGTTAGGAAGGGACCCCCAGTGTGGTGGTGAGGGCTGAGAGTGCAGCCCTATCTGAAAAGCTTTCACATGTTTGCTTCTGTTATTACCTCCCCAGCTGATAGCTCACTCTACCTTTTCAGGTAGGGGAGTTGTATACCTGCACTTCTGTATCTTCTTCTGTTTGCAAGCTTTAGATGCAAGCTTGAAATACAATTAGTGCAAGCGGAGTGTCAGTTAAAGTCGAGCTTTAAAGTGTTTCAGTGTTTCCAACCTGAATGAAGCTAAAATGATACTCCTGTGTTTTGAGAAACACTAGTGTGGAGAACTAGGAAAAGTGAATTTAACTTGTGCCACCTGTGCTTGCATTTGTCTAACTGTAGCACTGCCTATTCATCCTCTAATTTCTAACAGTCATTTTTCACTTTCTCTTTACTATGTTCTCATTAATGTTTAGTGTGAATATTAATATACTGTGTCATCAAGAGTACTTTTTGGTTAAATAAAAAGAGAGGTGACCATGCTATGCCAGGAGAAATCAGAATGTGGAGCTAACTTCAAAACAGCAGAAAAAATATGCCAGTGAAGCTGCTTCCACACATCTAACATCAAACGATTTTTTACTTTGTACTGTATCCATGATCTTGAAAGCCATAAAAAAAAAAAAAAGTCTCAGGGGTATTCTTATTCCTAACTTACCTAACGTTGTTTTAATTAATTTGCTAAATGGAGATCATCATTCCAGAAGTCTGCTTATTTTTGTCCCTGTTTCAACTGTTTGCGAAAATTAATTTTTGGCCTTTGCTGTCAGTTGTGATTTTAAATAGTAATGCTAATAGACTATGTTAATCTTACTAATGAAGAAAGGAAATTTTGTTTAGGGAACCTGCCCAGTGAAATCAAATTCATCTAATTTACTGAAGTGAAGTGTCTAAATCCCAGTGTTTAATTCCCAGCACATAAACAGGTGGCCAGATTGTTTTAGAAAAAAAACAACCAGCTAGTAGCTCCCACCAATACTTTACCGATATATTTTGTAATACTCAGTATACATCTCTGACATTCTGATATGATACTTTACTATCTCAGCATCAAACCAAGGAGAAAGGAGACAGAGAACCAGAGCAGTTCTGGTAGTCTGAATTGATTAAAGCATATCTATTTAATAGCGGACATTTTGCAGTGTGCATTTTATGTCTCCAGAGTACATTCTTTTTCTATTTAATTATCTTTCTCAATCTTAACTTTGAAATAGTATGGCGCTAACACAATTCTAACTGAAATGCTTGTGTGATATATACTTCCTTCTTTGAAGAAATACAGTGACATTAAGATTCATTTTATCAAATTAATAGCTATTAAACTTTGATAGTCTGGATAAATGACTCAAAATGTGTAAGTTCCTGAAGCAAACAAAAACCTGTGTAATAATACATTATTTTTCTTTTCCTTTTCCTTTTCCTTTTCCTTTTCCTTTTCCTTTTCCTTTTCCTTTTCCTTTTCCTTTTCCTTTTCCTTTTCCTTTTCCTTTTCCTTTTCCTTTTCCTTTTCCTTTTCCTTTTTTATTAGCAAGGAAGCAGCAAAGTATATTCCAAAATTTCTCTTTCAGAGAATCCTGCCCCACAGAAAAGAGGCTTCAAAGTGCAAATGAACTCCTTTTCTTCTCACCATTTCTGAGCATCTAATATTGATGGGGTCATTAATGATATCAATGTCAATCAAACAAGCATGTTTTGTATGAGTAATGTCCATTAGAATAAGAAATGCTTCTGTGCTAAGATTCAGGGCTAACAGTTGATAAGCTCTGATGAAAAAAAAAAAAAGAAAGTGAGAAAGTGGGAGAAAGCACCTATCTTCCCTTCCACATTATTTGTATGTATCTCATTTAGCGCTCATTTAGCTCTATTACACTTTGATGCAAAAAAACCCTACAGAAGTGGAAAAAATGCACCGCTCTCTTGAATAATTATATGTGAATTGATTAGATATGTTTCTTTTTGTACTGTATTAACAGAAAACTCATGCTGTTGAGTGCAAGATCAAGAACTGCTGAATTTTGACCTCTGTGCTGATCTTCTGCTCTGCCCTGACCTGCATTAAGAAAGCCAGATCAGATGATGCCAGCTAGCCAAACTCAGTCCACCGGGTTGTTTAAAAAAGAAGGGAGAGAAGGTATGTTATACTTACTATTCAGCCACAAATGGTAAAATGGCAGCAATATCATTTGAATGCGTCTGCCATCAAGCCAGCTGTCAGTTCTTCACACAAGAGAGAGTTCCTAAATTGATGCTTATAGATTTTGCACACAGACGGTACTCAGACAATCCCAAATTATCTTTCCAGTCAGTTACATGATTATTATTTGGGTAACCAGCTTGGCGCATGTTGTTCGCATCACAAAGTCAATTACAAACTTAGTAGTGGCCTAAAGTATAGAGTTGCTTACCTGCCCTGGGGTGTCTGCTCTACAAACTGAAAATCTTTCGACTCAGGTGCTTTAAAACCTCCACTGAAGAGAAAATGGTCTGGTTGTTATTGGTTTTTTTGGGTGTGGGTTTTTATTTTTTCCTCTTACAATATGGGCTCTCTTGCATTTTTCCACCAGCCCATGTTAGTAGATTTATTTCTCTTTTTTTATTGCCTCTCCCTTCTTTTCTTAGTGTCATTGTCAGATATATCAGGAATAAAGCACACTGGAACATAGTTTTGAGGTATTATAATACTTGCAGATAAACAGTATCACTGAGACTTTCACAGTACAAAAATTGTGTCTCTGTGGTATCTTGAGGTAGATTAATTTCTAACACGTGGCTGAACATAGCAAACTGTGAAAGAGGGACTGTACTCTCAAGAAACTGGAGCATACTTAACAGAACACTCCAATGATCTTTGGCAGGCAGTAGTCATGCAGCCAGCACAGGCCTTAATATCCTGCAAAGATGTCAGCAAATTTCTGAGAAAAGGCGCTTCCTAGAAACATAGAATGAAACTGATGCTTACTTGTAATTTTGGATGGTGCCTGTCCATCTCTGTTGCAGGATGCTTCAGGCTCTGGCAAAGCAGCTGAGACATTGTTAGGACCATATTTGAAGAAATAAAACAGTGTTTTGTTCAGTACCTTGCTCAAGTTAGATCACGTCCTAATATTTCTACATACAACAGGTCTTCCAAATATCAAATATTTTTCCATCAATCACCAGAAAGGGGAGATTTCTGTTCTGTCTTCAGGTATATCTGCTCGCTAATAGTTACCGTGCTGCCTGGGATCTAAGGAGTTTGTTTCCCTCAAACAAAGGTAGGCTGTCCCTCCGCAGAAATTAGGTCAGTTACAGAATATCATTATTAAATTTAAATGCTTTGTTTTCCAAGTTATTACCTAGAGCAGCTCTTTTTCAGACAATGTTCCTTCCTGCCATCTACTGTACTTTAGGAACAGTACTTCTCCTAACCTCAAGGGTACGTCTCATGACAGTAGAAGATGAAGTTTTCTTGGCAATAGAGAAGACTTTTGAACCCCTTGCTGAAACAGATAAGAATGATCATAACTTTCACAGCCCTCAGGGTAAAGTACAACATGTTATTTTAGCCATGCTATCCTCACCATGTACACAACTTTAAGCAGCAGTGAGGAAAAGAGGAAAGCAGAAAAGGTCAGGATGAAGAGTGAAAAGAGGAAATAAGTTAGATAAACCCCTGTCTAGGCAAAGGAAAGAGCACATGTAGGCTTGTGACCCATAGAAATATTAATTTCTTGAGAAAAAATCTATACTATGGGAAAGAGTAGCAGAGATTGACAGATGAGATACTGTTGCTACACTGTGACCCCTGCAGTCACAGGACTTGTGTCTGAGGTTTCTCATCTGTAAAATGAGAATTGTTGTTACTTACAATTCAGGTTCTGGAAAGCAGTAATTGATGCTTATTGTTAAGGCTCTTTGAGATCACCAATTGGAAATACAGAATAACCTGCTTCTTCTGGGCTGTCTTTTACCTCATTATATTCTAGCCAAATTTTAATTTAATGGACAAGTATTGTAAATTCACAGTTTCTTAGAAATTGATCAACTTTAAAACAGAGAAGGAAGAGTTGTAATGAAGCCAATCTAGTTTTAAAGCAGAGAAGCAGTGCTGATGCACTCTCCTGGCTGTTTGCTCTGTGCCTGTTTCCTCCACTCCCCCCTCCCCCCCACGTACATTCTGATCAAGCACTGCCTCAAAAACTGCTCAGACTCCTTGTGGAATTGCTCTCTGAAAATAAAATTGACATATTCTTTTGAAGGCAAGAGACCATTTCTTTACAAGAGCTGAAAATAAGGTGCCAACTTTGTCTTTCCATCCATTCCATGGAAATCTTTAGCTCTGTGAAAGGGGATTGTTCATTGGCTGCTGTCTTAGGGAAGGTCAAACTGTGGCATTCCTTCCAGAGAACATGCAAGAGAGAAGTGGAGGGGCCTCACCTCTGTAAGGTTAGGTGATGCAAACAAAAACTGTATCTTCCATTCCACAGTTAGGGAGGATGGGATTTGCAACAGTGTCACGTTCTTCCAAACAGTGTGGTGGGCATGGGTAGTTATGGAGACTGTTGCCCTTTACATCTTCAGCATCACCCACTCAGCATTTCTGTTAGCAAAGAAAGTACCAGAGCCAATACGGCAGTCTGGCCTTCACTAAGCCAGTTTCAGGAAAGGATTAAAATCATCCAGTTGCATTTCTAGGCTTTAAATTAACTTTAAACCCTCAATAAATTACTAAATAAAACTGAAGACCTTTTCATCCTCAAACCAGATTAATTTTAATCTTTAAAATTATTCCCATTTTTATAACATTTCCAAACCCATTATCGTGTCATTGGCTACAGACAGTTACTCATTATTAGTTATTAGCTGTCACAGCTCTGTAACTTCTCTCACTGTGACCTCTTTTCCTGGAGCATGAGCCTTCTTTTACTGAAGTTTATTTTCAAATATCATTCAAATATCTGTGCTGAATGACTTCTGATTCTTGTATTTTGCAGCATGGAACATTCTTTCTGTTCTATACTGGTGAGTATAAATGACATCTAGAACTTCTGATTGCTGCCATCTCTCGTGCTGAAATATATATATATATATATATATATATTTTTCCTCTTGCAGGTTCCATGGCTTGCATTATTCATTTGCACTAAGACAAATGAATTTGTGCTTGCAAGTAATTTGAGAAAATGTCTTCCGGAGGGCGCTAGTAGTTAAGTTAAGCCATTCACCCCAACGAGCCTGATATTAATTACTTTCTGTATTCTCATCCATTCTCCTGTTCTCATTCATTTCTCACTTTCTCCTCTGATTTCATCTCTCATCTTTCCCACTCCTTGTCTGTTTCAATCCCCACAACTTCTCATTTGTAGGTTAACCACTCTTCTCACTGTGTTATTTGACTTTCCACTCTAGATCCTCTCTTCCCATTGTTGAAAGCCAACCTGTTCAGCCATGTCACCTCTCACCCTAGGGAAGCAACTGTTTCCTATTAGTGCTTCCTTCATCCTTTTTTCAACCTGGTTTCTTGAGAAAACAAAATTTTAGTAATTATACAGTATGAATGCATAGATTTATCCTTTACCCTACACAACCTTTGGCAAACTTGGAAGAGGAGTGGAGGGATTTCAGGAGTCTTGTTTTTTTAGGAAGATGACCACAGAGAAGAAAAGGGGATTCCATGACCTCTGTAAAAGAAAGAATGAAGGTAGAGATTATTCTTACTAGACAATGTATAATTCACAAAGACAACTCTAGGATTCTCGTTGTATCAGATATTACATTATTAGAGCCTTTAGAGCCTCAGTTAGAATCTACTGTTAGAGCTTCAGTGTGGGTTTCTCTCCTCTATGGATTGTCCAGATGTAAATTCTGATTCATTTTTTTCCATAGTTGCAGCTACGAATGTTTTTATCTTTTGTGTGTATTCTTTGCTTTCCAATAACAGGTAAACTCATGTGTATTAATATTTTTCAATAATGAAGCAATCGATCACAAAGTACAACACCAACAGAAAAGAAGAGCTTGTGGAATCTGATATTCACAACATTACTGTTTTATGGTACTTTTTTCATAATCTGCTGTGTGTGCATTTTCTGTTTAGATAACAAATACTTGGGATGGGAATCACCTCTGATTTTTTGACTACTATATCTTATTGGAATAGGAAGCAGTGGTCACAGTCAAAATTTTCAAACATTTCTATGTGGTAAGTATGTTTCAAGAAAAGTGAAAAACAAACAAACAAACAAAAAAAAAACACCCACTTGCTTCTAGTTGCACTGCCTTTTAACTTCAGTAAACTGAAGTTTCCTTAACGTATCCTTGCAATGTTTCAATTTTAACTTGATACTATGGAATTTTTAATGCAAACTTTTATGAAAAATACAGAAATTTGAAATGAAAACAGAAAATACGTTATTTGAAAAGAAAAAAATCTGCACTAAAGTAGCTGTGCAGCACATAAGTTTATGAACTGGCTATGGCCTACACTAGCATGGACTTGTCTTGTCCTGCAGGAGTGGCAGAGAATTATTCCTGACCAGGTGGGTTGTTGTGGTTATGGTGATGTTTTTTTGTTTTGTTTTGTTTTGTTCTGTGTGTGTGTGTGGGAGGAGGGATTTGTAAAGAGAGTTTTATGTGGTTGTTCCTGAGGGAATCCTGGTGCACTTCTGTAAACCATCCTATTTCATCCAGAATTTTCTAATTACGCAGAGATAAAACTCCCAAAAACAGGAGATGAAAAAAAAAATGGAAATTGTACTTAGGTGGATTTAGTGACAGTTAAAAATGACTCTCAGTAAGAATAGGAAAATTTTTTGCATCCTGTGCAATCTGCTGTATGCTTTGTGCCTGTGTGTAATTAATCATTTATACCTGTGTGGGATGTCACAATTCTTATTTGGTAACATTTTGCATTGGGATAAATAATACAGTAGCTGCAGGGGACTGGTAAATAAATGACTTTCCTTATTTACTTATTATCTTTTCCCCTAGCTAGAATATGTTAAACATGTTTTAGAGACCTGAGTTGGTTTCAAGTATGAATAGGTTTTCAATAGTGAGAGCATATATCTTACTTGAAGGTGTGAAGAAATAGAAGAAACAACAAATGTTTTGAGTGTATCATTTTCATGCTTCAGCATACTTCTGTCCCCTAGGTGTCATGTAAGTGATAAATGAGCACTTTTGACAGCAAACATATTTCTATGTAACCTTCATCACAATAAGTGACTAGTTATCAAATTCAATTCCTAAGTTTCTCTGTCTTTGACTTTTTGCCAGAAAGCAAAAGATCAGAAAAAATTCTTGAACATCATAGAAATTTGCAGACAAGTTTGTAGGGAAAAAGAAATTTGACTTGATTCTAAGATGGAAATAACATGACACATTCTGGTTCAGTGTTAACTAAGTGGTTAACACAGGTGTTTGCAAATATTATCAGTTTTTTTTATACACACCCACCACATTGTCAGCCCCTTACTTCAGTTAATTCCTTTTCTATGCAAAGAGCTATGTGAATTGTTCAATGTGGAAAAATAAACCACGGTGTATTACTGTTTTAGTGGGGCTGACTACAGTGTTAGCTGAATTCCTGGCCTTTTTCATTTTAGTAAAGAAACAAAAGTAATGATGATGCCATCAGCAGTTCAGCACCTTCATAGGGACACAGAGGAATCCTTAGGAATCCCAAGATGGCTGTTAATGCCTATCATCTTGCTGTGCTATTGACACCACTTAGAATAACTGTTGTTATTGCAGGAAAAAAAAAAAAAAAAAGAAAGAAAAGAAAAGCTGAAAACTGGTGCAAAGCCCAGAAAAATTAAATTCAGGCAAAGTTTAGGTGGTTGATTTTCATGGAATTGCAATTACATTGCAGCAGGTCTAGATCAAGATACAACTTCTTTGCCATGAGCTATTGCACATTCAAGGAGCTATTTTACATCCAAGAGTTCTCTGGGGCAGCACATGTCAGTTGTCTCCTACTTTGTCAGCTTTTGGAGACACTACATTGCTAGCTTGTCTCAGTGAGAAAATGTAGCTCTGTTCCTGAGATTTTCCAGCTTTATTTTACTTAACTCTATCAGTGTTGCACGCTGTTAATTATCCCTCTGGACTGTTGTGACAATGAATGAATAGCAACTTCAATACCTTTATGAAAAATGAGATTGTGATCACTACTTCTATATTCATCCTATGTCATCTTTGATCACATCCTCTCTGTCCCAATCAAACCTACAGTACTCTTTTCTTTGAAGAGTAATGTGCAAATTGAGCTCACTGTTTCTGATGTAAAAACTTGCTTTAGTCTGAATGCCTTTCTGCCTTCTACTTTTGAAATCTTTTCTCTTGACAACTGAGTAAAACTGGCCTGTATATTTATTCTTCTCTATAATTTTCATCCATCATTTGTGTATGGGGCTGCTGAATCATGGCCTGAACCTCTGATTGATCACCTGAGGTGAGCAATGAGTCAGCCACGGGAGCACGGGTGAAGGCAATTCACCTGTGCTGCAGGAAGGGGTGGAGCCTGGCTGCACCTCTCCTAGACCCATTTAAGAGCTGACTGCCAGTAGGGAAGGATCTCTTCTGGAGATCTACTCCACAAGAGTTTCCCATGTGAGCCCAGGTTATGGGTGAGTGTGCCTATCATTTTTGTTTCCTGCTTTGGTGTAATAATATCGCAGCCAAGCTCTCTGTTATACCTTAATATCGGTATATTCTTTAATTGTACAGTTTGTCATGTTTAATCAGTATTTGAAGGTATAAATAATTACAACTAGTAAGATTGCTACTACTCAACAGGGAAGAAACGCAGTCTCTCAGCTGGTGTATTTTCCATATGATTTTCTTCTCTGATTATGCAAGAAACAGTTGTGTTTTTTTTGACTTTAGGAAATGTAAATCCTAAAGTAGGAAATCATTATTTTCTGTTAACAAGTGCTATGAAAGTGGCATCTCTGCTAGGTGTGTTTTGCAGGAAACAAGCCACTTTTGCCATATGAATTTTTCAAAGAACTGTTTGAAAACAGCCTAGTCTTTAATGTCTACTAGTATGTATCTTCTATTTGTAGGGGACTTTTTTGTAGGTTGTTCTATGCATACAAAAAAAGTTTACAAATGAAACAACTGCAATTTTTCTTTTAGTATTTAACTTCTATTATATGAAAAAAGATATATTCCATGAAGAACTCTTTCTCAAGTTATACTGTCTCCTGCATAGAACTGAAAAACTAAGTGTTAACAGTGAGATTGCATTAAAATTTGGACTTCCCCTGCAGAGGAATGTGTCTACTTCAATTAAATGATCTCTGGTAAAAATATAAACTGTCTGTCCTTACAGGATAACACAGTGAGGAGTGATAAAGTAGCTTCACAAGTCACCACATCATCATTCACACATCATCTCCCGCTGAACATATTACTTTATCTTCATGAGATAAGTTCAGCATAATTGCAGGGAGAAGGATTTGTATCACGCGTCGTGGAAAACTTCCTTGCCTGAAGTATGGTGCAAAATAGTTTAGGTTGTCTTGTGAGATTCTGAATTGAGGATTTCTAGATAGAGATTAGAGAACATATCCATCAGAAACAGCTTAATCCTGTTCTGGAGTAGGGAAATATATTTGTGTGATTCCAATCATGACTGTCTCATAATGACCAGAACAGCCTTATTCGCCACTGGATCCGAAAAAAGAAAAGTCAATAAGTCATTTGTATTCTGAGGGAAATCTTGACTTCTCTCTTTTAACCATATATGAAAACATCAGCTATGATAATGTCTGATTTGTTTTACAGTGTTCAGTGATGCTTACAGGAAAGAAAAAACTGAAGGCTTCTTAGAGTACTTCACCTTTTCTAAAGAGTCCTTTCATAGTTGGAAGTATAGAAGAGTTCTGTCACACAGGTCAGGCTTCCTCCATTCAGGACCTCTCTGATCCTGATTGCCAGAGAGCCCAGATAGACCTGCTTCACATAGTGGCCGGGAAGAGCTGTAGCTAATCCATGGAGCTTGCATATAGGTCTGCAGCTGAAAACTCTTGTGACTTGTGAGTGGAAGTAACCTGTAGAGGAAAAACTTCTCAAGGATAGATTTATGGGCTTTCTTGTCATTTTTACTGCCTTTCTGCCAAAGGGTAAATCTGGTCTTATGCTAGCATAAGGCTTTGTAAACACAAGTACAGAAATTCTTTCCCAAAATAACCTTAACCTGTGCTTACATTGTACTTTACATTGCTGTGTATGCTGTTCACTTTAATTGTCTAATGTGTGCTTAGTATCTTAATCTCTGTGTTCAGGGTAGCACTATGCGTCTTGAGGATATTATAATTTTTAACTTTCTAATTTAGATTTATGTAAACTTTCAGCTATATTCATCAACATTTTCTTTACACTGAATTCTGTCTGATGATCTGAATCTCTCTCTTAATGCAAGAAATATGATATTTATATGCCCTGATTCACCAAGCGTGACACTTCCCTTCCCAAAAAACTTTTTGGAATTATTTGCTATTGTATTGACCACAGCTGAACCAGAGAGTGTGTTAAAGCTTTTTAAAAAGGTTTTAAAGTTACATGCACCTGGGTAGAAAGGTTTAGAAAATGTCTTCTCAGTGATAACTCCTGTTGCTATAGCAATGTTGTACTAGTACCATATTAGTAGCAAAGTACCTAGATATGCCTTAAAAAAAAACTCTGCAAATTTGTGCAATGGTTTTATAATGTCGGTGATAATAACAGGCTTAAGATCTGAAGACACTAGCCCCTTTGTCTTTGGCTGCTTTAATCCAGCATGGACTGATGTCATACAACAGATAAAGTATTGTAGATAACCAAAAGTGCTAGTTCTACCTTCATTTTCTATTTACATGCACCCGCTCTGCACATCCTCTTCTGTGAAGCATTCCCTAAATAGTTTTGTTGCTTTTAGTTATGCCTGGCTGTCAAGCCTCTGTTCAAATGTCAATTGCAAAATGAGCTGTTACCTCTGTGCCATTGCTTTTTCTTTTGATTCTCATCCCTTCCAGTGTGTTAATGGCTATACAGAACTGAATGAACCTAGTGATGATATAAAACTCTTGAAATGAATTCAACACAGCTGTCAAACTCAACAGCATTCCATTTCTTTTCCTAAGGAATCAATTTGGTTTTATTCTGTGGCATTTTCTATTCCTATAGCCGAATATGATAATGAATAACAGTATGTGAGGCGTCACACTGCATGAGAAGTTAATACATTTTTCACACTCCTCACAAAATCTTTTTGAATGTCTACCATTGCTTTTAGGTCCTGTCCTTTAAGATGGAAAAAGGCCACCGTGACCAGAAAAAAAAGTTTGTCCTGAGCCCTTACTAATAGTTACCTCCATCATTTGCAAGGGATTTGATCATGGGAGCTCTTGCAATCTTAGTTTTTGCTGTTGTGGCCGTTAGAGTACTGTATCTTGTGAGCCAGGATACTTATCATACTTTGATTCCTTCTTGTGTTTTATACTCTGTGGTTCACTTGTAAGAGTGTAACGAAAAAGAAGAAAAAGTAGGGGAAAAAAAGAGAGAAACTTAATGCTAAGACTCAGTGGTTAAAGGACGTAACTTTTTCTGTACTGAAAACAGGCAGTCACGAAATAATCTTGATAGTCTCATTGATTCTACTTACTATTAGCTAACAAGTACTGAATAAAATAAATGTGTTTAATTTTGTCTTGAAAGATTTTACACATTAGCTAGAAGACATTTAAATCCATTCCTTAGAAGAAGACAGTTTTCAGGGATGTCCTTCTGGTTTATCATAACTTTTAAATACTGTGATTCTTTTAATTTTATGGTAAAATTACCTTTCTCGGTATTTTTGTTTTACAAGTTTGTCATCTGACTTAAATTTTTCCTTCTTCTGGCCAGAATGTTACCATATGCTTTCTGAAGATTAATTTTATGCATTAAAAAAATAAAATAATGTTGGTATGCAGAATCATTGTTTTTATTTGCATGGCTGCCAAGGCAAGATTCCAAATAATCAGCATGTGATTGGTGATTAAGATCATTAAGGTTATGGATGTTTCTGACTGAAGTCTCCTATAGGGGAGATGGAAAGATTTCTGTACAGTAAGTATTAAATATTTTTAGTGGTAAGTTTTGATACTTACTCTTTAGCTTTACCTCAAATGATGTTTTCTGAGTTAAATATTCCTGGCTTATCAGTAGCTTCTGGTACAGCTAAAGTTCCTAGTGCTTAAGGAATTGCTTTTGTATCTTAGATGCTTGTTTGGTTGTTTTTCTGTAACTACTTTCTCTAATCCCTGTAGTTTCTTCATTCTTAGTGGGCCGGTGTTTTTTGTAAAAACACCAATTATATGTGTGTTTCTATGGGGTAAGTCATTTAGCTGTGGAGGCTTAATTATTTTAGTTTGCAGTAATGTTCATTTTCTCTTGATTTTTTTTTTTTTCAGAGTTGCATTCTGCTGCCTTGTGTATTTTCATTTCTCATGAAGCTTTTTTATAGTGGTGTTTTCTCTGAGGAATTAAGTCATTTCAGTTGCTAGTTAATCTAAAAGTTACATGTTACATTCAATGCTTTTTCCATCCTTTGTGGGCCATTTCAATACTTTATCATTATTTTTCTTTTGAAATTCTGGGAATTAGAGCTAAAAGAACAATTACTTCAAACAATTCTTCAATTACTGACATAGTCAATGAACACTGTGATGAGATCAGTAAATACTGTGGTATATTCAATTTCACTTTTTGGTCCAATCTTCATATTTGTACAGTTTCTGAACATTTACTGAAATCTCAAATATTTGAAAACATACAAGTATTCATTCAGACATACATACCAAAAGTGTATTTTTCTTTGTTATTCCATCTCTATTTTATTTGGAGATAATCTTGAGAAATATCTGCTTGTGGGTTAAACTATTAACTGCGTACTATGAACAATCAATACAAGTGATTTGCAAACAATGCAGAAGGCATGCTTACATATAAGTAATTTGGTATATGCCTACAAATAAAGAAAATCTATTCACAAATGATTAATGAACAATAAACTTACAGTGAATCTTATTTGCAATGTATAATTTGACCCGATGTACTTGAAATCAAACTTCAGTTGACTTTACTTAGCTTTTTGTCAAGTTTAATGTTCAAACTTCCTGTAATAACAGCAAAGGGGATTTTATTTTAGACCTTATCCTTCATAATTGTTTCCATTTTAACTCAATGACTACTCTATCCAGCTGCATCCTACATGTTCTTCACTCACAGTACATGTAATTCCTATCCTTTAATATAATTAACTCATTCACTGTTATTTTGGAACCCTCTGCATATTCATTTCCAGTCATCGTACATCTAAATCCTCCAGCTGACTACATGCAAGCACCTAATGAACTCAAAACAGTGTGCCTGGATTGCGCTAAAAATAGTGGAATAGTCTGAATTCTGTGCAGGATAATTCTATATTGTGCTATTGGTGTAGCAACTGCATTTGCCTTCCACTGCAACTCAGAAGTGTTTTGATGCCACATGGTCATGTGGATCTACATAAATCTTTTGCAAGGGAGGGTCATGTTCTGCATCTCCTTCCCTGGAAGAAGTTGATTACGTGGACTCCCTAGGGCATATAGGGAAGAAAGATATCTTTCCTTCACCCTTTGGGGCCTAAATTGGTGACTGTGTTTTCAGGCCAAATTTGCTAAGGAAAACTGAATCAGGTAGCTGGAAATTTTCAACAGCCAGTTTTCAGAGATTCTTTGCTGGCCTGCAACTGTCTTTTTATGTAGTTTGGCCTGTGACTCTCTGTGAGGCATTCAAAAATATTTCTTTAATTTGGAGACAAAGCTGCAGGGAGCTATCTGGGAGGAAATGGAATTTCATAATGGCCAATAAAACACTCTTATATGCCATAAAATGACTGGATTTATTATGCCACAAATTAATAAGAAATGGTTTATTTATTAGAATTACTTTACTCAATATGAATATTACTTTTTTAGATATAATACCAGCTATAATCCACCCTAGTAGTTTTTAATGTTAAAGAAAACCTGTCAGTAGCAGTTTGCAGAGATAAACAAAATGCTTTTGAAGCCAAAAGCACTTGGCAACTAGAAAATTGCTGATTACAGCAGTATTTCTCTGTGTAGGACAAAGTTATCAACATGACTTGTATGTCAGTAGTAGTATTTTCAGGGCTCTCTTGTAGTCATAGATTGCAAAAAGTGTTGGCACTGGCATTCCTGACTTCCAAAAACTTAAACGTTGACAAACAAAATCCTTGCCATAGTTTTGTTGTGCCTATGAACTGTAAATGCAGCAAGCTTTTATTAGCACATATATAGATCAAACTCTCCAAACGCTATGTCTATTCTATGTGACTAGTATTTTTTAAATGGAAGAGGCAAACCTAGCTGTTGTACACCCTTGGTAACTAGTGCTGCTACCATAACAGGAGCAATGTACTTGGTGCATTTCACACACTTGTTCTGTGAATGTCAGAAAGAAGAGGAAGGAAGAAAAGGTGGTAAACGCTTCCTTTTAGAAACATTAATTTTCTTCAAAGCTTAAGAGTTCCTCAGGTGATAGGTGGATGAGATCTGTTACTCAAAAAAGGCTCTAGACATGGTGGCAAAAATAATTGAGTTGGCAATCTTACTACAAATTAAGAGAACTTGCTATGATGATATACGTATGCGTACTTGTCTTTAAAAAGTAATAGAACATCTTTGTAATGACAAGAAAAAAATGCAACCCTGATGTTCAGTTATTATGCAGATGTTAAGTATTTGTTTGAAGCCACTGCCTCCGTTCACCGTGGTTCAGCAACAGTTAACAATATACATATCAAAATCTAGAGAAATGTAAGTTAAAAAATGATCAATACTCATTTATCATTTAATTTAGTACTACTCTTTCAAATTGTGGAAGAGCGCTTGATATAATCAGCTGAAAATATATATAGGGATAATTTAATACATTAATAGTTAGAGACTCCAATTGAGGATTCAATTTCTTTCTCGGCTTGATTATAGATCTGTAAAATATTTATCTCCAGCTGCATTAATTGGTAATTTGGCAGAAAAAAATGCAGCAAATTAACCTCTAATAATCATATTTTACTAAATGCTTTTGTATCGTATTATCTGATTATAGGAAGACAAAAAGTTCCACAGAGGATTCTACTGGACCTGTGCCACTGGGATAACTATCTTGACCCCAGCTTTGGGGCCAAATGATATACTGCATAGTACTAAATCAGTTAGGTGTTATCTAAACTTCAGCTGACATGAGTATTACTGAATCTAGCTTTGCTCTTCATTGTTTAGCTTCTTTCAGATTCAACCCTACATAGCTGCAAATGTGACTTTTAGACAGTGTGTAGTGTTTGATAGGTCTGAATTTGGGACAAGATCTATGGGTCTGTGTGTTGGATTAGGTTTTACTGGGCCCAGGGGCCCATCCAAACTTAATGAAAACTGCTGAATCTTGTCTTGCATCTGGTTTATTACATAGAAGGTTGCTTCTTTTTACTCCAGAATTAATCAGAGCTCCTGCCTATGCGCCCACTGATTTGCATATGTGATAAACTCTGTCTCGTGGCCCCTGCAGATCTGGACCTTAACATGCCTTCTAGATCTAGGCATATCTAAAATAGATGCTTTTAAAATGCTCTTGACGGATGTCAGTTGGTGCTGCACCAGGTCTATTATCAATTAGTTAATATCTATTATTTAGTATCTGTGAGAAACTGTACTTCCATTAACTTGTGTGTAATAAAAATGGAAACTATAAGCATTTTGGCTAGAGTTTTGAAGAAAACAAAAATGTTACGTATCCTACAATAAAGGAGTAGAGATATGTTTAAAGAATAAATTGAGGATTAAGATCAGGTGGCTTCCTCAAGATTTATAAAACATCTCTCTATATAGCTGTGGTATTAAGAAAAGGTTACTCTAAGGATCCTGTATCTCTGCTTGATAAGAATCAGATCAGTTCAAAACATGGTGTGACTTGTAGAATCTATCTTCGAGTAGACTACTTCTATGTGCAAGCAACGCTACTCACATTGAGAGCTTTTGTTTGGGAAATGAGTGAAGTAACAGACAGCAGGAGATGAGTCAAATGCCTGGCTGATGTTTGGTGAAGGTCTATCAATGATAAGTTATCTAATAGATGAATATAACTCCAATTGTGTTGTGTAGTTGTCCCCTTTGCAATTTAAAATGCCACGATGTTCAAAAGCAGTCAGCCTGTATGTGAACTGATCAAACTGGAATGGCAAAAAAGGTGTCATGTTCAATTAATGGCTTCTCTGCTTGAAATTTTTGGTGTCCCAGAATTGAGGGAGAGGAAAACAAAGTGTGCACAAATATTTTCCCTGACTAAATAGGTAAACTTCAGAGAACAAAGATTCTAGTTCAGCATTAAGGAAAAATAGGGTTAAACCCCTAAAATTTAATTCCTAAATCTGAATTTATTAAGATTAAAAATAATAATAATAATAATAATAAAACAACTAGGCCAGTTTTTTAAAGTATTCCCTGCCTTCTGAAATAGTTTGCTAGTGCTACTGGTGATGCCATTAATCAGACCTACAAACTGAACTAGAAAATATTAAAAATGTGGATGACTATTCCTGGAAAAACATTTGCACTATTTATATTAAGTCTAATAATGAAAATCTTTGACAGCAAAAACAGTCCAATTCATACTAAAGTGATTCACAATGAAGAAATATTTCAGTGGAAAAAGATGAACAGAATAGCCAGAAAGAAATTTCTAACAGCTACGAGGAGACTGTAACAAAAGCATACACCGTGGCAGTAGAAAACAAATTGCCAGCTATTGTAAATCCTATTATTTTCTCAATGTACCTAAATAATGTACTACCAGGACACCCACTGACATTGCTAGCATGGAAATAGAATATTATTGTGAATGCGTTTTCAAAATGTTATAGAAGCCAATAGGGTCCACATAATTGCGTATAGAATACGTAATATAAGCTATCAAGCTCTCCTTTTCTTTGATATCAAAAAGCATGTTTTTTCCTTCTTCTGTCTTACACAGAGTGAGCCTGATTTTTTTGATAGAGCCTCTGTTTTACCACAGCAAATAGTAAATGTGACTAGTGCATTATCAGCTTTGGAAGACATTTTCACCACCTGATTTCCATTTGACTTGGCAATTTGCCGCAGTTTTGAAACTTCAGTTTTATCCCAAGACTTTTCCTTCCATGAAGCATGTCAGGGTCCATCTCTCCCTGCTCAACCATGCGCAGTTTGAGATGATTCCACATCAGTTGTTTGGGATAAAAACAAATGACATTGCAATTCTCAAAGTTTTTCTAAAAGATCTGTACAAAAAAAAAAGTTTTCTCTAAATATATCCTATTTATCAGAATTCTTTGCTCTCCTTATGTGAAAATATTAGTTTATAGATTGATAGCTTTGAAAAGAAGAGGCTTTGTTTTTCTTCCATTTCTCTTCTGTTTTCTATGCTATAATTACATTGGAGGAAGTAATATTTTGTAAGACAAACAGTTCCTTTGTTAGCACACTGAATGTTTATATACATACATGTGTACATGCCTACAAATTCTATGCATCTGCACTCTAGAAAGCTAAACTTGCATTGTAACATTTTGAAGAATTCCTGAGTGACTTAAAAGTTTTAATGATCAAAACAGTTCAAAGATGTAGTAATTTTTGCAATACAAGTTGACACAGGCACAAAACATTGGCATGTATATACATAGATTGCTCTGAAAGTAATACCTCATATTTAGTTTCATGGAAACAGCAACAAATACAAAGAGAACAATAACACTATTTGTTAAAGCAAATTTTCAGCTACAAAACAGTATTTTTTCAGAGTTGTCACTATTACCTATGCATTTTCACCAGTGAAGAACGTGAGTCTGCATACCTCATATTTAAAAATCTGCAGCAATGGAGGTGACCCACTGTTGCCACTGCTGACACAGACCACCCACCACCTCGTTGTGCTCATATCCACTGTTTGATCTCCATAAGCATTCAGCAAGTGTTGATTAATGTCAATGGATGCCATCTTTCATGCATAGAGGAATTCTGTGAACGCATCTTTGCTTCATCTGTGCTTCCATGTCAAACACCTTTCTGTAAGACAGCTCCTCTGCTGCCATCTGTCATATGGCAACAAAATGGAATGAAATATTGGTGGGAAGATTCAGTATCTACTGCCATACCATCAACATCCAGTTCTGATATTGTGAGCCAACATGACAAAAGAAAAGGCATTACTTTTGGAGCATCCTTTGTACAATTATGGTTCTGCAATAGATCAGTAAATTCAGTCATTTCAGCTCAATTGATTTTGCTGTCCTATGATACTAATTTAGATGTTTCCATTCCCTGTGGGAGTATTACCTAGTATGATTTAAACATAAGAAGTTTGCTTCCAATGTTTTAATAGTCTGCTTGAAACATTAAGAGAATGAAACTGCTAATTAACGTAAAATGTACAATATTTCACATTCTGATTATACTCCTATTCTGTGAGTTTCTTACGTGATCCTCAAAGTTCAGATTTGCCAGCTTCATAACTTAATTTACACTAGCAATTGAGTGGGAAAAGCAACCTCTTAAAATTCTTTAGTATAGCCAGGTTATGTGTTTGAGATATGACTGTTAACTCAATGGCTTTAGTTGTTCAGAATTCTCATTTATTTCCAATGTAGAAGATGTCAAGGCATTGAAAGAAATGAGTTTTTTGTAGTGGTGGCTGATTTTTATTTGGTCCATGTGCAAAAAGCCTTATGCTTTCATTCCTTTCTTGTAATTTTAATGAGTAATTTGTTTGAATGAAAGATTAAGTCTTCCCATGAGTATTTTCTATAGGGAGTCTAGGCTGTATGAAAAGGTCATGCATATTGCAAGAATTGGCAGCGTTGAGTTTGAAATTATAATTTTTTTTACAATGCACGTACATAGTACAAATTTCCAGAAGAAACTCTATTCATAAATTTGTAATTACAACTGTCGAGCCCATCAAAACTTTCTCATGGAAATGCATCTGTTTCTGTTTCATGAAAGTATATTTCCATGTGGAATTTCATTTGGATTTGTATAAACATTTGAGAGAAAATCTTGCTGTTGTTGTAGATAGAGCTTTGATAAATTCTATATCATCTTCAAGAACATTCTTCTGTGTATCTCTGTGCGTTTGTGCAGTGAGCACGTGACTTTGTTACATTGCTACTCTCCTTTTGGTAAATTCTATTCTCCATTCTGTAGTGAAAATTTTACAGAATACATGTTTTGTGATTATCTAGTGGGAGAAGTAAGTGCTAGCGTCACAGCAAACTCAAGTACAAACTTCTCATGGTGTAGCTCAGCTTTTTCACCATGCGTGTATGATTTGGAGCATTTAATACAGTCCCTACAGCACACCTAAGGAATGTGCAAATGTTCACATAAATAGCAGCATGCAGGTGGTACCAACTTCATAATAAACAGTTACAAGATTTTCAATATGCAAAGTGTTATACATTTCAACATGAATGATAAAATTTTCACAGTACATTCAAAACCCCACAAATTAAGTGGTGTAAGTTTCATATTGCTTACCTAATAAGTTTGATTCAACTTCTGGAACAGATCTGGTGCTTCTTTACACTGTTGGAACTTTATAAGCCAGGTTATGTACATTCCACTTCATGTTTCATTTCAGGAAATGTGAATTATATTGCTTTTTTAAAAGCAATATATGGAGAAAGAGAGTTATATACTGTAATAGAGACTTCACGGGATCAGTATGAATTTCATCGAGCAAGACAATCTGCTCTACATAGTGTAGATTGGACGTTCTGCAGCTGAGAGAAACTTCGAATGTATGGATGGATTCAACATAAATTACATGAGAGAATGTCATGCTGTGATAATTTTAAGAGCATCAAATCAGTACCAGCAATTTTCATATGAGCCAGCTGCAAAAGGGAGTTGATTTTTATGTTCTTGTATGTCCCAAATGTTCATGTGCATACATGCATCTGTCCACCTGCCATTTTTTCCTTATTTGTTTTGTAAGAGACACAATGTAGCCCAATGTGCAGTCTATGTTTTGCAGTGCACCAGCAGCGGGTCATCCATAAGCTTTACATCTTAAATTCAGTTCTCTATTGATATGATTTAATACACAGAATAAAAAGTGCCTGCTGGAAAAGGCTGTCACCTGTTCACTAACAGTTCTTTCACATGCCTGCTCTTTCTGCAGCTTCTACTGTCATGGTAGAAGATGGATTTTGGAAGGGCATCTTGAAATGTGTGCTGTACAATGTATTTGCAGTTTATGTTGTACAAAATTCTTCACGACTCATTGCAATTTTGTCAACAAAAGAGACATTCTCAGAGATAAAATCAGGGATTAAAATAATAATAAAAGAATTGCATGTATTTATTATTGGCATCTGGTTTAACTTTGGAGGAACAAAGCTATCTTATCAGTGTATAATCTTGCCACATGACTTGCTACTGCTGCTTCTCTCTGAATTCTAACAATTCAGTGAGAGCAATGAGACATACTGGAGAGTATTTCCTCCTGTCAGCCAGCCAAAGGATTAGAGCTGGAGTCGCTATTCGCTATCCAACCTTAGCAGCAAAACAAGGAAATTCAAAAACAAAAAACAAAAACCAGAACACACTACAGCCTGAATTTGCTCATGACAAAGGGAACTCCCAGTGGGTGTGACAATCATGAGATAATCAGCTTTAGAGGCTTAGAGGACCCTAGGGGTGTGATTAGCTCAGGTTGGCCAAGCCCTCTGTCACTAATTAATTCAGAAATGAATATTTGCATTCCAGTGTTGCATTTTAGTGGAAGCAGTTTCCAGCTAAGAAACATTTTTTTTTTCCTTTTTAAATATCTTTGTTGCTGTTGCTCCAGAAAGTAATTCACATTGCACAAGACAACTGGCAGCTGTGGCTAATAAAATGTGAGATGATTAAGCAATAAGGATCTGAATTTTGTGTGGTTTACTTCTGCCAGTGATCTTTCAATGTAGAGAAAATGTTCATTGTTATTTTTAGTTGGTCTTTTTCCTACACTTTTGTTAAATTCTTGATGGAATATTTTCATTTCATTTGATTCCACAATTGAAAATCGGATAACTTTTCCTTCCGTAATTAGCAATTATCAACAGAAGAAAAATGCTGAATGCTGTTGGGTTTACACAATAAACAGAACGCAGAAGTAATGGTAGCGAGTTTGCTGAACTGAAAATACATCTTTTGTGCACTTGACAGCTATTTGGGAATTTGAAATAGCGTTACGTACTCAGAGATGCTCTGGTGAAATGGCCTATATGTCTGACAGTTACATTAAATCCAAGCAGGCAAAATTGCTGTCTGACACAGATTTAGCCAATGTATTTGATAAAGTAGGCCAGAGAAACATAATCTGACAATGCAGAGGTAATTTAAATCAGTTTTATAAAATAATTCTGTGCAATAAGAGAAACAAATGCAGTTTTGTATAGAGAACATTTTGTTCTAAGAGAGTTCATTGTATGTGTGTGTAGGATCAAATAGCAACCAAGCAGGCCGTTAGTATGGCTTTACATGTGCGCTCTCTTTACATCCATTTATCTGGTTACACAATCTGTTCTGCAGAGCTGGCAATTTCTTGGATACCTTTTTTTAGTAGTCTACAGATCTTGTGTAGCAGTTTCTGTGCCCGTAAAATGAAGACGATAGAAATGATCTCTTGCTAAGCAGTGCTTTGCAATTTACTTTCAAAAAGCCCCAAATGCCATCAGAAGAGACTATTTTCTTGCCTGAGCTTTTCTCTAAAAATGTTTATTCTCTTTAGAAGTTGAGAATAATTCTGCATGAATACTGCTCGTGTTCTTATCAGAATTTTTTTTAACTGGGCAAAAATACATTTTTCATTTCTGAACTTTCTGCTCTTTCATTCCGTTCTTCTGTCAAGTCTACCACGTCACCTTATCTATTTGTAAAGTGTTGCCCTCTGCTGATTCTTTTTTTTTTATTGTTCTGCAGTGTTCCCTTGGAGAAATCTTTGAATTGTCATCATCATTGTTGTTCAGTTGTCTCCATTTTCTTCTTAAGTACTTCAAAGAATCTATTGAAATCTGAACTTTATTTCTTCACCAGTAGTAGCAATAGTAACAGCTGTAGCCCCAGTGACAGAAATACAGGAACATTGTGTGAAAGCCAATACTTAAGCCTCTTAGCTTGAGTATTAAATTGTCCTGTGCTATGTGAACCTAGAGAAGGGCAAGAAACAGAGATTGGAGCTGATGGGCTTCCAAAGGCTCTGTTGAATCTTAACACATGTTAATCCAGAACCTGAAGGTTAGCTGCCGCTTTGTTTTTACTGTTTGCATTTACTTTGTTTGCTTTGAGCACTTCTATACTTACTGTTCATTAATACAATTTTAAATCACTGTGTGTGTTCCTGTATCCCTGTTGAGATTCTTCTTCCTTAAACACCTTTGCAACTGGTTTTTGTATCTGCCTCTATTAAATCCTCCTTGTGTATACTCCTATCCACTGACAAATTTATCTATTAATTATATGGTTTGAGGAGCTGTGCTTTGAAAACCAGAAAGTCCTTGGTGCAGTGCAAAACTTGTCTTACTGTTATATATTTCTATAAAGCACTATTAAATAAAGTAGATTTTCTGTGATGCCATTACTAGCTCAATTTGAGGAAAAAAAAATTATGAATGATTCCTGATTTCAGTGGGTATGTGTATTTATCTCCATAATCCTGACTCCCAAAGGTTGCTGAAAGAACAGTTTTTAACTGTGAATGGTCTTACCTTGGGTAACGGGAAGCAGTCAGCAGTGAAGGCAACTTCATTGATATCATTGCAGTACTCCATCCATATTCAGTACAGTACACCGCCAACAAAATCATTTTCTCTATGCAGTCTAACAAATACTAATCAGCACACATCCATTGTATAGGCACAGTGCCTTCCTAAGGTGCACATTACCAGAATCAGCGGGAGGGAGCAGAGGAATGAATGGACTCCTTCCAGTATGACTGCAGCCAAAACAGTGACTATTTGGAGTGAGTTTTTTCACCCGTATGCACAGTCAACAAACCCTGCAGAGCCACTGGCTGTCGGAGGATGAGCTGCTTCAGTATGCAGCTGATCGAGTATTGCTGCCAGACCTCCAGCGCTTTGCACAGCTGGCCCTCTGCTCCTTCAGAGCCGCCCATAGCTGATTCTGCTCAGATGCAGGCTGACCACTGGCTTCAAAAGGAAAGGCAGCAGAAACTGAAGGAGGGTGTAAGAAATTTACCATTTTTCTATATTGGCTATTTATACGCAGGCAAATTACACTGGAAATAAAGGAGTGGTGGGACCAAAACATAAAGATGCAGATAGATAGATCCAGCATTACATTAATACTGACAGTAATGTGGGTTGAATGCATGCATAGGACTTTAGAAATAACGCAATTACCTATCTGTGTCTTCAGGTGCTACCGTGTCTGAAAATTGTGGTCCCTAATGTTTCCATTTCAGGTGTTAAAGTAATTTGCAAATTCCAGTATTTCACAATTCCGATTCCAATTTCCTTCATGTAAAATGAACAGATTTTTATTTTTATTTTTTTCAGTTCAGCTCAAATAACTCATACTAGAACATTTTCAAATAATGACCAACTATGTTATATTATATCGTCTGTATTTTCCTTTAAGAAGAAAAAGGATCTTTAAAATATTTTAAAATAAATTTTACCAAAAGAAAAAAGCCTTGGCTGCATGTGGTCAAACAGCATGGATAATAGGTCACTGAGCTGAATAGATTCTTCTCAGGCACCTGATGCTGTGACAAGCATGAATGCAAAATTTCTGCTATACATGTTACAGATAATGCATTTTTAGCAGTCGCTTGGAGAAATATCCTTTCAGATGCTGCATTTTTCGTGTCAATAAATACCTTTAAATCTTCCATTAGAATACAGCTTATGGCAATGTTTTAATGGGAATATTCAATAAACAATTTTAAGCTTTACCAAGGGGGTACTTTGGTGGTAGTAATGCAGTGACTTTGGTGGTGCTGGACAAATGGGCTTTGTAATGGTGATCTTTAAACCATACTGTTGTTGGACAGCAGGAACCATAGGAAGTCTCATATTCAGCATTCACTATAAATGCAAAAAATCTGACTTCCAAACTTAATTTAGGCCAGTAGGCCATAGCAAGTTATTAATATGTAATTAATATGTAATTCTGGAATTTATATGTTGCACTTAGTTTCTGTTGTGAAACCCTTCTTACAGCTTTAGCCAGAGAAGTTGCGCTGGGATTTTGCAGTGCTGGCAGGGGCCAGTGGCTAAAGGCTGTGAATTATTGAAGTCCTCAGCCTGAGTTTATTCTCCATGTTAGTTGGCTGGCTTCATTGTTGCAGCAATTGTGTGTCCAGGCTGACCCATATACTAAAAAATCTCTCAGGGATTCATAAAGAAAATGGGTGGAGAGAAGGACTGAAAAGACAGGTATCCTGACCGCTATCATAAAACATGCATTGAACCCTCTGGTTCCTCATAGCATCATCCAAAGTGTGCAGTGTCTCAGAGGACATTTGCAGACAGACAACTTCCAGCTAGCACATAGGATATGGGTCTTAATTCTTTCATATAGTTTCTGTGGCTAGTACTAACATTTGTCTTGGTAAGGCAGGAGATGACTAAATTTGCTCCCTGAAAAGGAGCTGCCTGTATGAAACCTCTTTTAAAATGCTTCTGCAAAGAGAGAGAGCTATAGAACCATAAGGAAAACGTTTGCACAATAAGATGAAGAAAGCCAAACTATTCCATACATGATGTTAGTTGTCTGATTTTTCACTACAAAATAGGTAGGAAAGACTCCTATTCCAAAGACACATTTTTAGCTGTAAGAAGCTGCAAAGTTTGGATTTTGTGCAATATTTTTGCACTGTTCTATTCTTTCCTTTTTCTGTGCACATTTAACACATAATCCAGCATCAGTCAGACCTCATGCAGATTGACTTGCACGTGTTTTATTGCATTTCTGCCTCCTGGGAAAGGAACACCCAAACTCGGTGCTTCACATTTCCAGAGTTTGCTCAACTAAAATTTAAGTGCAAGACAGCCGGTTTTTTCTGTATGCAAATGCAAAGAAATAACTAATACTGAATTACAGAATAATCATGAATTTCAAAGCTTGGATACAGGCTCAGTTTCCAGCAGGTACACAGAGTATATGGATTCATGTATCAGATTTGTAACATGAATGTTCCCACAATATGGCCCTCTAGAGAGAAAAATGTACTTGTTTTCACTGCTGTAAAATTTAAGTATGTCCAAACTGATGTTTAGCATGGAAACAACTCTGTAGTGTGCAGTGCTGCCATGTAATTATGAAGCATTTTAGAAAGTAGCTGGAATAGCTTTTTTTTTTTTTTTTTTTTTCCAGATAAAAATATCCAGTCCCTCTCACCGCAGCAAAAGTAATTATTCTTCTTTAGGTAATAAGTGCTTGCTAACCTCTACTTCCCTCACCCCTCCCACATAGAAGTTTGAGTTTAAAAACACAGCAAGACTGACTTAGCTTGGCGTTCTTTAATTTATATCTAGAAAAAAAAAATTTGCATTTTTTTATTTCGTAAATGAATATCCAAAACATTTTTGTCAGTGATAAATTAAACACCTTTGATGTGGGACCCATTGCTAGGCACATGCTGTCTTACAAAATCTTACAAATATGCTTAAACTTAAATATTTGCATTGTATAGTAATTTCAATAAACTTCTTGTCAATATAAGCCTTCTTTTAGATAATTCAAATCTTTAGCAACGTATGACCTGGGATAAGGTACAGCCAACAGTCACTTTGGAAACACAGGTAGATGCACCACTAGGCAGCAAGGCTGTGAAAGGAGATTTGATCAAGAATGTTCCCCAGTATTATGTAACTAAAGGTTAAGTGCTTCTTTTTCGTGGCTAGATTTTCTCAGATTGTTCTGAATTTATTTGCTGTGCTTTAGCTTTGTACTGACAGTCCTATACTAAAAAAATCTAATTATACTGCCTCTATATTCAAAAGCATACTTTCAAATAAAATTGTAGTTTAAAAACTGTGGTCACATACTTAGAACTTTTGGAGTATGCCTCTGCTATTTGGGGATGTAATTAATTAGTACAATAACAAATACTGCTATCTTACTGATTTATAATGTTACCTTGAAAATAACCAGTGCTCTGACTTCTATGAATGAAAATCAAATTCATATTAACCAATTATAATATAAATTGTTTTATGCCTCAGAATAATTCATAAATTGACATAAGAAATTATCTTCAGAACAAAATCTGTGTTGTTTTGAAACTACAAACAAAATCCACACAACCTTGTACAATTTTGTGCACATTGGGTTTCTATTGCAATTTTTTTTTTTTTTAACAATCAATTGGAGTTCTGCTTGACCCTAAATGGCTAGAATTTATTCTACTCTTAATCTTACTAGTTAAAAACTGCAAAAACAATAGAAAAGACATTGCTTTAAAAAAGTAAATCTTAAAAAATTTTTCATGAAAAAAGCCATGAATTTCAATGTCTAAGTAATTTTAGATAAGTTGGGCATCTCCATTTAACCATCTTTTTTTTTTTTTTTTTTTAAGTTTATTACACATACAACTGCTTTTAAACAATAAACTGCAAGGGTTTTTCTTGTTTCTTTTTTTCATAAAAAAATCTGTACTTAAAGCTTCTATCACTAAAGGTAGTGTGCATGTTCTGCTAACACATGGATCTGGCAGCAGACCATGGGCAATGTTATGTATGGTGTAATGTAGTCAGTATATAGCTGCCAGGGCTAGCTATAGCTGTTCAAGTAAATGGGCTCAAATGGAGCCCATAAAGTGTCCATAGCATTATATCAACATCTATGCTGGCAGGAAAGAGGGAATTCAAATGATGGCTTTGATTTCTTACTGCTGTGGCTGTGGGCTAGCAGTTTTCTGGGACAGACCAAATATAACACCAATCCTATAAGTCCAGAGAGGTTATTACTGTCATCACCAGGATAAGGCTGTGATGACCATATCGTGCTACCATGTAGTCATCTTTTACCAGCCATACAGCTTGCCTAGCAAAAGTATTTGGTCTGAAATATGAAATCATCATAGAAACTAGTTGTTGTGTAATATATAGAGGTATTATGTCGGTATTACAGCTCTCTAGTTCATGCTACTGCAGAACAAGTTTCTGAGTATGCACGATACCTTACTTCTCTCATTTAGCAAGTTATTTTTTATTAGCTAAGGGTGGTATTTATTGCTGACTTTTCAAATGAAATAGTAGTGTTTAGTCAAGTATAAGATGTTACCCTAAATTTCAGACAAGAAAGTGAGGTATTAATTAAACTCAGAGCATCTTTAAGTCCTAGTCCCGGTGTGCTGAAACGGGAAAAAAATGATACAAATATAAATGAATATAGAACAGAAATTAGGGTAAAATATTCTTACTCTCACTGTAGAAAATTCTTGAAGAGTTTTTCACTGGTACAATTACTATTTCAAATGAGGAACTCTGTGTCTGTATGGCATGTACCTACAGGAAAGTTTCAGAATTGGACAAGTGGCTTTGGCTAACTGTTTCTTTCCTGTATTTCTGAGGCTACTAACCTGGAAATGGACATGTAATTTCTCTCATTCTCACTACTTCAATAAATCAGTGGCAATGTTCACAGTGCCATTGTTAGCGTGGTTAAAGCATTGGGAGAATCAGGTCTTTGGCTTTCTGTAATTTAGCAAAAGGATTTTATTAGTCTGAAATGATGGTAAGTATTAGAAAAATCCAACCAGATTGAAAAGTCTGCTGTGGCACATGCAGAGATGGCTTTGGTCCTGCAATACAAATTCCTCAAGGAATGCCCTTAGAATGTATTGGACTTCTCTTATTTGCTTCATCTCCCAAAAGAATGAGTGAATTTGTGAGTCGCAAAGTTGTGTGCCCGTTGATTTTTCTCGAATTATGTATTTTGTCTGGGCAATTTCCTTGTCGTCTTCTATCAAGGAATAGAGTACATATCTAGTAGGCGTCTTTAGTCCAACTCAGATTTCACAAAGTTCATATAAAAGTACACCCCCAACCACATACTGTATTGCTTCATATTAATGCAAGTTTTGAGATTTTATACTGTAAAACAGCAGATTCTATATCTTTATATGAGTCAAGTGAATAATTCATCATGAATTATTTATAAGATGATTTGAAGTTCCTCTTCCAACTACCACCTACATGAAATAATTTCATTTCTTTTACTTTTTTTTTTCTTTTCTTTAATTCTGGGGTAATGTGTACATCTGAAAGCTGAGCTTCCTTACTTATTGGAGTTAGGTCAAGTAAGAGCCTTTATTCTGACTTTATTCTGAAAGGATGAGCAGAATATAAATATGTTGTGGAAGCAAATATTTTAATTACAGATTTAAGACCTGCTTATGACAAATGCTGCTTAATATGAAACATGCTCTGAGAAGTTATTACTTGAGTAATGTGAATGGGATAAGATGATTACATAAATCAAATACATCAAGGTGATCAGAATCATTTCTCAGTTTGCATATGTAGTCGTAGGTATTTTTATGGTGATTCATCTGCTGGAATAGATACATAGGAAGTAGACAGCCTGTTTTAAAGGACCCAAAGTACCCTTGAGCAGTAAGTGTAGGCAGAGAGCATGCTTTCTGTGGTGCCTTTTAGGAAGATCTCATTATATGCCACTGGTACATCAAAGACTGTCTCCGGTGCACAGGTTCTGCACAGGGCAGTCTCAGTCCTTTTTTTTAACACATGCCAACAGCAAAGCCTACTCCAAGCTGTCTCAAAGGAAGTAGGGGCTGCCTCCCTTCTGAGTCTGCACAAAGCTCTGCACCATCTCAGGATGAATCAGGCCTATGATATCTACTTTACAGAGAGTTTCAGACTCTTAATCCTATTTAAATTTTAATGTGAAGGCTTGTTATAGTTTCTATAATTTGAGGCATTAAAAGCAGATGAAGCATCTTTAATCATAAAAGCTTCATTGCTCTAATTTATGATACCTTCATTTTAAGCCTTACCATAAAGTGGATTGTGTTTGGGGGATGATAGTTCACAGCAAGGAAATGTGATCCATCAGGAAACCTGTTTACATTAAAACGCTTTGACAGCGGCAGTAATTAAACCTGTTTCCCAGGTGCAGAGCAATATTTTAAATGCCCCTCTGGCTACAATAGCATTCAAGATTGTCTGTCTTTTTCCCTTACCATCCACTGCAAAAACAAGATAATGAGAAGAAGACAAAATATAAGGAGGGCTGGGCTAACAATTAATAATCTAAATATGTAATCACAACATTAAAATCTCATTCCAGCTAATTTGTGTACTAGGTTGTATGACATGGAAAATACTTATGTGCCTTTCCACATGCCTGGGAAACAAGACATGGGAATTCATGGCACTAGTGCTTGCTGTTATGACAAGTAATAGCCTAACATGATCATTTCTGACTTTGAAACTTGAGTTGGCTTTACAGCACAGCTACACAAACCTTTTTATGCACCATGAGATTTTTTCTGTGAATCTTTCCTTGAATAGCGGTGCACAAGGACAGGCAGATCCTAAAAACTTGATGAACTCATGAAAATATAATTCAAACAAGTATACACTTGTGCCACAAAGCCAAGGATAAATCCATTTATTTTCCACCCAATGCAGATCATGTGCTGCTCACTGTCATACTGCTAAAACTCTGTTAAGACCCCACCATCAGGCTACCCGCTTCCTACCAACTTCCACCTTAAAATCCCCAAACCAATACGTGAACTTAACCCACTCATGGATACCTTTGGGAATAACCAGTCTGTCCCATTCCCATGTTCATCCACCAGAACTGCAGCCCACTGCATTACCAAACCATCCATCTGAAACTTTTGGAAGAAACTCTCGCAAGACGGGTCCTGGGCATTGTTCTGCTCTCATTACTATAGCCAACATACAATTTTCTGAAGGCCAAATTCTCAGGTTGTTTGATTTTTTCCTGATTTCTACCACATAGTGGAGATCACTGCATCAAAAATGGATGGGCCAGTCTGGGAAATTTGGTTGTGCTGAAGGGATACTCTGATTCCTGGACCAATGGAAGGAATTGCAATCCATCTGCGCAAAGTCACAGGACAGTCACGGCTAGACCAAGGAAGAAAGGTTTTAATATCACTGTATTTCACAGCCAGATGTTTCTGCTCTTTCAAATGCAGTATTATCTACAGTGGATGAATGGAGATTTATCACAATTTCTAAATGCTTTAGAGTCTATACTCTACATTCTTAACTGAAGTATTTATCATTTAAGAACACCTTAAAAATATCAGAAAGCCATAATTATCAAAATACTGTATGTCATTGTTATTGTTCCTACATAGCTTATATGCAAATACATGCAGCTCCCCAGAGCTTGAATTCACAGGAAATGAAACAGAACAGCTTTTATCCTCTTTCATGTATTCTTTTCTGTATTTTGAAATAAGGTATTGCACTAAACTGGCATGTCATTTGTACAATCTATAGTAATTACAGTGAAATCTTCATCGCTAAATCAGAAAACCTGGGAACACCTTCATATTCAGCACTAACCCTGAGCACTGCTGTGGCTGCTCACCAGCTCTACCAGCACTGTGGTCAGGAATCTCTGTAGAAATGTTAGTAGCACAGGATTGTGTCAATGCTAAATGAGACATGCTTCACAATAAAAAGTATTTTGGGGTATACGTTACTTTCCTTATATATGTAAAATATGTATATAGATATTTATTAGAAGCAAAAGCCACTCCATTCTATTCACCATCCATTTTACTGATGGTGGAAGTGGCTTAGCATAGCTACAAGGATCTTATTTTTACGCATATAGTTCAGAAACAATTTGTTTAAGGAGCATAACAAAGCAGGTTGCCAGAGACCTGCCCATAGGAAAATATGATAATCATTCATACGCTTATAATCAAAGGGCAGAAATGAGCATAGTGAGCAAACTCATACCTCCTTGTCCTACTGTTCTGCTAAAGCACAGCCCACTTGTCTGTCTGGATTTTCAGGGTAAGAGACTGCCTGGATCACTAGAGGGCTGACAAGAACTGTCTCCTAAGAAGCATAATGAGATGCCTGCTCTGAATTACTCAAAAATCTGTGCTACAGGAAAGATCATAGTTTGCAACAATAATTTTTGTAAATCTTACAATACTTTGGCTCTGCGCCTCACTCTGTGCTGGGGCTGTATCTGTTCAGTGTTCCTATATCTACAGTCAAAGGACTTTTGCCTACACATGATTGGGTGATGTCCTGTCTCATTCATTGGGAAATTAATTATATTTGTTTTAGAGTTAGCTGTTAAAGAGATTAGGAAGGTGAAGCATAGCAGGGTAGCTGTGGTTGCATGGCAACTGAAAAGAACAGTAACATCTGGTAGTCTTAATTTTTTTTGAGCCTATAGATCTTTGTGCCATTATGTGACTATTATTATTCCTACCATGCCTCACTTTTCCTATTTCTTAATCAATAGGTAGTACCGTGTTACCAGCTAACCCAGAGGCAAAATTAAATATAACATCATACGCTGTGATGCTAAAGTCAGTTTTCTAACTCTCAGACTCTACTATCCCCAGAGGATGCTCTCAAGAAGCCTTATAGAGGAAAGGTCTACTCTCGTACAAAAAGCCAGCTCTGAGGTTAGTTGGTTAGTACTGTTAGGTGCTTGTGAGGATGGTGTCTCTTCTGTCTGCTGAAATGATAGATCTATTGAAAATTTTGTTTACTTTCCTCCCCTAGGGCCATTTCTTTCCTGTTAGAAGGGCAGGATGATCAGGCCATCTGTCACAAGAGCAGGATCTATAAGAAAAACTGCAGAAACTGCAGTTTAACTCATCCTCCCTGATAATGTCCTGGTTGTGGCTCCTACTGCTTCGTGTTTTATTTCTGACAAATAACAGAGCATTACTAAAGCAGTGGTTTGCTTCAATTAGCTTCGAGATAAAAACACAAAAAGTGATAAGGTGTCAGGCATAGGCCAGGCAGATCTGTTCAGCTGCCTTTAAGCACTGGACATCACTCACCCTCCCATAGTTTTTTTTCAACAGTTTCTTTGTAATAAAGGAGGGTGAACAAGAGAGGAGTGCCCACAGACCTTCCCACCACGGAGCAGCAGCTGTCAGGCACTGAGCTGGTATCAAGACCCGGAAAGATTCCAGCCACCTAGAGCCACCTAGAGATGAGAACTGCTTTAAGCTCCCCTTGCCCCTCTGCAATGGCTGCACGTGTAGGCACCCAAACCTTATGGAAGGAGGCCAGCGCCTTGCTACAGGATTTTAAAAATGCATTTTTTCCTTCCTGCAACATGACAGAACATCACTCAAAAAGAGGCTGAAGAAGCACAAAAAGCCTCTTCCAGAGGACACCAGATGTCAGCGTGCTATCAGCATGGAGGGCTCTGAAGGGATGGAGGAAAGGCCTAAAGATGAAAGACTTCAGGCAAGAGCCATCAAGGCCGTTGTCCTGAGCCACCTGCATTTCCTAGAGTTGGAGAGCGAGCACGCCATGGGCAGAGCTACAAATGTCCTCCTTCCCAAAGCACACCCACCAGACTGTGGGTTGCTCTCTGCAGCATCGCACAGGGCCAAGCAACCTCTGCAGGACTCTAGGTCCAAACAACGAGCCTGGTGTGAGGTGAAGATACCAGCCAGGATGACTGCAGCCAATTCTGAAGTCATGGAAGTTAATGAGAGCGTCGCCATTGCCTTAAATGGGCTGGAGAGATCAGGCTTGCTCAGTGCTGTGTCTGTGAAAAAATCCTGTCTAGGGCAAAGCTACTGATTTTCCAAGCCCAAATGGCAGCAGGCTTTGGATCTGTAAGGAGTGCAGACACCCTAACTTTGGCTCTGAACATCCCAGCTCTCGTGACTCACTGATCTGCCTAGTGCTGGTTGGAAAATGAACATGAGGGAATCTGCTGTGTCCAGTCTGAATGCCCTTCTGGGAAGGAAGGTCAAGTAGGGACATGCTGTTGATGAACCAAGAGTCGGTTTTCTTTGTCGATGAACTTCAGTGAACTTTGTGTGGCTGGTACAATTCTTACTGTCTCCCCAGCAGCTGAACAGAGCATTTTCAAATAGCTGAACTCAAAAGGTCAGAGGCAATCATATAAATGTGGCAGACTGATTTCTTATATTTCAAAACCTTGAGCATACTTTAGGTTGTATAGTCAAGGCATAAAATATTCCCTGTGCATATTCTGTCTTTAAGACACCATTCTGGTAAAACCACCTTTATAAATCCTCTTTTGCTACTTTCTATTCATCCTTTTGTTCAGATCTTTTTGAGAGTTAGCCCAGATTAGAATTCACCATCTCTAAAAAAAAGTGAGATGATAAAGGTATCTTTTCTTCTACGTGCATCTCCAGCCTTTCTTGACAGCCTGTCAAGAAATATGTCTCTAAAAAGCCAGGTTAGATCCTGAGAGACAAGCAGTGATGCAGTTCTTAGTAATGTGCTAAAACCCAGTCAGAGGGCACCTTCTTGTTGCTGTGTGCAGTGATATGACATCTGAGTTATTTGTTTGTTCTGCCATAAGAGAGCATTAGCGGATATAACGTGAACAGATTACTCATTTGTAGAAATATTTATGGTGTTGCTTTCCGGAGATCATTCAGTTCAAAAGCAGATGGCAAAATATGGGTATTTGTGGACTACTTTAATAGCTAGTTAGGTAAAAATATTCTCATACACAACAGCATGTAACAATCTGATACTCTACAACATATTACTTTGTTTACATATATTTACAGATAATCTTTATGAACGCTACTCAAGCAAGAATTTGTTAGTTACAGACTTTATTAGAGTTTATCTCATTGTCTCGAGCCTCTGATCCTGCAAATACCAAAGCATGAGTTAAACTCTTACTTGTGTAGTCCTGCTGAGTTCTGTGAGTTCATTGCTTACAGCACAGCAATGACAGGAACACATGATGTGTGTGTCATGGTCTTCAGTTGTTTGGGGATTTGGGTACTCCAGTTTACAACAGCTAAAAGAAATATAGTATATTGGAAGCAAGGGGTCTGTCTCCCCAGAACCACAGGATCTTTCTATAATACTACATTGGGAATCTACAAAATGAACCTTTTCTAGAGATGACATCTCCTCTATCCTTTTCAGATCATTTGCACGCTCCTATTGCTTGGTAGCATTAAAGATCTGCCTGTGTTTCTACAGCAAAGCCCACATTTTATTATCCTTAATACAAAAAGAAAAAAGAGATAATAACAGAATTAGCTTTAAAACTACTTCAGTAAAACTCACAATACAAATCCACTTAGGGCTTTCATCTGCCTAGTTTGGTTCATATTCACTTGCTGTTTCCTTGCTTAGTAATCTGATTCTTAAGATACATCTCTATTACATTGATTTACTTCTGCTGTGGGCTGTGTGTTTGTCTTTTGTGGTGTTTGTCTATGGGTTCCCAGCTGGAGCTGTTAGAGGTGTCATTGCTTCTCAGCTGTTTGCAATGAGTGCTGCACTGCAGGTGGCTTATGTGGGGGGGGCCAGGGCTGGGGCTAGGGCTGGTTCCTGTTTGTGGCCATTGAATAGAAGAGGCTGAGAGTACCTAGGACCTGCGTGGACCTCTTCCTACAGAGACTGGAGGTAAGTTATTGAGATTTTACTGCAGTGTGGCTGCTAGGCTCTGGAAGATGAGTCATTTGTAAGGGAGAAGGTAGGCACAAAACAGTGTGGAGGTACCACAACTGCTTTCTAAACAACTATCTTGAAATGCTTCATTTTAAGTTTGCTTATTCAATTTTTCAGAGCTGCGTGAACATGAACAGCTCACTGTGGGTCAAGCTTTTGGTTGTAGTCTGTTTCCATTCTGAAAAGCTGGTACTGGGGATTAAGCTAGTTTGAAGTTTGCTGAATTGTGTACCTTGGTCTCTGTGCTGCAGGTCTATACTTAAATGTAAAAGAGAGGGGTTTTTTAGTGCTTGTATGGTGTCTACTGCTGTTATTAATTCTCATCGTGATAAAAACAACTATCAAGTATCCTGCTGCCTCTCCCTTCTTTATCTACTCTGTCATGAGTGCAGTTATTTCATGTTAAAGTTGAAATAAAATCTGTGATTGAATGGGACCCCTGCACCCACTGTGGGCTTTATTTATTTGGGGACCTCATGCAGATTTCCATCCACCTAACTCACTCTTATTTTCTATCTCAGTTTCCCTACAACATCACAATCCTGTCCTCTATGCTCTTTCTCGTCATGTGGATTGGTGTCTCTCAGCTAACAGTAAGTGCTTCTGGTGACATAGCAAGGACAGTAAATGTTCTGAGAAATGTGAGGCATTGAAAGTCAGATGCAAGAGCATGTGTTTAGTTACATACACGTATGTAGTGTTTATTATTTGTTCAAAGACACTTTAATAACGGCACAATGCTGATGTTTACAATGAGCTCTCAAATCACTGGGGAAGCTGAGCATAAGCTATAACTTGAAGTAGTTCTCTGTTAAGGAATAGCTAGGTTGTGAACACTGATGTGCTGTTGCTTTCCAGGAAAGAAGTTGGTGAAATCTGATTAACAGCATAAAGCATCTGAAGAAAATACTGTATCTGAAAAATGTTTCTAATAGGTAAACAATTGCATTCAACCATTTAACAGCATAACAGAGATTGAAACTATTCTTTCTACTTCAGCTCTGTTATCTGTCTTTGTGCAGAAAGATCTGGATATGGAATAGATGTTATTTTTTTTTGTCTTTAGTCACTTTAACTCAATGCTGCCAACTTTTGCAGAGAATATTTTGAGACTTGAAATCAGTTTTTGTTTAGTTGAAGCCTAATGAAGTTAATATGGATTTCAGAATTTGTGTTATTAGGGTCAAATTATTTATGCCTGGTTTTCACCAGGTTAGTGTTGTTCCTTTTCTGTGGTGGTTTGCACTATGAAAGCCTGAGTAGTGCAGCGTGACTCTTTCAAATTCCTCATTTTGCCTGGAAGACAGAATAATAAAGGGTAAAAACAAAATAAACAAATGAGCCTTGGCAAAACTTACTGACTCTGCATAATGTTCAGGCATGCAGTCTGTGGTTGACATTAAATGAAACAAGAACACAGGGGACTATGTTTAATTTAAACACCACTCATACCACAATAACTTAACCTGCAGAATGACTGCTGTGCAAACACTGTAATAGTACAACAGAGCTGTTATTTTAGTCACCACTTAATATTCTCTAGCCGATTTCATTAACACTTAAAGCACTTCTTGAAAAGTGATAAAAATGCAGATGCATGGCCTCGCTGAGCTCTGAGATCCCGTAGAAGATGTTTGTAGCTACTGCTGACCACTTGTGCTGATTGAGAACAGAGTACTTAGCAATATATTCCTAATGTTTTCTTTTCTGGAGATAGGAAAAAAAAAAAAGCATAATAAAACTTAAAAAGGATGACATGTGTTTCCTGTATCTTCTGCATTTGTGTGATCTGTGTGGAAACTGAGGAGATATGGTATTTCTTCCATCTATCCCAAAGAGCTTGAGTTTTTTTCCGCTGTTTTACGTAAAATTTTGTGAAGAGTAGGCTGGTGCACTGTAGCGGGTGAAGGTACACCACAGGAACACAGTTGTAGAACAAGTATTTGCAAATAAGCTGTTAATTTTCTGGCTTTATTGTAATGCATTCTATGTTTTTCTTACTTTAGCATGTGTTTTGATCTGTGTGAAAGAGAGTGGCCACCTTCTATATTTGAGTGTGTACATATAGATGCTACAATTGTGTCCACGTATGAGAGAGGATCATTAAATTCAGGCATGTTTCTCTGGCTTTAAAGCCTTACAGATCCCCTTGTCCTAATACAAGAAGCATCCCAAGCACTTTCAGAATGGGCTGTGCTGGTTCAGGTGGCACTACTTAGGTTGATGGTTAAAGATAACAACAGCTGGTGTGGGGCTTGGCCAGTGGTGTGATTCCTTGTCTGAAAGGGCTGCAATAGACTTGCTTTCCCATGTTGAGCTATAGCAGCTGGCAGGTTTGCAAGCTTGTCACGTTTCCATTAATTGACTGATAATGCAGGTGAAGTAGCTTTAATTAATGTCCTCTGTTTCTGGACTATCTTGCTCTTGCTTGTGCTAAGGAAGGCACAAGTGTGGAAATTTCAGCTGGCCATATCTAAAGTTGGAATTTTTGGCTTTGTTTTTCAACAGAGTTATCTTTAACATATGTTAAAATGTCTTTCTGAGTATTTGAGGGTTAAATGCTGACCTTGGAAAAGGAGAGAAGGAACAATGTAAATGCAACTGTTATTAATTTGTGTTTAATAGCATGACAAGCTTCTTTGTCTTGCATACTTGTTGCTGGCTCTGTTTATTACTTGGCTGCCTTAGTCAGTGGATCTTGCAGTGCTCCTGTGTAGTTTTCCACATTTTTGAAGAGAAATTTAGATTCAGATAAAGAGTGAGGTGCCCACAGTCATAGGAAAAATGGAATAGAGCAAATGTTCTCGTGTCCTTTTCTGTTGCCTTTACCTCTGCACACCTTGTTGCCTCAGGGAAAAGCCACAGCTAATCTTTTCTCTGACATCTATTGCAGCAAGACATGGCTTTTAATGCACCTGATAGTAGCAGTCTGAATGGGAAGCTACTGAACATCACTGCATTTACAGTTATTTTGCTGATGGCCTTAACTGGTGCAGTTTGTCACAAGGCTTTTTGTAAGGTTTGTTGTGTTGACTTTATCTTCTACCATTGCTCGTTGTCTCCCTAACAAGCAAGGAGAAATACACATGGTTATCACTATTAAGGAGACTGACAGTCCTTCAGGCTGGATGTTACAATAGCAGTGGATCAGCATCTTGCAGACTCTATAACCCTTAGGATATTTATTGTGTAAAAAGAATAATGTACTGTTATAGAGGTATAACAGTTGCTTCTGGTCAGTAGCTCTGTGTGATGTACACAACTTTGCTTTGGTCTGTGTTTGCCTTGATACTCTGCATAGTGCTTGTGCCCTGACACAGTCCTGCTGAGAAATCAAAGCAGCTGTAATGCTAATACTATATTTCTTCTTCGGAGTCTCTCCCTCTGGAATAAGTATTCACAGAGGCCAGTGGCACTTACAGATACAGTTCTGAGAGGATGTGCTTGCCCATGGCTACAGCTGTTATTTCAGCATTCCCACACCTTTCCCAGGGCTTATTTTTTGTTTAGTTCAGACAACAGAATAAAGGTGAATTTTAATACCCTAATCTGGTGAACAAATAATTCATACGTGTAGAGAACCTGAGTGTTTAGCTGCCTGAATTTATTAAATTTCATATAATTATAAAACACATAATAGAAATTATTACATATATAAGTACAAAGCAGTTATAGAAAGCTACTTTGTGCTAATTTGTTTATCCACACTGTAAGTGGAACACTAGCATGCCACATTCTTGCAGTGCATCTTTAAAAGTCATTTCTAGACTTTTTCGTATCTTTCTGTCCAAAGTGCTATGGGTGTCTTTGATACTTTCATTAACTTTTTGATAAGCTACAGGCACTTTAGCCTTTCATCTCTTATCTGGCTGCTTATTGGTCTTGCTCAAGGTCTGAATGTGTCCTGCTACAGTAATTGGGCTATATTCTTATCAGGTTTGTGTAGCATCGTGTTAGAGTGGCCATTTTTGAGTGCAAATAAAAGAAGCTTAAGTAACACTTTCTCATGTTAGAGGAGTTGGGTCATTCTACGAGAAATGAACTGTAGTCTTACCTGACAAACCTGTAGCAGTGCAGCACACTGGAAGACTTAATGGGCTGCACTTAAAATAGTAGGAAAAAGCAGATCCCCCCATATTGATGAAAAGTTTTAGTGGGAGGGTGTTTAATGTGAATTCTTTTACCTTTACATTAAACTGTAGAATTGCTTGCCTTGTTTAGATGTCTGAGCAATCTGCTACTATCAGAAGAAAAAGGGAAGCAAAGATCGGTTTGAGAACCTGTGGTTAAGAGTGACACAGTCAAGTGCAAGGTGAATGTAACTACTGAAATAGGTCAGTGTGGTCAGAATTTGTCTGAGGATTCAGGGTGGAGAAGTCAGGCCAAATAAAAAGCAAGTTCTCTGCATTTGAAACTGAAAAGTCAATTCAGACTCGTGGGCATTTAAGGTACCAGTTTCTCCATATCTTAAAAGCATGTAAGTCTGAATTGGTTTGTCAGTTTCAGTCCCCACAGTGGTTTTAGGTGCCATATGGCAAAAAGACAACTGTGCAGTCTGACTCTTTTTCACAATATCATATTAAAAAAAAAAAGGTCAGCACAGAGGGAAGGAGGAGGAGGAGACCACTTGAGCATCCTCAATTATTTATAAGGTACCCTACTGGTGGAAGCAGAGAGAAGCCATGGAAACTAAGTGACACATGGAAAGATTAAAGCTGAGTAAGGGAACCACACACACACACACACACACACAAAAAAAAAAAAAAAAAAAAAAAACGGTGGAAATGGTATTATCTGTCTAGAAATATTACTAGTATTAGTATTTGACTGCATGTCACTGGGCATAAGATATATTAAAGAAGGACGGTAAAAATAATTATAGGAGTGCTAGTGTCCAAATATGTGCAGTGAGAACAATAGAAAATCACCATTATCCCTTGCCCTCCTAGGTAGTACTTGAGGTCCCAGGCATCTTGTATGTTTGCTGGGTATTCTGCTTGTAGGAGGGAATAAGAGTTTCAATTGGAATCTGGAAAAAAAGTGTGGAGAGAAGCTGCCATTCAAAAATCTGGCATCGGAAACTGCCTGCCCTCCTTCCTAGAACTAAAACCAACAGTTCTTGTGTGCAACACCACAAATACTCCCAAATATTTTTATAGCTTAAATGGTATGGACTAATGACTGAAACTATTAAGACATGAGGTACAGTAAGGGATAAGTCTCTAAAATGCTCAATCAAATACAGTGAACATAATGCAGTATGGTTGAATATACAAATGATGTGTACTACATTTTCTGAGTTGCATCTCAGCTGAGCTCTGGCTAGTGTAGGGACTTAGGTATAATGGCCTTTCATGCCAATGAAACAGGAACAGGAACATTAATATCTGTGTGTAGTCTGACTGAAAGTGAGAATTAATATGTGTAGAGCCAGGAGCTGTGCAGAAGCCTTGACATGGAACCATGCAGATTCTGACCCTAGCTCTGGGTTGTGCCCTCTTGGCAGCTCTCAGTTTCCATGATGATCTCTTTTGGGGGAAGGAAAGAAATCTATCTGTTGTTTTGAGACTAGCAGTGCTTGACACACAGTGTATGGAAAGTCAAGTCCTGCTTTGCATTTAGATCTAATAAATGCAATGTAGCTCTCAGCTGACTTTAATTTTATTGATGTAGTTAACAAAATCTGGTTCAATGCTCTTGCTTTGCATGACTTTCTTACAATGACTGGTTTGTTTGCTTTTGAATATTATATTTACTCTGTATGATAGAATTACATCTGATCCTCTTGGGCAGAAAAGTCTACTTGCAAAAAATCTTGAAATAAGAGCTAACAAGTACTTCTTACTAAGTCTGCAAAATTTTCCTAATCAAATGGATCTATTAAGTGCATTTAATTTTTTTAATTCAACCAACCTTGATGTTTGAAGTTTTGGTGCTTCTCCTGAAATAGAAAAGCTAGTATTACCTTATTCTGAAGCTGGATGTGCTGAAAAATTCATGGATAAAATAATTAGCTACAGGAAATAAGGGTACTTTGTTTACCAGCAGCTGTGGGGTTTGCTTTATATAAAATTAAACAGATCTTAGGAAAATGCTTCCAGAAATATTCAGAAGCAATGCAAAGTTTTTTTTTTTTTTTTTTTAATGCTTTGTGAAGATATTGCTACCATCTTTTGAATCAAAACTTGAATAATCTCTCGTTCGGTCTCTGCCTGTGAGATGTATAAAAGCTCTTACTTTGAGGCAGTCTCCACAGGTCTACAATCTGGCCCTAAGCTGGATCCCTACAGCAGCTGGCAGGCAGCTTTGAGCATGTTCTGCAGTACTTCTGTTAACTCAATTGTATTTAATGCATAGAGTGCATATTCTACATATACTTTAAATTAAATTTCAGTGCTATGCAGTGTGAGTTGAACACAGTTCTCCAATACGTAGTTCATAGGTCTTATAGATGTCTCTTTAATTTTTTGTCACTAGTGTTCTATTTGTAGACAAGACTTTTTTCCATTCCTGTAACTATGTTTATCTAAATAAGGCATGCTTGGAGAAGTACTTAGCAATGCTGAAATGTTGCTAAGCAGAAAGCTTTAAGCATGAAGTATGAAATGGGGCACAGTATTTATGCTTTACCTTCTAAGTGTGTTTTTTCTACACCTATTTTTCCTAACTTCACACTGAGGGTTGGTGTAGTTTTTTGCTTTTTTTTTTTTTTTTTTTTTTTTTAGAAGCATGTGTTTTGAAAAGGATGCTAAAACTAATGCTAAGGAAGTTTATACAAATCCTGCCAAGGCTAAAGAATCAAGGTCTGAATGGAGAAGAATATAGATTAAATGAAGCCTGGGATAAATCTACTTAGTTGTCATATCCTGTAGCTGTTCTGCAGACAAACTGAGGCAACTGGGACTGTCCAGTGCTTCTCAAAAACAATTTGCCTCAGCATCAGGAAAAAACTAAATAACACTTGCTTTGAAACTAATAGGCTGTTCATACTGTTAGTGTTTGCTGTCACCTTCACAGGAAATGGGATACTGTTCCATTTTTATTAACTTATGTAGGTTGTGACTTTAATTAATAGACATTGGTGTTTTCTTGAAGGTACAGAAGGTTCTGCAGGAAAAAATAGTCGCTTACTGAGGATCTCTAATGCCCCGATGAGATCACTTTTTCTTCCTTATTCAGGAAACATGAGAGTAGAGCCAGTTTTGATCTGGGTTATACCCCCACCTGAAGTCAAGGGAGGTAACTGGGTTTTAAATAAGAACAGAATTGGCCTGAGCTGTGCGTGCTCTGGAGCAGAGGAAACCAAGAAGTGATCTCATAAGATATAAAACTTAAAAAGCACACTTGTGGAGTTAATAAATACTACCTTTGAAGACAAATATTTAGCTTAAGATCTTGGTATTTTATGGATAGAGTCTGAGCAAGTTAATTAGTAGGCTTTCATAGAGAGCATATCTTAATACTATTTTTCAGGTGCACTCTGAAAAACTTAAAGATGATAAAGTTTTTTTTTATTAATTTGTAAATTGTGGCAGAAAACCCAGAGTAGAGAAGTCATTTTATTTTGGTCTCTTACTGGAGAAATCAACGTAGAGAAGTGAAAAATCTGAGTGCTGAAATCAAAAGTGTTCCATCTAGTCATTGCTGCCTTCCCTTCTTCCTCTTTCTTGACCATAGTGGCAAACTGCGTGTTTAAAAAGTTCAGTCTGCCTCTTTTCTGTGTAGACAAATGGGAAAAATTGATGGAATTCTTCTAGGTCAACCTATCTCCATTGTGAGACAGCAGGAGAAGTTGTGTTCTGAGATGACAAAGCTACATGCCGTTTAAGGTTACCTTATAAGGCCTTATAACTCCAGTTAGGAGTTCTGGTCTGGGGTTTTTGCCTTTGATTTAACTTGGATTTTAAAGGCTGTTTTAAGTGATGTGCTCATGGAAGTCATGGAACAGTGATAACAGAATGAAGTGTTTAAATGTAACTTTGATGTTAAGTAGCACTATTGTGGATTTGAAGTAAATCAGCATGTAAATCAGTTCCAGCGCAGCTCTCAGCTGGAGCCAACAGCTGTGAAGAAACTTTCCAACCTGTGACAAACAGGGCTTAAATAGTCCTGCAATCTCAACTAAGTTTTCTTGGCTACTGGGTGGATGGCGGATTCACACAGTTGTTTTTATAGTCTTAGCATATGCTACTTTAAAAAAAAAAAAAAAAACTTTCTAAAATCTAAATCTGGTGATTGGTGTAGTCTGTAGCTAATGTTAGGAAGGGTGCTGCAGACAATAGCTGCACAGTTAATTAGTAAATTTTTTACATGTTCCTTTTTTCTTCAACATCTGGAAGCTGTCACCACACAAGTTCAGGACCAAGTTGGAGAAAATTAAGTGTCTTCCTAAAACACCATTATTAGATTTCCCTTTCTGATTAGCTCCTCCAATGCTGGGCAGCACAACAAAAAGAGAACAGGATTGTTCCTGTCCTTCAGAAGCCAAAGTTATGGTGTGGTCACTCTCAGTATTCCTCTGGCTGTTCTCAGTTTGAGATTTTGTCTACACAGTACTTTCTCTTTCCATAATCATATAATGATCCTGGTTTCAGTGGTGGTGATATTTCTTGTCTGGAGAGCTAAAATTTCTGAGTGGCTGATGTATTTCTCATGCTGTAAGCTACCTTCCAGACCTTGAGGTATGTGCATGTTTTACCACTGACTTGTAGAGGAATAGGGATTTTCTCCTTGTTTTTAGGATGGTGGTGAAGATACCAAATTTATAACAGAAATGATGGTTAGATGTAGCTTCTGTTGCTCGGCATCTTATGACCTCAGAGGTACTATGGCAGCAAGCTTTAAAGCATCACAGAAGTGTAAAAGATGTAGCATCTGCTGAGACCCACCTAGCTTTAATATGTCCAGGAGGTTGAGATGCAGACAAAACCACTGTTTCTGTGAAGGTCATGTCTCTGTGAAACCCGATGGGCTCTAGATATAAAAGCCTCCTTTCTCTTGCTTGATTATCTTTTCTGCAAGGCTGGCGTTAGGATTTGTTCAAGTGTAGTGTTCGTCTGTGCCCAGTGTGTGTTCATTTCTTTTTGTTGTCTTTATCCAGCTTTTGGTGAGTATTGTTGCTCATTATTGCAGAACGCTTCCTGTCCACATTCTTGTGAGTGCATTTCTGTAATTTCTGCCTCATATCTTGGGTCAAAGTGTTCTTGCTAAAGGAGCAGGTATTAAATTACATTTCTCACTTGGCTTCTCAAGGTTTCTGTTCCTGGCAAGCAGCTGGTCTCTGCAGCTACCCTGGGACTTGCAGCCCACAGCCTCCTGGAAGACAGCTTTGAGCATAACCTCAATGTGAAACTGCAGGCAGAGCAAGCTAAATGCTGAATGCTATCGGTGTGATAACAGCAAAGAGCATGGAAAAATTCCCAACAGCAAGGCAAACTAGAGCTGCTTTCTCGTAATAAGTTTTGAGTTCCTCAAAACCTCACCAGAAGTGCTCCAGGGTGTTGCAAAATAGTGCAATTGGAGCTCACTGCGTGTTTTTGCAAGCGAGTGAGATGACACTGCTGTTGCAGTCCTCCCAACCTACAGTTGATTCAATGACCCCTCAGCCTGGGAGAATACAGCCCTGCATAGTGGGATAGGGATTCTTTCACCCAGGGCAAAGCTGCTCTCTCTGATGAAATGCTGCTGCAAGAAGTAGAACAGGATAGCTGGCTGGGAAGACTGCAGTTAAGTGGCATCTTGCTGATGGAAGGAGTGGGGGAAGGACTTTGGTTTTATGATGCAATATAGATATTACACCATATTCAGGACATACATTTTTTTTCTTATATTATTTTGGTTAAAAAAAAATAAAATCAAGTAATATCAATTTAACAAGCTTTCTTGTTGAAAATGTTTATAGCAAGTAAACCTGCCTCTGAAACACCAGGTAGGTCTTTGTGATGCATCCATACTTAGATATCAGCGGGTTTATTTTAATACAAATATTCTTTAATTTTTTTCTGGAAGCAAGAGTCCTTTCTGTTAGTATTGCCCTTGACTGTAACAATTAACCCTTAAGGTCCTCTCTGCCTCTTGATCCTCACTTCAGTTCAAGCATTCGGCTTTCCTCACAGTGTAAGAAGGAGATCTATTACCCCAAATGTACTTGCTGAGCAGTGTTTGCTTTCTTGAGCTCTGCACACTATGTAATTGAAGGGTGGTGCCACTAATGTGAGCTTCTCTGTGGCTTGCCCAAAGGAATCATATATGCTGTTTTAAAAACTGTTTTAAAGGTTCGTATACTTCATACATCTCTCGGCTCTTTATATCCTTTCATTCTTGTCCTTGTTGACTATTAATTGTTGTGCTGTTGAAACAAGACAGAAGAAATAATTCTGTATTGGAATTCACCCTCAGGTGAAAGTAAGATATTTTTTTTCCTTCTGAGGAAGAGGGCCATGTTGTGCACTGTGCCAAGAATGAACTTCACTTGATAGTGAAATCTATACACTGAAAAACAGTCAACTTTCTTTGTTTGGTCATCTGTTTCAGATTCATTGATTCTATGAGAAACACAGTGCTTACTTACATCAGAGGTCTGTTTGGGGTCACATTAATTACATAGTTAATTTGCTGTTTTTTTTTTTTTTTTTTTTTACAGCCTCTAAATCATGCTGTTCAGCAGCAGTATAGTTTATGTATGTGAATTACACAAGGACTGCCTTACTTAAGAAGCTTCTCATACCCCACAGTGAAGCTCCTGCTTGAAGAAATGAAAGGTGAGATTCGCACAAAGCCTGTGTGTGACAGTGGTGCAGCTCTGACCAATGTGGGCACAGTCATCCTGGTGGCAGTTAGCAATGCCTGCCAGCCTCCGAAGGTGTGGGTAAAGGAGCAGCTATTTGGCAGGCTGAGTGTGTTGAGGCTGCCAGTCTTTATACCACAGCTGCAAATAACTCCTCTTTAGAGGACTTCAGGCAGAATACACTCATTCTTAACTTCTGTATGACCTATTTAAACTGGGACTTCAAATTCCACTTGACAATGTAGGGAGGGGGGAAAGTCCATCTTGGTTTTTGTGGTACCCTGGGTTCTGTTTAGGGAAGTCAAGTTATCGTTAGAATGAAGTGCTAAAATCAGACACTAAAAGATGGATTTGCCACTTAACATTCACTGAATTTGAGTTGGGTTCATTCAGTGTAAAATTTAACTGACCATTCCCTTACTACTCCACTAACTCAAGCGTCTTTATAGATTTGAGTACACTGTAGTAGTAGTCCAGTTCCTTCCCAGTAGGGAAGGCAGCATTAACCTGGGTTGGAGTAAGTAGCTCTGACCCAATGTTCATCACATGTTTGATGTTTGAATCTTGGTCAAATGGCCTCTTCAGGATCCTACAGCTGCTTCCTAGCTGGAGTGTGGCTCCTAGATTATGAGGATTTTATAAATTGAAAGAAGGTGGTACATGATTTAACCTGTCTTTGGGAAATGAAATCACTTTAGAGGTAAGTGGAGAAATAATTATTAATTCTGGATCTTTTAGTTTTGTTTTAGCACCCTCTGGACTTTTCCAAAGACTGTTTGTAGAAATGATCACAAAACTTAAATAACCAAAATCCATTTTTCTTTTATACTCGGGCAAAACAGTTTCTCCTTGTACCCACCTGTGTGTAAAATACATAGTTTCTTCCTTTGTTTTTCACATGTCTTAGTGTTGGGCCTGACAGAGGGATCTTTTTGTTTTGCTTACTACATCTTCACCCTGCATCTGTATTCTACACTAATTTTGCTCAAGCAAAATTTCTAGGTTAAACTCTTCATGCTGCTGTAACTCTTCATTTCTGGTAGTGAGTAATCATGCTATATTTATTAAATATAGCTAATCTTATGGTTAGCTAAACATGCATGAGAACACACGCTCCAAGCTTTAGAGAGAAACACTAGTCTAGTTGAAGAAATAACATTTTTCAACTGTATACTCCTAGAGATGAGAATAGATGGTAATCCAGTGTAAATTCCTTTTCGCATGATGTGTAGTGCTGATGCATGTTATGTATATCATTTTAGTTCATAACCAGGGATGTATCTAAACACAAATGAGCAAATAAAAGGTACATAAGTTTCCAAAAATGTTCAAAACTGCTCACATTTTTTTTTGCATAGATTTATTGCCTACGTTCCCTGTAGATCAAATATGAGCACACAGAGGTAATGAACAGGGTACTTCTTACAGTGTTTTAACCATGTAAGTGCAGATGCTTTTTTGGAATTCCATAAAAGCATAGAGTACTCATGAAATGATTAGAAAATATTTTATTCATTTCCATATCATGATTTTCTACCCTAAATATCTGACAAGGGTATTCTCAGCTGAAGTGTGCTTTTCATTACTCTAGAAAGATAAGATCTTTTTGCCCTTTGAGCCAGGAGATTTTCTCAGTCTATTTTCTTGTACAAACATTGCTTCCCTCAGAGGTCCTTGGCAAGTCACTCAGCCTCAGTGTTACAATTCTTTCTGCAGTGGAAAGTAAGGATAATAGCATTACTGATTGCACCTTCATGACAGTGCAGTAAGAACTAGCCGGGTAGTTTGCAGTCTGCTTTTGCCGTAACATGCATTACTGGTTCTAGTCTTACTTTTGTTGAAGTTGATGGCAAAAAAATATGTAAGGAGCACAGTAATTTTCAACCAGTCCATATCCCCTGCTCCCTCCCTTCTCTCCCCCTCACCCCCCCCCCCCCCCCCCCCCAAAAAAAAAAAAAGGAAAAAAAGAAAAATAGGAAGGCAGGTGTTAAACTGTCAAAGAAATAAGGAAATAGAAAGCAAAAAGAACAACAGGAGTGGAATTCCCTTCACTGATGAGGACTGTATGAATTCCAAAATGTAACATTTATGAAACTTGCTATTTCATTTCCATTAGCTTAAAAAGGTGATTTGCATGTTTTCTGGGTGATTGTAGTGGTAATATAAGATTCTAGAAAGCAATGAAGAGCTTGAATTTACACAGAAGGACTTGTGTTGAACTTTCTCATAGCTTTCTGTAAGTATGTAATTGTTTGAAATACTTCCCCTGGCAAGCAGAAGAAGCTAAGAGTTAACCTTGTGGCAAATCTACACAGGAATTACATATATTCATGTTGTATATACTCACATTTTGATTGACTAGTAAATTACAAAAAATTCTTTCCTGTACTCTTGTATTGCCCTTTTGTGTCTTGTAAAATATATGAACTTAAAGCAATTTGTGTTTTTTTTTTTTTTTTTTTCCTAAAGCTACAGTTATGATTGTAATGGGAGTGGTGGTAGAAGTGCTGTCTGGTTGAAGCGCTGCTGTGAATTTAAGTGTTGAGAGCTTAATTCGTGCTATCAGTTCATTGCAGTGATGGCCTGCAAACAGGTTTTTTATGGGAAGGATGTGCATCTTTTACAAGAGGTTCTGCCGCTTGTAAAACTAAGGTGTCTGAAATGGAGTTGAAACAGAAAATGTTTGTGCTGCTGGTGCTTACTAGCATGGAAGATAAAAGTTCTTATTTACCAATCAAATAATTAAATGTTCATTTAAACTCTGGTTTGGTGCAATACTGAAGAATTCTGCAATGCGAAAGAGTTTTTCCCTAAATAAGCTATAATAAACAGTTAAAGCATGCGACACTAACTCACTCATGGGATTGCCTTAACTTTTTCTATGATCCAGCACTCACAGAAGAGTCTTGAATATTTGTGGCAGCTTTATCTTCTAAGATCTTGTAGTATGAGAAAAGCTTCAGTTAGTAATCGGGAGTTATCTACTTCTGCAGTAGATACTTAGGGATTATGATGATTAGTGTTACTGATTCTCTTTTATCAAATAAAATGATAGTGCAGAGCTGCGTTTCCTTTTGCATTTGAAATATAATATATGCTTCAGAGGAAGAGCGTGTGGACTGAAGCCACCACAGAGTTGTGCATTCTGAGCAGGCACAATGGTGTTTGTGAGGTAGTAAATGCACTTCCTAAAATGTGCTGTGCTTTCTTGCTTTGCTCTGCTGTGTCTGGTCATTAAAAAGAGGCTCATGGAGTACCTGGGAGCTGGTGAGCCCCTGTGCTCTAGTCCTGCTGCATTCCTGTAGCTCAACCACCTATCTTGAAAACAAGCTAGCAAATAACGGAAGCTTTGAAGTTGTGTGGATTATGCCTGTGTTAAGTCCTAATGGGATTTCTGTTTTGTAGATGAAGTATGATGCGAAATAAATCTATTTAAAAAAAAAAAAATGCTGATTTGGTTCATGGCTCTATATGTGGAACATAAAGACAATCTTGTTTTCCAAACCTATGTAAGCACATTGTCATCAGTATCAACTGTATTTATGTGAAGGGTGGAAAGAGAAGGTATTGTCAAGTAACAAATCTGGAGAGCTGTACTTTATTCTGTAAGATATTTCCAAATCAAGGAATTTTTTCAAGCAGAACTGATTTCGTATTCTTTATATAAAAATCCATACAGACCTGAAATGTTGATAATTTTGGCTATGATAACTAGGTGGTGTGCTTCTGAGGCCCGCAGTGATGGTATATGCCATTTGATCACTGTCTTTCTAGAAAGTAATACTATTTAAGTGACACTCAAAAGCTGTATGAGCTGTGGTCCATAGCACTGAATAATTTCTATATTCACTAAAAAGTATAGGTCTTCTGACAAAATGTATACTGTTTTGAAAGAAGAAATCTGAGAAAAAGGGGTTTCTATTTTCTCTGACATGCAGAATGAATCATGAACGGGGGAGCACCCAACCTCTCAGTGTACGAGGACACTGGGTGCATCTTCACCCTGTGCTTCCACTTTTTGTCCAAGTTCCTCTGCACATATCTCTTCTGTGAGGCATAAGCTGTAGTCTCCTACCAGCTCTGTAGCTTGTTAAATGGTTTCTAATACACAACCTTACTACCTTAACTGGATGGATCAGCAGAAAACATTTTAAAGCCATTGGGGAGGTGGATTTCAATGGATGGTATTGATAAGAACTAGCCTTGCTCAATGGGACATGCTGAGTAAGTTGCTCATCACCTGTGAGAGATGTGAAAAGCAGTTTAACTTGACTGCATATGCTGAAGAAATTAACCTAAGCTGGAATCATATAGTGTTAATGTGGGAGCTCTATGTAGCTCATTTTGGAGGCTGATGCCGCTGGAGTTTGGCTGATAGGCTGCAAGAACAAGGTGTAGTATAGATGTAAGACATCCATAGCAATTTCCATGCCTTTTAAAAAAAAAAAAAAAATCCAAAGGGGAATCGAGAGTGGCAAGAATCAGAACAAAACAATTTAAGCGCGTGGATCTGATCTTTCTACAAGAAATTTTCTAATACCATTAACCCATTAAGACGCGAATAAATGCATGTGCACTAGAAATAACAAGTCTTTCGCAATGTTTCTAATAGAAATTGGTGTTGTGTAGAAGATGCTTAAATGGGATATTAACCATTATTGCCCTCTAGGAGAAAATTATTGAAAACATTCAGTCGTAAAAAAGTGTGAATAGATTCCCCTTTCCTGCCCCTCCCAAACCTATCTGATTGCCTCTTAAAGTGATACCATTACTTTTGAGTATCTTGTTTCCTTATAAGCTTTTAGGTTATGTGTCCTGGAGCAAAAAATACTTTGTCATGCTTGTTAGCTTACAGTAAATTTAATGTTTGCTTTGTTTCTCAAAATACAAGCTATTGTGTTCAGCAGGAAAAGTTGTCAGTTAGGGACGTGGGTGAGCAGAAGCTGGGGAGAATGGGCTTTCTAGTGTACAAGTCAGACTCAGTTTTTCAGGCTATTTTGTTGTGGTTTTTTTTTTTTTTTGAATGCCAGGAATTAGGAGAAGACTGAAGAGATACCTAGCACTGCACATCCTGATTTTTGCTTCTGTTTTCAGGTGGCTAATATTTGTTCTATTCCTAAATGTTTTTCTTTCCTTCAACTGAATCTAAACAATTACTGTAAAGAAAAAGTGTTTATTATCAAATAGTCCGACTTGCACAGTGTTAAAATATGATCCCTGCTATCTACTTTGCATGTGTATTAACAGGATAACACAAAAATAGTGTTTCTGAACTAACAGTAATAAAAGTCTAGAACCAGAATAAGAATGATGTAGGCACTGCATCTAATACAAAAAGAACCTAGAGTTAAATTGAACTTCCAAAGTGCCATGAGAGCAGTCAATGGTGCATGTCCATGGACGTAAAAACATTCAGTCTGAAAGTGTTGCTGTGCTGCAGGACTACGTGCGCATGAATTAAAAAGATGCCTGTCATAGTGTGCCCTTCCTATAGACATTATTTATTGTGAATGATGGATTAAAATGCATGAAGTCAATGTGATTTGAAGCATGCAGTGGTGCAGAGCAGTATAGCAGAAGAGAAAATCCAGCTGCTCTGGGCAGCTCTGTAGCAAGGAAGAATACAGCCCTCTGTAGTGAAGCTCCTAGGTGCCCTACTCATGACCAACTGCAGTTGGCAGGATCCTGCAGGATGCAGTGCTGTAGCTTGTTGGGTGCTCCTGCCAGCTGCAGGTAGAGCAGGCTGTGAGCAGGCATGTGGCTGCCCTGGCTCTGCCAGGCTAAGTTAGTCCTGACAGCCTGAACTGGATAGTGTGGAGCTTTTTTTGGGTTCTGATGGTTTTCTTTTGCTCTTCATGAGTATGCAAGTGCATACAGAGAGGAGGCATGTCAGCCTTCACAAATTGAACAGGGATGCTGAAATGCCCTTAAAATCCTAGAACATGATGGAATAACTGTTAAGATTTCAGAAGTGTCTTAGTTCATGTGAACTCAGATACTGTATAACCATCCAGTCTAATAGAGAAGGCTGGGGATTTCATCTGAGCTACTCATGGAAGAATTCAGAAGTCTGTTTGTGTTTAAACATTTGAGCACAGAACTGAGGACAGACACCTGACAATTTGCAGCCTACTGTAATCCATCTTGAACATCATAAAACATAAAATAGTTTCTTTAGAATGGTTGTCTAGATCAAACAGAGGGTTGTGCAGGATGCCCATTTTAGGAGAATGTCATCTGAGAGGTTAATGTGAAACTGCAAATACTAGCTAATACTAGTATTAGCAAATACTAAAAACTAGCAATTAATCTCGGTTTTCTATTATCTTTCTTTGCAGAAACATGAATGAGTGTTCAGAGTCTCCCATGCCAAACTTCATTATGCTCAGATAAGGAAAAGGTCAAGGAACCCTTAAAATGCGGGAATTTTTTGTAACATGACTCCCTAGAAGTGGCACTGCTTGGCTTTGCATTTCTCATCACTCTGAACAGCTGGATGTTATATACACCTGTTTGCCTCATGAATCTGACCCAGGAGTGGAAAAGTATACTGGGTCTTGTGGTCCAGAGGGTGACTGGGAAGTGATGATCTGATTTTAACAATTGCCAGCTGTTCAGTATTCTCTTCAAATCCTTACTGTTTCTGTGCTGCCTGTGGGTACCCAAGATCACACAATTGAAAGATGCGTGAAAATCATATGACTGCTTTTATTCATGTTTATGGAAACTTTAGCAAGTTGGAACTAACCAGCTTGAATTTTGGTTTTCTTGAAGTTTGTAAGAGCAGCAAATAGAGATACTTTCCCATTCCTGGAACAATTTTGATGGCACTGCTGAAATTTGCAGGTTGTGGAATGTGGCTTTGCTCTTTAAACAAAGTCACACTTCAGAGTACAAGTACATTAGTAGAAATTCCTTTTCTTCAGTTCTTTGATTCTCTGTAGTTATCTGTACTTCAAGATTTATGCTGCCTTCTGTAATGAGAGCAATTGTATGTAATATATGCAGCCTTTGTACTTTCTAGACTAGAGCAGAATCCTTCTCTTAGTCTTTTGAAAAATGCCTTCATGTCTCCCTGGATTGTTCAGATCTCAGATTTTGAAAGCTTGAAGACCTGTGTTTTTAATATTATTTGCCTGTGTTCTTCCTTGATGGAGATCTGGTAAGATTTAAGAGAGTTAATTGCGAACCAGATCCAGTCAGAAGACCTAATGGGCTTAGTATGTAAATAGGCATAAAATAACAGTTTCACTTTAATGATGGTGTGGAAAACACATGGACTATCTATAGACACAGTAATAAATATAAGGATTGCATGAATAATACCTTTTAAGTTTGGGGTTATGGCTGATTAGTGCTACTGTCTGTGATGATTCATTATCAAAAGGCCTAATCATTGCGAGATACTGCATAGTCTTGGGCAACTTGGTGTAATTACCCTGTGTTTTCTTCAAGAGAACACAAAGCCTGCCTTTGTCTGGCTTTTGGCAAGTAATTGCTGAATGGTTACATGTTTGTGATATGAAATGGGAATGAAAATACAATGTTTTCTTTTCTGCTGTGTGACTGCTCTCCACAGTGATCAGTTTGATTTTATTTTTTTCTGCTTCACATGCAAAATGAGTCTCACTTGTTTTATTGTACAGTATTTCATGCTGATACTGCTTAGTTTGCAGCTCCATGCAGTTGGGCAATTAAGAAATAGACCTGGAACACAAAGTACTCTGCTTTGGGACTTAGTGTCTGCTTGGATAACAGAGCATTGTGTTTAAATATTATTGAGGCTTGCTATTAAAACTTGTGCCATTTCTGAAAGAAATCCCTCATAGTTGTGCTCTGTACTCAGATGACTTTCCTCACTTAATATCCATCAGTCCTTGGTTGTGGCTGGTAGTTTTGGGGGTGAGAAGAGGCAGGAGGGTTTTCTTAAGAGGACATTTCTAGGAAGATTGGGAGTAGATGAGGCTTTTTCATGCTTTGGTATTTTCTCATATATGTGTGTGTGTGTGTACACACACACACACACACACATGTGTGTACACACACACATATATATATATATATATACACACTTTTTTCTGAAGAATGGAGTTCACTTCCCTCTTGCATTAACTCAAATTATAAGCCTGTAGTGAAATAAACCCTTTCTGCATCATGATTTTTTTTTGTTGTTGTATAATGTGTAAATAGACCATCTCATACAGAAATAGTATGCTATCTGCAGCAGACTTTAGAAAATGATTTTCATCAAAAGAAACTAAAGGAGAAAGAAATAGTGCAGTTCTGATTCCTGATGTATCCGACACTTGAAGAAACATACTGGGGCAGACAATAAACATCACTCAAACATGAGGTACTGTGTAAGCACTAAACTAATACCACCATCTGGTGAACTGAAATCATGTTACAGCTTAATTTATTTAACTTAACGTGCCTGTCTGACAGGGTGCTGTGTTTTGACCAGGGAACTGAACCTCCATAAAGGATGGCTATCTAATTGCTGTAATGCTGAGCCACTTCTTATTTCCTGATCCTTGGGGGGTGCAATGCTAAAGCAACATGAATGCTCTCTTTGTAATTAAAATTTTGGTGCTTGGTTTGGTCCATCCCATGCTGCTGAATTGTGGCATGGAGCAGGCAACTTCAGAAAAAAAAAAAAGCAGCCAAACAAAAAAAGCCTAACCTTTTGCTGAATGAGTTGCCACGAATCTTACCCATGTTATCTTTTGGGATCTGATTATTCCTAAACTGTTTTTCTTAGGATATTTATTGAATCTGAACCCCTAAACCTCCCCTCACTCAGTTCGTTAATTAATCCATGCTGTTCATCTTTACACCTGTAGATTTTTGAGAATGTGCTACATCCTGTATCTTGACATCTCATTATAATGTGAACTTCCTCAATGAATGTATATTTTTCTTCATTCTAATAATTATAGAGTGCCCCAAATCCTCTTCTAAGTGACTCTTCATCAGTTATTGATGAATAGGGTTCTTAGACTGTGAAATAGCTCTCCCAGTCTGTCATTCTGGTTCTGTTCCAACTTAAACATATTTTTTGGTTTAGAATAAAATATGATTATTCAACATCTTTAAAAAGAAATTGGACCTGACCTAAGCCTGGCATTAGTTGCTGTTACTCCAGTTGCTTTGAATCCAATCCAAAGCTAAGCAACTAAAGAGAAAATACTGGCAAGCGTGAAAAAATATATCCAAACAATTAATGTTATGCTCAGTTTTTCCCAATTACAATATTTCAAAATCCTGTAGTATAAGCTCTCAGGCTAATGAGTAATTGTTTGTGATTAGTAAATAGCCCAGTGAAAGACTGATGTTTCTTTTTCACTAGCAGAGTAAAAGGAAGAAAACCAACTTTCTTGATTTCTGTCCTGTGGGGAAGATTCTTTATTATGAGTCAATTTATATAATTTATTTTATTAATAAAGATGAGTGTACGAGCAAGAGCAAGCATTGATATCCCTAGCCTGCATATGTGCACTTCACAATATGTTATTCTTTTGATAATTCCTCCTATGAAAAGTAGTGATTGTGTCCTTGTAGCACAAAATGCTTTGCAGATAGAAAATTGCAGTGTATCCTGAGTGGTCTTAAATGATTTTAGAGGACGTATGTTTATCTTTTCCGCTGGAGGAGAAAAGAAAAAGATAGAATAGAAGAAAGATGACTACTATAGACTGAATCACGTTTTTAATGTTTATAGAATATAACATAGCAATTCCAAATTAAAAAATAAATTTTATTATTAGACATAGTGGAACATAAACTTGCGGAAATTGTATTCTTGTTTGTCCAGCAAGACTTTTTTTACACTTTGATTGTTCTCTACTAAGTCAAAATCAATGAGTAACTCCATTAATTAGAATGTCTCAAAACATGATGTATTGGTGTTAGGACACATTATTCCATGAAACTGTGAAGACTTGCTTCCTAATATTTTTGTTTGTTTGTGGAACACGCTGTCTCTCTCCTTCAGGCATGGTCTTTCTGCTGCTCACGTAGAGTAGATATGTCTTTCCCAGAAGCTTTCCTTCTCCCTTTTTATCTTCTCAAGGCACATACTTTTCCTGCAGGTCTTACTCTTGCCTCCAGTGGTACCAAGTTTTAAGCCAAGATATTTTTTTACTGTCTCAATTATTTAGCATAGCTGAGATAGGCACCCATATTTTCCTTTCCTGAATATAGTAATAAATGGTTGAAGGCATTTGAAAATGTAAGTCCCTGCAAGAACTGGAATGTCTAGTGATGTTATCCATACTTTGCTATTATAGTCTGTAAGAGTGGCATAAGAAAAAAATTGTCATAAGAATTTGCGAGAGAGTTCAGACTTCTAAATTTATCTAACTCCAGAATTTATCAAACTTGATCAAATAATTAAGCAGAGACAATGGGATTTATTCAGTGCACACTTCTTGCTAAGTTTGTACCCTTAAGTTTGAACCATAATTTTGCAAAGAATTATGCAACTACCATAAGTGAACCATAAAAAAAAATCACAGCTATAAAACAAGCATATTTCTGCCCTCTTATTTAAAATTAAAAATTACGTGGTATGTTATTTTTAAGGTACTTCATGTATTAGACTGAATGTGTCTAATTGATATAGCTTCATACAATTCTTTCATGGTTTTTTTTGAGCACCTGTTCTCAACCTTTAAAGGTTATATATGGGATACCAGAAGCATGTGTGGGCTCACTTACT